>NC_138187.1:160250051-161576104 GCF_964194105.1 Spermophilus citellus
TACTCAATTTTTAAATACTTTCTTGAAACCAAAGGATTTAAGACTATACATGACTTGCAGATTTTCAAAAATTATCTGAACATGAGCAGCAGCAGCATCAAATGGCTCACTTTAAGGTTCTTCCTCTAAACAACCTTAATTTGATAATGGACATGCATTTGAACATCTGCACATTGAAAACTTCCCATCAGTATAATCCTTGTTTAAAAATCTTTCATTTGGTCCCCATTAACCTTAAAGCCATATCAGTTTGTGCAGAATTGAAAGTTTACTTACCAATCAGGCTAGAATAATGTGGAAACTTCTACCTATGTAATCATTGAAGAACTAATGTTTCTAGCAAATATATCATTATAACTTTTTTCACATTAGCAACTGGTTCAGTTTCCACTTAGCCCTTCTATCAATAAGTTATGTGAGCTATAAACAGATAGCTAAATAAACAGTCCAATCACATTATAAAACTCTCTTCAGGAACATCTAATAGAGTCAAGAAAAATACTCATCTTTAGTGATTCTGCCTGAAGGGCCACCTCAATCTTCTGCAAAATGAGGCAAGGTGGACATACATAAATAAATACAAACAGAATTATTACTAGAGCAGTGTCTGTTTTATACAGGCAGTAAGAAAGAGTGGATCCAGGAGCTCAGCCCCTCACATGAATTCTCAACCTACTGTTCTCTGTGTTAACCATGACTAAGTTCTCAAACTCCCTACAATTTCATTTTCTTTTCAGTAAAATGCAACTGTAGGAGTAACTACGTCTCTGTAGTTTTATGAGGGTTAAGTGAGATCATCCATGTAAAAGGATTCAGAACAGCCCCCGTCTGTAGCAAACACTCTATAAAGGTTAGTCCTCGTTATCATCATGGCCCTACAAATATATGCATGTGTGTATGTACACAGGGGTATTAAGAAAGCAGTTGAATTAACTCAGCTCTTCCAGACACTAACCAGACAATGGGCTGTCAACTAGTGAACCCCTACATTCAAACCATGGGGCTCAGCTTCTTTCACTAGACCTTAAGCTGCTTCTCACTGCCAGCATATAGCTCATCCTGCACAACCCAAAGAACAATCTGGTTACTCACACTATATCACATTAATATGTAAATTCATCACTTCAGCAAGAAATCACAAACAAGCAGTTCATTCATGACTCATTTTATTCATAACAGTCTCAAACTTGCCACCCAAAAATCAGTTTTTACAGCTACAGTGAAATAAACACATTCACATCCAAATTCATTCCATTGTATCCAAAAAAATTAGTATAAACAGAGAGGAAAAGATATGGTTAGTCCACTAAATGTGAATTGTTAGATATTGAGACGATACATGATTATTTTGAAGAAAACAAGCTGAAATCTTGAGCAAAACAATTTGTACAAGAGATGACCCTGGATTATGACTATATTTAATAACTATACATTTGGTCAGGATCTTAAAATGAGAAGTTACATCTAAAAAAGAGAAGTTGAATTTTAAAGTTAAGGATCTTATATTAATTGCAAAATTTCTGAATAATAAAAAATAATGGTTACAATGGAATCTGAATACTATTCTGTCTAGGCTGAATTTCTTATTGAAATGGAGAACTTCATTTTTCCCTAAGGTTGGGTTATAATTAGAAACTAGATTCCTCAATAATTCAATGACCGAAATCTTTATTAAAGTCAAATGACCTTTCTAATTAAGTTTTCTTTTTAGTCTATAGCTCTGTTAGGCAGGTGCCACCTCTACATATAATAAAGATTTTATGTATTTGTTAAATGAGCTTTTTCCTCTGCATTCAACCTTTTATTTTTATCATTTTAACAGTAATTATTGGTTAAACTTAAAAATACAACAAATTACTTTGCATTCTGATAAGTGCTCTGATTTGTTAAATATTTATGATGTCCCTATTTTTCATTTTATCATGACAAATATTTTAAACTTAGATATTTCACTCTTCTGTATCTTTAAATTCTTGTTATAAAAGAATACAGCTAGTGTGGGGAAATGTGCACAATTTTATCATGGCATTAAGACATTGGGATCTGCAAACCTAGACAGTAGAATTGAGATATGTGCATAAAATTTAAAAGTTTAAAAGTTCTGGCCACAAACAATGCACTTATAATACATGCTCATCTTAGTAAATATATGAAAGATGCATATAAATGTGGTAATTGAATTTGACATAATTTTAGTCTTTAAAGTATTTGTTCAAGAAACAAGTATAATTGAACGACTCCACGGCTTCACCAAAAATCTAAAATGACGTAGGCAGTAATGCTTTACCACTTCTCTCATTAATCAAAATAAATTCTAAAATCGTGGCAAAGTGATTAGGTTGATACACAAGGATAGCAGCCAATTGTCAGCAAATTTACTTTTCTGTTGGGTTTCTTATCTTTCTAGTTCACATAAAAAGAAAAAAAATGAAGAGCATCATCTGAGAGAGGGAGCATCACCTGAGAGAGAAGAATGTGCACTTCATGAATACTAACACCCCAAAGGAGATGTGGTAATAACCAGATCTTCATTTTACACATCATCAAGCACTAACAAAAAATTAATAAATAAACATCGACCAACAGGAACCTTCTGAGTTGCAAGTCACTCATGAGCCAAATAAGCAGAATAAAGTCCAATCTCTGGATTGTCCCTCTCCAGCCCACTCTTTTGTGTTACATACATTGCTACCTGATTACTACGAGAAAACAGATTTCAGCTCTCCCAAGGACCCCAATGGGCTTTTCTAAGCAAATGTCTGCACTCCTCAGGCCAGGCCATTAAGGTAACTCAATCCCTCATGAATTGCTCAGCGGAAGAAATATTGATTCTGGATTCAAAAAATATTTCGCTTTTTCTGTATTAAGAGTCACAAAAAGCATAACAATTAGGATTCCGAATGTCATCCTGAAGACTGGCAGGACAAATCAGAGCTTAAGGAACGGACGACGATGCTGGGGGAGGAGGCACAGAGAGTGCGAGAAAGATGCTGGTCAGTTCTGAGATGATGCAGGCATGACATGGCACCTGGACAACACGAGTTGTTGTTGCCTCCGCCCCCAGCAGAGTATCAGCCTGGAGCCCTGAATAGGTGCACACGCAAGCACACCACCTTTTATTCTTTGACTCCCAGGGAGGGGAATGGTGGGGAAGCGTCTGTCTCCGGATAAAGCTTCAACCCAGGGAAGGATTTCTTTCTCCTCGCACCCCGCCTTCCCAGCAAGGGACAGGCGACGTTCTCTCCAACTGTGGACAGCCGAGAGGACAGGAGAACCAGGGGGAGAACCAAAGCATCTCGGGGTGGGAGGCTTCTGAAGCCTCAGAGCGCTTCCGAGAGGGTGGCAGGGAGAGGAGGAGGATGCGGAGCCCGGGAAGCGCCGGGAGCACTCTGCATCCAGGCTGCGCCCGGGGCTGGCGCGCCACGCAGGGGGAGTCGATCCAGGGGCGGACCCCCGCCCGACTCCCAGCGCGAGGACGGGGAGGAAACAGCTTTGTATGGCAGGATGAAAGGCAGACGGGGCCACCACGCAGAGGGCGGGGACGGAGGATGCCCGGAGCCAGGGAACCCCACCCGCCCCACCGACAGCAAGGTTCGGTCCCTTATTCCGCCACAGCCCCTGGCCCACCCCCTGGCTCCCGCTGCCCGTCGGTGTTCCCACCACCTCGAGCGGGGATGCCCCGGCCGTGCCCCCACCCAGCGCCCTGCGCGCTCACCTGCCCACGAAGTTCTCGAGCACCGAGCTTTTGCCTGCGCTCTGGCCGCCCACCACGGCGATCTGCGGCAGCTCCAGCAGGCAGCTCTGTCCCAGCGCCGAGAAGGCGTCCTGCAGTCGGTTCACCAGCGGGATCAGCTCCTCCATCTCCCGGTTCCCCATCTTGCCGGCGCGCCCAGCTGCCCTCTGGTCCCTGCTTGCCTCTGAGACCTGGCCTGGAGCCGAGGCACAGCGCCCTCGCCGATGTTGCTGCGCTGGGATCGGACGGCGGATGCTGGCGCAGACGCGGGGTCCCGTTGCCCGCCGGCCGGTTCCTGACAGCTAACGGCCCCGCAGCGCGCCTGCGCAGGCGAAAGGGGCGTGGCCCGACTCGGAGACGGCCCCGCCCCGCCCCTCTGCGCTCCGCTCAGTGCTCCCAGTGCGCGCCAGCACTGCCGCCCAGCTGCGGCCAGATGCCACCACCGCTGCCCCCCCCCCCCCCAGCCACAGCCACGGCCAAGAGGCGAACTTTCAGCACTGGTCGGGAATGGCCCGAAATCCTCAGCCGGCAGCTCAGTTCCTTTTCAAGCAGCTATTGTGACAAAGCCCAGTGGAAGGGCACAACATCCAGCATCGTCACCAGCCGCAACAGCAGAAGCGGCAGCCCATCCCCCGCCCGCTGCCTCGGGAATACAGTTCCCCGGGGGAAATCTCAAGGGTCACGCCCAGCTCCAGAAACCGCGATGGCTCCTGGGCATAGCTGGCCTGGTGCAGGCCAGAGTCTTCAGTCTGACCCCACTTGAAGCCCTGAGTAGTCTGACCTTACCCCACTATTCATTTTTACCGACTTGTCCTCCCCATCCTCATGGAAGCAAAGGTGGGGTTCCTTGGGTATTCCCTTCCCCAACGCTGCTATCTACCACATTCATTCTGGCCTTGGAGATTCCTATGGGATTTGTCCTCCCATTGCATTTCTGGGTAGGATAAGGAGACAGATTATGGAGTCTATCAATGACCATGTACTCCGCACCCCTTCTGTTAAATTTAGCACATCGGAGAAATGACCATGTGTTAGGTCCTGTCCCTAGTAACTGAGACACAAAGATAAATGGCAAGTTCCTCTTCCACTATGGATATCCCTCAGGATTTAGTATACTAGCGTTTTCTTGCTTCACCCTTCATGTTCTGCCTGAAGACTTTCCCATGACTTCAACTCAATATAAAGGTTAGAGATTAAAGAAATCTAAATTGCAAGACGATGACCCTTTCCTGCACTGCAGACCTTATTCCATCTGGATCCCAGACCTCACTACAAGAATCTCAGGCTCAGCTTATTCAAAACCGAACTTGCCTTTTCTAATCTCAGCATTTAATGCTGTAAATTACTCTCTAACCTGCAAAAGACTTGTTTAAAAGAGGTCAATAATTTCTCAAACAGCAAATAACCCACATGTCCATCAACAGGTGAACAAATATAATCAAATGTGATACATACGGTGTTCACAGCACACACACACAAAATGGACTTTACATAAAGCAGCACCATGGTTGAATCAGATACATTGTATAGAATGAAAAAGGCAGACAGAGTACCTGTTGTTTAATTCCATCTATATGAAATTTTACAACAGGCGAAACTGTAAAAATCAGAACTGTGGTTGCCTTTGAAGAGGGAAGACTATAGGAGTCGGGAGGAAACTTTCTGGAATAACAGAACTATTCTAGATCTTGGTTGGGGTGTGGCTATTTTTGTGCCAAAACATCAAACCATTTAAACTCTGAACTTCACTATAAATTATATGCACCATACAGTTTTTGAAAGGCATGAGATGAAGACAAACCAAACCAAAAGCATCATCTTTACTGAGACGGGACATCGGCCCAGTACTCCTTTTCTAAGAGTCACCCCTCAATCCACCATGTGGCTGCAGCCAAGTGGTCATGAAAGTAGAAGGGCATGAAAACTGGGCTGTGGCCATAGCTGTACACCAGGACGGGCAACTGACAAGCTGCAGCCATCCAAACCCTTTCCTGGGAATGTGGAATTGACAGAATTGGTCTTTGAGAGGACTGCAGATGAGGAATAAAATCTGCAACTACTATTAGTAATATTTTCACCAAAAGAAAGGAGACGCAGAAGATACTGGCCTTCAGTGAAAAAGTAAAGAAACACAAAGAGAGGAGCAGAGAGAAGTCTTGATGGTACTTGTATCACTGTTCAAGTTCATTTCTGATCCCATCTACAATCCTGTCCCAAGTACCATGAGTCAAAACTTCCCCCTAAACTTACAAATTCCCCTTTGCCTAACCTAATTCTGATTTTTTACCTGCTACCAAAGAATCCTAGTAAGTACATCTTCCAGTGCACTCCCCATCCCAGCAAAAGAACTGCTCAATTCCAAACCAGAATCTGGAAATTATCCTAATTGCTTCTGTCTCTCCCTCATCCCCTGTATGCCAAGTTGGTCCCAAATTCAGGCCTGATCTACCTTCTGGAACCCATCTCCTTCATTCCATCCTTAGTTATATAGTGCCAGTGCCTCAGTTAGAAAACTGACATTTGTTTACAACACAATGTGTTCCAGGGTGCAATCGACTAAATTGTGTCTCCTCAAAAGCACTTCAGAGATTGAAGTGCTGACTCCCAATGGGGCTGTATTTGGAGTAAGAAAGTAATTAAGGTTCAATGGAGTCATAAGCCAGAAAGAGAGTCCTCACTAGGAACCGAATCAGGGGGAGCCTTGATCCTAAACATCCTAGCCTCCAGAACTGTGAGAAATGAATGTTCTTTAAACCACCCAGTGAATGATATTTTGTTATAGCAGCCCAAACTAAGATGCAGGACTTTTTATAAGGAACACCACATGGACATCCAGGATAAAAATTCCGTCTGGAGAGGGTCACAGAAGAGATGGAGCTTAATGAATGGGTCCTGTTCTTAGCTACCTGCTCTGGGGGATGCAAAAGCTGAGAGACTAGCCCTTGCCTGGGTATTTTGCATCCTAATGTAGAAGACAGTGCTACTGCGTATTAGGCAGAAAACCTAACCATTGAAGTTCACAGTCACTGAAGCAATGCACGCCACCTCTCGTCTCCAGAGCCTAATCAATCCCCTCCACTTGTTTCTCACTCCTGCCAATTGCTTTCCTTCTTGACTTCCCATTTCCAGAATCAGTCCTGCAGCAACACACAACCCAGAGAAACCTTCCACCTGACATCCTCAGGGATCATCGATTGATCCAGATGAACAGAAAAGGACAATCCGAAGGAAAATTCTGATGGGAAGACCAACTTCATCTCTGAAGATGTGTATAACAGAGGGTGTGTGCCCACATTCTTCATCTGTTGCCGTAAGGCAGCAAAGTAACTCTGGAAGAACCTCTCCAGTCTCCTAATCCAATCACTTCTGTCCATTTGAGCTGTGACAGATGGAAACCCACCGGTAGTCTCAGCAAAGCTAGATTGACACACATGCATGGCAGAAAACAGTGTAAGCAAGCTTAAGGTGCTGAGAAAAGAGGGCCAGGAAGAACCCTCCATCACTCATGTCTGGTTTAGCAGTGGATTTGTGCTTCCTGCCATCAAATAGGTAGAGCTGTGTTCTGCCCTGAGCATCATCCATACACACCAAAGGAAATCAGGAAGCACATAGTCCCTTTCAGAGGGAAGGTTCCCTACTGCTTTCTAAATCTCATTTGTTAAATTATCAAGCTACATATGCACACAAATATATAAAACACATCTCTGCATATGATACCTTTATATTAGGTAAATAAATGCCCGTTTAAAATCATGTTTATGAAATTCTCAATGACAGAGAAATGCCATGAATAAAATATTTTAAAAGATACATTTTCCATATAGTATCTTTATGTAAAGAAATGTTCAGAAAAAAAAAATGGAAGTCAATGTACAAAAAAATTAATGTTTCCCATGAGGTAATATGGAGTTTTAACATTTTTCCTTTTATTCCTCAAACATTCTACAAGAAGCATGTGTTACTTTTATAATTTCCAAAACTGAATAAATGCCATTTGATTGAACTGCGATCCGTTTACATACCAGCTTATCAACAACAAAAGTGTCAATGGGGTGAAGTGCAAATAACTTTGGGATAGGAACAGAGGGTCTACAGGGTCCCCTGCCCAACAAGCCTTAGCCACTCACTAGCGGTTGACAACTGCCTAAAGATAATCAAGATTTTTAAATGAGAAACATTTCTTTCTGACTCAAAGAGCAGAAATGCCACATGCCTAAGCCACCATGGTCACATGGACTATTGTTAGCCAAGAGTCCATTCAGCATGCTAAACTGCAGACTAGCCACAAACGGCTCGTACAGAGAGTGGGCTCGGGAGCTGAATTTTGTTTAAGCATATGTCATAACCTATAACACCAATAAGCCAGACACAAATAGGTTCCTATAACTTACAATCTTTTATGACATTCTAGAAAAGGCAGAGCTGGTTTATAATAACAGAAAGCAGTCTGGGGCCAAGAGTAGGGACAGGGGATGAACGCAGAGGGACATGGGAAGCTATATCACAACGGTGATGGTGGTGGTGGCATGGTTGAACACGTTTGTCCAAACTCCTTGAACTGTACACTTTAAATGGAACATTTGTTCTGTATAGCTTATGCTTTAAAATAAATATGATACTCCTATGTCACATAAATGGTAATACAGAGTGTTACAGTCTCAGGGTAGGGACAAACTCTGTAACAGGAGCCATGATGATCCTGTGTTTTGAGAGTCTAAAATTAAAAACACCTATCCTCCAAGGAGATTGCAGTGACTCCAAAATTCTTGCAGAAGAGTCCTCCTAATGGGCTCTCGGAGCATTGTGTTGATGGGAGAACAATTTGGAGCACAAGAGAGAAGACCTCAGGACATTATCAGCCATCTCAGAAAGGACTTTTCAGCTTTTCCAGCTTGGGAAGAAGGGCCTGGGGGTGAGCAGGAGGATGTGACCCCCAAGGGAGAGTGTCCCAGGACCAGCCTTGCCTTTCACAAGGTCCCCTACTGCCTTTTACAGGAGCAACACAAACCAAGAGCAGCTCACCTCGAGCACGTGGGGGGTCCCCACTGTCCTTCTCCTGCACTTTGGGCCAGGGATGGTGGTGATGCCCAAGAGCAGCCTTCGGATGCTCCCGACATCCACAAACCACTTTCAGGCCAGTCATTTCACCAGATCACCACAGCCACCTCTGAAGTGACCCACAGGAGGTGGGCCCTAGCATTTCTGTCCCACTGACTAATCAGACTAGAGGACGAGTCACGCAGCTGAGAACCCCAGAGATGGCCTCTGATGGGCTTTAGTGGTCCCTTCCAGGCTCAGGTCCCGGAAAACCACGGTAGCACATAGTACCTACGCTGCCAGCCTATCATATGGAGACCGGGAAATGGGAAATGACTGTCCTGAAAATGTTTATGAACAAGAGCAGCTTTATCTTTATGAACTATTTCAATTGCCCTGACAGACTCAGCAGACTAGGACTCCAGTTCCCACCACCTGTATGCTTCACCCTCGCAGGCCTCAGTTTAATCTGTAAAATGGGTACATGAATGTCTCAACTCATGGAGGAGCTGTTGTGAAATCAAACAGTGAATACTGAAATATTCCATTTACTGCATGGTATTGACTGATTAAAATTATCCAGACATACACAGGGACTGGAAACATATATTACTAATTGCAAAAATATTTTTTTCTAGATTGAATATGATTTTTAAGTGACTTACATGCTAAGACCTATGTAGCAAAAATATTTTCAAGTAACTTACTGCCCATGTATCTAAATTTCAGAATTTTTCACCTGGTAAATTAGAATTGTGCGATATTTCACTTGGAGGTAGAGCCCCAGAAAGACCAGAGGGCTACTGAAAGTAACAATTCTCCAGGAGTCAGGCAGGATACGATGATGGAAAGTCACGTCCAGAAGTGCTGAGTTATGAGGCAAAAAGGGGCTAAGACTAACTTTGAGGGGAAAATTATAATTAAAATGGATTCCTTTATGGCTTTTGTTGTTGTTCACGCATGGCAGAAAAGAGGTTGAAGAAGCTTAAAGCGGTGGCCAGTGACCATGTAACTTCCAGATTCTCAGGCAAACTGTTACAGGAGCACAGTACCCTGGAGCCGGGGATCTCCAGGGTGCCCACTCCTCCCGGAGCCCTCTTGAGCCCTCCCAGGCCTCACCTGCCCTCCCTCACCTAGGAGAGGCCTGGCAGGTCTAAGAAGGTCCAACGAGCAGCTCACGGTGGGAAGGCCTCGGAGCTGAACCTGGAAACCCTCAACCTGGAGGCCATAAACCATACGACCACACGGTGCACCTGCCCTGTGTTTTAGACAGGAGTCTCATGCTCCCTTTATGGCCCTCAAAATCTCCTCATTCTCGAGTAGCTTGAAGAAATTATTCTCTCTTTTTTCCCTTCTGTCTCCACATCACTTTGTTTTAGGAGTATAAATGTTGGCAGATATGTGCCCAGAGAATGGAAAGAAAATTCACATAAAAGGTAACGGGCCAGTTTGACTCCATCTTCCTCTTACACAGTATTTTTTTCTTGGTTAAAATTGTCAAAAAAAGAAAGAAAGAAAGAAAACCCTGTGACTGAAGAAATATGTTCTGAAAAACAAAAATCCAACTGGGAAGACTGCTCTCCAACGCCAGGGGGAGGACACCTCCAGTTCCACGAGGGCGTCCTCTGCTCATGCCCTGCAACAGATGGGTATTTGCCATGTAGACACACTACCCCAGTCAGTTTCTCATTACTATAATGAAATACCTAGCACAGCCTACTTACAGAGAAAAGGCGATTTACTGAGCTCACAAGTTTTAGAGGTTCAAAGTCCAAGACTGGGTGGGATCCCGTCGGGTTTGCCCCTGGTTAAGGTGGTGGACGTTGGCACATGGGGGCAGAAGTGGTCACATCTCCAACAGGAAGAGGATGGGAGAGGCCTGTCTTGCTTCTTTTACAACAATCTTCTCTCAAGACTACCAAGGGATCACCTGATAACTACTTCACACCTCCAACCACCTCGTAAAGGTCCACACTACCTCCCATTGCCACCACCTTGGCGACCAGATTCCCTACACCTGTACCATGGCAGGGGGGAGCCAGCTTTTCATCTCTGACCAAAATACCTGATGTGAACAGCTTAAAGGAGAAGGAGCTTGTTCTGAGCTCACAGTTTCAGAGGTTCAGTCCATGGTCAGCTGGCCCAGGGCAGAAACCTCCTGGTGGAAGGGCATGGCAGAGGAAGGCAGCCAGGAAACAGAAAGAGGTGGGAAGGAGAGTCAGGAGCAAGATATAATCCCCAAGAGCACACCCAGAGACCCACTGCCTCGGGCCCACCTGCCTATAGTCCCCACCCTAGTCCATTCAGATTAATCCATCAAATGGATTAATCCTTGATGAGGTCAGAGTCTTCAGTCATCTCCCCCGAATATTCCTGCATTAACATGTGAGGTGTCAGGGGACACTGCACACCCAAACCCTACACTATAACACACTCCCGCACACACCAGTGGACAGTCCCCCTTCAAGTCCCCGACATCAGCAAAATGACAGCCCTCCAATGCAGACCATGAAAGCAGCAAGAAGACAGCTGTTTTCTCTGAGTTGAATGAACACCTGTCTGATGAGCAGTTTGTCTTCTAATAAGAATTCATTTTTTCTTTTTCCTTTTAAAACTAGCATCCAGGGCAGCTGGTTAGAGGGGGGTCTAGCTGGAGTGTTGGTGTCGGCCCCATCCACTGAGGCCATTTCCCCTCACAGCCAAGGGGCCGGGCACTGCAATGGAGGGGCAAGTTGCCTACTGCCCAGTCTCTCATCCAGTTGAGAGCGCTCTTCAAGGATTTTGCCTACTTCAAAGGTGCCACATGTCTTGACCCCAAGAGGAGGAAAATCAGGCTTCTGTTCGGTTTACTCCTGCAACATCGCGAGGGATCCTTTCTTACCTCCTCCTCCTGTTTGTCCCAGGAGCTAGCTCCATTTCAGAGAGGAGAGAGCTGGGACCCAGGACCTGCCCCAGGCAGAGGCCTGACTTAGGGAAGACAGACATCAGAAGAGGGCAAAAGGATGAATTTTCCCACACCATCATTAACAGCCTGCACCACACAGGTGGGACCTTATGTTAAGGCTCTGCTGAGGGTCTGTCGTGAGGATCTGTCTCTCTCCCCCATCCCTACCATTGAAATCTCTCCATCGTGCTCTCTGCACCCCGCAGCCCATCCAAAGTAAGATCTCTGTCATCAACTCTTACCCAAAAGTCAGCAGTGAAAACTGGTTCTCCCAAGACCCTGCTCTGTCAGAGAAGGCTGAAGTGGAGCCGTCATCTCTCATCCTTCTAAGCTGCTAGGACTAACAGTGGGTGTGTAACACGTTCCTCTTGATGATTCTAATCCTCTCTCCCCCTTTCCCCAAAATGTTCCAGCTTGGAGTCTGTACGTCAGCGTGTCACAGCCCCTCCTCCTTCTGCAGACACCCACCAAGGCCAAGGTCAGTGTGTCACGGCCCCTCCTCCTTCTGCAGACACCTACCAAGCCCTTGGCCGTTCCCCCTCAGGTTCAAAGACTTGAGCTCCTGGCTCACGCCTCTAGCGGCGTGCCCAATTCCTGGAAATTCCAATGCCACGTTGATGGCACTTGCATTGTTCTTTGCTCCCCCCCATTCCAGTGACCTCGTCCCCTCCTGCCTCAGCTCGTCGTCCAGGGTCAATCCCTAGTCCTTGTGGTTACCAAAGCCTTAACCAGTCATCACCTCGGTCCAACCCCCTCCCCCTCAGCTTTCCATCCTCTTCCAGTTTTCTCCCTACAGCGCCGTCGGCAGTGCCCCTCAGCCCCCAGTGACCCCAACCATTCATGTTGTCTTCTCGCTGTCCTTTCCCTTCACGTCCTCACTTCCTGCTCCACAGTACCAGCCATCACTGTGAAAACTCTCAAATGAAACCTCCTCTATCTCGTTTCTTTCTCAGTTCACCCCACTGGCTTAGCCCTCCTCGGCCCCAATCCATCACCATGCATGCTGACGGGAATCGGGAATCGTTTCACATAACTCTGAACCTCTAGAGGATCTGGTATTTCCATAGTCCACTCCCTCTCGTTCTTGTAGCAATTATTTCATACTCTTTCCTCAGAAGGTCAATCTCTCTTCCTTTATCTTATCCTCAAATAGAATAGAAAAATCAGGAGAGGAATTCTGTTATCCCACCATCCAGATGCTAACTTACTAGCTTCTTTATCACATTCTCATTTCCCTGGCGTTTCTAAGATGAACCACCCAACTCCACATAGGACCCAGTCCCTGCCCTCCCTATTCAACTGCAGTGATGCACTCTTTATTGCATTTTTCCTCCCTATTGCACCACTGCATCAGCATGCACGCTATTTAGCCCCCAGCACTTGTTCTATCACTTTTTTTTCTGTGTCCCAATCAATAGAAACCATTTTTCCAGTTGCTCAAGCAAAACACATGGTCATTCTTGACTTCTCTCACACATGTACAGCCCACCAAAAAATTCTGCTGGGGCCATCTGCAAAATCTGGTTACTTCTTGCCCTTTCTGCTATTATACCCTGGTCTAGGCAAACAATGTCAAGAGTATCCCAGTGGCCTCCTGTCTGGTCTTCCTACATCTACCATATCCTGATAGTAACTATTCCCAGTGTAGCAGCTAAAGCAATCCTTGGAAATATAAGCCCCTAACGTTCTCCAGTGGTTGCCCGTCTTAGACCACCCATGGTAGGCATAAAGAGCATGGTGGAGCAGAGCAGCTCACCTCAGGGCAGTGGAGAAGCATACAGAAGAGAGGGAAGGAGCTAGGGACAAGATGGAGACCTTGAGGGCCCAGGAAGGGACAGGGGACTAGATACAGTCCTCAAGGGCCTATCCCAAGGACTTTCTTCCTTCACTTCTTACATGTCCGTCACCTCCAATAGATGGGATGGGGGCTCTGACCCCATGATGAGGTCAGATGAGGTCAGAGCCCCCATGATCCCATCAGTTTCCAAGAGCCCCACCTCTGAACACTGAGGCTCTGGGAGCCAAGCCTTCAACTGATGAGCCTTTGGGGAGCATTCCAGGTCGAAGCTACAGTGCCAGGTGTATAAGTCTAGTGTCACAGCAGCACACTCAGGCTAAGAAAGCTCAAGACCAGCTTCCTGATGACCAGAATCATGCCACCTACTTTCACAACTCCCCTCTATAGCATGATTTGGAAAGATGGCCTTCCATATTGAATGCTTATTAGGTTGATACGTGTTATAAATGATATCTTGATCACCTAGCCCTCCCCAAATTCCTGACCTACAAAACCTGAGATAATAAAATGTTATTTTAAAACACTAGGTTTTAGAGTTGTTACACAGTAAAAGCTTATAATTTCCTTCTTAAGTTAGCTGTCCCAAACTAAGTTTTCTCCCTCTAGTAGTTTAGCTACCAGTAAATTCTCTTAATCTTACTGCACATCTTTATTAAGTAGGTTACTTAACAAATGTATAGATCCCCAAATGCATAACAACTCAAAAGCAATAAAATGTACATTTGCCCATGTACCAGTACAGGGAAAGTTATTGGATTGGTGGAGTGGGCTTCCTCAGGAACATATCTGTTAGACATGATGGCCTATCTTCAACATGCAGCTTCCAACATCACCCTGAAAGTCCACCCCACTCTCACCAAAAGGGGAAAGACCATGCAGAAGCACACCGTCCTAGAAGCAGCCCCTCACTCTGATACTCATTCCACAGGTAGAACTCAGTCACTTGGCCACAACCACCTGCAAGGGACGCTGGGAGCCGTCATCTAGCTAAATGCCAGGATGTAGGGTTGCCAAAGTTAGGGAAAATATAAAACAGGAAGGACACCCTGCATTATCCAGGAATCCTACCAGAAAGAATAAGATAATGCTTCTGTAGAAGAGAGCTATCCAGATGAGGAGAAATGAGATTCCACACACTGTCTTCCTATACTCCTGTCCTTTCATGGTGGCTGGTTTCAGTGTCCCCCCCACAGAGATCCTGTGACGGAAACAGGGTTCATATGTTAATCCTCAGTGAAACAATGTTGAGAGGTGAGACTCAGTAGGTGGCTGTCCTGCAGGCAGAGCCTGGTGAATGGATTAACATCACTGTCAGGGGAGTGTTATGAAAGCCAGTGGGCCCTGTGTCACCACATCTCCTGCCTTAGGGTGATGTAGCACAAAGGCCCTTGCCAGATGACGGCACCTTGATATTGGACTTCCCAGCCTACAGAACCAAGAAATGAATTTCTGTTGTTTGTGTATCACCCAGGATGTGAAAACCTGCATGTCTGTAAGCAGCATAAGAAAGCTCAAGACCAGCTTGCAACAGCTCCAAGTCAGCATGACTGTGGATTGCACGTCTGGACCAAGGGGTGGTAACGTCCACCTGTGAGATCACAAGGGCAGGAAGCTACAGAGAAAGGGGAAGATGAACTCTCCAGTCCAGCTGAAGACCAGGCCCACATCTGGAAAGACCCACAAATCATGGAAGCAGATTTATCAAGTGAACACTCATTGACTTCATTTATTTCTCTGGCAAAACATTGGATCTTGTATGTTGCTAACAGGACATAGAAGATGGTGGAAGGGCAATGGCAGATTTTAGGAACCTTCTCAGGACCTTCCACTCGGAAACTGCCAACCCTTCCTCACTGTCTTCTCCTCCTGCCTAGAGAATAGTTTCAGCAAAACTACCTCCAGGAAGAACAACTACTCTGACAGTTTCCATTCATGCACCTCCCAGCCTACCAGAGGCTTCCCACTAGGCCCCAGTAACTAAGTGATTAAACTCTGAGGATGAATGGCAGGGTGAGAAAAGTATCATTTGAGAATAGGACTAAAATTTTTTGTAGAGAGATTTAGTCTCAGCTCTCAAACACATTTCAGTATGTTCCAATTCTTCAGAGGAAAGGTTAAGTATTAGGGAAGGGAGGTTGAATTCTACCAGTAATAGGGGGAAAAAAATCACCAGCATGAAAATCTAATTGGGGCCCAATTGCAGACCCCTCCCAGGTAACAGAGCCAACCCAGGGCATGTGAACACTGGATTTTGCATTAATATCTTAACTCTTCTATAACATTTTAGGAGCTAAACTACTTCAACAGGTAGCACATAATGTGGCTTCAGTTTCACATCATTTTCCACATTTCTTTTAAATATAAATATTTTTGAAGGAAAAAAAAAACCCAACTGTGATGTGAGGCTACTTGGGGGGATGCTCCATCATGTCTTCCTCCAACAGGATACATATTTCCCTGGCCCTTTGCCTTGAGAAGTTGTCATCAGAAAGAGTCATTGGCCCTAACAAAAGAGCCATCCAGTCCAGGCCAGAGACACCGACATCAACGGCTCCCTTGTAAGATCCTCAGGAGCTCACTGTGACGAGTCCACCTGGGGCTTTCTTCTTGAAGAGCCTATCCTCACCATATACTTGAGCTGATGGGAATGAAGCCCAGGGGGATGTCCCAACTAGAGGACAGAGGTCACTCAGCAACCAAGGCAGGACCAAAACTCATGGATTTGGGTCATTTGAGTTCAAGAGACACTCAAGCCCACCAGGTGGGGGATTTACTATTTGTCCCATTTGTTTTGTTTTTTGTTTGTGGGCAGATTTTTTTTAATGTGTTCTTAGTTGTAGTTGGCACAATATCTTTATTTTTATGTGGTGCTGAGGATCAAACCCAGCACCTCACACGTGCTAAGTGAGTGCTCTACCGCTGAGCCACAACCCCAGCTGTGGGCAGATTTTAAAATAAAATCTCAGCGCAAAAAAAAAAAAAAAAAAAAAAAAAAAGTTTCATTAAATAGCATTGTTTTAATAAATACTTCCTCTGAAAAAGAAATCCTTCCTCTGAAAAAGAAATCCTTCCTCTGTATCCATACCCACACCATCACCTGGAACAGTTTTATTTTCATGTTCTATTTGCAAATGGTAGCCTGCCACATGTGACTCGGAACAAAACCTGCTTATGAGAATTTACCATTTAAATACTACTACAGACCTACTCAAAGGCAAGAGGATGTCAGTTGGGTAAAAATGCAACGGGAATGAAAAGACACTCCACATGTTCAGCCTCCAAGGAAATGCAAATCAAAACTATGATGAGATACCCTTTCACATATGCCAGGAGGGCTAAAAGTATTCTAAAAATGCAAAATGAGTGTTAGTGACGCTATGGAGAAATTGAGATCCTCCTACATTGCTGGTAGAAATGAACTATAATACTCTCACTGTGAGGTACGCTTTGGTGTTCTCAACAAGGTAAAATATCATCATACAACCCAGCAATTCTACTCCTAGGCATACACCCAAGGAGATAGGTCTTCTATTTATTCCTTGATGCAGGGTCTAAG
Source organism: Spermophilus citellus (assembly GCF_964194105.1). Lineage (NCBI taxonomy): Eukaryota > Metazoa > Chordata > Mammalia > Rodentia > Sciuridae > Spermophilus > Spermophilus citellus. Next base: position 160,267,120 of record NC_138187.1, read on the forward strand.
TTGCCCAGACTGGCCTCAAACTTGCAATCTCGCTGCCTCAGGCTCCCAAGAAGCTGGGATTACAAGCATGGTATTACCATCATGTTGGATTAGGTTTATCCCCAAAAGAATTGTGAACCAGGACCCAAAAAATCTTGTTCACAAATGGTCATAGCAGTACTATTTACAATAGCCAAAAGGTAGAAACAACCCAAATTTCCATCAACAATGAATGGATACACAGAATGGGATATTTGTGCAATAGAATATTATTCAGCTATTAAAAAAGGAAGGAAGTACCAACACATGCTACAACACAGGTAAATATTGAAAACATTATGCTAAGTAAAAATTAAAAAGACATAGTATCAGACACTGTACGATTCCATTCATACGAGATATCCAAAACAGGTAACTGAGCAGGGCGGGATGGGGAATGACTACTCAATGTGAGTGGGGATTTCCTCTTGGGGATGGAAACATCCTGAGACTAGATGAGGATGACAGCTGCAGCTCACTGTGACACTACATGCCACTGAGTCACACCCTTTAAAATGGTCCATTCTGCTTTGTAATTAACCTCAAAAAACACACAAATGGGGGAAGAAGTCCAACGAAGAGGGCCCAGCTGGGCAAGCATAGCACATCCTCGGCAGCCCCTGACCAGGCTGGGCAGCCCTTTGCTCTGGGTTGCGGGGAGGTCGCCTTATGGCACGGATGCTCCGCGGTCACCCAAGTCTGCGTTCAGCCTTGTGAGCCTGCAGTCCCGAGGCTGGGTGTTAGAGTCTGTAAACAAGTCAGGATGGCGCCTGGCATTTTGCCAGAAGGAGTGGTTTGTGAGGTGGCACCAGCGAGCCATTAAGTGTGGAGATTCCTTATTGGTTGACTGCTGTATCAAGTTTATGCTAATTAAGATAAGCTGTGTGGAATGTATAAATACCGCTCTGGTCCTACAATAAACGGCTCCTACTCCTGCTGTATCAATGTACACAAGTTCTCCCCCCCCCCCATTATTTTGCTGCAGCTGGACTGCGGCAGCTGGGGATAGAGTCGACTGGGAGAAACGCCCTCTGAGCCGTTCTTCTGAAAGGCCATGTTCCCTCCTCTCTTCTGCAGGGAGCAGAGGGTGATGTGGGCCACGTTTTCCTTCAATCAGTCTCAGAGCTTCTACCGCCTATAGGCTGATCTCAAAGAACAAGTAGCCTGGAGGTTGCTCCACGGTTCTCCTCCTGCAGTGCCTGTGGGCTCGGGGCCAGAGCTTTCCGCGTCGTCGCAGTGTTTCTGAGCATGACCATGGGGTATCATTGCTGCTGATGTCACCCAAAGATGATGTTCCTCCCGCTTTCGTTGTCACATCCTGAGTCCTAGACTAAACATCCGTGCAACAAGTGCTTGGGTGCCAAGCACCATTTCTACGCTTTGCAGTAACCCGACAATCGTCTGACAAGCCTGTCTACTCATCTTCTCCTTTGGCCGAGCTCCAGAAATGAAGCACAGCGGTAAGCCTGGCATGCCGTAGGCTCCTAATAAACGCACATCTTCTCCAGAGCAGTCATTTTCTGTCTTGAAATGTCCGAGACTGCGGTCCATGCACCCACTAATCTCATGTAAATCATATCAAAGCACAAGCTAAGCTCACTCACTGTACTTCCTTTGTTCAATCAAATACCACTAGAAAAATCCTCAGAGACCACTGCCACAGGCAGGCTGCGTTATATTCTCTTCTCTCACTTAACAGTGACACAAATACTTTCTAACTGATTCACTAACACACACTTCTGAGGACCTTCAGAACACAATGCCCAGCAATGAACATAGAGAAGATAGAAATTCAAGAACTCAAATATCTTACTTTCTTTCTGAAAAGGTCTCCTTTTTTTTTTTTAAAGAGAGAGAGGAGAGAGAGAGAGAATTTTTAATATTTATTTATTTATTTTTTTAGTTCTTGGCGGACACAACATCTTTGTTGGTATATGGTGCTGAGGATCGAACCCGGGCTGCACGCATGCCAGACGAGCACGCTACCGCTTAAGCCACATCCCCAGCCCATGAAAAGTTCTCCTTCTAAACCCAGGAACAAGAACCCAAACAGGTCAGTAGATGGGCACCTCAAGGCCCAGTTTCCAGGGCAAAGTGCATTCTTTTGAACACCCTTTCCGGTGGTCCCTGTCCGTCTCCAATCATTCCTACCTGCACGGTTTCATTTTGCGTAAGTGGCTGCAGTCCTATTGATCTAGGTGTTTGTCTACCTTACTTTCCACTCGTATTGATAAAGGAGCCTACCAACAGGTACATTCGCGGCTTCATCTCTTTCTCTGTACTGACAGGATTTGAGGGAGTCATGACCTGGCCTTGGACCCGTCATCTCACTTTGCACAGCCCCCATCTGTGCCCAGGCTCCCTCACCATCAGGCCTGGCCTGGGCACTTGGGAAGGTCTCAAGGAGATGAGCCCAATGGGAAGGAAGCCATGTCTCCTGGTCCCTTCTTGAGAAGCAGTGGCCATTCAGCCACTTTAGCCTCCACGCTTGAAAGCCCTCTGGAGCTGCACGTGATCTCATTCCATCCTCAACCCTCCACAGCAGACAGGTAGAGTGGCTTTCCCACGTCGGTGACGAGCAACACTGAGACCCACCCTGGTAACGGACCTGCCACCAGTCACTGGTACTCCTTACACTTTGTGGTCCCCTAGCACCACTCTTCCATTCTCCATCCTCCCCAGGAGCCTGGCCTGCCCCGCTCTCTGGCTTCCAGTTAGATTGAGCCAGTGGAGGGACCTCTCCTTGCTCCTCCAATGCACACCTGGCTCTCCATGCTTGCTTTCCCAGAACCCCGCCCACACCTTTGTGAAGGGTCATTCCACTAAGTGCCCCTCAACTGTCCCTGGTGAAGGCACCAGGTGTCCGGCTGGGATCCCCAGTGACATGTCAGTCCCCGTCCCACCTTCTCATTCACTCCTCCCTTGGGCTCCAACCCTGAACACTGGCTAATCCCAAGTCCACATCAGAGGAGAGAGCATCCTCATCAGGCATCCGCCGCCTGTTCCACGTGAGGCGCTCCTGTGAGTGCCAAGTCTCCATCCAGCCGGCTTGGCCCTGCTGGCGAGCCTGGCACTTAGGAGTCTGTACCTGCAGCAGCTGGAGCTTTCTCTGGTAAACAAGTCAGCTCCAGCTGCCGGGACATGCGTGGAAGCGAGACAGTGACTCATCAGAGAAGCTGCAGTCACTTGACCCCCCGTGACTCAGACAGACTTTGCTGTCAACAGGGCACTGAGCTCAATAAAAACAGAATAAACCAATGCTTTGCCTCCCAAGACCCTGGCCACCGAGGAGTTAAAAGGCACTGAAATTCTGGCCTAGTCTCCACTCAATCACTCCCCACAAGTCCTCCGAGTCCCCTTTGTTATCCCTCTCCCTACCCCACCAAAAAAAATAAAATAAAATATTGAGGAAAATGAAGCAGACACAGGTGCATGAGGCTGCACTCTGAGATGACAGCCAGGCCACCAGCGCACTCCGCTTTAATCACTCTGGTCTGGGCGTCCATGATGCCAGAGCCCTGCTTATCCCGACTTCTAGTTCTAGCTGTATCAAGAAATTGAATTTGAGAGGCTGGTGCCCTCCGCTGACTGGCGTTTGGCCACTCTCTCCCCTCATTCCTTCCTTTCTTGGTTGAGGCTCCTTCGGCTTTTGCAAGTTTGAGGCCTGTACCGCTGACCTGGTCTTGAGAGTGTTTTAACACGTTCAGTGAGAACCCAGAGCAATTCCAGGTGCCAACCCGGTCCAGGCCTTCACCTCCGCTACTCCATTCAACACCCTCATAACCAGGGTAGATCGGGGCGTGTCTGTTTTTGTTTATCTTTTTACAAATGAGGACAGGCTCAGATAAGTGATTAGCTATGATCACACAGGTAATAAAAAAGGAATTTAAAGCCAAGTCTACCTGTCCCCCAACTCTATACTTTGAACCTTCATCCTACTTCTGTACATATTTAATCACTTTTCATAATTCAGAATTCTTCAACTCCAAGGAAAAAATTCCCAAGATAGCAAAATATGCCCTATTATTTTTTTGCAGTAAAGTTTAGCATTCACTTATTGAACACATACTATGCCCTAAGTATCATGAAAGGTCCTGGGGCACAAAGGTAGAAAAGATAGTCTCCACTTTCAAAGAGTTTCCAATCTAATTAGAGGAGCAGTTTCTGAACTTCTCCCAAGGATCCTAGATTCTCTTTGGCCTTGTAAAAATGAATTTTTACCTTTAATGTCAACATCAAGGTTGAGGGGCTTCTGCTTCTTATTCAAGAGCTGTAACTGAGAATAGGAGAACATTTGTGTGAATATTTTAGGGGAAAAAAGGGGAAGCATCAGTACATTGGCCCTACTTTTTTAAAAGAGAAACGTTTGAAATAAGAAGAGTTTCCAAAAGTCCGTAGCCCAGCATAACTCCAGCTGCCCAGCAGGTTCTCGGAGCAACCATTTCCTCAACACTCCAGGCAACAACCTGTGCCAAGCACTTCCTACTCTAGCAAATGAGATTCGTAAAACCTACAGCTGCGTAACCCAATGTCTCAGACAACGAGTGAGGAAGAAGGAATTTGAGTCTGGCTCTTTTGTTTTTCACTATATTGAAAACAAGAGTAGATTTTGACTGCAAGCGACAGAAATCCAATTACAGTGATCTAACTAAATAGTGGCTTATTTTTTTCATATAACAACAACAACAACAAAAAAAAAATCCCTGTGTATGAAATTCAGGCTTACAAAGTCCCAGTATCTCTGGGGACACAGATCCCTTCTCTTTTTCTGACCCACCATCTTTAGCAAGAGGCTTTCATCATGAAATGACCACCCAACCTCCAAGCATCATAGCCACATTCTTGGTAGAAAATAAAAATGGGCGAAAGTACAAAAGACCAAACAGAAAAGCCAATAGGACCTTCCCAGACTTAGCCCCGCTCCAACCACCCGGGGACTTGATCCTGCCTCTCACTGGCCAAAACTGTGCCACTGGCCTCCCGTAGTTGCAGGCCGTGTACCTTAAAGTGGGGGTCGGGATTTCTTTTAAGAAAGAAGATGGGTGTGGGGAGGCCCAAGGAACACCTGCCACAGCACTTCAGCCTCCCCCAGCACAGCCACAGCCACACGTGGAGGCCGCTGTTGGAACCGAAGTCTTCACCTCCCGAGTCAGATAGCCTGGATCCCCTGCAAGGCAGGAACCCAGCCTACCCCACCATGACCAGGGGCTTTTCCAGAACATGATCGAAACTACAGCGCAGAGGATGCTCATCGTTGGACTCCACTTGAAAGAGGCTTTCATTGTTGAAATTTCTCTTCTATGATAATTGCTACATATATCGTGGACATTTTTACTGTAGCTGTTTAGGACTGGGACTGTCATTTATCTCTATACCTGGAACAGAATAACTCAAGAAAAGGTTCAAGCCATCAATGGAGAAAATCTCCCCCCCACCCCACAAACACACACCGAGATTAAATGATTCTTCTGGCCATTAAAAAAATCTCTCTCTCCTGGGCCCATCCCATTCAACTGGGCTGTTGTGTTCAATTAATCAGCAGCATGAAAAGTGAAATATCAGGGTCACATCCCGGGAGACGGTCGGGATGCATGAAGCCCTGCAGCGCCCTGGGAATAAGCACTGATCAGGAACAAGCGTGTGTGCTTCAGAGAGCGGCTTGTGCTCTTGTCCCACAGGCTGAGAAGAGACAGGACTCCTGCAGGGCCATCTCCAGCCCAAAATTTACCCCTTTCCCTCCACTGTCTGCCCATCTGTGTTCCCATCACTATCTTTGGTAACTGTTTGCTGCCATGACCCAGAGAATCAAAGAAAATGGTTTGGGGATGTTCTCCAACGATCGTCTCTCTGAAACTGTGGCCTTTCTACCACACTTCTCTAGAGCCACCACCTCCCTCACTGGGCCTCCGTCACTACGTCCCCTGGTTTAGTCACATACACAAGTTAATTTTCACCCCAAAGTGCACAGGGGATGTGGGGGAGGGGGGCACACACTAAGTGGAGACACAAATGCACCAGGTTGAAGAGCATGGGGTCTAGTGGCTGAAACCAAGAGCCCCCATGAGGCAGGACAAGGTCCATCTTGTGATGGCTTCATTCTCCAGGATTCTGACCGCTTCCCAGTAAGGTGAGGATAGCAGGATTACCTCCTCAGATGCCCCACTGTCTGGATTTCACCTGATCCCCACCACCAAATGCCACTCACATAGGAATTGGGGATTTTGTTCCCAATACATGAACTTTGGAGGCCACAACACCAACTTTTTTGGTGCCTTCTAACCCTCCCCCACTCTGGATCCAAGTCTCAAAGATGCAACAGTGGTTAAAATTGAGCTCAAGTGTGTCCGGTGAAATAGATAGAATAATGTAGGTGCTTTAATATGCATTCTAATTGACTATTAAAATTCACACTTGCAAGGGCTGTTTAGTAGGCATTCACCATATTCATGTTTACTCATTTCATCTTTGTAATAGTTACCTGAGACAGATGCATTTTCTCCATTTTCCTCAGATGAGGAAACTGAAAAGAATTAAGAAAATTACCAAATACCTTAGAAACTAATGGAACTAGCCAATTAACCTTGGTCTGCTTACCTAGTTCCAGTGCTCTTCTCCCCTTTACGGGCCAGTAACATTTGTCTGAGCTTTTGTCTTTACCTGTCCATAGTAAGCAGCACAGGTACAGAACACACTCCAATTCTGTCATAATAAAAAACTTATTTTGAATCCTGGATTGATCACTTACAATATTTGTGACTTTGGGCAGACTCCTTAGCCTCTCTGACCCTTAGTTTCTTTATCCATGACCTCACAACCCAAGAGTCTGCCTTTCAGGGCTGTTCTTTTGAAGATCAGATGAATCATGTGCGTAAATGCCCAGCATACAAAATACACAGGGGCTTCCACTACTAGTCAGACAGATCCCATCGTTTCTCATTCCACTTGAGGCTCCTCTCCATAAAAGCTTCCCTTACATCAGACATCCTGAATCTACCTTTTCTCTAAATTACTTTGTTATTCACTTCTGATGTCTAATTTAACAATGAGCTATATATTGTTTGAATCCTCAGTCCCTGACTACATTGGAAACTTCAGGGGGACATTGGAGTAGGTCTTAGATCAATATATTTTATGGTGTTAACTTCATTCTAGGTATGTGATATATGCCTCATGGAGCAAGATTGTGTACACACCCATATCCATTATCCAAAGATGCAAAAAATCACAATATGTAACATCCAAACAAATAGCAAGCATGCCAAGACCAGAAACGATCATTCATGACAAAACAAAAGCCAACACAAAACAGATAGAATTATAGAAAAAGGACATTGGTAGAACTAAATTCACACATGTTTAAGAAGTTAAAGGCAAAGTGAGATTTATATGACAAAGACCCAAATCAAACTTCTAAATATGAAAACTATAATGCCCGAGATAAAAAATACAATTGATGGAATTAATGACAGATTAAAAATTGCAGAAGGGGCTGGGGATGTGGCTCAAGCGGTAGTGTGCTAGCCTGGCATGCGTGCAGCCCGGGTTCGATCCGCAGCACCACATACAAACAAAAATGTTGTGTTCGCCAAAAACTAAAAAAAATATTTAAAAACTCTCTCTCTCAAAAAAATTGCAGAAGAAAATATGAGTAACTTTAAAAGCATAACAGAAAGTATCTGAAGTTAAATTTGGTGGAAAAAAAGAGAATGAGTAAAAAAAAAAAAAATGAATGCAGCACAATCGAGATGAGCTGTGAGACAACCTCAAGAACCCTAAGATGTGTGTGGCAAGAAGAAGGTCGGGAGAAAGAACAGAGAATATTTGAAAAAAATAGCAAAACATTTCAAACCAGATGAAAATTATCAAGGCTTAGACAGATGCTCCTCAATTTACGATAGGGTCACAACCTGGTAATCCCACAATTTGAAAAATTATTGTGAATTGAAAATGCATCTCACACACCTACCACACCCAATAACAACCTAGTTTAGAAACACAGTAACTGCAAGTATTGGTAGTTGACCCTTCCATTGCGTGGTTGACAAGAACCAGCACTAAAGAACATGTTACTGTTTATCACTAGCCAGGGAAAAAAAGTCAAAATGCAAACTCTGAAGTATGGTTCCTATTGAATGTATATTGCTTTTGCATTAATTGTAAAGTACAAAAATTATAAGCTGAACCTCCATAAGGCAGGGACTATCTAAAAAGCTCAATATTCCTAAACAAAACTATGCTAAAGCACATTATAATCACATTGCTCAGAATAGTGGTAAAGAAAATCTTAAAATTAGCAAAGGGAAAAAGATCCCATAACAAAAAAAAAAAAAAATAGAGATTACATTCTGGTTAGAAACAACATAAACCAAAAGACAATAGAGTAAAATCTTTAAAAATATTGAAATAGAAGCAGGTAACTTAGAATTCTATACCCAGTGAAAATATCTTCAAAAAACAAAAGCAAAATAAATATTGTTTTACACATTAAAAAGCTGAAGTTGCCAGGCACAGTGGCACATGCCTGGAATTCTAGTGGCTCAGGAGGCTGAGGCAGGAGGATCACGAGTTCAAAGCCAGCCTCAGCAATGGTGAGGTACTAAGCAACTAAGTGAGACCCTGTCTCTAAATAAAATACAAAATAGGGCTGGGGATGTGGCTCAGTGGCTGAATGCCCCCTAGTTCAATTCCTGGTACCAAAAAAAAAAAAAAAGCTGATGTCATTTAAGGAAAACATGCTACAAAAATATGTGACAGTCCTTCAAGCAGATGAATGATGTCAGAAAATGACAACAGATACATTGAAAACTCAATCCACGCAAGAGTAGAGAGCATTAGAAATGGTGACTATGTGGGCAATGAACTTTTTCTATTTAAATCTATTTAAAAGTAATTTGCTGTTTAAAGAGAAACTGATATTTTTAAAGTCTTGTGTCAATAACGAGTGTCAGAAAAAACACATGAGCATGAAGGCTGGGGGTAGGGGGCAGTGAACTCACTGATGGCTTCCAACACCACACATGAAGTGCTGCAATGTCACTTGAGAATGGGCTGAAGCTAAAGAGGTGCCCTAGAATCTTAGGGTGACTGCAGCTTAGACTTTTCATAAGTGACCATATCATTTCTGTGCCTTCTATTCCAAACCTACTAAGAATTTCTCTTCTTTTTATATCAAAAATGGGTGTTGCATCTTGTCAAATACTTTCTCTGCATTTATTCTGTGTGACCTTGGGTTGGCCTTGGATCTTGGATGTGGATCAAAAGCAAGATCCATTTAAAAAAAAACTGATAATCCGGATTTTATCAAAATAAATATATGTCTACTCTTCATAAGACACTGTTAATGGGGCTGGGATTGTGGCTCAGTGGCAGAGCGCTCATCTAGCAGGTGTGAGGCCTCGGGTTCGATCCTCAGCACCACATAAAAATAAATAAACAAAATAAAGGTATTGTGTCCAACTACTTCTAAAAAATAATATTTAAAAAGAAAAAAAATACACTGTTAAGAAAATTAAAAGGCCACGAGCCAAGAGAAAATATGCAAATATTATGTGTGCTAAAGACAAGTTTAGCTGATACAAGGAACTCATAAAATTCAACAAGAAAGTAAACCTGATTTTATAATGGACGGCAGATTTAAACACACATTTTGCCAAACAAGAAATGCATGTGGCAAATAAATACATGAGAAGATGCTCAAGATCATTAGTTATCATGACTACACAACCTATGGGACACCCAAAAAGGCGGACCACACCAAGTGTTGGCAACTGGGGCAATGTAACAGGATACAACCACTTTGGAAAACAGTTTGGTAACGTCTTGAAAAGTTAAATATATGCCTACCATAGACACATTCACACCATGGTTAGGTCCCTACCCATGAGAAATGAAAGCATATGTCCACTCAAACTTGGCCATTAATGTTCATAGAAGATCTACTTACGATAACTAAAATCTGAAAATGAGAAAATGAATTATTTTCACCAAAATGTGAATGGATAAAGAACCTGTGGTATATCCAAACCATGGAATATTCCTAGCAATGAAAATCAATGAGCCATTGATATACACAACATGGCAAATCACAAAATTATATGGAATGAAAACAGTACAATAAAGAGTACATACTTGGGCTGGGGATGTGGCTCAAGCGGTAGAGTGCTCGTCTGGCATGCGTGCGGCCCAGGTTCGATCCTCAGCACCACATACAAACAAAGATGTTGTGTCCACCGAAAACTAAAAAATATTAAAAATTCTCTCTCCTCCTCTCTCACTCTCTTTAAAAAAAAAAAAAGAGTACATACTTGTAATTAAAACATCCTAGAAAGTGTAAATTAATCTCTAGTGTGACGAAAGCAAGATACTGGTTGCCTAAGGAAAAGAGGGAGAGATAAATGAGACAAAGGGATTAGCAGGGAACCTGAGGTGACTTTGGCGAGTGATCTTGGCTGTGCTGATGATTTCATGGATGTACTCACATGTTAAAACTTCTCAAATTGCATTATTAAACATGTGCTTGTTATGGGTCACTTATAACTCAATAAAGTTACTTTTAAGAATTACATGTCTCTATAGTCCCCTCACATAGTAGGTCCTGTTAACAGCTATTTTTCACAACCATAAACTGTAGGATCTGAACTCCTAACTTGGAGAACTCTTTCTTGCCAGAAAAGTGTAGGTGACATTTATTGAAAGGATTCAGTGCTTAGTCTCCTCTGCTTCTCTGCGTTCCCAAGCCTGGCAGCCTTCTGTATCAGCAGTGTCCCAAAGGGCACCGTGAGAAGACCAGCCTGGTCATCCCTCTCCATTCTTGTCCCCGACAGCATTCATCTTTTCATCGCAACCCAACTGGTTGGCTCATCAGAAGGCATCATTATTTTTATACTGTCCTTGTGCGGTCAGTATAAAATGTGACTAGCGCTGAATAAAGGCTGAAAGAGGGTAGGCATGAAAGAAAGGATCGAAGTTTCTACCTTTGTACCTCTGTGCCCGCAAGGCGACCTCCAGCCCCTGCAAGTAGTGCAGGCACAGCTCAGTCTCAGTAAAGGATTCTGAGCCAAAATGTACCTGATAAAGTCATGAAGCACAGGACTGGAGACACTGCTTTGCTCGTCAGGGGAGGGGGATGATCCTTGAGTGCAGAGCTGGTGCAGGGTCAGGCAGAAGCGGGAGACCCCGAGAAGACGGTCCTGGTCTCGTCCCCAAGCTTTCTCATAGAAGACGATGAGGCACAGCTCGGGACAGGAGGGAGCTGGGACTCCTCCACAGGTCTACCCAGTCCAGAGGCTCGGGCCAGAGAGGACAGGAGGTAATGCATTTCTAATCTGGTGTCTGGAATGTTTTGCAGCTTCATGGAGCATCAAGAGATGGAACCAGTTCTCTCAGGGAGACAGCAGGAGCAGGGACACAGGCCATCATCCATGGACAAGACAGGGGCCAGGGCAGAAGGTCGAGAAGCCTGCTAGACACCAAGACTGACGGGTGGGGCTGGGGGGAGTTACTAAGCAACTAGGAGCAAAAGTTAGGAAATCCATCATTGATGTGACCTCATTTGTCTGGACCCACAGAGAAGTAGGAAAGGAAATCTAGAATATATCCATGAGAAAAAAAATCTCATCACCAGAAGTAAACTGAACAATTATCCCTAAGCATTCTTATCTCTAAGGGTCTCGGACCCTGTATTAGGAAAATACAAAAGTTATCTTGGGAGCTGATGGCTCCTCACAAGACTTTCTGAGTGTCACCCTCTCTACTCGTCACTTTCAGACACACAGAAAGTAACATTATCTATGGGGTCTTGGTGTTTCTCTAACCCCTTAATTACAAAAAGGCTCCAAAGACTAAGAGATCCCGTAAGCACAGTGGAGAAGTCCATCCCAACCATCCGACTGTGGTCCTCAGGAAAACCCTGAAGGCCTGGATTTGAATGGGAACAAAGGACGCCCCGACAGGCCATGTGGAGGCCTTAGCTCCCGGGGCTGGACCCTTGTGACTGGCAGCTGGGTCTTGCTGACACCCACGACTTCACGCCGGCCCATCCCCGTGACTGCTCAGCTTCTTGGACTTCCCGGGCTCTCTGCTCAAGCACCATGACCACTCCCAGGCCTTGACCTCACTTGGACAGCAAAACAGCAATTACACTTTAGGACATGTATTTTTCTGGGATTCCCAACTCTTATGTCCAGAGAAGTGGGTTGGCACGTGAGGAGGAGAGAACTGGGCTGGACATACCTAGACACACATGTTCTTGTGCTGGCTTTGGAACCAGAACGCCTTCTCTTAGAGTGAAAGATCTGGAATCCATCCACTCTGTACTTGGCACACCTTGGGCAGCCTTTGCTACCTAGACTGTGCTGTGCCAGGGGAACACGTCACTAGCATTGGGTTGGGAGCAAGACCTGTATCTGCCTTGTGATAACAGAAGGCTCAGTAACCAAAGGGGCCTTTGTAGGAAATTTTCCTATTGTTCAGTTTCTAAATGACCCAAGGCTAGGAAAATAGTCCTTGTAAGGAGATCACTAGGTATCCAAACATATTGTCAGTGATACCCTTGACACGTGACTTCAAAATTGTACCTCATGGATTCTGTGAACTAAAAGCATTCAATGGAGAGTCAGCCTGGATTGCTACAGAAAATGTTGGTATAGGTACCTTTAAATTAATAAATTAATACCATGTAACAGGCATACTTTCTATGAAAAGCACCTACCACACATTAATGAACTCATTCTTACACTTTTCATCAAATTTAAGGGTCATGAGATTGAGACCTTTATTTTATTTTCATTAATTGCAGCATTTCTAGTGCAACAGAACACGACACAACAGTAGATTCTCAAATGCTTACCATAGAAAAGAATTGTGCAATTAGGCCCTTATAAATTGAATTTGTATTCAATGCTTTATAGATTCAAATTATAAACTTCCTTAACCAAAGTAAAGGCCAACTTTATAAAAAAAGACTTCTATAAACCAAACTTTATAAAAATACCCTTACCTGCCCTTGGTTTCTTCAGGTAGTCCACTAGTATCCTCAGGTGGCTGGTAGAGATCCAGGCCTCATTTTGAGGACGAAAAGTTGGAAATTGTTATTTCTGAGATTAAATCTCAACGTAACTATGTTATGCCTACAAGACGGAACACTGTAGGTCCCCTCTGAGGTCAACAGGTCCTAGGGGCTATTAGTGCTTGACCCTCGGGGACCTCAGGGAAGGCATCTTTGAAAGCTTACATTTCCTTAAAGTCACATGACTACTTTCATGAACGGCCACAGTGTGGGCTGTTGAGGCATTCATAGACACTGCTGACAAGAACCACAGCAAAGAGATAAGACAGGTTACACTTTTGAGCTAACAAAGCACCTACCCACCGACACCCTGCAGCCCATCCAAATTAACTTTTCCTACAAAAGCTACTCCATAAAATTGTAGTGATGATTACTCCAGATGCACAAACCCTGATGTACAGACACAGGAAATGTGAAAAGAAACACTACTCCAAAGGAAAATGATGATTCCCCACAAATATTTGAAGGAGATCTATGAAATGACTGAAAAAGAATTCAGAATAATGGTCCTTAGGAAACTCAGTGAGATAATACAAATATGTATTACAAAAAAATGAAAAAAAAACAATCCAGGATATTAATGAGAAATTAATAAAAGAGACAGAAATCATGAAAAAGAACCAATCAGAAATCTTGGAGCTAAAAATTCAAATAAACAAAATAAAAAATAAAATTGAAAGCTTCCACAACAAACCAGAACAAGAAAGATTCTCTAATTTGAGGTCTTTTGAATTAACCCAGTCAGGAAAAAAAAAAAAAATCAATAAGTTTTTAAAAGAATAAAGACTTTGAGACTTATGGGACACTATTAAGTTAACAAATAATTCACATTATGGGAATTCCAAAATGTGAAGAAAGGTGGAAAGATATGAAAAACTTATTTCATGAAGTAGCTGAAAACTTCCCAATCTTCAGAAAGATATGGACAAGAAGCTCAAAGTATCCCAAACTGGATTACACGCAAAAAGATCTTCTCCAAGGCATATTATAGTCAAAAGTATGAAGATAAAATTCTAAAAATAGTAATAGAAAAGCATTGAACCAGATTTAAGGGAATGCCCACAAATTTTGATAAGTTTTTAGAAAAAAAATCCATATTTCCCTTTTAACTTCTCTTAATACCCATTGGTCATTTTGGAATGCTCAACTTCTATGTATTTGTATATTTTCTATTCTTATTGTTGATTTGATTGTAGTTTTATTCCATTGTAGCCCGAGAAGATATACAATATTATAATTTTTTTATTTATTAAAACTCAATTTGTGATCTAACATATACTCTATTTGCTAATGGTAAGAATGTATATGCCATTGTTGGATGAAATATTCTGTAAATATCTTTTAGATGCATTTGATGTATATAATGGCTGAACTCAGATGTTTCTATGTTGATTTTCTATTTGGATGTTCTGTCATTGAGGAAATGGCATATTCAAGTTCCCCACTATTACTGTATATCTGTTTATTTCTAATTGTATTTGCCTTATATATCTGGGTTTTTCAGTGTTGTGTGCTTATATACTTATAATTGCTATATCTTCTTGCTGAATTGATCTTTTTGTCACTATATAATGGCCTTTTTAAATCTCTTTTTATAATTTTTGACTTAAAGACTTCTTTTTGTAATACGAATATAGGTACTCCTGTTGGCTTTTGGTTCCCATTGGCATGATACCCTTTTCCAACGCTTCACTTTCAATCTGTTTATATATTTATGTGAATTTCATAAGCAGAATATAGTTAGATCTCTTTTTTTTTTTTTCCAATCCATGCATCCATCCTCTGTCTTTTGATGGATGAATCTAATCCATTCAAGGTTATTATTGATAGGTATAAACTTCTGTCATTTTGTTAATTGCTTTCTGCATGTTTTACAAAAGCAGAATTGAGGGAAATCTATATCAATAAAGGCACACACCATAAAGTAGGAAAATCTCCAATAAATAACCTAACAATGTACCTCAAGGACTTCGAAAAGAACAAAATCCTAAATTAGTAGAAGACATAGTAAAGATCAGAGCATTAAAAAAACTAAAAAGCAATAAAGATGAAACATAAAAAACAATAAAGATGAAAATATCAAATTTATAAATCTTTAGCCAGACTAGCCAAAAGACAAATAAAATCAGAGATGAAAAAGGAGACATTATTACTGATATCACAGAAATTCAAAGTTTCCTAAGAAATTACTATGAACAATTACAGGCTTAAAAAAAAACTGGAAAATCTGGAAGAAATAGATAAATTCCTGAACCTATTCAAGTTATAAAAGTTTAATCAGGAAGAAATAGAAAATCTTTTCTTAATATATTTTAGTAGTAGATGGACACTATTTTTATTTATTTATTTTATGTGGTACTGAGGATTGAACCCAGAGCCCCACACATGCTCTACCACTGAGCTACAACCCCAGCCTCAAGAAATAGAAAATCTTGGGCTGGGGATGTGGCTCAAGCGGTAGCGCGCTCGCCTGGCATGCATGCGTCCCGGGTTCGATCCTCAGCACCACATACCAACAAAGATGTTGTGTCCGCCGAGAACTAAAAAATAAATATTAAAAATTCTCTCTCTCTCTCTCTCTCTCCCCCCTCTCTCACTCTTTCTTTAAAAAAAAAAAAAAGAAATAGAAAATCTAAACAGACCAATAATGACCAATAAGATTGAAGTAGTAATTAAAACTCATCTAAACAAAGCCCAAGGCCAGGCACAATGGTACAGCAACAAATGCACACATCAAAAAGTAGAAAAGTCTCATCAAAAAATCTCATGATCCCAGCAATTTGGAAGGTCAAGATAGAGGATCTCAAGTTTGAGAACAACCTCAACAACTCAGCAAGACCCTGTCTCAAAATAAAAAATTAAAAGGGCTAGGGGTGTAGCTCAGTGATAGTGCACCCCTGGGTTTGATCCTCAGTACCAAAAAAAAAAAGCTGAATTTTACAGAAGATAACAACTAATTCTGAATCTTCTTAAACTATTCCAAGAAAATAAGTGGAAGGAGCCCCATCAAACTCTTTACAAAACCAAAATAATCAAAGATATGAAAGAAAAAACTCTAGACCCATATTCCTAGTGAGCATGGATGCCAAATTTCTCAATAAAATGCTAGCAAACCCTAACCAAATTCAACAGCAAAATATCAAAGAAGTCATACACCATGATTGAGGGGGACCATCCCAGAGAGGTAAGTACGGTTCAAAAAATGCAAGTCACTCAACATACCACAGCACGTCAACAGAAGGAAGGACAAAAGGCATGATCCTCTCAATGGATAGAGAAAGTATTAAGATAAAGCATCCCTTTGTTATAAACCTCTCAACAAATTACCTACAGAAGGAACACACCCAAAACCCGAGAGGCCTTACACATGAGAAGCCCGTGCCAACCTCACAGTGAGCGGAGGAAAACGGAAAGTGCTTCTACGGTTTATGTGACATGGGAAGTCCCAGCAAGAGCCATGAGGCCGTTAAAGAAAGAACGGAATGGGAAAGGAAGACATCAAGATGTCCATATTTGCAGCTGACATTATTTTATATAGAAAAACCTGAAGACTCCATCAAAAAGCTGTTACAACTGATAAATTCAGTAAACTTTCAGGATACAAAAAAAAAGAAAAAAGAAAAGCAGTAGCCTTTTTAAACATCAATAATGAATTTGCTGAAAAGGAAATTAAGAAACCAATTCTATTTACAACAGCTATAAAAAATATTTAAAAATAAACTGAGGAAGCAAATGATCTCTACATTGAAAATTATAAAACACTAGTGAAAGAAATCACAGAAGGCACAAAAAAATTGGAGTTATCCCATGTTCTTGGGTTGGAAGAATTAGTATTGTTAAGATGACCATCGACCCTAAGTGGTCTATAGATTCAATGTGATTCCCAACAAAATACCAATGTCTTTCTTTACAGAAATTGAAAAAAAAATTGTGAAGTTCCTATGGAAGCACAAAAGACTCACAACAGCCAAATCGCTCAAGAGAAAAAAAAAATTAAATCTGAAAACATCAAAATACCCAATTTCAAAACACACTACAAATCCATAGTAACCACAACAGTTGGCCCTAGTATAAAAACCAACACAGGCCAAAGGACTACAGAACCCAGAAACTAATCCACATATGTACAGCCAAATGATTTCTGACAGAGTTGCCAAGAATGTACCCTGGAGAAGGACAGTCTCTTCAGGAAGTGGTGCTGGGCAGAACTGGGTAACACATTCAGACGAGACCCCATCTTATTCTCTCCTTGTACACAAAAGTCAGTTCACGGTGGACCAGAGAGCTAAACAAACCTGATGCTCTTAGGTCAAGAACACAGGAGAAGCATTTCAAGACATTGGTGTAAATGGTGATTATTTAGGTTTTTTTTTTTAAGGACCCTGAAGGAATAGGCCACAAGAGTAAAAATAGACAATGGAATTATATCAAGTTAAGCTTCCACAGAGCAAAGGAAATAATTGACATTTAAGAAATAACCTACAGAATGGAAGAAAATATTTGCAAACCAATCGCCAACAGAGGATCACTACCCAGGATGTATAAGGAACTCAAAAATCTGAACACCAAAACATTAAGTAATTCAATTTAAAAAACAGGTGGGGGAAAAAACATAAAAATGGCCAACAAGTGTATGAAAAAATGTTTACTCTCACTTAGGAGCTCCCTCATTTCCCTTACTGAGGAGGATGCAAATCAGAACTACACCAAGATACCATCTCACACCAGCTAGAATGGCTCTCATTAGAAAGAGACAATGATGAGTGCTGGCCAGGCAGCGGAGAGGGGGATTTCACAAAGGGTTGGTGGGAATGTAAATTAGGGCAGCCGTGATGGAACATGGCATGGAGTTTCCTTTAAAAACCATAATCTAGGTCTGGGGTTGTGGCTCAGCCGAAGACATTCAGCTAGCACGTGCAAGGCCCTGGATTCGATCCTCACAAACACATAAAAATCAAGGTACTGTGTCCAACTACAACCAAAACAAAAACAAAACCAATCAACTACATGATCCAGCAATTCCTCAACTGGCTCTATACCCAAAGATGAAGTCTTTACACCAAGAGATACCTGCACATTCATTTTTATTGGAGTATTATTCCACAATGCTAGAGAATCAAATTAGATGCCCAACAGTCATTAGTGGATAAAGAAATTATGGTATGCATACACAGGGAATATTATTTAGCCATAAAAATGAATGGAATTCTGTCAGCAAATGGATGGGACTGGAGACTACTATGTTAAGTGAAATGTGCCAGAGAGGGGAAGACAAAAACTACATGTTGTCACCCTTTTGTTGAGACTGGAAAGCCGACCTTATGGGAGAATTGGGTGGAACGATGGTCACTAGGGACTGAGAAGCAGAGGCAGAAAATGTTCAATAAGGGGCACTAAAACACAGAAGGACTTTGCTCTGGTTTTTATGGCACAGCAGGGGAAGGACTGGGTGAAACTATTTCAAAATGATTAGAAGAGCATGAAATCCCAGCACATCCTCATGATTAACGTTTGAGGAGACGGAGGTGCGTGTTACCCTGATTATTCCACGTGGTGTACGTGCATTGAGTTGCCACCCTGTACCCCATAAAGATGTACAAACATTATGACTCAAGTCAAGAAAAAGTTGGCATATCTTGGCAGAAAACAGGAGGCACGCCAGCTCGGGCTCAGGTGTGCGCTGTCAGGCTTTTATTTGCTCTAGCTTTAAGCTCCATCATATCTAACTAGCATCACTCCTCTGCTCATTTCCAGCTGTCTTCTCCAAAATCCAGGACGGGGAGCAAAGGCACTGTGGCCCCCCGCGGAGATCCACCACTGATGGGGAAAACAGGGCTCTCTCCACGCACACGGGAAGGAAAGCAGATTGGAAGGAGAGAGCAGAGTGGGCAGGGTACCGGGTGAAGCCAGAGAGAAACAAGCCGAGTAGGAGCCGGTCTCCGTGCCGGAGGCAATCAGCAGCTGAAACCGCCCCTTCTGCTCTCCCGCGGGTGCTGGGCCTCCGCGGAGCCCAAGTGGGATCTCCAGCGCCACCTACCGGGAGGCTGGAAACCAGCGCAGACCCGAGCTAGAAAAGCCGCAGAATCCAGCCTGCAGCCAGCAGGGGCGCGGGTTTTGTTTGGTTTTTTGTTTTGTTTTGTTTTGTGGAGGCTGGAGGGCTTGCTGCCTGTCCTAGCCAGGATCTAGGTGGGCTCTTGGCGAGTGTCTGCCCACGTTCCGGGCTCCCTCTCCTTCCTGCACCAGGGATTCCAGGACTCCTGCTGGGCCGCGGTGTGTTGGACCGTCACCCCGCGGCGGCTGAGCGGGAGCCGTGGCTTTCACCTCCCCAAGCGCAGGGCCCCTTACAGGACAGCCTCTCCAAAAACTGCCCGTTGCACATGGAAAAAGAAAACCCGATTCATTAGTGACCACTAGCTGTTAACAAATTCACAGGAATCAAATGGAAAAAGGAGCCACCAAAGAAAACTGAATTTCCAGAGTGTTTGAGCTTCCTTAAGTTGGCCTGAGGACGCACACTCTGGACTGTGCGGAGGAGGGCACCTGTGCTCCACCCAGGAAGTCATTCTGTGTGGTTCCTCCTAGCACTACTCAAAGGAGGAAGATAGAGGTGAGCCCGACATGTGGGTGGGGAGGGGGCATCTCCCAGCTACCCGGGACGCTGCGGCTACTCCTTCCTTATTCCCTCAAAATTAATCCAGTCCCATAGCCCCAGGAGTCCTCGGCTTTGGCTGCACAGCAGCAGCAGCACCTGGAAACCTTTTTTTTTTTTTTTTTTTTTTTTTTTTTTTTTTTTTTTTAAGATTCTGATACATGGGCTGCGCCCCAAACCAATGAATCATTTTCTCTGAGAATGGGGCTCAGGCCTCACCATGCTTTCGAGTTTCCCACATTTTAAATGTTTCCTGGGGTTGTTCTGTCATGTTAGCACAAACACGTTGGCGTAAAACAACACAAATGTATTATGCTGTAGGTCTGCAGCCCAAAGTGAGTCTCACTGAACTAAAATCAAATTGTCGGCAGAGCTGCATCCTCGCTGGAGGCTCCAGGGAGAGCCTTTTCCCCAGAGAAGCTGAATTTTCTTACCTTTTCCAGCTCCTAGAGGCTGACCATGTTCCTTAGCTAGTGACCGCCAAAGCCAGCAATGGTGGGTGGAGTCTTCCCCACGCTGCTCCACTCTGATGCTTCTGCTGCCCTCCTCCATAAAGACTCCCTCAGATTGGGCCCAACCAGTAGCCCAGGATAATCTATTTTAAAGTCAGCTGATGAGCATCATCAAAGCCATCTGCTCCAGTAATTCCCCTTTGCCACAGAAGGTAACCTATTCACAGGTAGCTGGGATTAGGAAATGGACATCTTTGGGGGACATCTTACCTTGCTGACCCTAAGTGACTCCAACATGCAGCTAAGGATGAAAAGTGCTGGTCTCCGCACGGGACAACAGACTAGAGAAGTGGCCCAGCCAGCTCGGCAGAAGACGGGAAGCACACGGAAAAACCCATGTGGAGTTGGGGCAAGGAGAAGAGGCAAGAATCAGCCTTATCAACTTCACATTGCTGCGGACCTTGTTTGTGGGTGCCAACCTCATTCTGTTCCCTGACAGTGCTGGGAAGTTAACCAACACGCCCCGAGAACACGGTCCATCCCCACCTGCTGTTACCCGTTATAGGAGATGGAAGTCGTAACAAGAGACTTTTCCAGACTTTTATGACCTGTGGCTATGGGCTGGCTCCTGGTCCAAGCTCACTGGGGCCTGTGCCTGCCAGCTGCCCAGCACTCTGCAGCTCTGTAGTGGCGGTCTTCTCTGGTGGAGGATGAATTGGCTAGTACTTTACGCCCACACACACCTGGGCTTTCCAGCTCATCTTAACAATCACTGCAGGTACTTCACCCCAGCAACAAGGAACGCCTCCCCAGGACAGGCCCTCAGCTGTGGCCTTTGGATGGCGTGTGGATTCTCTGGTCTGCCTCGGGTCTCACCCTAGCATATTTCTCACCTGGCTCACGGGTCACTTTCTCACTTGCCTGGGAGGAACTTAAGTTTATAGCAATCCCCTCCTGCAGTGTTCGCATGCCTCAAGTTGGCAAAATTCTCATAAAACCCCTTTGCCTGGCATTGGTGCTAAGGTGAATCATTCTCTGAGGAGAAAGCTAGGGTACAGGCCAATGGCTGGCTGTGCACACGAAACCCTTTCCTCACACTGGGAGTCCCTGAAGAGTTCAATTACCCGGGGTGAGTAAACCACCTGCAGTTGGTGAACATACTGGCCGGTACTGGTAAATTTCACTTAAGTAGGAAATTAAGCTTTCGACTGTGTTAGCAGTTACTATGACAAACACCTGGGAGAAAGCAGTTTATAAGGGGGAAAGATTGGTTTGTGCCAAAGGTTTGAGTCCATGGGAGAGTGGACTCGTTGCTCTGGGGCTACAGTGAGGCGCACTCACAGCAGGAGCACATCGTGGAGCAAGCTGCTCACCTCAGGGCAGCTGGGAAGCAAGCAGATAAAGAGGACAGGTTGGCGGGAATGCTGGCACCCCCTTCTAGGGCACAACCCAATGCCTCATTCCCTGAACCTCTAAGAGTTTCCTCACCTCTTAGTTCCTACTTCTCCATAGCAACACAGAGACCAAGTCTTTTTTTTTTTTTTTTTTTTTTTTTAGCAGTACCAGGGATTGAGCCCGGGGAGCCCCAGCACTGAGCTGTCCAGCTCTTTTCATTGAGACAAGGTCTTGCCAAGTTACCCAGGCTGGTCTCGAACTTGTGATCCTCCTGCCTCAGCCCCAGTCTCTAGGGTTACAGGTGTGCACCACTGTGCCGGCTGAAACCAAGCCTTTAACACATGGTCCTTGGGGAACATTCAAAATCTGAAGTATTGGGCTGGAGATGTGGCTCAAGCGGTAGTGCGCTCGCCTGGCATGCGTGCGGCCCGGGTTTGATCCTCAGCACCACATACAAACAAAGATGTTGTATCTGCTGAAAACTAAATAATAAATATTAAAATTCTCTCTCTCTCTCTCTTTAAAAAAAAATCACTTCTAAAAAAAATAAAATAAAATCTGAAGTATAGCACTATCAAACTGGAACCTGCCCCTTCTTCAGCCTTCAGAGACAGACTATCAACTCTACCTTCTTTCAGTCTTTAAAAAATTTTTTAAAATCATCACCACCCGAGTGCCTCTTCCCACCCCAAAAGGTGGGAGGTGAACATGTGCACACTCCTGATTCCTTGGGCCAGTAGTGCCTCCTGAGATGCTTGAGGATTGTCTTTCCTTTTGGTGATTCCCTAATGTGGCTGTGCCTGCAGTCTCTGCCCCAGGTCCACACAGCACCAGAGGGTGATCTGACCACAGAAGGGCAGACATGGGCCAGAACCCAGCCCAACCCAGCACGCGACCCTAGCGATTAGGAAGCAATGGAGGACCTGCCGAGCTGCAGCCTTTGGGGCCCCTGAAGAGCACCAGGAATTTCTAACAGAGAAGGCCTAGCCACTCGCTCTGCACTCTCCTTATTGGCACTGTTTTGTGAGGGAAGCTAGCACTGAAACATGCTTCACCTAGAGACTGGAGTCCATCTGAAGGGCCAGAGCAGGTGGTAGGTGGTGACTACGTCTACATGAAACTGCTCATTGAAAATCAGCCCTGGAATAATTTAATTAGGAGATGAAATTCAAGCCAATATTGGAACAGTTGGTATAACAGTGTATTAAGTAAGATCCATGCTCCTGGCTCAAATGAGATTTGGTCTAGATGCAATTTTGGTTGAAATGTCCTTTATCTCAGATTAAATGAGTACCTGCAGACTACTGAGAAGAGCGCCTGGAACACGCTGACCTTTACTACTGAACTGTGTTTTTTGGCCATTAAACATCTTCACTTCCACTACAGCTCCTTACCCACGGTCTGGCATGTAGCTGTCACTCAGAAAATGCTGTGATAAACAAATACCAAATGCTGGGTCTCTGGCACACACTCAGTCCAATGAGAACAGAAGAAACATGGCTTCAGCTACAAGGTCTGGATAGTCGAGGAAAGCTGTTAGACAGTGAAGTAGCTGAGCGGATACTGGGACGAGTGTGGTGACAGCCCCATCTGCAGGGAGATGATGCTCTCCATCTGTCTCAGTCCACAGGGCTCCCACTGCTCAGAGTGCTCTGCTGTCCCACTTGAGAGCTGAGGGGCCAAGCAAACAACCACTCCAGCAGGGATGCACTCAGATGTGACGATCATCACCACGGAGCCGGGCACACGCCCCTCAGTAATGCTCGTCACTCCCAGAGCTGGACACACACAACCCTCCGGGTATCACACGTGCTAGGAGCTCCAAGGAGTCCTGCACGAGGACACCTTGTGGAAACAGACTGTACCTGGCGATAATTAAGAGAACAGGATGGGAAGGATTTTATTTTTCCAGATCTTCAGGAAACCTCAGCAAGCTGGAGCTGCACAAGGCTAAGTATGAAACCAAGAAAAGTACAAGGCTTTAAAGCACGGTGCACTGTGTTTCTTCAACCTCTGGCAAGTTGGAAATCCAAGGCCATCGGGACAGAAAGCCGAAAGGACTCCTTGGCCTCAGCTGTCAGACAATCTTCACCGTCTTGAGCATATCAGATAGGACATAAGTGTCATCCCAACCCCTCCCAGGCCTCCTCAGGGTCCGCTCCAAGGCTTGAGCCATTTCCAGGAGCTCCGGTGTGGCAAGTTTCTGCCCAGGGTGCAGCTGACAGAACAGGATCTCGTTCACTTCTCCCTCGATTCGCCTGACGTACAGCACGGGGAACGCTGCCTTGAGCCCAGCCAGCACGGAGTCCTTCAGAGCCAAGTCTCTGCACACGAGGTTGAGGATAAAGACGCCTGCATGGGAAGGAAAGGGTCAGAGAGGTGCAGATCCTGAGGCACGCTGGACACAAGGACCAGCTCCAAGGGGAAGGCCACGTTCTGTTCCAGAGAGGCCCACGGACTCAGCAAACACACTCAGGACAGCAGTGAACCTGCTGAAGACACAGCACACAACGGCACAAAGAAAAGCAAGGGGCCTGTGAACCACTGGTTCTTCTGGGGGCTACACATCACACTGGCCATGCCTCAGTTTCCCAAAGAAGGAATAAGGAAGTGATATCCCCAAGGAAAGGACTTAACCAACTCCACAGGGACACTTTGTTCTTGATCTGTCCCTCATATTTATTAACGAGAAGGCCAGGATTCTGACAATTAAGGTTCTAAATCAACCCACTTAGCCAGAGAACCCTACTCCAAGCAGAACACCTGTGGGCTTTCAAGTGACAAGGACGTGGGCTGGTGCCCCACTGTTACTGTCACCTAAGCAAGTCTCTCAACTTCAGTTTCCTCATCTGACAGGGGGCTGCTCTGGAGATTAAATGACACAATGCCAAGTCCAGGGCATAAGAGAAGCACCTCCACGCCAGGGGGAGTATGAATGGCTACAACCGCAGGCAGGTAAGACTCGTGGCAGCACATCTGCAGTCGTCTGGTCTTGAAAAGAGGGCAGACATTGGAGAAAAGACAGCCTCTTAACAAATGGTGCTGGGACAACTGGTTATCCACATATAGAAGAATGCAACCAGATACTTATCTCTAATTCTGCACAAAAATCAATTCAAAATGGATCAAGACCTCAGAATTAGATTAGAAACTATGCAACTACAGGGTCAACACTCCAGCTTTTAGGTAAAGGCAATAACTTTCTGAATGGGATCACCTAGAGGAAATAATGCCAAGAGTTAATAAATGGGACAGCACCAAATTAAAAAGCTTCTGCACAGCAAAGGAAACAATTAGGAATTGAAGAGAGGACCTACAGAATGGGAGAAAATCTTTGCTACTCTTCTGACAGAGAATTAATATCCAGAATAAATAAAGAACTCAGCACTAAAAAAATCAAATAGCCCAATTAATAAATGGGCAAACAAACAGACACTTCCCAAAAGAAGAAATATAAGTGGCAAAAAAATATTTAAAATGTCCACTATCATTACCAATTAGGGAAATGCAAATCAAAACGACACTGAAATTTCATCTCACCGCAGTCAGAATGGCAGTCATCAAGAATACAAATAACTAGTTAGAACAAATGAAAATATATATTAAAAAATACAAATAATAATAAATGCTGGGGAGATGTGGAGAAAAAACACTTTTATACTGTTCATGGTATCGTAAGTTAGTACAACCACTATGGAAATCAGTATGAGGTTTCTCAAAAGACTAGGCCTGGAACCACCATATGATCCAGCTATACCACTTCTCAATATTACCCTGAAGAATTAAAGTCATCTTACTACAGCGATGCATGCATACCCATGGTTACAGCAGCACCATTCACAGAGGAACCAGTCTAGGTACCCATCAGCAGATGAATGCATGAAGAAAATGTGGTGTACATACCCAATGGAGTTTTATTTGGCCATAAAAAAAAGACTGAAATGATCGTCATTTGCAGGAAAACAGATGGAACTTTGAGAACTTTATGTTAAGTGAAATAAGCCAAATTCAGAAGGTGAGGGGTTATATGCTTTCTCTCATGCGTAGAAGGTTGAGAGGAAAAAGGAAAGAAACATGGGGATGGGCTGGGGGAAATCTCAGTCAAAGGGAGATCAGCAGAGGAAAGGGACCCAGGAGGGGGGAGGAGAAGGAGGGGGAGTGCTAGGGAGTGACACTGGCCAAATTATATTGTTATACTGTGGGCATGTATGAACACGTAGCAACAAATCCCATCAATACACACAACTAAAATGCACCAATAAAAATGTGGAAAAACAAAACAAAACAGAATGTGTGGAGGGGCCCACGAGAGCCAACCACCACGTGATCATGATGCAGCAGCTGCAGCTCTGTGTACCCAAAAGGCTTACAAATGAGTCCATCAAGCAGCACATACTGGAACGTTAATGGCAGCACTATTTGAAAGACTCCCAAAACAGGAGCCCCCCAAACCAGCAGTGGTCATGGAGAAATGAACTAAGGCATAGTCACACGATACAAAGGGGAATAAAAACGGACAGTGCAGACACAACACTGTGGCTGAATCTCAGAAAGATGTGTTGAGAGAAGGAAAGCAGACAGAGATTATGACCTGATTACAACTACACACCAAACAAAAACTGGCAGAACAAGCTGAGGGGACAGTCAGTACACTGGTTACCTTTAGAGAATGGATAAATTACTGAAAGCAGGTAACAGGTGGACTTCCAAGGTGCTAGAAATGTGTTTAGTGCTGGTAACTGGACTATTCAATTCAGGGAAACTGATCAAACTACACACTTAGGTGCAATAATTCATTCTCCTACCTTCATGAGTCAGGATGCTTTTGACCTTCTGCAGAAAGGGTTGGTCCACAAACGCTGGGGGTGGACAACTCATGCCCAGTGTTGGGTCCTTACTGTCTACATCAAACATGATGACGTCGTAGAGAGGCCGTGCTGAGAAAGAAAAGCAAGTGAACCCTTGGCTTTGCTGGAAAAAGCATCACGTAGTCCCTGCACCACACCTGCAATGCTTCTGATGTGCTTCTAGAAGTATAGTGAGAGCGGTGGCTACGTGGGTCTGCCTGCCGAGGGCACTGACGCCACCATCTTGTCAGCAGATGTCTGTGCCGAGGGTATAGACCCCACAGTGCAGATGAGCCCTTCCACACGTCTGAAAATGCTTTCCAAAGGAACACCCAGAGCAGGCCCGCTCCAGGATGAAGACTACTTGGTTAGACGCACACCCTGGGAAGCGTCTTGATACTTAGGAGAACGTGGGCTTCTCTGCAGGCCAGCTGGGTCTAAACCCTGCGAGGCAGGAAGCCTCTCCTTTCCCACCAGCCTCCCAGGTAATCCTGACAGCAGTCAGAGCCGAGAAGCACTGACTGAGACAAAGCGGCTGAGCAGGCTGTGAGGGCTAACCAGCAAACTACAGCTGACAAACTCTGGAAACAGCACGAGTGTCCTGGCAGGAGAACAAGTCTCCGAAGTTTGAGTTTATCTTTCTGAACATGAACTGGCTCAAGAAAGAAATGACCTGACTAAATGGGGGAGGAAGAACTGGCAATGAACGGTCTGCTGCCTCCCACTGTGCTAAGTAGTTTTTACATGGGGAAGGCCTGCAATGCTTCTGATGTGCTTCTAGCAAATTCTAAGACTGCACTAACAGTCTTGAAGTAATTAGCAACTATTTGCTTAGGACCATTGCGTGCCTATCCCTACTCACAGCACAGACTGATTTTATTTTGTTGCCTTTTGTTTGTGCTAGACACTGATTCCAGGGCCTCACGCGTGCTAGGGAAGCACTCTGCCACTGAGCTGTACCACCACTCCTGATTTTGGTTTCTTTCCAAGAACATCCTGGCTTAGCAACATCTAAGGAAAAGGATGCCACCTCAAGCCCCCCAATAATTTGAAAGGTTGTGGGTAACTGAAGGAAACAACTAAAGGACTGTTCCAAACTGATTCGTAGATATCAGAGGTACCATCACCACGTGCCTGGCACCATGGTAAATGCTTCACTGTTGGCCATCCTGGGCTGGCCCACAAACTGACCTTGCAAGGGAACCCATAAAACTGTTAGGATTAGGTTCAGTCTGCAATTAAAATCAGTGATGTCACTTGTATATCCTAGTCCCCAAATACTCCCTCCAGGATTCTATACCCTTCCCGGAAGACATTCCAATCCAGGAAGAACCAGAGTTCTGCCAGTGAACAAGCAGACCAGGGAAAGGCAGCCTGAGCTCCCAGAGATGGGGAGCTACTATCTCTAGTATCCTGCATAAAATTAGTATGACCTTCATCCTAAGCTTAGGGTGCAAATCATTGGAGCAAAATGGAATCTTAATCATGGCAGCAGGAGAACAAGAAAATTCCTGCTAACCGACACCTGGATCAGTTTCCGAGCCTCCGCACTATGGACAGTTTGACCATGACAATTCATCATCAGTGGCTGTCGTATGCAAAGTGGGATGTTTAACAGCATCTTTGGCTCCTACCCATGAGGTGCCAGTAGCACCAACAGCCCCCTAATTTGTGACAACCAAGAAGTCATTGCCAAATGTCCCCTGGATCTGACCTACATTAGTACTCTTTGTCTTTCTTTCTGATTCTGCCTCCTCCTGAAGGATTATATGAAACACCTCCAAAACACACCCTATCTTTTCTTCCCTCTTTCTTCAACCAGCTTCCTTGGACTGGTGAAGAAGTGGCAAGGTCACAGGGTCAGAAGAGAGGCCAACTGGTCTTGTTAATGCCCTAAAAGCAGAAATGGTCCATCTGTCTTGCTGCTGAACCCAACATCTAACATCATGTGAGGACACAGCTGGCACTTCATAGTCATGGAACAGATGTAACAAAAAAGCTGGAGCGAGGCTGTCGCCACCTGGCAGAGATGAACCCCCAGGCCACATTCCCCACCCCCTCCACGGCTCCCCAGCAGCACCTTCTCCTCCCGCCAGGCTGGTGATGTAGTCCAGGCCATCGGCGATGTGCACCTTCATCCGTTCACTCTGGGCAAAGCCAAACCATCGGGTGGCCACTTCCAACATGGAGGGGTCAATCTCCACAGCGTCAATGCAAGATTTCGGGAAGTGATCATGAACAAACAGGGGGAGGCTGCCCCCACCCAGGCCTACCACCAGTAGCGCCAGTGGAGTCTCTGTAATCAAAGAAGAGAGCATCACTTTGCCATCTGCTCATTGCCAAGTTCTGAACCAGCCTGGGGGAGACAAGAGGAAGTCACACTGTTGGCTCTGCCTAGGGATACAAGATTCAAAGACTTGCCCCCCCCCCCCCTCTCATCCCAGGGATTCAGGAGCCAACTGACATTCAAAAAGTCACCTTTAATTTTACTGACCTATATCCAGAAGAACCAGTATGATGCTATAGTCCCTTAAAGATCCCTAAGTGCTAAGCTGACACTGTATCACAAGTCCCATCAGAGGACAACCCTGAGTCCCATGAAATGGAGGGATAATGGCCAATCTTGCTCATAATCATAAGGCAGCACAGGCACCATGCCCCTCACCTGGCTCTTGACTCAAAAAGGCCATTATAAGCCAGGTGCAGTACACCTGTAATCCCAGCAGCTTGGGAGGGATCATGAGCTCATAGCCAGCCTCAGCAATGGTGAGGCACTAAGCAACTCAATGAGACCCTGTCTCTAAATAAAATACAAATTACGGCTGGGGAAGTGGTTCAATGGTCGAATGCTCGAGTTCAATCCCCAATACCAAAAAAAAAGAGGCCATTACAACTGCCTTCTCAGACATCCCAACCAAGCAAGGGTAACCCATTCTAGTTCCCAGGCAATCAAAGGCCCAAATCCTGACCCTAAGGAGAGAAACCACAGGAGGGAGGAGGAAAGACAAGAAACGAAAGAATCGCTAAAAGGAGACAGACCCTGGGATTGATTCTAAGAACTACAATCTTAGGGACACACGTTAACACCAAGAAGAGCCAAAAGCACAGGCACACTTGGGGTCTGGGGTAAGACGGTCACACAGGTAGAAAGAAACAGGAACATGTTTGCCAAGGTGGCCAGATCCCAACCTGTTATTAGTGATAAGGCCATCACTGCACTGAGAAGCCACACATTATCCAAGGGCATCGAAGATGTGATTTTTCAATGTCTATCTAGTTACATGGGTATATACATATGGAAATGTCTAAGCTGAATAACTTAAAATCTGTGTACATACCTCATTGAACATATTTCACTAATTTTAAAAAGAAATAAACAGAATAAAACAAAATGTAGACCACAATGCACGTAGCCACTGACACAGTACAGGCGGAGTTTGAGGCAGAGCTAGCTGGATGCTCATTAACTCAGAAGATGGAAGGGAAGAAGGAGGACGTGAGCACGCGTGCACTTGTCTGTCATCATGCCCTGAGCAACAAGGCAGCTCACTGGCTTGTGTGATCTCACATGCTCTCTCCTGTGGCAAGCAGTGCCACCGCTCACCTAGGAGCAGCTCTGGGTTTCTCAGCAGGGCAAGGCCGGCGATCATAGCTTTATGGTGTTCACAACAGAGGTAACTCTTGTCAACGGACTGCCCCGGGGCTGGAGGGAGGTCCTCAGGAGTATCAGCAGGCTGCTGCTTCTTCTTGTCCTTTTTCCTTTTCTTCTGGGCTAAGTGAGAGATTTGGATTAATGAAGTTCTAAGCTTCTTCCACTAGTCCTTGGAAAGCAAGGGATCCCGGCAGCAGTATGCAGCAGCTGGCTTGAACAGACCGGACAGCCAATTGCCAAATATGCAAGAACTGTGCAAACTGGCTGATTCCATACAGAGAGTCTGAAATTGGCCATGGACAGAGCATTTACATCACAGAAATTGGAGAACTACAAATCAGGCATCCCTCCTCCCACTGAAAGATGGTTATTTTAACATTCAACACACACCACTAGACCCCAATGACCAAATGAGGCAGAAGCCCAAAAAACATGTGCACTTGACCAAGGCACACCCTAAAGAAAAGCCATTCTTCTGTCCATGGCCTCAAGACCGTGCGTTCACTCCACCCTCTTCCAGATGGCTCTGCTGCCAGGACAGCATGTCATTCAAAGGGAGTGGCTGAGGACCCTCGCCTGAACATCTGGGACTCAAAGAGAAGCTGTCCCAGAGCGGGGAGGACAGGAGCATTCACCTTCTACTATATACATTTGATTTCTAAGTTGTTCATAATACCAAAATGCACACCCAGAGAAGAAAACAGGCAAACAAACTATCATGACCTCCCCATCAGGGAGTGCGTCTGCCCGGTATCTGGGAGCCCACTCAGGCAGTGGAAGAAATCCAGATCATTCTGCCCAGCACTGTAGCCACGCTATTTATGGTAGCTTTAATTTAAATGCAAATTAATTAAAATTAAATTTGAGTGCCTCAGTCACTCCAGCCACACTGCATGCTCAGCAGCCATTTACCGCTAATGGCCACCATACTGGAAGCTTAGTGGTAAGAACCACTTCCTTCATCACATACTGTTCTTCTGAACAGCACTGGACTAGATGGCTTCTAAGGCACCAGTCAACTCTAAAACCCTCTGGAGCACATTTCAGGGTCACACTATAGAGGAAGGCTCACCTGCAACCTCCACAGTTCTGGCTAACCTCAAGGAGGTCAACTGAGATAACACACGGACATGTATGCAGCCACTTGCAAAACAGATGTCCTTTAAACTAAGGCACTAAAGCAATTCTCACGTTTATTTTTTTCACCACCCCTGCTCATTACTTCAGAACCAGGCTTTACTCAAGAACAAAATAAATACCTCTATTCTACTTATCCCTACCAGCACCTTATAAGCCAAGAGGCAGGAAAGGACAGCCCACAGGGCCATGTGCCTCTGAAGACAGGCACCCAGGCTGTCCTACACCTCATCAAGCTCCCAGGTCCTCCGGACCACCCCAAAGTGAGAATCCATGCCATGCCCCCGGGGTCCCTCCCACCACCGTGCCCACAATGCCTCACCTCGGTGAGACACATCCTTCAGCAACCTGGCTTCCGACTGCACCACATTCCTGTTGCTGAGGAAGATCAGTCGCCGAAAGTACCGCCTGTCATCTCCTTGCACATCCTCGATGACATAGTCGCCACTCAAGGGGCTGCAGTCCTGGTGCTGAACAGTCCGGACCCCGATGTCCCCACCTACAGACAGGAAGGGCACCTGAAGGTACAGCCAGAGATGTGGTCAAAACACGAGACGTGAGAATCCCTCCCATGTGTGAATGTAAGGAATCCACAGATCAACGTTCTGGCCAGCAACAACTCCCAAGATGTGCCACTCAGTTAAGGTACTTTGGGGAGCCTTTCACAGACCTCAAAAGATCTAATTCACCTTTCAAAAATCATCTGAACATATAAAATCTCCTAAACCACTAGTGAGAAGCAGTTGGTTTTTTCAAAGAAAAATATAAGAATTTCTCATCTAACCTAAAAGAACCCTCCATAGTCCAGGATAATGAAAGCTACCAGAAACCCTTAGGAAGGAGCTGTAGTTATTTATTTATTTTTTTAAATGCAGGCTGGAGATTGAACCCAGGACTTCACACATGCTAGTCATGTGCTTTACAACTGGGCTACATCCCAAGCTGCAGAAAGAAGCTTTAATTCTAAAGAGGAATCTAGACAAGGATAAAGACAATGAAATCCAAGAGAAAACAGCCATTCTAAATTTGAAGATCTTTCTCCCTTCTCCAAGTTATTCCCATATTTCGTCTCCACTTTTCTAAACCTTAAGAGAAAAATACATTTTCTCCCAACCTAGTCCCGGCTCCCACTACTTTTCATCTATTCTTTTTTAAAAACCTGTCAGAGTGTTTAATCACCACAGGAATTCCTGACCTCAGACTGCAGCACTGGTGACACAAGGTCACAGGTGAAACTCCCAGAGGATCTGGGCCTTCCTGAAATAAGTCTGATGGAAAGCAGCCCAGGTTGGCCAGTGGCAGGACCACAGGATGGATCCCACCCAGGACCTGGGATTTGTTTTCTTTTTTAGATCTATTACCATTGCACCAGGCATCCAAGTACCACAGCTTTCCCACCTATCAAGAAGGAAAAAGTTCTCATAATAAAGTCACCCATCAATTTCTGATGGTGACCAGGATGGCACAAGTCAGAAGGTGTCATCTTACAGATAATAGTTTCCTTCCCAGCAAAACACCAAAGCAGCAGTGCTCACATCCTGAAAACTAGACTGAGCTGTTCTGGCCCTTTCCTTCTTACACCCTCAGATAATGATGTAATGAGAAGCCAAATGGCCAAGGTAGTTCTTTTCACAAGTGGGAACAGAGAAACATGTGGTCAGAGCAATCTGCTCTAACGCTGGAGCCTGCAAAGACAAGAGCATTCCCTTCAAGCCTCTCTGTGAAGTGCGGCCCCATAAGGCTACTGTGGCTCTCAGTCAGGGCAACTGCTCACCCTCCCCTCTGCCTGGGGCAAGGGAGAGTGTTTTTCTGCCCGTTTAACTCTTAAGATGAGAAATGGGGTCACAGACTCTGGTCCTAGCTCCTTCCAAGGCTCCCTCTGCCTTCTTGGCTGCTAATCTGACTAGGGACCAGTGAAAGCCACTGCCAAAGCTTTGGTACCTGCTGCTGGGGGGGCATCCCGGCCGGAGCCAGCTCTGTGACTCTGGAGGACAGCTCAGCCTGAACACTGTCCATACCGTCGTACTGCTGACCTCGATGAAGAGCCACTGTGACCAGCCTCCTGAAGCCTGCGCTGGCTGCCAGCTGCTTCCGGCCCTCCTCCATGCCAAAGAGCCACTCAGTCTCCCGGCCCTGGGGGACTAGAAAAGAAGGACTTGGTTAGACGGCGTCCTGAGAAGACTATTTCAACCCCCACAACCAACATGGCCCACATGGCAGAGTGCCAGTCCCTGCCCAAAACAGCACCCTTCCTATGACCCACTGAGGCACAGTCAATTCCCTGGTGCCCAACACCAGGGCAACCATCAGTCAGGAAGCAAGACCAAGGGTGGCTAAGAGTTGGGCATGTCTGTGAGGGAAGGGAGGCAGGCACCTAGCACAAGACAACAGCAGTAACACCAACGCTTACCGCAGGCCATGCCAAGCAGATACAAACACACACTAATGAGTCCTCTCAACGGCCCTAGGTGCAGGTAGCACAATTATTCTCATTTTTGCAAATGAGGAAATCAAGGCACAAAAGTGACATCATTTGCTCAGGTTCACATGGTCAGTAAATGACAAAACTAGGAGACTCAGACCCAGGCAGTCTAGCCCCAGCCTCCACAGTCATATCCACTGGACAACTCACTCCCACAGGTGGACAGTGAGGGTTATGGAAAGCTTGGAAAAATGGCTCAGTAGTAAGGAAACCATCCAGCAGGGCCATAAAGCCTTGTTTGTATAGATTTTTTTACTTTCTGAAAGCACTTCCTTATTCCATTTCTTGAGTCTTATTAAATGTGGGATCCACCACTCCTCTCAGTGCTAACAGATACCATTGATAATGTAGTTATCACATGCCAGGTACCATTTCTAAGAGTTTTTACACTTCTCACAACTACACCAGAGTTACACTCTCATTTTACAGATGAGGAAACTGAAGCACAAAAAGAAAGGTAACTTGTTCAATGTCACACCACCAGGAATTGACTAAGCCACAACTAGAAGCCAAAGAGCATGGTTCCAGAGCTGACCTTGCACTGCCTCCTGGATTCTGCAGAGAGGCACAGTGACTTTCCCAGGTCCAACAGTCCACACCCATAAAGCTGGGCCTGAAACCTATGGCTGGGGTCATCGGGCCAGTGGTGCTTCCATTAGTCCACACTCCAGTAACCTATCTAAATTCACCTCCACTTTCTCTGCTCCTGCCGACCCCATCCTTGCCCTTCATCAAGCCTCTGCAATCAAAAATGAGAAACGATAAGCCTCACACTGAAGCAGTTGATAGAGAGCACTCTCCTCCTTTATCATGCCTCCACTACCCTAACCCTTGAAAACATCACCCTCTATAGATAAAAAGGGCCAAGACACACACACCCATCCACCAAAGCCCCAGCCCCAGCCCCTGTGAGCCAGCCCTCCAGAAGAAGAGAGGGAGCAATCCCAACTCACTGATGAAAATGGCAAAATGATTGTCCCGCGATGGTTTCACAGCGGGGCTGTCCACCACGTGCAGGGTGTAGCGTGGCTCCCCCGAGTCCCCACTGCACAAGTCCAGGGACACACTCCCCAGCCCGGCCTTGCGGCGCAGCTGGCTGCACAGCCAGGCATACTGCTGCCGCTCCCGCACCGCCTTGGCCAGCCGCTCAGCACTTTCCAGCCGCACAGGCTTGCCCTGCTCCTGAGCACACAGCTCAAAGATCTGAAGGGCAGAGCCAGGGACTGGCCTGAACTTGGTCATGACGAAGGCAAAGACAGGCAGGGAGAACCGAGACTCTGCTTCCAACACCTGGTCCTGGCTGCTGGCCACTTGGTGCACCCTCACCATCCACCCCTCCCGAGAGAAGTGACCCACTGCTTTCTTCAGGATGTGAGCCTGAGCCAGGGAGATGCAGAGGTAGCGACCGCCCACCTGCAGGACCCGGCCAACCTCAGCCAGCATCCTGTCCACCTGCTGCAGAGTCTTCTCCTCCTCATCCGTCAGAACAGCATCCAGGGTGCCCTTGTCCAACACCACCTGAAACGAGGCATCAGGAAATTCCATCTGGGTCATGTCCATCTTCACGAAGCTCATCTGGGGCCGTCGGCTGGCATTGCGTTCCTTCATTTGCTTGATGACAGCCTCGCTGATGTCGATGTTCACTATATCCTGATAGCCCACGTCATACAGCTGCTCACTTAACTCTGAGTTGCCACACCCAATCACCAGAACCTGGGGGGAAATCATGATGGAGGTGATTAAGGCAAAGGAATGTGCTTCGGTTACCTCAAGGAAGCAAGTCTTGCCCTGGCTGTTTTCTTATTTTCAGAAGTCAGAAATGCTCTTGTCAGGAGGAAGGAACAGTGTATAAATTTTCTCCATCCACTCATGCCTTTGGCTTCACCAAACAATAAACTATAGTTTGTGCAGATTCAAATCTTTCTCCCATCAGCGGTTCCACCTCATGATACTTGGCTATTTGTCTGCAGCCAAGCTTAAATACAGATGATTGCCTCCCTCTCTGTGGATCAATTTCTCATTTATCCTTCAAATTCTGCTCCAATGTCATCATCTCTGGCAAAGACCAGTTCAATGAGAAATGCACAAGCTTTGGAGTCAGACAGACTTGATTCAAACCTCCTTGTGACCACTTAGCACATACATGATCTCTGACATCCTAGTCCATAAAATAAGTGCATGACCATTCATGAGATCTAAAAGACTGCACATGGAAGGACACAGCACCTGCATAAGACTCAGCATGTAAAGCTTCCTCCACAAATTTAAGTCTTCTTCCCTACTTCCAATACAACTCCATCTCTACCAAACCGCCTACTACTGTACCTATCACTTTTCACTGCTGGAATGTGTGCAAGGTTTGTGTCCTAAAGGTCTTGTAGTTTAAGGGCTGAGCACAGCGCCTGGAACTCAGTGAGCACTGGACAACTACTATAAGCAGACATCACTGAAGCCACATGCGTTGCCTATTCCACAGGGACGCAGAGACAGCGGGGCACACTCAGTGTCTGACTACTAAAAGACACTATTCCAATAGGGATTGTTAATTAAAGGATGCGCTGGGATGGGAGGCCTTTTCAACGGAAACCTTTCAGAGACTATCTGTAAAGTTATCTTTTAGCTAGAATGATGCACGGAATCCTGAAAGTGTGGTCCAAGCAGGGTCCTCACGCCTGCCCGCCCAGAGCAGGACTGCTGTCATCAGCTCCCACCTTTCCCAGTGCACACACAGGGCTGCAGGCCGCGCTCCTTACCCTTTCCCTGGGCTTGATGTATTTGTGTAGCACCCCGCACAGTTCCAGGTAGGTTCCGTACCACTCGAACGCTTTCTTTCCCCGCTGCTGGAAGAACTTCTCCCAATAGTCTGCAGAGCCAAACTCCTTGGAGCTCTTAGGTAAGAGATTCATGTTCCCACTGCCCAAGCGGCGTCCGGAAGACCACTTACTCCCTGCGAGGTACCATCTGAGGGGCTCCCCTCCAGGCCGGCCCGGGACTCGGCAGTGGCAGTTCTCTCCACCGACGAACCGCCACACTGACTTGTTTCCCCGACTCCAAACCCAAAGGGATGACGCCTACTCGGCAAAGCACGCACTAGACGCCGAACTGAACACACGCCACCCCTCCAGGCGCCCGCCGCGCCGCCCACGTGGGGAGCCCCTCACACTCTCTCCCAGCAGCGCTCCGAACCCAGCAACCACTTCCGAGTGCGAGGCCTCATGATTGGCCAGCCTCCGGGACCGACCCGGCAACTCATTGGTCGCGGCTTTTCATCTCTGACGCCCCATTGGCTGAGGCGCGGGCGCCCTTCGCTCCCTGGGAACGAGGCGGAGGGGGCGGGACCGCGGGCCGGGCCGGGGCGGAAGGGCGGCTGCCCCAGCCAATCGCGTCCGGAACCTGTGCAGCCGCAGCAGCCCGACCGCGTCCTACTGACTCGCGTCTTGGCGCGCTCCGAGCGCTGCAGGAGCACCCCGGAGAGAAGCCCCGTGTCCCGAGGCGCGGATGAGGACTGCACGGGCCGACCCGGTCCTCTCTCTGCGCTCCCCGCCGCACTTGCACAATTCCGGTCTCATTTGCAGCGAAAAGGCTGTGCGTTTTCTGCACCGGAATACGGGGCTCCGCTACCAAGGTGTAATCCGCGAACCTCCAAGAGGAGAAACTAACAGCTAGGTGTTCGCAGGGGCCTCAGTTCTCACCCCATAGCCAGGACGCGAGACTCGGCCTCCTGTGGTTGTCAGTCAGATAACTCTGTCTCTGGGCATTTGATGGACATGTTGCTCTTTTACATGTTTTTATGCTAATAGTGTGAGGAAGTTCGCTGTTCACAAAGGAGGCTATTTTTAAAAGGTTAAGTACGTGTGCCATTGAGTCTTTCATAGCAAAATACACTGCAGGAGGGACATACAGATGGAGGAGGGCAGGCGGTTCTTGGGTACTGGACAAACCCGCAGAGCGCGCACAGACGTTCCGAGTAGGGTAAAGTGGACCTAGTTTAAGAGTCGTCCTCAAGGTTAGGTGTGCATCCGAATCTCCTGGGGGACCTCTTTAAAAACGGATCGCTGGGTCAGAAGTGAGATCCAAGTGTTTGGGTTTCTAATAAGTTGCCTAGTGGTGATGATGACGTCGTCCAGGGGCCACCCTTGGAGAAGCACTGTTTTAAAGTACAGTTAAGGAGGAGTCAAAATGGAGATGGTTCTAGCTTCACGGTTTTAAAAGGTTAACCTAAAAGCCCTCCACAAGTAGCATCAAAGAAAATCTGTTTGGTGCTCCCCTCACCGAGTTCATATTGTTTCCTCTCCACCCAAGTAGCACTGGAAGGAGACTTGTGACTTCAGCTACTACATTGTGCACGGTTCCTAAAGATGATGATTCAGGTCCTGTCACCACAGTGCTGAGACCATCCCTGTGCTTGAAGGGCTATATAATACCCAAGACCGTGGCTTCATTCAATTCAACAAATATTTTAAGTGTCTGATGTGGCTGTGGTGGAAGCTCAGGGTGTGGATGCAGTGCCAAGCAAGGCAGGTACAACGAAGACACGTTAAACGTCCACAAAGATATCTGTGATGTGTTCACAGGCATCAAGGAGAACTGTAAGATTCCATGATAGCAGATACCTTTGATATCTCTCCTGATCTAGGGGATGGTCCGAGGAAGGGAGAAAAAGATTCTGTAATCTGCTTTGGTGAAACCTGAACACCTGAACTTGCTCTAATAAAACTAGCATGACACATTTAAGAACCAAAAGTCAGCTCGCCTCTGGTGACCTCATGAGAACTTTGAGTTTTCCTTTTGTCTTCATTGTCCTAACAGTGAAGGGCATGATATTGGAAAGAACACTAGCCGTGTACCACCGAGTGACTCTATCACACCACAGGCTTCAGCCCCTGATGTAACACCCTAAAACTATAATTTCTGTTCGCAGTAGGTTTCACATCAAGAAAGTAGCTTACTTTTCTCCATCAGTGCCTACCTTCCTTCTTTGAGCTTAAGAAAATAGAAAACAGACCCCTTTACCTGCTAGAGGTTTTCTAAAATTGTACAAATATTTTAGAGGGAGGTACTGGGGAACAAAATTGATCAAATTTTATTGTTCTATTGTGTGCATGTACAAATGCGTAACAATCCCACTATAATATATAGTTGTAATGCACCAAAAATAAATAGGTAAATAATTATTTTATTATTCACATTAGGTTCTGGCACTAGTCTTTTCAAATACTTATTTGAAACATTTCTTTCAAAGATTGTGAAATATGATTGATAGTATGTATTATCATTAGTAGAGTTAGCGTAAGCCAACTGGATGTTAAAATGCTTTGTTTTATTAGGATCCCCAGAGCCATTACCTATATGATTTAAAATACAGACTGAGTTTAGATAAAGCCATGCAGCACTGTAGAGTTTGTTTCTAAAAATATAAATTCAAACCCCTGCATATGTAATTTTTAGATCAATCTTCTTAATTAAAATATAAACATAAGGATTTGGTAACAATGTTCAGTTAGTTGTGCTAAGATTAACTGTGAAATATGGAATAGGAAATTAAAAGCATTAAAACGCATTGCTCACCATCTTGGGGGCAAAGGACGGGAGAGAACATGTGATAGGTGGAATATTCTCCAAATCCTAATCCCCAGAACCTGTGAATAGGTTACATGGCAAAAGGAAATTAAGGTTACACATGCGATTAAGGTTGCTAATCAGACGACATTAAAATAGGGAAGCAGCCTAGATAATCCAGGTGAGCCCAGTATAATCACAAGGGTCCTTTAAAGTGGAAGAAGGACAATCAGAGAGATGTAGCATGCGAAGGACTTGGCCTGGCATTGCTGGCTTTGAGAAGGGAGGAAGGAGCCCATGAATCAAGGAAAGCAGACAGCCTCTGGAACCTGGATAAGGAAAGGAAACTGATTCTCCTGTAGAGCCTCAGAAGGAACACCCCGACACTTGATGGTCCAGGAGACCCTTGTTGGACTCGTGGCCTCCAGAACTGTCAGGTATTAAATTCACATTGTTTGGGGCACACAGTTTTTGGTAATTCATTACAAAAGTAATAGAAAATTAATACAGAACATAAGAGGGGGAAACAACATGTATGAAGAGGTTTACAGGGAAGAAGTTTACAGTGGGAGAAAAGCAGTTTCTTTTTCATTGGTCTTTATTTTTTTAGTTATACGTGACAGTAGAATCCATTTTGACATGATTTATAAAAGCATGTAATAAATCTTGTTCTAATTCAGACTCCATTACCTCTCCTTCCCCTTCTCTTCCCTCTGTTGATCTTCCTGCCATTTATCCATACTTTATTTTTTAAAATTAATTTCCTGTGGATATACACAATGGTGAGACTGGTATATGTATATATGTACATATATTCATGTATATACATAGGGAAATTATTCAGATTCTTTCCACTGTCTTTCCTTTTCTTATCCCCCTCCCTTCCCTTCTTTCCCCTTTGTCTACTCCACTGAATTTCTCCCCTTATTGTGGGTTAGCTTCCACATATCAGAGAAAACATTTGACCTTTGGGTTTGGGGGATTCATTTATTGCACTTAGCATGATAGTCTCCAGATCTATCCCTTTACTGGCAAATGTCATAAAGTCATTCTTTTTAGCTGAGTAATATTCCATTGTGTATATCTATCCATTTTCTTTATCCATTCATCTGTTGAAGGGCACCTAGTTTGGTTCCACAGCTTAGCTATTGTGAATTGTGTTGCTATAAACAATGATGTGGCTGTATCACTGTAGTATGCTGATTTTAAATCCTTTGGATATATACTGAGGAGTGGGATAACTGGGTCAAAATGTGGTTCCTACAATTTTCTGAAGAAACTTCCTAGTGGGAAAGCAGAGTTAGAAACTGAGTTAAAGGGAAGGTCTTGAAAGGTCTTCAATTCCAGGCATTTAGCTTACGCCTGTCAGGCCAGCATAAGCCAAGAGTTTCAGGGTCATGATAGCTGGGAAGAAATTATCCAAGAGAGGTTCTTGGGGAGGACTGATGTGCTTGGTGACTAATTAAATATAAGGAACAAAAGACTGAGAGACTCAAAATGGTTCCCACATTGGCCTCTAGATGACTTGAGAAGTCATCTGTAGAAAGAACCAGCATCCTCTGTAGAACTATTGCTTGAAAGGAATGTAGAGGTCACAATGCCAGTGAAACCCGAGCCAGAGCTAGCAGCCAGTCTCCCCCCTGCACGCTCATCCTGGGTCATGCCCTTGTCACATTCTGCAGTGGCGTCCAATTGAAATTATGGTCCAAGACCAGAAAATGCTTCATGAGTGGGGTTTAAATTGGGTAAAGGAAAGCTCTCCTTGGAGTACAGGGAGTGGCTCATATAATACTGGAAACTATTTCGTCCTGGCAATCTTGGCAAATAGGTTTGTTTTCCACATTTGGGAAGTTAAGAAAGGAAGGCGGGCATAACAACCTGGGGTAATATTATACCCTTTTATTAGCTGGGTGTCAACACTTTTCTTGACATATTGCTGAACTAAGAAGTAATCCTCAAGCTTATATTGGATTACTAATATTGGAATAACATAAGAATATTTTAGTCTGTATATAGCATTTGTGATTTGATAAGAATGTTTCTCATACATTGAGTTCATGGGAAGGAGATTCAGAGCTGTAGTGTGAATTTTGACATTGGCAGATATGACCCCTTTTACTGGAAGAATATAACAGTCTTATAAAAGACTAGTGAAGTTAGCATCATCCTAGGAGATGACCACACACTGGTTTCTTAAATGTGTGTGTGTGTCTCTGCATATATATATGTGTGTGTGTGTGTGTGTGTATAATTTTCATGTGCACACAAGCACACTCATAGTTGAGGCAAATCTCAAGGTGATTGAAAGTAAACTGAAAAGTTATTGATGACTGATTGAGTGAATTCAGCCACAACCACCTCTGGCATTGTATTTGATCCCCAGGATTCTCCTGGTCACTGGCGACGTCTGAAGGTGCCCTGGTTTCCATGTGTGTAGACTGCAGACATTTGTATCCACTCTGACGGAGGAAGTAAAGAGCATATCATACAGGGCAAGTTGTTCACCTTTGGGGCCAGAGGGCCACAACACTTTGAAACTGGAAAGCCATAGGAGATGAGGGAATGACACCAAGGTCCATGGCCTGGGCCTGGGGCATTGGACCCTCCATGGGGGGCCTCAGAAGACCTCCTTTTGGATCCCACGTGCAGTCTGAGCACTGGGGAAGATTATAGGGTGAATAATTAGAATTTTTCTCCATAATTTTATCTAAAATTTAGTTTTTTTGCAGGGAAAGAAAACTTGGAAAACAACTTGTTTTTCTCTTAAACTCCAGCTCTCACCTCAATCAACCATGAGATCTCATGTGTCCCATATTTTTGGATGATCTCTGTCCTTAGCCCATAACAAAATATTTTTCTGGATTTCAAGGAAGAATTTAATAAATAAAATTCATTTTAAAACTCCACCCAACACATTTATTTTAGCATTCATATCCAGAATCGTCAAGAAGCAAGGAGAACAAAATTCCCTTTAGTCCAATAAAGTTGTTATATGCAATCTTTCTCTAAAGCTAAAGCTGTTTCCTTGCCATGAAGAATCTCAAATTATGATGCCAAAGTTTTTACTGTCTTTAATGCATTTC
The DNA here is from genome assembly GCF_964194105.1 of Spermophilus citellus. Lineage (NCBI taxonomy): Eukaryota > Metazoa > Chordata > Mammalia > Rodentia > Sciuridae > Spermophilus > Spermophilus citellus. The sequence goes on from NC_138187.1 coordinate 160,309,460, forward strand.
ATATTTGAATAGCAATTTTTATCCCATTGCTCTGACACATGGTAAAAAGGTTTTGCCAGTATAAGGAAATTACATTCAACCTGCATCTCTACTGTTTGACGACTTAACAGAGAAATGTCCTGTGGCCATTCCTGGAGATAGATGGCAAGACAGCAGTCCCTTGGCTAAAATCCTTAGAGCATATAAGTCCAGAAGGTGGTATCTAGAATCAGAAACATCTACTTCTTTCTCACTGTGAATCTGGTCAAAATTCCTGACTGTGTGTTCATGCCTAATGACCTTCTTTGCTTTCTGTCTTGCTCACCACAATCCATTTACCACACAACAGCCAAAGTGGTTTTATAAAAATATAGCATTTTAAAAATTGAGACATAATCCATGTAACATAAATTAGTCATTTAAAAGTATATACTTAGGGGCTGGGGCTGTAGCTCAGTGGTAGAGCATTTGCCTTGCATGTGTGAGGCACTGGGTTCAATCCTCAGCACCACAGAAAAACAAATAAATAAAATAAAGGTATCGTGTCTGTCTACAACTAAAAAAAAAAATTAAGTATATACTTCAGTGTTTTGGGGGATGTTTATGATGTTTTGTAACCATCACCATGTGACTTCAGGACGTTTCCGAAACCAAACATGAAACTCTGTGTGAGCAGTCACTCCTGTTCCCCCTCCTGCTCTTTCTATTTTCCCTCTCTATAGATTTGCCCCAAGTGCTTCACACAGATACAAGTACGTGGTGTATGGTCTTTTGTGATCGGCTTCTTTCCCTGAGCACAATTCATGGTGTCGCATGAAGTAACAGAACTTCATTCCATCTTATTGCTGAATAATATTTCATTGTGTGAATAAATGCCACATGGCATATCCATTCATCAAGAAATGGACACTGAGTTTTTTTCCCACTTTGGGGCTGTTTATAAATAATACTGCTCTTAACATTCATATGCAACTGTTTTTGTGAACAGATGCTGTCATTATCTAAGATGCATACCTCGGAATGAGTATTCTGGATCAGATGGTATCCCTATATTGAACTCTTGAGGAACACATTCATTTAAGAGTGCATTCCATTTGTGTCACTCTCTAGTAGTTTCACAGTTCATTAGAATAAAATCTAGACTCTTGGCATGCACTAGAGTTCCTTCACCGCCCAGTCTCATATTCTACCATTCTCCCAATTTACCAAGCTCCAGGCAACTGGCCTCCCCTTTCTTTCTCAAAAATACCAAATTCACTAGTATTAGGAAAACTGGAAAAAACATGTCATACGATGAGTTAGACCCTTACCTTATACCTTCCACAAAAATTAACTTAAAGTGGAATAAGGACCTAAAACTATAAAATTTCTAGAAGAAAACAAAAGGGAGAAACTTTATAACATTGAATATGGCAGTGATTCCTAGAATATAACTCTAAGTATTGGTAACAGAATCAAAATTAGTCAAATAGGATTATTATTAAACTTAAAACCTCTATAGGAAGGAAAATAATAAAGTGAAAAGACAATCTATAGGTAGGATAGGATAAAAAATCTATAAATCATATCTGATAAGGGATTAATATGCATAATATGTAAACAGCTCCTACAACTTAACACCAACAAAATATTTTTTTTTAAATAGAAAAAGTTCTTGAATATATTTCTCCAAATAGATATACAAATATTCCACATCATCTGAAAAGATGTTCAACATCACTAGCCATTAAAGAAATGCAAATTAAACAATGAGATACCACCTCACACGCATGAGGATGGCTGCTAAAAAAAAGAAAATAGTAAATAACTGCTGTTGTTTAGGTTGTGGAGAAACTGGAATCCCTATGCACATTGGTAGGAATATAAAATGGTGCAGTCAGTAGGAAGGTTCTTCAAATATTAAAAATTGAGTTATCATAAGATCCTGGAGGCCCACTTCTAGGTGTGTATCCAAAAAAAAATTGCAAGGAGAATCTTGAAGGGATATTTACATATTTATACACCTATGTTCATAGCAGTATCATTTACCATAGGCAAGAGATAGATCCAAATGTCCATCAACAGAGTGAAGCATAAACAAAATGTAGCACATACATACAATGGAATATTATTGGGTAAATAGACAAAATGTGGTAAAAATATACTTTAGAATGTTATTCAGCCTTAAAAGAAAAAGAAAATCCTGTCACATGCTGCAACATAGATGAACTTTAAATACATGCAATGTGAAGCAAGCCAATTGCAAAAAGACACTGAGCTGGGCATGGTGGTGCATGCCTGTAAACCCAGCGGCTTGGAAGGCTGAGGTGGGAGGATAGCAAGTTCAAAGCCAGCCTCAGCAATTTAGCAAGGCTCTAAGCAACTCAGTGAAACCCTGTCTCAAAAAATTATTAAAAAGGGCTGGGAATGTGGCTCAGTGATAAAGCACCCTGGGTTCAATCCCCAATACAAAAAAATAAATAAATAAATAAATAATAATTTTAAAACAGACACTATGTGAATCCACTTACATGAGGTATCCGGAGTGGTCAACTACATAGATGCAGGAAGTAGAATTGTAACTGCAAGGGGCTGTGGCTGTGGAGGAGAAATGGGGAATTTTTTTCAACGAGTGTAGACTCAGTTTTGAAAGATAAAGAATACATGCTAGAGATCTGTTGCATGCCAACACAAATGAAGTTGACATCATTAAATTGTAGACTTAAAATAGTTAAGGTGTTAAATTTTATGTGATTTTTAATACAACTTTTAAAATAATGATTTTTTTTCAAATGCCAACTTCTGGGGCTGGGTTGTGGCTCAGTGGTAGAGCGCTTGCCTAGCACGTATAAGGCAGTGGGTACCACATATAAATAAATAAAATAAAGGTCGACTGACAACTAAAAAAAAAAAAAATTAAATTAAATAAAGGCCCGGGGCTGGGATTGTGGCTCAGTGGTAGAGAGCTCACCTTGCACATGGGAGGCCCTGGATTCTATCCTCAGCACCATATAAAAATAAATAAATAAAGATATTTGTCCAGTTACAACCAAAAAATAAATATTAAAAAAATAAAATAAAGGCCCACTGACAACTAAAAAAAAATTTTTTTTTAAATGCCAACTTCTTGGCCTGGGCTGGGCTGTGGCTCAGAAGTAAAGTACTTGGGCTGGGGATGTGGCTCAAGCGGTAACACGCTCACTTGGCATGCGCGGGGCGCTGGGTTCGATCCTCAGCACCACATACAAATAAAATAAAGATGTTGTGTCCACCGAACCTGAAAAATAAATATTAAAAAATTCTCTCTCTCTCTCTCTCTCTCTCGTCTCTCTCTTTAAAAAAAAAAAAGAAGTACTTGCCTAGCATGCGCGAGGCACTGGGTTCATCCTCCACACCACTTAAAGATAAAATAAAGATATTGGGTCCACCTATAACTAAAAAATAAATTTTTTTTAAAGAGAGAGTGAGAGAGGAGAGAGAGAGAGAATTTTTTAATATTTATTTTTTAGTTCTCGGCGGACACAACATCTTTGTTGGTATGTGGTGCTGAGGATCGAACCCGGGCCGCACACATGCCAGGCGAGCACGCTACTGCTTGAGCCACATCTCCAGCCCAAAATAAATATTTTTTAAAACGCCAACTTCTTTCATGCCTAACGGCCTTTGCTCTTGCTCCTCTTACTGTCTGGAACAGTCTTTCTCTTGCCCGTTGCATGATTGGCTCTTTTCATACTTCTAGTTTCAGCTTAAACACTATCTCAAACTATTGTTTGAAATAGGTCCCCCTTGACTCTCAGTCTCAGTCACTTATTTGCTCTTTTTGAAATACTTATCACAATTTGTTATAATTTATTTATTTTTGTCTTTCTTGCCAGAATATGAAGTCTATGAGGATAACAACTGTGCCTGTATTTTAAACAGCACACCTGTCTTAGAACTGAGATGTGCAGTAGATATCCAATATATTTTTTCTGAGTGATCAAATAAGTCTTTGTAAACCTGGAAGAGTAACATTTGCATCTTGGGGTTGCTTGGAGAGCCAGATACAGTCATATACATGACACAGGACCTGACATATAACAACTTGGTCATATTTTTAAGGCAGCCGCCCCGCAGTGGTTCTAAAGTTGGTTTAAATGTGAGGTGGCGCCCAAGAATTTTCAGAGTTGAAATGACTAGATTATGAGAGCTATAATCTAATGGATTGGCTAATCCACTGATACAGCTTAACTGTGCAGAAGGCAATAAGTATCTGGGGACGTGCCTTTTTTTCTGTGGTGCTGGAGATTGAACCCAGGGCCTTGTGCATGCAAGGCAAGCATTCTACCAACTCAGCTATGTCCCCAGTCCTCTTCGAGGTTTTTTGTTTTATCCTGTTGAGTGGAGCTTTCTCTCTGCTTCCTGGTACCACATCCTGAGCTGCTTTCCTCCACCACACCCTTCCACCATGATGTGTGGGCTTACCTCAGGCCCGGAGCTTTGGAGATGGCCATCTATGAACTTAGACCTCTGAAACTGTGAGCCCTGAAATACATTTTTCCTTTTCTACATTTTTCTTGTTAGGTCTTTTTGGTCACAGCAATGGACAAGCTGCCTAAAACAGACCCCAAGGCCCAGCACATGCTAAGCGCACACTCTACCACTGAGCTACATGCCCCTTCAGGATATTTTCACTACACCAGATGATCTTTAAATGTCAATCCAGCCCCAAGATTCTCAGGAATGATATAAAACAATCTTGTGAGGACTCGTAAGCAGAGCACCTGCATTCTAAGGAAGTAAACCTTGCCAACAAGTAGAATCTGTCATGCCGGCAACCTATAAATGCCAAAGTCTTTGTTCTTTAGAAGTTCAGAACATCCGAGTACCCTCAGGACTATCTACCCCTTGTGAAAAAGGATGAAACACTTAAAGTAAGAGTTATAAATGTAGGGGCCTTTTGAGGAGCCATGGATAGAATTCAAAGGGTCTATGAATTTGGATGGGGAAAAAAATGATGTTCTTGATGTCATGAAAATCTAATAAAAATTTAGCATTTCTTTCTATTATACATGTAACTCCCCCTCAAACAAAGTTAAAAGCCCTCAGTGATACTAGCTATATCTACAATTTTTAAAAAATATTTTTTAGTTGTAGATGGACACAATACCTTTATTTTATTTTTATGTGGTCCAGAGGATTGAACTCAGGGCCTCACACATGCCAGGCAAGCGCTCAATCACTAAGCCACAACCCCAGCTCCTGTACTTACAATTTTGTTACCAATAGAAATCACTAAGATTTTCATATAATCATAACTGCTTTGTAATATTCTTATGTTTATTAATAACTCAAAAATATGATCAATAACACTGTGTGAAAAAAACCCAGACTTTATTTTCTTTTGGAAGTCTTTATTTTCTTTTGTGACAGGGTCTCACTAAGTTTCTGAGGCTAACTTATGATCCTTCTGACTCAGCCTCTGCAGTCACTGGGATTACAGGCAAGTGCCACCGTGCCTGGCTCAACAGACATCAATGACGAGTCCTCATCTCTTACTACTTCACCCATGTATTTCCATACATCCTACTCAGAGCTAGTTAAAAAGAAAAATTACCTAAAAATTAGTTTAAAGTTCTAAATGGCTTTTTCTAGGGTTATTTCAAAGTTTTCTCACAGGACTCACACATAGGACACTTCTATGCTGCTCTGGTAAATGAAGCCCCTTCTATAATGGGGTGCTGTGAACCTCCAATTTTTTGGAAAACTGGCACATTTCCAAGTTTGATGACATGGCACATCGTTCCAGTAATTCCATTCTGCTTTGGTCAGTCCAAAGGGTGGCTTCCCTAAGCTCAGTACCAAGCTATCTTCTTTTCTTAGAATCTAGACCCATTTTTATGAGATCCCAGTGCCTGAAAATATTAATAAAAGCTATGTGCTTTTCCCCAAAAACCAATAGCCAATAGATGTTGCTGTTTAACAAACCAATTAAAATAGATGTTGCTGTTTAACAAACCAATTAAAATGCATATATCTCAATATATTACAAATTCTGTTTTAAAAATGTTTGATAACATTATAGAAATGTACTTGTATTACTTTGTGATTCTGTGTTTTATTTTAATGCATTCAGGAACATTCTAAGAAATCCATAGACTTTACCAAATTGCCAAAAGGGTTTTTGGTACCTAAATGTTAACTATACATAATGCTTGTCATGTAATAGGTTTCCATGAATGATTCTTCATGGTCATAAGAATTCATTTGATATATGTTATACCTTGGGTTCTACCTTGAATCTGTGCTTATATGAAGAGTAAAGCAAAAAGGCCATTTTGGTCCTTAGGGAAAACTTAACTTACTTTACACTTTCAAAAACCTTTTAGAGACTATTGTTTCTTTTGAATTTTTCATCCTCTGAAGAAAGTGTGGAATGTAAGGTATTTGCTGACACCATTCCATGCCTTCTAAATAACTGCTCACACCCTGCTCCTACCCTAGCACATGAGGAAGGAGCCATAATGGAGTGCTTGGTTCTGTGGTGTCACTTTAACTCAATGAAATGTCACAATGAGTCTGAGGCCAACTTTTTGTGGATTTGTTTTAGAATTTCAAAGCAACGTCTTTGCTTAAAAAAAAAAAAGGTTAAGATTGAAAACAGAAAGGCATTCTCTAACAAAGAGACACCACAGTGACCTATGAGTACGTAGAAACAAACGTGATGTAAAAGGAGCTCCTTCTTTTCTTCTTGCCATTGTGTTGTGCTTCTTTTTCTTTTTTTAATATTTTGTTTTAGTTGTGGTTGGACACAATACCTTGATTTTGTTTGTATGTGGTTCTGAGGATCAAACCTTCAATTTTTTGGAAAACTGGCACATGCTGGGCCAGTGCTCTCCTGCTGAGCCCCTAACACAACCCCTACCCCTGTGTAGTGCTTATTAAATGGTGCTGATTGGGGCTGGGGATGTGGCTCAAGTGGTAGCGCGCTCGCCTGGCATGCGTGCAGCCCGGGTTCGATCCTCAGCACCACATACAAACAAAGATGTTGTGTCCGCCGAGAACTAAAAAATAAATATTAAAAATTCTCTCTCTCTCTCTCTCTCTCTCTCTCTCTCTCTCTCCCCTCTATCTTTAAAATAAATAAATAAATAAATAAATAAATGGTGCTGATTAAGTGGGCCTCTATCTAGAGTGAAGAAACAGGATTCCTTCCTTGCTCTGGCTTACCTCCCAATGAGGTCCTATTATAAGTAACACAGAGGACCTGACTATCCAGATGCATCTGGAAGAACATAAGTGACTCTCCCTTTTTAAGACCTCTCTTTCCTACTGACCTATTCAGTCATTCAGTTGCTTGGGAGTCTGAGGAGTAGCTCAGCAGTAAAGCACAGGCTCAGCATGCCTGAGGTCAATCCTGCTACTGTTGGGATAGTGTCTCCCAAATGCTCATGGGTTAAAGACTTGGTTGACATCCTGTGGTGCTACTAGGAAGTGGTGGATCCGTTAGAGGTGGGGCCTTGTCACTGGAGGCATGCCCTTAAAGGGGATATTGAAACCCTAGTACTTTCTTCTTTGTCTTTTGCTTCTACCATGAGGTGAGCATCTTCCTCTGCCACACACTGACTATAATGTACCATCTCACCACGGGCCCAAAAGCCATGGGCCAACCATGGACTGAACCTCCAAAACTGTGAGCAAACATAGACTTTTCCTTTTCTTAACCTGATTACCTTAGGTGTTCTGTTACAATAATGGAAAGCTGAGTCAAACAAATCCTCAGCACAAAATAGAAAGAAAAGATGGATGGAGGGAGGGAGGGAAGAAGGGAAGAAGAGAAGAAGGGAGGGAGGGATGGAAGGAAGGAAGGGAGAGATGGGGGTGGGGTGGGGGTGGGGAGCAGAGCAGAGGGAGAGGGGAGGCTTGGCTTCAAGTAGGATGGAGTAGGTTGAAGCAGTCTATTTCTCCCTCTAAGAACAAATCGAAAAGCCAGATAAATACCAAACACATCTGTGTAAAGCAGTCAGAGAACCAGTAAGACAATAAATGAAGATCAAGATTCCAGACGAGGAACTGAGTAAAGGCAAGCTGACCTGCTCTAGCTACTTACTTTCTGGGGTTCTTGTAGGACAAGATCTGGGCTTTGCTTTGGCCAAGGCTCATCACTAGGATACAAAATTAGTGAAACTGAATTCTCACAGGGCTGGAAAGACAAAACTGGAATCTTAGCCAAGATCCCAGGAAAAAGGACAGAGTGAAACACTGAGGCTGACTCAGAGGATTTCTCCTCAAACCATCTGCTGAATTCTGAAGCCAGGTAGGGTAGAAGGTAGAGACACATCGTCCCTGTTTTCCAGAGGCTTCTGCTTAGCAGCACCTTTGTTTTCTTAGCAGAGGAGAGAATGACTCTTCTTTGGAAAAGGATACCACCACATGGATATTCTTTCTTATACTCAACATTTTATACTCAATTTTTAATATATGCCTATTTTATACATAATATTTTAGGTGCAATACTCAATGTTGAATGAATGTCAGATGCTATTAGGCATGCCAAGAGAGAGTCAAAAGACCCCAAACCAAGAAAACTAATAGACAGTAAAAATAAGCCCACAGGTAAACCAGGTATTCCATTAGCAGACAAGGCCTTTGGTTAAAATGTTCAAAGAAATAGAGTAGAAGATGGAAAATTTCACCAGAAAAATCAGAAACCATTTTATAATTTTTAAAGGAACTTTTAATTAAAAGAATATGTTTAAAACATAGAAACTGTGAAACAAAAAATAGAATAAAATAAATAACTAAAAGTAAGAGCACCCTGGGAAATCAGGTGAGGGGTGACAAACCAGGCCAGGCAGATGGGGACGGGTGGCCAGGCCTGTGGATACTGATGCTGAGTCAGTACATTGCTGGCTGCATCTCTCTGGAGCCCTGGGTCAGCGCCAGAACCACGAGAAGCAGTGCAGATTCAAAGGGTTGTAGACACATTAAGAAAGAAAAAGCATTTGAAATGTAGACTTGAACATCCTCAAGAGCACACTCCAATACTATGCTATAGCATTAAATGGGTGCCAAGACACAATGATGAGTTCTGTCGAAAATAATTCTTCAAAATTATTCTAAGCACAAGTATATGTTTAAATTTACTATCATTTTAGAAGACAGTGGGAACATTTGTTATTGTTGTATTTGTAAAGGATTGAGAATAAAAGGCACCGCAATTGCTAAAAAGCTTTCTGTACATTATTCCATAAGGATGGTGGCCACTGAGGACCAGATTTCCTCAGTTAACCTCTCATTCTGTGTTTCAGACTAGACTGTAATATCATGAATTCAGAACAACAACAAAAAAATCCTATGAAGTTTTCTAGTTAAATTATTCCCTTTTTAATAAGAGGATATGGGTATTACAACAAACAACAAAACCAGAGCCACAGGAAAAGTGGTTTATTATTAATGATGAAAGGCTGACATGCAATCTACCACAGCCCCAGGAAACTGGACATACAACATGGCAAACCGTGCTTTAGAAAATCGTTTTCCGGGGCTGGGCTCAGCAGGTGGAGTGCTCACCCAGAACATGTGAAGCCTGGGTTCGATCCTCAGCTCCAAATAAAAACAAATAAATAAAATAAAGCTATCATGTCCAACTACAACTAAAAAATAAATATTTTTTTTAACAAAAAGAAAATTGTTTTCCAGTTAGCACTTAAAAAATACTTTATTTATACTTTGTTACTAAAATACAAAAGGGAAGTAAAGTACCTCAAGGAAATAGATTATGAAATTAAAATGTAACTTCACATATACTGATAAGGTGGAATGACTGTATGGAGTCCCAATACAAATATTTTTTAAATAAAATTATATTGACTGAGTTTTAAAGTAGTCAATCTACCCTTCTGTTTCCTTTTATTTCTGTAAGGCACAAATTTTCAATGCTCATATTCCTATTTCCTCTGCTATTGTCTTGAAATACCAAAAGAAAAAAAAAATCAGTGCCACAGGCCAGACTCTTGCTAACCAATCTACAATAATAATAAAACAGTGCAGAGAAGAGAAGCAAATCCATAAAAATTCTATATTATCTTGTCTATAAGGTGGAAATTCTATATTATCTTGTCTATAAGGTGGCTAGAAGAGTTGCAAATATATTACTAAGAGCTTGTGATATTCTTAGACAAGAAACAGGCAGAGACTGTTCTCCCTTTCTGCTGCCTGAGAAATGACAGCAGTGTTGAAAAAGTCATTCTGTCAAAGTCATTAAGAAACTAAAGTACCTCTGGGCGACCTGTGCCCTGGGAATGCTAAAACACCCTCTTTGCCCCTCACTTCCTTAGTTTCTTGTTCTCTTGTCTTTTCCTCTCAAAAACAGACTAAATAACATCAATTCAACAAATATTTATTGTGGGCTTGATCTGTGCTAGGTACCATGGAGGCTCAAAAGGAGTCCAAGTCAGCGCCCTTGATTTAAGGAGCAGTTAAAACCACCAAGGAAATCCAACTTGAAGCCACCTTGTGTGTTTCCATTTCAAAATCTCCTATCACCAGTAGTTCCTTTCCCTCTAGCCTCCAAGGAAAGATGGTCCTTCCACCTGCCCAGAGCTCACTCACTCTTGCATTCCCAAGTCCCCGTCCTCTCACCTTTGCAGAGATGTCACCGGCCATTGTTTCTTGTTTTTTTATTTGGATTTATAATCTCAGTTTCATATGGGCCTCCTCCTTAGTAAATACAACTTGCTTATTTCCGATGGTACGTTAACCACTGCAAGATACAGCGTGCTATGTCTTTACCCTTCTCATTGAGTTTCTTGAAAAAGAAACCTGTGAATCCATTAAAAATGAAACCTTGACAATATTTGGCCTCCACTTCTGTGATGTTCCTGAAACACTTCTGGAAGATCCATCATGGGTAAGTCCGTGAATCAAAAGGGGTTCTCTAGCCTCTGATCCCACCCTCCCCATTTCTCTCAAGTTGGAGGGTACTGACCACTCACTGTCCCCTCCTCTTCTCCACACTGCCCCATGCTCACAGTTCTCCTCCAGAGCTCTGGCCATCAACTGCTTACCCTCTCACCTCTAAGTGCTAAGACATTCCCCTAATTCCTGCTTTCTTTCTTTGCTACAATTTGGATATGATTTAGTGTGTCCCTCGAGGGCTCCTGTGTTGAGAGCTTGATGCTCAGTGTGGCATGGAATCTTTAGGAGATGGAGCTTCGGAGCTTTGCATAAGGTGATTATGTCATTCAGGTGGCTACCACTGGAAGGGATTGATACTAGTCTCATGGAGTGAATTATTACAAAAGAGCAAGACTGGCCACTTCCTGTTCTGGCTTCCTGTCTTGTCACGTGACTTCTCCCTCTCAGAAATATTCCCAACATGATACCATCTACCATGATATGATGTAGCTAAGGGGGCCTTCACCAGAGGGCAACATAACAGGGCTGCCTGATCTTGGACTTTCAATCTTCAAAACTAAAAAGCTAAATGAGCATCTTTTCTTTATAAAGCATCCAGATTCCAATATTTTGCTATAGCAATGGAAAACAAACTAAAACCTTTATGTATATATTCTTCCTTGGCTTCTCTTCATAGATGATAGTTGGGAGGATTTCCAAGCTCTGAGAATACTAAATCACTGTCTTCAAAGATAAGTGCCGAAAAAGAAAAGGGCAGACTTCTTGCTTTCCATCTTCCATTACAATTCACTTAGTTGGCAAGAGAAGTGGGAAGAAAAGGTCAGGGTAGTGTTAGCAATGGCTGCATCCCTCTCTCAGCCAGGCTTTCTCCTACAGCCTTGACTTTTGCTTTGTTCTATTAACCCTATGCTTGCAGGAATAGGGTGATGCCTGGGAATTGTAACGGCCTCCTCCTATCGCTTTTCCCAAGATACAGTAGCATTCCTATTAGATTCCATTTGTAGTTTTATTTATTATCAAATTCCAACAAGTATATTCCTTCCATGGTTCATTTGATTCTAAAATTGACCTCATTAAATTTAGTCATGTGAGTCAGCTTTTCATCACAGAAACAAAATAAAAAGGAAAAAAAAAAACAACCTTAAAGGAGGAAAGATTTATTGGTTCACACTTTCAGAGGTTTCAGACCATGATCTGCTTGCTCCACCACATTGGGCCTGGCAGAGCAAAGCTGCTCACCTGATGTCAGCGGGAAGCAGGGCCATTGTGTGGGAGGGTGGTCCAGGGACAATATAACCTTCAAAGGCCTGCCCCCAGTAACTTACTTCCTCCAACTGGGTCCCACCTCCTGATAGCCCACTCTGCTGTTGAGAAACTGACGTGACTCCATTTTTTAAAAAAGCTTCTACCTCAAAGCCTGTCCAAGGAAGGGAGCGTGACCCTTGTCCTTGGAAAAATCCACAGAGAGCTCCTAGGCACATACCCACCCTGCTGAGTTGTTTGTCTGCAAATAACAGGAGAGATCTGTGGCACCTGGTGTCCCTGACTCAGGCTAGGTGAGGACCCATAGCAATCCCCTAGCAACCACCAATCAGCATGAGACAGGGAAAATACCTGGGATGCCAGATGACCCCCCAGTAGCTTATGGTGGTTGATAACATGCTGGGGCACGTACATCCCTTATGGCTTAAACCAATCTGTTCAAACAAATCCCCCTCTTGTACTAGCCAATCACCCCTACCCAACTTGTTCCCGCCAGTGAATGTGCTAATCAATGTTAAGAGCTGTTGTTTGACTTTTCCGAGGTGTGAAATGATTTGCTGTGTGATATTGTGATGCATAGAGTATCCCCCAGAACCTATAAAATCTCACTGAACAAAGGACCAGGGCTCACTCCCTGGGACCACTGCATCGGAACAGTTGTGAGTCCAGGCTCGAGCTTGCAATAAAGACTCTTGTGTAATTGCATTGGATTCGGCACCTGGAGGTCTATTGGGGTCCCATGAATCTGGCATTACACTATGAGCTCATCAATGGATTAGTCCACTGATGAGGTTGTCACCCCAAAGCCCCACTCTGCTGCACTGGGGACCAAGCCTTCAACGCATTAACCTTCAGGGAACATTCCAGATCTAAACCATAACAGTGCTCTAATTTGGATCTTAAACGCCCACTAAAGGCCCATGTGTTGGAGGCTTATTCCTCACAGTGGTGCTATCAGGAGACGTAGAGGCTTTAGTAGGTGGGACCTACTTGGAGGTCTCAGGTCACTGGGAATGTATCCTAAAAGGGTTTGGGGCTGAGGATGAGAGCCTCAGCCCCAGACCCTTTTAGGACAGTCTCTTCCACTGTCTTAGCTTCCTAGCCACCATAAGGTGAGCACCACAGGCTCCTTGTCATGATATGCGGCTCTGCCACAGACCCCAAAGCAATAGGGTCAAACAATTGACCCTGACTGAAACCTGTAAAACTGTCACTCAATACATACCTTCTCTTTTTTATGTTGATTTCACAGATTCCACCCCCCCACACACTGTTTTTTTTTTTTTTTTCCTAGTACAGGGGATTGAACACAGGGGCACTTAACCATGAACCACATCCCCAGCCATTTTTAAAAAGTATTTTATCTAGAGATAGGGTCTTGCTGAGTTGCTCGGTGCCTCGCTAAGTTGCTGAGGGTGGCTTTGAACTTGCCATATTCCTGCTCAGCCTCCTGAGCTGCTGGGAGTACATGCATGCACCACCACACCCTGTGGTTATCTCAGATTTTTAATTCCAGTAACAGCAAACTAACATATTAGGCTTGTTTTCCTGTGTAAAATTGTTTTTTGGAGGACACCAAACACTCTTTACCATCTTTGCATCCATAGACTTAAATAGAATACCTATCATACATATCTGATGAATTGATTCATTTTGTTATACCATCCAAGATTAATAGTACTACCTTCAACAACAAAGTAATGTTGTAGTTGACCTTCAGACTAAAGCCTCCTAAATCAAATGAGATCATTACATTAAACTTGATAGAGCTCATCCATATGATGCTTTAAAAACCAACCAATTTCTATTTTAGGGCAGAGTATGTGGCCCATTTAGATGAAATATTTATCTTGCCTTAATTTAAGCATATAGCTATGCAATATTTACTAATGTGTCCATTCTCTAACCTTGGACAAATTACATTATGTCATCTTGTAACCTTGGTTTCCAAATCAATAAAATGAGGAAAATTATAACATCAGAGGGTAGTTGTGAAGAAATACAGTAACACATGCTGATCATTAAGATAATGCTTTAAAAGAGGCATTTGATAAATGGTGGCCATTTTTAACTTTCAGAGAAATAGTAAAATAAATTTGTAACACAATTAAAGCATATTACTACACAAGTGTCATGATGTTACCATCTTTGTGGGAAGCAATTTTTCTAAGATAATATATTTGTGATGAATCCTTACATCAACAAACAAGAAGAGTTAGGAAAGAAACAAGTACCCCTGTGGGTCCATCTCACAATGTCACAGCTAACATTTTACAAGGAAGGTATCAGAGTACACCTTATATATCCTTTAAGAAAAATTAAACTATAATCAAACCTGTCTGTAAAGAACAGATTCCACTTACCATTTGCTCTTTTACTCATTATTCTCCATAACTGAGATACTGGCAAACTTTGATGCTTTATTAGAAAGAATTAATGTATCAATGTCTGAATTAGACAATTGTCTGAATTAGACAACTGAATTGCAGTTATGAAGAGAATGTTCTTGTTCTTAGGAAACACCTGCTGAAGTACTGAGGGATAAAGAGGCACGATGTCTACAACTAACTCTCAAATAACTGGTGGGGGGAGGGTATACATTTAGTGGAACAGAGAATAAACAACTGATGTAAAACATTAAGAAGCCACAGAAACTCTCTGGCCCTCAGTCTTCATGTTAGAAGAGGGCTGTTTTATTCACACTGTGAGTGATGATACCCATCTACAGGTTAAGGTCAGCATTAGAAAAATGTTAGTCTGGATACTGGGTTTACATCAGTTCTTGGTACTTATTCTTCAGTAACTTTTAGACTGTTTCAAGATCAAGACGAAAACACTTCCTAACTCAGTCGGCTGAGTGCAAGAGGCCCACGTGCTTCTCTCCAAACCACAGAGCTGGGTGCTTTCAAGAGCTGGTTTATATTTGTACCCTAAAATAGCTATGCCTAGTAGAGTCTAATTAAGTGTTTAAGCTAATGAAATATATACAGTTATTGCTTCATGAAAATTCAATCCATAAAAAGTGAAAACAGGAAGTGGGTGGAATGAAGCAGACATTATCACCCTACATACACGTGTGCTCACACTGCCCGTGTGACTGCACCAGGTTCAGGCAGAGCAAGGCGAAGCTGGGCTCCGTTTGTGTACAGTGTGTCAAAATGCATTCTGTTGTCATGTGTAATAACTAATTAAAACAACCTTTTTAAAAATCTCAAAAAGTGAACAAGAAATTACTATAGAGCTAGACATGGGAAAGACAAACCTATACAACTCTGGGAAAATTTGTTCAAAATCCCGACCAGCTTGGCAGTCCATTTCCTGAGATGTGTGTGAGTTTTTATTCTACTCTGAGGAAATGAAACGGGAAGTCCCAAGCCTGGCGGATCATAACAAAGGGAGGGAATGAATCCTGGGCTGCCGACTGCAAGCCCGGTGGAAAGACGGTCTCGGAGCTGCTTCCTAAGCCTTCCGCTGGGCCTGGCCGCCGGGCTGCGCAGCGCCACTTCTCGTCTCCCACGCCGCCCCGAGCCACCCGCGCACGGCCGACCCAGCGACCCCGGCGACGCCTCCCCAGCACGCGACTCCCAGGCTGCGGAGGAGGCCTGGGCGCAGAAGAGGCGGGATCGACTCGCTCGGCGGTCTCCGCCCCGGTCCCGCCCCCCGCCCGCGCCGCCGCCGAGCGCCGATCGGCTCGATGAGCGGGGGTGCTGCGGCCGAGGCGGTCGGCGCCGCGGCCTCCCCTCCCGCCTGGCTCTTCGCCCCGCTCGGCTTCCCTCTCCCCGCCCGGCGCCGCGGAGCTCCCCGGCTCGCAGGTACCGGCGCCGGCCTGCCCGGTAGGGGCGGGCGAGCGGAGGCGGGGAGGAGGCGACGCCCCCGCGCCGGCGCCAACGTCCCCGGCCTCGGGTCGGGCGCTCGGCCAGACGGGGCCGGGGGCGGTTGAGAGGCCCCGGGGCCGCGGGGTGCAGGGCGGCGGAGGGGCGGCCTGGAACGCGGGGTGGGAACCGGCGCCGCCCGGTGCGCGCAGGAGGACGGCCTCCGCCCAGGGCCGGCGCCTGCGGACGCGGAGCGCGGCGGGCGGGTGGTCGGCGGTGGTGGAGCAAGATCAGTGAATAGGTGCGAGTTGGTGTGCGCAGAGCCATTGCGGAGGCCCGGGGCCGCTCCCGAGCACGCGTGCGTGACGTTCCGGGCGTCCGGCGGGGCGGGCGTGTGCACACGGGCCCGGGCGGTGGGCTTCTGGGAGGTCTTACCCAGGACGTCCACGCCGCCTCCCCGAGCGCGACGCGTTGCCTTGGTGGGTCGGTACCCATTGCGTCGGTTGATCCGCCGGTGGCGACCTGCCTGCTGCTTTGCCGGTGGCCCTCTCTTTGTGGAGCTGGGCTCACTCTGTTCCCAGCTGGTCCCCTGGCTCTGATGGCGGGGTCTGCTGTTTAAGGTTTTAGCTTTGCTGTGCGTCGCTTGCAGACTTCATAGGAGTCTGTCTGGTTTGTCGGGGGGCTGTTGAGCACCCTAGCACCCTTTTGTAGGATTTAAAATACGATTGAAGAAAAGCTCACGTTCTCCGATGGTTTGCTGTCGTCTGTTTTCCCATGCATTCTGTAACATTTCTGCATGAGTGAATTATCCTGAAATCAAAGTATGAGGCATAAAATGGGCCAGGTGTACATGATGGAAATATTGTGGAATGAGAAACTCTGGAGCTGTGATTTAGGTACAAGAGTTTAGTGAGGTTACAGAAGGTTAAATTTCTGTTTAACATTTCGTTGAATATGAAGCTAGACACTTTTTTTTTAAGTGAATGACATTAAACAACAAACTAATATCTAACTGTACTTAATCTGAAGATCTCAGATGCTTCTTCCTGAAGAGGATGTAGGGCTACTGGGTTGTTACAGGGAAGTATGTCTTTCTCAGGTAGAACTGTGTGATCTGATGGCAACCAATTGAATAAATACTAAAACTGATAACGCACAACCATTGATTTAGGCCTGTATCTCTGCTATTTCAATAAGTGAAGTGACCAACACTTTTTTTTTTTTTTTACTAAGTCTTTTCTCTTAGTTTCTTGGTTCTTACCTCAATGGTATGCATAAAAAATAAAAGAAAACATGCATGTGTAACTCTGAGCACTAAAACTGCTCTGCATCACTGAGAAAATTGCACTTCTATGTGCCCAACACAGAAAGCATACATTTGAGCTATTCTGAGTTCTTAGGTGTTCAGCCATCATCTGATCCAAAAATACTGAAAATTCATATTTGCATATGACACTTTTTCTCAAAACATTTTATTGTTACATACACATTTTCTTGGAAAAAATCACAGTACTTATTAGCATGTAAAAAGCTGTGAGGTGGTTCTATAACAAAGAAAACTGGCTTTGTTTAACTCAGTTCTTTTGATGTGAGAGACAAACTGGTTTTCTCCTACTTTCATAATACATACACCTCTGTGACCCCAGAATGTGTGGAGATTTTTCTCTACCAGAAAGCAAGTAATTTTTGCAGCAGATTCTCTAGGACATACCATCTGGGTGTCCTCTAATTCATTTCATTTCTAACACTATCTGGAGATAGCAGTCCATCCCACAAGTTGAGGGTTCAGTCCTATGAGACTGCCCCCCCCCCAGGTGTCAATCACAAGCTCCAGGATGTTATACCTGTGTTTCTGATTGGTCTGCTATGAATTGGGGCAGCCACAATCCCTTTTGGAGGTTCAATTAATTTGCCAGAGTGGCTCACAGAACTCAGGGAAACACTTTACTTATGTTTACCAGTTCATTATAAAGTTTATTAGGAAGTATACAGATGAATAGTCAGATGGAATAGAGGTACAGAGCAACGTATGCAGAAGGAACCAGGAGCTTCCATGGCCCTTCAGGCACGCCACCCTCCAAGAACCTTCATGTGTCCAGCCATCTGGAAACTCTGGAAGCCTGTCCTATTAGGTTTTTACATAAGCTTTATTATGCAAAATAGACTACTGTTATTGGGCTGTTGGTGATTGACTCAACTTTCACAACCTTTAGTCCTTCTGCCCTCCCCAAAGTGGGAGCTGCAATATCCCAACCTTTTAATCATGCCTTGCTCTTTCTTGTAGCTAGCTGCCTTTCTGAAGCTAGTCATCTCATTAGCATACAAAAACAAACAAACAAAAACCACACTTAGGACTCTCTGAGATTCTGAGGGTATTAGGAATTGTATGTTAGGAAATAGGATGAAGACCCAAGGCAAATGTATCTTAAGTTATGTGTGTGTGTGTGTGTGTAAAATCAAAGTATCAAACCAGGACTTAAGAAACTTAACCCTTTTCATGGAATACCAGTGGGACACTATGTAGGTTGCAAATTTTTTTGCATGTATGATCTGATTGGACCACCTCAATTACATGCAAAATCATAGAAATTCCTATTTTACAGATGAGGAAATAGAATCATTACTTAAGCTTCTGACTTCAAGTTAAAATCATAAAGCATTTTAGGATTTTCAAGGAACTTCTTTCTATTTTTTCTGCTCCTGTACTATCTGCGCTTTCATTTTATAAAATCCTTAATTCACTCATTTCTTCCACATGTTTTCTTTGGGAAACTACTTGATTTTATCATGTGTTTAACTGTTCCTTACGTGTTCAGGTGTAAAGTCACTGGAGTAGAGCAGGTGACAGGGGAGTAGCTGAAGTCACCAAAATGGGGGGGGGGGTGGCATCGTCTCTCATACAGGCCTTCTGTCTGCTTTAAGTACTTTAGTTTACATCCAAAAGTCTAATGATTGTTTTTTTTTTCTCCTTAAGGTGGTGAATATTTTATTCAGCTGGGAAATAGAAGAGTACTCTGAGTAAAAATATGCCTCCCAAGTTCAAACGCCACCTCAATGATGATGATGTCACTGGTTCTGTGAAAAGTGAAAGGGTAAGTTTAGAATCTTAAGTTTTAGAACAAGAAAGAGTCAACATGTTTTCACCCCCTTTGTAAATAATAGAAAAGAATCTAAAGTTTATGGCTACTGTAGGAGCAGCAAAGTAACGATCCTTTCCTGCTCATACTGAAGGATCATAGCTGATACCCCATAACAAAAAACAGGTTAACAAGAGGAACATTGAACAGATTTATATGTTCATAGTTTTGTATGTGTCAACAGGACCCAAAGACCCAGAGTGAATTATACATTTTTATGCTCAGGTTTGATGAAGTAAGGGCAGCCATGTAGAAATAGGGTTGAACTAAAGGGTGTTTCTAACAGTAATAGACTCAGGGGAGGGAGGGAGGCCAGCAAGGCCTGTCTGCTCGAACTTTCCTTGGCCTCTCCGCAGCAGTCCTTCCTTCTGAGTATGGGGCAGTCAAAGAAGGTAGGTTAGTGAATGTTTTATGGCCAACTTTTACATAGAAAGGAGAAGATTAGGTTAATATTTTTAGGTTTTATGACAGTATTTGGGGAAAGGGGGTTCTGGGTTTTGTGACCTACTTTGGGGAAAGGAACTGTGGTCCCTGTAGCTTGCCTTAGGGGAAAACTTGATAGCAGGGGACAGTCAGAGAGAAACCTTGCTATGAGGCTGCTTGTGAAGCTTTTACTTCAGGATGTCAATTTCTGAACCCTATCACCACCGTATTCTAATCTTACTTTTTTCAACTTCATAGTAAATGTATTAAAAAATATATGTTGCTTAGATTGATGATAGTATTTCAAGGAAAAAAAAATTTTGGTACCTGGGATTGAATTCAGGAGCATGCGACCACTGAGCCATATCCCCAGCTATTTTGTATTTTATTTAGAGAGGGGGTCTCATTGAGTTGCTTAGCACCTGGCTTTTGCTGAGGCTGGCTTTGAACTCATGATCCTCCTGCCTCAGCCCCCTGATACGCTGGGATTACAGGCGTGCGCCACCATGCCAAGCTCAGGGAAAATTTTATACAACTATATAATGTCTTATTCAGAACTCTGGAGCCAAATATATTTGAAATTTAGAGTTTTTCAGATTTAAGAAAGGTAGTTGAGTATATAGCCTTTAGGGGTCTGAACTAACACCTCCAAACATATTAATATTTCTTAGTGAAATATATGGGTTATCTATATAAATAAAATAGCTAAAGTCAATTCAAGTCAGGTTTTCCTCCAAATGAGTTTTTTTTTTTTTTTTTTTTTTTTTTTTTTTTTTTTTTTTGGCAGGGATTGAGTACTGGGGATTGAACTCAGGGATACTCAACCGCTGAGTCACATCCCCGGCCCTATTTTGTATTTTATTTAGAGACAGGGTCTTTCTGAGTTGCTTAGCACTTTGTGGTTGCAGAGGCTGGCTTTGAACTCATGATCCTCCTGTCTTAGTCTCCCAAGCCACTAGGATTACAGGCATGCACCACTGCACCCAGCCCAAATGAGTTTTGACACCTTATCAAAGCTTTTTGGCTTATTGAACTTTTTAGATTTTGAAATTATATATGATAGATCCTGGACCTGTGACTGTCTCAGAGTCTAGAATGCCTTGTTCATGATGCTTCAATTTCCAGTTCATTTTAGAAATACACTATATTTAGGGATTGGGGGTATAGCTCAGTTTTAGAATGCTTTCCTAGCATGCATGAGGCCCTGTGTTTAATCCACTTCACTGCAAATAAGAGAGAAGGTGGTGGGATAGATAGATACATAAATAAATAAATAAATCAGGGTATTGTGCAGCATCTTGAAAGACAGCTTATCATGTGACTATTATAGATAGAATAATTCTATAGATAGAATAAGTGTTCTATCTATAGAATATTTTTTGAGAGAAGGAAATATATTCTTTTCCTTTTTTAATCTGGTAAACGGAAGCCTCCCTTACTTCCTTTCTTCTTGTCATCCTTCTGTTTACTGATCCATTCCACAAGTACTTATTAACAACCTACTGCGTGCTAGGCATGGTGTTAGAACCTAGGGGGCTCAGTTGCTGCCCTTAAGAGTGCTTGGTCTGTTTAACTTTATTTATTTATTTTTAATTTTAATTTTTTTAATATTCTCATTTTTTTTAGCTTTTTTTTTTTAAGAGAAAGAGAGAGGAGAGAGAGAGAATTTTTTTAATATTTATTTTTTAGTTATTGGTGGACACAACATTTTTGTTTGTATGTGGTGCTGAGGATCGAACCCAAGCCGCACGCATGCCAGGCGAGCGCGCTACCGCTTGAGCCACATCCCCAGCCCGTTTGACTATTTTATATACTCCTTTTTTGTGTAACTTTGGAACTTGATATTAATCACTCAACATATTATGATTTAGAAGTATCTTTTAATATAATACAAAAAGCATTTCTCCTTAGTTTGTTTTTGTTTATGTTTTTGATGGGGAGAAGAACACACCAAAAGACTAATTGCTATTTAGCTTTTTAAAATGAGCTGAACGTATATATTTAAAGATATAAAATGTACAGTCTCAATCAGTACTACTACTGAGACTGTAACTGTGACTTTCTCTTTACATGTGGGTTATTAGCACAATTGACTGTAAAAATTGGATATTGGACTTGTGAACTGAACAAAAATCCACTGTTTAAATAGAGCCTGCCTTTGGATATTTATGAGATTTTGAAGTTTCATAACTGATTGGTTCTAATAATTGCTTTTTAAATTTTTTGTTTTGTTACTCTTTCCAATTATAATTTTTGCAGCTTTATTGAGATATAATTTATATAACATACAACTCACCCATTTAAAAGCTACAATTTAATGAGTTTTGATATATTCACAAAGTTGTGCAGCCATCACACGGTCTAGTTTAGGGTTTTTTATCCTCCCTAAAAGAAACTCTGTGCCCTTCAGCAGTCATCCCCATTCTCTTCATTCCCTCAGCCCTAGGCAACTAAAAACCTATAGATTTACTTATTCTGAACCTTCTTTTTTGTACTGGGGATTGAACCCAGGGGTGCTTAACCACTGAGCTATATCCTCACCCCTTTTTGTTTTTTATTTTGAGACAAAATCTCTGTACGTTGCTGAGGCTGGCCCTCAACTTGCATCCTCCTGCCTCAGCCTCCCAAGCAGCTGGGATTACAAGTTGTACCATTGCACCTGGCTATTCTGAACCTTTTACATAAATGAAATCATACAATATGCAGCTTTTTGTGACTGGTTTCTTTGACTTCCATAATGTTTTCAAGATTTGTCAGTGTGGTAGTATGTATCAGTACTTTATCCTTTTTATTAACTGAATAATGTTTCATTGTATGGATTTACCACATTTAGTTATCCATCAATTGATGATGTTTGGAATTTTTCCTGACATTTTGGCTATTGTGAATATTGCTTTTATGAACATTAGCATACAAGTTTTTGTTGAACACATTTTCATTTCTTATACTTACATACCTAGACATCGAATTACTGATTGTTAGAGTAACTCTAATGTTCAACCTTTGTAGAATTGCTAAACTGTTTTCCACATGGTTGCACGGTGTTTTATATTCCCACCAGCACTGTGACGGTTCCAGTTCCTCCACACCCTCAAACAGTGCTTGCTGGGTGAAGTGGTATCGCATTGTATCCCCAACATTCATGTTTGTTCAGTGGATATGTAAAAGGCATTGGTTTTCATGTGTGTTTCCAGTGTAAAACTAAAATAAACATACATTATATCTTCTAAACCAAATAAACTGGATCATAAACCATTATATTTTTTCTGTTTTTGGTGCTGGGGATTGAACTCTGGCACTTGACCACTGAGCCACATCCCCAGCCCTGTTTTGTATTTTATTTAGAGACTGGGTCTCACTGAGTTGTTTAGCACCTCACTTTTGCTGAGGCTGGCTTTGAACTGGAGATCCTTCTGCCTCAGCCTCCTGAGCCATGGGATTATAGGCATGTACCAGCATGCCTGACTTAAATCATTGTACTTTAATCAGCTTTTGTTTTATATATTTTGAAGCCATATTGTCATGTATATAAACTCATTGCTGTTAAGTCTTCTTGGTGGATTGTGTATTTTAAAATTATAAAATTATTATTTGATTGTTTAATAAGTCCTAAAAATTTCTGTTTAGATTGATAGTTTTTTGATAGAATTTGCTAAGATTTCTTTTCTACCACTTTTTTATTTTTCATTTTTTTGACCTCTGTTGTAGATAATTTTCTTGAAAACAGACACAGGCTGGAATTTTTTAACTCTAATCATATATAGTTTTTGTTTTTGGTCAGGGCCACTCAGACCACTCATTATTTGATGACCAATACATTTGGACTTGTCCTGTGCCAGGTAGTCCTTCAGCCTGCAGTGGATGTTCTTTACCCTGATATTTGGCTGTCTCTGTTATCAAGGAGCTTTGGGTCTCAGCTTAAATTTCATTCACCTGTTGAGAATGATTTTCATGACCACCTAATCTCATGTTGTCACACCATCACTTTCTGTCCCATCACTGTTTTAGTTTCCTGCACAGCATTTATCACAGTCACATTTTTCTATGAATGCTCAGTCAAACCTTGACTGTCTCATTCAAAGCTGGTTTGGATCTTGGATCTTAGAACAGTGCCAACCATGTGGGAAATGCTCAAAAATACATGCTAAATGAAGGTCAAATACGTCCTTCTTTCACTGTTTTACTGTTCATGTTATGGAGTATTCAGTTTACATATATGTGACGATATTCTTTGTATTCTAATCCTTATATAATCAATCCTAGATTGATTCCTTTTCCTTATCTCTCTCCTTATCCTTGGAACCACTAGGCAGTTGAGAAATTTTACTGCCTTTCTCCATCCATTCCTCTTTCTGTTATTAACTTTATATTTTAACAGTAATGTTTAAATCTGTTCTTCATCAGCTTACTAGAAACGGTGACCTTCTGTTGTGTTGTCTTTCACTCTAGCCCTATCCCCTCCCCCTCTTTCCTGCCACTTCTCCCTGGGACAGGCGTGTTGGTCACACTCCATGTCCCAGCCTCAGAGCTTTGTTAGAAAAAAGTTTTAGGCTCTTTTTAAGCTTTTCCTTGATTGTGCCTTTTCCTTTTCAGTAATCCTAACTTACAGTTCACCGTCACATTACCATCAAACATTTAAACCTGACCACACATCAGATTCTTTGATGATCTCTGTCTTAAGAGGTTTGTTCTTATTTTTCTTTTTGGCTGGTGTAATTTTTTGAGCAATTTCCTCAGAAAAGGTACCTGAGTGGTATATTGGTTTCCTATTGCTACTGTAAAAACTTTTATGATCTTGATTTCTGGTGACCTGAAGTCCAAGATGAGTCTTACGGGGCTGAAATCGGGGTGCCAGTGGGGCTGTTTTCCATTCAGAGGCCACAGGGCAGAAACGGGTTTTGCCTTTCCCAGTTCCTGTCTTGGCTCATCATGTCCTTCTTTCATCTTCAAGTTTCAATCTCTCTGTCTCCTGCTTGCATTTTATAAGAACCCTGTGATTAGCTCTGGCCCACATGAATAATCTGTCATGAATTTGCCCCTTTGAAGACCTTTAATCACCTCTGCCAAGTCCCTTCCTACACCCTTGCTCACGCAGTCACAGGCTTTGGTGGCTAGGACATAGGCCTCCTTGGGGAGCCATTATTTTACCTGCAAGCAGTCATATTCTGTTTGAGTTCTTGTCTGAAGGTCTGGGTTTTGCTCTTCTATAGCCTCCTTTTGGGACTTCATGTCTTCCCATTTGGGGGGTGGGGAGAGACCATCTTCATTTTAATGAAGAATGTCCTATCTGGTGAGGTAAGAATATAAGCTTGTTTTTGTGTGGGAGTTCAGATTTGTGTAGAGTACTGTTTATGGACTTAGCAGCTAGAGGGTGGACCAAGCCAGTTACGAGGCCTTTGCTCCCAGCTCTGGTTACCCTCCTGTTGTCCTCCATTGCTGCGGTTGGACTCCACAAACTACATTCCTTCTCTGCCGTCTGGTTCTCTGTTAATTTCTGCCAATAGAGAGACACTGGGAGGAATGAGAAGGGGCTTCTTTCTAACTGCCTGCAGCATCAGTTATAGGATTCTGGAATTATAAGTATTTTCTTTGGAAGGTCTGTAAACAGTTCCATATCATTTAGCTTCTATTGAAGCAAATGTGATTGATCATTCTTCCCTCTGTCTGTAAGCTTGGAGAAATTCACTATATAGAAATTCACTAGTATAGAACTTGTTTCATTACTTCTCCTTGACATTTTATAAACCCTCTGAATCTGAAAAGTCTTTTTCTTTCTTTCTTTCTTTCTTTTTTTTTTTCTCTTTTTTGACAGAGAAATCTTTTGGAAGATGATTCAGATGAAGAAGAGGACTTTTTTCTGTAAGTTTTTTGAACAACTTTTTCAAAGTATAATTGACAATCAAATGCATATATTTAAAGTGTACAATGAGTTTTGACATACAAACTATGAAATCATCACTAAAATTAAATAATAAATATAGCTATCACCCTAAAAGTTTTCACATACCCCTTGATAATCTGTTGCTTTCCTGGTCCCTAGGCAACCATGATATGCTATCACTGTAGTATGTATTTTATATAGACTAAATCATAGAGTATGCCCCCTTTTCTACGGGCTGCACTTGCTCAGCATGATTATTTTGAGATTCAACCATGTATCAATAATTGGGTTTCTTTTTTTCTGAATGGTATTCCATTGCAGAATATACTGCAATTATCTGTCTATTCACTTGTATATGGATATCTAGGTTGTTTCTAGTTTGGGGTCATTACAGATTAAGCAGCTGTACACATTTGCATAAAGGTTTTTGTGTGGACATATTTTATTTATCTTGGATAAATATCTAAGAGTAAAATACTTAATGTGCATTTACAACTGTTTTTCAAAGTGTTTGAACTATTTTATATTCTTTTTATTTATTTAATTTTTTTTAGTTGTAGGTGGACACAATACCTTTTTATTTTTATGTGGGTCTGAGTATCGAACCCAGTGCCTCACACATGCTAGGCGAGTGCTCTTCCTCTGAGCCACAACCCCAGCCCTATTTTGTATTCTTATCAGTACTATATGAGAGTTTTCGTTGCTTCAGATTGTAACCAACTATATATGGTCAATATTTATTATTTTAGATATTCTAGTGGGTGTGTAGAGGTATCTCAGTGTGTTTTTAATATGCATTTCCCTAATGAAAACTGATGTTGAACATCTCTTGATGTGCTTATTTTCCATCATTATGCCTTCTTTGACAAAGTATATGTTTAACTCCTGTGTGTGTGTGTGTGTGTGTGTGTGTGTGTGTTTTGCTCTGATTCAATCAAACCCAGGGTTTCATACATGCTTATTTTCTTATTATGTTGTAAGAAAGATACAAGTTCTTTGTCATATATATGTGCTTTGCAAATATATACTCCAAATCCGTAACTTAACCTTTCATTTTTGGAACAGTAGCATTTGAAGATTAATTGGGTTTTGATGAAATCAATTTATTGAATTTTCTATATTGTTTTTCTTTCTTTATATCTTATTAAAAAAATCTTTCTCAAACATAATGCACTATGATTTTCACCTATGTCTTTCTAGGAGTTTTAGAGTCTTGGCTTTTAAATTTAGGCCTGTAATCCATTTTAAGTTAATTTTTATACATGGCTGAGGTAAGGATGAAGGGTTTGGGGGTGGGGGTGTAAGCCATCTAATTATTTCATTTGATGAAAAGGTTTATTCTTTCCCTATTGAATTATCATGGTACCGTACTGAAAACTATTTGACCTGGCTAATCTTTTTTTTCAGTTGTAAATGGACACAATATCTCTATTTATTTATTTTTATGTGTTGCTGAGGATTGAACCCGGTGCCTCACATGTGTGAGACAGGTGCTCTACCACTGAGCTATAGCCTCAGCCCCCTGACCAATCCTTTTAGTTTTAATTTGAAATCACTCTCATGCAGCCTAGGTTTGTGTCTGTGAAGCAGTGTTGTAAGAGTCTTCGCTGGGAATTGTTGCCTGAGGGAAAGCGCTTACCTTCTACTTCATTAACATATTGTGACATGTTTTTTGGTGGAGGCTGATTTTTGATGAAAACATTTTATAAAATCAATTGAAACCCATGAAGCAGTGGGCAAGAGCTTATAGGATAAAAAGCAAATACAGGAAATTGTATTATTTTTGGCAGGAATGTCATAAATATGGGGATGTAATTTGCTAGAGGAGACAAGCTTTCCATAAGCTACTTGCCTACAGTACCTTTTATGGTGAGAAGTCTTAGATGAAAGCAGTAGTTACTAGGAACTCAGTGTTGAAAAGAAGGGCAGATGATTTGGGTAAATAAGTGATTTTCTGAATGTAAGGTAGATGCCCTTGTGAGAAATAACAACTCTTTGGGCCAAAAATGTACTGATGTCCACTCCCATATAATGCTGTATGCCTTCCAAAGGGCCTGACACCCTAAGTGGCACACCCCCTCAATATCCAGCTTCCATATCCGGCTTCCCCTACATGTTGAAAGGAAGACAAATAAAATTCTCAAAATAATATTTAAATATTATTTAACCCCCATGTTTATAATAGCAGTATTAACAATAGACAAAAGGTGGAAACAGCCCAAGTGTCCCGCACCAGATGAATGTGTAAACAAAATGTGGAATATACATAAATGAATATTGTGTTGAAAAGGAAGGGAATTTGATGTCTGCTGCAACATGAATG
This sequence comes from Spermophilus citellus, assembly GCF_964194105.1. Taxonomy (NCBI): domain Eukaryota; kingdom Metazoa; phylum Chordata; class Mammalia; order Rodentia; family Sciuridae; genus Spermophilus; species Spermophilus citellus. Next base: position 160,337,156 of record NC_138187.1, read on the forward strand.
GACTTTAAAGAAATCATGCTAAGTGGGGGCTGGGGTTGTGGCTTAGCGGTAGAGCACTCGCCTCTCCTGGGTTTGATCCTCAGCACCACATAAAAATAAATAAACAAAATAAAGACATTGTGCCCAAGTATAACTAAAAAAAATATTTAAAAAAAAAGAAGTCATGCTAAGTGAAAGAAGCCTGTCACAAAAGGAAAAGTATTTGCATGATGCCACTTATATGAGGTCCCTAGAGTATAGTCAGGCTCAGAAAGACACAAAGTGGAATGGGGGTCGCCAGAGCTGTGAGGAGGGGAGAATGGAGAGTTGTGTCTAATTGGAAAGATAAAAAATTTCTGGAGGTGAATGGTGATGATGGTTGCAGAATAATTGAATACACTTAATGCCACAGACCTTTACATTTAAAAATGATTAAAATGGCACATTTTGTTATGTACTTACTGTAATTTTAAAAACTGACAAAAATATTGACTTTTTATACTTGTGGCACTATTTCTAGACTCTCTTTACTTCATTGATCTGTATGTCCATCTTACATCAATACCACACTTCCTTGACCACTGTCACTTTTTAATAAGTTGCAAAGTAGTATAGTGTATGTCCTTCAACTTTACACTTCCTTTTCAATGTTCTTTTGGCTAATTGGGCTTTAAAATTTTTAATGTAAGTTTTAGAATCATTTATTTGCTTCTACAAAAGTTCCTGCTGGAATCTGGGTTGCAGTTGCATTGAATCAGTATACCCATTTGGGGAGAGTTAATGTCTTACCAATATTGGGTTTTCTGACTCATGAATATAGCTTATCTTTGTAATTATTAAGGTCCTTAATTTCTCTCAGTTATTTATTTTTTAATTGTAGTTGAACACAGTATCTTTATTTTATTTATTTATTTTTATGTGGTGCTGAGGATCGAACCCAGGGCCTCGCACTTGCAAGGCGAGCACTCTACCACTGAGCCACAACCCCAGCCCCTCAGCAATGTCTTAGTTTTCAGATTCAGATCTTTATTTATTTATTTATTTATTGACAGATTCGTCCATAAGTATTTCATGCTTTTGTTTCTTTCCACATTTTTATTGGTGAGTTCTAGTTACACATAAGGATAGGATTGTAGTTACGTGTTCATACGTGCAGTGCACACAGTAATAATATGGTTTGGCCAATATCCCTCCCCAGCATTTCTCCCCTCCCCCTTCCTCCCATCCCCTTGTCTCTTTCCTCTCTTGATCTACTTTTGATTTTCATGGGATCCTTACCCCCATCTTCTTTTTCTTTTTTCCAACTTCCATATGAGAGAGAACAAAATATTTCATTTAGATTTTTTCAATTTCTTATTATTCATTGCTAGTATGTAGACGTAGAGTAAATTAATGCTAAACCTTGCTAAGCTCTCTTATTTATTTCAATAGTATTTTTATGAATTCCATTGGGTTTTCCACATAAATACTTATATTGTCTACAAATAAAGACAGTTTTACTTCTGCATTTGTATGACTTTTGTTTCTTTGTCTTTCCTGTTTTGCTCTGGCAAGAACCCCAGTACCATATTGAATTAGAAGTGGTGAGAGAGGGCTGGGGATGTGGCTCAAGCAGTGGCGCGCTTGCCTGGCATGCGTGCAGCCCGGGTTCGATCCTCAGCACCACATACCAACAAAGATGTTGTGTCCGCCGAGAATTAAAAATAAATAAATGAATATTGAAAATTCTCTCTCTCTCTCTCTCTCTCTCTCTCTCTCTCTCTCTCCCCCCCCCCTCTCCCCTCTCTCACTCTCTCTTTAAAAAAAAAAAAAAAAAGAAGTGGTGAGAGAGAATGCTCTTCCAGAGCTCCCTTAGGGCGAAACATTCCTTTTTTTTTTTTTTTTTTATACCATTAAGTTTGATTTCATTGCATTTTTTTTAAAAGATGCCTTTTATCAGGTTGAGGAAGCTCCCTTTTGTTCCTAATTTGCTAAGGAATAGATGATGTCATTTATCATAAATTTTGAAATTTCAAGCCAACATTGTATTTCTGGAATAAATCATGTGTAGTCATTAAGCCATTGTTGGCATTAGTTAAGATTTTGTGAAGAATTTTTTGCATCTATGTTCGTTAGAGATATTGTTGCTGGCTACTGGTTTAAGATAAGGTGGGCTCCATATAATGATTTGGGAGATGTTCTGTATTTACTTTTCCAAAAGAGTTTCTGTAATATTGCTATGTGTCTGCATTGAACATTTGGTAGAATTCATAATTGAACTCATCTAGTCCCCAAATTTTTTTGTAGGAGTTTTTACATGATTTTATAATAATTCTAGATTTACAGAAGGGTTACATGGTTAGACAGAGAGTTGCCATGTGTCCTTCACTCAGCTCTTTGTAGTAAATCCTACACGACTATAGTGCATTTGTCTGTAGTAACGTCCCCACTTTGCTTCTGTTAGTAATTGTGTCTTCTCTTATTCTGTACTTGCTGCCCTCTCTGTTTTTCCTGTATGATCTGACCAGACGTTTATCAAAGAACCAGCCTTGGGTTCGGGTTTTATTTTGTTTTTTCCTCAGTAACATTCTAAAGTCTCATGTTATGTAATAAGTGAAAACAAATGTAGCCACTGCTGCTTTTTTTTAACCTGTAGTTGGAATAATTTTAATTTAATAATTTTCAGATGGCTGTCTCACTTTGTGGTTTCCTCATTGAATGACTACATTTTTATGCTTTTCAGTTGACCCATTTGTAGTTCCTCTGGTTTAGAATATTAGTTTTCTCTATGGAATTCAACATTTAACTTGTACTTTGGGATGAGATACTGGTCCAGTTTTTGTGTGTGTGTAGGGCGGTGGTACTAGGGATTGAATTCAGGGGCACTCAGCCGCTGAGCCACATCCCCAGCCCTACTTTGTATTTTTTTTAGAGACAGGATCTCACTGAGTTGCTTAGTGCCTCGCTTTTGCTGAGGCTGGCTTTGAACTCACAATCCTCCTGTCTCAGCCTCCTGAGCCCCTGGGATTACAGGCATGCGCCAGCCACCATGCCTGGCTACTGGTCCAGTATTCTAAGGCTTAATTGCAGTTTTAAATACTTGGAGGAAGAACTTAGAGGAATTAAGGCAAGTTGATATTTTCATATTTATTCATTATGTAAATAAGTTTTAATAGGCAGTTTAACCTTTTTCTCCAAAATGTTTTTCTTGTCATAAACTGGATTTTTTTTCACCTCCTTTAGAAGTTACCCTATGTCTAGAAATTTAAGAACCTTGTTTCTTTTGAGTTACCTTATTCACTACCTTCAGTAAAATGATAATTAAAATATTTAAAATATCTAAAAATTTCCATTTTAAGAATGCTAAAATGAATTAAGGTTATATACCCTTGACTTTTATAAAGAGATAATAATTTAAGAAATGTTAATATTTTTAAGATTCTTGTTTTTCCCTTTTGCTGTTGGTATATTTAAGATGAGTAATCAAAATACATACCTAAAATTTTTTAGTGTTTTGAGTGAATAGTTTTCTCTATTCATCTCTCAATCAACATTCCTAATTAGCAATGTCCTAAATTCAAGGTGATTTGCATTTTTAGTTAATTGTGGCCAATGGTAACTACCAGTGAAGTAAAGACCAGATTATGTATCATGGAGTTCACCAATACTCGTAAAATGTCATTCCTTCTGGTAAATGACTGATCCATGTGTATCCCACATGATTGCATATATGGATGTGTGGTTTTGGTTTTGTTTTTGTTTGATATGACCACTACTAATATATACTGGCTATTTTATTTTCAGAAGGGGGCCATCTGGACCAAGATTTGGACCTAAAAATGATAAAATTAAGCAGTAAGTTCCTGAATGCTTATTTAAATCCATATTTTCATGTGAACTGGGGTGTTTTTGTAAACAGAATTTTATTGGAATGCAGCCATGCCCATTTGTTTTCATATTATCTGTAGTTGCTTTCTAGCTATAATGGCAAAGTTGAGTAGTTATGACAGAGAATTGAAACAAAGAAATACCTTATGACCCATGAAATCTAAAATATCTTGACCCCTAAAATAGACAATATAACTACTGGGTTATAGAAACCTAATTATATTTTCACAAAGTCACTTTGGAATTATAACTCAGCAAATGCAGAATTGATGGCTTCTCTTAATTGCTTTATGTCAAATCCACTTATTTAGCATAATCTGAAGGTCTCTTTTGGTTTTGGTTTTAATTTATCATTTGATTGCCATTATCAGAATCATAATAGATTTTTTTTAATGTACCGCAGCTTTTATTTACTTCCAGAATTTTTTCATCTCTAATATTTAGGCTAATCCCTATATTGATCTTAGTTTCATGGCTAATTTTTGGTTTAAAACCTTTGCTGTACATGTGTTACTTGGTGGTAGAAGTATGACATGAATAACATGCTGTAGTGAATGTACCTGATGTTAGATAGATGGGGCCTTGTTGAAAGGGAGAGGAAAGTCAAGCAGTGAGTCACGCGAGGCCAGGTCCTGGAAACCAACCAACCTGCAAAGACTAACTGTGGAAGATAAACTGAATAACTCATGTTCAGGACCTAAGGAAGGGTAATAGCCACTGCCCTAATTCTGGGTGTAGTTGAAAAGGTACTGACTGGAGTCTGTAGGAATTGGTGAGGCAGTTGGATTTAGTCAAGTACCATTGATGTAATAAATATATCCATACTTAGCCTAATCCTGACCTTACTTCATTCTAAGATACAGAACCAAAGTACAGGCCGAGTATCCCTTATCTGAACTGCTTGGGTTCTGAAAGTTTCAGATTTCAGATTATTTCTAAATTTTGGAACATTTGCATGTACATAATAAAAAATATTGGGGATGGGACCCAAGTCTAAACATGAAATTTATTTGTAATTCTTACATCCTTAGCTGGAAGATAATTTTATACAATACTTTTAGTGTGCCTGTATTTTGACTACAACCCATCACAGGATGTAAGGGAGGAATTTTCCATGTGTGGCATTATGTCAGCACTCTAATAAAAGTTTTAGATGTTGGAGCATTTTGGATTTGAAATTTTTCAGATTAGGGATATTCAGCCTGTACCAACATGTTGATTAGAGTAGTGGACTTGCTGAATTAACTTTCTACTGCTGTGTAACAAATTATCAAGAGCTTAGCAGTTTAAAACAACACATATTTATCATCTCAGCTTCTATGAGACCAGAAGTTCAAGCACTGCTTAGGGGTGCCCTCTGCTATAGATTTCACAGCCTGCGGTCAAGCTATTAGTAGGTGTGTAGCTCACTTGCAGCTTATGATCAAGCTCAGGTGGTTGACAAAATTCACTTCCTTGCAGCTGAAAAACTCATGGTACTCACTGCTTCTAGACCAGCAGCAGAGAGAATGTTTACTGCTTCCAGTTTCTGAATTGCCAGTAAAGATACAAGCTGCTTTTGGGTTCAGGCCATCATTACATTACAAAAGAAAGAGTAACCAGAAATACCAGCTTCTAGGATCATTGTCCCACACCCCAAAAATGATACCAAATGATATCCTATTACAAAGGAGCTATTTCTCACTGCAGCTAAGTGGTTTTTATAGTCTGCAGATATAAGCTGCGGGAAGTTTATACCTCATCAGTACCTGGGAATGATGAGAAACTATCTGTGTCAGTCCCCTAAGGAAGACATGGAGGTTGATGGGAGATGGCCTCATGAGCCACTCATTTGGTCAGTGTTCCACGGGATTCACAAGATATTCTGCCAGGACTCAGATGAAAGGTGATTCAAGCATACATGGATGCTGCAAGGGTGTCATTGAGTAATGGCTGAGAGTAATTCCCTACTTGGAGCCAGGGTAACTTCTCTATTTACCTACATGGTTGTTCCTGGTGTGATATACTTCCGCAGAGTGAGCCTGGTGCAGGACGTGGCCTCTTGGGTCTGTGGAAAATGATTTTACAGCTAAACCCTAAAACCATTGCCATTACAGAATATGTATGTGTGTTAGTAACTGCCAGACACACACACACACACACACACACACACACACACACACACACACATGTACATACTTAAACTACCACAATAACTGGAATCACAGGATTGTAAAATAATAAAGAGTTGTGGAGTAAGTGTACTAGTTCTTACGGTGGAGCTGAAGATGTGAGTAGATTTAGTTAGAAGTCAGCTTTGAAATGCAGACTAAACCTTGATGGCCCAGCTTCATGAAGGGGACATGACTCACCAGTGTGTCCAACCAAGGTGGCAGATACAGCTTGATACACCACTTACCCAAGAAAAACATCCCTGGTATTAGTTTAACATCCAGAATTAGTCAGTTTCTTTAAAGATAAGTTATCACCACTTAATTTGTAACATTTAGGGCATTTCTTGACTATATAGATTAGCAGTATTATTGGTTTATTTTAATTTGACCACTAATTATTAATGTTGATAATAGATTAATACCACAAAAATTACACCATCCAGTTTTAGGGAATATTTTTTTGGGGGAAAGATTTTTTAAACATTCACATGTCTATATAAAATTGTATTCTCTTTGAATTTAAAAGCAAAGGAAACATTCCAATAACAACACTTCAAATGCCATTTTGGTGACTTTAGACATTCTCTGTTACCAGTAGGGAATCTCTCAACTAGAGCTTTGGTCCAGATCCCCAGAGAATGGTTCCATGATATAATAGTTATATATGTGTAGTTGCAAAAATACAACATAAATTTAAAACACTTGTCAACAATACCTTAAAAGGCCACAAGATGGGGATGTTAACTATGAAAATAAATATTTACAAACTAAGGATGAGTGTATGTGTGTACGCGCACGTGTGCACATCAGTATGATTTTTTTTTCTTAATGGAAAAGCACTGGCATTTATCACTCTCACTCTCATGTCAAACGAGACAATTTATCGTTTTCATTTTAAAAGTGAGAAAATACAAGACTAAAAGGCTCATGAGGTGACTTCCACAGTTACGTGCATAGCAAATGGCAAGTTGGATTGCAAATCTGGTTCTGAATGAATATAAAACCCATGATTGTCTAGACTACACCACTAGCTTACCTACTGATGATTAGATTAGAGGACACTTGAGGAATCCTGTACTATCAGACTCAAAGAAGATTTAAAACTGCATAAAGAATTCCTTTTCCTCTTTGTAGCTCCTCTTTTCCTAGGTATTTTCTCTTTTGTGTCCTTTCTTCTACCATGTGACTTTATAGTCATGATGTAAATCTCTTACCTTCCTTTACAAACTTGCTTTTCCTTTGAGTTCTTAATTTTCTGTTTCACCCATACCCAGTTAATCACTTGGTACTTAAAATAGCTCCTCCTTTTAAATATATTCCCTTAGCCTCGAGCTTTCCCACTTTCCACCATCTCCTTCCAGGTCATTCTTTGTACCCTCAGGACTCAGCAATGGAATCTGGATGTCATCTCTGACTTAGGCTGAATTTTTCTAGGCTACGTGAGTGATACCCAGGGCATCCTTCATAATAGCACTTAATACATGTCAGTAGAATCACAGATACCAGTTTTCCACATTAAATTGTAATCATCTAAATATCAGGCTCATTCATGTACGTATCCTTAATGGAAAACATAACTTCTGAATAAGTGTTTTTTGAATGACAGAAATATTTAGATTAGACAGTATTTGCTGAATGCTTGCTTAGGCAGGATTCACATGAGCTGGGAAATGAAAAGAAGGGGGCTGGACAGCGTCTGCTTCTCTCTTCTACATTTATAGCATAATAGGAAAAAACAAATGTAAAATAAAATACAAATCAGAGGGTTGTAACTACCATGGAAACATAAAAGGTCATGGAGAAGTGTCTTATTGCTGTTTTGCTAAAAAATCATCTTTCATATTAAATAGTATTTTCTTCTACAAAAGTTGTATTCTCCCTAAAGAAATCAAAGAAAACCTCAGAAGATGGAAAGATCTACTTTGCTCTTGGATAGGCAGAATTAATATTATCAAAATGACCATACTTCCAAAAGCACTATACAGATTTAATGCAATTCCGATCAAAATCCCAATGACATTCTTCATAGAAATAGAAAAAGCAATCATCAAATTCATCTGGAGAAATAAGAGACTCAGAATAGCTAAGCAATCCTTAGCAGGAAGAGTGAAGCAGGTGGCATCACTATACCAGATCTTAAACTATACTACAGAGCAATAGTAACAAAAAACAGAATAGTGTTGGCACCAAAGCAGATGGGTAGACCCAGAGTACAGGATAGAGGACACAGAGACTAACCCACAAAATTACAGTTATCTTATATGAGACAAAGGTGCCAAAAACATACATTGGAGAAAAAAATAGCCTCTTCAACAAATGGTGCTGGGCAAACTGGAAATCCATATGCGACAAAATGAAATTAAAACCCTATCTCTCACCATGCACAAAACTCAACTCAAAGTGGATCAAGGACCTAGGAATTAAACCAGAGACCCTACGTCTAATAGGAGAAAAGTAGGCCCAAATCTTCATCGTGTTGGATTAGGCCCAACTTCCTTAATAAGACTCCTATAAAGTGCAAGAATTAAAATCAAGAATCAATAAATGAGATGGATTCAAACTGAAAAGTTTCTTCTCAGCAAAGGAAACAATCTGTGAGGTGAATAGAGAACCTACTTCTTGGGAGCAAATTTTTACCCCTCACACATCAGATAGAGCACTAATCTCTAGGATATATAAAGAACTCAAAAAGCTAAACACCAAAAACACAAATAACCCAATTAATAAATGGGCCAAGGACCTGAACAGACACTCCTCAGAGGAGGATATATAATCAGGCAACAAACATGAAAAAAGGTTCATCATCTCTAGCAATTAGAGAAATGCAAATCAAAACTACTCTAAGATTTCATCTCACTCCAGTCAGAATGGCAGCTATTATGAAGACAAACAACAATAAGTGTTAGAGAGGATGTGGGGAAAAAGGCACACTCATACACTGCTGCAGGGACTGCAAATTGGTACAGCCAATATGGAAAGCAGTATGGAGATTTCTTGGAAAACGGAATGGAACCCCATTTGACCCAGCTACCCCCCTCTTCTCGGTCTATATCCAAAGGACTTAAAAACAGCATAATACAGGGACACAGCCACATCAATGTTTATAGCAGCACAATTCACAATAGCTCAACTGTGGAACTAACCTAGATGCCCTTCAGTAGATGAATGGATAAAAAAATGTGGCATATATACACAATGGAATATTAGTCAGCAATAGAAGAGAATAAAATCATGGCATTTGCAGGTAAATGGATGGAGTCAGAGAAGATAAAGCTAAGTGAAGATAGCCAATCCCAAGAATACGAATGCTGAATGTTTTCTTTGATATAAGGAGACTGATTCATAGTGGGATAGGGAGAGGGAACATGGGAGTAATAGATGAACTCTAGATAGGGCAGAGGGGTGGGAGGGGAAGGGAGGTGGCATGGGTTTAGAAATGATGGTGAAATGTGATGGACATTATTATCCAAAGTACATGTATGATGGAGACATATGCAAATCCATATGGAAATCCATATGCAACAAAATGAAATTAAAACCCTATCTCTCACCATGCACAAAACTCAACTCATAGTGGATCAAGGACCTAGGAATTAAACCAGAGACCCTGGATATTGGTGTAAATATACTTTATATACAACCAGAGATATGAAATTGTGCTCTATATGTGTAATATGAATTATAATGCATTCTGCTGTCATATATTTTTTAAAAAAGTATATCCTGGGTGGGGTTGTGGCTCAGTGTTAGAGCACTTGCCTAGCATGTGTGAGGCACCGGGTTCAAGTCTCAGCACTGCATATAACTAAATGAATAAAGGTAAAAAAAAAAAAGTTGTGTTCTATGTATGAAAACGTCTTGAAATATAGAAATACATGAGATTTTCTATCACTGAATAAAGGTTATAGAGTTTCTAGAGTGTTATGCCAGTAGATGGTAATCTATGAAGAAGAGAATATTCATTGATCACTTAATAAAACAATTAAAATGTTGGAATATCCCCATTAGAGATGTGTTACATTGTACCATGTTCTTGAGGTACAATTCCTAGGTTTATGATAATCTAAGAATTAATCTAGAATTTTATGGATTCTTTCCCAGTTCATCTGTGTGCCTGTTATCTGTGGAGTCTTTTGCTTATGGAGCCTCTGGGACTTTAGGTTTTGTTTTTAAAACAAAATTGTGTAGTATAGGTATGTAAATATCCGTAATAACAATAATCTGATCCTGTGGAGAAGCAGTAGTACATTGTGTCCACTCCTGTCCTGCCACACTGTCTTACTTTGGCCTATTGACTATCATTGCTTGTTTTAAATGGGGGGAAAAAAAAAACTACCTGGAAGTTTCAAGATTGGCCCATGGTGAACATTGGATTAGCTTCCATTTCATAGTTAAATGAAGGGCTCTGTAATCACTGCTTTGTTTCTTTCAAGTAACTAGGTATGCCTTGCAGGATTCGTACTTAAATTACGCACTTATTCAGCAAACATTTATTGAATGTTTATTTATAAACATGTATTGACTACCCCAAGCACCCCTGTAGGTACTGTGGTTGTTAGGTAAATGGACAAAATAGGCAAGGTCTCTGCATTCTTTGAGCTTACCTTCTAGTGGGGAGAGGTATGTAAGTAAGTAGGTACATGCACTTACTGTTAAATGCTGTAAATAAAACAGTAATGGGATTGAGCAGGCTGTTTGAATGAGGTGCCTTCATTGTACATTTGAACATAAATTCTTTGAGGAACAGAATTAATGTTTTGTTATTTGTTGTTTTCCGAGTTTCTAAAACAGTACATAATAGGTGCTCATTAATTATTTGTTGAGTAAATTGATTCATTGTGTAAGTACGCCATTGTTAATAAGATACACATCTTCAGCCCTCTGCTTAGATACTTAGGAGTTGCCTCAAGACATCTTAGAGATTGGGGTGGGGGGGTTAGATCTGTTTGGGCAGATGAGAATTCTGCATATCCCTGCTTGGTTGAACTTCAGTCTTACATCCTTCAGTGGGTTATAGTGTGGGAGGCACAGAGCTCTGAGAAGCTGGATGCTCCTGAACACTGTGTGTAGATAATCAGTGGGTCACACAACACTTATCACATGGGAGGGAGGTGGTCATCAGGCGTAGAGAGTTCTTTCCAATCCACCTGTGTCTAAATGGGCCTTCGTTGTATTTTTAAAGTAAATGTTTTGAAGAAATGTTTGTGTTAGGCAAAGGGAAGAACTCTTAAAAATTACACATGACCATGCCTCACCCCCATTTTTTTCAGTTAGTTTGGAGGATAGAGGGGGGTAGACAGAAGAGAAGTGTTTTGTGAAAGTTTTTCAGAAGTTCCCCAGGTGGAAAACTGATTATTCTTATGTAGAATGGGACTAGATCCTTATCACCCTGCACAAAAATCAACTCAAACTAGATAAAAAACCTCGGAGTTAGAACAGAAACTACCTAACTTCTAGAAGCAAACGTAAAGTCAACACTCCAGCACATAGGCACAGGCAATGACTTTCTCAATAGGACCTCTAAAGCTCAGGAAACGATGCCAAGAGTTAATAAATGAGATACCATCAAATTAAAAGCTTCTGCACAGCAAAGGAAATAAGAAAATGAAAGAGAAACCACAGAATGGCAGAAAAAGCTTTGCTACCTACTCTTCTGACAGGATTAATATTCAGAATATAAGAAACACTCAAAAAACTTAACACCTACACACACACACATACGCGGACAAATGAATTAAACAGATAACCCTCACAAGAAGAAATACAAATGGCCAACAAACTTGAAAAAAGTTCAGCATCATAAAAATTAGGGAAATGTAAATCAAAACTACACTAGGATTTCATCTCACTGCAGTCAGAATGGCAATCATCAATAATACAGTAATGTTAGAGAGGACATGGAGAAATGGAACACTTATATACTGTTGGTGGCATTGTAAGTTAGTACAGCCACTATGGAAATCAGTATGATGTTCCTCAAGAAACTAGAAACAGAGCCACCACATGACCCAACTATACCACTCTTCAGTATTGATGCTGAAGAATTTAAGTCAGTGTACTATAGTGATGGATGCATACCCATGTTTATAGCAGTACAATTCACAATAGTCAAACTATGGAACCAGCCTAGATGTCCACCAGTAGATAAATGGGTAAATAAAAATGTTGTTTTATTCAGCCAGAAAGAATGAAATTTATGTAATTTGTTAGAAAATGTTCTAATTCCTAGGTTTTTTATCTAGTTTGAGTTGACTTTTGTGCAGGGTGATAAGGATCTAGTCTCATTCTACATATTGTTAGGCAAAATAAACCAAACTAAAAAAGTCAATTGTCATGTTTTCTCTCCTATGTGGAAGCAGGAGAGAAAAGGTGGGGGAAATCGTTGAGGGCAGGGGATCTCATGAAAATGGAAGAGCGATCAGGAGATTGGAGGAAGGAGACCAGGGGAAGGAAAATGACACTGGGCAAATTATATTGTTATAGTGTATGCATGTACTAATATGTAATAACAAATCTTACGTACAACTATAATGCACCAATTTTTTAAAAATGATGGGAAGAAAGTTCCCATTCTCCAACTAGAAACACAATTGCATGTCCGCATTTAAATATGCATATATAATACTTGTTTAGTTGCCAATTATCTAGTGCACTTCAAAAAATTTTTGTGAGTTATAAGAGCCATAGGTTTCTCCTTTTAAATATTTCATTGTCATGACTTATTTCATAAATTAAGATAATGCTTTCTCTAGTGTTTAAGTGCTGAGTGACAGTAGTTGAGGATCCTTAAAGTTAACTTTTAAGTTGGGTTTTCACTGAACAGTCTTAAATTTGGTTAGAGTAGGCCCCTGTCACCTAATATAAAGGAGGAAAAATTTTTTTGTTTTGAAGAGACACAAAGAAATTGTCTTTTTTGCTTTCTGGTGAGTGCTTCAGAAAGTTCCTGGGTGTTCACAGTTATCTTAACCCTGTTAACGTTTTAGAGAACTGATGAGCAGTGAAGTGTTACATTCACTGGGCAACAGTGTCCCCTAGGGTACACCTTACATTTCCATTTTGGAAACTTCTAACACACCTGGGCAAACACCTTTGTCAGCCGTGAAACACAGCAAAGGTAGGTTATGATTGTGTCCGAATGTTGCTTCAGCAGAACATGAAACCTTATTTGAAAGCTGTTTGACTAAGTTTTGCGGTTAATGAGCATTCTGACAGTACATTTAATCTGCTTGTAGGTTACATTATTAGAGGCAGGACTAAAGTAAACTCTCAGTTAAATATTACCTTAATTTATATCATTTTGTTTTTAATTACTTGAGTACTCAAGGCCACAGAGGGAAGAACATTGCTTACGTATATTTTATAGTTTAATCTCTTAGAATGTGCTATTCTCTGTTGTTTAATAAAAGTTTCAAAACTGTAAACATTCTTAAAAGATATATATCTTTTTTTAAACTAGTGTTCAGAATCAAGTGGATGAAGTTATCGATGTCATGCAAGAAAATATTACAAAGGTAATTGAAAGAGGGGAGAGACTAGATGAACTACAGGACAAATCAGGTACAGATACTTCATATTTCTTGATATTATTGATCTGTTTTACCAATTTTTGTCTTCCTTCTCTTGTCTAGCCAGCATTTAGGAATTTTGGCTTAGGAAATTAGTATTTGATTCTTAGATGTATGACCTGTATAGTTTAATTTTCACTCCCTTTATTTGAATCCTCTTATTGTATTATTTCCTTACTGTTCAGTGGAGAATTTAAAATTCTTATTGAAGTATGAAGAGTAGAACTACGTTTTCCTTTTGCCCCATTATGTGGATATGCTTTATGTTTCTCATGATCTCAAGACATAAAGGTCTGTACTAACAGTTCCTGGCACTCACTAGGCACTCAGATACTGTTTGATGACTAGCAGAATATCTGGTAACTTACGAGTTCTCTGGTAACTTAGTGTCAGTCTTTGCGCTTCTAACAGTTCCTGGCACACGTTAGTCCCTCACATTGTTTGAATGGTGAACAACTGAATACCTGATTAATTCTCGACAGACTTGCTTGACCAAAAGACTTGCTTGACCAAGAGAGTTGCTTAATTGCTTTAAAAGTTCATAACATTTTCTTTCAAAATCAGTTTTCTAAAAATCTTAACTTTCTTCACTTGTAATTTTTTCTTAGCAGTGTACCAAGTTTTTGTTGTTGTTTTGTTATGATTTTTCTGGTTCTAGGGATTGAACCTGGGGCCTTATGCATGCAAAGCAGGTGGGTGCTCTACCACTGAGCTATACCCAGTGCCCAGTATTTGTTTTTTTAAGGACTATTTTCTCACCAGCATTTATAAGTTTTTGTAATATGCATCCAGCCCCTGGGAATGCGTCTCTCATATCACAGTGAAAATGAATTGAGCTAACTGACCTGCAGCTGTGTTTTGCTTTTTAGTTTTAACTAGGGAGAATGGTGGAATTTGTGGGTGGAGGATGTTTTCATGCTTAAGAGGGAACAAATTTACAGAAGTAGAAATTAATATTTTCTTGTCTTTGTGTGACTAGATAAAAGAATCCTGTTATGTCGTTTAATCCTTCTCTCCATCCTCTGTGTGATATAGAAAGCTTATCGGATAATGCAACTGCTTTTAGCAACAGAGCCAAACAACTTCGAAGGCAAATGTGGTGGCGTGGATGCAAAGTAAGTGAATCAGAAGACACTGGGTAGACTGGCTAGACTCTCAAGGGGCAGTCCACGACAGGAAGGAAAGGGGCCTGTATAGGATGGGCTCTGTGAGGACAGGGGCTGTAACCGTCTTGCTTATTATTGTTACATCTCCTGAACCTGGGTATGGAAGGAGCTGGGTAAATATTTGTTGAATTAATGAATTCTTTTGGGGCAAGAATCAAGGAATCAAGTAGTCCCTAAAAGAATGTTTTTAAAGGGGTTTATCAGGCCAGACGTGGTGGTACACTCCTGTAATCCTAGCAGCTCGGAAGGTGGAGCAGGAGGATCCCAAGTTCAAAGCCAGCCTCAGCAAAAGTGAGGTGCTAAGCAACTCGGACCCCGACTCTAAATAAAATACAAAATAGAGCTAAGGATGTGGCTCAGTTGACCAAGTGCCCCTGTGTTCAATCCCCAGTACCACCCCCCCGAAAAAGTGGTGTTTTTCAAAATCTCTTACAGCAAATGGAATTAAGAAAAATCCCATATCCCTCATTATTCCAGAGAAATAAGGAAATTTTCTTAAACGTTCAGCCATGTCCTGGGAAGCAGCTTGAGACTAGAAGTCCAACAACCTGTTTTGTTTCCAGTTCTTCCACTTAACAAGCATGACCCCTTTGACCCCAGCACCTTACCTGTAAGGGACACTGATGACTTATTCTTCAATGGGACTGATGAGCATGGCCATGACTTCCTCCCTCCATGAATAAACAAATAACATAAATAATAACAAAATTTTAACAAGTTAAAAAAACTGGAATCACTATATGCTACTATATTCCTGCAGAACATTTTATGGAAATGAATTTACCTCATAGTCAAGAATGGCTAGTAATCAGAAAACTCTTGTTCATTCAGGTGTTTAAAAATCAGTACCAATATTTTCATTTAAATTTTTTCAAAAGTTAATTAAGTCTAGCTTTATATTAACAGGGCAAAACAATGTGCATTTTGGGCAAAGTGGAAAAACTACCATAAAAGTCCAGAAATTTTTCAGGTTAAATAAAGGATTAAAGAACTTTAGTTTGGGGCTGGGGTTGTAGCTCACAGGTAGAGTGTTTGCGTAGCGCATGTGAGGTACTGGATTCAATCCTTAGCACCACATAAAAGTAAATAAATAAATTATTGTGTCCATCTTCAATTTAAAAACATATTTTTTAAAAAAAGAACTTTAGTTTTTAGTATAATGTGGGCCCTACTGAAAATATAGCTCCTATTTCCGTTAGTTCTGAGTCTGTTTCTACTTTTTTTGATTATTATTATAATGAATAATTTTTATAGGACTGATCTCCAAATTGCTGAACCACTAGTTGTGGTCTAGTCAGTTGTCAGTTAACTCCAATAAGAAGGGGCCATCCTAGTGTGTGTGAATAAAATCCACAGGAACTGCCCTGGGTCATTTTGTTAACTGTCATGAATGGAATGCCATAGACATGTCACCATTAATTCTACTTTTAGAAACATTAATTATCACTGTTTCTATTTGTGATACTCATTAGATTTTTATCTGTTTATAATAACTGGGTGTCTTCTTTCTGAATGAACCATTTTTAATCAACTATTTATAAAAATGATGAAAATAAATAATTTTCAGCAGTGAATTGAAATTTATAATTTATGCATTTTAGGATTAAATGATGAACACGACAGTTTTATATAGAAAGATAACATAAACTTCAAGTGTCAAGTAGCTGACAGGAAACTGATTTAAGATTTCTTCTCTTGGGGCTGGGGATGTGGCTCAACTGGTAGCGCACTCGCCTGGAGTGCGTGCGGCCCGGGTTCGATCCTCAGCACCACATACCAACAAAGATGTTGTGTCCGCCGAGAACCAAAAAATAAATATTAAAAATAAAATTCTCTCCTCTCTCTCTCTCTAAAAAAAAAAAATTTAAAAAAAAAAAAGATTTCTTCTCTTGAATATAAAACTGATTCCAAATAATCTTAGGCAACTTACTAAGTGAGGCTGTTTGTGACAAATCCAAAATATATTCCTTGAGATGGAAATTAAGGCACCATGAAGAAAGAGGGAAGAGAACACTAACATTGTTCTCCTGTACTTTCAGAATATGTACTATAAATATGCTGCTTTTCAGAATTCCAGTTACCCACAGCCAGCTGTGGTCCAAAAATGTTAAAAATTGTCTCAACTCTTTCAAGAGAGAGACTGAATTCCCCTGACTTTTACTACAAATATATTGTTATAGTTCTGTTTTATTATTAGTTGTTAATCTCTTACTGTACTAATTTGTAAACTTTATCTTAGGTATTCATGTTTAGGGAAAAACATAATATAATATATATAGGATTGGGTACTCTCCATGGTTTCGGGTGTCCATTGGGATCACATTCATAAGAACATATTCCCCTCCATCAGAGAAGATCTCTGTGTATTGACTGCCCGTGCTAACCGTCACATCCTGACACTTGGACAGAGTTGCTATCATATATTTTTCCTGGCCTCAGAGACAAATATGTGAAACATAGACAGAGGGTCCAGATCCACGAAGGTGTTACTGTATAGCCTTGAATGGCATAAAGTCCAGTGAGGCAAAGCACTTGGGTTTGGGGGGACTCAAAATATTATTTATGAAAGAATGCAAAGCAGCCGTCAAGTTCATATGAGAAACAAATTGAAACCTTTCAAGGAATGTACCTGTTCATTAATGAGTTAGAGTAACATGGCAGATAGCAGAACAGATAGTCCTTACTTTAGGCTTTATAAATGAGTCAGACAATGTCTTTCATGTGTCTTTTTTGTGTGTTGTAGATAAAAGCCATCATGGCTTTGGTTGCTGCCATCCTTTTGCTAGTGATTATCAGTAAGTATTTACTGGATTGTTACTTCTTGGGGTTATTATGTGTTTGGGAGGTCATTTAATTCCCTTTTAATTATTTTCAGTTAACCTAGAATGTAATGTCAGGACTGAATGACTTGCTTAACTAAGTCAGGAGCCCTTATCTATGATCTTTAAAATGTTGTAATGTGTTTGTGAAATTTTTTGAGAATATGCAGATGTACATTTCTACAGGGAAAGAGGCAGATTCTCAAAAGGAAGCCCTCTCTGACCTCTCATCACCACTCCCAAATAAGGGCTAAGTGACTTGTTCAAGGCCAGGACTGGCTCCTGTTCACTGAGGATGAAATCTTCATCTTCTGTTTATTGTTAGCTTCCAGGTGCGTCGGTTAGCAGCCAGCATGTTGTTTTAGAAGGACAGATCCAGTGAAATTCTCTAGATGATGTGTCTTTAGTTTTATTTGGTTGTGGATTTGAACTGAACTACAGTCCTTAAAACATAACTCCTTTATTTCCTTTTTTCCTTAATATTACTTTTTAAAATCAACTCATTTTTAGTATCTGAGTTTCTTTAAGCCCTCTTTACCCATGTTCACAGAGATTTTATTAAGTAGGTCTTGAAAGTGCCTCAGAATAATCATGTGAAAATGTTTATGAGGTTATTTTTTGTTACTAAGAAAAGTTGTCTCATCTGGCCTGGTGGCGCAGACCTGTAATCCCAGCTGAGGAGGGAGGCTGAGGCAGGAAGATCAAGTTCAAAGCCTCAACAATTTAGGCCCTTAGCAACTTAGTGAGACCCTGTCTCAAGATAAAAAGGGATGAGGACATAGGTCATTGGTAAAGTGCCTGGGGTTCAATCCCCAGGATCAAAAAAGAGAAGTACAGTTGTCTGTTTAGTTGTAGGTTTTCAGTTTGTGAAATAAGATAGAACTTATTTCTGATCCCCAAATCACTACTGGTGTTGCTCTTACAGTCATTAGCAGATGCTTTCTTTGAATCTCCTGCATGCAGGTTTCCAACTGAGGTCAGACAAAGCCATCTCTGCCCCCTCCTTTCAGCTCTTTTACATAAATAAGTAGGCTTTCTATAGTCTACAAATCCCTGTTTTTCCCTTTTTTGTACTTTTGGTGATTTCCTAGTTTTCAATGCCCGTGGCCACAGTTCTCCAGTGTCCTCTAATGCAGTAAAGTTTAGGAAGGCCAGGCTGTGCCCGAAGAGAAAGCCATGTGTTGGGCAGGCTTTGTTCAGCATGAGCTGGTGCTGTCAGCCTTGAGTTCAGTGTCATTTGAACCAAAAGTACATATTAAATGTCTTTAAACAGAAACACAGAAAACAGGGTTATGTATTAATTGGTTGACAAGAATGGGTTCCTTAAAGGAAAGAAATTAAACAGACTTAGAAGATGAAGGGAAGAAGGCACAGGCACACAGTTTTGGAAAAAGAAGACTAGACCTATACTGAAGATAGGAAGAAGACAATGAACTGCTATGAAGGCTTCCTAACAGAGAAAGAAAATTTCTTTTGTTGTTAATCTAGTTGTTAAAAGGGGTAGCTGTAACTTTCCTAGGTTAATATACCACAGTGGATCTAAGCATCAGGTACATCCACAAGAAATTAATTTTTAAAATGCTATGGTTAAATGGTAGAAAGATTAGTAGAGGAAAGGGAACAGAAGATGGGAGAGGGAAGGAGAAGGGGAGGTACCGGGAGGCTGAACTGGAACAAGACATATTCCATGTTTTCACAATTACGTCAAAATGGATTCTACGGTCATATATAACTAAAAAGAATGAATAAAAAGACAGGGGTAGCTACAAAAAAAAAAAGAATGTCCTAGCCAGAGGCTCATGAGAACTTGGGACTGTGTTTTCCCTAGGAGCTGTGATTCGTATTCACGAATTTAGTGTTTATGGTAACTTCATAGAACTCTATATCACTGTATCAAATAACAAGATCAACCACATATGGTGTCAAAGTGGAAAATAAGGAATAGCGTAAAGAAGAAAATAATCTTACCATACAGAGATAGCTACTCATTAATAAAACTGTTGTGTAGTTTCTAGTCTTTTCCTATTATATATAAACATGTTTTTCAGAAACTAAGATCATATTGTATATATTTCTTAATAAATATATTATGAACATTTTCTCATGTTATTAAATATGTTTATAATATTTTGGCAGTGACATGCTGTTATGCCATAATTTGATCAAAATGCCTGTGTTAGATATTTGAGTTATTTTGTGATATTCTCGTATTTTTTTTTCTTGTTTTTAAGTTGTATAAAGTCGAGCCCTTGTTACCCCTTTCTAAAAGTAGACATAACTACATTTAGGAATATTGCTTCTATATGAATCTGATTTTGACTTCTTTTTTCATTTTCTTTCTCTTACAGTTCTTATAGTTGTGAAGTACCATACTTGATTTGATGACAGAGATCTTCATTAAACAAGATCTGGGACAATAATAATTAAAAGATTGCTGTATAATTTAAATGGAATATATGTATATAACTTTCAAAACTTCTTTTCCAAGAAACTAAGAGTCAAGTATCACTTCAAATTGGAACATTGAGAATGTTCAGTTAACTGCTTCCTTTCTAACAAAATGTGCTTATGATAATTATGTTTAACACAAAGATAACTTTACGTTGCTATATTCCAAGGTCTAATTTGAAACTAGATACTTGCCAGTTTATTATTTGTGTATATAGTTAAATACTGATGGCAGTGTTTCATACCAGTGTTTTAGTGGCACAAGGACTTGTATTATTGCATGGAGATGGGGTCAGTCTGGGGTCAGGAAGCCTGTGTAGCATACCAGACTATTAAGCTAAGAGATGCACAACCACAACATTTGCAAGAATATCATTCTTTTCATTTTACGGTTGCTTTGAAGCAGTTTCCACATATTTATGGGTGTAACAAAAGCTAAATGTTGTCAATGTTTCTGCCTTCAGCTATAACTAAGAACATTCCAGTAAACCCACTTCTAATTGTACAAGGGAATGGATTATAGAAATGGGAAATTCAAACAGAAAAAAGGCCTAGTATGGCACCATAATCTGGAGACAATAAAATTATTGGAGAATATTGTTGACATGTTTGAAAGTGACCAGTACTCATAGCTACCAGTTGTGGTCTAGTCAGTTGTCAATTAACTCCAATAAGAAGGGACCAGTCCTAGTGTGTGTGAATAAAATCCACAGGTAACTTTTTCCTTAATTTCACTTTGGTTAGTAGTTTTTCTCTTTGACTTCAACCTTTTTGCCTGAAATGCTAAGGTGGGCCCAGTCAGCTGTTCGGATTTCCTGTCTGTGTTCTGATCCTCCTCACAGGAGCAGATGTTGCACAGTCTAGTCAGAAGAGCCGACAGGAGTGAGTAGTAAAACTTGGGGGCGCAGGCCCTTCTGTAGACGACCAGTCAGCAGCCTAACGCTACGGGGTCACCGTTAATCTCAGCCTGTTTTTATAATGATAAAGTACATTAATTTAAAAATGCACCAACCTCCTTGTACTGTTCAAACAAGTGAAGATGCAGAATAAGCGTGTTAGGAGGAAGCATTGTGATAAAACCAGGTTCTTCAGGAACTTGTGCACATGGACATCCTAGGTTGGAGGGGGCAGAAATAGGCTCCTGGAATTCACCGATATTTAAGAGAGTTAATGAACAATCCAGTTTAACAGATTCATTTCTTTGATCATTTTAATTTAACATGTCCAAAACATAGAATTTGAATGTGTTTGCTTGATTAATTCTACATTATTTGTACCAAGAGGCAAAATGTTCTATTTAGAATAGAAAGAAATTTGGAGAAAGTGGGTCAAAAAATACTTAGGACACTTAAATTATGAAGATCTAAATAGCTAAATTTTATAATGTGCTTGAAGCATTGGAAGAGATCTAGGCCTTACATACTGAGGGTGAAGTTTCTGGTGTCCGTCTCCTTCTCTGGGTGTCAGTTATACAAATAGCATCTGAACTGCTAGTAAATCCTGTGACAAAGGAGGGTATGCAAAAAAAATGAGCACTTTTAGACTTTCAGTAGCTAATAGTTCAGGAATGGAAATGTTTTAACTGAATTGGCAGAATCAATCCTGATGTATGTATGTATTTTATTTAGATTGGAACAGACTTATAAATGGTTAATTTTCCGTTAGTTGGTGTGGAAATCTGGTTTCTTTAAAATATATATTGGCAAAGATGAAGATTATTTCTTAAAGACTCCACATTTCTAGTGTTTCTCTTAGTAAAAGTCTGCCACTTTCAAAGACATAATTATTTAAAAAGTAAAATTATTTTTAAAATTTTTAATCATAAAAATAAAGGAACTATTTATATGGCATTATTGTACATATGCAGTTGTGTTTGTATTTAAATATATTGCTGCTGGGAATACTGGAGGTGGACAGGTGACTCTGGGAACTTTGCAGTAGTGGTGGCTTGGTTCACAGCTTATCATTTTGTCTGTCCTGGTGTTGATTAATCCTGAGACCCTTAAACGGGCTGGCACTTTTGTGATATTATTGTGGTAACACTGGAGACAGCCATTTTAAGATCAAGAAGCAGAGTGGTTCACATTGATGCCACACCTACGTCATTCCTCCCTTAATCACTCTTTTTCTCATTTAGCTCAGATCATCCTGCACTGGAAAAAATGAAGTTTACCTCCAAAACTGTCAGAATTTAACAACAGTGAAGAGAACACAGAAATTCAAATAGCTTTGTAAATAGTGGTTGGTACTGGGTGAAATCAGGTCACTGTTTTTATGTGTGAAACTTGCCCTCGTGACTTGTGTTTAACTGCAGAGACCTCGTCTTGCAGCAGTTTTGAGGTTATAATACTAACTGGTCCTCCTCCTGATTGTTACAGTAATACAGGTGGGCTTTTGCTCCTCTCTTCTAACAAAGCTCACTAGAAGATGCCCTGAGATGTTATAAACGGGGAGATTTCTTTATTAAAGGGAAGTTCAATATCAAAGCTAGAACATTGCCTACAACGGAGGGAGGCTAACTAGTACACCCTCGCGATAGCTCCCTGTGGACTCCTGCTGGTGTAGTCTTTCTGTGCATTTCTGTACGCTGCGTTAGGAAATTATAATGTTGCCATTCTTATTACACAAATTGGCATCTTTGAGTCCTGTGTGGCATGCGGGTGTCCTGTGGCTGCTTCTGCGAGCATGGACTGAGGTCTCTGTTGCCAGCACCTTCTTAGCGGGCTCCATGTGCTGTCACCACCCTGGCTCTGTGTCCACATCTGGAGCTACACTGTGGTGAAAGTATGCAGGAACATGTGCCACTAGGTGTCTCTAATTGTGTCGTGTCAGAGTATCGCTCAGTCCAGAGGTGTTCTGTTCGTCTAATTTTGTCTTCACGTGAAAATGATCTTGGGGCTGTGACCGGGGAGTCAGTGTGAATCAGCATGAACACATTTGAGAACGCTGTGTGGTGTTGACATCAGTGCAGGAAATTGCCACAAAGCAATTTAAAGACACCGTGGCTCATCAGAGACTGACAGGTGCTGGACACCTTGATCCCTACGTAGTTGTTTTTTTTCATGCCATAGACAAACTGGCACCAGCCCTTAGATGCAGGGTATGGGAGGGGTTTTTTTGGTTTTTGTTTTGTTTTTGAGATGGAGTCTTGCTGTGTTGCCCACACAGAGTAGCCAGGACTGTAGGCATGTGCCACCATACCTGGCTTTTTAAGTTTAATGTTAGTCTTACTCAATCTTTGTTTTTGTTTTTCCTGTCCCCCCACCCAAAAAAAGTCAATTAGAATGAGGGATATGGACATAAACTCTTTGATTCTGAGTGTGAGGAACACATGGGTAGACCTGGTTTTAGGGGAATACACATAAGCTGGAGAGCAAGGACTGCACCATGCTCCCGTGTCTCCCCAGCTCCCTGCACAGAGCTGCATGCTTGGCAGGGGCTAGATAAGTGTGCACTGCTTGAAAGTCACAAAAACTCTGGGCTGGGGATGTGGCTCAAGCGGTAGCGCGCTCGCCTGGCATGGGTGCGGCCCGGGTTCGATCCTCAGCACCACATACAAACAAAGATGTTGTGTCCGCCGAGAACTAAAAAATAAATATTAAAAATTCTCTCTCTCTCTCTCTCTCTCTCTCTCTCTCTCTCTCTCTCTCTCTCTCCTCTCTCACTCTCTCTTAAAAAAAAAAAAAGGCAAAGCACTCTCGCTTTAAAAAAAAAAAAAAAGTCACAAAAACTCCAGTGTAAGAGCCGACTGTGACACTGTTCCCTGGAGAGGGGACATGGTTGACAAAACAGTGGGACCTTCAGCTTTACCTAGAGAGAATAGTTCTTACACTAACTCAGTATAGAAAATTCTGATTTTACAATATGCATTAGGTTCTTTTCATTTGAAGAGGTCATGAAATCAAGTCACATATTAATTACTGTATGGCTACAAAGTAAATTGCATAAATCAGAGATTTTAGTCAGTAAAATGTCAAAAAACAAACTGAGAAAATTCAAGCACTTGATTTTATGTCTTGGGTATATGTCTTCTTTTTACCTTCCACCTTCCTTCACTCAACTGTTTGCTAAGTGCCTTTGACATTTTAGATGTATGCTGGGAGTTGACAAATGTAAACGTCGTGTGCCCTGTTCTTCAGCTTCTTGATTCCTTATAACCATTTTTTACCAGTGTTGCCAAGTTTGGTCCTTTGTGTGCATATAAGATATGTATTTGTAGCCTCTCCGTAGTAAACAGTGAAATAAACTATTTCATAGAAAATGAAAATTAAGCATTTTGGCTTTTCAGTATGTGTCACCTGTTGCCTAAATTTTAAAGCACAGTTTATTTAGAGTAACATCTGCATAATCACCCCTGGTTTAGTTCATCCCAATTTGCCAATAAAATACATGGAGGAAAATTAAGAAAAAGAAAAGGTATTCCTTCACCAAAAACTATGCCAGTGTACAACCTAAGATGAAATCGAGAATTTCTCAGTGTGAAGTCACTGAGTCTCAGTGGCGGGGGCGGGCAGGGAGAATCGGTGGAACGCTCATGCTTCATCTCCTGACGTCTGTTTGAAAGACAAATTAATCTATGTGTCCCAAGCAGAAAACTCGGCACCTTTCCCTCAGCTTCATGGTGCGGCTCTCATAATAATGTGGACATCGCACATTCCCTCCAGACTCACTCTTTCCACACACTAAACTATGTCTTCTTGGTAATTTTTAAAAGCATAGGAGGAGGATATTGGGGCACCTGTACCCTGAGATGTACAGTCTCTCACGGGGCTCTCAGCAGGACTGGAGACGGCAGGCACCCTGGTAAGTGCATCCTGAGGGTGTATTAAGTGAAGTCCGCCCCTTGGCATGCGGAGAAGCAGCAGTACCAGATCCTCTGCAGCCAGCAGTCACACCTCGTGAATGTCCATTAGATGCTCAAAACTGCTGTGGAGCAGGGAACAGCCGTGGGTGTGAGGATCTGGACTAGTCGCCAAACGCAGAGCTGAGCAGGGCCAGGGCGGCACCGTACCCTGTTATGCAATGGGCCAGACCCCGGCTGAGGGTGTGTGACAAGGTGCACACCAGGAGGGCCAGCACCTCCGGATGGTGCCAGGTATGTGCAGACTCACTGCTCTTTATTCCTTAACTCCCCTCGTGCCCTGTCAGCTTCGCCCTGCGTCTCTGTCTTCTTTGTAGGGGTGGTCCTTGGCCTATTGACCCTGGCTGTTTACAGTTCTTTTCTTAGCTCATTCTCATACTTTAATATACAACCAGGTCATGCCATTCCTTTGCTTAGGCTCCCCGATGGAAAAGCTGAAGGTGTGATGTTGTGCACCTGAGGTCCCAGCACCCAGAAGGCCGAGGCAGGAGGGTCATGTAAGCTCTCCAGTGTGAGACCAGCTGGGCAACACAGTGAGATGCCGGGAAAAAGGAAAAACCTGCTACGTCTTCATACCTTCCCTAGAATGAAAGCCACGGCCCTTCTGCAGCCTGCGGGTCTCGGGTCTTCCTGAAGCCCTTTGTGACCTCTGAGCCTGTCCCCTGGCTGTGCTGCGCTGTGCTGGCCTCACTTGTCCTGCCTTGGACAGTTTCCCTGAATGGCTTCATGACTTGGGCAGACTTTGCCTCTGCTGACTCCCAGGAGTGCACCCTGCAGGCCCTCCCCTCCACCTTCCCAGAACATTTAACCCTTCTGACAATTGACACTAAGGGTGAGCTTCGTGACAAGAGGGACCTGTCTTGTTCTCTGATGGCAAGTGTCATAGTGAGTGCTCAGGCAATTCAGTGAATGGGTCGGTTATCTGAGATACAAAGGGAGACCATGATTTTGAAAATGATGTACCGCGAGAACCAAACCGACTTGGCGTGCATCAGCACCTGCAGTGAGATTAAAAGCACGGCCTCCATAACTCAGGAAGTCACAGAAAAGCAAAGGTCAGGCACGATTAATGCATCTGGAAGACAATTTAGGTCCAAGAAAAGAAGAACAAGATAAAATAATTTGCCAGGAGGCAGTTTGCACAAATATTAAGCCCTTCACTGAAGCAGTAAGTGGTGGAATTCCCTGAAGAAAACCAGTGATGCAGAAGAGAGGCTCAGGAGGCTGCCCCAGAGCAGAGGGGAGGTCACCCCGTAAATGAAGAGGGTGAGGACGGAGCTAGGAAGGGAGAAAAAGAAGATAACAAGAATCACACGGTGCCCCCCCCCAAATAGAATGAGCATCGTGGTTTTTTTCTTATTAAAACTCAAAGTCCTATGAGACCAAAAGCCTTTGTCAAATATAAGAACAGGTGAAGATGCGTTGGAGGCTGAGGGCACAGCTCTGCAGAGCGTTTGCCTGCCATGCATGGGGCCTGGAGACCAATCCCCAGCACCAAGGGGAAAATCCTATGAGCACTGAGGCTGGAAAAGTTGGTTGTCTCCGTCTTCTCCATCACCAAACTGCAGACACGAGCAGCATGTATAGACTTCCATTCCCAGCCAGTTATCACACAAGATAATCAAACACAATATTCTTAAAAACATGAGGGTTCAGAAAATATGACATCCTGCCTCTCTCCTTAAAGAAAAATTACTGGAAATTTACATAGTACAGTCAGCCAAGAGAGAAATGGAAACTGAGTGTTAATAAAATCAGATCATCTCATTCTTAAAACCCTGTGATGGATTCTCATTGCCCTTACAGTAAAAACTAGACTTCCTGTCTTCCTTGGTCCCACCAATTGTCACCAGCTTGGTGTAGGTCACAGCTCAAACAATTTAAAAAGTTCACTAAAAGTGTGGGTAGGACCTGAACTACAAGGAACAGTGTCTCCTGGGCTTGAAGGGGTGTGGGAAGGGACTGGTCACCAAGACGGAGGGAGGAGATCTGTGGCAGGAAACAGACACCTGACCTCTTCTTTCTTCCTTATGATCTGATTCCAGGACTCCCCGATTTTAAGCCAAACTAGAAACCAGAGGGAAGGAATCCGAGTGATCTGTGTAATCCATGCCGGTCACATTCTAAAAGGGTCAGAAGTGCATCTGGTGCCCAGACACCATTCCCACTATTCTAGATGCTGTGGAAGCTGAATGTTGGCTGCTAATGGCTCACAGCTGCCCCCTTCTCTGGAGAACTGCTCTCAGCCGAAGGGAACATTTCACCTAGGAACTGTACTCATCCCCGGGGGGTACCCTGGAGCCAAAGACTGGCTGATGCGGGGACCCAAAGACTGTGACCCCCTTGTCTCAAGGTGGATCAACTCATGTTGTACAAGCTTCAGAGGCTGGACAGACACACACACACACACGCACACGCACACACCCTAGACTACCTAGATAACTACATCCTTGCTTGGCTATTTCCCTCCTTATCCTGCATCCCTTAATCCCTTAGAGATGTTGAGCCCTCCCCGCCAAAATCACACACCCCTGCATCCCTGCATCCGACTATTCCTAAGGAACTGTAGGTGGTTGGTACTAGAGGTGGTCCTAGAAAACCAGACTGAGACTCTGGAGCTGATGGCCCTCTGCTGGGAGTCGTAAGGACGGCACCGCTGGCTGGTGTGGTTTGAATATCAAGTGCCCCCTAAGCTCCTGTTAAGGCAGGAGTGTTCAGAGGCGAGATGGTGAGCGCGTAGCCTAATGCGTCCCTCCTCGTTTGAATGGACTGAGGGCGGCAACTGTGGGCAGGAGGGGTGTGGCTGGAGGAGGAGGGTCCTGGGGTGTCCCAGCAGGGTGCATCTTCCCTGAGGCCCCTCCCCACTTCCTGATACACCTTGAGCCGAGCAGCTCTTCTCCACTGGGCCCTTCCCCCCACCACCACCATGTGCTGCCTCACCTGGGCCCAGAGCAAGGAGTCGGCCTTCTGTGGACTGAGACCTCTGGGCCCATGAGCCCCAGAGGAGCTTGTCCTCCTCCTAGTTGGTCCTGTGAGGTATTTTGGTCACAGGGACATGAAAGCTGACACTGGTGGTGAGTACTGATACCAGTGGCCCCTGACCCACAAATGTTCACCTCCAGTGCAGTGGGAGGTCCCGGGGAGGGGATGCCGAAGAGCAAGCCCAGAGCTGGCGCTTGGCAGGAACGGGAGATACAGTAATTGTACGGACTTGGGAAGAGGTGGCTGCTGCCAACACCAGAGCTTTGAAAAAAGAAAGTGACAGGTGCAGGCCATTATCAGGATCGAAAGCAAAATGTGAGTATTAGAAAAACTCACTGGAAGTGTTTAAAGAGACCTTCTATTTTTGTTCCCTGAAGCTGGAGAGCAGGCAGCGCTGCAGGCCAGACCCAGACCCAGCGTAGGGCAGCTGACTTTGGAAAAGGACTCCCTCTCAACCTCAGGGGTCCCCTCTGCCAGGTTCCAGGCCCCGGTTGGAGGGAACAGTGCCTAGAGATAAGATGGGGTGTCTGGGTAGATGCACCTGAGAACCTTGAATCCTCAGATTCCCCGGAGCCCTCTGGCCTGCAGAAGAGAATCCCCTGGTTGAAAGGTAAAGTCCTGTTTCCCCTTCAAGGTTTAAAGCCATGCCATGGCCTCAAACAAGGCCAGAGCCTTCCAAGATAATGCTGGCCCACCTTGAGACCAGCCCCAGCTCCCTGCCTGGCCACGCCCCACCACCCCTGGAATCAAGGCTGGGAGTTCACAGTTTGCTGGCACTTGCACAGATGGTGGGTGACAGAGGGGAGGCGGGAGCCCAGGAAGCAGCCACCAATCAGTTCCCTTCAACTTACACAACACTCCAGGTTGATGTGGCCGCAGGGCCGTGCTGTGCGGGGCAGTGGGCAGAGGCCGCGGGAGCCTGATCTGAGAGCTTGCTGGTTCTTCGTCTGCCAACGCCGGTGTCATGGCAACCCTGTTGCCCATCAACCACTTGCTGCAGATGTTCCTCATTTCCCAGCCCTAAGTCTCCCTTCTGAATCGACTCAGACCCTGGTAAGACCACGTTTGAGTCACCTTTGCTCCCAGCCCAAACCTGACACACAGTGGGTGCTTTACATGTGTTACATTGGTTAATTATTTTAATCATCACAAAAATAAATATCCTGAGGCTGTACCTCTACTTGTCACTTATTTATCCAGTCACAAATAATTACTGACCCCTCCCCCCACTTGCCAGATGCTCTCTCTCCTTTGCTGAGCTCCTCTTTGTCATTTCTCCTTTCCCCTTGTCACTGGATCAAGGATGACAATGGTGGCAACTGTCATCAATGCCAAGGTGCAGAGCAAATACGACCATATTCCCACTCCCTGCTCTCAATCTCTTCCTGCAAATTATTGGCAAGTTTGTCCTCTTAGTCCCCCTCCTTGGGGTGGCCTGCAGAATTCTATAAAGATGTCCTTCTTTATAGAATGCAGTCATCAGCTAAAAGCATTAAAAGCACTCACCCAAGGCAGGGTAATAGCCCAAATCTTAAAACTGGCACAGCAAGGAGTGGGGAGAACTGGGCATAGGCCCCGGGGTCCCTCGGGGGTCCAGGGCAGCCACTGTCTACCGAGAGAAGGCCCTCATTCCATAATTTAAAATCAGTACAGCTTGCTCACGTCTACCCACAGCAGACATGAGCCCAGGCAAGGTCCGACTGCCATCCCAAGGGTCCCTCACTTTGAGAGGACCAGCTGAGTGGTGGCACTCACAGTGCAGCCAGGTTCCAGGTGGGACTCCATCCATGGCCACCTCTTCGACTCTGGCTCCTCCAGCAGCACAAGCAAGAAGCAGGTGTCACTGACGGGCCCCAGGAACCCCAGAGGAGGGCAGAGGAGGAGAGCAAAATGACGGAGGAGGAGCCGGAACCCACCCTCCCTCGGGAGCAGGGTGGTGGCTCTGTTTGGTTTTAAGCGTGGACACTCCCACGAGCAGCACGAGGACCTGTGGCGGGAAGACCCGAGCTATCCCGACAGCCCGCTTATCCGGAGTCTCGTGGTTTCCCCTGAAACGTGCAGGACAATGATGACCCCAGGAGACCCTGCTGTCACTGCAGTAAAGCTGACCTGTGTCAAGCTGGCTGTGCTGAGGGCCTCACTCCAGTGAAATATTTGCTGAATGTCTGTGCAAAATGGGTGGGGACCTCATTAAGTCTAAGTGCAACACGAGGAAGCCTGAAGTGTCACTAAATCACTGAATAACACGACATCTTTTCTCCAAGTCTGTCCTGGAAATAAATCCTGTTTTGTCTGATGGGCGTGTACTTTTCACAAAGCCAAGTCAGTATTAATTGCTACCAGAGATGCTTGTGGATAGGGAAGTTAATCTTTGGAATAACTGGAACCAGAAAACCCAGGATTTTGATGAAAAACCTTCAAATCCCCCCACTTGGCCCCTCTGCTCCACCTCCTCCCTGGTCCCAAGCCAGCAGCGCAGAGGGAGCATCGGAGTCGGCTGATTCCCCACCCTTCCAAGCGTGGGGACACAGCACATGCCCCGTCCTCCCCTCCCTTCCTCGTCATCCTGTCCCTCCTTCCCATCACCTTCAAAGCCACCATCATCGTATCATCACTAACTCAGTCCAGTGAGTGCTGCAGGCGTGCCTCGAAGTCTGGGTGCTTGATCTGTTTATCTCCATCTGTTCTTGAGGGCACTTATGGAACAAAGCACTTCATTTCTCCTCTAACAGAAGGTGAATCTGAAGTAGTTCTTCTTAACACCATCACGATAAGCCAGCAGCTTGCAGGATGTTTGTCACTGTAAACATTTGTCTCTGAGCCATTTTTGGTCCTCGTAGCTGCTGGTGGGACACTGTTGGAGTCTGGTTGGGGAGGCCCTAAATGCCCCACTGTGCACATAGCACCCCCTCTTCAATCAATGATCTGACTCCGAATGCCCAGGGAGCTGTGGTCCATCAAACTCGAGACACACTAATCTTCTGTAGGGATGGAAAGGAAGAGACACCTGAGAAAAACCCAGGTTACCAGTCGCTCCTTGATGTCAAATCGTATGAATTTAAAAATATCATTCAATACCTTTCTGCAATCATCAGAACTGTGTTTCAAAGCACTTAATGCCTTAAATGCTTCAAAGGCTCTGAGACAAAGTACATTGTATCTCCATAAAATGAAGACCAAAAAATGTAGATCCTTTAGCACTATGAAAAATAGTTTTTTTCTTTAATGAAACAAAAAAAATGTTATTGACTGGCTCAGTGAACAATGGCTTGTTTTATACCGAAACTGAGGAAATATCAATTTTTGCAACTGTTTCCCTTTAACCTCAATCTTATTGATAGACACTAAGCTGAACCTGTTCACCTTCAGGGGACACTTCTGTTTCTCATTTGCCTTCCTTGGTCAAGGGGCTTCTTCAGCATGATAAAGGTGATTTAAAAGTGTGCAAGGCTCATTTCAAACATCAGCAGCCAACAACAACAGAAGGCAGCCATGTTCTCAATGTTCTTCCAACTCTATATCTAACCTCATGTTCTCCTTCTGATTTTTCTTCCTCTGTACCTTTACTTCAAGTAGTATCCGTTTTTTTCCTGGTTTTCCTAAAAAGCTGGTTTTTCCCAAAAGTTTACATTGCCCCACCTTCCCCCTAAGCTCAGGTCCTGTGCCCAGGTTGTGTGGCCAGAGCCCAATCCCCCATTTGATGCCTTCCTGCTCGGCTCTCCAAGTGCTGGGCCAGGTGGCTTAGTACTGCCTGTGCCTCAGCTTGCCAGAGACAGAACCAGGCATCCACACCTCATTGTTTATTGTAAAATTTATATTTGCTCTAAGAGCTCCTCTTCCTTTCCCTTCGCCCCCATCCCCAAACTAGATCAGCTTCAAGTCAGAGCTCATTCTAGAGGCACAGAGTCTTGTTTGTCCTGGAAACTTGGCCAGCAGCTTTGAATTCTGAACAGTCCGCCCTACTTAAGGGGCGGGGTGGGGGGCGCTCAGCGGGAAAGAAAACAGCTTTCCCAGAAGCAAGCTGCTCAAGTTCTGACTGGTCCACTTTTGAAATCTGGAATGATTTCTTCCTCCTGTATTGTGTTGGAAGGGCTGTTGGAGGCCACCGTCCCTTGATGTGATCCAGCCTGTTTCTGTAAACAGGTGGCCTTGCTGAGGGCCCTGGTCCTCTAGTCCTCCTGTCTCCTGCCTCCGCCGCTCCGCCAGGGAGTATGTTGTTTCTGAAGGGACTCCAAAGAGCCCCTTGCTGCACTATGTTAGTCAGAGGCACAGGTCACCTCTGAAGAGAGCTGGTTTCCTGCTTGGCACTCTGCTGGGATCGCGGTGGACAGTACCCAGTAAATATCGAATCCTTGTATCTGGCCACAGCCCCCAGTGACAAACTCAATCCAGATGTGACTGAAAGTCAGAAGTATGACTTAACCATAAAAAGTTCAAACATGATTGTAACTTTCCCCGTCATTGTTTTGCTTACTATTAAAAAAAAAAAAATGGGGAAGAAGACTTAGAAGAAATATAACCACCCAGGTCAAGTTAGGCTCTCTTCTCCCCTTAAATTCAAGCAGTAAGTATCTCCATTTGACTCTTATTTGTTCCAGCCTTTCCTAGAGATGTTTAAAGCTTTGCTCAGAGTTGGGCTATGGGAAGCCTGCGCAGACCCGTCTACTCTGCCATCCGTCTCCATGGCACTCGGGTCCCCAGTCACCTGGCTGCCTGCTCTCATTCTCTACTAAAAGACTCCCACAGGATCTCACTGTGACATTCCCAAGTCAAAAGCCCTTAAGACTGTCCTTTGTGGAATTTTAAGTAAGTAATTTTTTTTCTTTGTTGCAGTGCTGGGGAGCAAACCCTCGGCCTCAAGCACACAGCCAGGCAGGAGCTCTACCTCTGCGTCGCACACACCCTGCCGCTGTAGTTTTCTTTTCTAGCTCACAAAGCAGAGAAAAAGAAACAGCTTCCTGCCCTAGGGTCTCCTCTCCACTAGGAGGAGAACCAGTCAGGGCCACACCTCAGAAGAGCCTGCCACCCCTCCTCCAGGGCCCTCTGCCTGGCCCACGCCTGGCTCCTGATCCTCCAAGACGCAGTCTTTCATGGACTTTGAACTACCTTTTTTTTCAGACATTTTTTTTTTTTCCAAATCTGCCTGTTTGTTTATCTTTTCCTCTTCTCATGTCCCTTTTTACTTCTGTAGCATGAGATTTCCTGTTTTTCTTATGAACCAAACTTTGCTTTGAAAGTGGCCTTGTTCTGTTGTTTGCAGCTTTGTAGTGCTCACGTCTCATCTTTCCAGAACAAAATAATTTAGCTGAAATTTTGGGTAAAAAATACTTCATACCACATAAAGAAACTTTAACCCAAACGGATCCTATATATAAAAACTAACATAGACCACTTTTAGAAGACAGAGGGAAGAATCTCCATGGGTTGAATTAGGCAAAGCTTTCTCATAAGACACAAGCCAGGTGTAGTGGCATAAGCCTGTGATCCTAGTGACTCAAGAGGCTGAGGCAGGAGGATCATAAGTTTAAGGCCAGCCTCAGCAGCTTAGTGAGACCCTGTCTCAAAATAAAAAATAAAAAGGGTCGGGGTTTGCCGCAGTCTTGGCTGGGCACAGAATCATGAGCCACCACACACCTTGTAGATTCAAACAGCAATTCTTTATTCCCGAACTCACACCGGCCTCCACACACGTTCTGGGGCAATCCCAGTTCTGCCGCACAATTCACCTACTCCACGAGGCTTTTTTCCAATACTTTCTGAATCTCATGAGAACTCAAACAGGAACTCAAGGATCGGGCGTGCCTGAGGCAGCAGGATACGCCCTATTCCCCCGCAGGGTACACCTTAAACCTGGAACTTCCCTAAACCCAAGTTGTCTTAAACCGGACGCCCTAAAACCAAGGAGCAGGATACTTCCTAAAACCTGCAGGATACACCCTAAACCTGGATCCACCCTGGTCCTTGAGCAGGGTCACCTTTCTCAAACACACATGCAATGTCACAGCGAATTTCCAAGGCAAGTCCATTTAACATGGGGTACGCTGGCAAGGAAATTTCGATGCGTCATTCCTACTTGGCAATGGCCCTCAGCAGGGGTTGTAACTCAGTGGTAGAGCACCCCTGAATTTAATCCCCAGTACTAGGAAAGAGAAAGAAAAAAAGACAAAAAGCATAAACAAAAAATACTTAAAGAAAATAAATTGCACTTTATCAAAATTTAAATCTTCTGCTTTTCAAAAGGTATTCCTAAGACTGAGCACAGTATTTACAAATCACGTGTCTGCTAAGGGACTTGGATCCAAAATATATAAAGAACTCTCATGACTCACCAATAAGAAAATAGGCAACCCAATAAAAGAAATGGACAAAAGATAAGTAGATGCCTTATCACAGAAAAGTTCCAGGTGATAAATAGCATCATTGGTCTTTAGAGAGACAAATGGAATTAAAATCACAACAAGGTGGCGCCACCCGTGTGACCTGTTGGAAGACTACAGGTTTTAGAAACCTGACACACCAGCATACCAACCCTCCGCGGACGTGGAGAGCAGGCTGCTGGGACACAGTATATCACATGTTCTCCAGAACAGTCGGCTGTTCCTCATCAAGTTAAATCTATATTCATCCCATCAGGGCCACTCCTGCATGCTACCAAGAGAACACGTGACTGCACAAAGACCTAATTGCAAATGTCCTCCACAGTTTTACTATTATTAAGAGTGGGATCAAACCCCCAGCCCAAGTCATATGCTGAAGTCCTAACCCCTAGTTCCTCAGAATGTGGCATTACTTGAAAATAGGTGATTGCAGATGCAATTAGTTAAGGTGAAATCCGAGTGGAGGCAGGCCCTCAATCCAATGTGACCAGTGTCTTTGTAAAAGGGGGAATTTGGAGCTGGGCACGGTGGTGCATGCCTGTAATCCCAGGGGCTCCAGGAGGCTGAGGCAGGAGGATGGTGAGTTCAAAGCCAGCCTCAGCAAGTGAGGCACTAAGCAACTCAGGGAGACTCTGTTTCTAATAGGGCTGAGGATGTGGCTCCATGGTTGAGTGCCCCTGAGTTCAATCCTCGGTACCAAAAAAAGAAAGGGAAAGTTTGGACACTGGCACATATGCCAGGAGAAGGCATGAGAACATGGAAATGGCCATTACAAGGCAGAGGGAGACCTGGAGCAGATCCTTCCTCACAGCCTCTGGGAGAACCAGCCCTGCTGCCACCTTGACTTTGGACTTCCAGCCTCAGAACCAGCAGACACCCATGTCTGTTGGTTAAACCACCGGTTGTGGTCCCCAGTTATGGCAGCCCTAGGAAAACCAGTACATTCTTATTAGGCCAACACTGAAAACTACCCAAATGTCCACCCACTGATAACAATATAAGCACAGTCTGGCACATCCACACAGAACATCACTCATTTATCAAAAGAAACCATTAGAAAACACAGCAACAGGGTGAATCTCTGGAGCACTGGTGCTGATGGACAGAAGCCGGAAATGAAAGGTTGCATGCTGCACACTCTCACTTACATGTCATTCCTGAAGAGGCAACAGCAGTCAAGACAGAAGTCAGATCAGTGGTAGCCAATACCAGAGACCAAGGACCAGGGGAGGAGCTTCCTGGGCAGAGGAAATGGTCCCTGCAGACGCTGTGGGGCACATTCCAACAAGCCCAGCTCAGGTTGGAAGCGCATTGAACACACCAACCTACTGAGCATCCCAGCCACCCCCCATGTTGCTATTTGGCCTTGTGATCATGCCCAGAGCAGCAAGTCTCTGCCGCCACCACGCGACAGTGTCCACTGTGAAGGCTGGCCCGGAGGAAACAAAGCCAAGAGTCCAAGTAGTTTCTACAGAGGGCCCATCACTTTTTTTATTTTATTTTTTTTAAAGAAACTCTTTTATTTTTTTAAAGAGAGAGTGAGAGAGGAGAGAGAGGAGAAAGAGACAGAGAAAGAGAGAGAGAGAGAGAGAGAGAGAATTTTTAATATTTATTTTTAGTTCTCAGCGGACACAACATCTTTGTTGGTATGTGGTGCTGAGGATCGAACCCGGGCCGCACACATGCGAGGTGAGCGCGCTACCGCTTGAGCCACATCCCCAGCCCCAGGGGGGCCCATCACTTTTACATGATCGTGAGGTTGAAAAATTATGAGTGGAAACATTGCCAGTCGGGGACCATCTGTATTTAGACTGTGATACATGACTGTACATATGAGCCAAGACACATATACGGAAAGATGATGGATTTTGCTGTGTGCAAATTATATTTCAAATAAACCTATTAAACTTACATTACAAAGACTTTCAAAGATTGAAGTCAAAGTGTCATATAGTTACTATGAACATTTTTGCAATCCTTACATCTATATTTTATAATTAAAATATATGTTTAAATTGAGGGTAACATTTCCTTATTTTACTTCTTAATTTACTTATTTAGCAAGATATTTTAAATGATCATTTTTTGAAACTTTATTTCTGACTATCCTTTTTTTTGACCAATCCGTTAATGTTTGAAAATAAGGGTTTCCCTGCAGTGTTTTGCAATTATAAAATAATACCTAATTGATATTTTTAAAACTTGGTTGTTATTCACATATATAAAAATACAAATGGAATAATTGTTTTATGAAACAACAATGATAAAAGACTGATTGAAATTACTGGTTTAAAAAGTGCTGCATTTAGGGACCGGTTGTGGCTCAGCGGTAGAGCCCTTGCCTAGCACGTGTGGGGCCCTGGGTTCGATCCTCAGCACCACATAAAAATAAGTAAATAAAATAAAGGTATTGTGTCCATCTAAAATATATTTTTTAAAAAATAATAAATAAATAAAGTGCTGCATTTAGAATACATCCCCTCTGCCTCCTTACAGTAGAAGTACGTGGGGACTGGGCGGGGACCCGGGTGTGTGCTGCAGCGGTGCCCCTTAGAGGCTGAGCGGTTACAAGAACACACACAGCTTTTCCCTCTGAGCGCGTCTTGCCCCCCTCCCCCCCAGATCTAAGGCTGGAAACACCAAAGGACCCATTTCTGACCTTCCTTGGGGAACAGGACAGCTGGAGAAAGGCCGGGCGCAGCTTTGGTTTTCTGGTAAAAGCAGAGCTGTTGCTGGGGTCCACTCCTCCCCCCCCTTTCTCCAGCCTTGACCACAGAAGTGGCACCTGGAAAGTGGCACGACCATGAGGTGACTGACGAGAGGCCACAGGATGAGAACAGGAGCTGGTTCTTGAGGACTCTGCTCGGCTACTGCCCCAGTGCCCCGTCCTCTTGTGAAATGAGAGAAACTACCTCCCCTGTTTACCCCCGTCTGTGTCCCTTGAGGAGGAGGAGGGCTGGGAGGAGGCACTGGGGATGGCACTTTCCAAAACAGGACCCACCAGCACTTCAGGAGCCGCCGCGGGTTCAACGTGAGGCGAAGGACAGTTCACTGTCCTCCTCTCGGATCCTCCGTTCGCTCCAAGCTTCTCGTTCATCAAGAGTCTCTGCGACCTTCCCTAGGCTCTTCCCACATATTTTCCAACTTGTACTAATTACTTTGAAAAATGTATACGATGAAACCAAAGTATTGCGTAGAGCATAACTTTTAAAAAACTACAAAAGAAATCCAGTTGCCTTGTTCCGTGAACGAGTGCTGCAGAGGACCAGCCCATAGCGTGAAGGGGAACTGGAGCTCCATTGTCGAAAGCCACTGATAATTGCCAGATCCACGGGGTGCTCTGGAGCCACTTTAGAAGGGTGGTTGGGGCCTCAGTCCCAGCTCCCAGGAGCACTCTTTCCTGAGCCCAGAGCTCTGCCTCCTCCCTGATGGGACGCAGTAGGAACAAGGCTGGCCAAGGCGAGGAGGAGGACTCCCTTTGCCTTAATCCAAGGTAAGTGCGAGGGCTTAGAGGAAAAGGATGCAGAACTCGGTCACCAGCCACCAGGTCTCACATTTAAAATGGGGTGACCCGTACCCCTTCCCTGGTAAGCGTCACTATTAGAGCATTTCCTGGGTGCTGGTTCAACACTCCCGCTTGGCTTCCACAGCAGCGAAGTTCAGACCCCGTTGCTAAGTCACCGCTCAACCTGTGATCTTGGACACAGCTCACCTCCCTGTCTGCAAATCATCAGGATAATAACAGCACTTGCTTTGCCAGTGCGACGCCAAGAGGGATCTGGTGAAGCACTCAGGACGCTGGCTCCTGGACACGCCTGACCACGCCAGCCACCATTACCCCTGCAACTCACCCCTCCTCTGCTCTGTTGGCTCTTTGCCGTTAGCATATAAACACATTAAGTTTTTTTCCATCTTAAAAAATAATAGTCCTTGGATATTAGCTTTTATTTTTTTTCCCCTTCAATTTTCTTGACTCCACTTTGGATTTGGCTGCATGTGCATAGCCTGGGACAATGCCTAAAGACTCAATAGTATCCACTTAGTCACAGCCCAGCTCTGGTGGCAGGGACGAGGCCCGGACATAGCTCAGAAGAGGAGTGAGAGGTTAAGAGCCAGAGCTGTGTCTCAACCCTTGGCTCCACACTTTCTTGTCCCTTCTGAACCTCAAGCTTCTTCTCCAACAAGCCGGGGCTGAAAACATCTGCTTGGCAGGACAGCAGCAAGGTAGAGACAGACAATGCACAGAGCCACCGCAGGTCGGATGCATGGTAAGAAGCCATTGCCACTTAGAGCAGAAACTATGCAACTCCTACAGGGACACCCAGCACCAACACACCAACAGGCAGGACCTTCCTGGACAGGACCCCTAAAGCTCAGGAGGTAATGCCCAGAGTTAATAAGTGGGTGGCATCAAAATAAAAAGCTTCTGCACAGCAAAGGAAACAACTGAGAATATGAAGAAAGGACCCACAGAATGGGAGAAAGTCTTTGCTACTCTTTGACAGAGGATTAATACCCAGCATATACAAAGAGCTTAAAGAACTTAAGGGCTGGGGATGTGGCTCAAGCAGTAGCGCGCTCGCCTGGCATGCGTGCGGCCCAGGTTTGATCCTCAGCACCACATACCAACAAAGATGTTGTATCCTCCGATAACTAAAAAATAAATATTAAAAAATTCTCTCTCTCTCTAAAAAAAAAAAAAAAAAAAAAAAAAAAAAAAAAAAAAAAGCTCATGTGTGAGACAATGCAAGAAGATTTAAAAAAAAAAAAAGAACTTAAGAACAAAGTCAAATAACCCGGCTAATAAATGGGCTAATAAGTGAACTAAACAGCCACTTCTCAAAAGGAGAAACACAAATGGCCCAACAAATATATGAAAAAAAAATATTTGGCATCATTAGCAATCAGGGAAATGCAGATCAAAACTACACTGAGAGTTCCTCTCACTCCAGTCTGTAATGGCAGTCATTAAGAATACAAATAACAATGATAAATCCTGGAGAGGATGTGGAGAAAAAGGAACACTCTCACACCGTGGGTAGGGTTGTAAATGAGTACAACTGCTATGGAAATCAGTATGGAGGCTCCTGAAAAGACTAGGAATGGGACCACCGTATGACCCAACGGAACCACTCCTCAGTATTTACCTGGAAGCTTCAAGGTCATCTTACTGCAGTGATACGTGCAGAACCATGTGCATAGCACAATTCACAGCAGGCCAAGGGGAACCAGCCTAAGTGTCCATCAACAGAAGAGTGGGTAAAGAAAATGTGGTGTCTATGCACACAATGGAGTATTACTCAGCCATAAAGAAAAATGAACCATGGCCTTTGCAGGAAGTTGGATGAAACTAGAGATCATCATGTTAAGTGAAATAAGTGCAACTCCAAAGGTCAAGGGTCAAGTGTTTTCTCTCAGAGAAAGGGAAAAGAAAAAGAAATTTGGGGGTGGTTTTCATGAAAATCAAAGGGAGATCTGTAGAGGAAACAACCCAAGGGGTAGAAAATGGGGAAGAAGGAGGAAATGATGTTGGCCAAATTATATTGTTATATCATATGCATGTATGAATATGTAGCAAGAAATTCCATCAAATGAACCAATAAAAATGTGGGGGAAATGGGCTGGGGATGTGGCTCAAGCGGTAGCGCACTTGCCTGGCATGCATGCGGCCCGGGTTCGATCCTCAGGACCACATACAAACAAAGATGTTGAGTCTGCCGAAAACTAAAAAAATAAATATTAAAATTCATTCCCTCCCCCCCCTCTCTCTTAAAAAAAAAAAAGTGGGAAAAAAGGAAATGATCATCCCCTGAGACTCGAAGTGCATCGTAACTTGCGACCCAGCCGAGAGGAGAAGGCTGATGCATGAGGTTTGAGACCTTTGCCTCCACCTTTAAGAGCAGAGAAGGAATGCATATTTTGACTCTTTCAAACGAATGTTCTTTGAAAACAGACCGAGCTGAGCTCTGAAGGGTGGGTGAGGACTGGATGGAGGAGAGGGCGACGCTGGGGAGCAGGACGGGGGCTGCCCAGCTCTCCCAGCTCCTGATCACTTGCTGGTGGCGCTCCCGACTCAGATGCTGGAGGAGTGGCCTTGCGTTCGCGCTCTCGTTCGAGCCCCCCACCCTGTGCCGTGGACAGCCAGGGGCTCGCTTTCACAGCAGAAAAAATGAGATGCAGAGAGGTCACATAAAGTAGGCTCTCCCGCTGACCAAAGTGGCAGAGAGGTGACTGACTGGCAGGCCTCTGCCTCCGAGTCCTGGGTCACTGTCTAAGCCACAGGGATCCGCG
This sequence comes from Spermophilus citellus, assembly GCF_964194105.1. Classification (NCBI taxonomy): domain Eukaryota; kingdom Metazoa; phylum Chordata; class Mammalia; order Rodentia; family Sciuridae; genus Spermophilus; species Spermophilus citellus. The sequence continues at coordinate 160,377,664 of NC_138187.1, forward strand.
GTGGGCTTGGTGGGGGGGAGGAAAGCAGGGCAGAGGGAAGGCAGGATGGTAGGGGTGTGCAGGACCAGGGAAGGACAGGCCAGGGTGAGGAGGGCCTGAGGAGCGGCTGGAGGATCGCCCTGGAGGTGGAGCGTGGGGGACACTCTGAAGGCAGACGCATCCAGACCTGGCTGCGACCCCACATGAGGCCAAGGCAGCGCTCTGGCTTGCGCAGGAGAGAGGCAGTGCCCGCCGTGGGAGGCGGGGTGCTGGGGAGGAGGGCAGCTCTGGAAGGGACTTCACCAGAGCAGCTGGCTACAGGACAAGATCTGAGAAGACGATGGCTCTGATTTGGGCGGGACACCGAGGAGGTCGTGAATCGGAGGAACCCAGACCAAAGATGGAATTGGGAAGTTGTCGTTGAAGACGTGGGAACAGATGGGTGTTTTGTCTATTGTACCTAAAAAACCACCCCAAACTCGGCACATTAGAACGAGCACTTTACTGGAGGGGGTCAGCTTGGTGGCTCTGGGTCTCGCATGAGGTAACAATCACGTCAGGGGGCTGCAGGGACCCCTTCTGGGCCCACTCACGTTGCTGTTGGCAGGAGGCCTTGGCTCCTTGCTAGGTTGGCCTCTCTGTGGGTTGTCCCACGTGACCCCCTCCCCAGCGAATGACCAGGAGAGGAAGAAAAGCCCCAGGCCCCAGAAGGGAGCCACCGTCCTTAGTGACAAGCCATCTCTTCTGCTACAGCCCAGCCCGGGTACAACGTGGGAGGAGAGCCTCGCGGGGCGTGGATACCAGGGGGTGGGATCTGTGAGGTCAGAGACCCCGGACCAGCTCTCCACGCAGGTGCACCTGTCATGAGAAAGGTACGGTCCACAGGAAGAGCACTGGACACCCATACTCAAGGCCACCCTGACCTGGGCCAGGAGGGAGGAGCCATCAGAGGGGCAGCCAGAGACCCAGGAGTGTCCAAAGCAAGATTCCAGAAACAGCCCAGAATCCGCAGGAAACACTGCCATGATACAGAAATGTGTAAACTGTAAAGAAAAAAATCAAAGTGTCCAAAGTCGTGTTCACCCTGGGCTGCTCTATTATATTTTGGGCCTTATTTGGTTTTAGCAGATTTGCCTTTTTAATTCAGTCTCTTTGGTGCTAATAGTAAATCATTCTGAATTCCCTGACCCCAGAGTGGCCACACGCTGTGGCAGAGAGGCCTGGGAGACTACTGGGAGTTTGCTAAGGGCCAGCTGGACCAGGCTCTGCACAGATGACCTGCGGTGCACGAACCTCCCGGGAGGCTCGGGGATTGCCCACATACAGACCTCAGATCTTCCACACGGGAAGTTTTCCCACTTCTGCAAGAGCCAGAAAGCCACAAAGAAGATAACTCTGTTGGAACCGCTTCCTCCCCCCTGAGCCCAGATCAAACCTCCCAGAACTGGCCTTTGAAAGGACAAGCTGTTCCCGCTCCAAACCACACTGAGGGCAGAGCAGGCGCTCGCCTCCTTCACATTCTCTCCCCCAGAACTCTGCTGGTGGAGGTCACCGCTTCTCCTCAAAAACAAAGTCTACTGTAATGCTTTCTTAATTGAAAAGCCCTTTGAGTTATGCTCTCTGAAATTTGTTACATGGATTTAACTGATCTGCAGGGAAGAGATTTTCTGTTCTCTGTGGAATTACAGAACTCAGGAGACAGGAAATGAATAGATGAGAATGTCCCAGCAGTGAAATCCCTCTCTTCAATAACACATGTCCCAGCAAGGTGTTGTCTGCTGGTGACTGAGAACTAATGAGTCACTCGGAGGGCCCGGCCCCGGGATCTGGGCTCAGAACCTGCACTTCTTCAGTAGTAATTGGGGAAAATGCTGACCACCCCAGATGGTGGTTGAAAGGATGGTTGAGAGACGCTGTGAGTAACAGTGCCCAGCGTTTAACTGGACACAGTAAATGGTGTCTCTATCATCAGGGGAAACTGAGGCATGGGGCCAACCCTGCCCTTGATGACGGGAGGGCTGGATATTTAGGTGATTACTGAGCAGAGATGTCCGGGCCCATCTTTCTGCTTAATCTACTGACGGCCAACAAGGCAGAAAGAGAAGAAATAATTAAAGACAAGACTGGAAGAACCAAACAAAAATTTAAGATGATTAATATCCACTTACCACGATTTCAGGTTGGTGTAAGCATATTAGTATAATAATCAGATTATTACTAATTTCACACTCTTAAGACTAAGAGCAATAAAAAGGGAATGTGTTAACAACATTTTATCACTTTCTATGGAAAGCATCGGCTTTTCTGTAAAATGTTTGTGTCACTCTGAAAATAAAGTTTATACTAATTATCTTCTAGGAGAAATCAGTATGAACTTAATGGAGTTTAGAGACAAAAGTTTTGAATGTTTAGATTGTTTTGATGAGGTAGAAGAGGAGGTGAGTAGTGGTGTGGGAGGGAGGGGGGATGTCATGGGGGGAGCGACAGACTCCGTGGATTGAGAAGCCACTCCATTTCTAATTTCCTTCTTTGTAAAGTGAGTTTAAGGGTACTTAGCTCTCAAGGTCGTCACATATAAAAATGGGTGGGTAAACTTGGTATGTACGCCAACAGGTACAGTGACAGTGGCACACACCTTCAATCCAAACACTCAGGAGGCTGAGGCAGGAGGACTGCAAGTTTGAGGCCAGACTCAGCATTTAGTGAGAACCTCCGCAGCTTACTGAGACCCTGTCTCAAAATAAAAAATATAGGAGGGACTGGGGATGTGGCTCAGTGGTAAAGTACCCTTGGGCTCCATCTCCAGTACCTTTCCCCAAAAAGTGGGTTCTAATGCAAAAGACTGTTCAAACAGAGGAAGCCACATTCCCTTGGTCTGTGAACTTTCTCAAAAGCCAAGCGCATTTGCTCGTGTTCTTGCCCATGAACACTTAGTCCACAGCTCTGGTGCAGGTGTATTTTCCGTCATGTTGTTCTTGTGACCTGGACTTTCTGAGGCTCCTGTGTCCCTCTACTGGGTAGTAGCCATGTAATAAACAGTAGATTAAGGATAGTCCTGATTTGGTACCAAAGATTCTAAGTGGGTTATGCTGGATCAGTTTTGTGTGCACTTTAATGTATCAGAAGTTCTGTAAAAATCAAGGCACTTCACAGACCCCAAATAGCTCTTGGGCTGTGAACACGTATTCATGGGGAAAATGAGCCCCACACGGGGACCCAGGGCCCGGGCTCCACTCCTACCTGACCAGAATGACTGTTCACCTTTCCCCCCACACAGATGGTCTCTTCCTTCAATGAAAAAACCATTGTTTTCTTCTTTGATGCCATGACAAGCATTTTCCCAAAGAAAAGCGTAAATAGTCAGTAGTGACCAGGAAAACCCCGGAGAGTCTCCCTCCCCCAAGTTGTGACCACAGTACGGCCACCATGCCCACTGGCTCCCTTTTTCCTGAGTGTGGGTGACAAGGGAAGCCTGGGTTGTCAGGAGGTCGACTCTCTCGTCTTATCTCTTTCCACCCCAAAGCCTTAGCCCACGACCTTTGGGATCTCTCTCCCGTGCCGATCACAGCGCCCGACACAGAAGGCCCAGGGTACTCAGTGACTCAACGTCCCAGACTTCCCCTCAGTGGTAGGAAAGATACTGTGACAGTTTGAATCTGGAATGGCCCCAAGGACTCGTGTGCTGAGAGCTTGGTCCCCAGGGCAGTGACGTCCAGGGGGGTGCTCGTGGGAAGCAACTGGACCACAGTGTTCTGACCTGGTCAGTGGACTGGCCACTGAGGGTCAGTGAGGATGGACTCTCGGAAGGTGGTGGAAACAGAGGGGGGACCTGGTTGAAGGGAGTGGGCTTTGGGGGTGTGCCCTTGAACACTATCCTGCCCCTGTCCTCTTTTTCTCTTTCTACCTCTCTCTGCCTCCTGGCCATCATGGGGTGAGCAGTTTTGCTCTGTCACACCACAAGGGTGTGACGTCACAATGGTGTGCCTACCCTGGGGCCCAAAGTCAGGGAACCAGTTGACCACAGACTGAAACTTCTGAAACTCTGAGCCCAAATAAATCCTTCCTCCTTTAAGTTGTTTTTCTTGGGTATTTTGTCACAGCAACGGAAAGCTGACTAACATGTGCCGTGTAAAAAAGGTAAGGAAGAGATTGCTTTCGGGCCCTGAACCAGAGTTGCTGAGTATCTTTTGCCAACTCACACCTTCTTCTAAGGGACTCTTCTTCTCCCAGAGCCTCTCAGTTCTTCACAGGCCCTCAGCCCCCCTCTAAGAAGATAGTCTGATGACTCGAGGTGCAGCTCTGTCCCAGCACAGCACTTCAGCTGCCCACTACTGTGGCACCTTGAAAGCAGCTCGGCTGATCAGACCTCTCTCAGTAAGGTGCTAGGGAGATACGGAGACTCTGTCCAAAAGCGGAGAAAGTTGGCTGGAGGGCCATGTGCTGGGAGCTGGGCTCAGGGCAGGGGTGGCAGCGGGGAGAGCAGTGGACTCAGCTTTTATTAAAGGGCCATCTCCGGTTTCAGTTCAGGGGACCACCACAGCACCCCACCTGTGCACGCACCTGTTCTCCTGAAACCTGGCTGAGAATCTGCACCTTCAAACTAAGGCATGAAGCTTCTCATGCTCTGTCTAAGGAAGATTTGTACTTGGGCCCTCTCACAGCCTTGGGGCAAGTCTTGACCATGCTCGATATTCGTTCAAGACTGTGCCTATACTGTCACAGGACACCCAGTAGCTGCTCATCATTTCTGCTGTGACCCTGCACAGAGAGGGACACAGTATCTATGGGGTGGCCCCCAAGCAGATGCCCAGCACATCTGGGCACACATAGTCCTTGAGTGGTCAGTCAAGAGATTGCAAGAGGCCCCTCTGGAGAGCCTTGGTCAAAGGCCTTCTTAGGGGGGCTCTCCTGCCACAGTGTGAAGTGTACACACCCGACGGAGTTGGGCAGCTGTGCTCGGCTCACTGGCCAGCTGTCCACCCAGCTGCTCCTGTAGACAGCGCCCTGCCCGCGGTATCACAAGGAGTTAAGTGAGCTGCTGGCCCTGCTCTCCAGCTGCTTTGTGAAGGAGGAACTTTGGTCTTTGTGCACTTTACCTCAGGGCTGTTGTGAAAACAGGGAGACCCGACTCGGAAGGTGTCCTGTAAGCTCGTAGCTCTGATCAGAGGTGGACAGGGGATTGGGGAGAAGGACGCTCGGCCCTGGGGAGGTGAGGGACCGAGTCTGCTTGTGTGTTAGAGGCAGGGTCGCTCCTGAGGGAGCTGTCCTTCCAGGAACATGAGCCCCAGGTAGTGAGTCCACAGAGGGGACCAAGACCAGGAGACAAGGGCGAGAGAGCAGCAGTGAACAAAGGAAACCTTCCCTGGGTTTAACTTCAGCCCAGATCAACAAGTAAGGAACACAGCTTGGGAAGAGGCTTCCAAATCCACAGCGAAGGCTGTGTCCCCTAGGAAGCCGTCCATGTGAGCTGGAGGGGAACACGTGAGGCGCACGGTCGGACGGATCCCAGGGTGGATCATTGTTTATAAACCAGACAGCATCACTGCAGGGAGCTCAGGAAGTTCAGGCCAGCAAAACAGAAAAACAGCCGCAAAACCAAGAGGAGACTCCAAGGGCAGGAGGCGGGGGCGAGGGTGCCGAGGGGTTGTGCACATCATCACCTGCAGGTCCGCATCCGCAGACCAAGGGCTGCGTGAAGTCTGGGGATTTTTGTTTTGTTTTATTTGGTACCAGGGATTAAACCCAGGGGTGCTTAACTGAGCCACATCCCCAGCCCTTTCTTATATTTTTTATTTAGAGTCAGGGTGTGGCTGAGTGGCTTAGAGCCTCCCCAAACGGCTGAGGCTGGCTTTGAACTTGCAATTCTCCTGCTTCAGCCTCCCAAGCCCCAGGTGTGTGCCACTGCACCTGGCCTGAAGTCGGGGTTTTCAGGGAAGGACACACAGTAAGACAGAAGTCTCGGTTAGACAGCAACCAGAGACCGTCTCCATTAAAATCAACAGGGCGCGTCAGCCGCAGTTTTTCTAAAAAGTCTTTAGACTCTTGAAAGATAATTAATTTTAATCATTTTAAGTATAAAATAAATATGTGATACATGATCAGGGCAGGCCCGACAGGTAACAATTTCATAATGTCCTGAGGATAATGATACTGTGTCCTAGCTCCCCGAGGTCACAAGGAGCCACGGTCCTCTCCACCCTTCTTTCCCAGACTGATCCACCAGGGCTCTCCCGCACTGACCTGATGCTCTTTTCCAAAATGAGCTACTATCTTGATTTCTTAAACGAGGTCTCACTTTTCTTCCTGTGGTTTCTTTCATATTCCCCTATCCCCCCTGCCACCCCCGTGCCAGGTACCATCCTGTCTGTGGCTCAAGGAATAGCAGTTCAACAGGCTGAATAGCAAGACTGTGCTCAGACGTTCGCAGAATGAGTGGGGGAACCACAGGCCTAAAACTACTGACATGGCATCATGACTTTTATGAGATGCTACCTGACTCTGGAGCCCTCAGGGTTCCCTTGAGAGCATTGTCACTGTACCCGTTGGCTTCCTGTTGGGGCAGGCCGGCTTGTGCTGCTGGGCTTGTGGCTGCGACGTACGGGAACCTACCCTCAGAAGTCGCTCATCCAAGGAGGAGGCCCAGTGCCCAGGACCAACTCCCATTCAAGCCCCGGATGAAGGAGACGACAGGACAGGCTCTCCCTTCCCTACTGCTCTGGGCCAGAGGGTGTCCAGGGGTGGCAGGAAGTAGCAATGAAGGAGACATCCCTGTGTGTTTCATCTGAAAGGGATCCTGCAATTCTCCATCCCAGACACAATGTAAATGTGAAGGGCCCAGGACAGGCAGACCTCCAACCACGTCTACAACCCGAGTGCCCCCGCATCACCTCAGTAGGCCCCAGTACAAGTGCCACCTCCCCTGTGACACCTGTCCTGTGCCCACGATTGTCACCCTGCTGAGGCCTGCTCTGGCACTTAACCTGTGTGAATAGACTTACAGATGTTACAGCTCGAAAGCTGGTTCTGCGTCTTACACGTGTGCGTATGTGTGCAGCCCTGGCCCAGAGTGGGTGGTAAGCAGTGGATAATCTGAATGATTTGCTAAACCAGCAGGGAATCCCAGGGTGCCTTGCCAGGTGGAGAGGGTGTTGTGGGCTCCACGGTGAAGTGAAGGCACACCAAGAATCCTTCCATTTGGGGCTGTGTGTGTTTGCAGAAGCCTGTGTCCCCAAGACAGGCAGAGGGAGGCAGTTCAATTATGCACTAAGCACCTTCATGATCTTGCTCCCTAGCGACCCCTGCTGCCTCCGCCCTGCCAGGCAAATGGGCTGCAGACCAGTTCCAAAGACAACACACTGGCTGCAGCTGGTCTGACTCCCTGTGAGCATCTTCCTGGCACATCTGAGATGGAGACTCCCTGGCTCCAGGCTCCAGAAAGGAAATGGAGATGGAACGCAGTCCGAATGGGAATCGGGGTGGTCAATGTTTCCTAAGAGGGAAAAGGGTCTCCATGTCCAGAATTCCAGGAGGTGGGGACGGCAGGGTGGGGGAGGCTGGCCTGCAGGGAGTGCTGAAAGGCAGGAAGGTGAAAAGGGCAGGCTCAAGCTGACCAGATGTTGGCCGCTGTCCGCAGAGCTGGGAGTCTCCTGCTTTGTCCAGTGAGCCTATTTTTCTGCTTGGAGAAGAATATTCTATTTCATGAAAGGATGCCTTTTTATAAAATCAGCCACTAAACACTCGAGTGTGTGCGAGTCCTCCTTCACTGAAGGCCCTGCTGGGTGGGGACAGAGGCCACGAGCTCACTTCCTCGGGCACTGAGTCATGGAAGAAATGACTGGAATCTCCAGGCCTCGGGCAATGGGCGGACTTGGCTTGTGCAAGGAGGAGGGAAACCTGTCACTCAGGACACTCGGTTTCTTTCTGGTTCTGCCATTCGTTGGCCGTGTGACCCTGGGCAAGTCCTCGTCCTCCCTGGCCCCAGTTTTCTTATCTGTGAGGGGCTGGGGTCCAATATCTATGAACATCTCCCCCCGTTGGGCTGCTGAGGCTGGCAGGAGGCAGAGCCCATGCAGCTGAGCAACAGCGGGCCTCGGGGGGAGGCAGAAGGTGGGAGCCCATCAGTCCTGGGGCAGAGATGACCCACCCTGAGGCACATGATCGAGGGACGCTCAACAGAGCAAACAACTACACATTCTGTCCCCAACCATCCACAGAGGTGGAGAATGACCGGGGCCGCTTCAGCCTGGCACTCAGCCTGGCACTCAGAAACTGGGCCAGAGCAAGTGGAAATGCCAGAGATGGCCAAGCTCTGAACAGCACCGACATAGCTGGACGATGACCTCAATGCTGAGGACCGGTCTGCAGCTTGGAGGAGCTGAGGAGGGACCAAGCACAAGAGAAGAGACAGATTTATCAAGCACAGTGGGGACCGCCTGCCAAGGCCACGGCCATTACAGAGCGGAGGCCTGGATGACAGGGAGCAGAAAGGAGTCAGGACACCTGATCTCTAGATCACGTTCTTCCTTCAGCAACCCAGGACCTCACCAGGTATCAACTGGAGGCAGTGAGACTACTTACACTTCTCTTCCCAGGAAATTCTTCTCCTCCACGGAGCTGGAAGCTTGGGATCCAGCTTCATCCTTTCAACAGAAAGAAAAGCTTCCTAAGAATGAAACCAACACATGCAAATCTCACTCTTGCTCATTATTTTTTCTGGGCAAAAAAAAATCATTTCAGGGGTATTTACTGCCTGCTTCAGGAAATGAGAATCGTGACCTTGATTCAGTGGTGAATGGACACCACTTGTAAATGTTTCAAGTTCAGGTTTAACTTTAGAACCCCTTGAATAAGAATAGAAGGGCTGGGGATGTGGCTCAAGCGGTAGCATGCTCGCCTGGCATGCGCGGGGCTCTGGGTTCGATCCTCAGCACCACATAAAAAATAAAGATGTTGTGTCCGCCGAAAACTGAAAAATAAATATTAAAAAAATTCTCTCTCTCTTTCTCTCTCTCTCTCTTAAAAAAAAAAAAAGAATAGAATCTTTAGAGCAAACTCTGTGATTTCAGTCTTAAGGTGAGTCTGCCAGGACACTTAGACATTTACTACACAAACACTGAGGATGTCATTAGTATCTGACAACCTATGATTGCTCAGCTCCCCTGAGGCTACCACACCATGCTGATTTGCACAACTTCCTACAGTTCTTGGTACATTTGGGAGTTTTTTCCTTTATCTTTGGGGAGGGAGGGGGTCTCTTTGTGTTTTGGATTTTGTTTTTTTGGGATCTGGTCTTACTACGTTGCCCAGGCTGGCCTTGAACTCCTGGATTCAAACAGTTTTTGTGCCTCTGTCTCCCGAGTAGCTGAGACTCCCGGCCAGACCCACCACACCTGTTATTAATCTTCAGCCCCCAAAGCCCATGACTCTGGACTGGGAAAGTAAGTTACATTTTTATTTTCAGTTCCTTCTAACTAAATTTAACATCTCTTTCCATCATGGAAATAGCCACAAACCCAATGTTGAATTAATGATAGTTGTAATTTTGTTCCTATCAAGAAAAACCATGGATGTCTTATATTATATTACAGTTGTTGGAGATATTGCGAAATACTGCCTACATTCAAAACTACTAGATCTTGATCTTAATGAAGTAACCACAAGTATAGTTCAGACTTTTAGATATTTTGACATTCATCATAATTCAATATCACATGTTTTCTTTGTGATCTCATACATCTTATACATAAAACATTTTCTGAGAAGGTTCCATAAGTTTTACCAGAAAGTTTATGATGAAGAACATGCACACACACATGCATGCTCTCCCCCAAAGAAGAGTTTAAAAATGAGAAGCAAGGGAAGAAATCTTCTTTCAGCTGCTTCCACAGATGCCCGACACCCAGTGCTGTCCATGTGCTCTGGTGGGCAGTTAATTGTCTCTGTCCCCGATACAGAGCCTGAACTACCATAGGCATCTGTAATCTCAGTCCTTGCAGAGAGAGCCTGGCACAAAGCAATTTGTGCAATGGATGGAAATTCAAACTAGAAATAGGTTCTTATTCAAATCAGCCCACAAGTCTTCCTTTCGGATGAGGCAGACATCTATGAGTGTGAATGTGTGCCCTCACACCCAAATAATAGAGTAGACACACGGGGAATAGTACTGTGGTGTAGGGTGTGTAGAGTGGGACATTTTTTTCAGAGAAATTCAAAACAGACTTCTGGAAGATTATTTTTTAAGAATCTCACTGGCCGTGTTGGAAACAACCCCCTGTGCGGGCCCCACCCGGCCTCACATGGCCACCTCTCTACCCCCTCCACGCAGGGCTGGCTCCCCGGGATATATAAGCCTGTCTGAGTCCAGGCAGGAGCCAGCAGAGCCACCCATCCAGCCACCTCACAGAGCTGCCCAGTTTCAGAGGAAGGCTCGCCCAGCCTCTGCAGCAGGTTCCCCGTGCTCGGCAGCTGCAGGCCCACCATGCCAGCTACGCACATGCTGCTTCTGGCCTGCCTGGCGTGGGGCACGGGGGCCAGGACGGCCCAGCTCCGGAAGGCCAACGATCGCAGCGGCCGGTGCCAGTACACCTTCAGTGTGGCCAGCCCCAGTGAGTCCAGCTGCCCCGAGCAGGGCCAGGCCATGTCAGCCATCCAGGACCTACAGAGGGACAGCAGCACCCAGCGCGCCGACTTGCAGTCCACCATAGCTCGGCTCAGCTCCCTGGAGAATCTCCTCAACCAGCTGACCCTGGGCCAGGCTGCTGGGCCCCAGGGGAGCCAGGAGGGGCTGCAGGGAGAGCTGGGCACCCTGAGGAAGGAGCGAGACCAGCTGGAGACCCAAACCAGGGAGCTGGAGGTGGCCTACAGCAACCTCCTCCGAGACAAGTCGGCTCTGGAGGAGGAGAAGAGGCGACTGGCGCAGGAGAATGAGGATCTGGCCAGGAGGCTGGAAAGCAGCAGCCAGGAAGTGGCCAGCCTGAGAAGGGGCCGATGTCCCCAGACCCGAGCCACCCCTCGGGAGGTGCAGCCAGACTCCAGGGAAGGTAAGTCGCAGGTGGGGGTCTGCCTGGTCCCCCAGGTGACACGCTCCTGGGGACCTGTGAAAAGTGTCCGAGCCTTCTCTTCCTGCCCCTCCTGTCCCCAGAAACCACACAACGAGCACACCACTCGGGGTTAAGAGGACAAAGCAGGTATTTTCACATTTTTCCAGCAATTCGGCTCCTGGAAGCTGGTGTGGTTGGTGGCTCTGAGCTGGTGACTATCCGGCACGGAGGTTTCATCTCCCGAAGCAAAACAAGGAACCAGGATCAGGGGAGAGATGAGTGGAATGTGATCAGTAGGAGGCTCCCAACGGCACTTTTTGGAAAACTATTCTTTTTGAACCTGCTCAGGGACCATTATTCCCACCCTTTGGTGCCAGAGCGGCCTCTGTCCCTGGGAAGGCAGCACTTTAATGAGATACTAAGGGGTTCTCTGCAGCAGCACTTGGGGTTCCCTCCATCGTCGTTTTGGAGGTTTTTCCTATTCTTGGCTCCTCTGAGAGCCTCTGCTTTTAATTAAGTTCCCGAGGTGGCTTTTATAACTGAGCTGCTCTCTGTCCCTCCTGGCCCACATTTGCTTGGGGACAGGTCTGTGTACTTCAGGGGACAGGCACCCTCTCCCCATTAGCAGGGGAGACAGTAATCGCATCACTTCTTGTGAAAACTGTACTCCTAAATGTTCCGGGTGAGACGAACTTTCCCACCAGGAGGAAGCAAGCAACGGTGCAGTGGGACAGAGTCTGGACCCTTCATCAAGAAGAAAGAAAGGGCCTGGAGGAAGGGCAGGCTCTAGGCTCAGGGGACCAAGAGACAGGTCGCCAAACGGAGAGTGCGTGACCCCTGCCTGGCTCTTGCACAGACAGGGAGAAAATCACAAGGGACGTGTGGGACCCTTGAGGAAATGCGAACACCGACTGCACATGCTACTGTCTGAACGCTCGGGTCCTTGGGGGAGAGAGTGGTGGTACAGATGTGAGGAGAGTCCCTTGTTCCAAGGAGATGTCTGCTCAAGGGCTTGGGGTGCAGGGCCAGGAGGTTGGCATTTTGCTGTCAGAGGGTTCAGCAACAATTAGAGGACAAGAGGAAGAGGCCCGATAGATGTGGCAGACAATTAACAACTGACCGGTCCAAGTGCAGAGTACATGGGGGCCGGGGTGGGATGGGGGGGACTTTCTTAGTATCTTTCCAAATAACTTGATGGGAAAAATATTTTCTAAAAAAAAAGCTTTCTACAGGAAAGGCAAGATCTGCAGAGGGGTGAGGCTAGGAAACCTGAGTCGACGCCTGGGTCAGTTATTTATTTCTCTGTGTACCTGCATTCCGAATCTGCGATTCGGCAAGGGAGAGCCCTGCTGTGAGGAATGGCTTCTGCAGGGTTCAAATGAAATGACTGTAAGGTGTGGAGGATCGCTTAAAACCCTGCTTCCTTAGAACTGGAAGAGATCCCACTCGGAATGTCACCACTAGGGAGCGAGTTCTTCAGAGGTTAAAGGGTCCAAGGCCACACAGCTGGTCAGTGCAGAGGGAGCACTGACTTGAACTTGAGTCTGGAAGGACAACAGGGAGTTATTACTGGACATAACATGGGCCTTACTGATTTCAGGACGCTCCTGGAATGACGCTCTCAGCACAAACCCACACATGTGTGTGCAGTGAAAATACAATGTTTTGTCTTTCTTAATGACTGTGGCCATTTAACAGGTCTTTGGAATTTCTTAGCTGTGTCCTCTGATTTTATATTTCTTTTTTTTGGGCTTTCCAACTGCTCTGCTTTTGAAATCGGGCAACGGCCCATTAGAATCAACTCCAAACCTGGAGTCTCTTTTCTAGTAGTGGATCATTTTTGGCAGGAAATTCCATTTGTGCAAGAATGTGGAACTTGAAAGGGACCCCACAGACCCCAGTGCCACTGGCTCATGCTTGCGAATGTGGAAACTGAGGCCACCCATAGTCCTAACCGTTACTGCCACTGTCTAGCTCTCCTTGGAAGCACAGAAGTCGCTTGTTTATCCATGCACACATGTGACAGAAAACACACGCACACACCTGCACACAAGCCCGCACTATGAATGGAAGCCCAAAGCAGGGGAAATATCGTGAACCTGTGCTCTTCTCTGCTTAGCCTTTGCTTTAGGCGGGTCCCCCACAGACCGGAGCCTGGAGGCGGCTGTGTGCAGGTGGTTTATTGTGGGCTTATTTCAGGGGAGAGGGGGAGAATTCAGGGAAGGACTCAAGATGGCAGGGGCCTCTCAAAGTCACCACAGTGGACAACAGCAGCTCAGTCCCAGTCAGGACCTACAGAGGGCCTGTCCAATGTGACAGAAGTGGGGACCATTCATCTGTGACTCTGATAAGGCTATGGCGAGGCCACCAGGCGTTCTAGCAGACTCCCACACAGTCAGAGAAGCTGGGCAGGGTGGCAAGGCAAGGTCCTGGCGGGTGACACCTGAGAGAGAAGGGCCACCACCACAGGGCTGGGAAAGGATGGGGAGTGGGAACCAGGCGAGTTCAAGCCAGTGCCAAGGATTCCCAGTGCCATAGGATCGGGACAATGACCCCCAAGATTGGAAGTAACATGGGTAAGTGCCCAGCCCAGGGCTCGACAGAGGAGCCACCCTGTAAGTGGACAGCCACTACAAAGGGCTTCTTCTGCTCGAGTTCCGTCACCGTCAACATACACGCAGCATCCCTATAACACGGGTTGACCCTAGAGACAGAGCTCACTGGGGCAGCGCTTGGGACGAGTCTATGAGCTGATCTCCACTTTCCAAAAGTATTTGTGTCAACCTCTAAATATGTCGGCACTCTCTTTTTTCCTCATTCTCCTCATTTAAATTTCATAAATATATGTGTGTATTTATTTGTATTTTCTTCTGGTGCTGGGGATTTAACCCAGTCCCTGGGGTGCTCTACCACTGAACTATACCCCAGTGTTTTGTTTTGTTTGTAATTTTGAGACAGGGTCTCTGATGTTGCCCAGGCTGGCCTCAAACTTGCAGTCCTCCTGCCTCACCTCCCCAGGTCGCTGGGATTACAGGTGGGCGCCACCGTGCCTGGCTCTTCATTTAACAAGACTGACTGGCCAGGCCTGCTGGTGCACGCCTTAATCCCAGCTACCTGGAAAGTGGACACAGGAGGATCACAAGTTCCAGGCCAGCTTTGCAAAGTTGGCCTCAGCCATTTAGGGGGAGACAGTCTCAAAGTGGAAGAGTAAAAGGGGCTGGAGATGCAGTGGAGATAAAGCACCCCTGATCTCAGTCCCTAGAACTGCAAACACACACACACACACACACACACACACACTGAACTTTTCAAGCACTGATAATAAATATTTATAAAAGTCATTACAATATCATTTGCATGATTATGCAAATGAGTTAATGAGCTTAGTTTCTAGGTCAAGCTTCCTAGAACGAGTTTAGCAGAGGAGATTAGGGCAGAACAGACAGAGAACTTCCAAAACTTTATAATAGACATCAACCTTGAAACCACAGAAGGACTGAGTTTTGATTTTTTAAGTCATAAACCTTTTAACTGTGACACAACACAGTTGCTAACCTTTTCATAATCTCTGTTTTTTCTTTGCATTCAGAAGGAAATGTTAGCAACTGAAATATTCCAGGGAAATTTGACACATTTTTTTTTTTAAAGAGAGAGTGAGAGAGGAGTGAGAGAGAGAGAGAGAGAATTTTTAATATTTATTTTTTAGTTCTCGGCAGACACAACATCTTTGTTGGTATGTGGTGCTGAGGATCGAACCTGGGCCGCACGCATGCCAGGCGAGCGCGCCACCGCTTGAGCCACATCCCCAGCCCTTGACACATCTTTATTGAGGAGCATTTCACTGATAGTATCTTATGCAATCCTTAAAGTAACCTCATTCAATTGTGAGGTTCAGAATACTGAGGCTCAGAGAAGTTGAATCACTTGCCCAAAGTCACACAGCTGGGACTTGGCAGGACTGAACTAGGAATCTACAACTTCTGGCTCAGCCCAGGCCCCTTCACACAAATGCTTCCCGCCTTGGGTCCTCGTGCCAGATGGCTCTACTCTGGGGTCTGAATGTTGCCAGATGCTTCTGGCTGACACAACGAGCAGCAGCCGCGGGCTCCCAGTGCAGCCCTCCATCTGCCAACTGGGAACGGGCCTTGCGGTCATGCCGGGAGCCATTCCCTGACATTATGTTTTGCTGTGGCTCTTGTTTACCTCAGTGAGAACTGTGAGGCGTGGTTCCTGCACAGCAAGGAAAGAGCCGGGGGAAGCTCAGGCTGTAGGGCTCAGCAGCCTGCAGGGCAGTGCTGGACAGGGTGGGACTCAGCACCAGCCAGTGCACCTCCGCTCTTCCCTGGCAATCAGGAGAAGAGCCCATGGGGTGCTGCTGTGAGCAGCCCCAGAGCTGTGTCTTTACTGTGATGCCCACAGGGCACTGGGCTCAGCCCCAGAGCTGGGTCACTCCCCAAGGAGCCAAGCCGCCTGGCCTGGTGAGGAGTAGAGCCCCAGAAGGTACCGCCAGGGACATGCAGCATGAAGACTAACTGTGATGACGGGGCCACTGTAAGATAGAGGTAAACTCCACGTGGCTCCTCAGAGGAGGGAGGGGATGGACGGCAGGATGGACGTGGGAGGGGTCCAGACCTCATCGGACAAGGTATGCTCAGCCCATGAGAGCAGAGAGGGGGCTGGTTGGCCTGAGCAGGTCCGGGGGTGCCAAACACTTCCTGAGTGCAGGACACAGGTGGGCCGAGCGCCTCCCGGGGCCTGGGCGTCCAGGAAGAGAGGAGCAGGGCCCTCAGGGCCTTCAGAGCACTGCGGTGCCCACGGAGTGCTGGCTTCCGTGTGGGAGGGCGGTGGAAAGTCCATGGCCAGGACGAGGCTGCAAGGTCACAGAGGAGCAGCTGGGGCAGGGCTCCCTTGCATTCTGCACCCAGGGACAACCTCCCACAGCCCAGTGTCCCTCTAGTGTCCTCTACTGAGATGGGTTGATAGTTCACTCACTTTACACAAGGGACCTTGGCTCTCCCAAGGCAGGTGTGAAAGGGCAAGTGTTCAACTGTGAGAAGCAGGCATCCACAACAGGCCACGCCCATCACAGGTGGACGGGCTCACACCCACAACTGGTCACGCCCACCACAGGTGGACGGGCTCACACCCACAACGGGCCACGCCCACCACAGGTGGACGGGCTCACACCCACAACTGGCCACGCCCATCACAGGTGGACAGGCTCACATCCAAAACTGGCCACGCCCACAACAGGTGCAAGGGCTCACATCCACAACTGGCCACGCCCATCACAGGTGGACAGGCTCACATCCAAAACTGGCCACGCCCACAACAGGTGCAAGGGCTCACATCCACAACTGGCCACGCCCACCACAGGTGGATGGGTTCACACCTACAACTGGCCACGCCCACCACAGGGTGCAAGGGCTCACATCTGCCACAGCTTTGGAAGACATGGTTCCAGTTCCAGCCCTGCCACTGACTAGCTGTGAGACCCTGGGGGAGTTACTTAACCCCTTTGAAGCTTGCTTTCCTCATTTGCATTTGGAGATACCAGTGCTCACTTTCAGAACTGTTTTTGTTTGGTTTTGTTATTTTGCCGTGTGGGTATTGAGCCCAGGGGCACTCTACTTCTGAGCTACATCCCTCCACACCCTGTGCTCCCTCAACCCTTTTTTTTTTTTCTCTTTGAGACAAGGTCTAAGTGGCCGGGCGGGCCTGGGACGTGCCAGGCTCCTGCCTCAGCCTCCCGAGTGGCTGGGATTACAGGCGGAGCCCCTGGGCCTGGCTTGCTTTCAGGACTGTTACAGGAAATAGAGGAATTGAACAGCAAGCACCTAGCATGTACTGGCTCACAGTAGCACTTAATGAGTGATGGCAACGACTGAATCTCATTAGCTGCAGATGGCCATCCCACAGCCTCGTCCCACTTCCCTGAAAGTCTGAAGCACCACTCTGTCCCCCACCGCTGCAGCCTCCTGTGAGAGAGGCTTCCCATGTGCACCCCTCCCCTAGCAGGGTGGCATTTCTCCTGTCCTGGGACCCACAGCAATACAGACTTCAAGATCTTTGTTTTTAAAAGACGACTTTTGGGGGCTATTTTAGGTTCACAGCAAAATTGAGAGGAAGGTACAGGTATTTCCCACAGGCATAGCTTCCCCCCTTCCCGCGGACCCCCCTCAGGGATAAAGTTGACAAACCCACACTAACACATCATAGTTACTAAGATCACAGCTTATGCTTTGGGTTTTGGACAAACATAAAATAACCATTAGGGTACCATGCACAGGAAGCCCGCATGCAATGTCTATTTATTCCTGCCTGCACCCTGCCCTGGAAACCACTATCTTTTTACTGTTTCCATGGTTTGCCTCACACTATCTCTCCCCTCCCCCTAGTCCTGGGGATGGAATTCAGGGCCACTCACAGGCTAGGCAAGCACTCCACATCCCCACCCTTGAATTATTACTATGTGGGGTGTGTGTGTGTGGCAATGGGATTGAACTCAGGGGTGCTCTATTACTGAGAGATTCCTCCTGCCTCAGCCTCCCAAGCAGCTGGGATTACGGGCCACAACCCAGCACACAATTGCCTGGGGATCTGTTGGCCTTACTGTACTTGAATTATCAAACCTACAGTTTAAAATAGCCACACCTGTTTAAAATACTCCTTGTGGCCACTGCTTCATCCCTGGAGTCAAGAATTGCTTTGAATCCTAAGCAAAGATAGGACCCATGGTGACAATGACCAAATGTCTAACCAGGGTCACCCATGTTCTCCCCTTCTCCACAGTTCACCCCTCCCCTAGTTCTCACAGGAACCTTGCACACACTCGTCCTTATGCAGTGTGGCCTCAGAAAGAGACAGACATTTCAACTGAGCGTGTGAAGCTTGACATGTTACTAACAACTGCATATTTCAAGATCACTAGAGAGGATTTTGAATGTTCCCAACACAAAGGAATAATACATGTCTAAGTGGTAGACGTGCCAATTACCATGAGCTGATCTACTGAAATGTCACTCTGGACCCCAGTGATACATGTGTCAATTAAAAATAAAAATGTATTTTAAAAATAAAATGATAAGCTGGTTGTGGTGGCACATGCCTGTAATCAGGGCAGGCGGAGCACAAGTTCAAGGCCAGCCTCAGCAGCTTAGCAAGAACCCGTTTTAAAAGAAAAAAAAAGGGATAGGGAGGTAGTGATAAGGCTCCCCTGGGTTCAGTCCCCAGTAACACACATCATACCCCAACCAAAAAAAAAAAAAAAAAAAAAAAGAAGAAAGAAAAAATCTGGAGGTTTCTTATAAGATGCTTGTATATGACAAGGAAAACCTAAGTCACAGAGCAAAAGAATGTTTTGATATTCAGATATCTAATTGCTAAGAGCCTTAATATTCCTGAAATCACACCTCATATACTCACAAGCCTGCCCTTCTGGTGGAAAGTCTTTCAAAAGTGCAAAGTCTTATTTTATTCTGAATATCCAACTCTGTGCTAGGCAGTTTGCTAAGTGATTTAACTGCTATGTAATTAGGTAAGCTTTTTAAATATGGGATTTTTTAAAACAATCACAACAATGGGGAGAAAAGAATGAGCCCAGGGCAGCTCTGAGCCCCACCCAAGAGTCTTCCCCGGCCTGATCCCCCACCACACCCCAGCATCATCTTAAAGCAGGTCTCCAACAAGGAGTCTGGGGAGCCTAACTAAATGCTCTCCTCCGCAGTCGATCCGTTTCTTCTCATGGCACCGCCCGACTCTCTCTCTTCATACAGCTTCTCAGTGGAATTTGGACACGCTGGCCTTCCAGGAACTCAAGTCGGAGTTGACCAAGGTTCCGGCTTCCCAGATCTTGGAGAGTCCCTCTGGCCCTCCCAGGAGTGACGATGACGGTATGAAGTGGGTGTCTTCCCTGCTGAGCCCACGTGGCCTCTGTCGTGTCTAGTTCTGTGTTCAGATTTGGAGAGTAAATGCCATCAGGAGTGACCTCCCTGGGAGCAGAGACAGGGAGGGACTGAGGACAAGCACCCACTCTTTCCTCTTGCCAGGGCAGGTCCTCAGGGAGGCAGCCTTTCCCAGGAGAGTCCTGCCACCCAC
This sequence comes from Spermophilus citellus, assembly GCF_964194105.1. Taxonomy (NCBI): domain Eukaryota; kingdom Metazoa; phylum Chordata; class Mammalia; order Rodentia; family Sciuridae; genus Spermophilus; species Spermophilus citellus. The sequence goes on from NC_138187.1 coordinate 160,396,779, forward strand.
CCTGGAAGGCAGCTGGGCTGCACCGGGAGAAGATGACAAGGCCTATTTAGCCCACTTGGTCACTGCATTGCACCTGGGAAGCCTCAGGAGCTCCTCACACCCTTAACCTGAGGGCCAGGTAGCTGCCCTGCCCCATCTAGCACTGTCTGTTAGTAAAGGTATTTCTGCTGAACTTCGGCCACCTAGGAAAAGCACAATTGCCCCTCTCCAAAGTATTCCCTGAAGGAATGATTTCTAGAAGCTCTGCCTGTGTTACTTACAATTACTGTGAGCACTGAAGGGCACCCATGGGGATGGGGTAATGAAATATTCAAAGCATGATTCAGTAAACGGTACCCACCTTCTGTGTCGACGTTGAAGGTGCCCGCTAAAGCACAGAAATCTCTCTTGATTCTGCTAAATCTAAATTTTCTACCTTTTATTTTTTAAGTGCTGGGGATTGAACTAGGTTTGAGGTTTCTTCTTATAAGATACTCGCATATGACAAGGAAGACCTCTAAGTCCACAGCAAATTTTTTTTTTAATATTCAGATATCTAATCGCTAAGAGCCTTAATAAGGTGGGGAATGTGCTCCACTTCCAGCCTTCTTTTATTTATTCATTTTATTTATTTGTCACCCCCAGCCCTCTTGATTTTTGATTGAGACAAGGTCTCGCCAAGTTGCCAAGGCTGACCTTCCTGGGCCTCCTGAAGAGCTGGAATCACATGTGTCCACCACCAGGCCTAACTAGAAGTTATTCTTATAAGGAATTTATTTTCACTCTTTTAAAATAACTTGGAAGTCATGGGAAGTGATCTAATGAACACTCGGGGTCCCTGCCAAGCTCGAGTGTTGCCGATGTGGTTGAAGCCGTCTAAGACCTCCCCCTTGACGACTGGGAGGAGCAGGAATCCCTTCCCACGACAGACCCACCGCACATTTGCTGTGCATGTTCTCTATACCTACACCTAACATGTCTAATCACATCTCAAACTTGAAACAGCCCTGCTACCCAAAACAGTACTGCTGTCCCCCGTTGCCTGGGAAGGCCGAGGTGTGCAGAGCTGAGGAGCTTATTGAAAGTCAGGCCTGTTAAGCCCAGACAGCTGGTCCTGGGGCCCCTACTTCTGCCTGCTCTGCTGCTTCCACTCTGTCACTGTCTGTATTTGGAGAGCTGATGGATCCGAGGTGCCTTTTTTTAAATTTTTATTTTTAATCCATCAGGCTGTGGAGAACTGGTTTGGGTAGGAGAGCCTGTCACCCTGAGGACCGCAGAAACAATCACCGGCAAGTACGGAGTGTGGATGAGAGACCCCAGGCCCGCCTTCCCCTACACGCAAGAGACCACGTGGAGGATCGACACGGTGGGCACAGACATCCACCAGGTTTTTGAGTATGGCCTCATCAGCCAGTTCGTGCAGGGCTACCCCTCCAAGGTACACGTGCTGCCCCGGGCGCTGGAGAGCACCGGTGCAGTGGTGTATGGGGGGAGCCTCTATTTCCAGGGGGCCGAGTCCAGAACCGTGATCAGGTACGAGCTGAACACGGAGGCAGTGAAGGCGGAGAAGGACATCCCGGGGGCCGGCTACCACGGACAGTTCCCGTACTCGTGGGGCGGCTACACAGACATCGACTTGGCTGTGGATGAGACGGGCCTGTGGGTCATCTACAGCACCGAGGAGGCCAAAGGAGCCATCGTCCTCTCCAAACTGAACCCGGAGAGCCTGGAGCTGGAACAGACCTGGGAGACCAACATCCGTAAGCAGTCAGTCGCCAACGCCTTCGTCATCTGTGGCACCTTGTACACGGTCAGCAGCTATTCCTCAGCCGAAGCCACTGTCAACTTTGCTTATGACACGGGCACAGGGGTCAGTAAGACCCTGACCATCCCATTCAAGAACCGCTACAAGTACAGCAGCATGATCGACTATAACCCCCTGGAGAAGAAGCTCTTTGCCTGGGACAACTTCAACATGGTGACCTATGACATCAAGCTCTCCAGGATGTGAGGAGCCCCCAGCCCTACCAGCAAAGGCAGGAGGAGAGAATGCTCAGGGCTCCAGAGGGGGGTGGGCTGCTGGGACAGCCGTCCATGCAGAGCCAGCACTTCTCCTGCTCCCTCGATGCAGGAGACCGCGTAAACCACCACGGCAGGCAGGAGCCACCTGAGGGCTGAGACAACTTTGTAGTAGGATAGATATTCTCTTCTTCTGTCGGCTTTTAAAGGGATGCTTGTCCAAGATAGTTCAAGGTTTTTGTAGATTTGGGGCAAGAGCTCAAAGGCCTGGTGGTTTCTTCATAAAACCATTACTCTCGCAAGTTGCATGGCTCCCTAAGCCACGATAACAGCAGCACTTCTAAAGGAAGAGAAATAGCCCCGTGGCCTGCACTGAACTTACGTAAGAAGTGTTTACTACCACTGGCTTCTAATGCTTCAGGAAGAATTCAGTTGCGTATTCTATAACCCTTGCCTTGGAAAATAAAATAATCATATATGACCATGAACTTTGTGAGAATCTTTGCCTAAGAGAAGCATGCAAATTCCAACAAGCAGATAATTCCTTTGGGCCGGAAGGTGTGATTGCAAAGTGCTGGGTGTGTGTGTGTGTGTGTGTGCGCGTGCATGTAAGCAGGAGGCTTGTGCTTGGTTTCAAGGCTGCGCCCAGATGGCACCAGGCACACAGTGGAATCCACGCCTCCATCTCTTGGTGTTCCTGGCCCTTCCTAAAGCATATTCCATTTCTCCCTCAACTCAGCCTCTCTGGACCCTAGGTCCCCTTTGGTTCTTATCTGTTGTCCTAGGTATCAATTGTATAAGCCACAACCTCAGGTGAGCAAACCTCATAGTATTTTTCTCCAATTCTTAAAATTTTGATAAAATGCACATAACAACGCTTACCATCTTGACCGTTTGAGTGCATGGTTCAGTGGTATTAAGTACATACGATGAGTTGTTCAACCATCGCCCCATCTATGTTCAGAACTCTTTCACCTTGTAAAACTGAAACTCATACCTGTTAAGTAATAACTCCCAGCCAGGCACGGTGGCCCATGCCTGTAATCCTAGTGGCTCAGGAGGCTGAGACAGGAGAATCGTGAGTTCAAAGCTGGCAGCCATGGAGAGGCGAGGCGCTCAGCAACTCGGTGAGACACTGTCAAATGTGGCTAACTTCCAGGGCTGGAGAGGGGCTCAGTGGAAGAGCACTTGCCTGGCACGGGCAAGGCCCTAGGTTCAGCCCCCAGTGCCACAAAAGTGGAACCAAAAAACTCCCCATTCCCTATGGAATTACTTTTTATTTTTTATTTTTTATTTTTTTAGTTATAGATGGTTACAATATCTTTATTTTGCTTATTTGTATCTTTGTGTGGTGCTGAGGATTGAACCCAGTGCCTCACACGTGCGAGGCAACCGCTTTGCCACCGAGCCACCACCACAGCCCTGGAATTACTTTTTAGTAACTGAACTTACTTTCCACAGTTGCCACTGTGTCGCTTCAGCATGTTGTCACTCACTTCAGGGCTTTCCTCTCCCACTCCCGAGGTGGCTCTGTGCTGAGGGCACCGAGTGGTGAGAACGCAGGCAGAGCTGCCCATACCTGGCTGAACCATCTGTGTGGGTTCCAGCCCTTGCTGCTGACATGGCGACCCATGAAGACGGCCAGGCCTGTCTAGGTCTATGGCTTTTCCTGGCCTGCTGTGTGTCCCGCTGGCATACGGGGACATCTGAGGAGTTGCCCTGTGCCATAGGAACGCAGGTCCACCTCTGCTCTTCTGCTGGTGCTGGGCCACTGCTCCTGGAGCTTTGCCACCCAGACCCCAACCTCCCCCCGGAAGCTGCGCCAGTCCCCTCTGCTCTCAGGAGCCCCAAACCGTGGGAGCTCCCCAGAATCCAGGCTCTGTCTCTGGCATCCCTCGCTTCCCCAGACTTTACTCACACTGCAGGGGCGGGACAGCCCTTTCTCTGTCGTCTTCCCGGGACTGGGGCTTGGCCTTCTAAGAGAACCAGCTCGGGAGGCCCCAGCCTCGGCTTTAAAGAGATTCTCCCGCCTGTGAGTGGTGAGGACCGTCTGTGAAAAGCGAAGCCAGGGCTCAACTTCTCTTTTCCATGGGCCGGGCCGTCGATTCTCATTGAGGCTACCCTTGTATGAACCAGGAGGAGGAGGACAAGACCACAGACGCCTCTCCACTGCGTCTCGGTGGCCTGGGGATGCCCTGAACAGAAACAGACGGGGGGCCTCAGAAACAGACATGGATTTCCTGCGACTCGGTAGGTGGGAAACCCGAGTCAAGGGGTCGGCAGGATGGGCTTCTTCTAAGGTCCCTCTCCTCGGTGGGCAGAGGGTCTTCTCCCCTGTCTCCACACAGTCCTCCCTGTGAACTCGTCCCAATCTCCTCCTGTGATGAGGGCAGCAGCCATATTAGGCTGTGGCCCACCCTCGGGACCTCGTATTGATTTAATTACCTCTTTAAAGGCCAGATCTCCAAAGCAGGCCGCACTCTACAGGTTTTCTACTCTGATCTGAAACACTCAGGACCTAAAGTGTTTTGAATTCGGGGTTTTTCAGGTTCTGCGGTATTTGTAGACCCATGAGGATGTGTCTTGGGGCTGGACCCAAATCTCCACCTGAGATTGACTAATGTTTCCATCCACCTTTGCACATAGCCTGAAGGAGATTTCTTGCGACACTTTCCGTGTGGCCCCTTTTGACCGACTTCACAGGAGGTCGGGTGATGAATCACGTGTCTCTTGGGCCCTCACACAAGCACCTGAAAGTGTCAGATTTTGGACTATTTCTGATTTTGGATTTAGGATGTTCACTGGCATTAGGATGAAGACTTTAACCTAGTACAAGTGAGCCCCTAACAGCTAGATGTCCCCACTCCCCCTCATGGACGAGACTCTCGAGACAAGAGAGCCCAGAGGTCAGCAGGCAGGGCCTCATCCACCTGCTGAGACCCGTGAACCGCCAGGTGTGCGGTGGGAAGCGGCAGGTGAGGAGGCACAGCTCCCCATCAGCCATGTTTCTGGCTTCGGGACAGAGAAGGGGACGGAAGGAAGAACAGAGGGAAGAAGGGAACTCCTTCCCGACCTCCGGGGCTGTACGCTCCTGCACCCTCGTTTCTTTTGCTGGTTCCTCCTTCTAACCCCAACCTCTGAGGTGGAAGTACCCCAGGGCTCAATGCAGGGGCTCCTCGGTCCTCATCCTCTGGCAACGTCATCTGCTCTCAAGGCTTCAAGTGCCATGTCCATGCTGATGGCTGCACCCAGCACTAATCTCTTCAGCACAGTCATTACCCCAAAATTCCAGATTCACGTACTCATTTGCCCAGTGACATCTCCACTTAGATGGCTGCTGGGCTTATCAAACTAGCAAAACTTGAACTTCTGAGTCCTCCCTGCCCTGCTCCACACATCGAGTCGGCTCTGCCTGGAGCTGGTGGCCCTCCGTCCCCACAGTTGCACAAGCCAACAATCTCGGGGTTGTCCTTTATCCCTCTGTCACTCCCCACATTCCATGGATCAGCAACTCGATTGGCTCTTTCAGATACACAGATCCAGAATCGGCCTCCTTTCTCATTGCCCCAACTGCCACTGGTCCCAATGCCATCTTGTTCCTGGATCACGACGGTAGCACCCAAACCGCCTCCTCTCCCCTCACCAGCACCACCTCTTACCCCCACTGCGGCCAGAAAACTCCATTAGAAAGCAAGCCGCCTGGGCCCTTTGTTCCCTGGAAACCCTCGAGGCTTCCCATCTCCCAGGCAAAGACAGAGCCCTTACCAAGCCACAGGACCACCACCTTTCCCACAGGGGGACGTCCCACCACTCGACTCCAGCCAAGCCCAGCGGCCTCCTGGCTCTCCCTCAAATGCACCGGGCACACTGTGTCCTCCAAACTGTGGCTCCAGCTCCTCCCTCTCCCCAGACGTCCACACAGCTGATGCCATCACTGGCTGCAAGTCTTTGCTCAGATGCCACCTTCCTAGACAGGGTCACCCAGACCCTGTTTAAAATTGTAGGCAACCTACTGTTTCCTGGGCACTTCTAATTTCTCTTACCCCGTTTTATTATTTTAGAATTTATTCTCCATTATACTCACTCATCACTTCCTCAAGTATGGTAAGTTCACGTTTTTAGGTTGTGTGTATGTGTGTGTATTTTGGTGGGGGGTGGTACTGGGGATTGAACACAGGGAGGCTTTGCCACTGAGCTACAATATGAGACAGGCGGTCACCAGTTGCTTAGGGCCTAAGCTGCTGAGGCTGACCTCAAACCTGAGATCCTCCTGCGTCAGCCTCTCAAGTCACTGGGATTACAGGCATGCACCACCGTGCCCAGCACATTTTTTGCTAGTCTTCCTCCACTGGAAGACTATTCCTCTGAGGCGGGGATTGATCGTTCTGTACAACAAAATATCCCTAGTGCGGACGACTCCTATGGTGGGTCCTCAACAATGCTTGTCAGACAAATGAACAGAAAGAACATCCTGGAGCTTGCTTAGAAATAGAACGAGGAATAAAACCAGCACCAGAGCTTCTTCCCTTGATTCTATTCTTCACTGGCTGTGGCCTTGCAGGGCTTGACCTCTGCCCCAGACTGTCACGTTCTACACCTGACACCCAGCAGGGTGGCCACAGGCTCTGAAGCGACTGAGGACTTGTGACGTGAACTGTGCGGCCGAGGGACTGAATTGTTGTTCACCACTGCTTTGGCACAAGCTGGATAAACCCAGGGCCTCGGGCCTATTAGGCGAGTGCCCTGCCACTGTGCCCATCAGCCTGAGGTTTTTTAAAATCTTATTTAATTTTAATGAACTTAAATCGAAGCAGCCATTCATGGCTCGCGGCCATCCTGTTGGACAGTGCCGGTCAGCTTCCTCCTCTGACTGAGGCCACAGCATGAGCACCTGCCTGGTGATGACAGGGGTCGGTGCACACCCGCTCTGCTGCCGATGTCCGCAGAGGCCTGCTGACCATGTGGTTGGAGGACCAGGGCACCTGGGTAAGGCCAGGTCTGCAGAGCACACCACGAGGACTCTAGGAGGATGTGGATAAAGTAAAGGATGGCACGGAAGGAGTTTTCCTATGTGCATCTGAATTATCCCCCTTCCCAGGCCTTCCAACCATTCAGGGTGCCCTAGAAATCCTTCAGGGTGCCCTGGGGTCTGCCAAGAGGTTGAGCAGGGGACCCACTAAATCATCCACACTTGGCCGCTTGGCAGAGTGGGCTTCTGGTAGAGAGTCTTTTAACCTCCTAGAAGTAAACGTTGAAACTGCTATTTTTCAAAGTCAACCACCCTACACCCTGAGTTCCTCTAGCATGGAGGGGCCCCACAGCGGTGGTGTCCGGCCTGAGTTCTGAAAACCCAAACACCCCCGGGTTCTCTGGACCTTTAGAGTCAACACAGCAAAAATTGAACCCCAAATCTGCACATGTCATGTCAGAGACTCAGCTTGAAACGAAATCCCTCTCACCATCAACAGAGGTTCTGGGGAAAGAAAAAGAGGAAAGAGGATTCTAAGACAGCTGTCAAGGACAGACTCAGGAACACCACTGACACTGTTTGCTGGGGTTTTATGGAAGAATCTACCACAAAATAACTTAAGTCGTACTTGGTTGGGAGATGGGATCCTCGGCTGGAGAAGGAGGCGGGGCAGGGGGTACTGTGAGGTAGGTCTTTCTGGGAGGAGGCGTTTGTTCTGTGCCCACATGGGAGAGCGACTCCCCAGCTTCATAGCCTTTCTTGGTAATCACGTCTTCTCTAGAAGGAAAGACACATCAAATAGCCAGATGAGAGGCTAGTTCAAGTTCAAGGCCAGCCTGGGCAACTTGGAAAGACCCTGAGCAATTTAAAGAGGCTGGGGATGAAGCTCAGTGGTAGAGCACCCCTGGTTCAATCCCCAGTACCCAAAGGAAGAAGGTTTTCAAATACAGATAGGATGAAAAAAAGAGAGAATTACATACCCAGATGTCGGTACCTGAAGAGGACCAGGTAACATTTTAGGGGACTTTCTCCCACTCCTCTGTCACCATCCCCTTGCAAAAAAAAGACGCACTCTAATTCTGAGTCAGCTCTTCTCAAAGTGAGCTCAACTGTCTCCCTTGGTCCGACAGAACCAGTGGAGCTGGGATCCAGGCTCCCCCCCCCCCAGGTCCGCCTCCCCAGCTGGGCTCTCTGTCCGGCCAGGCACCCTGTGAACGCTCCAGCCTGGGCAGACGCTGCCTCCAGGGTTTCTGCGCATCCCACTCAGGCCTGAGCGTCCCTCCCAGTCTTCCAGCCCCAGCCCACAAGTCTCCCCTTCTGAAGAGCCGGGCTTTGCCATCCTGCTCAGGGCTGGGCAAACTGGCCTTGGAGGAACAGGCGCAGCAGGTCAAGCCGTTAGGGATTCAGATTTCATTTGACCTGAACACTTGCTGCGCCCCAATGTCTGAAGATTAGCTAAAAGCAGAAGCCAAGGACATGCCGATTCTCAGCCACACCCTGCATACGTCAGAGGTCCGTCTGGGACAGAGGTGATCCACACAGGACATGTGGCCAGTAAAAGGCAGAACAGGGGTCCAAACTTGGGTGTGGGAGGCGGCAGCAGGGAACGAGTGTCCACCATACTGGATGTACACTGATGTGAGTCATGGCCCGGGAGGGCCTGGGAGAAAGTTCTGTCTCCCACAGCAGGTGACCCAGCGTTCCCAGCAGTACAGGAATAAAGGTATACAACCAGGACCCTCTGCAGCTTCCAGCACCTGCTGGGGCTCAGCCACTATTCCCCATCCCCACCCCACAGCAAGCCAGAGGAGAGTCTCAGGTACCTCCTGTCCATGGTGACTCTGCGCCTGGTCACCTCGGAGGCCAGGTCTCTATAGGGAAGTTCAATGCCGGGGTCCACAGGGCTCTTCTGAGCCATGGTGTGCCCTCGGAGCACTGGAGGAGTCAGATGCCCCGCACCTGTGTAGCTAAAACCCAAGCATCAGAAATAGGATTCAGGTGTCAGGGGAATGCTCCAGTTCCACCCAGCATGGCTTGCAGAGGACTGTCACCTTCTCAGGAGTCTTCCCTCTCCCCACCTGGTCAGGAGGCCCAGAGACTACCTGACTCTCCCCAGACTGCACAGCAGGCCGGCCTGCTGCCTCCCTCTGATGGTGTCCTCCCTCTCAGGGCTCTTGGCACCTGCAGAGCTTTCTTCCCAGAGCCCCAACCTGCCACAGGACAGGAGAGGAACTCAGACAGCAGGGGACTGGAGCCAGTCCCCTTACCCAAACAGGCACCGGCGGCTCCATATAAGAAGACATGGCTGTTGCCCGTAAGTGCCGCCGTGGGACCTCTCTACTTGTATCAGGACTCCCGGGAGACCAATGGGAAACTAAGCAGCAGAGAAATCAGGCAGCTTCCGCAGAAGGCACAGAGCCGGAATCTGACCCCGGGTCTCTCTGCTTCAAGGACGAGGCTCTCTCCACTGCAGAGCCAAGCAACCCCCCAGTGCTACCTCAGGACCAAGCCTTCTCCAAAGAAATGGGGATGCGTCCCCACTCCTGCTCACGGGGTCACACTGTCCCTGTTGGAGCATGAACTGCCGTGGTCTGAGTGCACCAGCTGAATCTTCTGACTGGAAAATCCTTTCTCATCAGGACGTCCCAGGGACTTACCTTTCGATCCCAGGTCAGCTGAGGGTACGGCCTCTTTCACCCTTCAGCTCCTGGTTTGGCCAAGAAACGCCCTCCGCACACTCTGAACCACACCGAAGGTGGAGCTTCTCCAGCTCCCCAGAGAGAAAGACAGGCAACCTCCACCACCACTGCCTCTCTTTTATCCTGCCGAAGTCAGCCTCTCCCGGGAACTGGAGTTAATGGGCTGATCTGCACCTTCAGAAGGTAGCAGCTGATAGGAATTATCCCGCCAACTGTGGCCTTGGGAGAGCCCCACAGAGCAACAGAAGGTGGGTCTCCAGTGTGAGCCAGAGAAGGAAGCACTCTGTCACTTGGGCAAGGGACAGCACTGGCCTAGACTCTAGTGGACATGACGTCTCGACCTGTGTCTCCCAGAGCCATCCTGCTCACCCATGTCCCCCTGTCCTGAGACGCTGCCGAGCTGCTCAGAGGGCAGCTGTTTGGGCTTCGGAATCAAAGGAGTGGACCGTGTAGCTCCCGCTTTTGAGTTAAATGACCCTGGGCAAGCAACTGAACGTCTGTGAGGGGATTTTCTTATCTGTAAGAGAATCCTTCCTCTGGGGTAATTGTAAAAATTGAGAAAATATTTGCAGAAATTCCTAATTGTGTCTCTTTTCCATTTGTAATTGTTCAAAAGCGTGTTTGAATATATGCATTTAGCCCAGGAATGACTATAAAGATATAGGTACGAGTACAGGTATTTCCCCCCTCTACAGCCAGGCGTGGGCCTGGTCCTCCCAAGCCCAGTTTTATACAGTTTGAAAGCAGGAGCCCACTTGCCCCCCCTCCCCCGCTCAGGGCGTGGCAGGGCCATGCTGGGGGGAGACTGGCAGTTACCTGAGCTGAGGCTGAATCTTCAGCAGCTCTGTCCTCCCACCTGTTTCCTTCAGCCACAGGATTCCCAAAGTCTCTAAGTTGTGAGGAGTTTTCAAAGCATAAATTTTGACAGATGTGAGAAGCAATTATGATTTGCACATTTCCAAAAGGAAGCAGAGACTGCTGATTTCTTCAAGTTGTGTGTGTGTGCATGCAAGTGTGTGCATGCGTGTGTGTACGTGTGAGTGTGTGGTGCGAGTGTGTGTGTGTGTGTTGCTGTTACTGCTCAGGGCTTTGGAGGAGGAAGCCTCAGGTTGGCTGTAGTTCAGCTCTACTCCACCTCAAGGGATCAGCGGCAGCCCAAGCCAGAGAAGTGCACTTCCTCCACACCATCCATCCTCTAGGACATGTGCTACTCCTCAGAAGCACGTTCCTGATGCTGACCTGCAAACGTGACGTTCACATTTCACGAAGGAGAGGCTCTGGCCACAAAGCAGAGCGTCTGCTTTTTCCCACTGACATAAAGAAACCAGTCAGAGGGCCTTGCTGCTGGGGGGGAGACACGCTGGCCTTCAAAACAAGGCTCGCAGGACACCATCGTCCAGCGGTTTTATAGCCGTGCTCTTCTCACAACACACGTGGGTAAAATGAAACCAGAACCGTCTGCTGCACCCACAACAGAAAACAGGCAACCTCAAGAGGCTGCAGCCAAACGCTAAAACAGGGGCACGGAAACCTCTCTTCCATTCTCTTAAGTTGCTGGGAAAATACGCGCAGACCTCCGGAGACAGCGGCTTGCTGTTGAGTGTACTCCTGGCAAAAGAGGAGACAGGGTTCTTCCAGAGAGAAGAGGGGGTGTCCCTATGGGCCAGAGGTGTCCCTAGGGACTGCAGTCTTGTCACCCAGTAAAACTTCTCGGCTCCAGCACTCGACTGTGAACTCCCATTATTCAGTCATCACCAGTCTCTGAGAGGCCCGTAAGGCCGAGAGAGTTCTTTTTAGACACATATGCATAATGGCTAGCAGGGCAATTGGCACCACCAACACAGGCCTTCAGGACCTCAAGTGTCCCCTCAGCAACGGGACCCCCTGGTGAGCAGCTGAACGTGCCTGGCCAAATGCCAGCCTCAGTTCGGTGTCCTGTCCACCTGCTCAGGGCTGGTACCTGTGCAGCTGTGTGTGGCTGGAGAGGAACATGCACCTCGATGGCTAGCTTCCCTTTCAATTCACGGCTGCACTCTAGCGGGAGCTGGCCCTAGGCCTCGACAGCGTCTCCGCATTCCTCGGCCCCCCACACCTGCTGGCTCTCATTCCTAGCTGAGGACCCCTGAACCCAGCACAGGGAGCGTCCACATCCCGCACAGCCTCCCAGATTGTGTGTCCGCACTGCCTCCCGTTGCTGAGCTGGCCCTGGGGCTCTGAACCCCATTCCCTCTCATCAGCCTTCATCCCTGCAGCTCTCTCTCCACTACCAAACTGGCTCTTTCTCATCAGTGTAGACATGTTGGTTTTCCCACCCCAAACCCTCCTTGACCTCCTCTCCTGCTGTTTTGAACTGGAGATTGAACCCAGGGGCCACGTCCCCAGCTGGGTCAGCTGAGGCAGGTGAAGGACCGCTGGAGAAGGGGCTGCCAGTGCCGGCTACGGTAGGTATGCCCATCTGTGTGGATGGACTCGACCCCGGGCATAGTCCACCTGGGGTGGCTCCAGGAACACTCTCCTCTGACACGGCCCAGCAAGGACCTGAAAGACAGTGCTCCCACGCGCTCCGATGGTCCTTGGAAGCATGGGGCAAGTGAAGTAGGATTCCACCGCCGATGGTGGAGAGGGAGACACGAGGCTCGGAAATGGGCAGCCAGACTGGACGTGCTGCGCGAGGGCCAAAGGCCACCGACTGTGTTCTGAGGGCGAGCCGAGGGGGACGCTCCCTTCGCCCAGGGGACAAGGAATACACTGCTAAAAGGGGCCCTGGTGTCCCTGGGGGCTTGGGGTAGCTGTCCTCAGTGGCAGGGGCTGCTCGTGGGAGGTGCTCTGATGGGAACTGGCCCCACACACGGCAGCAGCACTGTGAGCGAGGGCAGCAAGGGACGAGAAGGAACATGAACAGGCAACAAGCAGAGTCCGGCCTCCATATCAGTGACCGATGAAGAGGTCCAGGGCAGCCACCTCCACCAGAAGCCATGACCTCTTGCCTCAGTTTCTGACTAAAAGAAACCCGGTCCCCAGGAGGATGGATCATATAACATCATGGCACATGTACAGTCAGGATTCTCCATTGGGACCTTAGGCCATCTGCTCAAGTCACCATGTGGTGGACACAGGAAGATCCATGCATTTTGGAGAGTGTTGGACGGAGGATTCGAGACGATATTAACATGGCTGTGGGTGTAGCTCAGTAGTTGAGCACTCGCCTCACAAGGCTCTCAGACCAATCCCCAGCACTGCAGAAAACAAAACCCCAAACCCCACCCAACACTGTGGGGTTTAGAGTTGAAAGCACAGGGCGGCCAGGAGTGTCCTGGCCCAGCTCTACCTCACAGGGGTCCACCTGGCCTGTGATGCACCCAGTCAGTGGTCACTTCCCTTCTCTTTGGATGTATAATGGGAGTGAACATACTTGGAAGTCAACAGTATTCCACACAGGTCATTGGCCAGTAGGAGCTATTTGTAGCAAGGAAGCTAAGTTGCTAAGTAAAAGTTCTTGAAATCGCCCGCCCAGTCAAGGTAGTAAATAAAATATTATGTGGTGGGTGAGACAGGCCTCCATTAGTGCCCACCTTAGAAAAGTAAAGGATGTAGGGCTAGCAGTTCCTATAATATCCCTATGTAATTGGCTTTTCTGGCCCCTAGAAGAACCAGAGTGAAGTCTATTGCAAATGCAACCAAAGTGAAGCCTCAATTGTAGGTGCTGGGCCAGGAGTAATATATCTGTCAGAGCAAATTAGTGTGGGGGTATCCCCAAGTGACCTTTTAGGGATCCAGTAGTTGGGGCATGATGCTCCATCTCAACAGACTGTCCCTTGTACCTCCACCTGTAAGAAGGAAGCACAATTCCTGGTGGGCCTCTTTGGATTTGGAGGTAGCATTTTCCTGCTTGGGAATAATGTGCCAACCCATTACTGAGTGACACAAAAGTATGCTAACCTGGAGCAGGTTCTAGAGCAGGAAATGGCCACACAAGTCCAGACCATGGGGCCGCTTGCCCACTGCTGGAGGTTAACTAGAGGACATGCTGTCGGAGGTTTTGATGATGGAAAAAGTGTGTTGTGAAAAGTGCCAACAGGGAGACTATGTGCAAGTCCATCTGCTGACAGAGCTTCAGACAGGGTTCCTGAACAGGACATCTGAACCTGGGGTGGGCAGTGACAGAGCAGCCAGCACAGCCCATTTTGCATGATTCTGTTAGATTCACAAGATTGTGCATAAGGAGGGCTGGAGACTCCCATGTCACTACTACTCTTGCACAAGCATCTGTCCCCCAGCTCATCGGGGTCTCTTAGAGTCAGCTTAAAGAGAAGGGAAAATACTCAGTGTGTGGGTGCAAGCCAGAATTGGACAGCTTCTCCAGTTCTCAGGTTGGCCTTGAAGGAGAGCAACAAGGTCAAGTTCCTAAGGTCAGTTTCAGGTTATACATTTGGTCATCTGCTTCGGGTGGAAAGAGAAGTAGCCCAAGGTAAGAACATATGCAAACTCATGAGCAGAAACAGGGCCTTAGAGGGAAGACTGGAAGACCACTCAGTTGCTTGATGACTAGACTTTGACGTAATAGGGCAGGACCTACCTCAGCCTGCAGCACTAGAAAAAGGCTCACAGTGTCCTGTCCTCATGGGATCCTGCACAATATCTCACTGGACCAAGGAACATATATCACATCAAAAAAGATGTGGTAGTTACACATTACCAAGGGACCCAGTGGCCCTATCACATTCTGTACTACCTAGCTGCCAACCTGATGGCATATTGATATGGCCCTTTGAAGATAAAACTGAGACGCCAACTTGGAATTATACCCCGTGAAGATGGTGTGGAGGCAGTGTCTAAGTCTCTTGCCTCCTGTCATTCATATCTGGGGAGTCACTGACTGCCAACTAAGGAACTGAATAAGGCAGAAGTGATAGGATGTCACTTCTGACACTAAGTTACTAAACACTGTGACTTCTGTCTCGGATGTCTAGATTGGAATCCAGCTGCTAGAATGCCAGGCAGCCCCATGGAGTCACGTGTGGAGAGCTACTTGTAAGGTCAGGCACCGATGATCCAAAGGAGGCAGATGAAAGCAGCTGAACGAGGCTTCATTGAGATTCGCTCCCAGAGGAGCTCAGGGGGAATCTCACCTCGGCTCGGCCGGATTGGAATTTCATTGGGTTTAGGGCAGGAAGGGAGGGCTTGGGACAGGAAAGGGAGGTTTTTAGAGTCCCTTGTCCTCCTGGGGTTGTTTGGGGGGAACTTGCTGAGATCTGATTCCTTCCAGGATTGGTTAGGAGACCTCACTGATTGACAGGCACCAGCGCTGCTTGTCTGCCAGAGCCTGATTGGTTGTTTTTTCAGGTGCAGGTAGCTTGGTGCTTTGTTCCCTTAGCCACCTCAAACCGACCTAACACTACTGAGCCACAAGCATATGGTGACATTGGAGGACAATTTCCCCCATTTGAGCCTTACAATGAGACTGCAGACTTGGTCAACAGATGGACAATGAAATCCATCTGGAGGGCCCTGAGCCCTAGGCACCAGCTGAGCTGCATATACTCCTGGCTTGGCCCACAGACACTGAGATGCTTGCAGGAACTATTGTTTTGGGGTTATTTGTTACACAGCAACAGATAATTAATAACCGATTGCCCTTCCAAGAACCAAGGGTGAAATTAAGCATCTTACTCACTCAGGAAACGACTTTCATCCCTGCCAACTCTGGGCATTGGGTTGGGGCTCTTGTTCACAGAGGAAAGATGACCATCAGAGACAAAGGAGGAAGGAGCTATTGCTTCTTCCTGGTCACCTGGGCTTTATCTTGCCAAGAGACCAACAGGGAAGGAAAGAAGTTACAAAGCAGAAGGAGCTGGCTCCAGTAGTTGGGAGATAGCTTTTATACAGAGGATCTAGAGAGCACATTGACCTCAGGGAGGGCCTCAGGCCTTACTTGGAGCAAGGGCAGAACCTGGGTCAGCCTGCTAGTCGAGAGGTGCTGGCTGAGGGCGAGGGACATCTAGAAGGAGCAGGAGAGAGTATCAGCTGTGTGGCCTGGAGACGGTTGCAATGGCAGGTTTACCTTTACCTACTTTATCAGGTAGAGAGCAACCAATGGAGCAGCTACTGCCAAACCTTATCCCAGGAAGCCAGCATGTCTGAGCAGTCAAGGGAGGAGCACAGTGGAGTGTGGGTACCTGGACCTCATTTTGAACCAAGAACTTGCTTTTTCCAACTGCTGGGAGTATTAGCTCAGATTGCCCCTGGCAATTCCCTACTCTCCCACCCCAGGGCAATAACTGGAGGTGAGAGCCGGAGTCCTTTTTTCAAGGCCTGATGATTCGGAGGGCCATCATTTCTCTAGAAATTCTCTTTGAGACAGAGGCCTCTGCTGCTTGGGCATCTCAATATAACTGCTCCCTCTGCCCATTCCTTTTACTCCTCCACAAGTGTGGATCCCAAGGGCAGGTCACATCTCTTCTGCAGAATCTTGTGGAACCTAAGACAAACGCATAAACCACTATATGTGGTCAAGGAACACCATCCTATCTTCAACTCACATGGAGGGAGGTTCAGGAAACACCAGAGTTGTGTAGGTGTTTAAAGAAAAAAAATGGTCAGGGACAACCCAGAGTTAAATTTGGGTATAAGCCAGCATTTAGAAAAGAATTAAAAACAGAAAAGGGTGTTAATGGTCTCAAACTTTTTTTTTTTTTTTTTTTTTTTTTTTTTTTTTTTACGAATCACTTCTGAAGTTAAATCGTATGTGGTCCCTCAACACAGAGATGGATTTTATTTTACTGTGAAATGCATCTAGGGAACCTTGACCCCTCAGTATAATCTGAAGTGGGAAAGAGCAGCGGTAATGTACACCTCATATTTACAGCAGCTATTCAACTCTAGGGAATCCAGGGCCCTGAAGAGCTGTGTAGTTAGCCAGGCAGTTAAGTTCATCACATTTCCAGACACCAGGCCTGGCAGGCTTCTGTTGGGCAGTGCTGCAGACCCACCTCAGCCTCCCGCATGCCAGGCAAGTGCTTTCCCATTGCACCACACCGTGGCACAGGCATGGTTCATGTTTTTTCATTTTTTAAATATTTTTTAGTTGTAGTTGGACACAATACCTTTATGTATTTATTTTTATGTGGTGCTGAGGATCAAACCCTCACGTATGCTAGGAGAGAGCCCTACCTTGAGCCCCAGCTGCAGCCCATGTCTGTTTTTTTTTTTTTTTAATATTTATTTATTTATTTATTTTTTAGTTCTTGGCGGACAACATCTTTGTTGGTATGTGGTGCTGAGGATCGAACCCAGGCCACACGCATGCCAGGTGAGCGCGCTACCGCTTGAGCCACATCCCCAGCCCCCATGTCTGTTTTTAAACCTCCTGAGACAGAGAACATCCTTCTAGGGGCTGAGTAATTTCTCCTTAGTCGTTCATCAGGCACCTGCAAGCCCAGCGCTCTCACCGTGGTGTATTCAGTCGGAAGCGCTTGTGATGGCGACTCAGACTGCCTGGACCAACGCTTCCTCTTGCCCTCTGTGCGCTGCTGGGCACGGGAAGGTGAGGGCAGCTGGCATGTGTCCACCAGGGCAGCGCTTGGCTCTGTGGTTTCCAGGTGTTTGCTCCTTTAATGCAGGAGTAGCTGGGGAAGCACAGGGTGACTGCAGCATCTCCACGGGCTCCAGTTTCCTGAGATCTCTGGCTGACACAAACTTGGAAGAAAGCCTTTGTAACCAGGGGTGTGAATTAGGGAGAACAGGCTCAGTCGTCAGGCATTAGTGGCCAGGCCGTGTTCCCTTTAGGAACCCAAACTACCAAGCCTGACCACAAAAGGTAATGCTACTGTCTTATCTCTTTGCTCTTCTGTCTCTTTAATTCAACCATGAGCTCCTAGAAGGGTGGATCATGGTTTTGGCTTTGAATATTTAGGACCCAGCAAAAATGCCTGCCCCGTGCTTTGTCCCCTAGATAAAAATGTGATCACCTCCTGTGGGAGGCGTTCTCAGAAGCCATCTCGTACTTCCTGACTGCATGTCATATTCCACCCCCTTCAGTGCTTGGGATTGAACCCAAGGCCTGGAAACGCTTAGAATGTGCCAGGAAAGTGCTCCACACCGGGCCACAGGCTCCAGCCCTCCTAATTACATTACAATGTACATTTGGAAAGAAGGCAAACACTCCCAGTGCCTGAATCGTGCCCTGTCGGCTGCTGGGGGTAGAGATGGGGGTGAGTGACAGTTCAGTATAATTCTGTCTTGCCCCGAAGCTTCCCACTGTGGCAACTGAGCCACAGGAAACTTCCCAACACCCAGTTATATTCCCAGGTTATAGACGTCCAAGGCTTGCGCAAGCCCTTTGGCAGGCAGCACCAGCAGACCCGAGCTGGGCACCTACACTTTGGTGGCAGCCAAGGCACTAATAGGGCTGCCTCCCTAAAACCACTAACTTTATTCACATTAGCAATTTGTTCTAAAGCCACTGAATTCTTTAGTTGAGCAAAATTTTAAAGTGAAATGGAATGGTGTATCTCCAATTTGAAAACTAGTGACTAAAGCAAGCCAGATACCATTCTACACACAAGTGTCTGAAATGAATAGCTGAACATTTTGCTTCTTGGCAAATCTAACTCCAGAGAGCTGGAGTACCTCTTGTTCTGTCCTTGGAACTGACACTATCCTCAGGGCCCACAGGCTCTACTTAATGAAATTCCCTCACTGTATTCTTCACTAAAGAGTAATGCATTTTGGGATGGGTGCAGTGGCACATGTCTGTAACCCCAGCAGCTCTGGAGATTGAGACAGGATTGAGGGTTCAAAGCCACCCTCAGCAAAAGTGAGATACTGTCTCTGAGTAAAATACAAAATAGGGCTCGGGGTATGGCTCAGTGGTTGAATGCCCCCGAGTTCAATCCCCTATACCAAAAAAAAAGAGTAATGCATTTTGGACTCTTTTCAGTTCAGATGAGGAACTACTGGGCTCATAAAACCAGTTAAGACCCCAATTTGTGTATAACTCCTGGACTTATTAGCTAGTATCAAAAACTGGAGGGCTGAGGTTGTGGCTCAGTTGTAGAGCTCTTGCCTAGCATGTGTGAAATAAGTGAATAAAATAAAGGTTCATCAATGTCTAAAAATTATATATATATATATAAAACTGGTGGTTGAAAACTGGTGGGAGGTGGGCTCGGGCCACCCCTGTGGGAGAAGTGCAGGAATGGCACGGGGAGAGGAGGGGAGACAATGTTAGGTGGATACAGAGTGGATAGAGAGTTCATGGTCCAGGGCAGGAGGAAGGTGTCAGCAGCCAGGAGATTCCGGGAGGATGATTCTGCCCACCACTACCCCCCAGGGAAGGCTCAGTTTGGCCCTTCTTGCAGTAGGCACCAGAGCTCACCTTCAGAAACCAAAGTTGGGATGAGGGTTGGGCTGATCCTGTTTCAGGGAGCAGAGCCTGTGCTGTTGATGGATTTCATCCTTAACTGCTGTGGCACAGAATCTCATCTTCAGATACTTGCAAAATAGATCCCGGATTCAGGTGTGGCTCTATGAGCAAGTGAATATGCGGATAGAGGGCTGCATTATTGGTTTCAATGAATACATGGACCTTGTATTAGATGATGCAGAAGAGATTCATTCTAAAACAAAGTCAAGAAAACAGCTGGGTTGGATCATGCTAAAAGGAGATAATATGACTCTGGGGGCTGGAGATGTGGCTCAAGCGGTAGCGCGCTCGCCTGGCATGCGTGCGGCCTGGGTTCGATCCTCAGCACCACATACAAACAAAGATGTTGTGTCTGCCGAAAACTAAAAAATAAATATTAAAAATATTCTCTCTCCCATCCAAGTACTAATCAGGCCCGACCCTGCTTAGCTTCCGAGATCAGATGAGATCGGGCGCGTTCAGGGTGCTATGGCCGTAGACAACTCCCATTTTTACCCCAAATACAGATTGCAGAATCGCATCGTGTACGGATGGGATTCTGCAATCTGTATTTGGGGTAAAAATGGGAGCTCATAACCCACTTGATTCTAATGTATGAAATATGATATGTCAAGAGCTTTGTAATGTTGTGAACAACCAATAAAAAAAAGAAAAAAAATTAAAAAAAAATTCTCTCCCCCCCATCTAAAAAAAAAAAATGACTCTGCTACACAAAGTGTCTCCAACTAGAAATGATCAATGAAGTGAGAAATTACAGAGAAAGCAATTTTTTTTTTTTTTAAATTTAGCCATCTTATCGCTTATCGGCCTTTTGGCTAAGATCAAGTGTAGTAAATTTAGCCGTCTTTGCCTGGAATATAGTTCTAAAACATTAGTTCACATTGTTTTGATGACCTATGTTATTACCAGATGAAAATAAATGCTGTGGGACTCTTTATTAAAACAACAAAAACTGGTGATACATCGGGCTTAATCAGGACTGCCTGGAGACCTCTGGAAGATTCAGATCATATTTTAAAAGTTAAGCAGGGCTGGGCTTGTGGCTCAGCGGTAGAGCGCTCGCCTTGAACATGCAAGACCCTGGGTTCGATCCTCAGCACCACATAAAAATAAATAAGTGAAATAAAGGTACTGTGTCCAATTACAACTAAAAAATAAATATTAAAAAAAGTTAGGAAGTATTAATATAAATGGGGTGGGAGGGCTTAGCTTAGCTCAAGCTGTCTTCCTTCTCCCATTGCATATTATTTCTGTCAAGAGAAATAAAAAAAAAAACAAAAAAAATTACATTGGAATATGGAAATTAATGGTTCTTAAGCCAAGTTTTAATTACTGTTAGCTAACACATATTGACCGATGCTCATGGCTACTAGGCAGTTAAGTCTGTGATTATGTGGTTTCTATACTTTACACTCTTGAGACACTGTCAAATTAGGTAAGGGAGAACTTGGAAAACCAAAGGTATAAAAACTCATGGGTATTCTCTATTCAGATTGCTTTCATCAATCATGCCATTTTACAGACAAAACTTAACAACCATAAATGTGTATGTAGAAGATTCCAGTTAGCAGAAGTCTAAGGAATGGCACAGCCCTACATGAAAAGATTAGAAAAATGGGCTGGGGATGTGGCTCAAGGGGTAGCGCGCTCGCCTGGCATGCGTGTGGCCTGGGTTCGATCCTCAGCACCACATAAAAAGATGTTGTGTGCGCCGAAAACTAAAAAATAAATAATTTTTTTTAAAAAGAGAGAGTGAGAGAGTGAGAGAGTGAGAGAGAGAGAGAGAGAGAATTTTTTAATCTTTATTTTTTAGTTTTCGGTGGGCACCACATCTTTGTATGTGATGCTGAGGATCGAACCCAGGCCGCACGCATGCCAGGCGAGCGCGCTACCACTTGAGCCACATCCCCAGCCCTAAATAAATGTGAAGAAAAAGAAAATAAGTGTATACCAAAATCAAACAACTAGAGTATCTACATTTTTCAATTTCCTACTTTCATTGATGTTCAGAAACATCTGAGGGCTTCAACTTTTGAATCCAAGTGACACAGGTCAGTTCCAGTCACCAATAGTGTTGGTAAGGATTTGGGGAAAAAGATAAACATTGCTGGTGGGACTGCAAATTGATGCAATCAATGTGGAAAGCAATGTGGAGATACCTTAGAAAACTTGAAATGGAACCACCATTTGACCCAGCTATCCCACTCCTTAGTCTATACTCAAAGGACTTAAAATCGGCATACTATAGTAACATTGATGTTTACAGCAGTCCAATTCACAATGGCTAAACTGTGAAACCAACCTAGATGCCCTTCAATAGATGAATGGACAAAGAAACTGTGTAAGCCAATCCTGAAAAACCAAATGCTCAGTTTTCTCTGATATAAGGATGTTGATTCATAATGGGGATGGCAGGCGGAGCATGGGATAAATGGAAGAACTTTAGATAGGACAAAGGGGAGGGAGGGGACATGGGGGTAAGATGGATATCATTACCCTAGGTATATGTATGGAGACACGAATGGTGACTCTACTTTGTGTACAACCAGAGACATGAAAAATTGCGATCTATGTGTGTAGTATGAATTAAATTGCATTCTGCTGTCATATATAACAAGTTAGAATAAATTCATAAAATTATGGCATTTGCAAGTATGGATGGAGTTGGAGACTATCATGATAAGTAAGCCAATCCCACAAAACCAAAGGCCAAATGTTCTCATAAGTGGATGCTGATCTATAATGGGGTGAGGTGGGTGCATGGAGGAACTTTGATTGGGCAAAGAGGAGTTGGGGAAGGGAGGAGGCATGGGGCAGGAAAGACTGTGGAATGAGATGGACATCATTACTCTAAGTACATGTATGACTGCACATATGGTGTGATGCTACATCATGTACAACCAGAGACATGAAAAGTTGTGCAGCAATTGTATACAATGAATCAAAATGTAAATGGTTAAGGTGGGCCAGTGTAACATTATTACTGTCTTGTTCTTTTCTACTTCATTTCAAATAGACATTTTACAGTTGAAATCTTAGGCACCTAAAGGTATTTCTTAGAGCTCATCTAAAACACATTAAGAATGCTTTATATTTATTCACAGTACAGAAAAAAGATTGCAAGGGAATGCAAAATCATGCCACAGCAGCATGAAAACATTACTCATGAGCAGGGTGTGGTAGCAAATGCCTGTAATCTCAGAAACTTGGGAGGCTAAGGCAAGAGGATCACAAATTTTTTTTTTTTTTTTTAAAGAGCAGTGGATATATAGTAACTTTTAGTGAATCAGGGGGACCAATCCAGGACATTTATTTTTTATTTTATTTTTTTATATATTTATTTTTTAGTTCTTGGCGGACACATCTTTGTTGGTATGTAGTGCTGAGGATCGAACCCGGGCCGCACGCTTGCCAGGCGAGCGCGCTACCGCTTGAGCCACATCCCCAGCCCAAGAGGATCACAAATTTGAGGTGAGGCCAGCCTCAGAAACTTAGTGAGAAAAAAAAAAAAAAAGGTTGAGGATGTGGCTCAGTGGTCAAGTACCCTTGGTTTAATCCCTAGGACTGAAACAAGCAAACCCCCCTAGAAATATCTGAGAAGCACATGCCCCGTGGCCTGTAAACAAAGATAAACAGTTTGTTACCCTTTAGTTCCTGAAGTTAGGACTAAGGAGGCAAACATCAAGTGGTGGCTACAGCTCTTTGGTAGTTTTGTATTTCCAACCTTATTCACTATACTATTTTCACCCAGTCAAATACAATAAGCCAGAGCTTTTAATTTAGAGCATATTTTGAGAGAAACCCAAGACCAAGAGGCTTATGTGAAGGCCCTTGAGTATTTTAAGGACTCCACAATAAGAGGGCACGCATGGCATTAGGGAACAAACAACTCATGTTGCTGAAGCTGGGTCTGGAAGCTACGTGCTCTGGATATGGAATTTTAGGATAAGTGACTAACAACCTCTCAGTAATCTACACACTGAATAAACGAGAAAAGGAATGTTCTAGTCTTCTGAGCAGAAGATGACGTTTACTGTGTTAACAAAAATGTGAAAATCACAAATGTAAATGCTCATATCTACTTCTGGTCTTTCAACATCCATCCACAAGAATGTTAATTTTTTTTTTTTTTGGTGGGGGATGGGGTACTGGGAATTAAGCCAGGGGCCTTAACCGCTGAGCAACATCCATGGTCTTACTGAGTTGCTTAGGCTGGCTTTGAACTTGTGATCCTCCTGCCTTAGTCCCCGAGATGCTGGGCTTACAGGTGTGCAGTACTACATCCTGCGGCGACTCTGTTCTATATTTGTTTCCAATTCAAAGTGTAAACACTACAAAAATAGGAGCCAAGACTACTCCCCTCCACAATAGTTACTTTGACTGAATAAACTTCGAAGTACTGAATGGTAAAGTCAAGTCTCTGGATGACAATCTTCCTTGAGCATAATGTGTTTGATATTTTGGTACATGACAGGCTTTGCTTAGGATTTTAGGAATGGAACAGAAGACCCAAGATTCATTATTTAGAGAATACTTTATTAGTTTCTGTAATCAAACCCACGTAGATAAGACCTTACATATTTAATACAGTGCGTTACCCCTGTACAAATGGAAAAAAATTAAGTTTAACATTTCTAGACCAATATGGCTGTTAATTTCTGTACAATGCCAACTCAACACGGTAAACTGGGATACTTTTCCAAAGTTGACAGCACAGCTAAAGTTTCCAAAAATTCAAATTATCTATATATGTATATATATATATTTATTTATATTTATATAAAAAGACCAATAATAGCAGTATGTTCTGCATCAGCAGCAGCAACAGCGTTTCCAGGTTCTGCAGTCATCTGAACAGAATCATAGACACACCCAGCATACTCCATTTAAAAAAGGGGGGAAAGTAAAAAAAACAAAAACAAAACAAAACCCGAGAAAACAGCAAAATTCTGTTACTGTTGTGATACCTGGCACCATTTTTTTTTTATTAGCTTCTCAATCATCATCTGAAAAGAAAACATTCTAGAGTAACATCATTAAAAACAGCTCTGATAAAGCACGGTCACTACCACGTATCATAAAGCAGGTACGAGAGGTTTAACATTCACAGCGTATGATACAGTACTGTCCTACATCTACAATACTAGAGGGTACGATTACAAAGGCAATTATTTGAGACTTGATTCTACTTTTCCAGCAGAGGGCCAAAAGGATGGTATGACACAGCTCTGTAAAGAAATGTACTTCCTTAGGATTTCCTTTCATTGGCAGCACAGTTCCAAGTACTCATTCTCTTCATGAACGTCAGCTAAAAACCGTTAATGGGGGTGGGGGGTGGGGTGGGGAAGGAACAAAAAGCAAAACAAAACAGCCATTGGATCCATACAAAGGTGACCAAGTGGAGGCAAGCAAGACTCAACCTAACTAGCATTTGACCAAATCTGTCAAGTTTGAATGGTGAGCGCTCCAAGCTTCAGACCACAACCAAACACAGCATCATTTCAAACAGAGGCAGTTGCCAAACACTGCTCATTCAGATATGCTCAAGGATGCTGATGTCAATATTGAACCATCTGCTCACTCATTCAGGAAGAAGGGGAGATCAGTTACGACTGTACTTTGATTGTGTTCAACTCAATCATCATATTACAAAAATAGCAAGCTGCCATAATAAAAAATAAGGCTCCTCTCTCCAGCACCAGTTATCTTCAGCTCTTCACCTCCAAGCCTACAAACACCACAACCATATCCAACGAACATAAGGGAGCAAAGAAACCACATGTGATCTACTGGCCGGGTCCGCCACACTGTTCAGGCTGAGCTATTCCTCTGTGGTGTTATTTTCCTCCTATTTCTGGTGTTTCATCTAACCATAAAGATTTTTAGGTCTAAATTATATGCACTTCAGGAATATGTGCACATAGTCATATATAGATTCTGACTGAAGATGCACGGCCATCAACTGAGCAAATGTTATACAGTAGGTGCAAGCTTGCCAAAGCCTGGTTTTAACTGGTACAGCAGCTGGGTGTCAGAGCAAATCACTCTTATGTCCTTGTGCATCTCCAAGCCCTAGACAGAATAATGTCACAGACCATTTTAACCGGGTGGCTCCTGGCATTATCTGACTTCATTCTGTTTCCCCTCCCCCCTCCCCTCAATACCCTGCAATAAACCACAGCCTTTAAGATTTCGTTTCTTCGGTTTTGATTGCTTGAGGTTTGATTGGTCCAGTTCTGACAGGTTTGGTGGCTATGGTGGGTGCAGGGGGTGGCTTTTCTTCTACTTTTTCCTGACAGACCCCAGGAGGGTCGGTCAGTGTTTCAGGAGGTTTACTTGAATCACTGTCCACTTTCTGGGTTTTGCCTCCTATCTGTTTGCTCTGTTGCTGTTCAGAGAAGAACCGCTGCGTGGACTGAAGAACCTCTGCTCTCTGCTTTGCCTTAAAAAGTGAGAAACAATAATTGAAAATGCTGCAGCATCACCAAAGCCTGTCAAATCAATCTCAGTTCAAATACTTTTACCAATCACAAATCAGTTTTCCCCTCGTTGGTTTGGCCTAAGCCAAAGGTACCTCATTGACCTTTCAGTTTTTAGTGCATAGACTTCTTCCTATCTTTGAAAAAATTTCATGTGATTTTTTAAATATTTGAAACAAGACCACCTCCCACCATCTTTTCAGAGTCTGCCCTCTTATAAATAATAAAACATATATTGCTAGTGATCTGAATCTTTTCTGGAACAGCTTATTGATATCAAATTTTATTTAGGGAGGCTGCTTGCAAGTCTGAAAACATACATGTAACACTTAAAACTTCTAGTTATCAATATGTGGTCTACAATAAAATGAAAAGGAAGCACTTATATTGTGGCATTACCAACACCTAGGACCAAATGTCTTGTGGCTGAGTCCTCTTCCCACAGCTCTCTTCTGCAGGGGAAGAGCATCAGAAATTAGTAACTACAACTTCACTTGATCACTAAGTTCTGATAGCTCCTACCACATTCTGAGCTGGTAAAATAATTTCTTAGTTTTACTGACTATGTTCCCCAAAGAACATACTTACGTCAACCTGTAAACTATCCTCTGTAACATACACAATTCAAACTATATACCTCTTGCATTTAACAAAAAATCCTGTATGGTCTACAGGTAATCTGTACTAGTCAAAGATTTAAAGCAATTTCAAGAAATCTGTATACTCTCCCACCCCATTAAGGTTATCAAGCTCTACTGTCATTTCTGACAAGAGAATGTGTGAAATTAAGTGCCAAGGAGCCAGGAGCTGGAAACCAAGGCCAGCCATAAAATCTCCAAAGCTTTTTACGTATGCGAGGTATTCTTAGTAGAAATAGTTGAAAATCCTAGGCACACGGCCTAATAAAAGCAGATAATATTTAACAAGTTTTACTGCAGGGTAGTCTTTACATATCATTACTCAGCATCAGAAACACAAAGGATGTCAACACTGGAAGAAACTTCAGTCAGCCAATTGAATTATTCTCTAACAAGGTCATCACAAACATGTTTCTAATTCAGAGTAAAAGTATCACTATGCACATGTCCCTGGTTATAAGCAATAAGCTTGTCTTTGTTCCAGTCTGATCTACATAGTGACAAAACAAACAAAATAACTAATATCTCTAAGGTCAGAAAACTTCCTCTGGCTGGACAGGCAGACAGGTAAGGGCCATGCTACAAAAGGCTGTCCCCACACAGACTCCTAAAGGCATGCCTCTGCTTTAGCAAACTTCATGTTTACTTGTGCCTTTCATCATGAAGGATCCCAAAGTGCTTTTCTGAGTTCTTCATCTATAACTGTACAATCCATTGCAGAACATGCCCACCTCCAGGGACAGGCAAAAAAGGATGTGAGGACAGTTTGAGAAGACTACACTGGAATGATTCATGAAGGAAGAAAAAAATCAAGATAGGTAACATGTCTTACCCTCTCCAGAGTTTTTACATAACCATGATTATATGATAGGCTGGATTGGGGGTGAAGGAGGGAGAGGAGGGAAGGGAGGGAAGAAAAACAAAGTAAAAAATGAAAGAAAATGGGGAAGGCTATAATAACCCACTATTACTTTTTTGCTATTTCAAAAATATAGCATCCAAACTCAGATCTCCCTCAAATACTTGTTTTATAAGCAGTTCATCTGACCAGAGTTTAAAATGTCATTGATTTTTGACTACAGTTGTAAAACAAAAAAACAAAAACAAAAAACCCAAAAAACAAACAAAAAAAAAAAAACAAAAAACAAAACCCTCAAAAAACAAAAACAAAAAGTAAAAAAAGAAAAGGAAAATGGTTGGGGTGGGAGGGAAAAATAGGGCAGGGGAGGGGGAGAGATGAACAAAAGTAGTGTGGTTAAGTCTCTAAGGCAACAAATGCCTGGCTCTGTGGTTATGGTCCAGAGGCATTTTAAGACATGGTTCAGAGACAAAATCTTGCTCTGTTGGCTGTTAACACTGTACTAACCTTCATGTCTTGTTCAGCCTTCAACGCAGCCTGGGCCTGATTACCTCTGACTCCAGATAGTGATCCACAAGGACCCCTGGCTACATGTGGCAAACGAGCATGGCTCATGAGGCCTGTGGTCAGCGGAGGAGGCATCTGACTGGCCAGTGCCATTGGTGGCCTCTGAACAGGCGCTGGGAAGGTGTTAGTATGTGGGGCTCTTACCAATGGAGGGACCAGGTTAGGCTGAGAGAGAATCTGAGTGGAAAAAACAAAACATACAACATTGAACTGTTAAAAAAAAAAAAAAAAAAAAAAAAAAAGCCAACTAGACCAGGTTGGCCTATCCCAGAATAAATCTGTTCCCATCCTGTCAGTGAAAGGAAGCTTATGGATTGTGCCGTTTCATCAACAAAGACAAAGAACAAACAAGTCATGCTTAGAGGATTTTACAGAAAAATTAGGCAAAGCATGCTACGGCATGTCAGTTGATTCTAGCGCCTCAGCTGCAAACTCCAGAGGGGGTGGAAAGGCTATTCATTAAGATATCTTTAAAAGAGGTACACCTGCAGAAAAGGCATATGCCTACACCAAACTTAATCTGAAGATAATCTCAGGAACCAATTCTAGTTTGTGAGAGTTGTCATCAATTTTTAGTCCATCTACGATTAGCAAAGGGAAACCAACTTTTTTTCACATTTACTGGAAACATCTATTTGGAAATTTTACTTCAACTGCACGTAGAGTCATTAAAAGAAGAAAAAAAAAAGCATAATTAAGAAAAAACCCACTTGGAACCTAGAAAACTTCAAGCACTGGGACCTTCACTGAAAAGTCAACTTCTTCAAAAAAGGATAAATTGAACAGGACTCAAATGATCAGAGCTGTGTGGGGAATCTTGGAATATTTCTATTGTCTGCTTTAAAAGTAAGCTATTACTATTGGAGTATAGCTATAAAGTGCAAAGAATTTATTTAAATATCATAAATTTTTTTTGTTAAAAAAAATCAAACTTTTTCATTTAAAACTGTACTTCTTAAATTGGTTAACATTCAGTAAGATTATAAAATCAGAGATTTAATCAGATTAGCAATTGTATGCAAGTAAATAATACTCATTCTTACTTATGTCTGCCTACCTGGGGTGCAAACTGTGTAGGAAATGGCTGTGTCATTCTCACGGTGGCAGGGGCTGACTGGAACTGCTTCTGATAGACAATGCTGCTCATTTTGCTGGACTGGCTGTTTGGACTTGTTGAAGTAGCCCTTGGAGAGAAGCCATCGCTGGTCAGTACAGTACTGCCATGTAAATGCTGCTCAATTTTTAAAGGCGTTTTTCTTGGTATTTTCATCATACTTGGTAGGTGATGAAAATTGACCAAACACTGTGCTAGGAGCCAGAGGCAGAGGCGAAAAAGGAGAATAGCTACATTTGCCCTGCATTAAAAGAATTTTCTTTCTTCTTTGTGCGGTACTGGATTGACCAGGGTCTCACACAACACAGGCAAGCATTCTAACACTGAGTTACACACCCTACTGTTCTAAGACAGACTCTCAGCTAAGTTAGTTGCATGGGCTGGCCTGGAACTTGGGATTTTCCCGACTCAGCCTTCTGGATAGCTGGGATTATAGGTGTGAGCCTCTATGCCCAGGTGAGTTTTCTTAAAATACACGTTAACATTTTAGATAAAATTATCAAGGTGTCAACATATAATTATTCAACAAACAAAGGTGATTGATTAATTACTTTGAAACTTCATAAGCAAATTTAAATATGAATTTTACCGGAAAGGACTAGATGTTGGTGTAGTGCTTCTACCGCCGATTGGAGGTGTGCCAGGTTTTATATCAATGCCACTTCCAAAGGCTTTTAGTTCCATTTCAGACATCTGAGAAAACACATAAATAAACTTAACATTCCTTCAATTCCATAAGGCAGGTGCTATTTAATGTCCTACATGTGAGGTTTCACGTAGGAAAGCACAAAAATCTTATTACTGGGCTTCAAATTTCACAGAATTATCAGGCTAAACAGAATTATACAGAAATTTGAGATTTTCTGCAGGATGGTAAAAAACTGATACTTGAAGAAACCAAAATTAACAATAAAAAAGCCCCACATAAATGCATACATCTGAACACAGGGCTTAAATTTTTTAAGAAGTGCATAGTTTCTCTTCACTTACTTTTCCTGTGGTTGCAATCATGCTGTGCTGTGTCCCAGCAGGGATTAGTCCTCTGAAGGGTTGGCTTACTTGTGCAGGACGGCTAAGACTCTGAGCCTGAGCTTGTGGAGTTGTGTGCTGTAAAGGGGGCTGAAGAGTCTGAGGCAAAGCAATCAGAGGCTGCCCTGTAGATCCAAAATTAGGCAAGGAAAGCTGGGATGCCGGTAAAGGGACTGTCACCTAGAAAGCAAGCATGTAGACGTCACTGCAGTTATTTGCTTATAACTTTGGTATGCATATCCCTTTAAGGATACACCACCCTTCAAATACTTTTGAGTAAGTCTTTAAATAAAATAAATTAATAATATATAATTAATAATACATTATAAATATACTTCACATACAAATTTTTGCTTAGTGACTATCCCATTCTTTTATTAAAAGTATATCAACAAAATGTAGTCATTTTGGGAAATGTGCTCTTGGGCAATTTCATCATCACGTGCATATCACAGATGATCCTTCTATAAACTAACATGGCCAGGACTGCGCTCTCTCTTACATGAGGTCTTGAAATGTGCCCACAGTGGTCTTAAGTTTGACCCTCACTTCAGTCTTCCAAGCAGCTGGGAATACAAGCGCCTGCCACCACACCAAGCAGGTCATACAGTCTTTACATGCAGTGTCTCATTGATGGAAACATTACTATGTGATGCTCAACTGTGGTTTTGTTCATGTGTAGTGAATAAACTAACTGAAATAATCTGACCATTTTTGAAGTTCATAGTACATGTCAAATAACCACAAAATACATGTTATAATTTTAAGAAAGTAGTCACGAGTTCCCAAATAGATATTTGTATAATGTTTTCTGTTCTGGTCAAAACAAGGTTCAATGAGAAAAAAAAAAGATTAAATTCTCAAACACTATCATCTCCATAAGATGACATTATATTTATAAACTGTTGCTCCTTAAAAATAAGAACCAAAAAGAGTCATGATAAGATAATTAATGGCTTGCCCTTCTCCTCCAGACTTCCACCCACTTTTAATGATGTTATTAGAAGACATAAAACAAAACAAAACCCATATATTTTTTCATTGAGGAACACTGTTGCATTCATTAGAAAGTCGATGGGCACTTACACTCTCACTCTGTACTACACCACCCAATGTGTCCCATCACGCTGTCCCTAAGAGTCTCCCTTCATCTCTAACACTGATGGGCAAACCACCTACCACATTTATATTCCTGAAAAATGGTTTTCAAACTTTTATATTCTTTTTTAAAAAATATTTATTTTTTAGTTGCAGTTGTCAATACCTTTATTTTATTTATTTTTATGTGGTGCTGAGGATCGAACCCAGGGCCTCATATGTGCTAGGTGAGGGCTCTACTGCTGAGCCATAACCCCAGCCCCAATCTTGTATATTCTTATGAATCCTTTCCTAAAATAAAGGATAACGGAAACCTAGTCCAATTAAAAAAAGGGGGACAGGGGCAGGCTGTGAATATAGTTCAGTGATACATGTGTGAGGCCTTGGGTTCAATCACCAGTATGGGTTGGGGGGACCCAGAAATGATCAAAGTGGGGAATGAGGGGGGAAGAGTCAGGAGAAGGGTATTATGGGGTGAATGAAGCACCTTCCACTGTCAGTGGACTCAATGGAACTCCCAGAACACCTGAGGGGTGTTTGAAAAACCACTCCTCCCATCTTATTTCTATATAAATTCCCAGACAATAACAAAAGCAATAAAAATAATAATAAAATTGAGGAAATTTACCATGCCATAGTTTACCTGCTGGAGAGCACTCGGTGATTGGGCAGTGTTATAAAAATTTGTTTGCCCAGGCTGTTGTACTTGTCCAGAATAAAGATTTGAGGCCTGGGTCAGATTTGCTCTAGCCTAGAAAAAATTTTTATAAGATAAAATAGTCAGATACTAGTAAAGGAAAGGGGAACTCATTACTTTTTCATTGTGTCTTCTATCACACTTTTATTCTTAAAAAAAAAAAAAAAAAGTCTCCTTAAAATAATCTGGATTTTGAAAATAGGAATACTACGAAGGTGCACCATCCTGGCCCCCACCTTACCTGGAGAAGGTGTGTATCTATCAGTTGGGAACCTCCCAGTCCTGATGCCTGCCCCAGCTGGTGTTCATACAATATAGGAATAGGCTGAGTATTTGAAGTTTGTTGAAAGGCAAGACCTGATTGTGCCTTGGCAAGTTCCTGGTGTTGGACAGCTGGGAAGTTGTGGATAGCAGTACCAGAAAGCACCACAGATGGCTGGGATAGACTGCTTTGCATAAAGGCTGGCTGAGATCTATGTAATAGAGGATAAGGTTGTGTTACAAATTAACTTTATCCCAAATGACCAAGTACTCTAGTGCTTAGAGAAAAATCTGCTTTCGAAATCTAAACTTGTGTCTTCTAATACAGTAGCCTCTAGCCATAATTACATGTATGTATCTTCTATTACGTTTCAGTTGAACACGTCTGGTCTTAAAAAAGCACACCCTTGAAGATAATTTGTTGAAATGGGGATTACAAACAGAGTGTCAGTGCATGGCTCCTTGACTTCTCATGGCTTTGTGGACATCACTAGCTGATCAAACAGAGCTGGAGAGTGGCTGCAAACTTTCCAACATTGTTTCAAGCAGACAATATAAATTAAAAGAAGACTGGTTTGGGGCTGGGAGGGTAGCTCAGAAGACTTGTCTAGCATGCACAAGGCTCTAGCTTTGACCCCCCAACACTGCAAAAAAAAAAAAAAAAAAAAGACTGGCTTGTGTAGAATAAGCTCTAACGAACTAACTAACTAACTAATTTCCCTACATTGTTGAGGATTGAAGCCAGGGCCTTACACATGCCAGGCAAGTGTTCCATCAGTGAGCCACACCACCAGCCCTGTAAAGTTTCATTTTTAAAAGACATTTCAAGATAACCCAAGTTTAAAAAATAAACCACACACACACACACCTACCTCTAACTTCTAGCTAGGGTAAACAGTTTTATATCTATTGGAAAGAATTTCATGAAATAACCAAACTAAATGGCACAGTAAGACCAGAAACAGGAAATACTATGTGTGCATAATAACACAGACACACAAATTCTACTGAAGAATCTTTCAACAGAAAGCTCAAAAGTAAAAGCAATATTTGTCAAGTTTATTAATGATTATGTTCTCTTTTAAGAAAGTTTAATTAGTTGAATCTGGCTTCTTTATGAATGCAAGTTATTTTGGAAAAAAAATAAGCTATATCATTCCATGTAGAGTTTAACTTACAAATTATAGGAATTATATCTGTTCTCGTTTTTTCCTTTTTTGGGGGAGCCACATCCCTAGCCCTTTCTATTAATATTTAATGACAGGGTCTTCATAAGTTGCTTAGGGCCTTGCTTTGTTGCTGAAGCTGGCTTTGAATTTACAATCCTCCTGCCTCAGCCTCCCAAGCTACTAGGTTACACTGTTGGGACTGTGCCTGGCCTGAACTACTTTTATAAAACAAATTTCTAAAAGCAAATGCACAACTTTCTAATTCTCCTAAGCTAAATGTCCTGATTGTAATTTATATTTCTTTCTGATGATCGGGGACATCACCAGGAATATGAACAGTAAGTAGCTAAGCTGACAAGCATTGCTCTTGCCATCTGGCTACTACCAATCCCTTATCCTCTTATAGTGGAAACCAAAGACACCCAGAGTTAAATCCAGTTTTGGCCTCTTATTTATACTGTGACCTCAGATAAAAACAAAACAAAACAACAACAACAAAAAAATGACCACCTCTTGAAGTCCTAACTTCCTCATGTCAAATGGGAATAACTTAATTTACTATGAGAACTAAGTTAAATGTAGTCAACATATATTAAGGACTAAATAGCTATCATAGATAAACAAAGTTCAACAAAAATCAGTTTGCATTATTTTCCTCAATGTAAAGATAAGGTACAATGCATTTGAGTGAATTTTTACAGAAGACTCTCTTCTGCACATGTACACAGTCAGCTTGTCACTACTATCATCCCTGCTTCTATTCTTTGTCTGAAATCCCATCCCCTCTCTTCTGTTATACTCTACCTGTTCTCCATCTCTAATATACTATTATTTTCTGCTACGCCTCAGCTCTTACACAGAGAACACTTGGATTTGTAGTTGTTAGCAGCCTCATGGCACATTAAGTTTCAGGTTCCATTAGCAGCTATTATTATCTGTGAACTCTAATTGTTACGGGTTGTTGTCACTTCATTAAGAAGCTTTTAGGTTTCTTTCAAGTCTATTGAAATGACCAGAGACTGAGGTTTATGACATATAATCAACACGCTTAACCATTTAATGTATTCACGGTCATTCCAGCTTTTTGGAGGAAAGAAGAGACAATAGGAATTCTAATAAGGAGAATCAGCAGTATCATTAGTTTTAACATGAAGACATTTAAAGCAATTACCTGTATGGTTGAAGTGAAGAACTGAATAATTCTTGAGCCTGGGAAACAGCAGGACCAGCCCCCAAACTCAACTGGGCTTGATGTTGCCCTTGCAGTGGTGCATAAATAGGGATTGGGATTTGCTGAACTGAAGCTGGCTGCAGTGCAATGAAAAACAAACACTCATTCATTTAAATGTATATGAAATCATACACATGAATCAAAACACTGGAAAAAATAATCTGAGACACAGAAAGAATAAAAAAGATTAATAGTACCCATCAGCTCCCTTTTAAAACAAGACCAAATGTAAACATCTAGATTTTCTTTCTGACAAATCACTTCTTCTATATCGTAACTATCAAGCTTTCGTAAAGTTAAAAATTTTGCCAGTAGCCTACCAAGGAAATAATGGATACGATATAACTTTAGGGAGTCTATCTTGTAGTCTAAGATTAACTACTATAACCATAAAAATGGCAAGAAATAATACATGATAGAAGGAATCTTTGATATCTACCTGAGAGAGACCTGGCTGGAAGCCTTGCTGCTGGGCCAGGGATGGTGGAGCTAGCCGTGCATGTTGGGTATTGAAGAGATGACTTGTATCCATGTAGAAAGCGGGGATCTGAGCTGCAGGCCACCAGGAAAAACAAGCAGCAATAATGTCTAAATTTCAGAATTTTCCAAGTAGTAAGTAAAAAAACTAAGTTTCGAAGCAGTTTCTAAATGAGCCCTCTCAAAAGTCACAGAAAAATTGAAAATATAAAAAGAGATAAATGCACCCCCAAAAAGCAAGAACAAAAGCAAAAACCAACAAAACCCCAAACTAACCAATAACAAAAAAAAAAAAAAAAAAAAAAAAAAAAAAAAAAAAACCTAAAAAACTTCTACTAGAAAGGTAGTAGTAAAGGTAGTAAATTAAAAATAGTGTATCTAATATTTATGAGGTTATGGAAAAATAAACACTCTCATGGCTAAAATTTATTGGTAAAACTTCACATAAAAATTGAACATAGATTTATCCACTGAACCAGCAAATCTACTTCAATTATAAGTCTACCTTCTAGAATTTAGCAAAATATATATCAAGAGAATGGATATTTAATAATTTGAAGTTTGGTATGGACTCTTAAACATATTTCTGTGTATCATACAAACCAAATTGTGACTGGTTGTTTTTCTGAAAAGTATATTCTGGAGACCTACCTACGTTGTTTTAAATTTGTCACTACAAATGAACACCCTCAAAGTATAGTTAAAAGATTCCTAGCCATGAAATTGTTACTACAGTGAGTATGTATGTGTGCATTTTCTAAGATACTTTTCAAAAAAAGAATTATGTCAACTTATATTACAGGATTATTAACAATACCCGGAATCTCTATAGATACTGGATACTAACAGATGCTAATTATTAATTTTCTATGAAAGGTAAGAAACAACATGATGAGTTGGTGAGTTTAAATATTTTTCAGATGTTTCAGATGAACACTGTGATTTTCATTAGGACCAGCTACCAACCACCATCATATAATATTTTCTTTCTACTTTTAATTCCCCCCCTCTTCCAAACTATTACCTATTGTTAAATGTTTTGTTATTTGATTGGAACAGTGACACATGCATAATTTTTGAATTAGTAGAACCAATTTGTTATAACAATTGGTAATAATATATAATAAAATATGTAATAATATCTAATAATATATCAAGGAGAAAGAGGATTTAACTCTATAGGGGGACATATTTGCAAAAAGCACATCAAAAAATATTTAAACTTGAAAGAGTTAAGGAAAAAAAAAGAAAAACCAGGAGTTTAAAAAAAGTTTTCTTTTTCTAAATTCTTTATATTAAAGTGTAAAATATTACCTGCTGCAGACTGAGACACATAAACTTGTGGACTCTGTTGTTGCTGGGCAATAAGGGAAGGCATGCAGCTTAATTGTGAAAAATGACTTGCAGAAGGCAGGCTGCTTGTCTGTAACTGCTGGGGTTTCACTTTACAAATATTAGGAGGGTCCGATGTGGTGGTAGATTTTGTACTCAAAGAAGAGGTAGTGTATGTACCAGCTCCTGTAGTTGGGGGAGGGATAAAATCAGGGAAAAATATTGTATATCTAAAAGTGCCACTGTTGTTGACAGTACCATCTAGAAAGTAGAAGATTAATGTTTATACCCATTATGTACAGTAGGCCCTCTGTACCCATGGGTTCAACATGTTAGTATCCAAGCAACCACAGGTTAAAAACACTGAAAAAAAAATTGCATCTGTATTGAACATACACACTGTTTTCATTATTATTTTTCCAAAACTATACAATATAATGTTTATACTGTTAGGCATTAAAAAGTGATCTAGGGATGACTGAAAACATACCAAAAGATATAGGTAGGCTGTATATATGCAAACACTACATTATAAATAAGGGACTTGGGCCAGGCATGGTGGTACATGCCTGTAATTCCAGTCACTCAGGAGGCTGAGGCAGGAGGACTGCAAGTCAAGGCCAGCCAGGGAAACCTCACTATTCTCACTATTCTGTCTCAAAGTAATCAATAAAAGGGGATGGAGATTTTAGCTCAGTAGCAGAGGACTCTTGGAATCAATCCCCAGTACCATAAAACCAAACAAAACCGCACCGAACCCATAAATCATCTCTCAAATAGCAGAGGCTGGAAATTCTATAACCTAAATCTTCATCAGAAAATTTAAGTTACCCCACTTGGTTTAGTTAGGCCAATTAAACTTAGGCCTCTAAATTAGATACAGACTGCAAAATATCTAAAAGCTATGTGGTTTTTAATTACTTCTGAGTTGATCAAACTAGTAAATACAACTATGTAAAGGTTAAAAAATATCAAAAGGTAAAACTCAGAAAAATTTAGAAGAAAAATTTTTTTCTCAATTATTCTTTGGTACATGTACTGTGTGTGTGTGTTTGTGTGTAGGGATGTACACCGGGGACAGAAGGGCCCAGCAAAAACTGTTCTAGTTATTCTTCAATAAATGTGTGCCAAACTAAAATTCTGAGAGCAAAGAGGAGGAAGGGCTAAGTGAAGCCAGAAGTTTTACAGAAGAGTTGATAATTATCTCACCTACAGTCTCATATCTTTTATACACAATACTTTTTGGGGGACAGTGAACAGAAGACTATAAAATGTTAAATAATTCAATATATTTAAGCTGGGGATGTAGCTCAGTGATAGAGCACTTGCCTAATATTCCTGAGGCCCTGAATTCCATCCCCAGCACTGCTCACACAAAGGTATTTAAGGAAAGATACAAAAAAGTTCTACCTGATAGTGATGTTGTAGGAGTGACTGAAGCGACAGGAATCTGAGGCACCGACGCACTTGAGAATGAACTATAATTGGCAGTGCTGGGCCCACTGGCACTACTGCTAACTCCACTTGCAATCGGAGGTGCTGTGGAAGTTACTGGAGACCCCTTTTCCCTTACGTTTGGAGAATTCTCCCATGCCTTGCGTGCAGACTCCATCTGCAAAAAGGAGGACATTTGTTAAAGGAAAAACAAACAAAAGACACAATACAGAAAAAGTATACACATTGTTATGGTTTAAATATGAAGCATCCCCTACATTCATGTGTTGAAGGCTTGGTCCCTAATGCAGCCAGGTTCAGAGGTGGGGCTAGGGGAAGCGATTGGATCTTGAGGGCTCTGACCTCAGTGGATTACTAATTTGATGGTGTCACTGGGAGTTAGTGATACTGTAGAAGATAAGATCTACTTGAAGGAGTGGGTCCTTGGAGGCTCTATCCTGTCTCTCTCTAGCCCCTTCTTCTTTCTCTGCTCCTCAGCTGCTATGAGTG
The DNA here is from genome assembly GCF_964194105.1 of Spermophilus citellus. Lineage (NCBI taxonomy): Eukaryota > Metazoa > Chordata > Mammalia > Rodentia > Sciuridae > Spermophilus > Spermophilus citellus. The sequence goes on from NC_138187.1 coordinate 160,434,764, forward strand.
AACAGCTTTGCTCCACCAAGCTCTTCTGCCATGATGTTTGGCCTCACATCAGGCCCAAAGCAAGGGAACTAGCTGAGTGTGGACTGAAAACTCTGAAAATGTGATTCAAAATAAATCTTTCCTCCTTTAAGTTGTTTATGTGAGGTATTTTGGTCACAGTGATGAAAAGTTGACTAACACACACATACACACATCATACATCAATCAATAATTAAATTTGGAACGTAATGTCAAAAACTACACAAACTAGAGGAAATCTATGGATTTCTAATTTTTCACTTGCCCGTTATCTTTGCTCCTTTACTCAAATTGAGGGGGTGGGAGGTGGAGTTATTACTTTTCTACAGAGAACTTGTTGATGGCTTTGGGAATCATGTCAACTTTTGTACGATATGAGCCTTGCTCCACTGCCAGTGAAGAATAAGAGAAGGAACCAAGATGCCCCCGTAGAATGATTTAAGGCTCTTCCTATGATTGCAAAGGTCCTTAGAAGTACTTATCAAAAGGAAAGGCATAAAAGGCAAAATACATCAGGTTTTAGGCTTTGACGTAGTACAAACACTTCCTATTTCACACCCTGACCTCTTTCAGCATTTCAGGAACTGGCTACAGCTATTTCCATTTGTGGTTCTGAATTTAACTGTAGTCTTCGTTCAATCTGTTTAAAGCAGCATTGTTCAACAATTTGCAAGACAGTATATAAATGAAAGTCACATGTGTAACTGAAAATTTTCTGATAGGAACATTTTAAAAAGTAAAAACAGGTAAGATTAATTTTGATAATTTTTCATTCAACCCAATATATATTTTCATTCAACTACAATATAATTGAAAGCGCTGTCAACATAAAATTGAGACATATTGGGGCTGGGGTTGTGGCTCAGTGGTAAAGCACTTTGCCTAGCACACGCAAGGCGCTGGGCTCAAGCCTCAGCACCACATAAAAATGATAATAAATAAAACAAACGTTTTAAAAAATGAGACATATTACATACTTTTCAATATTAAAATTTCAGATGCAGTGTGGATTTTGTTTTGCACTTACAGCACATCTCAATTAGGATCAGGCATAATTTCAGAACTCAACAGCTACCTGAACAAGAGGATTCTGTATACATTATCTTGAGGCTACTTTAATAAGTAGAATAGATACACAGATTTCGAAGTTTAACATTTTTAATACTCTTGTTGAGAAGTTTTTGAGTCCTTGAAGTTCCAACTTCTAAAATTTTAATGTATTTTAAGAACAAGAAAGAATCAACAAGTTCACTGTAGAAACATAACTAAACCCCAAGGATCCCCACCTGCATCCCTTTTAAAACATGCAGTACTCTTATTACCTTACCTTAATAACTAATTATCATTGTACATTCAGAATGAAGGATGCTTATATGGGTGGGGGGAGTCTTTTTTTCTCATAGTCACTTTGTTGTTTTCAAATGTATTTAAGTTTAAAATTAAATACATACAAAAATGTATTTTAAATGGTGTGGAGGATTAACAAAAAAGCAATTTGAGAGTACAATCACACACCAGTTTTGCTGAGGAAACAGAATTAAATTTTAGCAAATAAACTGCATAATATATAGGCCACAAATAGTAGACTTAATTTCATTTATTAAGCAGGAAGAAAACTCGAAATTTCTATTTTTGGAACTTCAAGGAAACTAAAAGTACAATTATTTAACGATACACACTCTCAGCAACATCTATATAGAATTTTTCTTTATTTCATCTATTGCTCAGAGAGATTTTCAGAAACAACAAAACCAGAGAAAGCTTCATGCCTTATGCAATTTAATTTAAACTACATGCATATAATTTCTTCTTGGAATGGTAAAAATGTGAGTGAAAGGCAAGTTGAACATCACCCTAAAGAATTAACTACTGGCTTAAAAAAATAAAGAACTATTTTTTTATTTAAGTTAGATTATGATCTTGAATAGCATAATGATAAAAATCATAAGTAAAGAACACAGATGAGACAGTCATTTAAGTGAAAAGAAACAGCAAAGGATAAATATAAACTGGCAGTAAATAGTAAGAACTGGGTACAAACAGGATGGCACAAAGCAAGGGTTGTTGTTTTCTAAAATTTTACAGCTTCAAACATATTTATTAATCCTCTTATAAAGAAGTTAAGAGGGTAAGGGAGACAAGTGATCAGGTGGCTGGGGTCTCAAGCTGACAGTCTAGAAATGAATACAGGCCACATGATAAAACACCATCAAAGAGATTCACTGTCAACCAGTGCAACATTAGGAAGATATGCTTTGACAGAGGTGAATTACTGGAGTTGCCCAGATTATGAACAAAGAGCAACAGTGAGATAAATGCACTGAAAAGGAAAAAAAAAAAAAAATCATATAATTCCATGCTTTTTTTTTTAGCATGACTAATGAATCTACAATGCACAACAGAAAAAGTATTCTCAAATAACTCAGCTGAGAAAAAAGGAATACAGCTCAAAATTATAAATAAGATCAAAATAAGGCTAAGTTTTTTGACATTACAAAGTGCTAAATCTGTTTTGTCCACTTAAATCAAAATTCCCTGATGCTGTTTATCAAGGAACATGCAAGTTAATTAACTTCTTTTCTATAAAACATTTTTATCACTAAATTGCATTAAGTTACTTCACACACAAAATACAAAATCACAACTGTAACAAGCCTTACTTAAAATATCAAATCACTGCTAATTGGGGTTAAAAGCTAATAAAGTTTTAAGGAATAATTTCACATCTCCGTTTCCTCACCTTGGAGGAGATAAAACTAGTAAAGATACCCAAAAGAACATTGTTAACTTGCATGCAATAATGAAGGACCCTTAGAGATGGATGTCGTACATACCTTGAAGGTGAGGCTGAAAGTAGTGGGAGGAACTGAAGTGAGGCTGGAGCTCTGTTGTATCGTCTCCCTCTTAGGGAGGGGAAGAGTGTTGGGCAGGGGCACCTGAAAAGGCAGGCAACACATCACAATCTAACTAAGTCTGCTATAAAAGCCCCCTTTACGATAGGACTAACTCCCCCCAAATGTGGTATTTATTTTTCATTAGAGCCAACAGGGGTCTTTGATTACTGAAAATTATACTGTTTATAGTAATTAGTGATCACGCAATTAGGTAATTCTCAAAAAAGGGAAAAAACCCCACAATCTTTTTATGTACAGATCATGAGAAAAAAAGCGTGCCCCATACATAAAATTTATGCTTAAAGGCAGCACTTCTCACATTTTTTAGAGTGCACCCAGGCTGTTAAAAATAATAATCTGATTTAACTGCTCAGGGTTACTCCCAGGTAATGCTAATGTTGCTGCCTCAAGGTCCATATTATGTAGCAAAGCTTTAAGAAAAACAACTTTTACCATACGGGGGAACCACAGATTTCAACCAGAATTATTTAACATGACAATGAAAATATAAGAAATTAACTTCTTTTCTGCAAGAGTGAACTTTCCAATAACTAAATTCAAGTAATATCTGGGCAAAGTATGGAATATTACCATTAATCCAATATACCAGTTTTGCTATAATAATAAAATGATTATGGAAAATGATGTTAGAAAAAAGCTACCCATATCTCTCCTTTCCCCTAAGTCTCTGGACCTTAGGAACTTTATTATGTTATACACTATTACATGTTTACTTTTGATGGTTCATTTAGTAGTTTAGCTAAAACTGGCTGAGATGGTTAGGGGTTTTAAGATAATCACTGTAACGTGGACTAATGGAGACCCATCATAGCATGAATTATTTAACGAAGACACTTCATCCGTAGGACATTGAAATATTCAGTGATTGTAGGCACTGGGGTTGTAGTTCAGTGGCAGATTGTTTGCCTAGCATGTGGAGGTACTGAGTTTGGTCTTCAGCACCATATAAAAATAAATAAATAAAGGTATTGTGTCCCACACACAACTAACAAAATATGTAAAAAACTGAGTGATTGTAATATTGGGTCATACTAACAAGAAATAATCAGTGCAGATAGTAAAAAAATGGTATTAAGCCTCATCAAGAGAAATAAGGCTAAGCTATCTTCTTCTTCTTTTTTTTTTTTTTTTTTTTTTGGGGGGGGGGGGGGACCGGGGATTGAATCCAGAGATGCTTAACCACCGAGCCACATTTCCATCCCTTTTTAAACACTTCATTTAGAGGGTCTGAGTTGCTTAGGGCCTGCCTCTGAACTTGCAATCCTGCCTCAGCCCCCTGAGCTGCTGGGATTACAGGTATGTGCCACCACAACTTGCTAAACTATATTCTTTTTTTTTAAAAAAAGAAAGTTCTATGTATAAAATGGAATCCCAGACTACTGGAAAGAAAAAAAAAAATTTTTAAAGGCCCTAAAAATGTCAGACATTTGTTTTCAATACTACATTAAGATCAAAATCACTATCATATGTAGCACAAATAAGCAGAACAGGGAAACCATCTCGAAGTAATGATCCTTTATCAAGCTCCATGACCCAAAATGATCTGTTTTCAAACATACAGTGCTATCAGTCAAATGTAGAGATATTCACGTCTACAGGAGACCTTGTTTCTTATCATTTATATTTTTAAAATTATATTTTCAGAGGACTGTCCAAACCATCTTTTACTTTCTTGAAAACTAAAACTTTAGAAATACTATTTTTAAAAATGAGAAAAGACACTCCAATAAAGTATAAATAAACTCTACTGAGACTGTAGTCAGTCAATATTTGATAATCTAAACAGTGACATGAGGATTAAACTGATAGGAAGTAATTTTCTCTTTTCTTCATTAAATAGCAAGTAAACACAAATATCTAAAACACTCTCAGAAAGATAAGGAGGGAAGATTTGATGTATGAAGTAAAATTTTTTAACAGTGGCAAATTGGACAATTTATACTATCAGCTTCCAGAGAGCTATTTTCACTTTAGGAAATTTTGTTCACTCCTCATATTGCTCCTCCTCAGCTACACAGAAGTCCTTCAAACAGACTATAAATTTGGATTAAGTGATACCTAATGTAGGTCATTTTTGTAAAATTCCATAAACCTAATGTTAGAGAGAAAGACAAGAAATACCAGAAGACAAAAATCAAGATTTTTATATTAAAATGATAGTCAAAGCCCTTGTGAGGAACCTTTATATATTTTCTGTAAGAGACATTTCTGAAAAGAACAATCACAATTTTAGTCAAATAGCCTTTGATGTACAGAGGGGCTACATTTAAAAGGAAAGCAAATGACCATATGTTCACCACACCTGCTCTCTGAAACAAAAAAAACACCAGCTTTAAAAAAAAGTTCTTCTAAATTATATCATGTGACCACAGCAAGTCATCTAACATTTTTATTAAGCTTACATTTTTTCATCTGTCAGTGAACTGAGCTAAATAACAGACTAAGTATTAGAAATTGAACCCAGAGGGGCTTAACCACTGAGCCAAATTCCCAATCCTTTTTGAGACAAGGTTTCACTAATTTGCTTATTAGGGCCTCACTAAATTGCTGAGGCTGGCCTCACTTGTGAGTTTCCGCCTTAATCTTACAAATCACTGGGGTTAAGTAATCCCTATTGTAGCTCATTTTTCTAAAATTCCATAAACTTGATGCTACAGAGAAAAACAGACAAAGGGGGAAAATATCAGAAGACAAAAATCAAGAATTTTACATTCAAAATGATTATGGGTGTCCACCAGTGCACCTGGCTCTAACTCCATCTTGAATTATAACATCACTGTTCTGGGAAACCAGAGCTTGATTCACAATATAACCTAACATCATTTAATATTAGAACATTCAAAGAATTTCCTGAAATATCTGCTTATACTTTATTCTTCAACCTTGACAAAAGGAATGTTGGCAAGGTAGACTGATGTGCAGATACAGTTTTTTTAATTAAAAAAGAAATATTTAATTCTTTGAAAACACCTTAGTTCTAGTCTTTTATCTTAAATAAGGTTTCAATGAATGGTAAAAAGGCTCCATTTATGAACAAAATCACCAACCAAATAAAAGGCCAATGTTGCAGAATAATGCTGTAAGAGATGAGAACAAAAATTCTTACTAAAATCAGGTTAATAGGATTAGTACTTATGAAATCAATCCTAAGCACTACAAGCCTTGGATTTAAATGGAAAGCTGATGACTTTCAAATTTACTATCAACTCCCTGATGAGTGTTAAAACTTGCCACATCTTATATTGATTACTTACATTATTAACCAAAGTATCCTCCATCTTTGCATTGTTAGTAGCCACAGTGTTAGGCAGAGAGGAAGAAGGTGTAGTATAGTCTGTTACAGACTCCTGTGGAGGAGTAATAGAAAAAGTCATGTTGTAAACTAATTAAAGAGTTACTTCCTAATGATAGCCTAACAGTTTTAAAGTTGTTTCAGAAGAAGCAGGAAGGGAGAACAGATCTTAAGACTCAACTCACTAAAATCTTAATTCACTGAGTAACTGCAAGATAATACAACATGGACCCATAAAAGTAAGATTTCAACTGTTGATGAACTCCTGTACATATCTAAAAATGCACTTCACAGTTTTAGGAGGTGGTCAACAGTACCAAATATTTATTTCTGTAGGCAATGAAAAGAAAGTTTTATGTGTTTACCATACTCAATTTACAGCTTACTATTAACTACTAGTTTGTATATTCTCTTCAAAATAAAAGGCCAGATAAGTGAATATGAAAGTATTAGTTCTCACAATAAATTTTAGGATACATTCCTTGTTTAATGTCACAAATCTCTGCTCTTAATATGGTAGACCTGGATCACTGGTGGAGTTTTTACTTATATGAATTCAGCAGTATGAGTCCTTGTTGACTCACTGCAGATACCAAAATCTGTGTATCTTAAGATTCTCGCATACAGAATGTAATAGTATTTGCATGTAACCTATACATACTCTCTGGCGTACCTTAAAAATCAATCTCTAGATTACTTATAATACCTAATACAAAGTACATTGCTGTCTATAGTTGTTGCTTCAACTGTGAAAGAAAACTGACTACACTACGGTACTCCACAAGTTTGCCAATTTTCTAACTTTAGAATCTCACCAGTAGGTAAGATAAGATTCCAGGATAACTCTATTAGCAGAATTATTTTTGAAAAGCTTACAAACCCAAGGAAAGGTATTCCAATGCTGTGTAGATTTTTCATTCTAAATTACTCAAACAGTTCAGAATTTAGAGTCAATTTGCACAAAAAGCAATATAATTTACTCTAAAAGATTTCCTTAACATCAAATATATACCATGAAATAAAGTCTCCTCTGTAGAAAAAAAGTATAGAATTATAAACCTCAGCCCCCCCCCCCCAAAAAAAAGTTCAATACCCAGCACTACAAAAGAAAACAAGAGTACTGTGCCCCTGGTTCTTGGTTTTAGACAGGGTTTGTACATGGACCAAGTGGGCAACCACTGCAGGCTGCTTACCTTTGCATTAGTGCCATATTCTGCAGATGATACTGAGATCATTGTTCCTATTTCTGCAGACATTTCTGAGACTGCTTTGGGTTCCTTTACGGTGACAGGATCTGTGCTTCGGACAGTTGCAGGACTTGGCTTCTCTTGTCCTTCTGGCTCCACCTGTTGGGCATCTTTTACTTTTCTATTTTTTAATGAACGTTCTTTTCCAATGGGACCAGGTTTATGTTCTTTGTTTTCCACTGGACTCAAATCTGGAAGCTAAAGTCAATGGTTACGACAAAACTATATGACAATGAAAGACATCCACTGAAAAACTAAATTCAACTTTAAAGCTGTTGCTCTCTATAAATGTCAGTGGTGTTTTTTTAAAACGATGCCAGGATTATGAATTATATTTACCTTTTGGGCTTTGATGGGTCCTGCCCGTGGCTGTTTCTGCCGTTGTTCTTTAGGTTCAGGTATTTTGTCCGTAGATTTTTCCGAAAGTACAGGAACAACTTCATTTTCATTCCCATTTGAAGCTGGAGCACCAAACTGAATTGTATCAATTCCCATTTCAACGCCACTCTCTTGACCATTCTTTGTTCCCTATTTTGAGTATTTAAAACTTGTTATCAAATCAAACAAGAATTCAGATTTGACTGAATAATTTATGTATTATCACATTTTTAAAAAGTACACTAGGAGATTTAAAACAACAGATAATATGAAAACTAGGAAGACACTTAAGTTTAAGATGTTAAAGCTATGATCATGGGCAAATTAAAGCCTCAAATGGTCTCATCATTTGAAACAAATGTAAAAGTAAAAAACACGGACACTCTAAAACAGATGAATGAACAAATGAGAGAGAAAGTAAGTAATACCAGTGTCACTCACTTCTTGGAAAGTCTACTTTGCAAAAAAAAAAAAAAATATATATATATATATATATTTGTTCCAGAGATTGAACTCAGGGGCACTTGACCCTATTTTGTATTTTAGAGACAGGGTCTCAACTGAGTTGCTTAGTGCCTTGCTTTTGCTGAAGCTGGATTTGAACTTCTGACCCTCTTGCCTCAGCCTCCGGAACCACTGGGACTACAGGCATGCGCCACCATGCCTGGTTGAAAATAAAATCTTAAAAATAACGTCAAAGGGCTGAGGTTGTGGTTCAGAGATGGAGTGTGCGCCTAGCATGTGTGGAGCACTAGGTTTAACCCTCTGCACCACATAAAAATAAAAAAAGATATTGTGCCCACTTATAATTAAAAAATAGATATTTAAAAAAAAATGTTGAAGTATTGTGTGACTGGTAAAGTGGCATACACCCAAGAAGAGATCAATTAAGCACCTGGAAAGCTAATATACTGGAACACATTTTTTTTGGGGGGGGAGGCGGTGCTAAGCAGGTTAACTGGCATTCTAAAAAGTAAAAATAAAGAAAAACCTAAAAAGTGCTGTAAGGGACATTCAGAAACCAAAATAGGGTGAATGAATTAGCCATCTAGAAAGGCAGACAAAGAAAGTGACCCATAAAAAGTCAACTTCTAGTGTACAGGTCAAGGACAAAATAGGACAGTGAGGCTGAGGCACAGCAACTTTTGGAAGGAATAGAGGACAATGGACAAGTAGGGGGCTGGATAGCACGGGACTTGGTTAACAATAACTTAGTTTATTCATAGAAAAAGAAACAAAAACCAAATGAAATTAGGGACAAAAGTTCAACTATAGCAACTACTTTAGAGGCTGAGGTGGGAAAATTGAAAGTTTGAGGCAGCCTCTGTAACATGGTGAGTCCCCATTTCACAACAAATACACAAATATTCTGATCTAAGTATATTGTCACCATATTTCTTTGGAAATTCCTTAGGTACTTTCCCCAATATGCTTTTATCCTTAGCACATATCACCATGAAGCATACTGTATCTGATCTTGAGCACAACAAAAAAGGAAAAAACTATGTCATTTATTTTGATTGTCCCTTACACTACAATGAAAACCCTAAAAGGAGAGTGTCTTTGGTCCCAGTTTTGAAAGTTTACAATTAGAACAGCAAAATGGCAAGTGCGTAAATGAATATTAGTTCATTTAATGAATGCAACAGCAATGGGAGCACTGGTATATGCCTGTAATCCCAGTGATTTGTGAGCTGAGGCAGAAGGATTGCATGTTCAGCCTCAGCAATTTAGCAAGACCCTGTTTCAAAAAATAAAATAAAAAGGTCAAGGAATGCAGCTCAGTGGTTAAGAACACCTGGGTTCAATCCCTGGTATCAAAACAAACCCAAACCCAAAAAAGTCATTTTCCAATAATGTTCATGCTTGATAAATTATGGCTGAAACAATAACTTGTAAGCTACAAACATGGTACAAAATCCAGAAAACAGTAATTGCACTTATATGTTTTGTCACACAAAGTCTTTTTTTGAGACTAGAATGAAAACAAATGCTTAATCTTTATATGTCTAGGAGTGAGACGGAGCTTATAAATGTAGAAGTCTGGTAGCATTAAACATCACTTTGGAATTTATTAGAAACATACTCAGGTCTCAACTCAGACCTAAAGGACCAGAAACTATAGACACGGACTCAGCAATCTGTTTTAATAGGTTTCTTGGTGATTCTTAGGCATACTAAATATTTGAATAATAATTTTAAAAAACTGTCACACTAACTCTACCAACACCAATAAGCCTATACCTACCTCTGATGAAGTAGCTGATCCAAATGATGTTAAGGGCTTATTCCATGCACTGACTGCAGGTGGCTGTGGCGGACTAATGGGACCCACTAAAAAGAAGACAAGGGAATGTCATCATTAAAATGCATAAGTTAATAATTTCTAGTCCATTAAACTTTCTCATAATGATAAACAGACAATAAAACAATGACTTCTCATGTCACACATTCTTACCCACCCCCCCCAAATCCCCCTCAAAGTTGTGTTTTTTTAACCAACACAAACTTATGTCCATAAGTTACACTATAGTTGTTAATCATACTTATTTTAGAAATAAGGACTTTTAAGAAAAAAAGCTAAGAACTACTATTACTGCTTTCTACTATGAAGAGTGAGATCAGAAAAAACTTAATTTTATAAATAAAATGAAAAACCAACTTCTGTATTCCTGTGCCATACCACACCCCTCATGTCTCTGTTGCCGACTTACATTTCTTAGAGATGTCATTCAGTACAGCTGGGGAGGACACCTTGTTATCCCATAATTCAGCTGTAAGAGTGCCATGTGACTGTGGAGTCTGGATGGATTTTCCTGTGGCTATGTAATCTGGGCCATTAGGTGTCTGAGCTGAAGGTAGCCTAATTGAAGGCGGTGGCTGTTTTGAAGGCTGTGTTGAAGTCTGTAGTGGATTCTGCACTGGTTTGTGGGTCTGTGCCTGAGTCTGGGCTGAAGCAGCAGGGGCTGGAGCTGGGCTTGGAGTTGTAGCTGAGGCTGGGACAAGTGGGACTGGGGCTGCTGGGGATGAGACTGAGGCAGTTGACGTGGAGACAGCTGGTACAGTTGGGGCTGTGACAGCTGGGGCTGGAGCTGGAACTGAAGCTGGTGCTAGGGCTGAAGCAAGGATGGGAATTGAAGCAGAGGCCAGAATGGGGACAGACGCTGGGGCTGACACTGAGGCAAGGATGGGGGCTGAAGTGGGGGCTGAGGTTGAAGTGGAAGAAGCAGCAGCTGTGACTGCAGTGGAAGTGGAGGCTGGAACTGGGGCTGAAACTGGGGTCAGAACTGGAGCTGAAGCTGAGGCCAGAACTGGAGCTGGGGTGGAGACAGGAACTAGAGCTGTGGGTGATGCGAGAACTAGAGTTGCAGTTGAGGCTGGAACTGGAACTGTGGATGGTATTAGAACTGGAGCTGAGGTCGAGGTTGGAGCTGAGGCTGTCTGCTGGGTCCCTGTAGCCTGTTTTTTGGCAAACCTTGGAGGAAGCTTAGAAGTTTGACTTCTTCCTTTATCATTTGCATTCTTTTTGTTCCAGACCTTTAAAAAAATGATGGGAATTGTTTTGTTAAAACACAGCTGAAAGTAATAGTTCGCATATATACTGTGTGTATACTGTCTTTTTTTTTAATGGTACTGGGAATTGAACCCAGGGGTGCTTCACCACTGAGTTGTATTCCAATCCCTTTTTTGAGACAGGGTTTTGCTAAACTGCTGAGGCGGCTGAAATTGGATCCTCCCCTATCATCCTCCTCAGTCACTTGGATTATTGGTGTGCACCATAGTGCCCTGCTCATGCATTCAATTTCTAACAAAATAAACTACTGATAACTTAGGTCTTTTACTTTACACCAAAGAGGTACTCACAGAGCAAGCATGTCAAGGCTACTAATGAGATTTTAAATTATAAAAAGCCATGAAAATACACAGAAAAAAAGCCAAACTTCATACACTTTTGATACATAGGTCCACAATTTTTTTTTTCCATAGTTCTGAAATTAAGCCTATTTGGCAGCAAAACCTGACCTGAGCTGATGAAAGGCTACTTACCTACTTCATTCAACTAGTGTGTTTGTCACAAAAACATTGATTTTGGGAGTGTGGTTGGCCACAGAGGGCACACACACTACTTTGCCTTCAATCAACAAGAATAAATGACTACTGAAAATATCTGGCTCCAAGGGCTATTGGTTCAATTAAACTCAATAATTTAAATTGTTTCATCCTATGCATTTAAATAAACTAATTTAGTTATAATAGGAATTTTTCTAGGCCAAGAGTCTATAGTTTGTTGGATCAAGGCATTTGTGTTCAATAGATTTCCATGACCACTTAAAACTATCATGAAGGAAATCACATGACTAATGCTAACATATAAAATACACTGTTGAATTTAAGTAAAGATGGTATACAATGATTATATTGTAAAATTTACCTAAATTCTGGTTAAGAGAGTTGAAAGTTGTAACGATGAAATCACTCAACACTTAGAATTGACTTTACCAGTAGATAGAAACTTTGATTTGCTAACATACTTTAGACAATAATTTAAACAGTGAGAAACTGAAGGGAGTTTTCAACCTGCATGACTTGTTCTTCCTTCTTCCGGCGTTCCTCGTCCTGTAAACGTTTTTGTTGTTTTTTGGACACCACTTCAGTAAAACCATCATCATTCAAATTTGACTGGGGGTCTTCAACTACTGTTACTTCAGGATGATCATCAATTATAACAACACCTGTAGTTGTGAAAAGAGATGTAATGAAAACAAAGGGCAGGGCAGTAGAGAAAGAAAAAAGAAAAAGCTAGAGATTTGGCTTTTTTAATTTACAGGATAATCTATTCCCCATCCTAGTATATGGCCCTTCATTAGTAAAATTTGAAAAGATTTTATAAGAAAGGTTAAATATAAAAATCCTCAAACTGCACTCTTTGAATGACATGCATTTTTGTTCTCTGTAAGCCATATAAACACTAATGACTTAAAAAAAAATCATGATTATCCTATGACTTAACAACTCCTACCTCTCGACCTCAGGTGTGCAGTTTTTAAAAAAATAACAGTAGTTTACCTCATTTGCATTTCCCCACTCTTTAAAAGGTGGTTATTGCTATTACTTTCCTTTTTCAAAGGATGAAGGAAGCTCTGAACACCTAGCTGATCTATTATCTATTGAAGGTAAGGTGACTGGCATAGCTGGTCTTTGGACTCTTAATGCCCCTATTTCACAGATACCTTATCTATAATATGTGGTTGTTAAAACAAATGAAATTGACATGAATGTTCCATGTGAACATAAGGCAGCAGAAATGTACATACAAACATCAAAATCACCTAGTTGATGATCTCATGTATTTTCAACTTATTGTCCAAGTAACCATTATTTAGGCCATTAAAAATTTTTTTTTAAAGAGTACAAGAAATCTAAATCTATTAAATGGCATTTCAAATAAAATTCAATTAGTTCAGATGATGTGATTCACAGGCAATCCACAGATAATTCTTTCAAGAGACCAAAACTGGCATTTATGTAAAGAAAATGAAAAAGGAATACTGAGACTGGTTTTTACTCTTTAGAAAATGATTGTCACTGTTTTTCTGATAAGAACTTGATTTTGAAAGAAAAGAACCCAACTCATTTGAATTATCCAAGACATTTTTACTTAAGAAATTTATAAATGTAAAAATGGAGCATGTGGGGACATAGCTCAGTTGGCAGACTGCTTACTTCATACACACATGGCCCTGGATTCAATCCCCAGCACCACACACACACACACACACACACACACAAAAAAAAAAAAAAAAAAAGGAAAAAAAGAGCATGGGCTCATTTCTATGAAAGGTTTTTGTCAATTGTTTTAAAGGATGTCAGTGCAAGCAAGATGAGGAGGCCTCATGATTCTAAATTCACCTCACTTTTCACATACAGTGGTCCTGTCCTCACAAACCTACAGTTTTACTCTCCAGGTTTTCAGTTACCTACAGTCCACAAATATTAAATGGAAAAGTCAAGAGTATGCTGCTCTGAAGAGTGTGATGGAATCTTGTGCCATCCTGTCTGGGCATAAATCATTCCTTTGTCCAGTACACCCATGCTATCTGCCCATTAGTCAGTCACTTGGTAGCCTGTTACTAATTTATACATTAAATTTTATCTACAATTTCAGACATCTACAGGGGGTGTTGGAACATATCCCCAGTGGTAAGGGAGATGACTATAAATTACAGTGTGTATGAGAAAGAAGCCTCTCCTCACAGCTATACCATAACTTACTATTTTAACTTTCTTGAGTAGAAGCTTCTTTAGACCTTCTGAAAAGTTATTTTGGCCTTTATGTACATTTGCGCATACTTTCTGATATTTTCAATAGTTGTTCTTGTCTGGTTCTTTGCAACACTTTAAGCTATTCAATCAGTGCCAATCTAAAGATGTCTTAACATTTAAATATAATTTTAATAAATTAAGCACTATTAAGATGGCTGTCCTGTGCATTATAGGATGTTTAGCAGTATCTCTGGCCTCTACTCATTAGATTTCAGTAGTGCTCCACCCCAGGTGGGAAAACTAAAAATTCCTCTAGAGCTGGGTGTGGTGGCACATATCTGAATTAAACCAGTTCAGGAGGCTAAAGCAGGAGGATTTCAAATTCAAAGGCAATTTTGTGAGACCCCTTTCTCAAAATTAAAAAAACAACAACATAGAGTAGTAGTGATGTAGCTCAGTGATAAAGCACCCTTGGATTCAATTCCCAGTACTGCAAACAAAACAAAAACCCTCACAACTCCAGAGACTGACAAATATCCCCTGAGGTGCAAAATCATTCATGTTGAGAATCATTACTCTAAATGATCTAACTAGAAATCCTTAAACATAAAATGAAGATCAGTTTACTTTTCCATACAGATTCTAAAATGGTAATCTAGAACCATAGTTCTCAAACTTTACCATGCACTGGAACAATCTGAAAAAATGACTGCTATCACCTACTCTCAGATTTCTGATTTAGTAGGTTTAAGGTAGACAAGAATCTGCATTTCCCATAAATTTCCAGATGATGCTGATGGTCTGGGGAGTATATGTTAATACTCACTGGTCTAGAAATAAGGTCCAAGACCTGAGCCCCAACTGGGATTTTATACAGATAAATAACCCCGACTTAGATGAATAATGGTACCTAACCTAACTTTCCCATTACAACTACCTAGTTTTAACCTAGTAAATCTCCCAGTTTTTTATATTCAGCTTTAGTTTCATCTGAATGAATGGCAAACAGTGCATTTTCACATTTTAAATCATTCTACTCAAAGAGTCCTTATTAAGGTCCTCATCCTAATTCTTTTGCTATGTCATCCCCCACACTGGCCACTCACCACTTCACAGCTCTACTAAAGCATTTCTCCACAGAAACGCCATCATTGTAGTATTACTTATTCCTGACTTCTCCGGTCTGAAAACAACTTTGCCAAGGTTATTACTCATTAACATTTTTCCCTTTTATTTGTTTATTAAAGAAATAGAACTTGCACACATCTAAGCAAGCTTAACACTTTGTAACTGTTTGGCAAGCTGAGGTGTTATTAACCAACTGTCTCCTTTATTAGGAACAAGAGTAAAACCATGATGGATTATCTTTAACAAAATCTGTACCAAGCATTTAAGGTTAGGCTAAAAGTTGGTGTTATTTTATTTTAAATCAGTATTTCACAATCAGCCTCTTATCTCTACCATAAATGTTTCTTTCCTTCTCTGATGACTTCTTTATAGCATTGACTTAAATGTAACACACAAAATGAAACAAGTCCAGAACATACTTGCATAATTGTTGAGATCAAACTGTGACAGAGCATCTACTTTCTCTTTGGGCTTCTTAGGACCTGGTTTTGCATCCTCTCGTTTTTTCCCAGCAGAATCCTTGGAATTCTTTTGTCCTGTACCATTAGGTGCTCCCTCCTGGTGGTGTGCAGAGCCTCCACTGACAGAGTCAACACCAGCTATGCCTGCTGACTGATCATCAAATGGCCTACAAAAATAATCTGAAATATTACTACCTTCATAACCCCCAACAAAAGAAAAATAATCTTATTGACAGTTTATCAAGTTTAAGATACAACAGCACTGGGATAGAAGACTCATTTAAATCCAATCCAATAAGTCTTCATGACTTTTGAGTGGGCAATTCACCCAAACTGAGCCTCCCAATCAAGGCAGACTAAAGTTTTCCCCCAGCAATTAATTCTAGAATTCTAATTATCCCCAGAAGGCTTTTACTGTGCTCATGCCTATCCTAGTATAAATGAGCTACTTAGCAAGCATTATTTACAGCAGAAAATTCCTGTTATTTAGATCAAAGTATTCACAACAGATTCTCTTCCAATGTGGGAGTCTCATAAAAGTGAAAGTTTAAGGAGTAGTCTATGTTTACACAATGCACGATATACATATAAATTTTAATCAGATTTATACATCAATGTAAACATATTAAAGAAAATCTTTAACATGGAAATAGTTCACTTCACAAGCCAAATGTATTATTAGTTTGGCTTTCTTAACAATGTACAGGTTTTTTTTTTTTAATTTCCAAGAGAAAATAAAACAATAGAAAATGGTCTTATTAATTCAATTTCATAATAGCCTGAAGTATTACTCAAAATAGGACTCTAGTAAAACATTTGTTTTACCTATAATCAGTTATTGCTATTTCTGCAGGTTCAAAGTTGTTGCTTCTACAAGGCACAAAAATCAAATCAAGATTTCCCCTGAATCATATTACTTGAAATACTTCAGTTGCGGAATTATTTGGTTCAGCATTTTTTTTTATTCTGACCTCTTGGCCTTAAAAAGGTATATTCACATTATGAGTTAAGCAGGCACTCAGGAAACAAAACTGGCTACATAATTTCCCTGGAATCTTTTCTAAATGATCTGGAAAGCAAAAGCATTTCCCCTGATGAGAATAGTAACCTGAAATGTTAAGTGTGAAAATAAGGAATTCAGATTAATGCAATATTGCCAAATAAATTCTTATCAACTCAGGCTCCAATTCTGGAAACTTGGTCTAACAAAGGGGAACATCATAATAATGGCTGATTACAACACAATGTTATGTTAAGTGCATTATAAATATTATCTCAGTAATTATCACACATTGAACACAATTACTTTTTCTCCATTTTACTGGTGAGGAAGCCACTATGAAGTACAGAGCCTTGGTTTGAACTCAGGCATTCTGAACCTTAATTGCTACTTTATAATGCTGACACTAAAATCAACACTAATATATTTACTTAAAGGACTGTTTCAACGGCATTTATGTTATAGGTGGCCTTGGTGGTTGGGCAGTGATTTGTTTTCTGGGTATCTCTCTGACTGGATCAACTAAATTCAAATAGTTCTGCAAATTCAGAGGGGAATATAATTATCCTTAAGTTTCAATATGATTCTTGAGAAACTGGTGTATGGTGACAAGAGTATATAGTTACATAATTTAAGTCTCAGAGGACACCTGTG
Source organism: Spermophilus citellus (assembly GCF_964194105.1). Classification (NCBI taxonomy): domain Eukaryota; kingdom Metazoa; phylum Chordata; class Mammalia; order Rodentia; family Sciuridae; genus Spermophilus; species Spermophilus citellus. The sequence goes on from NC_138187.1 coordinate 160,452,121, forward strand.
CAGCACCAGTTTTGCAAGTATAAACTAATAAAGGAGGCTACTCATCAGCACTAAGATGACTTAACATATTTGTTAAAACTATAAAATGTATTTCTATGACATTCAAGACCTGTACATATGACCTCACGAAAAAAAAAAATGACTTAACAAATGAAGATGCTGCATATGTCCTTCCCTGGGTGTATAATTTTCTAAAGCTACACATTCCTAAGAGGACTTAGCATGTGATGCCTTCTAAGAGGCATTACCCTGTTCCTCAAGCTCCATTACGGAGAGTACAATGTCTTCATCTTCTATTCTAGACTGGCTCCTTACATCATTCAACCAAGTATTCTACTGTTAGCTTCTCTTAGTCATATCTATACCAAAGTACTCACCCTCTCTTTCCACTTTTTGATGGTGGGCCACTTCTTCTTTCATTCCTCGGACCTGAGAAATTCCTTCCTGATTTGGGTGGGCCACTGTTGCCACGTCTATTCTGGCGATCCACGCCAGGCCTCTGACTGGAGAAGCTTCTTTTTGCTATCTCCCTCTTTGGAGGCAAGGTATTCTCACCAGTCTTTACAACTGCTTGTGCATTCAAGTCAGCATTTTTTTTTTCATCCCTCTCCCGCCTCTCATTGAAATCACTGCTTTCAGAAGCTGTTTCCCACTCTTCATTTGCCTGATCTGAAGAGTTCTGGTTAGATAAATCTGGTGTCTTATTCCCAGGAATATCCCCAGCAGTACTGGCTGGTTCTTGGGCCAGATTATTAATGGTGCCATTTGTGGGCACTGGCACCTCATTTGTTTTTGAAGCAGCCTCCCTCTCTCTTAGCCTTCTAAACCGAGGCGGCTTATCTTGCCTTGGTGGTCGGGTAGGACGCTGCCTCCGGGGCCGCTCTCTGGCTGGGTCAAATTTCCGTTCAAATTTTGGAGGCCGTTTATCTGCTGGTATAGGAATGAACTGCTCGTGTCTTCTTGGTGGCTCTCCATCTTCTGGTTTAGGAGCTTCTGTCTGCCTTGGGTTCCACTGATTGTCCCGATAAGCCGGTCTTCGTAAGGTAGAAGGACGCGATGGACGGCCTCCAGGATCCCTTCCACCTCGCCTAAAGGTCCCTCCTCTGCCTCGTCTTGTAGGCTCTCCTTTAGGAAGGAAGCCTGGTTTCAACTTATCATCATCCCTAACATAAGGCTTTTCAAGTGGCCGGTTATCTATTCGGACATGGTTTTCAGGCTTGAAAGAAGACTGGGGCTTTATGGGTTTTTTGTTTTCAGACCGTTCCTCTCTCTTGGGAAGTTTGCCTTTGCTTAAACTATCCTTGTCACTTGCACTTTCATGAACTTCACTGTCTGTGTCAGTCTCTGAACCCCGCTGTCGTCTTCTTTTGGGGACAACTTCAAAGTCAGAACTCTCACTTCTTGTCTCACTTTCTTCTCGTTGTCTCGGAGGGCCTGAAGGCACGTGTTCTGTTCGTGGCTTGTTGTCTCTATATTGAGGATAATCACGAGTGTGACCTCTTCCACCCCTGCCACGCCCCCCATAAGAGCCTCTGTAACTTCGACCCCTGGAGTAATATTCACCTCTGCCTCGGCCTCTGTATCCTTGATCTGGAAACCAGTCTCTATCTCTAGCTTCTTTCCAGTATGTCCTGGGGGGTAAAGTTGACTCTTTTTTAACTGCTGGTCTTGAATCTGGTCGAGGTCTCTCTATACCAACATCTTTGCTGATGACTTTCTCAGACTGTTTTTCTTCTTTGACTGTTGGTGCTGCAACAGTTTGCTGGTTTACAATTTTAACTGCAGGCTCCACCTGAACACTACTTACAGTTTCCACAGGCTTCTCAGTATCTTGAGGTGGCTTGTGAGTCACAGCTGAAGTTTCTGTGGAAGGAAGTTTCTCTGGTTCTGGCTGCACTGGTGGTGGAACTGACTGGGTCTGAATTGGTGCAGGAGATGGTGGTGGGGGAGGAAGAAGGTCTTTCTTTTCCGTCTTTTCAGGTTTTACAACTTTCTCAATGACCTTTTCGACCTTTTCTCCTTCTTTCTCTTTCCTTTGTTCCCGTTCCTCTTTCATATCTCTAAGTACAGGTTTTTTAATGGGACCTGATCTTCTCACAGGTCTGTCATTACCATCTTCCCTTCTGTTGGAGCTTGGTCTTGGGCCCCAACGAGTTTCTGATTTGGATTTATAAACCTTTTCAGGTTTGGGTCCTTCCGAAGAACGTAGAAAGCCATCTTTTCTTAGTTTCTCCTCTGGCCTTTCTGCTAGATCTTTCGAATCAATGCATCTACTTGTTACTTTAGGAATGCTCCCAGATGGCTCATTTCTTTGCTCTTCTGATTTTTGAGCATGATTAGATCCATGGGAAACACTTCTTTTCCGGGAAGGCTGACTTTCTAGAGCTGAAATTCGCTCTTCTGGAGGAACGGACAAGGTCTTTGGATCAGGTCCTTCAAAACAAGCAGACTGATTATTTTTATCAGCATGGTGAGGTCTAATGTCTTCCACAGATCTGCTTAAAAACTTCTGTACATCTGTCACACTTGATTCTGTGACAAAGTCTGCTTCTGGATGAGTTTCCAACTGACTGCGTTCTACAGGATAAGCAGTGGTAATTTGTTCCTGCTCCAATGCATTTTCAGGCCTATAATGATAAAAGTTCAAAGGCGTAACCAACAAAGCAATCTTTCCCACATGTACATGGCATGGCAAAAATAACCCAATTTAAAAATACCAACTATGGACCTGAATCATAAGAAAATCTCCAAAAGATCAGTGCAGGCTGGAGTTGTGGCTCTGTTGTAGAGTGCTTGCCTGGCATGTGTGAGGCCCTGGGTTTAATCCTCAGCACCACATATAAATAAACTGAACAATCCATTAAAAAAAAAAAAAAAAAAATCAATGTATCCATATCTGAATGGATTAAAAATGTAGTACAGACATATAGTGGAATGTTATTCATAAATAAAAAGGGAAATACAGCCATACACTACAACATGGATAAATCTTTGAGCCATTCGGAAAAATACCACAATTCTGCTTATAGGAGGTATCTAAAGAAATCAGATTCATCAAGTCAGAAAGCAGAATGGTGGCTCCCAGGGGCTGAAGGTAGTGGAGAAATGGGAAAAAATGGATGCTTCAATATTAAAGTTTCAGTTACACAAAATGAAGTAGTACTGAGGCTCTGCTGCAGAAGATTGTGCTTACAGGTAACAATATCGTGGGCCTACTACCCACTACTGGGAATTGAACCCAGGACTTCACATATGCTAGGCAAGTGCTCTATCATTGAGCTACAAGTACCCTTTTAAAATAATGACATAGCATCCTGCTAAGGTGCCCAGGCTGAACTCTAATTTCAAATCTTTGGGCCTCAGCTTCCTGAGTAGCTGGAATTAGAGAGGCACGTGCCGCTACACCTGGCTAGTACTATACTGTACACTTAAAAATTTTAAGTAGCTGGATCTAATGTCATGTGGGGCTTTTAAAAACTATAATAAAAACTAAGGAAAACAAATGTTTAGACAATGTTGGTGTCAATTGCATCAAGATTAATAATTTCTACTTAGAATGAAAGAACAGAGTGAGTCCACAGGTTTCAATTATAATTAGAAACCATTATCATAAAAATATGCCCCATAAAACAGTGGAAGTTCTAACTATATTGTTAAGATTGTTAGAGGCCCCACCAATTGCCTGCCCCTTTAAAGAATCCTCACAAATTAGTATTTCTCCTTAGCTTGGTCTTAGAAATTTTCCAAGATACTGATAAGCAAATGTCTACAATTTCTCACTAGAAGAATTACTTTAATACTTTAGCCAGATGACATAAGCATGGTAGATACCTTTAAATTTCTCTACACCTGTCAATAAAGATTTGCTAATTTTAATATGTAATGTTTAAGTTTCAGCATCGAATTAAGTTTCCAGAACAAGTTTTAAAAAATGCCATTCTCCATGCAGAGATGCCATTAAAAAGAAATTGTGTCCAAAAATGAAATGAAGCATGCTATAAAAGGAAATATTTATGATCCTCAAGACACCGAACAGTTTTCTATCATGTCACTCCATTTGGTCTATTAATAATTTTAACAATTTATTACCTAATACCCTCAGATTCTTCAGCTGCCTTGGGAGTAGCTGCCTGCTGATGCTCTGCGTGAGGATAGGGATCAGACCCCCACATCACACGAGGCTCGGGAAGGGAAATAGCATGATCTCTTGCAGATCGAGCTATGTGCTCGAATGACTCAGAACTGTTTGGTGACCCTTCCATCTGGTCTCTTCTCATTAATGGTTTAGGGGGAATCATTCCTGTAACAAAGGTTTAGAAAAAGATAAAATTTCAATTAGAGAAGTGCAAGAAACAAAATCAAAATAGACTACTAATTATCGTTTGGCATTCTCTACACTTATATATTTTTCTAAAAAATTAGAAATAATTACTGTAATAATTGAATTACAGAAATATTACTGTAATTAAAAAAATTGAAGGAAACTGTATAAAAGCTGTTATGTAAATGATATTTCATTATTGTTGTTGAAACAGATTTCATTAAAAATGAAGGGAGCAAAACCCCCAACAGCAGCATATTTTAAAGCAAAAGAGTATTATACCTATAAAAAACAGGCATCGAACACTGATTCAAAGCATATTAACACAAAAATCATGAGAATCACTCCAACAGTGACAAATTTCTGAGAAAAACATTTCCTATAGCAACTTCCATTAACCTACTTTAATATATTGCTGCTTAAACTTTAATATCAAGATGAGGTCCTGGTTATTTTATCATCCCCAAATTTTCCACAATACATTCTGATAATGGATTATCTGGACTTATTATAATGGGTTGCAGAAAAGACTGCCAATTTATTTGGTTTTTGGTAAATCTATAAGTAAATTCAAGTGTTAGGGTGGCAAATTATGCAGAAAATTAAAATGCTGGTTTATGTATCCTACAGACAAAATTCAAATGTTGAAGTACTTGAAAGAATACAAACAACATAACGGATAAATATAGATATTAATAGGAGTAAATACGTTCCATCTCCAAAAATTTAAATGATATTCACAAAAGAGGAAAAAACCTGCTATTTTGGTCTTGATACAAGTGCCTGGTATTTAGCTACTCTGTGCTGAAAGAAAGCTACAATTTCATGATTACAATGTAGAGTGTCGAATAAGTACTAGGATACAACTCTCAAGGAATAAAGACTAAAATAAAAAGGGGGGTGGGGGAACACACCAAAACAACGTCAGCTCTGGAAAATTGCAAGTGAGCCATAAGAAAATGTTACCAGGATGAATGGGTGGAATTTCCATAGTAGGTCTTCCTGACATCATTCGAGGATCCATGTAGGACTGCATCATGAGCCACCGTGGATCAAAACCCATAGAAGCCAAATGTTGAGGGTGAGGCTGCATGGGCTGGTAAAGAGGCCTGTGTGGTGGAGGAGGGACAGTACTGCTAGACGGTTGTGAAGGAACAGTTTGTGCAAGTACACCTTGTTGCTGCTGCTGCTGCCATTGCTGTTGTTTCATCTGTTCCTGAAAAATCAAGGTCCCACAGGTTGAGGCTGTGGCTCCACATGATAAATGCTATAGTCAACTCTATCAGAAAATAAGGCTTGCTTTTTAATCTTTGAGGGAAGAAACATTTAACCATGTGAGTTGGCAAGAAAAAAAAACAAATGATTTTGCACTACACTTGACTTAAGCAACTAATCATTCACTCATTCTACTGTATAATCCATTTCTTGGAAATGGAAGACAGCATCTGCAAACGAGGCCAAGTATATAATGGAACAACACAGGTCAAGGTCAAACTCTCATCAATAAACCCTCATTAAGAAGAAATAGGGGCTGGGTACTGTAGCTCAGTGGTCGTGCAGTTGCTGTACACCTGTGAGGCACTGGGTTTGATTCACAGCACCAAATACAAATATAAAGGTACTGTGTCCATCTACAACTCAAAATTAAAAAAAAAAAATAAAATAAAAAAAGAAAGAAAGAAAGAAAAAACAAATTTTGCTAGGCATGGTAGTACACACCTATAATCCCAGCAAACTGTGAAGTAGAGGCAGGAGGATCACAAGTTTTAACTAGGCCTGGGAAACTTGGAGAGACTGTCTTTAAAAAAAAAAGTAGATGGATGGGCTTGAGGATGTAGCTCAGTGGTAGAGTGTCACTGAATTCCATCCCCTTTTTTTGTGCTGTAAGTATTTTAAGCTTTATGTCAAATTAATTTCTCAGTCCACTGAACAAAAATCTTTGATCACATAAACATAATGAAATGGTTTTACCCTTACCTGCTGCCGCTGGAATCGTGGTGGTAATGATTTCTGAAATTGCTTGAAATAGCCAGATAATACAGCAGGTCGAGGTTGAGATCCTGATTCTGGTTCTGCTTCATGGAGCACTTGTGTGGTCTCCTTTTCACTGCGATTGCTGTCTTGTCTAGTGAAAACTGGCTCCTCCTCTGCCCAAAAAGAAAGTCAAAGATGTTTTTAAGCACAACTTCCATAACGTAATAAAATTATTAGATTTGAGATTATAAAATGAAATTATTAGATTTGAGACTGTAAAATTTAAAGGGGGAAAGAAAACTTCTTCAATACTGCAAAACACTGTTTCATATTTTAATAGTATAAAACCATACCATAAACAAGGTAACAGATTGTCTAAAACCTTAGATTTCCATAAAGCTGGGTTCTGTTTTTCTTTTTTTGGGGGTACTGAGAAATGAACCCAGAAGCACTATACCACAGTTACATCCCCAGCCTATTTTATTTATTAAGTCAAGGTCTCAATAAGTTGCTGACGTTGGCCTCGAACTTGAGATCCTAATGCCTGGGCCACCCAAGTTCTGAGGATTACAGGTGTGTGCCACCACACCTGGCTGGAAGCTTAGGAGAGATCACAGACTCAAATGCTTCATCACACAAAAATCTCTATTTGATTCTGTGATAAAATTCTATTCCCCTATTTTCATTGTACTTCAATACAACACTTAATGCGCCTACTCACTAGGACCTGTATAAGAAACAAATGGCCTATACATACATGAAAAGAAATTAGTTTATTTACTTATAAGACCAAGTGACTATTATCTATATAAAGAAAACCACTAGAGTTTAAATATGAGGACATTCAAACATATATCATTCTGCAAATAAAAGGTGTCTGTCAAGTGTGTTATACTAAAGGGAGAGTCACCCGCATACACAAAAAGTTTTCATCACAAGGAAAATCAGTCATGTTCATTCTTGATTATGATATCTGTCAAAATTATAAAATGGTGTTTGTTAAAAAATTCTCAGATGAATAAAAATAAATTTTAAAAGGAAATTTAGTTTACTAATGTAAAAGCATGCTATAAAGAATCACAAAACACATTTCTTGTCTGTACTACATTAAACATTGAGAGTGTTGTGAAAGAAAAAATAAAGTTTTAGAGAAGAGTCACATAGGCAAGTTACTTATTAAATGGGTACCTCTTACTGATAAAACCTAGCTAAAAATAAAGTACCAAAAATACAGATTATTAGAAAGAAAGTGAGTGATGTATATACATAAATAAATGTTAAATTAACTAACCAGAGTCAACATGTATTCAGTGGCAGCACTAGAACTAAAACATGTATTTCCTTGTTTCTAATTTACATTTTTATTAGTCAGATTTCCTAAGGTTATCTCTTAGTATTTGATTGCACTTGATAGATATTAGCATATGACAATACTATTCAATTCTGATTCGAGAAAACTTATTTTGCATTTTTTGGTGTTGTGAGCAATCTTAAGTGCTTTTGATATGTAATAGAAGACTAGTATCAATAATACAGTCTCAAAACAGAAAAAATAATCAATGTGGCCTTATCTCTCTAAGACAGAGAGAGAGAGAGAGAGAGAGAAAATTCTTTTCAGTTTTCTGTTTTGTGTTTTCAGTGCTAGGGATGGAACCCAGGGCCTTTTGCATGCTAGGCAAGAACTCTACCACTAAGCTACAGGTTCTCCCCTTCTTAGTCTTTTGATATGTCAAAACAAAAACAAACAAAAAACCTTATTAGTTATAAGAAACAGTGTCTACCAGAAAAGAAAGAAAATTTGTGGTTTTAAAAACTTATAGTTGTTCCACATCAGAATACCTAATGAAATAAAACTATTTCTATCTGAATTTGAGCTGTTCATTAGAAATAAACTTTACTACAAATTAGCCAAGGTTTTACACTATATTTGAATTAACTAGTCTATAGACCAGTTTAGAAAAGAATCACTACAGTCATGTAATTATGACAATACAACATTCCCATTAAGGTCTACTACAGTTTAGCTTCAAAAGTATAAATGTAAATGAGCAAATGACATTTTGTTCAGATAAATGTCTTGGAGAAAAACTGGGGGGGGGGATCAGTGTATATGGTTATGAAGCCAATAAATATCTGCAGACACAATAGAACTGAGGTTTGTGTAGTAACTTTAAGAAACACTTTGAGATGAAAACATATTCTGTCCTGCAAATGCTATCATATTCTGTCCTGCAAATGCTATCATAAAACAATCACTTTTATTTTGATTTTTTTTTACATTAAAAACACATGAGTACCCACCTTGTATAACTACTAGGAAACTTGGTCAAGTTTATAGAAGAAGGGATAAGCCTCTCATACCTTTATAACAGCTGTTTTCACTTTCTTGTTTTTCTGCCACAGGCTCTAAAACAGGTTCCATGGGTTCTGTTTTTTCCTCCACTTTCTCCCTTTCTTTCTTTGACTCACATTCTCTTTCCTGTTCTTTTATCTTTTGTAGTTCTTTTTCCTTTTCCCTCTGTCGTTCTAATTCTTTCTCTTTTTCCTGCTTTCTTTCCTTCTCCATTTCTCTCTGTTTCTCCAGCTCCTTCTCCAGCTCTTTCTCCTTCTCCTGCTGCCTCTCCTTTTCTTTATCCTTTTCCTTCGCCCGCTCTTGTTCTTGTTCTTTTTCAAGTTCTTTCTCCCGCTCCCGTTCTTTCTCTCTCTCTCTTTCCCTGATTTCCTCTGGAGATGGCTGTTTCTCCACAATGCCAAGCTTCTCATCCAGGCGTTTCAACTTCTCCGCACAGGCTGCCTTCCGCTGTTCTTCCATTCTTCGCTCTTCCTCTTCACGCCGCTTACGCGCTCTTTCTACTGCTGCAGAGATTTCAGACTGTTGTCTTCGCCTTTGCTTCCATATTTCATCCTCATCAGGGACTTGCTGCTTGGGGGGGAAAGGGCTTGGTCTTCCAGGAACTGCCTGTCGATCTGGAGGTGGAGGATGCTGAAACATTATCAGAGTGTGAGAACTCTATTTCTGACCAACACTGGGCACCAGAGGGATGGGGAAGTAGGGGGGAATACCCCATGAAAATAACAGGAAAAAAAGACATTAATCTTTATAACTTGCTCAATTAAGACAAGAATAATTAAATAGGCCATTCAATATTGGTGGTATACCTCTTTATTGTGCCAGACATTACTGCTTACTTGGTATTTGAGTGAAATTAAAAGCACAACACTGAATCTCAATATCTAAATGTAGGGAAAAAAAGAATTTAGAGTGAGTCCTTTAGCAGCACCTGTCAGAGAAGAAATGCCAAAGTTCCAAAATATCCAAAATGGCGCGTTTGAAACATGTTAAGATTAAAGGACAACAGAAAGAACCAAAGGGCCAAATAACAAAATAAAGACGACAAATAGTGTAGAGGGAGACAGTGCAGCCAATGACACCCAAAAGGAGAAGAAATTCCGAGAATCAGCCTGGGTAGAGACAATTATATCTCACGCTGAAAGACCAGAGAAGGATACTTAGAATCCAAAGTGGAGAGAGAGAGAGGATCACTAAGAGATTCAAGTTTCAATGTCTTCATCTTCATTACTGTGTTACAAAACAACAGTGATGAAGTTTAAAATGACTGCCAACAACTGTGCAAAAACAAGCAGGATGAAAAAGGCACAAAATAGGCTGAAACACAAAGAAAAAAAATCAATGCAGATTTCATTGAAGTATAATTTGTATAAAATGTGATACACATATTTTAGTGTGGTTTGACGAGTTTGGACAAATGTTTAATTACATGTGTGACTGAGACATACATTTTTAATTACTACTTTACCCCTTCCTGTGATGCCAAGAACCCTTAACCCTAACCTTGAGTAGTTTTGCCTATCCTATAATTTCATATAAATGGATGAAGGCATAGTATCTTTTGTGTGTCACTTCTTTTGCTCAGAGTAATGGTTCTGAGGTTATCTGGTGTAGTAGCGGTTTGCTCCATTTCATTGATGAATAGCACTCCAGTACAGGTACATCATTTCATCTATGGAGGACATGTGGACTGCTTCCAGATTTTTAACTATGATTAAAAGACTATGTATGAATATTCATACACCAGTCTTGTGTAAATATTATTTCTCTTGAATAAATAGCTAGGAGTAAAACTCACGTCATATGTAAATGCTACATTTTACAAGTAAGTGCAAAAGTGTTTTACAAAGTGGTTATAAAGTTTTACAGTTTCACCTGCAATGTGTAAGAGTGCCAGCTGCTCCACATCCTTGCCATATTCGGCAAGCATAGGTGTGTAGCAAATCACGTAGTATGACTCTGCAATTCCCCACTGACTTTCCATGTGTTTACTGGCCATTCCTGTATTTTCTTTTACAAAGAGAAAGTTTGAAATCAATTTGGTGGGCTATTTGTCTTCTTATTAAGCTGTAAGGTTTTATTTATATATAGACCAGTGTAAGTCCTCTGTCAGATGTACTAGGAATCTTCCTAGATTCCTAATTTATCTTTGCATTTTTAGAAAATATTTTTCAAAGTCCAACTGACCAATTTCTCTTCCTTTTACAATTCATGACTTTTGGGTCTTATTCAAGAAATCGTTTAGACTCAAGTTCAGAAAGTTTCTTCAACAGTTTCTTCCATGTGTTTTAATTTTGGCTTCTATGTATAGAGAAATTTTATATATAGTGAGTTTTCAGTAGTTAAGAGGACGGGGGCTGGCAGAAATGGTAGATGCAGATATCATAGTAGGGCGGCCAGGGAAGACCTGTGGTGGTAACTATGATCATAATATGATCTCAGGAAAAGAGCTTCAAGTTACAAGAAAGACAAGGTAAAAAGTCTTGAGGCTGGAATAAAAAACAATAAAGTTTCTGTGATGAGCCATGGAGAATAGCAGATGAAAAGTAGACAGGCACTGAAAGATAATGGTAAAGATCAGAGCAAGGAATGATTGATGTAGAGTTTGAAAAATATTAGAGCAACTATAGAATTTGTGATTTGAGTAGCAGGTGAGCAGGCAGCCTAAGAGGAAAGCAAGATCTGTTAAGAACCTATTTCAGGTTAGTGTGGCGAGGCACACCTATAATCCCAGGGGCTTGGGAGGCGGATGCAGGGAGATAGCGAGTTCAAAGCCAGCCTCAGCAAAAGCCAGCACAGGCAAAAACAACTCAGTGAGACCCTTCTCTAAAGAAAAGGGCTGGGGACGTGGCTCATCGGTAAAGTGCGCCTTAAGTCACTTCCCAGTACCACAAGCAAACAAAAAACCCTATGTCAAAGGTTCAGATGAGTAGTAACAAGTAGTCAGTATATGAATACATTTTGAAGGTAGAGGTGATAGAATTTGTTGACAGCCAAAGCTGAATGATGAATACTAAAGAAGGAAAAGCTAAGACTACTTCCAGGTTTCAGCCTGAGCAAATGATGAATCACACAAAATATTGTGAGTCACAGACCAAGTTTTTAAAAGAAAAATGTTTTAAGTCTGGAGAAATAAATTACATCAACAATGCTATTAAATATAATGAAGACAAGATAACTGGATTTGTCAAGATCAAAGTTGTCACTGACTTTGGCAGTAATAATTTCAAAGGTATAGTGGAAGATCGAAGGTTACCTGGAGAGGGTTAATAAATGAGCAGCAAAAATGTGTACATAACTCATTAAAAGAATTTTGCTATGAGGAAGAACAGAGAAGCAGGGTAGACACTATAGAGGGATGGAAGGGCAAGGTCCGAAGTCATGGTAAGCGAGGGTATGTCTGGTTTTCTTGAAAGATGTCACAAGAACACCACGAAATGACAGATTGGAATCTAGGGAAAAAGTTAAAGGATTGTCTTTACTAGCAAGGGCAATAAGAAGAAAGGTAGAGTATATAGGTCGCTTGAATGTACTTAAAAACTTACCTGTTGTGCAAGCAATTTTGGAGGTGGTGGCAGATGTGAAGATGGTCCACGTTCCTATAACATAGGAAGAATTACTAAAAAGTAATCAGATAAGAAGCCCATTTGTCCTTTTCTCTTGTTAATAAAAGTACATCCATCACTCATCATAATATTACTTTCTGTAGAATTGCTCTAGAGTTTAATAAGACTAGATCTCAAATGCACTTTGAAAGTACAGAATTTTAGTGAAGCAATTCTCACCTGGATAGGGAGAGGTATACCTCTATTAAATTTTATTTATATAAGCACAGTTCTTTTCATAGGTTTTTTTTTTTTCCTAATGGCAAACTTCCCTAAGTCTTTTGTGAAGAAATTATCATTCTCCATCATGCCAATGAATTCAACATATCTACTAAAATATTATTTGAGCTGGGCTCAGTGGTGTATGCCAAAAATTCCCAAATAACTTTGGTGGCTGAAGCAAAAGGATCACAAATTCCAGGACAGGCTCAGCAACTTACCAGGACTCTAAAAAACCTAAAGAGATGTTTTCTTAAAACAAAAAAATAGAAGGACTGGGATGTATCTCAGTGTTAAAGCACCCATGGCTTCAATCCCCAATACTAATGAATGAATGAATAAAAATTTGAAAATTTTGGGCTGGGGATGTGGCTCAAGCGGTAGCACGCTTGCCTGGCATGCATGTGGCCTGGGTTCGATCCTTAGCACCACATACAAAGATGTTGTGTCCGCTGAAAACTAAAAAAATAAATAAATACTAAAATTCTCTCTCTTAAAAAAAAAAATTGAAAATTCACAACAGTCAAGCCAACCTAAGTGCCCTTCAACAGATGAATGGAGAAAGCAAATGTGGTACATATACACAATGGAATATTACTCAGCCATAAAGAAAAATGAAATTATGTCATCTGCCAGTAAATAGATGGAACTGGAGGCTATCATGCTAAGCGAAATAAGCAGTAAATAGATGGAACTGGAGGCTATCATGCTAAGCGAAATAAGCCAGTCCCCAAAAACCAAACGCCAAATGTTGTGATATATGGATGCTAACCCATAACAAGGCAGAGTAGGAAGGGGAAGAATATAAAACCACTGAATTAGATAAAGGGGAATGAAGGGAAGGGAGCAGGGTTGGGAAAAGGAAAGACAACAGAATAAATTGGACATAACTTTCATTTGGGTCATATATGAATACATAACCTGTGCAACTCCACATTATGTACAGCTACAAGAATGGGATCCTAATTGGAATGGGTTATATTCCATACACATCTAACTAATCAAGATACACTATTATCATGTACATCTAAAAAGAACTAAAACAAAGAACAAAAAAAACACCACTATCCCTGGTAAACAGATATGCAAACGTCCTCAATAAAGTCAAGCAAACTAAATCCAACAGCACATGAAAAAACTTATATACCATGAAAAAAAATATTTGAAAAATCATTCATTTTCAGGGAAATTAATTTATTCATTGATGGCTCACTAAAATGCCTTTAAAATAAATCCCAAACTCCCTTTTATTACATATAAGATTTCATAAGTAGTTCCTCTGTTGTTGTTTTTGAGGTTCTGGGGATGAAACTAGTTCATGCTAGGTTAAGAGCTCTACCACTGAGCTATATCCCTGGCCCTAATGAGTGGTTCATAAGTATTTAGCTTCTTTTTTTTTCAAAAAGAGGCTATCAGCCATCTCTTTTGAGTTCCCTGAAGGAACATGTTCTTCTGTGTTTTGTATGAGTACAACAAATATATGTTGACTATATTATGATTCCTTAGTTAAGAGTTAAGTGGATGCTCTGAAGGTACGTACCCCTGTTCTCCCAGAGTATAATGCAGCTCTAGCTACCCTTTACCATCTCAAAAGTGAGAGCAAGTGTACCTGTTGCCCATATACATTTCTTCCTTTACAATATTCAAAATGACTCAGGTTTCTTAGCTTTCCATACTATTTGTGATTCCCTAAAAAGATGATGTTGTATTTCATACATAAGGGCTAAGATTTATAGTTTTCAGTAAATGATAAATCGCTTCAAAATGTTGCCTTTACTTTGGAAAAACAGCAATATCTCTCCATTTTGACATATTGACCAGTTGCAAAGGGGAAAAAAAGGCAAAATGTCAGTTTTTGTATAATTTTAGCTACTATACCGATAATACCTGTTAATATGCAGTAAAAACTACGATGGGGTTTAGGGCTACTTTAAAAATACAGTTGCCTTCCAACTCTATAAAATTAATCCACAAAGTATCAGTACTGGCAAAGACTCGTGGAGCCCAACAAACCTGATTAAATGGAGGTCCTTTCCCATAGGGACCTTTTGCTACTGGTGGCTGAGCAGATGGCTGAGACGATGATTTAGTGTTGCAAACTTCATCGGCTTCTTTTCGGTTTTCAGTGCTTTCAGAGGTTTTGGAACCTTGATCCTCACTGAAGAGTCAGAATGCAGAGGAAATAATAAAATGGATAGATTTTGCCATAAGTAAATACATTTTCAGTATGTTAAAAAAATGACTTCTGAACAGTTTCAGGATGGGCAACATACCAAAAAAGGAGATAAATATACACTTTATGGGCTGGGGACTGTGATTGTCCAGATTTATCATCATGAAGCACAAAGTTCAACACAGTAGTTGCAAATCTGGACACTTGGACCGGACAAAAAGGAATATAAACCCATCATTTTGAATCTCCTCAATCCTAAAATGCTTATCTGAATTCAACTAAGTATTTCTGGAAATACTATGTAACTGTATTCTAATTAAATGAAAAAAGATGAACCAAGCTATAATATCTTCAATATTTCAAATCACAGGCATCTCATAAATGATAATGAAACTACAGTATATCACAATGCTATGGCTGAGAAAATACCAAAAATTGCATGCAAATTCCTATGTATTAAAAACTTATATTACTCATACATTCCTGACTCTGATGCCCCTTTATTTTAGAAGATATGAAAGCTCCTACTCTGACGACCCTCATGCTTGCCAAGTTTAAAAAAAATCAAGGACTTGAAACTGCTGTAGTAACCAAAAGAATGTTTTCCATTTTTGTAAACACAGAGTGGGTCAAGCAAGCAACATTTTAAAATGGTACATACTAATACTGACTCTCAAAGTAACTCCCCATTGGATGTTAAGCATCTAAACATCCCTTTATTTTAAATGTTATTCCTTGAGAAGTATCAAACCTTAACTCCTTGGACTGTGTTAATTTGACTCATTAATCACCCTAATTCAGTAAAACCCCTTGAAGAAATTTTATAGACAAGAAACAAATGTCTATGAATGAGACTTCTACTCATAAATAGCCAATATTCTTTCAACAAACTCATATTATTAGTAGTAAAAGATACACCAACAACTTACCTGCTATTCTCTTTAGGACTACTACTTCCTTGCTCATCATCATCACTGAAATTCAACTGTTCCGTATAATCCACTTCCATCTGAGCACCTGTCATATTAAGGAACACTCAGAAAGAATGCTTTAAAAGCATATAAAAAGTTAAAGTATTTAAGCAATTTTGCCTCTTACCTGCCCAACCTTCATCAGCTTCAGCATCGAGGTTATCAAATTTATCAAGCTCCTTCAGTTCAGATGCACTGAGGATGGATGGGCGCTCAGGCTCAGAGGCCCATGAAGGAGGAGGACCTCTTCCCCGAAGGCCTCTAGTGAAAAGGATGTTACAAAAGGAAAAGATGAAAGTTTTAATGATACTAAATTGGCAGAATGTGAAAAGATTGCATTTAGGTCATTTCAATTCAAAATGCTTTCAACATCAAGACATACAAAATGGGGGTTAGGATTGTGGCTCAGTGGTAGAGTGCTTGCCTGGCACTTGTGAGGCAGTGGGTTCGATCCTCAGCACCACATAAAAATAAATAAAATTAATTTATTATTTTTTTAAAAAAAAGACATACAAAATATTTGGCAATGATGAGTATGAAGAAATTAACAGTGATCCATCAACACAGGAATGTATTTAAACACACAATTCTTACATGATAGCTAAAATGGTTCTTAAACATTCTTAAATATTTAAAATAAAATAAATATACTAAAATATGATGAAAACAAATTTCAATATATATAACATAGAAAAACCATCACTCAAAAGGATGTTCAAGTATCATTCGGCGAAAAGGAAACAGAAATGGAGAGTGATTTACATCATGAAAAGAAAAAGGAGAGAAAAAAGTATCATCAATTTTAGGACCATGCTTTCCTATTACCAGAATTTTACATCAATTAAAGGGGGGAGTTGCACTAGGTACTGAACCCAGGGGCTCTTAACCACTGAACCACATCTCCAGCCCTTTTTCATTTTTGTTTTGAGACAGGACCTTATCTTGCAAATGTCCTGTCTTAGCTTCCCTGAGTTGCTGGGGTTATAGGCATGCAACTCATTTCAGTTGCCACACTCAGCTCAATCAAATTTTTAAAGAATAAAGTATTTTATAAGAGCAAGTCAATTGTGTTTTAGTGGCAATTTGTACTTTGGGAACAGGGGGAAAAAAACATCACAAAATTGTTTCAAAATTCAAAAAAATCTGTATAGGAAAAAATACACACAAACCACACACACATATTCCTTGTAAACTTTGTTTAATAGCCTTACTTGTTTGTTTCAGATAAAGAAGGTGGGAACCTCATGGGACCATGAAGAGGAGGATATGCCATCCTTGGATACTGCTGAAACATCTGAGAAGAAAACAAAACCATTGAATTAAGCAACCTTAGTTAAATTAAAAAACAAACAAACAACAACAACAACAAAAAAATCACTGACTAGGCCTGAAAGTATAACTTACAGAATGAATGATTAAAATAAGCAGTATTATTACTAATTCAATTTATCTCTGATATACAGTATCACCTGCCCTCCCTAACAAGCCATTGGGTAAATTATTGCATCTACCAAGTCTTTAAACACAGTCACTAGAGCACATTCTGAGTAACTTCAGTATCCTAGTAATAAAATTAAAGGAAAAAATGATTGTGCAATGACATGAAAAATTTAAAAGACAACATTAAACACACGTACCCCAGAAACCTGCAGTCTTATCCAAGTGAGAATACTTGAATGGGAAATAATGTGAACTTTCTCTCAAAAACAGAAATACAGTGAGAGATACAGTCACTGATGAATCTGAATCTCGATTCATATTACAGTCAGGGATAATCCATATCTCAAAGAATTAAGGGTGATAGGGAGCTAGCTACTTGGAGATTTTCTATGGATAAGTGACAGAAAATGGATTCTTTTTTTGTTTGTACTGGGTACTGGGGATTGAACTCAAGGGCACTCCTCCACTGAGTCACATCCCCAGCCCTATTTTGTATTTTATTTAGGGAGAGGGTCTCACTGAGTTGCTTAGCGCCTCACTTTTGCCCAGGTCAGCAGGATTACAGGCATGTGCCATGTGGCTGGCAGAAAATGGACACTAAATCAAGTACTGCACAGGTGATAATTACAAATCAAGGCTCAAACAGTTCAAGAGTATGCACTCTTTGGGAACTAGATTAAGAAGCTAAACTTTAGACAATAAAAGATAGATTATGAAGGCACTAACACTAAGGGGTTAGCCCATGATTTGGAAGGGAACAGTTTGAAGGAATGCTTGGTCATTTACTACTTGCTTATATCCAACGCAGATTAGGTAAATATTATTGTATTTCCTTAAACAGTCAATTTGTATCCTGAAACAGAAGATTAGTTTTTCTAAAACTAAAAAAAAGAGAGAGGGGAGAAAACTACCTTGCACTTGAAGAAAGGCTACATTTATTTGATCATGCTACTTAAAGAGGTAATTTCTCCTAGATAGGAAAGGAGTAAAATTAATTAAATAGCAGCCAAAACTTAATTGTGGAAGTTTTCTGTTTGGGGAATACTCTGGAGAATTTTTAGTTCCATCACACGTCTCTAATGAAGTTAGTAACCAAAATGTTCATAGGTAAAGTTACATTAAATACTCTTTCTGATCATGTGACCTGAAATGCTTAAAATTCAAGAATTTGCCACAAAATTAATATGGTACTCTTTACATTCTCAATCCATAGTAGTGGTTTTAAAATGTTTCATTTTTGATACTTAGTAGAACACTATTCAAATAAAATCATTGAATGGGAATAAAACCCACTTGGATGCCCCTTTCCTTCTCTGCTGCAACCTATATCCATGCCTGGAAGTTCAGAATACTTGGGTAGCACAATAGTTCAGAACACTATTAGAAAACAAATAGTTGGTTATGAATCATTTTTTAATGACAGGTCAGCATAAGATTTTTATCAGAGCTGGGGTTGTGGCTTGGTGGTAGAGCACTTGCATGTGTGAGGCACTGGATTCAATCCTCAGCACCATATAGAATAAATTTAAAAAGGCCTGTTAACAATTAAAATATATATTAAAAAAATACTTATCATGCTCTCAAACGTCTTATTTTTAGACCTAGGGACTGAATCAGAACCTTGTACATAAAAAGCACGTGTTCTATCACTGGGCTATATCCCCAGACCCCATAAAATATTTAATAAGTAATTTCATTAAATAATTTCTCTACAATTCTAAATAATAATTAATTAAATAATGGTTAAAAACAATAGAAAAAAGAAATAGAATATGATGGATATTTAGAACTTGAATACTTAGAAGTTAAAACTACAAACTTAGTACTAAATTTCTCTTTTATGAGTAATGCAGCTTCTGAAAAATGTAAATGTAATTAGCTAGAAAGATGTAAATTATTGTAAAACTTCACCCGCAGACTGAAAGCAAAGAAAAGAGCGAGGGCACCGGAGCTAATTATTAGTGTACAGGAAACACAAGGTCAGAAGTACTTATGAAATATGCACATATAGGTAGAATCAACAAAATCCAGACTCTCATAAACTCCCAAGGATAACAATGTAAGTCTTTACTGGGGATTAAATCCAGGTGTGATCTACCACTGAGTTACATTCCTAGTCCTTTTTATTTTTTGACACAGGGTCTTGCCTGGCTGGCTCTGAACTTGGCTGGCTCCTTCCTCTGCCTAGGATTTCAAGAATGTGCCATCCTTCCCAGCTAATGTAGGTATTAACCTTTTTTGTGCCTTGGGCAATTTGCTATATCCAATGGATCTCTTCTCAGAGAAGTATTTCAAATCTGTAGCCTAAAATACATAGTAATACAAAGAACAATTATACTAAAATTCTATTTTAATATTTTAAAAAGAATTTAATATATCGTATGTATATACTTATTATTAAATAACAAGTGATCTGCCAGTGGTCTAATAACTATTTTTAAGTCATGTTGACTGTAATGTAATAAGAATAGATATATGATGCCTATAAATGATAAACAGAGCTGATATTCTTATGATCTCTTTCCTATATTTATAATCAAAGAAAATGCTCAAAAACAAAGATTTAAATCTTTTCCTCATTCCAATTCTCTTTGGATCCCGAATCAAAAAAAAAAAAAAAAAAAACCCTTTCTTGGGTGCTTACTTATTTAGCAATACTCACATAAGGAGGCATCATAGCTCTACATTGGGAAGCAAGGGCAGGCTGCTGTCCATTCAGCTTAGCCTGTGGAGGGCCACAAGCTATCCTCTTTTCCACCACTTTGAGGATGTCATTTTGTTCTGATGTCACAGCTGTGCCTTCATCCTGGCCAAGAAGTTTCTCATCCTGATCAGATGAAGAGGGTGAGCCAGCAGACTTTCCACCATCTCTCCAGCAAGCAACATCTGGTATGAACAGACAGAAATAAAGGGGTAAGAGAAAAAAAAAAAAAAAAAGTCTGAAAATGGAACAACAAAACCAATCCAGACATATTTCAAAGAAAATATAAGCAAGTAAGTACCATAAAGGAACAGGGAACGTTTAATATGGACACCACCAATGCTCCCAAGGTGTTTTGGGTATTCTAGAGCAGTGGCTTCCAAAGAGATATGCTGCTCAGAGGCCCTCACAAGCCAATATGGGAGTGAGTTTTTGAGTATATGTGTGTGGAGGGTTGCGGGGTGAATATTAGAATTCTCTCTAAGAATTGATCAGCATTTGACAAAGACATTAAAATAATTGCTTGAATTTGGTGGCTGTGACAGATGGACATGTTTCAGGACAAGATGGATGAGTTTTCTTGAGGGAAGGTTAACAATAATGCTCTCATTTGTTTTCAGTCAGTCATTGCTAGTGACATCTGTCCTGACAGCAGATTTAGTGAGATTATCTGGTAAACTAAAGAAATTAACCAAATGAAACTGCTACATTGTTTTGCCAGGAAACCTGGTGTAGTGGCCTGACTCCAAGATGGCCTAAATGGTCTCTACCTCCTGGAATTCACCTCTCTGTGAAGTCACACCATGCAGTTCACCAGGGCTGGCCTATACAACCTGTAGATTATGGCAGAAGTGATAGCATAGCCTTTCCAGATTAGGTTATAAAAGACTGTGGGCTTTTTTTCAGTTATGGGACATATTTGTCTTTCTCCAGTTAAAATTGTGTCAGCTTAGCTCACTTCGACCTTGGCTATATCCTATTTTGGATTCCTGACCCTCAGATACTGTAGAAAATCATACACCCAGTTTAGTTGTTAAGACAACAAACTAAACAAACATTGCCAAATTTGTTATTCAGAAATAGATAATGGGTGAAAATTCAACTGAAAAAACAAAACAAAACAAAACAAAACAAAACAAAACAAAACAAAACAGTGGAGTCCTATTATGAACTCACTGGCCACATTATGAAGATTTAACAAATAAAAGATAATTTATTCAGATTTGGCAAAAAAACAAGGAGAAAGAAATATAAATGTAAGAGTTACACTTATATTTTTGTTTTTAGTTTCCTTGGTTTGAGTTCAGAAAGCAAGGAATCACTGAATATTAAAGGCAGTAATAAATAGATATAATTCACAAATAAACAAGTGTATACTGGGGAAGGCTGTTCAAAAACTTTTACTATTGTCAAGAAGACCAAAGATGAGTGTACAAAGTAGTCACCTGAGCACCTTGCCAAAGTGTAAATTTTGATTATACATTTCTAACATGTTGTCAAGTTAGTGATATAGTTGTTACAAAAGTCATGTTTGAGTAACAAGTGAATGCAGCACTGGTCTCTTTTCAAAATAAGCAAGCCATAAATATTCAAGACCACTGCACAGTTATAATCTCATCCTGTAATTTTATTAAACAGAAAATTCTCTTACTTGGTGGTCGTAAACTGGGTCCAGGTCCGTAGTTGTCATCATTTGCTTCTTTTTCTTTTTTTTCCTGATCCCCAGCTGCCTGCAGGCTGGGAAATTCCTGCTGAAACTGACTATTCACCTGGATTCCTATGGGTTTGAGGGGTGGGGGAGGAAAGATAACTTTTACAAAGATCATTCAATCAACCCTCCCAGGACAGGGTTCTTTTTTGCATCTTTCTGATAAATCATTCCACATTTTGTCACTGTTCATATCCATAAGTCTTCTAAAATTTAACTCAAATCCTTCGAAAAGTTAATGAACAGCCACGAGGAGATAACAACCTAAGAAACAAACCTGCCAGATATTTCCGAAAAGATTCATTTAAGAAGAGAAGCAAGCAAGGAAAAATTTCAATTCTGTTTCTCTTTTATTGTGGGTTCTTATACTTCCAAAAACAAGCCTAGAAACTTTTAAGAACTAGTTTAGGCTATATGACCCAAATAAACTTTTATGAATATGCACTGCCAAATACCAAAGTAAGACTAAAATGTCTTCATTTACTTTACTGCCTTTATTTAATTTTACCCCTAATAAACTAACTGCACCTCACTGTTCAACCATCTACCTATCTACTTGTCTATTTTTATGATTCTATAAAAGAGTTAATTTTATTAGTTCCTGAGGGTCTGAATCAACTCTTCCATGAAGTGCAAATGGAAAAATTAAATTCTGCTAGGGATTTCATGATTCCTTAGGGGCACCGGATATCATAGCTATTGTGCTTTATGGCTACCCTCTAGCTGTTGTCTATACAGGAAATCACAACAGCATGATTGAAACAGAGAAGTTGGTGGGCAGGGATGGAAATGAAGATGGTTTCTAACAGTATAGACAACATCTGGATACATTTATGTGTTAAAAGTGGAAGGTATAGCTTTGGGCACATAGGGGTAAAGATAAAAAACATGAAGCAATGGGTAGTACTTAAAAAGGGAGGCTTTACACTATCATTAAATCACAAATGGCTCTTGACATTGAAATTTAAGTAGCCCAAGAGATTTTAAAAGATCCTTTCTAGGGATCTAAATATATTCTTTGACAAAGCTTCCCATCCTACCAAATCAGTCTGCCCCTTATCTCCTGCATGGCTGCTCAGTAACTATTAAACCTAACCAGATTTCCCAGCTAATGTCCACTTACCATCTCCTTGCCCACCTTGCTTGTTACTGGCCCATGATTTGGGAGCAGGTGCTACTTCTGGGGGAGCTGCAACCCCAGGTTTTGGCTGTGCTGGTGACACTTCTGGTGCTCTTAAAAAAAATATGAATCCATTATTTCAGATATTGCATATTTAAATAAAATCACTATTACATGCAAGGCAAATCTGTACAGAAATTAATTTGGTTACATATTCACTTACAGATGCATCTCCCATAAATGTCTCCCTCTACAACACCCCTTTAAGTGAATTAAGCTGTTTTTGTACAGATTCATTTCTACCTTTGAATAACCTAATAGTATGACAGCATTGCTTGTTTTGTTTTATAAAAACAAAACAACAACAACAACAACAAAATCCACTTATTAGCTAGGTAAGGTGGTACACACCTGTAATCCCAGGAACTTTGGAGGCTGAGGCAAGAGGACTTGCAGCCTCAGCAACTTAACAAGACCCTGTCTCAAGATAAAAAGTTAAAAGGGCTGGGGATGTACTCAGTTGCAAAGTGCCCTGCATTCAATCCCTAGCACCCCATCACCACTAAAATTATTGAACATTTATTTTATTTTTATATTTTAAATATAATTTTTAGTTGTTGATGGACCTTTATTTTATTCACTTATTTCTATGTGGTGCTGACAATCAAACCCAGTGTCTCACACAGTGAGGCAAACGCTCTACCACTGAGCCCCAGCCCCAGCCCAGGAGTGAACCTTTATAAATGTAGGTATCTGCATACATACAGTCTGGACTGGTGCAGTAAGCAGGGGACTAAGGCTAGGAAAGCTCTCCATCTGGCAGTCCACAGGTCCATCACTGCACCCATTACTGTAATTTCAAACAGGTAACAGCAACCTGTCCTATCCATTTCCATGAGTAAAAGGTTTTTAAAAGGGTGTACAGTTTTATTATTCAATCCTTATAAGGTAGTAATGCTTAAAAATGAAAAGAGTTTAATAAAAGGATTCATAAATGACAATGTATTTCTGGTACAACTAGACCTGTAACTGACCTGTTAGTATACAACAGTTCTACTACAGCTAATAATCACAGACCAGAAGTCCACTCAATCTTGTACTTGTATGATCAAATTTACTATTTAAAACTCCTTACACAGGAGCATAAAAATTTGATAATAGATATAGGGAAAAAACCTCACTGAGTACTGAAACGCTCATCCTACTTTCAAAATTACTACTATTCAGCTTGGCCAGTTAACTGAAAGTCTGACAGAAGATTAATTATTCGTTGAATGAGTGATGATTAATAAAGACACTTCTAATTCTATCCCAGCTGTCTTGCCAATTCTTTGTTCATCCAATACTGAGAGCCAATGACATACCAGGCAAAGTTTCAATCCCGGAGCAACCAAGCAGACAGAAATTAAGTAACAACCACTTCTTATTCATTAGAAAGAGACTGATTTGCTTAAGGGAGGGAGAGGAGGAAGAGAAGGAAGCTTGATATAGGCTATGACATAATCAAAGTTGTGATTAACAATTCTAGCATTTCTTCTACCCTGACAAATATAAATAAATACTACTACTAGCCTCACTGGTAAGGAAAATCAATCAAAAAGGGCATGAAATATGCAGAACGGGAAGCATACTGCTTGGCACATAGCAAGTACTCAAATATAACTTCTTTAGAAAGAAAGGGGATCTGTTTCATTTCTTTAACAAATATTGACTCACTTTTCTTCTTCATGCTGTTCTTGTTTTGATGCCCATCCTGTGCCATCTTTAGGCACAATATTCACATTAGGATCATTGCCTTTGTTTTCTGCTTTGAGACTTGGAAGGTTAGCAGGTGGGGGCATGCGCCGTGAAATACCAACTTTTCCAAGACTTTGTAACCCATGTCGAGCTGCAACTAAAAGATCAATAACATCAATTTTCTTAGAACATCTATTTTATCACCTGCTTTATTCAAATGATACAGAAAACAAGAATTAATTCAATCTTTGAATGATTCCATTCATTCTTGCAAATATAATTAAATATAGAAATATTAAACAATCAAGACATTCAACAGAAAGTTTAAAAATTCTAATAATGCAGCCTATACCTCTATACAGTGAAACATCCCTGAAATACCAGCTACTTAGGAGGCTGAAACAGGAAGACCACTTGAGCCCAGGAGTTCGAGGCCAGCCTGGCAATAGTGAGTTTCCGATTTCAAACAAAACACAAATCTAACAAATGCAACCCAATATGCTATGAAAAACAAAACAAAGCAAAGCAAAGAACAGTAAACTTGTTGATAATGCTAGACTTGGAATTTTTTCAGGGAGTCTATTCCAAACTAAACAACTTGGAATATTACAGAACATGTTGACTATATGTCCAACAACACTGCTAATATACCATAAATGGTATAATTTTCACTGTATACACTGGGTTCAAGGAATAAAAAAAAAATAAAAATAAAACAAGAAAAATAGACTTTCTCTACTTAATACTTAATAAATGCATGATCTAATATACACCTCTATGCCTATTAATTTCACAGACTATAAATTCCCTTTGAAATCAAATTGCTCTACATATTTTCCTGACAACAAAGAGGAAAAACATTTTAAAAGGCTACATAAAGGTACAAAATTTCAGATATTAATTCATATCTCCTAAACATGTGTGCATACAAAAAAGGCCAGTGTAAAAGAGACTGAACCATCAGGCCAGTCCCAGCTTCTAACAGCAGCAGTTTGGACATATCGTCTACAGTAACAAAGCAAGACCATAAGAACTACTCACCTGTAGTTTTCTGAGTTTCCAGTGATTTTCCCTTGTAAGTATTAAATAAACTGAGTGTTGCATACTTTTTCCCATCCTTTGCTTTTGTGCTCTGGCCTGACTTCTCCGACATTTCGGTGGAAACACATCGAGTCCAAAACCTCTTGCCACACCCTTTAAAATCAGTCTTTAAAATGGACACAAGAATGAAATATAAGGAGGAAAATTTTAGAATTAGTTGACTAAAAGCATTTACAAATTCAAATGTTAATTGAAAATTTTTTAAAAAACTGAGAAACGAAGATATTAATTTTCAGTAAATCACACCAATGATAATTTCACAGACCTCTTTGATACCAAATTCCAATAGCCAATGTGACAAAATTAATCACAATAAACTATGATGAACTTGGCAAATAATATTATTTATGGTTATAACAGCTTAACAGCATCACAGAGAAGGATGGCTATTATAATTCATGCTGAGAAGAACTGTTCAAATATAATGAATCTATGAAGATTATTTATTTCATTGATACATTATTCAACCTAAGAGCTTTGAAATGACTGGCATCATTATCCTACATGTAGGGGACTCGAATAGACTAGAAAGACATCATCATCCTCTAAATGTGCAAGACACATCCTGACCCGAATCTAGTCTATTAATAAACAGGAGAAAAGGACACAGTTCTCTTTCATACTATTCCCCATCAATTTAAGTGGGTAGGAACACACATCAATCTGAGAGATTTTTCTGGAGGTGTTAGGGCAGAAACAGGGCAGAAGTTAGCTAACTGCACCAGAGCTAAAAACATTGAGAATAGAAGCACAAGTGCAAAAGATAGCATAGCTTTGCACATACACATTTATAATAAATTACCTTCCTTGAGCTAGAATGCAACGGATTCATTAGCTACCAAAAGATTTACACTAATACACAGTTTATTATCATGTAGAAAAACATACAAAAGAGGAATAGTAAATATTCACACTTTATGGCAAAATTAAGATTCAAGGAGATATTTTATCAGGCAAAAGAAAGGAACTGATTTACCAAGAAAAAGTCAATTTGTGCTTTGGTCACCATCTGATAGTTAACATCTAAGAACCTTTAAATCCTGCACCTCTTGTAATACCTACTCAAGCAGCACTTTGGAGGAGTCTTCCTATACCTCTATGAGAAGGAGACATGATAAGAAAGAAACTCCCTAAACTTCCCTCCTTTCCTTCTTTCACCTATTATTAAGGTGGTTCTCAGCATCTTCTGGAAACTTGTTAGAAATGAAATTCTATGGTCCCAGCCGCGTGTTTTAACAAATTCTCCAAATTAATCCCAAGAAAAAAGTTTAAGACTTACTGTAAATAGAAATATTCTAAACACTCACTACACATTAATATCACCTGGGGACTTAAAATATACCAATACGGGAGGAGGAGGCTGAGCATCAATTGTTATTTTTGATTCTAAGTAATTTTAGAATCATTGCATCTTCCCATCCACAACCTCCCTTCCATTTAAAGTCAAGCCTTACCTTTGGATTCTCTATCTTTCAATTTTCTTCTCATCTAAGTTCTTCTCTGTAAGAAATCTCTTTTACTACTATGGCTTTTCAGTTACTAACTGATCATCTGAATAATATATGCAGTGCAACACTCTATGGGCCTGAAGAATGTACCCCATTGCTTATTTCTTTGTTTCGAGTATAGTTACAACTTATATTAGAACACAGGCAACTATTTCATATCAAGGTTTTAAGAAACAAACCTACCAACATTCTGCTTAAGAGGGAAGAGGGATGTGGTGGTTAAAAAATTGAGAAGCAACAAAGAAAATCTCTTATGTTTGAAAAAAAAAAATATATATATATACATATATATTTTTCAGTACCGTATATATGGTACTAAACTCAACAAATTGAAGAAGACTAACAGTAAGGCTATGAAGAGACTAATTACCAGAGAAATAAAAGTAGGCAAATGTATAAAAACATTCAATTTCACAACTGAGGAAAACAATGCAGCATCACAATTTAACCAAAAGGTTTATAAAATATCTGATTTCATTCTAGCCAGCAGAAAGTCAGTGTTTGAAAGGAATCAAAAAAGTGAATTTTAATTTCCCTAATAAAAAACCAAAACAATTAATGCAAATCCTTCTGAAACACCACAAAACAGAAGTATAGTGTATACTTTCAAACTCATGAGAACAGCACCATGTTGATACCAAAGCCAAAGACACCATAAGAAAGCTACATGTCAGTATCTCTGATGAACACAGATATGAATATCCTCAATAAAATAACAGCAAGCTGAATTCAACACATCAATACTGCATGCCGGGCTGGGGATGTGGCTCAAGCGGTAGTGCGCTCCCCTGGCATGCGTGCGGCCCGGGTTCGATCCTCAGCACCACATACCAACAAAGATGTTGTGTCTGCCGAGAACTAAAAAATAAATATTAAAAATTCTCTCTTTCCTCTCTCTCTCACTCTCTCTTAAAAAAAAAAAAATACTGCATGCCATGATCCAATGTAATTTATCTCAGGGATTCAAGGTTTGTCGAACAAATGCAAACCAATTAATGTTATATACCACATCAACATAAAAACAAAAAAATACCTGATCATCTCAATAAATGCAGAAGCATTTGATAAAGTTTAGGACACTTTCATAATAAAAATTCTCAACAACAACAAAAAGGACGAAATGGAAGAAAGTTTCCTCATCAATAAAGGTCATCTATATAAATTCTAGAGCTAACATCAAAATCAATGAAAAATACTTTCTTTTTAAGATTGGGTGCAAGAACAGAAATGCCCATTCTCCCCACTTCTATTTGAGAGAGTATTGAAGTACTAGCTATATAAGTAAGGAAAGAAAAAGAAATAAGCCATTCAAATCAGAAAGGAAGAAGTAAAATTATCCATTTGCAAATGACATAATCCTATATGTAGAAAATCCTAAAGACTTCACAAAAAATGAATAAATGAATTTGGTGAGGAGCAGGACACAAAATCAGGTGCATTTCTGTATACCAAAAATGATCTATGAAAAGAAACCAACTAGACAATATAGTAACCATAGCATCAAAAAGAATAAAATACTTGGGAATAAATTTAACCAAGGACACAAAAGATCTATATACTGAAAATTGTGAAACACTGGTCAAAGAAATCAAAGACAAAAATAGAGATACTCCAGGCTCACAGACTGGAAGAATACTGTTAAAATGTCCATAATAGCCAAAGTGATTTATTGATTGAATGTAATTCCTATTAAAATTCTAGTGGCATTTTTATCAGAAATAGAAAAAAAATCTAAAATAAGCACAGAGCCACAGAAGATGCTAAATAGACAAAATCTCTCTCTTTTCAAAGACTGGGTCTCACAATGTTGCCCAGTTGTTGGGCTGCCTCAAGCTCCCAAGTAGCTGGGACTACAAGTTTGTGTGTGTGTGTGTGTATACACATCTGGCTCAAAGCCATCTTGAGAAATAAAAGAAAAAGATTAAGACTTCATACTCTTGATTTCAAATTACGTTACAAAGCTGTGGTAATCCAACACTATGGTTCTGGCACAGATACACAATGAAACCATAAACCAAAATGGCCCCCAAATAAATCCAAATACATATGTCCAACTAATTTGACAGGGCCAAGAAACCCTGGGGAAAGACAGTCTATAAATGGTGCTAGAAAAGGATGAAAATGGACTCTAATAACACAATACACAAAACCCAACTCAAAATGGATTTAAGAGCTAAATGCAATGTGAAACCATACTTTTAGAAGAAAACATAGGAAGTGCTCCTTGATAGAGACTGGTTTTGGATATCACATCAAAGACTTAGACAACAAAAGTAAAAATAAAGGGGACTGAATCAAACTAAAATTCTTTTGGCACAGCTTGGGAGAAAATATTAAGGAGTTAATAATCAAAATATACAGAACTCACAGAACACAACAAAACAATGGGGAATCCCACACTACCAGTTTTAAAAACAGTCAAAGAACCTGAATAAACATTTTTCTGAAGAACACAGAATAGTGCCAACAGGTAGATGAAGAGGTATTCAACTTTACAAATCACCAGAGAAAACAAATCAAAACCACACATGTCAGGATGGCAAGGTCATTTTTAAGGATGTGAAGAAAAGGCAACCATTGTCCACTGTTGGTGGAAATGTAAATCAGTAGGGCTACTATGAATAACAGTATGAGAGTCCTCAAAAAATAAACAATAAACACTACCACATGACCTTGTAATCCCTCTTGTGGGTATATACACCTAAAGAAAATGAATTATCACCTCGTAAAAATAATGTTCCCATATTCGCTGTAGCATATTTGCAATAGCTAAGTGGGGAAACAACCAAATGCTAAAGTGTTTATCAACAGATGATGCATAAAGAAATGAGATATATATGGACAGGTACAAACACATACACAGAGAATATTTTTCAGCCTTAAGAAAGCAGACACTGGGCTGGGACTGTAGCTCAGTGGCAGAGTGATTTCCTAGCATGCACAAGGCACTAGGTTCTATCCCCAGACCAAAAAAAAAAAAAAGAAAGAAAGAAAGAAAAAGAAAAGGTGATAAAGGAGACATTGCCATTTGTAACAACATGGATGAATCTGAAAGACATGCTAAATGAAATAAGCCAGACACAGGTGAATACTACAAACACAACCCAGTGTTCTGGTGTGTGTGTGGAAACTTGGGGGTTTGGGGAGAGCTCAAATACAAGGAAACAGAAGAATGGTGATTGCAAGGGGTGAGGAAGAGGAAATAAGAAGTAGGTCAAAAGGTATTGCCTTGCAGTTATGTAGGACGAACAGGTCTAAAGATCCAGTGAACAACCTGAGGATTTCAGTTAATAGCAGAGTATTATATATGAAAATTTGCTAAGAGAGTAGCTTTTAGGTATTCCTAACACAAATAAAGATAACTATGGAGGTGCTGAGCAGGTTAATTTATTTAGTTTTAATAGTCATTTCATTATGTTTATCAAGGCAGCATGTTGTGTATCTTAAATATAATAGGGTAAAAACAACTTAAAAAACAAAACAAGAAACTTCTCTATAAATTATAAGTAATTTCCAAATATGAAACCCCAGCACACAATTGTTCCTGAAAGTGAAGAGGTACATATAGCCAAAGTAAAAGCTCCTACAAATACATTCTAAGATTCATATAAGATTATGAATAGCTCTTTACAGGTCAACATTCTAAAAGAAGTCTTCCTTCTACTGTGAATAAACTGTCTCTAGGTAAATCACAAATATGTACATGACTGCAATGTAAATGCAATCAAGATAGTTCAATCCAAGAGAAACTATGATGTACAGCATCTACTGCTAAAAGAATATACATTCCTAACAGCAGAAAATCTGTAGCCAAAAAGAATAGGACTGGATGAGTAAGAAAGGGCAACTGCACTCAAATGGCTTGCCCGTTAATCATGGGGCCTTCATTTAAAACCCAGCGTTTAACTTATTAGCCCACGTGCTTTCTGTTGTCTTGCTTCTGAAAAGTCAGGCAGATACCCTGAAACTTCAAGCAACATATATGTCAGAGAAATAAATGCCAGTGACATGTTAAAAATGCAGACTGCTTATAAAAGCCAAAAATCAAAGAATTCAACTAATTCAGAAAAGGCACCTTCATCAAGACAGCTTCATTTTGTATAATTTAAAATCTTTAAAATTAAAATCTTTAAAAGTTTAATTTGTTTGGAGACCCAAAATAAATCAAAGAAACATGGCTGCCTAAGACTTTCCTAAGAAGCAATGATCAAGAAAAATAGGCACTGGGCACAGCAGTGAATGCCTGTAATCCCAGTAGCTCGGGAGACTGAGGCAGGAGAATCTTGAGTTCAAGGCCAGCTTCAGCAACTTGGTGAAGTCTTATCTCAAAACCAAGATAAGCAATGGGAACTAGATTTACCTTCTTTTCTGAAACAACTAAAAAATTGGACTCGTGGAACGAATGAGTTAATGTATATGCATATAACAATAGATTATATTAGGCAAAGAGGACAGGGATTCCAGATATTTGGGAACTGAGCTGTCTGAACTTATGCATGAAGAATTCCCATACCCTAGCACAGAGCTTAGCATTCAGGAGACCAAGTAGCTAGGAGATACTACAGGAAAGAAGAGAACTACACAAAGGGAAAATGCTACAGATCTGCAGATCTGTGCATGCACAGATCACCTGTGCATGTGAGAAAACTACCCTAAAGCCAGGAATGAACCACAGGGTAAGACCAGAGAACAGTGCCTGAAGCTCAAAAAGGGCCGGAAATACTGCCTATTCTCACAAGTGAGACTGAAAACACATTTTGAAGCTGAGCACAGTGGCACACATTTACAATCCCAAAAACTTGAAGAGCAAGTTTTTGGCTAGCCTAGGCAATTTTGCAAGACTGCCTCAAAAAATAAATAAGTAAAATAAAGAAATTAATTAATTAAAAGGGTTGTGGGGGGGGTGAGACAAATGATTCATTAGGCATTATACAGAATACTCAGTGCTTCAATAGTGGCTAAAAACCACCCTAAGGTAAAAAAGTGCTGTGATCTTATCTAACAATCTTAAAGCAACACTTAAAAAGACCAAATTTTTTCCTAATAACTCAGGTGAGTCTGAGAACAAACTGAAATAACACAGTAAAGAGAAAAATCAATCAACTGAAATTAAAACAGTATTATTATAGATGTTAGAATTAGTGAACAAGGTTAATTATTTTATAATTGCATCTAATGGCCAAAAACTACAGTAAAGATGGAATACAGAGACATGAAAGATACAAAACACCAAAACTTTTAGAAATGAAAGATACACTAGATAGGTTTAGCAGCATTTTAGATACTATGGAAGGAAAACCTGAAGTTAAAGCTATCATAAAACTATTCAAAATAAAAGACAGAAGAACCTTAAAAAACAAACAAAAAACCCAACCAGCAAATAAAAAAAAAAAAACAGTATGCATGAGCCTCAGCAATCCATCCAGCCTAATGCATGTGTAATTAATACTGGGCTCAGACTGAAAAAAATAGCCAGAAATATTACAAATTGGATGAAAACTATAAACCCAGATTCCAAAGATTCAACAAAACCCAAGCATAAAAATCAAATTAAAAAGCCACAACATTTAAAATAAATGATAAAAAGCCAACAAAAGAAAAAGGTACTTTATGCATAGAAAAACACATAATAACAGCAGAAGCCAGGGTAGAAATGACATAAACAGGAAGAAGAGAGCGATATGCTTCAAGTACTGAAAAACAAAAACAAAAACCCCTAGGATCCTCTATGTAGCAAAAATGTCATTTAAAAATGAAGACAAAACACTTTGTTAGATGTAACTAGCAGGTCTGTACTACAGAAATGTTAGAAGAAGTCACTCATACAGAAACAAAAACAACACTGGGTTAAAATTTGGGTCTACAAAAGAATTGACAGCACTGGAATGGTGTTAGTACCAGAAATGGAACGAAACAGGTAACATATAAGATCTAAAAAAATTTTTTTTACATCTCTATCTCAGAAATGCAAAGTTGGGGGGCTGGGGATGTGGCTCAAGCGGTAGCGTGCTCGCCTGGCATGCGTGTGTCCCGGGTTCCATCCTCAGCACCACATACCAACAAAGATGTTGTGCCCGCCGAGAACTAAAAAATAAAAATATTAAAAATTCTCCCTCTCTCTCTCTCCTCTCTCTTTAAAAAAAAAAAAAAAGAAAGAAATGCAAAGTTGGTTCAACATTCAAAAACCAATTAGTAAAATCGGTATAGTAAACTAAAATAGAAATACCATATTATCTCAACAAATGCATAAAAAGCATCTGACAAAAGCCAATGCCCATTCCTGACATTCCTCTTAGTAAAGTGGAAATAGAGGGGAACTCATTCATTTAAGGACTGAGTACTTAACTGCTATGTCCTCTCAAAGATTAGGGATAAGGGAAAGATATCTACTCTCATCACTTCTGTTCAGTACTTAAAAAACTTCTACCTGGTAGAATAAGTCTAGAAAAAGAATCCAGATTGGAAAGGATGAAGTAAAAGTGAATTTTTTGATAATACAATCATGTATGCAAAAAATATAATAAAATCCAGAAAAAAGGTACTGGAGGAAGTTTAGCAAAACTGCACACAACATGAATTAAAAAAAAAAAATCACCGTTATTTGTACATAGGAGCAACGAACAATCATATTGAACCTACAGTACCATTTTTTTTTAAATATTTTTTTGGGGGCTGGGGATGTGGCTCAAGCGGTAGCGCGCTCGCCTGGCATGCGCGCGGCCCGGGTTCGATCCTCAGCACCACATACCAACAAAGATGTTGTGTCCGCCGAGAACTAAAAAATAAATATTAAAAATTCTCTCTCTCTCTCCTCTCTCACTCTCTCTTTAAAAAAAAAAAGAAAATAAAATAAATATTTTTTTTGTAGTTGTAGTTGAACACAATATTTATTTTTATGTGACGCTGAGGATCGAACCCAGGACCTTGCACGTGCAAGGCGAGCGCTCTACAGCTGAGCCATAACCCTAGCCCCAAGTACCATTTTTAAGGGAAATAAAAATAGTTAGAGGTTTATCCAAAGAAAGGGTAAAAACCCTAGCTATTAAAACCACAAAACATTTAAGAAAGCCTAGATAAACAGATGCATACCACTTTGTTCATAAGTCACAGGACATGAAATTAAGCTGTTAATTCTTATCAAATAGATCTATAAGACTCAAAGTAATCCCCAACATCAAAGTAACTTTTTTTAGGAAGGCAGAGTTTGTCAAACTGATTATAAAAGCCATGAAGAAACAGATAAAACCTAGACTAACCAAATGAAAAGAAGAATAAAAATTGAAGACTCCAGATTCCAAGACTCAAAAGCAGGAAAGACAGTGGCACTAGTGTAAAAATAAGACAAATAGATCAATGGAACAGAATAATGTCTATAAATACAAATACTTGATTTTTGACAAATAAAATTTAGTGGATATTCACAACAAACATTAACAGAGAAACTCAGCATATATAATATAAAAAACTAACTGTGAATACCTAACACTATACAAAACTCAATGTACCCTAGACAAAATGTAAAACCTAGCTGGGCCCTGTGGTGCATGCCCAGCAGTTAGGGAGGCCGAGGCAGGAGAATCCCAAGTTCAAAGCCAGCCTAGCACCTTGGCAAGGCCCTAAGCAACTCAGTGAGACCCTACTTCTGGGGATGTGGCTCAGTGGCTAAGCACCCTGGGTTCAATCCCTAGTACAAAAAAAAAAAAAAAAAAAAAAAAGTAAAACCTAAAACTGTAAAACTCACAGAGAAAACATAAGAGGAAAATTTTGTGGCCCTGGGTTGTATACGGGCTTCCAAGATACAGCTTCAAAACAATCCATAAAAGCTTACAAAAAGGACTGTTTTTTAAAAATATTTATTTTTTAGTTGTAGGTGGACACACAATATCTTTATTTCATTTTTATGTGGTGCTGAGGATCGAACCCAGTGCCCCATGCATGCTAGGCGAGCACTCAAAATGGAACAGAATAATGTCTATAAATACAATGTCTACCCCATGCATGCTAGGCCAGCCTGAGACTTTTTTTTTTTTTTTTTTTTAAAGACGCTACTGAGAACAAATGGACAAGCTACATTTGGGAACAAAAACTTCAAATATACTTCTGATAAAGGACTTTTTTTTGGGTGGTGCTGGGGATCCAGACCAGGACCTTGTGCATGCTACCTATTCAAGAACTCTACTGCTGAGCTAATCCCCAGAACTTTTATTCAGAATATATTCAAAATTGTCAGAATTCAGAGGGGTGGGAGAGAGGGACAAAAACCAATTTTAAAAAATGGTCATGATTTGAACAGATACTTCACCAGAAACACATAAATGGCAAATAAGCAGATGATGACTTTCAACTGAAACCAAGATATAATACTTCTACACATCCAACAGAATGGTTAAAATTACAGAATAATTCTACCAGGTACTGCTGAAGATGTAGAAGAACTGGAACTCTCACACATTCTGACAGGAATGAATAATGGCACTGCACAATCACTCTGCAAAACAATTTTGGCAGTTTCAAAAGACTGGACAACCAAATTATGGCAGACCATAAACAAAAAAAAAAAAAAAAATGCAGTACTGATACAGCATAACAATATGTGTAAATCTCAAAATGATTATGCTGCATGAAAGAAGCTCGGACACCCTCTCCTATATATACTGTACTGTGGTGCAAGTATATCTCAACAAAAATTGTTTGTTAAAAAACAGATACAGAGGGGCTGGGGTTATAGCTCAGAGGTAGAGTGCTTACCTCATGCATGTGAGGCACTGGGTTCGATCCTCAGCACCACAGAAAAATAAATAAAATAGATAAAGATATTGTGGCCATTAAAAAAAAAAGATCAAGAATTCCTATATTCTTTGCTAACAAAGCCTCACTATTCAAATCTGTTAGAAAAAAACTGAGGCAGAAAAAAAGATGATCAGGGGACTAAAAATTTAGGTTAAAAACAGCGTATTAGAGAAACACAAATTTAGTATAAGTGGACAGGAGATTGCAAGGGAAGCTGGGTAATGGCAGGAAGGGAAAGGCTAGCAAGACATGAAAAGAGAGAAACCAGCAGCCCCTTGACAAGGAATAACGAAAAACAACACAACAATAGAGTCAAGATTGAGAAAGGGGGAAAAAAAATACAGAACACAGTAAGTAAGATAAATGTTTTGTTTTATGAATTGATAATAAGAAAAAAAATTCTTGTGGTTATGAAGTCAATCACTATACAAAACCATAAATGTAGAAGATAAATCCATTTAAAATTAAATCCTTTTAATAAAAGATGAATTCAAAACCAAAACTGCAAGACCATCTAATATAGAAAATGCTTCATTTTCTATATTAGAAAGTATAGAATCATATTCTTCAAAGGAAAATACTGCTTAAAGCTTTGCATTACCATAACTTAACAAGTCAAAAAATTGTCCAACAAAAGCAGGAAGGAAAAGTCAGAAATTAATAAATCAGCCTGGCGTGGTGGTACACACCGATAATCCCAGCAGCTCAGGAGACTGAAGCAGGAGGGTTGCGAGTTCAAATCCAGCCTTAGCAATAACTTAGTGAGGCTCTAATCAACTTAGTGAGAAACTGTCTCAAAGTAATATATAAAAAAAGGGTTGGAGATGTAGCTCAGCAGTTAAGCACCCTTGGGTTCAATCCCTGGTACCAAATAAAACCCAACAAACAAAACCTATATGAAAAAATTAATAAATTATACAACAAAGCAACAAAACTGATAAACTCAAGAGCTAGTTCTTTAGTGTGTTTGGGGTAGGAAATAAACTAGCTGGGCATATAAATCAGTGGTTTACCAGCATGTGCTTTACCAACCACATGGCCCTGGGTTCAGTCAGTTCCCAGCATGAAAGAAAATAAAGAGTATAGATATGTATAAATCCCACTATTATGTTCAACTATAATGCACCAATAAAAAAATCATGGGAGGGAGGATTAAAAAAACGAGCACACACACTAGCCAAAAGGCTCTATTTTTAAAAATTAAAACTAAGAACTAAACAGATTATAGAACAGACAATGTTAAGAAAAGGCTTGAGAAATAAAGTTTTCTAAAATATAGGGCTGGGGATATAGCTTAGTTGGTAGAGTGCTTGCCTCACATGCACAAGGCCCTGGGTTCAATCCCCAGCACACACAAACAAGCCAAAAAAAAAAAAAAAAAAAAAAAATATATATATATATATAAATAAAAAATCAAATTTGGCTCAAAATAAACAGGTAAAAACAATGGAAGAAAATAAAAGCTGTTAAAAAAGATGCCTACCTACAAAAAATGTTTGGCCCAAGCTGTTTAATAGGAATTCCAATATCATTAACAGACAATTCCCATGCTTCTCACAATGAACTAATAATCTGAGCGTAACAAACTAAAGCCTATGGCCAAATCTGACCCGTGGTCTGATTTGTATGATCTATGAACTAAGAATAGTTTTTATATTTTTAAAAAATTGCTTTTAATAAGAATTATGACAGAGACTGTATGTGGAAAGCTTAAACAGACTACTATCTCATTCTTTGCAGAAAAAAATTTGCAAGACCTGGACCAAAGGAAACTGACATCAATTCAGGCCAGTCTAATATGGACACAGAAACAACAGACATACACATGCACACAAAATACAGAAACCAATTTCTACTAATGCAAAAATCTCCCAAACATAGGAAAGAGAATCCAATGATATAATTGAAAAGAAAAAAGTCTTAAGAATTTATCTTAAAGAAATACCAGCATATGTGTGCGAAATACACAGAACTGGGATGTGTGCAATCTTTGCAATATGGTATGTGATAAAAATTTATAACATAAGCCAGCCATTAAATGATTCACATTTGAAATATGTTTACTGAACACTCACTATGAGCCCCCAAACCATCTGTGGTTTCACTTTGTGTGGTTTGTTACCTGTAGTCATCTGTGTTCTTAAATATTAAATGGTAAAGTATAGAAATAAGCAATTTATAAGTATTCAACTGTGTGCCATTCTGAATAGTGTGATGAAATCAAGCCATCTTGCTCTGTATTGCCCAGGACTTCTAAAAAATCATCCTTTGTCCAGTAGATCCACAATGTCACACGGATCCATTAGTCACTTAGTAGCTTTTTAAATGGGAAAACAAAAACACATGGGGAGATACGTAAAGTTCTATATTCAAAACTACTCTTCTTAAGAACCATGAAATTATAAAGAATAAGGAAACTCGTGCTAATTTTGCTATGGTACCCTGAACTGCAAATTATAGCCACAGTGCATAAAACAGAAAAACCATTATTAAAATTACAGGTTTGGTACTATCCAAGATTTCCTGTGTCGGTTGGGGTCTTAGGAATGAATCCCAGTGGATAAGAGGGGACCTACTCTTATGTATACTTTTATGAACTGGAAATACAAGAATGTGCCTTGATTAACTTCTAACATGGTGACTTTAACTAAGATTTTTTTTTTTCTTTTAGATGCGAGAAAGTATGACAGAACTGATTTACATTAGTTGATCACTAAAGGTTTCTGATTTGGATTCAAAGAGGGAAGAAGACAGCTTTAAAGATGAAGAAAAAGGGGCTGGGGATGTGGCTCAGGCGGTAGCGCGCTCGCCTGGCATGCGTGCGGCCCGGGTTCGATCCTCAGCACCACATACAAACAAAGATGTTGTGTCGCCGAGAACTAAAAAATAAATATTAAAAATTCTCTCTCTCTCTCCTTAAAAAAAAAAAGATGAAGAAAAAGTAAATTTATAAAGGCCCCCACCAGGTGCAGAGGCACAAGTCTGTAATCCTAGCAGTTTGGGAGGCTGAGGCACGAGGACTGTAAATTCACGTCAGCAAAAGCAAGGCACCAAGCATCTCAGTGAGATCTTAACTCTAAATGAAATGCAAAATAGGGCTGGGGATGGAGCCCAGTTCCCTGAGTATCCAAAAATAAGGGTGGGGG
Organism: Spermophilus citellus; assembly: GCF_964194105.1. Taxonomy (NCBI): domain Eukaryota; kingdom Metazoa; phylum Chordata; class Mammalia; order Rodentia; family Sciuridae; genus Spermophilus; species Spermophilus citellus. The sequence goes on from NC_138187.1 coordinate 160,490,985, forward strand.
GCGGGTGCTGAACGCCTGGATTGGTTAGGCATGCTCAAAACAAAAAAAAGCTAATGAAGAAGTTAGTAAGAAAAAGTTCAAAGAAGGCAATACCAAAGAATTATGAATTTTATCTTTGAAGCAATGTGAAACAACTGAATTCTAGAGAGAGGCTTGTTTTTTATTTAAAAAGAAATCACTCTGGCAACAATGTGAAGAATGGACTGTAGGAGGCCAAGGGTCATTTTGGCCATGTTTAATCTGAGATAGATACAAAGACAACAGGAGATTTGTACAGAAAGATAAAAAAGGATAGTACAATACGATTTTTAAAACAACATGTATGTTAAGTAGGAAAACAAAAAAAAACATGCCAAGTATGAAAAGATCTAGAACATATCACAAATCATTGGTAGTAGATACTGCTGATCAGAAAGGACTGTGACTTTGAGATATCTAAAACTAAACAAAAGGCACACTTTGCTTTCTTTGTTGGGAAAGGGGGGGGCGGTGTGTGCTGGGGATTGACCTAGGGCTCTCATGGGTGTTAGACAGATTGCTCTACTGTTGAGCTACATCTCAGCAAGCAGACACTGCTTCGGTTAAAGGAAAGCAAGGAAAAATAACAGGTATTTTCAGGAAGCAATGACTTGAAATGAAAAGGCTAGTTTCAAAACCAAATAAAAAAGGGAATGAATTTAAAAAAAAAAAAACGAGGAAAATTCAAATCTATTCTCAATGGCATTTCAAAAATATCTAAGATATACAAGAATGTTAATAAAGACTACACAAGAACGTGAAAAAAGCAGGTGATGGGTAAATGTCCTTTTAAAATTGTTATATGCCCTGTAACCTAAGAACACGTGATTATTGAACATCACTTATCTTTCTCGACAGAATTTCAAACTCAAAATGTTTATTCCCCCATTCACTCATTCAAAATATTTATGTGGGGCCTACCATATTCCAGGCCCTGCTAGGAAAAGATTAATGAGAGATGTGTTGTCCTCATCCACTGAGCAGAGATACAGATTAGAAAAATGAGGTTGGGAGAATGGGAAAGACAGCCAACTAGGAAAACAAGGCGCACTGAAAGTCTGGTAGAAGCAGGGATATACAATATTCCCAAGACTGTAACCATCAAGAATCTGACCAATGGTCAGCAGCAGCACATCCTAGGAGAGGAGCGTGGTGGGCAGCACAAAAGCCACTGGACTGAATTTAAAGCTTGTGGTGGATGGTGCCTGCAGTCCCTGCTATTGAGGTGGTGGCTGCTATGGGAGGACTGCTTGAGCTTAGGAGTTCAAGACCAGCTGACACCACAGCAAGAGACTGTCTCCAAACCAATTCAACACAAAATAGAAAGATCAAAAAACGAATTTCATAAATACAGAATACAGACTCAGCCTGTTCACATGAAAAGGTTCTAGCTGTTACAGTTAGTAGTATAACAGCATTACTTTATAAAAACTGCCACTTTCATAGAAATGGAAACCACGGATCTAGAATTAGGACAGTTTCTCTGCATTTTGTATTTATCACATTATGTTTTAGAGTACCACACTCTGTTCCAGGCTTCATTAAGATAAGCATCATCAAAGTAAGGCTGAATATAAAGAAAAAACTTTATTAACTGTTCAGTTACCCATAAATGAAAACAAATCATCTTAACAGAAAACTCATAGTGTTCTCCACTTTTACAATTTGCCAGGCAACCCTGTAATTTTGCTGAAGAACAAAATTTGCATCCAATGCCATGTGGTATGCTTCTAGAAGGGTTCTTCTAGGAAACAGATATTTCTCCCTACTTGTATTGCCAGGCCCCTTTGCCCTAGAGTTGTTTTTTTTTTTTCTCATTTGGGGACACAATAAATACTGTGAAGAGATATGAAGAACTACAGAAGTTTCTTTGTTTAAAACAAAACAAAACAAAAAAACTCAGCTTCTTAAGAATTAGGAGAGAAGCCAGGCAGGGTGGCACATGCCTATAATCCCAGCCACTTGGGAGGTTAAGCAGGACTATAAATTTGAGGCCAGTCTGGCAACTCAGACCCTGTTTGAAAACAAGAAAAATCAAAAGGGCTGGAAATGTAGCTTAGTGGTAGAGCACCCCCCAGTACTGGGGTGGGCTCTGAAAAGAAATGATGAAAAATAAGAGAAAATGAAGAAGTGTGGATGCTACTATTTATGAATTCACAAATTTAGAAGGCTTTAGAACATATATGCTTTGTGATAAGGACTGACTATACTGACTTCCTGACCATGAGTTGCATCCAAACAAAAGCAAGGTAGCCCCTGTCAGAAAGATAACTCAGGCTGGGGATGTTATCTTGGTGGCTGAGCACTGGCCTCAACCTTCAGTTTATTTGCTTGTTTCTCTCTCTTGAAATAACTGGGGGTGGGGGAGAGGTTTACAGGGGAAGTACCCAACAGTCAGGGGCACTTAAACCACTGAGCCACATCCCCTTCCCTATTTTGTATTTTATTTAGAGACAGGGTCTGAGTTGTTTAGTGCCTCACTGTTGCTGAGGCTGGCTTTGATTTCACAATCCTCCTTTCTCAGCCTCCAGAGCCACTGGGATTATAGGCATGTGCCACCGTGCCCAGCTTCTCTCCTAATTCTTAAGAAGCTGAATTGGCCAACTTCTAAGGCCACTTTCATCTGTTATAACAATTACAAATTCTAAAGTACGTAGTGACATCAAAAGGATTTTAAGAAACATTTTATTTTTAATTAACACATAATAACTGCATATATTTATGAAGTACGGTATAATATTTCAATTAATATATACAATGTGTTAACAATCAGACCAGAGTTATTGGCATATCTGTCATCTCAAACATTTACCATTTTTTGCATTGGAAACATCAAATGGTTTTAAGATTACATTTGTCGCTATAATAGTGAAGCTAAGAATACCACCATATGTCGAATGCCTCTACTACAAACAGCATTACAACAAAACATAAAAAAAGTCATTTCTTAAAAAACTGAGCATAATATAAATAAATCTGTTAGCATTCTAATCAGAATGGTAGAAGGCTGAGCTGGAGATGTAGCTCAGTGATCAAGTGCCTGCCTAGCATGAATGAAGCCCTGAGTTCTCAGTGCTAGAGAGTGGGGGTAAAAAGTAATGCTGCTACCAATCTTCTGTATGGAAAAATTACTGTTATAGAAAAGTAAAGCTGTTATGCCTACCATTTACTTGAGGTGACTGCCGGGGCACCCTTGTTGACAACCTAAAATATTTTTAATTGTTCATACTATACAACTACTTTTTGTAGAACTGTGTTTAAACCCAGCTCTGACATTAAGTAGCTAGGTTACCACAGGCAAATTACTTAATCTCAACAAATTTGTATTTCCTCACCTGCAGGCTATAATTCCCACTCTAATATAATTTTAAGATTTAATTAACAAGGCATGTGTAATAAAGCTCTTAGGATAGTGTACATCACATAATAATAACTTATTAAATGGTAATTAATATTTTCAAAGCTACTATGTTACAAATAAAAACCAAGGCATAAATTGGATGTTATGATGGAACAATAAGTATTCATCAAGAATTATGAATTATTCTAAATCTTTCACGTAACTAAAGAATTACCTTTAAGGGCTAGAATTTTAAGTTTAATTTTAGAATCCTTTTCCCCAAGTCTCTGACTATTCTTCTATCAATGAAATGTTGGTTTTATTATTAGAAACCTATCTTCTTTCTGTCACTTTCAACTTTCATTTTCATGATCAAGTTTCTCATAAATATAACTACACCCAAAACATACATTTTTTTTCTTTTTGGTCAGAAACCCAATCAGCACATGCAAGGAATTGCTGGCTTCTTCCATCTATGTTCCATAGTTCCTCAACACAAAACCGCTTTCCCTGCCTCTAAATTGCCAGAAGATTCTTATCTATATTTGGAAGATATCTTCCAATTGTTTCTGATGCTATTCTAAATATGTCCTTAATTTGTTTCCCTAACGATCCTTTCAGGGCATCCACTTGCTTCCAAAGAACCTCTGTGAAAATAGAAAAATATATTCTTTTGGGAAAATATGATTATTCTTTTTGGTAAAGAGCTGGTATCTTGGAGGAGAGGAAAGTCTAAGTCAGAGCACAGGCCTTTTCAAGCGGAACATGTGCTGAGTTTTCAGTTCTTGTTGCCTCCTTCATCCTGTACCTTTGTATAGTACACAAACTATACAACCGTATAGGGCAGGCTGTACTTTCAGATCCTCAACTGGTAAGACACAGTAAAGAAGATCAATTATTAACTTCTATAGATAACCACACTTCAATCACACAGGCATTCACCTCCTTCATGTAGACTCAAGGTTTGGAGGGACCTTCCAACTTCAATTTTCCCCTTTTGTCATAGTTCTCTTTTTTTCTTTAAATATAGTTAAGACTACTTACTATCTTGATATCACATGATAGCAAACAAGATTAAATCTAAAAGATATAGAGAAATATATTTAATGTGGTTCAGTGCTCCTGAGATAGGCCAAATGGGTATTACCCTTATTCCACAGATGAACATATCTAAAACTCAGACACCAAGAAACTTGTCCCAAAGTCAACAGCTGTTACAAACTGACAAAAAGGACTAAACCTAAGTTTTAAAACTTCTGGTCCAGAGTTAATTTTGAGTATTCAAGACAAGATCAAGCCTCCTGACTTAACCTCTGCCCTGCGCCTTAACCTTTCATCCTCGTTACCTGACCTAAAATTCTTTTAGGGTTATCAAGAATCTCAACAAAATCCAAAGGCCACTTCTTACATATTTTCCTGAACTCTGCTACATTTGGTTTCAAAGATTCTAATTTCACGAATTCTCTTCACAATCAATTTCTATAGTGACTTCCTTCTTCACATATTAATTTTTGTTCTTCTCTTGTCATAGATTATCCTAGACATCCTATTACATTTCTTTACCTAAAGAAACCTACTCCTTTGCAGTTAATCATAAAAATGGTCATTCCAAGTATGTAGTTAAGACTTGAATTTATATCCTATTTCTGTAAATGCTACCATTTTCTGTTTGATGAATCCATCCCATTCCAGACTTTCATCACTTCTAACCTTTATTAACTCAAACTATTGCCTGATCCTTCACAGTATTCAAAATTTCTTACAGCAGTCATGTCCCAAAGAGGACAATGCAAAAGACTGGTGGTATAGTAGGTTATCTTATGTGGTCCAATTGAAGTATTTAAGATTATACATTTATTTTAAAACACGTTAGAGGATTAGAAAAAAAGTAACACCAAACAATTATGTAAGTTTTGTTTTAAATTCACTTAATTAAAAGATAGAAAACAATTAAAAATATTAAGTAACAGATGATTTGAAGAGAACGTAAAAAAATGTGAATAACTTAATTTTGAAAAATAGTGGCCACTGGGAAACACAAATAGTTTATTTTATTGGTATTGGGGATTGAACCCAGGGGCACTTTACCACTGAGCTACATCTCTATCCCTTTTTATTTTTTATTTTAGAGACAGGATCTCTAAGTTGCTTAGGGCCTTGCTAAATTGCTGAGGTCCACCTTGAACTTGTGATCCTCCTTCCTCAGCCTTCCAAGTTGCTGTGATTACAGGATTTGCGCCAACACACCTGGCAAAATTCATGTAGCTAAGCTCTGGGTAACTGATTCAAAATCCCACTTTTACCATTTACTAGCAAAGTAACCATGAACAATCAAAATTACTTAAACCCCTTTAAATCTCAGTTTTCTAGCAGTACACCAGAGATAAAATGACCTACCTCCTATGGATTAGAAAAAATACTCCCCTAAAGTAGTCTTAGCTCAGTGCTTGGTACAGTTAAGTGCTCAACAAATATTAAAAATTACAATTATTCTTGCTCTTCTTAGTCATCATGCCTTCACTTGTAATCAACTAGGTACTTGATCCTTACTATAGATAGCTTTCTGTATATGAAGTTTCTGCACCAACTTTTCTTTATCTCTGGATTCACCCTTGTTTTCATATTTTGGTATTAACTCAAGATTACAACTTTTCTTTTTTTGCAGTACTGAGGATTGAATATAAGCCCTCACACAGGCTAGATAAGCACTCTACCCCTGACTTATATCCCTAACCCCAAGACATCTTTTCATATTACTCCTTAAGTTTGTGGACACCTAGGCAGTGGGAAACAAAAGTCCTTCCTCTGATTCACTGGGCCTTACAAAACTAAAAGGATCCTTAATTTTGCTGAACAAAACTAAAAATTAAGGAAATCTGCTGCAAATGAATCTTGCAAAGCTTATTATAAAAACAAACTCCTTGAAGGATATGTGACATTATTCTTCCAATGGATAAAGAGGGGAAAATTGATACAATATTTCCTTTGCTGTAGCAAGACATTCATCAGTTAACCTTAGTTATGGATCTATTCTTTGGTGTTTCCAACCCTCAATCACTCAATAATGTATACCAAGCTCTATAGTCACCAATCATCACACAAGGTGATGAGGACATGGAAATAATTCACTAAAGGAAAACAGACTAATATGGGAACACAGAGGGTAAACAGAAAAATTACTAGTAGCATGCTACATAATATCCAGCAGTTTTTTTTTTTTTTTGTACTAGACTTGCTCCACAAATGTTATATCTCATCCTCCTTTAAAAGGAGACAGTGGCCCCAAAACACAACTGGCATTACTTTAATTTGTAGCAAAATAAGGATTAGAACTATAACTGGCAAAAAGAGGTTTATATTTAACTGTTCTAGGGAGAAAACAATAGAAAAATTTATTTTCTATAGAAACTTTGATCCACAAAGATGTTCTGACTGGTATTACTGAGAATTTTTAAATGCTTGACTCAGAAAACTAACATTAACTCAGACTTCTAAGTAACAATTAAGACTGAGATAAATTTTCATTGTCTTACCCTATTCATAAGATGACAAGCCTTGTATTACAGAAATGAAAGTTTGTTAGTCATAATCAACAAAACTTTTGGATCTCCTTTAAGAACACAAGTTGTGTACAAATTTATATAATTAATTCACCAATTTTATCAATCACCAATCCTTGTTTATCACAGTATGACTTAAATGGGATAAAAACACAAGTTAGCTGGCTTACAAGCTGAAACTGCGCTTGGGGGAGGCACTCAGGGATATTATAAAATCTTCAAAGGCATTTTACCAGTAAGGTGGTGGGTAAGAGATAGGGGACTGGAATGAGGCAAAAAAATTTCACAAAATTTCATTTTGAGCAAGATACCCAGTACCCTAAGGATATTTACTGTAGAGCATGAAGAAATAAAATTCAGTATGTAAATGTGAAGAAAAGGAGAGAAGAAAGAAAAAAACATTTGCGTACCCAAAGAAAGATACATGCCATTCTGCTTGGAAGAGAATATTTTACCAATATTCTACTCTTCTCCCTCCAGTATTACTAAGTATAGTAATAAATCTCTTTACTCAACAGAAAGGGCTGGGGTTGTGGCTCACTGGTAGAGCACTTGCCTCATATGTGTGAGGCACTGGATTCAATTCTTAGCACCACATATAAATAAATGAATAAAATAAAGGTCCATCAACAACTAAAACAAATGTTTTAAAAAAATTCAAAGTCTTTGAGCAGTACTATTATCATCATTCCCATTTTATTGATGAGGGTATTTTCTACCAAAAAATATCACATAAAATTATATGTGATAACATAGAGCAAAAATTATCCCTACACACTGGACAGGCCTTTAAAAAAGTAAAGAACACCTAAAAGTTGGCTTCTACCACCCACAAAGTAGATATAACCCATTTTTAACACAAGACAGTAACCTTCACATGCAACAATGTTCATATACTGAAGTCGAGCTAAAGAAAAACTACCAGCTAACAATGCTGTCTTATTTAGCTATTTCAGATTACAATTTTACAAGGAACAAGGAGGCATTTGGTGCCTACAGCATCCCCTTTGGGTTTACAGTATGGGCTTGAGATTATACACAGTACCACCAGTTACTGCTGAATGACCTTTGTGAAATTCCTTTCATTTCATCACCTGCAAATTGAGGATAAAAGCACCTCCCTCAATGATTTTTAAGAATTAAAAAATACACATAAAAGGCTTATTACCCTGTTCAGTACATTGTAAAAGGGCAACTGATGGTGAAGGGGGAACAGTAACACTTAAGTTCATCAGACCTCCCATCCCCTCAAAAACATAAAGCCTGTACTCCGAAAATTCCGTTATAAAAAAAGGAGTTACTATTTTACCACATTTAAAAAATACAACTCAAATTCAACCTACTCCTGATTTCTTAGGGTATCAGTGCATTTGGGGCGAGCCAGAAAAGATGCTGCAGTGCATCTATGACACACACCTAAAAATGGCTCCACTCACAGCAGCATCTTAATTACCAACATAGGAGGTTAAATCTACTTTTTAAAAAAATGTTGGATTTGAGATTTGGTAGGCGCTTAATATTACCTTATCCTTTTTATTTGCAGGAGCAAGCTATCAAGCACTTAATCAAGAATCCTCCGATTATTCTGGTGCATTCCAAATGAAAAACCTACAGCAGAGCAGCCTCCGGTACAATTCCCAAGTACCCAGTAGAGGTACGAATCTAAGAACCCAGGCTGAAGACCGGCCAATGCGGAAATCCGGGTAGCTTCAGAAGCCTGGGAACAGGAGACGTTTCAGACGCTCAAAAAGATCTTAAGTTAAAATAAATATACGTCCCTTAAAAGTAACTGGACAGGCTCCTCCTGTGCAGAGGAAACCCACCCACAGAAGTCCGCCTTAGCCCGCACGCTCTTTTCTCCGATCCTAAGTGGCGCCTTTACCCTAACAACAATAGTGTAGTATCAGTGCTAACTCAAGACAGGAAGCAGCCGAGTGGGATCCACCTCGCAAATTAGGGGGATGGAGCGGCCTACCGCGAGCAGGAGCAGCCCGAACCCTCCCAAGGAGCGGGGCGGCCCGTCCCTAGCGGAAGTCGGGCTGCAGCCGAGTCCCCGAAGAGCCTCTCGCCGAATCCGGTCCTGAACCTGGGCTCTCCCCACCGCCCTCTGCGAAGCCTACCGTCCGCGCACACGAAGGCACGGTGCGGGCCTGGGGCAGCCCTCGCGCCGCGAGGGGACGCGGCCTCCACTCGGCGGGCCGCAGACCCCCTGCGCTCACCGCGGCGCGCGCACTCCCGCAGGGCCCGGGCCGGGGAGGGGAGCGAAGCGCGGCCGGCAGCGCTCCCGCAGCGGACCGCGTGGGGCGGGTCTGGCTCCGGTTTCCCGCTCCGCGAGCAGGCCGACCTCCCCGGACGCGGAGGCGATGGCCACCGAGGTGAAAGCGGGCGCCCGCCCCCGCGGCCCGGTCTGGATGTGCTCCCACGCCCCAGGCCGCCCCACGCCGGCCCTTCCCGACTGGGCCCTCTTTGATCGCGGCCCCGCCGCCCTCGCTTTCCTTACCCGCCAGGGTGAGTGTCAGGTGAGCACAGTTCGAGGGGCCGCCGAGCTCTGATCAAGGGAAGGGGAGGGGGACTTGGAGTTGGGGGGGGGGTGGCTGGAAAGGCCGCCGGGCTGCGAAAGCAGAGACTGCGGATCGACAAACCGCCAAAGCACTTTCGCTCCTTCCCGAGAGGGAGAGAGTGAGCGAGAAAAAGGAGCAAGATGGCGGCTAGCCAGCCCCTACGTGCTACGTCACGACGCTACGTACGTAAGGCAACTCGCAAGACCGCCCTCCGGCGCAGATCACGTGACGCCTCCGTGGCGGCCCGAGGCTGATGGAGTGCAACGGTGCCTCCTTCTGGATGGAGGGAGTTCCTGCAAGTGTAGTCATCTTTGCAGGCTGTATCTCTAACCTGGGAGGATTCCAGAAACCTTGAGTTGACCACAGTTACAAATTGGCATGCCTCAGTGAAATGATCTCTGTGGTATCTTGTGGATAGGTATGTAAATTGGTCCAACCAGCACTGTGGCAGAATGTTCCCCGTGAGGTAGGGAGCAAGCAGAGAGGGCATGGTGTGCAGGGAGTTTTCAGAGAGTGGGAAAAGCCACCTTAGTGGGAGGAAGACAAGTAGCTCTCTCCTGGGCGCGCGTGGTGACTATGGACGTAAAATAAGCCCTTCGGTCTATTTACACGATTTCTCTGACGATGTTCAGCTCTTGGGTTCAGCGAGCTACAGAGAAGATGGACAGTAGTGCTCACCGTGCTGGGTTTGCCAGGCGAGTGCAAGGTGGGGAGATGAGGGTACCTGGAAGTGACTGTAATGATGACACTACCTTATCTGGAGTTGGGGGCCCAGTTAACAGTGCTAACAGTGCTGTCTTATTTAGCTACTTCACTGTACAATTTTGCAGGGCCGTAAAATTGTGAAATTCAGGGCTGGGGATGTGGCTCAAGTGGTGACGCGCTCGCCTGGCATGCGCAGGGCACTGGGTTGGATCCTCAGCACCACATACAAATAAAGATGTTGTGTCCGCCGAAAACTGAAAAATAAATAATAAACATTTTAAAAAATGTCTCTCTCTCTCAAAAAAAAAATTGTGAAGTTCCTTTTAATTCCTCAAATTTCATTTCCTCACTTGCAAATTGAGGATAAGAGCACCTCCCTCAGTGATTTTTAAGAAGTAAAAAATGCATATAAAAGGCTTATTACTGTGTTCAGTACATTATAAAAGAGTAACTGATGGTGAAGGGGGAACAGTAACACTTAAGTTCACCAGACCTCCCATCCCTTCAAAAATGTACAGCCTGTTTAGTGGCAGGGCACTTCCCTGGCATGCTTGAGGCCCTGGGTTCAATCTCAGCAAACACCCCCGGCCCCACCTCAAAGAAAAAAAAATGTAGTGAATATATGGCAGATGTGTAGTATTGTCCAATTTGTAAACTGAACTGTCTTTGATATATTTTAAGTCCAAGGACTGCTTGTCACCTGTTCTGCTTTGAGCCATCTTCCGCCTTCCACACCAATGGCTGTTGTACATTCATGGGATTGTCACTACAGCAATCTAATTATAGTTAGAATAAAGAAAATAATAGGTAAAAATTGATATTGATGATTTTTTTTTTCTGGTGCTGGAGATCAAACCCAGGGCCTTGCTAGAAAATAGTTAAGCAAGTGTTAGCATTGAACTCCTCCCCCTCCTCCCCCTTAGTGATCATTTGAAATGGAAAAGCTGGGCTGATTGGTGTCAGCAGGAGAAGGCCTGCTGGCTGTCCCCAGCAGTTTCCACAAGCATCATATGTGAATTTCCCACAGTCTTCTCAGATATGGTCTAGAATATCCTGGTGTTAAGATGTCTTTCTTGAGCAATATAGAACACCTCCAACAATCAACTGAGCTTACATTAGCCAAAGTAATGAGATATACAAACAGAATATTAATTTCTTAATTTCCAAGAGCTATAATTTATATAGCTGAGTCCTCACACTTGCAAAGAAAGTTCATTTTCTGTACAGCCAAACATGCTCAGGAAATGAAACATCGGAAGGCGCTTGATGAGCGCAGATTCAGAACAACTACAGTCGTATGAATAGACTTTCCTTGATTCATCTATTTTTTGATTCATCTATTTCTAAAGCAGGATGATTTTTGTCCTGAAGGTAGAAATGTGTACTCAATTTCCAGTGGTTGCAATTTCCTACATTGATCTCCAATATACTGGGGACGTCACGCTGTGCTCTTCATTTAGGCTCCTTCCCTCCTCATCAGCACCTGACTGGCTGCCAGCCCTGAAGAGCCCCTGTAGGTTCCTTCCTCTGTTTCCATAGCTACCTCTTAGCACTGTTCTTTCAATAAAAATCAAGTTAAAGTTAAGTCAGACAAGCTTGTGTTTTAAAGGATGGTTTTGCTTATTTCTATCCTTACCCATCATATATAATCTTAAAATTTAACTCTCAGAAAGCAGTCTCGTTCCTTTTATTTCCAACTTCTTGACCAAAAAATCCAACAGCAATTTCCATGAATTGGTACAATGTCAAAAGCCAAACAATACTTTTTTTTTTTTTTTTTTTTTTTTTTTGGTACCAGGGATTGAACCCAGGTGTACTTTATCACTGAGCCACATCCCTGGCCCTTTTTGTTTTTTATTTAGAGATGAGATCTCACTGAGTGGCTTAGGGCTTTGAACTTGCAGTCCTCCTGCCTCAGCCTACCCAGCTGCTAGGATTATATTCATGCACCACCACACCTGGCTCCAAACAATTTTTTTTTTTTTTTAAAAGTACTTTGTTTTGGGTTATTTGTACTACTGCTAACACCCAATCAGTGTAGATAAATTTGTCAATGAAAGTGTATAACAGATTAAATTAAAAAGTCATCTAATTTCTAATACAGCTTTTTAAATGATAATTTTAGGGTAACATGATCAACTGGTAGTGTGAAATCAGGCAAATTAGTTTCTTAAACAAATTGATTCTACAAAGAGTATGACCTGTGCGTGCGTGTGTGTGTGTGTGTGTGTGTGTGTGTGTGAGAGAGAGAGAGAGAGAGAGAGAGAGAGAGAGAGAGAGAAAGAGGGAGAGAGGAGATTGAGATTGCAATTGTCTGGCTTTATTTGCTAATGGTTTTATTAACTTTCTGTCTTTCTCATTGGGATTGATTGCATAAACTGTAGGCACTGAAGATTTATGGGACAGTAGGTTAAAAACAATCAAGAAGGATTATCCTTTATTAGTAACAATGTTTCTTAAATGTTTATGTATGTGTGACAATTTTGGTTTCTTTTTACCAATGGCCCAGCAAACATTATTTAGTAAAACCGAAGCATGGTAAGACTGAGATAATGAAATCCATAATGCCCAAATGTAGCATGAAAATGTAACCTAATTTTATAAACGTCAACAGATGTTGTGAACTTGCAAATAATGAACAATGTTTTCATTGCTTCAAAACACTACCTTTTGCCAACCTGTAAGAAGTTAAATAGATTGCAATACATATGTTATATATATAATTTTACACTACATATAAAGTTGGATAATATTTTTATTCACTAGTTCATTATTAATTGGCTCAGCAAACTCTTTTTTTTAAGAGAGAATTTTTAAAAATATTTTTATTTATTTTTTTTTTTAGTTTTCAGTGGACACAACATCTTTGTTTGTATGTGGTGCTGAGGATCGAACCTGGGCCGCACGCATGCCAGGAAGTGTGCTACCGCTTGAGCCACATCCCCAGCCCTCAGCAAACTGTTTTAGTAATTGAATAAAAGGTACATTTGGGCTAAAAATCATTCATCTCTTATTCATGTCATAAGTTAATATATTCCAAATTAACTGTGATTTACTGTTACCCAAATTTTCTAGGAATTTTCTTATCTCAGAGAAGCTAAGTTTTGGGACCTCTAGGTCCTGAGTCAAGAGGGTGTAGTGTGAGCGAGCTAGAACATTACCTGGAATATTTAGTCACCGGGGAGCTGAAGGAGGCAGGGAGGGAGGAGATGGAGAAACACCTTGTGGGTTTACAGCTTTGCCTGAGGCTGTGAGTCCAGTTCCTGAGTCAGGAAGTGAGTAATGGTAGGAGATCCGGAGGGAAAGGTCCCAAAGGGAGAGGTGTCCCTCCAGCAAATGGCAGAGCAGAAAAAGATTATGAGGAAAGTGGTCAGTTTATAACTGTAGGTAAGGGAATGGGAATTTCTTTCTTTCTTTTTAAGAACAGAAAATAGAAATGGGAGATGATGCTGATGGATATGAGTACAGTGCTCCTTGCCTACTTCTGAAATTGCAATCTGCCTGTTGTTTGTAGTATTTTTCAAAGAATACTACTTTTTACTTATTACCCAGCCAAATGTGTATGCAGTGTTTAAATGAAACTACCCAGTTTTAGATCTTTTATTAAGAGTGATTAAAAGAAGGTTGATAGTACTTTTTTTTTTTTTTTTTTTTGGTAAACACTGGAAACTGGATATTTTGAATAATGTCTAGAGGAAGAGAAATTTTTATGTGTTAAAAGTAATCCACAGTCCATGCCTACTTCAGGGTATTTTTTTTTTTTTTTTGGTTTGTTTATTTCTTTGTATTCTCCATTCTTTTTTTCTGCTGGGGTTAATTAAACAGTTTTTCAGAGATATTTCTTTGAGTTGCTGAGATCTCAGTAAGATAATTGCTTCACATGGGAATCAGTACAGAACTCTATGGCATAGGGTACTGTTAACTTCATACAGCACAGTGTATGGGTAGAAAGAAGAGAAAAAAGGAAAAGTAACTGAAAGAATGAAGGAAAAGATTCTCTCAGGCATGGTGGTGCATGCCTGTAATGCCAGTGACATGGGAGGCTGAGGCAGGAGGATCACAAGTTTGAGGCTAGGCTCAGCAACTTAGCAAGATGCTGTCTTCAAATAAAATGAAGTGCTGGGGGTACGGCTCAGTTGTAAAGCACCCCTGGGTTCAAAACCCAGGACTGCAAAACAAACAAACAAAAAAAACCAAAACAACCCCCCCTCCCTCAAGTATTTACCAGCCCAGGTTAATTGCAGTAAAATTCTTAATTTCAGTATTCAGTACTACCTATGTGAAACTTTTAATTGGAAAGTTTCAATCACTTAATGATTAATAATAAAATAGTGCCATCTGTTAGGTCACATGTGACCATGCCACCTGCTCAACTTTGAGAATATGCCAGCGCAGTGACCAACCATTCTGGTTTTTTGTGGGTCTGTCCTGGTTTGCACTGAAGGTGCCCTGACCCAGGAAACTTCTCTGTCTGGAGCAAAACAGGACAGTTGGGCACCCTGTGGTGCCCAGTGAGGTGGAGACATGATCCCGGGCTCAGGCTTCTCTCAAGTTAGAATCTCCTTTTGTGTCTGCTGTCTGCCTGAGAAAATGCTCTTGCTGGAGACCAGTGAAGGGAAGGGACCCCCTCTGAGAGCTGAGAAGGCCCTGTTCATCCCAGGGGTAAGTCAGGTTGCAGAGGGTGAGAACTTAGGCTTGAGGAGCCCCAGGGCCACCGTGGGACACACTGTTGCTGCGGTTCCCTCTGCTGTAGTTTCTCTGTCAGCGCCTTCTACCTTGTTATGGCTGCCCCCCGCCTTTTTTTTTTTAAATTTGTGGTTCTGGGGATCATACCCAGGGCCTCCCATGTGCTCTGCCAATGCTGTAGCACTGAGCCACCAGCAGTAGCGCCACCAGCAGTAGCGCCACCAGCCCAGCTGCCAGTTATCCAGTGCTTGCTGGGGGTCAGCGCTCTGCTAACATTTTGACGTATTTTGCACAGCAGCTGGTGATACACATTTTAAAACTGAAGCTCTGAGAGGACTTGCCTGGAGCTCATAGCTCCGATCAGCACTGGAGCTGGGTTTGAATTGAAGCCAGCTTCGCGTGAAGTTGAGGCCTTCATCCACTCTCCAGTCTCTGAGTTGTCCTGGAAAACAGTCTGAGTCTCTGACTCAGGGTGGGGGCAGCTTCCTTGTTTGCCCTAGGACATGGAGCTTCAGTGACTGATGCTCTTTCTCTACCCATAGAGTCCTATGACTCATGATCTGTGAGGGTGAAATCCGTTAGTCAGATTCCGTTACCATAACGAAACACTTGAGATAATCAATTTAAAAAGAGGACAGCTTTATATGGGCTCATAGTTTGGGAGGTTTCAGGTACAAGTCAGTTGACCTGTTGATTTGGAATTGAGGTGAGACAGTCTGTCGTGGTACCAGCTCAGGGTCAAGAAGGACCTCACTTCTGACCAGAAGTGAGAAAGAAGAGCAAGAATGTGGGGTCCTAGCAACCCCTTCCAGGACACATTCCCAGGACTGAAAGGTCTCCCCTAAGCCCCACCTTTTAAAGGTCCCATCCTCAATAGCACCAAGCTGGGGACTAAGCCTTTAATGGACAGGTCACTGGGGGACATTTATACAAACCAATTTTGATGTGCTTGTTTAAAAAGTACAAAAAGATGGAGATTTGGACCTACTTTTTCTTCTGATAGATGCTGGGTCTCTGGTCTAATTCCTAGGTCCTTGATGCACTTTGAGTTGAGTTTTGTGCAGGTGAGAGATGGGGGTTTAGTTTCGTTTTGTTGCATATGGGTTTCCAGTTCTCCCAGCACCATTTGTTGAAGAGGCTGTCTTTTCTCCAATGTTGGCACCTTTGTCTAATATAAGGTATCTGTAATTATGTGGGTTAGTCTCTGGGTCCTCTATTCTGTACCATTGGTCTACAGTCTATTTTGTTGCCAATACCAGGCTTTGGTCACTATTGCTCTGTAGTATAGTTTAAGGTCTGGTATTGTGATGCCACCTACTTCACTCTTCCTGCTAAGGATTGCTTTTGACATTCGTTGTCTCTTATTTTTCCAGATGAATTTCATGATTGCTTTGTCTATTTCTATGAGGAATGTCATTGGGATATTGATTGGAATTGCGTTAAATCTGTTTAGTGCTTTTGGAATTATGGTCTATATGTACAATATGAATTGTAATGCATTTTGCTGTCATATATGACAAATTTGAAAAAATGAAAAAATAAAGAAATAAATTTAAAAAGGCTGGAGATGTGGCTCAGTGGTTAAGCACCTGTGGGTTCAATCCCTGGTACCAAAACATAAAGTAAAATAAAATATTTTTTAAAAAAGTACAAAAAGAGGACTGAGGTGTGGCTCAGCAGTAGAGTACTCACTTAGCACCTGTGAGGCACTGGGTTCAATCCTCAGCACCACATAAAAGTAAATAAATAAATAATAGAGGTATTGTGTCCAACTACAACTAACTATATGTGTGTGTGTGTGTGTGTATTCTTTTTAAAAAGTACAAAAAGAATAGACCTGAGCAGCTGGGCATAGTGATGCACACACACGAGAGAGAACATGCAGTATTTACCTTTCTGTTTCTGGCTCGGTTTACTTAAAACAGTGTCTTCTAGGTCCATCCATTTTGCTGCAAAGGACAGGATTTCATTCTTTTTTAAAATATATTTTTAATTTTTTTTGCAGGATTTCACATTACATTGTGTCGGGGGCGCCTAGGTCAATTCCACATCTTGGCCAACGTGAACAGTGCCTCGGCAACCACGGAAGTGCAGGAGTCTGATGTGCTGCTGTCGTTTGCTTTGGTCATACACCTAGAAGTAGGACAGCTGAGTCATCTGGTAGGTCTATTTTTACTTTAGTTACTACTGTTAAAAGATAAACAGGCACATTAAAATTTTAACAAGTTTATTTGAGCATTCAGTGATTCGTGAGTCAGGCGGCACCAGACTGCAGTCGGCCCGCGCTCCACAGAGGTGCACCAGGGGAAAACTTCCATAAGCCATTTGAGCAAGCAAGACCAAGAAAATGTTCCATTAATGTGGAAGAGGTTGCTTGGCAAAGTCTCTAGCTAAAGTCAGTGTCTTCCAATCAATTGAGCTTAAGTTTCATTTTCTGAGCTTAATTTCATTTTCCTATTTATGTTGAATCGGGCTTCAGCTTGCTTATGCAAGAACTCAAGGTGCTGGAGCTTTCTCAGCTAATGGCCTTCTGATTAATTATTTTAACAGTGTATTAGTGCCAGGAAACATTTCTGTGGGGCTAGGGCTATGATTTCAGTCTCTTTACAAGTCAAGGGATAAACAAGGCGAAGTTCTTTTAATCACCATTTCTCAGCAGAGTGGGGTTATTCCTGGCTGCTCAGGGGTGGAGTGGAGCCAGGATCCACCCTGCCTAGATGACCTGGGGTTCGTGCTGCTTAGAAGCTACAGAGATCCACAGACCTGGGGTAGGGTCTGGGTTCATTGAGTTGTAGTTTCCAGTTTTGCCTCATCTGTTATATGAATGATCAAACATACACGTAGAATTTCTCTACCTAGAAAGCTGTTCCTAGTCTGCCAGGCAGTGATCCTCTACCTTGCTGAAAGAAATGGCATCTGAGGAACTGTTAAGATAATGGGTTCTGCCTCTCTCACTATGGAGGGATGTGCCTTTATTTGTCAGCTCTGATAATTAAACTGTCTTGTGTGTCTCTGGGGAAAAAAAATGGGTTCTTTGACCCTACCCTCCAGAATTTCTGATAAGGGTGTGGGGTGGTCCTTAGATCTTGTCTTTTCAAACCATTGTTCATGAGATTCCGATGTGCAAAGGTGACATAGGGAAAACTGAGTCAATCTCTTATTTGTTTGATTTTTGCCTGTGAATAATATGAATTTATTTGCCCATGTCATCTGCTTGCAAAATGCAGCGTAAGGCTCTGTGGAGAGGGCCGAGTGATGCTTTATGCATGCTGATGCTTTGGGAATGAAGTTGGGCTGGTAGAAAAATTAGTGTGCTGATGGAATGTGCTTGTATACAAGCTGGTGTGTGATCAGACACAGACAGGATAGCATAAACTACTTGGGCTTGCGGAATTCCAGGCCAGGAAAGGGTGAAATATAATTGCTTGGCAGAAACTGGGTGTGGTGGTGCACGCCTGTAATCCCAGTGGCTCTTGAGCCTGAGGCAGAAGGATTGTGAGTTCAAAGTCAGCCTCAGCAAAAGCGAGGTTCTAAGCAACTCAGTGAGACCCTGTCTTTAAATAAAATACAAATAGGGCTGGGGATGTGGCTCAGTGGTTAGGTGCCCTTGATCTCAATCCCTGGTACTCAAAAAAAAAAAAAAAAATTGCCTGGTAGATAATTTATCGAGCGTACTGTTCATCCAGAACTATCATTTCTTTACCGATGTGCAAAGAGAAAGTGTTGATAGGTACCTTCCTGTGCAGTGTGGCCCTGCTGTCACCTCTCCTGTGGGCAGTCCTCTGGCTTCCATGGAAACTGGAAATGGTGGTGGAATAGGAACAGTGGGTGTCCCCTCTCACACAATTTGGAGACGTGTAATAATACGTATTCATTGCATTTGGTGTAATTAGGAATTTAATGGTTGCTATGTTGGAAAATGTTGGTTCAAACATTAAATCCAATCAGCAAATATTATTGAGTATCTGTTGTATATAGAAGAGTCTTTCTAAACATTCAGTGGAAATAAAAATATTGGTATTTTACTTTGATTCAGAGCACATCTAAAACTAAATGTTTTACAAGCTAAAGTTTTCTCAAATTTCTGTTGTTAGTGTCTGCTTTTAGTACGCAGGGTACTGTGACCTGTTGCTCAACTGTCAATTATGCTTTGCAACTTTTGCATTTATAGGTGTGAGGTTTGTTTTTTGAGGGTGCTCTGTACTGTGGCAGATGACTGAGTCATAGGATAGGCTGTTAACACAGGACTTTATGGGTGATTAAGCATCTCATGGAAAGGCATGGATTCAGGTTCTGATGCCCCCGCCCCCTTAGTTTTAAATTTATCCTGTCAGTTTTTTTTTTTTGATGACTGATATGAAACATTTTTCCCTGAAAAAAATTATTAAACTTATGCTGAGTTAAAATATCAGGAAGAAACAGATAACTAAAAATAACAGGATATGATCAACAGTTTTGATTCATAGCCTATTTTTATCCTTTTCTGGAATTCGAGCACCCAGATTCGTATTTGCAGAGAAATACCAATAAAAATGAATTTGAGTTTTCAGTTTTGAAATTCTTTTTAATTGTTAGCCTTTTTGAAAGATGGTCACTTGAGAACTTGATCCATTAGTGTCTACTCTCATGAAGTCATTTCTCCTGGCTAGTCATTGGGGTACTTAAAGGCTTGTGGTTCATCTTACGGGCATCAATGAAGTTACTGTTGTTAATGTTTAAAAAGGCTCCATCTCTTACAGCTACTTGTGGAAATATTTATAGGCAAAATGATACAATGTCTTGATTTCACTTTTAAGGTATTCCATGAAATCAAACCAAAGCAAAAGGAAAAAAATGAGGGGAAACATAGTAATAAAATGGCAGAATGTTGCTAATTATTTAGAGTTGGCTGTGGGTACATGGGATTCATTGAATTCTCTCATTTTATGAATTTTTAAAAAATTTCACAGCAAAATGTTTTTAAAAGGTTTTTCTCCATGACACACTCTACACCATATTTTTGCTTCACCCACTTTTAGAAATCTTTCTTTGGATGAACCTTCTGTCTTGGTTGGCTCTGCCTGCTAAAATACAATACTGCAGCGGGGCTGAAACCACAGACAGTTGCTTCTCACAGTTCTGGAGGCCAGAAGCACAAGATCAGGGTGCCGGCCAATTCAGTTCCTGGCGAGGACTTCTTCCCCAGCTCGGAGAGAGACAGAGACAGAGAGACGCGTCACATCGCTTCTTATAAGGCACTAATAGAATCGGGGAGGCCCATGACCTCATCTAAACCTCACCACCTCCTGGCAGTCCACCTCCCAATACCATCACATGTGAATGGTGGTGGGAGCAAATACTTGGTGCATAATTCCTGTTCCAAATGCACATTTAGAATGTACCTAGTGATAATACCCCCTCGTTCTTTGTTCAAACATAAATTTAGCACACTTTGTTGAATGTGTGCTTAGCATGGGGTGAGGTTGCTGCTGCTGCAAAGGGAGCCCAAGATCTGCTTCCTATGAGCAAGTCATTTTCCTAAGATTTTATTATTATTATTATTATTTTGCAGTCCTGAGGATGGAATCCTGGGTCTTATGCATGTCAGGCAAGTGCCTTCCTACTGAGCTATACCCCCAGCCCCTGGTCTTCAGTTTCCTTGTTTGAAAATGAGCAGACTGGACTCAGTGACCTCCACAGTCTTCTTCCAGTTCCATGCTTCTTCAGTCATGCTCCTTGGGAATAGGACTGTATCGCTGGTGAGAGTGTGGACTGCTGCAGCCACTTTGGAGAACAACCTGGCACTATGTATTTAATCTAAGGACACAGAAAGGAATGTTTGCTTTTTTTTTTTTTTTTTTTTTGACATAGTGATGAGGACCTGTATCGACTGTGTTCATCACTGGATACTTGTTTGAGTGAGTGGCAGGATGTGGTGGATGCACACTCTTTGCTACTATCTAGCACTTGCAATAGCAGATTACATATACTTGCAGCCTATAGATACATTTTAAGACCATAAATGTCTAGTACAAAAGAAGTAAAAGAAGAAAGGAATATGTGACACTCTACCATTTAATTAAAAATAGATGCACCTTTCATAAGAACACATCCCAACAAAAATATCATTAAACATGAGTGTGTATAGTAGGAGTTAAATAGAATGGGAGAGAATATAAAGATGAAAAGGGAATAACCAAGAGGCGAGGTTTGTATGTCAAAAAATGATAATATCATTTAGTAAAATGCCTTTAAAGTTTATCCATGCTGTTGCCTGTATCAGAATGGCCTTTTTTTTTTTTAAGGCTGAATAAGCTTCCATTATATGTACAAGCCACATTTTGTGTATCTGTTTGTGTGTTTCTGGCTACTTGAGTTGTTCCCATTTTGGGGGGTATTGTGGATCATGCTGCTGTGAGCATTGGTGTACAAACCAGCTGTTTTTGTGTTTCATTGTTGTATTCCTTATTGCATTGCATGATTTTCAGGAGGTTCAACATGTATTTTTACGCTGCTGTGATTATTTCAGTAAGTTCTTTTGAAGCTGCATTTAAAAATAATTAGATGATTCTCATAATCCAGTAAGTCTAGAAATCACTTCCTAGATTGGAGGCAGGAGAATCATTGATGACAGGAAGAAGTGTCGTGCTTATAAGCAGGTTAGATACATAAACGCCAGTTCTGTTGGCCCTCATCTGTCAGAGATGCTCCTGCTCCTGTGAACCACTGTGCAGGCAGCAGAGGATGAAAGCCATAGGCTAAGATTGTCTAATTACCTTTCCAGGCCAGCCATATCTTAGGACAATCCCTCTTGGGCTCTGCTGTCAAGAATCACAAGCTTGGCTCAGCACTCCTGTGCACCTGCTGATGCACAAGTGAGGGAAACTCATTCCATGTCAGAGTAGCTATTGGTTCTCGGTAACATTGTAACTAACGTAAAAACTTCCAAGAGTCATCAGTTAGTCCAAACTCATTTCTGGTGAATGTTTTAGATTTGTATCAAGGGAATAATGTGAGAACTCCAAGGAATAAGTTTGATGACATAAGCAAACTTGAGTCCTGGGAATATCTTTCAGGCAATTTGCTAGTGAACTGCTGCTTAATCGCCTTAAAACAATGGTATAGTGAGTCAGGGAAAAGCAGCACAAGATTTTACGATGAGAGATATTCCCAGGTGGCTTTATGGAGGGAGAAAAAATGTACAGTCAGTTGATGGTGCATTTTTATTCATTCACTAACATTTATTGAGCTGCTATTATGTTCTAGACAGTGTATAAAGCAGAGGAAAAGACAGATGTGTCCCTGAGGTGTGAGCTTTCATTCTGGTGTCGGAAACAGATAATAAAGAAGTAGACAAATATAGATGTATTTTCAGAGAGCAGATTACAAAGCACCAGCTAGACCTGATTAAACACTGTTGCCTCTCCATACCTATAGTTTCTGCAACCATGGGTTCAGCCAATTTGGAATTGAAAATATTGGGAGAAAAAAATTGCATTAGTATGGCACACATACAGAATTTAAAAATTTTCATTGTTCCTTAAACAAAACTGTATAATGGCTATTTATACAGCATTTGCAAAATGCTGAATATTATAAAAAGTTTGGTGTTGATTTAAAGTATATGGGAGGATATGCATGGGTTATATGGGAAGATGGCACCATTTTATATAAGGGACTTGACCATCTGCGGATTGTGGTATTCCTTAGGAGTGGTGGTGTCCTGGAACCAATCCCCCAAGGGTAGCAAGAGATGACAGTACTTATTGGTGATTGTTTAAATTCTTTGTAAGATTTTTATAGATTGTTAGGGTCAATGGTTTATTTCAGCTATGCTCTTATCTATAAAAATATAATTTACAAGCAAATCTTCCTGGAATTCAATTACTTTGCAAAGTAATGTCCACCTCTTTCTTAAAAACAGATATGTGAGTGTGCATGGGGGGGGGTGGAGAACTGATGGTACAGTTGACGATATAGTTAAGTGTAAACTGATGAGCAGAAGTCCTCCGGGCCAGGCCTGTTCATGTGAGAGCAAACTATTACCATGGGCTTGTGGTCTGAAAGCTTGGGAGATTTTGTATCCCCACACAGGTTTCAGACTTCACCCACAATTTCTTAAATTGGCTTACCCACTTGTTCACTTTCTTTAGTGTTTCATCCCTCAGAAGGGAGTGGGAGGTGAGAACACGAGGAGGGAGTGGTGTGCTTCCAGTGGGCTGCTGGTGCATCAAGATGGTGTGCTGGAACCATGGGCCGGTGCTTGCATCTGACAGGGAAGCCAGGAGTTGATTTTATTTATTGTTCGGGAAAATATACTAAGGAAGATTCTGGAAGTGAGAGGTCCTTCATTATCTGCCCCATTCAGTGGAAACCACGGGGCTGTTCTGGGATCGACAGCCCCCTCCAGGTGTGAAACATGGCTCCCTCTGGCTCTGTCTGAGCTGTCAGAGAGCATGGATGTGTTCCTTTCATTGGGTGATTCTGATGACAAGATATGGAAAGGTTTTATTCCCTAAATATTCACTAAAAGAAGGATCAACCCCAGAAAAGACAGTGCTACCTAGAATTTTAAAAAAGGATTCAGCTTTACAGAGGAGAAGCATAGAAAATTGAATAGTAGAAATCAAAGAGTGTTGGTTGAAATGAACTCGCTTGTTCAGTCCAGATATCATCCAGTATGAACTATCCATTCTCAGATGATATTTCTCCTAAATAATGTATAAACTTAAATGGATTCTTCTTTTGACCATATCAATGGAAAATTTTTAGAAGTAAGTGTGTGTGTGTGGGGGGGGGGCTTGCAAGCTTATACATTATTATTGTTATTATTATTTTTTTGGCGATGCTGGGAATTGAACCCAGGGCCTTGAACATGCAAAGCTAGGCAAGTGCTTTACCACTGAGCCACACCCCTAATTCTCTTACTCCCTTTAAAAAAAAACTTTTTATCATTCAAACATTAATTTATTTGAAGGGGCATGAAGAAACATTTATAAAATGGGAAATTAGATCCAAATTTTACACAATTTTAAAAATTAACTAGTTTTTTATGCTAGACAAAAAGGATTGCATTTACCCTATAAAAGAATTCATAAATAATCCATGCTAATTTCCTCAAGTAAAGACCTCTAAGCACACATGCAAAAAACCCCTTTGCCATATAATGTGATACAGAGGTTCCTTAATTTACATCCAAATGAACCCATTATGTTGAAAACATCTTAAATCAAAAGTGAGTTTAGGGGGCTGGGGTTGCAGCTCAGCGGTAGAGTGCTTGCCTATCACATGTAAGGTACTGAGTTCAATCCTCAGCACCACATTTTTTTTTAAAAAAAAGTGAGTTTAGGCCGGACCTGGTGCTGCACACCTGTAATCCCAGTGGCTGGGGAGGATGAGAAGGAGGATAGTGAATTCAAAGCCAGCCTTAGTAAAAGCAAGGCACTAAGCAACCCAGTGAGACCCTGTCTCTAAATAAAATACAAAATAGGGCTGGGGATGTGGCTCAGTGGGTGAGTGCACTTGAGTTCCATCCCCAATACCCCCCCAAAAAAGTGAGTTTAGGGGCTGAGGATGTGGCTGGGTGGTTGAGTGCAAGCCTAGCATGAGCAAGGCTCCAGGGGTTCAATCCCAGCGCCATGCATACAAAAGTGCATTTAACAAACTCTATCCTCCTAGGCACCGCAGCTTAGCCTAGTCTGTCAGGTGGGCCCCAAATGGAATCACAGATGTGTTTGTAAAGGGAGATTTGACAGTAGAGAAGGCAGCGATGTGAGGAGTGAAGCAAAAGGCTGCAGTTTTGGCTTTGGAGGCAAAGGAAGGGACCCCAAGCCAGAAACTCAGGGGAGGAGGGAGACAGGGCCACAGACTGATGGATTGTCCCCTGGAGCCTCAGAGGGAGCAGTACCCCCACCTTGATTTCATACCAGTGAAACTGACTCAGGCTTTCTGGTCTCCATAAGAGAGTTAGTCTGTGTTGTTTTAAGCCACAGTTTGTGGTCATTTGTTCTAGCAGCTGTAACAGGTGTTCACTTGATGCTTCAACTACATCCCTCGTCGCTTTGGAACTCACGTGTTTTTTCTTTTTCCAACCTTCTTTTCCTTGACCTTCTCCTCTATGATCTCTTCTTCCCTGATTTTCTTTTCCCTGATCTTCTCCTTCCTAATCTCATTATTATAAATTATAAATAAGAGAAAAACAGGTAACAGTAGTCGAATGTTGTCAAGTGCGTTGTTGTCTGTTTATATAATAAAACCCCAATGAGGCTGGGGATGCAGCTCAGTGCCTTGCATACTTCAGGCCCCAGGTTCAATCCCCCGCACTGCTAAAAGGAAAAAAAAAAAGAGGTGTGTGTGGAAATAAGTGCAATAGATTCTGTGTCCCTGCTGGACTGCAGCAATGAGCCTGAAAGTGCGTGTTTTTTTTTTTTTTATTGGTTGTTCACAACATTACAAAGCTCTTGACATATCATATTTCATACATTAGAATCAAGTGGGTTATGAACTCCCATTTTTACCCCAAATACAGATTGCAGAATCACATCGGTTACACATCCACATTTTTACATACTGCCATATTAGTGACTGTTGTATTCTGCTACCTTTCCTATCCTCTACTATCCCTCCTCCTCTCCCCTCCCATCTTCTCTCTCTACCCCATCTACTGTAATTCATTTCCCTCCATGTTTATTATCCTGTTCCCCTCACAACCTCTTATATGTAATTTTGTATAACAATGAGGGTCTCCCTCCATTTCCATGCAATTTCCCTTTTTTCTCCCTTTCCCTCCCACCTCATGTCTCTGTTTAATGTTAATCTTTTCTTCCTGCTCTTCCTCCCTGCTCTGTTCTTAGTTGTTCTCATTATATCAAAGAAGACATTTGGTATTTGTTTTTTAGGGATTGGCTAGCTTCACTAAGCATAATCTGCTCTAGTGCCATCCACTTCCCTGCAAATTCCATGATTTTGTCATTTTTTAGTGCTCCGTAATACTCCATGGTGTATAAATGCCACATTTTTTTTTATCCATTCATCTATTGAAGGGCATCTGGGTTGATTCCACAGTCTAGCAATTGTGAATTGTGCTGCTATGAACATCGATGTGGCAGTATCCCTATAGTGCGCTCTTTTAAGGTCTTCAGGGAATAGTCCGAGAAGGGCAATAGCTGGGTCAAATGGTGGTTCCATTCCCAGCTTTCCCAGGAATCTCCATACTGCTTTCCAAATTGGCCGCACCCGTTTGCAGTCCCGCCAGCAATGTACAAGAGTACCCTTTTCCCCACATCCTCGCCAGCACTCGTTGTTGTTTGACTTCATAATGGCTGCCAATCTTACTGGGGTGAGATGGTATCTTAGGGTGGTTTTGATTTGCATTTCCTTGACTGCTAGAGATGGTGAGCATTTTTTCATGTACTTGTTGATTGAGATTGATTGTATGTCCTCCTCTGTGAAGTGTTTGTTCATGTCCTTGGCCCATTTGTTGATTGGGTTATTTGTTTTCTTATTGTCTAATTTTTTGAATTCTTTGTATACTTTGGATATTAGGGCTCTATCTGAAGTGTGAGGAGTAAAAATTTGTTCCCAGGATGTAGGCTCCCTATTTACCTTTCTTATTGTTTCTTTTGCTGAGAAAAAAACTTTTTAGTTTGAGTAAGTCCCATTTGTTGATTCTTGTTATTAACTCTTGTGCTATGGGTGTCCTATTAAGGAATTTGGAGCCCGACCCCACAATATGTAGATCGGAGCCAACTTTTTCTTCTATCAGACGCAGAGTCTCTGATTTGATATCTAGCTCCTTGATCCACTTTGAGTTGACTTTTGTGCATGGCAAGAGAAAGGGATTCAGTTTCATTTTGTTGCATATGGATTTCCAGTTTTCCCAACACCATTTGTTGAAGATGCTATCCTTCCTCCATTGCATGCTTTTAGCTCCTTTATCAAATATAAGATAGTTGTAGCTTTGTGGATTAGTCTCTGTGTCCTCTATTCTGTACCATTGGTCCACCCACCTGTTTTGGTACCAGTACCATGCTGTTTTTGTTACTATTGCTCTGTACTATAGTTTGAAATCTGGTATCGCTATACCACCTGATTCACACTTCCTGCTTAGAATTGTTTTTGCTATTCTGGGTCTTTTATTTTTCCATATGAATTTCATGATTGCTTTATCTATTTCTACAAGAAATGCCATTGGGATTTTGATTGGCATTGCATTAAACCTATAGAGAACTTTTGGTAATATCACCATTTTGATAATCTTAGTTCTGCCTATCCATGAACAGGGTATATTTTTCCATCTTCTAAGATCCTCTTCTATTTCTCTCTTTAGGGTTCTGTAGTTTTCATTGTATAAGTCTTTCACCTCTTTTGTTAGGTTGATTCCCAAGTATTTTATTTTTTTTGAGGATATTGTGAATGGAGTGTTTTTCCTCATTTCTGTTTCAGAAGTTTTGTCGCTGATATACAGAAATGCCTTTGATTTATTTGTGTTGATTTTATATCCTGCCACTTTGCTGAATTCATTTATTAGTTCTAGTAGTTTTTTTGTAGACCCTTTTGGGTCTTCTAGGTATAGAATCATGTCATCCACAAATAGTGATAATTTAAGTTCTTCTTTTCCTATTTTTATGCCTTTAATTTCTTTCGTCTGTCTAATTGCTCTGGCCAGTGTTTCGAGAACTATATTGAATAGAAGTGGTGATAGGAGGCATCCCTGTCTTGTTCCAGATTTTAGAGGGAATGCCTTCAATTTTTCTCCATTCAGAATGATGCTAGCCTGAGGCTTAGCATAGATAGCTTTTACAATGTCGAGGTAAGTTCCTGTTATCCCTAGTTTTTCTAATGTTTTGAACATAAAGGGATGCTGTACTTTGTCAAATGCTTTTTCTGCATCTATCGAGATGATCATATGGTTCTTATCTTTAAGTCTATTGATGTGGTGAATAACATTTATTGATTTCTGTATATTGAACCATCCTTGCATCCCAGGGATGAATCCTACTTGATCATGGTGCACAATTTTTTTGATGTGCCTTTGTATCCGATTCGCCAGAATTTTATTGAGGATTTTTGCATCTAGGTTCACCAGAGATATTGGTCTGTAGATTTCTTTCTTTGAGGTGTCTTTGTCTGGTTTTGGAATCAGGGTGATGTTGGCCTCATAGAATGCATTTGGTAGAGCTCCCTCTTTTTCTATTTCCTGAAATAACTTGAAAAGTATTGGTATTAATTCTTCTTTAAAGGTTTTGTAAAACTCCGCTGTGTACCCATCCGGTCCTGGGCTTTTCTTGGTTGGTAGTCTTTTGATGGCTTCTTCTATTTCATCCATTGATATTGGTCTATTTAAATTGTTTGTATCCTCCTGACTCAGTCTGGGCAAATCATATGACCTAAGAAATTTATCAGTGTCTTCACTATCTTCTATTTTATTGGAATATAGGTTTTCAAAATAATTTCTAATTGTCTTCTGTATTTCTGTAGCATCTGTTGTGATATTGCCTTTTTCATCCCGTATGTTAGTAATTTGAGTTCTCTCTCTTCTTCTCTTCATTAGCATGGCTAAGGGTCTGTCGATCTTATTTATTTTTTCAAAGAACCAACTTTTTGTTTTGTTAATTTTTTCAATAGTTTCTTTTGTTTCAATTTCGTTGATTTCTGCTCTGATTTTAATTATTTCTTGCCTTCTGCTACATTTGCTGTTGTTTTGCTCTTCCTTTTCTAGGGCTTTGAGATAAAGTGTGAGCTCATTTATTTGTTGGTTTTTCCTTTTTTTGAGGAATGACCTCCATGCGATGAGTTTCCCTCTTAAAACTGCTTTCATTGTGTCCCATAGATTCCGATATGTTGTGTCTGTATTTTCATTTATCTCTAAGAATTTTTTGATTTCCTCCTTTATGTCTTCTGTAACCCATTGATCATTCAGTAACATATTGTTCATTTTCCATGTGATGTAGGATTTTTCCTTCCTTCTTTTATCATTGATTTCCAATTTCATTCCATTATGATCTGATAAAATGCATGGTATTATCTCCACCCCTTTATATTTACTGAGGATTGCCCTATGGCATAATATATGGTCTATTTTTGAGAAGGATCCATGTGCTGCTGAGAAAAAAGTATATCCACTTGATGATGGTTGATATATTCTATATAAGTCAGTTAAGTCTAGGTTATTGATTGTGATATTGAGGTCAATAGTTTCTTTTTTTTTTTTTAAGAGAGAGTGAGAGAGGAGAGAGAGTGAGAGAGAGAATTTTTAATATTTATTTTTTAGTTCTCGGCGGACACAACATCTTTGTTGGTATGTGGTGCTGAGGATCGAACCTGGGCCGCACGCATGCCAGGCGAGCGCGCTACCGCTTGAGCCACATCCCCAGCCCTCAATAGTTTCTTTATTCAACTTTTGTTTGGAGGATCTGTCCAATGGTGAGAGAGGTGTGTTGAAGTCACCCATAATTATTGTGTTGTGGTCTATTTGATTCTTGAACTTGAGGAAGAGTTTGTTTTATGAACGTCGCAGCGCCATTATTTGGTGCATAAATATTGATAATTGTTATGTCTTGTTGGTGAATGGTTCCTTTTAACAGTATATAATGTCCTTCCTTATCCCTTTTGATTAACTTAATCTTGAAGTCGATTTTATTCGATATGAGAATAGACACCCCTGCTTGCTTACGAGGACCGTGTGCGTGGTATATTTTTTCCCAACCTTTCACCTTGAGCCTGTGTATGTCTTTTCCAATCAGATGTGTCTCCTGGAGGCAGCATATTGTTGGATTTGTTTTTTTAATCCATGATACCAGCCTATGTCGCAGATAGAGAGACAGATATACATGAAACATGGAGGAAGAAAGAAGAGAGAAAGAGGGAGAAAGTTAAATCAAATGGGACCAAAGGTATAATAAAAACAACTGATGAATATAGATAAAGAATATGTAGCAATTCCTTGATCTAGTCTTGTAAATTTTCTGTAAGTTTAAATTATATAAAAATAAAATGTTAAAAAAAATTTCCTACTCTAGGGGAACTTAACTCTGTGTTTGGGTGGGTGAGTGTGGTGAGGTAGTGTATCAGACCAGATAGTAACAAAATAAGCCAGTAAAAAACATGTTGGATGGTAAATGCTACATAAGTCAAGTAGCACAGGGACACAGGGAAAATTTGTGTAGAGAGTGGGCAGTTTTTTTAAAATCAAAAAAGTTAAAAAAATAAAATAAAATCAACTGAGTTTTTTAGAGAAGTTTAACTTCTAAATAGGAAGTACAGAGTTCCGGTAGTTCTCTCCCCCAAACACCATGTCCATATTATTAATATCTAGTATTAGTGGGACCATTTGTTGGAATTGATGAATAAATGATGATACATCATTATTAACTAAAGTCCTCCATTTACATTTGGCTTCACTCTCCTGTTGTACAGTTCTATGGATTTGGCCATATGCATGATGTTAATTATCCACTATTGTAATATCCTATGAATAGTCTCACTGCTTTGAAACCCCTTTCTCTACCTAGTCACCTCTCCCTTCCTTTTAACCATTGACCACCATCAATCTCTCTCTTTTTTTCCCCTATTTCTCTACTTTTGCCTTTTCTAGAGTGTCATACAGCTGGATCATTCAGCATATAGCCTGTCAGACTGGTTTCCTTAATTCAGAAATATGCATTAAAGTTTCCTCCATGACATTTTATGGCTTGATAGCTTGTTCCTTTTGATCACTGAATACTACCGTATTATACAAACGTACCTCAGTTTGTTTATCCACTTACCTATTGAGAGACATCGTGGTTGCTTCCAAGTTTTTGACAGTTATGAATAAAGTTGCTGTAAACGTTCACATGCAGGTTTTACTGTAGACATAAGTCTTCAACTCATTTGTGTAAATAACCTGGAGCCCATTGCTGGGTCATATGATCTTTGTGTGTTTAGTTTTGTAGTTACCTGCCAAACTCTCTTCCAAAGGAGCAGAGCCATTTTGCACTTCTCCCAGCAATGAACGAAAGTTTCTCTTGTCCTATGTCCTTACCAGCATTTGGTGCTGTCAAGAAAATGGAAATTAATTTAATTTTTATTTTAGCCATTCTGAGGGCATATTTTGGGGTCTCATTTTAATTGCAATGCCCTGATGACATTCCACATCTTCACACATATTTACCATCTGTACTTCTTTGGCATGATGTGCATTGAGATCTTTTTCTCATCTTGTTCAGATGTTTTTCTACTTGAGGATTATAATTTTAAGCAGTGTACAGGGAAGGTCTTATTAAAGCTTTTGAATAAAGATCTGAGGGAATTGAGGGAACAAGCTATTTGGAACTCTAGGGAAAGAACATTCCAGACAGAAGGGAAGACACCTGCAAACACCCCTGATCAAGGGTGTGCTCCGTGTATTCCAGGATAGTAGGTGGGCACCGTGCCATGAGGAGGTGGCGGGGGAGAGCGTAGGGAGAGGAGGCTAGAGAGGCATGGAGGGAGGATTGTCTGGCTCACATGATCTTGTGGACCGTCAGGACTTGGCTTTCATTGGATGAGGCAGGAAGTCAGAGGATCTTAAGCAGAACTGGATGCAATCTGACGAAGGTTTCATAGGATCGTCCTGGTTGCTGCGTTGACAGTGGACCAAAGGTGGGCAGGTGAAAAGGCAAAGACTGGAATACCAGGCCAGCGGTAACGGTGACAAATTCCAGAGTGGTCCCGAGAGGAAAGAGTAGAAATGACTGGATTAAGATCTTGTATAAGGGGCTGGGGATGTGGCTCAAGCGGTAGCGTGCTCGCCTAGCGTGCGTGCGGCCCGGGTTCGATCCTCAGCACCACATACAAACGAAGATGTTGTGTCCGCCGAGAACTAAGAAAAAATAAATAAATGTTAAAATTCTCTCTCTCTCTCTCTCTGTCCCCCTCTCACTCTCTCTTTAAAAAAAAAAAAAGATCTTGGGGCTGGGGATGTGGCTCAAGCGGTAGCGCGCTCGCCTGGCATGCGTGCGGCCCGGGTTCAATCCTCAGCACCACATACCAACAAAGATGTTGTGTCCGCCGAGAACTAAAAAATAATAAATATTAAAAAATTCTCTCTCTCTCTCTCTCTCTCTCTCTCTCTCTCTCTCTCTCTCTCTCTCCTCTTTCACTCTCTCTTTAAAAAAAAAAAAAAAGATCTTGTATAAGAGGGATTTGCTAATGGATTCAGTGTGGGGTGTGATAGACCACAAAGAAATCAAAGATGGTTCACAGTTTCCCCCTAAGCAATTGAAAGAATCACAGGGTCACATCCTGTTATCACATATGGGTACAGGGTCCTCTCCCCCCTTTCTCTTCATTCCTGATCCCAGTTCTCCTTTCTTCCATCTCCCTCTTTGGCATCTACCTGAATCCTTGAGAACTGCTGCTTAGGGTATTTTATTTTTAAAATATATATATTTGGTTGTAGATGGACACAATACCTTTATTTTGCTTATTTTTTTTTTTATGTGGTGCTAGGGATTGAACCCAGTGCTTCATGTGTGCTAGGCAAGTGCTCTACCCTGAGCTACAACCCCACCCAACTTAGTTTACATTGGCACTGTGCTATACATTTTGTTTCACATATATATATATTTCCTTTTGACATTAAGTCTTCAAGAACTGACCATATAGCTGGATGTGTAGGTTCATTAATTTTGACTGTTGCCTGATTTTCCACCAAGTTCATCTGTCACATGTGACAAAGTTATATCCTTGATCATGAGCCCCTAAGCTGCTTCCAATTCCCTGCTACTGCAAACAATGCTTAAGCACACATCCTCATTCGTATTCCTGTAATGACTTGCATGCAAGCTTCTCTAGGGTTCATTCCTAGGAGTGAGTGGGATTGCTGGGACATATTTAGTTGTGTAAATATAGCCGTCCCTTGTTATCTGTGGGAAGCTAGTTCCAGGACCCTCTGTGGATACCAAAGTCCACAGATGCTCATGTCCCTGAGATAAATGTCACAGTATTTGCATGTCACCTACACATCCTCCCATATATTCTAAAGATCTCCGGATTACTTACAACACCTAATACAATGTAAATGCTATATAAATGTTTTTAAGTGTGTGCATATATATACCTACACATGTATGTATATATGTTGTTTAGGGGATAATGACGGTAACAAAAAGCCTGTAAGATGATTCTTTTAAAATATTTTTGGGTTGTCGTTGGGCCAGCCATGGATGTGGAGTCCACGTGAAGGGGCTGGCCATGGGGGTTTGCTGTCCTGTGGGCTTCCTCACTTCAGTTTTAGATGAGCAGTATTTGAGAGCACCTTTTCCCCAAGATCCCTACCAATTCTTTTTTTTTTATCTTTTTCTTTTTGGTACTGAGAATTGAACCCAGGGGTACTTAGCAGCTGAGCCATACCCCAAGCCTTTTTTTATATTTTATTTAGAGACAGGATCTTTCAGAGTTGCTTATGGCCTTGCTAAGTTGCTGAGGCTGGTTTTGAACTTGCTATCCTCCTGCCTCAGCCTCCCAAGCAGCTGGGATTACAGGTATGCACCACTGTGCCTGGCCCCTACCAGTTCTTTTTTTTAATTTTTTTTTTTTTTGTAGTTGTAGTTGGACAGCATGCCTTTATATTATTTGCTTATTTTTTGTATGTGGTGCTTAGGATTTAACCCAGTGCCTCACATGGGCTAGACAAGTGCTTTGCTACTGAGCCACAACCCCAGGCCCTTACCAATTCTGGATATTATTGAACCTTTAGATGTTTGTGAAGTGGTATTTCACTGTCACTTTAACTTACACTTTTTGATTACTGGAGAGCTTAAGCATTTTTCCTTAGATTAGTGAGACATTCAGATTCTCCTATGATTGGTCATTTCATCCTTCGTTTAGTTTTCTGTTAATTATCGTCTTTCACTTATTGATATAAAGAAATTGTCTGTATTTTCTATGGAATAATTCCAGAGCTTTGGAGGTGGTAAATATCTTCTCTCAGCTGTCACCTGTCTGCCATCCGCGGCACCCTCCTTGGCCAGTCCTGTGCCTGGTGTCCAAAGCCACAGTCCTTCCCACCATGGTGTGCTCTTCAGACAGTCCGCACTGCTCCTGTATTCCATGGTCACAAAGCGTGCTCCCAGGCTTCCTTGTCCCCACAGATTCCCTTGTCCCTCCCTTACAGATTGAAGTAGAGGATCCCCTATGGTTTGCAGTTTATGAGTCGGAGCAGGGTTTTCTCCAGGCACCAGTTTTCCTAAACGTTCACTGGATAATGTGTCCTTTCTTCATAGGCAAGGTGCCACCTCCATTGGGTATGAGTTTCCACATGCTTGTGGCTCAGCTTTGGGACTCCCTGTTTTGCACCATTAACCTGTTTGTAGCTGGTCCAGTATTTGATTATTTTCTTTGCTGTGGATTTGTGGTTTATCTTAATATCTACAGGAAAGTCTTCCATTTATCCTTCTTTATCATCAATATTATCTTATCTATTTGTGTCTTTATCACAGTTCCCTCAAAAGATGTGCTAGAATTTTGGCTGAAAATGTATGATAAATATGTTATTTTTAGAGGAACCCCGTGAGAACTCAACTGGAACTCCAAAGTAGCAGGCAGCAGGATCCGCCCTAATTCCAGCAGGATCCACCCTAATCCTGGGGCCGCCCTATTCCCAGCAGGATCTACCCTAATCCCAGAGCCACCCTAATCCCAGAGTGGCCCTAATCCCAGATCCGGGAGCAGGGTCACCTTTCAACCATTCCCTCTGGCAAAAATGCCAGGTGTCATCTGACTAAACTGTGGCTCTCAACATTAAATATCCATTTTTCCTGTCTTTTAAGATCAGAAATGCAGTAGCTAATGCAGATAGTAATCTTGCTACTTTGCTTTTGGAAAAATGACTGAAAATACAAAGTAGCACTAAGAATGTGCCAAGTCTGAGCTACATTTAAAGTGCTGGTGGAATGTTAGAGGAAGTCAGAGAACCAGAGATGCCACATATACCTGTGAGGAATATGCAGCATGTGGATACGGAGGAAAAGGAATTCCAAGTGAGGGAACAGCATGAGAAAACTGAGAGTAAATTCTGGGATGGCGGAGTTCAGAAATATTGAGAGTCGGCCAGATGGGGGTAGGGCCAAGTCCTGCTCTGTGTCCTATTAAGCCCCCGCAGGCTGAGGCAGTTTTCCTCATCCCTTTATCTTTGATGCCTCTAGTGTAAGGGTCCGGCGAAGCGTCGGAGAAGGAGAGACCACACAAGACTAGCTCCATGCAATGGCAAGGGGGATTTATTAGGGATCCGTTCCAGCGCGCTGGGACTCCGTGCTCACTCAAGAAGGGAGAGCAGCCCAGAGCCCAGAGCAGAGGTCAAGCAGAGCTTAAGTACACTTTCTGGAGAGGGTGGGGGGCTTTGCATACATCAGAACAAATCATCATGAGGCACGGGAAAATTGAACAACAACTCTGATACATGATTAGTCCATTCATTGGCGGGAACAGGCTGGGCAGGGGTGATTGGTCACTTCTAAACTGGGTACACATTCAAACTGATTGGTTCAGGCCCTGTGACAAACTGCACAGGGCCCTAGGCTGAATGGCCAGTAGGGCGTTGTCTTAACTATCTCAGGAATCTGGGTGTAACAGAGGAACATAATACCTAATCTTTTACATTTTAATTCAAGCTTTCCAGCTTAGAAACTTTACCCTTTCACTAGAACATATAGTGCTCTGAACATAGAAGCAGATTTTCAAATATCTGTTCCATGAAAACGCAAACTGTGAAATTACCTTTACTCATGCTTAGTTGAATCCAGGGGCCCACATGACTGAGGAGTCCGGCAGATGGAAGCGTTGCTAGTCAGCCAGGGGATTTGCATGTGAGTCTTCATGCATTCCTTGAGGAGTTCATTAGACGATTCACATTCTGTTCTCCCAATGCTCCTGTACAGAGACAGAGAGCAAACACAAACTTACTTGCCCCTGTTGGGAAAAGTATAAACGGCAGCCGTACCCCAGAGAAAAAACCCCAACATGGCGCCTAAGGACTTCTTCTTCCTACCTTCTTCTTCTCTGCAGTGGTGCGAAAAGTTCCCGCCCTTGTGAACTCTCCCGCCGGCGCCAATTTCAAATCTCGCTGGCGGGGAACCTCAGCCCCAATGAGAGCTAATTCCTGGGCGAGGGAGCTGATATCTGGAAGAACTTGCCAATAAACGGGTGGCCTGCCATTTATCTAAGCCCTACCATCTCCCCTTTAGTTCTATATAAGCACACAGCTTGTTGCAATAAAATTGGAATTCTCCCGGCGAAGTGTCTTTGCGTGGGGAATTCTTTCAGCCCCCAAGAGTCTACTTTTTCTACAAAGACATCCTTTCACTTGGACCTCCCTCTCTCCTTACTGTCCTGATGATGGAAATGCTTGTTGCAACCTCAAAAGGAATGAGATATATAAATATAATGGTGGAAGCAAAAATAAATAATAAAAAAGTTTTCTGCAAAATGAAATGGCAATACCTGGAAAACACGTGTGAACTGACCAAAAATTACTAGAGTGAAAGTGAACTTAACCAAGTTGCTTTCCTAAATGCAAGTCAGAATGAATTGAGAATGTATAAAAACAAACAAACAAAACTTACTTACTCCCAACAACTTCTGTAGAGAAAAAAGAATCATAGAGTATGTTCACTTCAGAAAATTTGGGACATACTCCAAAATTATAATAAAGACTTTAAACCCTTGTAATCTCACTGGGAAGTGGAGTTGGAACCCTTGGGTCCTCCCCCCTCTGTGGAAAGTAGAATCGCCACACTCCTTGGTGGTGCAGAAATTTATAAATGTGATAAATTGTGGTGAGAAAATGGAAATAGCAAGGATTGATAATTTCTTTTTTTAATATTTATTTTTTAGTTGTAGTTGGACACAATACCTTTGTTTTATTTATTTATTTTTATGTGGTGCTGAGGTTCGAGCCCAGGGCCTCGCACATGCTAGGCAAGCACTCTACTGCTGAGCCCCAGCCCCAGCCCCAAGGATTGATAATTTCTGAAATACTGGATGAAGAGAGAAAAAGTCTGAGATGCAAAGTCAGGAACTTTTATCTATTTTGCAGGGAGACTTGAACTTCTTCATAGGACATTAGTTCTCAAACTTGAATGTGTGTTAGAATAACCTGGAGGTCCTGCTCTACACTGGCTTCTGGACTGGTTGCCCTGATTCTGCAGGTCTGGAGTGGGTCAGGAAAATTCTCCTTTTTAACACATTCCTATAGGCAGCTGCTGCTGGGCCTGTTATGGGCCAGACTATATGTGCAATGACTAAACAGACTCCATTTTACCCTGATGTTACCGCTGTTGACCGGTGATGAGTCCTTGCTTCCCGATGTTGAAGAATAACACCAGAGAGCACACCGAGGCAAGGTCAGAGTAGAAATTAGAAGTTTATTAAAGGACAGCAGAAAAGACTTCTTCCGGAGGAAGAAGGGGACCCAAGAGGTGGAATCCGTGGAAGTGCGGTTGTCTCCCCTTTTTATAGTTTTGGGGGACGGAATGTAGGGGGAAGGGTTGGGACACAGGTAATCTGGGCAGGAAGGACTTCATTATCACTTCTTTGGGATGGGCTATCTCCAAATCTGCTGGGGCTGTTCCCTGGGTTCCATTAACATTTCTTTGGGGTGGACATTGGCCTACGGCCTTTCCGGGACTTCATTAACATTCCATGAGTTGCCCTGTGTTTCCAGAATCATTCTCAGCATGGCCTCCATTTTAGAGTCACTCGATATGATTAGACCCGATTTACTTAACTACACTGACTACCTAACTTTAAATCTGGCTTCACTGAGACTCCACGTCCTATAAGAAACGCTTCTCCCATGGGAGCACCCCACCTCTGTGCCCATCAACAGTTGCTTAGCACAGCATGTTTGGTGACTCAAAATGGCAGTTCTTATACAGTGTAAAATTGTTCTCTCTTTGGTGCCCATTTTTCTCGGACAGTGTATCCTGTCAGAGATTGATTGTCTAGATGTTAATAATTGTTCTTTAACTTGTACTCAACTAGGGTCATTTTAACTCGCTTCCCTTCTGCTTATGATTATGGAAAGTCTTGTGGAAAATACAGTGTACCCATTGCATTGTTTTGCTAACAGCTCAATTCAGCCTCTGTACCCCTTTTTGCTTGCTGCCATGCCAACCTGGATGCCGTTTTTTGCAGTTTTTGCCTTTAAATACCCTGAAATGCTCAGGCTTGGGACTATTCCTTGCAGAGATAGTTATGGGTCTTGCAGGAAGCAGTCATCGGCCAGCTAAATAAAAACTCTCCAATTTGGACAAAATGGACTTGATATGTTTTCTGAGCAGTCTGCCCCATAACAGACCCAGCCTCTGGGAACCATCACGATGAGTGAAGGCAGAGGGTAGCAATACAGCCTGCTGCCTGTTTTTGTCACTTGGGAGTTAAGAATGATTTTTACATTTTTAAATGATTTTTTAAAAAATGAAAGTGTTTTGTTAAAGTGTTTTGAAATTTAAAATTCGGGTCTCGCTGTCTACAAATGAAGTCTTGTTGGAACAGAGCCACACTCGTTATGTGTCATCTGTAGCTGCTTTTGTGCTGTGACAGCAGAGCTGAACAACTGTGACAGAGAAAGCATGGTTACTGAACCCAAAGTAACTTCTAACTGGTCCGTAACAGAAAAAGGCTTAGGTAACAGAACCAATGGTGGTGGAAAGGTTGGTAGTCTAAGAGAGAGGGCTGGAGGCCACACTGTGTGGGTGGCAGTAGTGAATGCAGTTAGGGATGAGGGATGTCTCGCCCTCTGAAATTGGAGGACTGTTGGAAAGGATCAGATTGAATCTAGGTAAAGGTGTTGGAGTGCTGTTTTGTTGGAATTTGATAATCATCACCTAGTTTCGTAGAAGTAAGGGGGATAGAGAATTGACAGATTTGGCTGAGGTTTAGAATAATATTTAAGAGGTAATAAGAGACATTTTAGAAGGCTCAGTTGTTGATTTTTAGTGGTGCCATTTTCGTGTGTATCATTTTATCCATTTCGATTATAGTTCCAGTGTAGGAAGAGAGAAGATAATTGTAGAACTGATCTAGAATGTAAAGATAGTGTAAGGGTCCAGCGAAGCGTCAGAGGAAGAGACCACACAAGAGACTGGCTTCATGCAATTGGCATAAGGGGATTTATTGATTCAGCATGCTGAGGTTCCAGGCTCACTCAGGAAGATAGAGCAGCCCAGAGTCCAGAGCAGTGGTCAAACAGAGCTTAAGTACACTTTTTTGGGAGGGCGATGGGGGGGGGGGTTTGCATACATCAGAACAAATCACCATGAGGCGCGGGAAAATTGAACAACAACTCTGAGACATGATTAGTACATTCATTGGCGGGAACAGGCTGGGCAGGGGTGATTGGTTACTCCTAAGCGGGGTACACATTCAAACTGATTGGTTCAGGCCCTGTGACAAACTGCACAGGGCCCTAGGCTAAATGACCAGTAGGGTGTTGTCTTAACTATCTCAGGAATTTCGGGTTCTGGGTGTAGCAGAGGAACTTAACAATACCTAGTCTTTTACATTTTAATTCAGGCTTTGCAGCTTAGAAACTTTACAATGCCCCATCTTTTACATTTTAACTCAGGCTTTGCGGCTTAGAAACAGCTTAGAAATTTTACCTTTACAATAGGTGTGCCCTGAAAATGAGGTTGTACATGAAGAAATTGTGCATATTATTAAACACGTAGGAGTATCCTGGGTTTAGAAGGAGAAAAGTTCCAGAGAAGGTTGGGAGAAATGAAAGAATCAAGAAATAGAAGGACCGGGCTTGGTGGCACATGCCTGTAATCCCAGTGGCTCAGGAGACTGAGGCAGGAGGATCGGGATTCAAAACCAGCTTTAGCACTTTAGGGAGGCCCTCAGCAACTCAGTGAGACCCTGTCTCTAAATAAAATGTATATTAAAAAAGGGCTGGGGGGCTGGGGATGTGGCTCAAGCGGTAGCGTGCTCACCTGGCATGCGTGCGGCCTGGGTTCGATCCTCAGCACCACATACCAACAAAGATGTTGTGTCCGCCGAGAACTAAAAAATAAATATTAAAAATTTCTCTCTCTCTCTTTAAAAAAAGGGGGGGGGGGCTGGGGGTGTGGCTCAGTGGTTAATTTCCCCTGGGTTCAATCCTGGTACTAAAAATAAACAAACAAACAAAAACTCAAAGAAGTAGAAGGACTGTCTTCTAGGAGACAGAGGGTGCTTGAAAGACCAGTGGGTGCTTGAAAGACCAGAGTTATCATTCGGAAGAGGAGTTATACTAAAAGTCAGTCAGTGGAACAATTCCTATAGGATGACGAGTTCTAGGTGTGGTCATGAGAAGGGACAGCTGAATGAAGTGGAAATAGTCATCATTGAAGTGGGGGCTTCAAGAGGCTAGCAAACTGCAGTTAGGAAATGAAAGGGTAAAGTTTCTAAACTGGAAAGCTTGAATTAAAATGTAAAAGATTAGGTATTATTAAGTTCCTCTGTTACACCCAGATTCCTGAGATAGTTAAGACAACGCCCTACTGGCCATTCAGCCTAGGGCCCTGTGCAGTTTGTCACAGGGCCTGAACCAATCAGTTTGAATGTGTACCCAGTTTAGAAGTGACCAATCACCCCTGCCCAGCCTGTTCCCGCCAATGAATGGACTAATCATGTATCAGAGTTGTTGTTCAATTTTCCCGCGCCTCATGATGATTTGTTCTGATGTATGCAAAGCCCCCCACCCTCTCCAAAAAGTGTACTTAAGCTCTGCTTGACCTCTGCTCTGGGCTCTGGGCTGCTCTCCCTTCTTGAGTGAGCACGGAGCCCCAGTGCGCTGGAACGGATCCCTAATAAATCCCCCTTGCCATTGCATGGAGCTAGTCTCGTGTGGTCTCTCCTTCTCCGACGTTTCGCCGGACCCTTACAGAGGGTGTTTCACAGGGACGTGGAAGGTGACAGAGATGATGCCAGTTTCCTTGATGTATTTCCTTAATGTGAATGTGTAAAGCCAGCAGGTGCCAGGTTTAGGAGAGCTCTTGAAAGACCACTGATACCTCAGGAGAGAAATGGTGTGCAAGGAATAGGAAGGAGGAAAATCTCAACCTCACCACCCACCTTGGGTGTCCTGGGGAGGTGGTCCACCACCTCTGGGAGGCTGCCCGGGAAACTCTGGTCTTGGCCAGAGCTGGGTCCCAGTTATGACTAGGAGTTGAGGTCGTATTCTATGAGTTAGGGATGCACAGGGGCTAGAGATGTGGGAGAGGAAGAAATAATGGAGCAATATGGGGATGAGAGTATTGGAGAAAATGAACTTGGGCTGCCTCACAGTTACATCTAGTGTGACTGCATGACTGTAGCAGATGGCCTGAGTCCCAAGTGATACTACAGAGAGGGCTTGGTGTGGTTGGTACATTGGTTAGCTGCAGACTTTGTCTCTTAAGAATTTTAGGCTTGGGGCTGGGGATGTGGCTCAGCGGTAGCGCGCTCGCCTGGCATGCGTGCGGCCCAGGTTCGATCCCCAGCACCACATACAAAAAAACAAAGATGTTGTGTCCGCCGATAACTAAAAAATAAAATATTAAAAAAAAAGAATTTTAGGCTAATGCAGTGATGGTGAGTGAAAAATTTCATTGTGAAGTCTCACCAGGGACCTGTGCTGAGGAGATGAACCGGGTTCAAAGGAGCCAGCTGCAACATTAAGCTAAGAAAATGGCAAAAAAGCACAGGACATAGAAGCAATTTTCATATGGAGGGGGACTGCTCTGCGACCTCAAGGCTCTCCTTCGACACTGAAGGCAAGAGGGCAAGAGAACTAGAGCACCCAGAATCGCTTTATTTACAGGGAAAAGTCAACAAAGGATTTTTGATAGAATATTCTACACCAAATAAGGCAGGGGATAAGGTTTCAAGGGGGGTTGCCCAATCCCATTGGGTAATGCTCGAGTCCAGAGCTGAAGCAAACTTCTTTGCCAAGCGAAGGTGAAGGCCACTTGCCTTCCACAGGAACACCCCCTTTACTCAAGGCCGAGAGGGGTGCTTAGCTCATGGGTGGGGCCGCCTCCCACAGTAAAGAATTTTCTCACCCATTTGACAAATTATTATTGAATGGTTACTTACGTTTCAGGCAGGTGACACTTAGGGATACAGAGAGGAATTGTGCAGGATCGCCGTCTTGGTGTATGTCCAGTGTTCAGTGTGAGACGGTGACAAAGGAACACAACCCAGCATTAGCAGTGCCATGGTGACGGAGGAGAGCCTGTGGAAAGAAAAAATATATAGTCAAATTTGGCTTTATATTTTTGCTTTCATCAAAAAGGGGACTTTTTGCCAGGCATGGTGTCGCGTACCTGTAGTCTCAGCTATTGGGAGACTCAGGCAGAAAGTTCAGGAGTTCAAGGGAGACCCTGGAGGTGGGGAGGGAAGGGAACGAAGGAAAACAAGAAAGGAGGAAGAGAGGGAAGAAGGAAAGAGGGAAGATTCCCGTGAAGTTGGGACTGCTTTAGAACCCTGGGTAGATGGTTCTAGTGCTTTTGCCAGCAGGTGCTGGGGGAGTGTGAGGAGGCCGACTACTGTGTGTGAGGCCCAGCTGTGTGAACCACACTCACAAGGTCTGATCTCCTTGAAGAAGCTCATGGTTAACTTTCTATCATCCTCAGAGAGCAGTCTGTACAGAGTGGCCCAGTGGTTTTAAGACTTCTTTCCCTAACTCCTCTGAGCAACCGAGGAGAGGAAATCGAAACAGACACTGTTGTGCATGGACGTGGGCCCCGAGTGCCTTCTCGGTTCAGAAAACCTGTTCTCAGAGCCTTCTGACTGTATCTCTTAGGAGTTCCTAGGCTGGACTAGTCACCTATCGTCAAGAACAGCATTTAGGCTTGAAAAATACCGTGGACATTGAGCCCTCACTGTGGAACCCCCAGGTCTTCTATGCTCCACAGTGTACTCAAGTGGGAACCCAGAGATGATGCTGTGACCTTGAAGAACTCCCCCAGCTCCTCTGCCCTTTCTTGGTCTCTCTATGGCTTGACATAATTTTCTATAAGTTTCTTATTTTCTCTGTCAGACTGTTAGCTGTATGAGGCCACAATCTCGTGTGTGTGTGTGTGTGTGTGTGTGTGTGTGTGTGTTAGGATTTGCTAAATATGAATTTAACTGAAATTACCTGTGTTTGGTCTGGCAAAGAAGATCCACTACAAGCTAATATAAAGTTTGTTAAAAATATTTGCTTCCTTTTATCCTGACCTAGGAAAATACTCTCCCTCCTGCCCTCTCAGTGGGCTGAGTTCTGTAAGACTGACCGTGGCCAAGGGAAAAGGAAAAAATGGAATTGGGAAGTGAAGTTGTTAGGACAAAAGGGATTGTGAAAAGATGAAGTTACTACAGTTTAGTTCAGAGCTGTTCGCCGGCTTTGTTCTTGATTCTAGCATTTGGCAACACTGCACTATGTAAAATAGAGAGAGTATTTCAACATCCAGCAACAGAGGTCCCACCTTTGTTTTATTTCTCTTTTCCTTGGTATGGGGGGATTCAGCCCAAAGTGCTCTATTACTGAACTACATCCCCAACCCTTTTTATTCTTGAGACAGGGTCTCACTAAGTTGTCAAGGCTGGCCTTGAACTTACAATTCTCCTGGACCTCAGCCTCCAGAGTCATTGGGATACAAGGTTCCATAGTGCCTGGCAAAGATGGTTTTATAGACTGAGGAGGGCTTTAAAAAAAGCAGAAAAGGCTGGGGTTGTGGCTCCACGGTAGAGCGCTTGCCTAGCACGTTCAAAGCCCTGGGTTCATTCTCAGCACCACATAAAAATAAGTGAAGGGAGAAGGGACAATAGGAAAATAAATAATTAATGAACATCAGGCTACTTCTTTTGTGTAATAATTGAAGAAGAGAAACTTTTATTATCATGCCAATAGAAATTGGCCTGTTGGGGAAACTGGGCTGTCTCTAAATGCTGATTTCTTGGAAGGTGAAATAAACAGCTTAGATTTAGCTTCGGGATTTGGAACCTCAGTGTGAATGACTCCGTTTTAATTTTCAGCACTGTCTGTGCAGGAGCCTGGTCCCAAACAATGGCTTCTTATATTTTTACTTAGCAGAAGGGAGACTGAACGCCATATCCCAAAGGCAGTTCTCCAGTGGGAAAGAAAAGGGGAGATTTCAATCATTAGAATTTCAGTGGTGTGCAGAGGGCAGGTTGACCTGGGGGCATCTCTTTGATTTTCACTCCCTAGGAGAGACTTAGAGATGGAGCCTGAGTGTACCTCCTGGAGGGCCCATTCCCTGGGAAGGTT
Organism: Spermophilus citellus; assembly: GCF_964194105.1. NCBI lineage: Eukaryota > Metazoa > Chordata > Mammalia > Rodentia > Sciuridae > Spermophilus > Spermophilus citellus. The sequence continues at coordinate 160,535,091 of NC_138187.1, forward strand.
CCCGGAAAAACAACAGATTTTTCTTAAAATTAATTTATTTTAATTAAGTATGTATGACAGCAGAATACATTTTGATTCATTGTACACAATTGCAGCACAACTTTATGTTTCTATGATTATACATTATCTAGCATCACACCATATGTGTAGTCTTACATGTACCTAGGGTAATGATGTCCATCTCATTCCACCATCTTTCCTGCCCCCATGCACCCTCCCTCCCCTTTGCCTAATCAAAGTTCCTCCATTTTTCCCATGCCTCCCCCCACCTTGGTATGGATCAGCATTCACTTATCAGAGAGAACATTCAGCCTTTGGTTTTTTGGTATTGGCTTACTTCACTTAGCCTGATATTTCCAACTCCATCCATTTACCTGCAAACGCCATAATTTTATTCTCTTTTAATGTAGCATAATATTCCATTGTGTTTATATACCACAGTTTCTTTATCCATTCATCTGTTGAAGAGCATCTAGGTTGGTTCCACAGTTTAGCTATTGTGAATTGAGCTGCTACGAACATTGATGTGGCTGTGTTACTATAGTATGCTGTTTTTAAGCCCTTTGGGTATAGACCGAGGATGGGATAGCTGGGTAAATGGTGGTTCCATTCCTTCTCAGGAATCTCCATACTGCTTTCCAGATTGGTTGCACCAATTTGTAGCACCACCAGCAATGTCTGAGTGTCCCTTCCCCCTACATCCTTGCCAACACTTATTGTTGCTTGTATTCTTAATAGCTGCCATTCTGACTAGGGTGAGATGAAATCTTAGAGTAATTTTGATTTGCATTTCTCTAATTACTAGAGATGTTGAGCATTTTTTTCTTTATTTTTTATTCTGATTTGTTATGTATGACAATTACAATTCATATTACATATATAGAGCACAATTTTTCATATCTCTGATTGTATACAAAGTGTATTCACACCATTTGTGTCTTCATATATGTACTTTGGAAAATGATGTTCATCACATTCTGTTGAGAGCCACAGCCAAAGGGGCCCCAGCAAACTTCCAGCTGCCAGCAAACTTCAGACTGCCAGCTGATGATTGGCTCACAGCGGCCCCAGCAACATCTAGCTGATTGGCTTCTCTGCGGTGATGTTCATTGGGCTGTTCCCTGCCCTTCAGACTGCCAGCTGATGATTGGCTCACAGCGGCCCCAGCAACATCTAGCTGATTGGCTCCTCCACGGAGCTGCTCATTGGGGGACTTCTTTGGCTCCGCCCACACGACCCAGCCAATCAGCCTCAAGAGCAGGAGGATTGTGGGAGGTGGTGAGGTTTGTGTGGGGGTGAGAGGCTTGTGGGAAGCCGGTGGTGGCAGTTGGGCTCTGAGGGTTTTTTCCTGAGGAGCGGTTTTGTTTGGCGTTTGTAGTTCTAAAAATAAAGTTAGTTTCTTTTGACAAGTGGCTCCTGAATTGTGCCCAGCCAGACGGCGGCATTTGGTGGCTCGCACGGGGAGTGACTGAGGGTAAGTAAACTGCTCGCCCCTGAGGGCAGGGCGAGAGGATGGATAGCCATTCTAAGTTTCCTCTTTTGTTTTGCTTCATTTTTGTTTTAACTTGCCTGTCCCTGGAGATGAGTGAGACGGAGGAAAAACTGCTCACATCTGAGGAAAAACTATTTGCGTCTGAGGAACAGATAGGGAGAAAGGACGGATGCACATGTCAGGAGGATAGAAAGGCTGATATAATGAATTTGTGTTGTTCTATTTTTATTGCATTCTGTCTTGGTTTTGTTTGGCGTCATCTTGATGGGTTGTATTATAGTAGAAATACGGGATCAGCAATTAGTAAAAAACAAACTGAAAGACTGTTAAGTAAATTGTTAGAGGAAGGAGGCTTCCCAGTAAAATCAAGAGCAGTCAGGGCATACGTTGATACAATACAACAATGTAGCCCATGGCTTTTTAAGGAGGAGTTGTTAGATATATCACAATGGAACCATCATGGTGAAGATTTAAAAAGAATAGAAAAGAACAACCCAGGGACTCTGCCAGTTGGCACATTGCCATTGTGGACGTTCGTATCTGGTTTGCTTAGTCCAAAGCCTTCAGTTCAGACAAAGGTAGAGGAAGGAGAAGACATATTGATTCAAGTAAAAGAGAAGGTCTCTCAAGTTAGTCAGACAGAGGAAAAGATTCAAGTAAAAGAGAAGGTCTTTCGAGCTAGTGAGACAGAGGAAGGAAGTTTAGAGCAGAAAAAGCCATCAGGGGAAAAGTTACAACAGGAGACTGCTACTAACACCTTTCTATCAGAGAGCGTAAGTGTCCAACCAACAGCACCACCTCTACAGGAGACTGCTACTAACAGCATGCTGTCACCAGAGGACATATCAACAGCACCACCTCCATATGCTGGGAGGCTCCCAACCCCCGCAGTTGATAGTTGGGATCCTGAGACAGGATCTCAAGTATGCCCTGTATTTGAGGTAGGAGGGCAGCGAATTTACCAGGGTTTAAATTTCAAAACAGTGAAGGAGCTAAAAGAGGCTGTAACAACCTATGGTCCTCAAGCACCCTTCACTGTAAGCTTGGTCGAATCCATTACCAACTTAAACATGACACCAGCAGATTGGGCTAATATTTGTAAAGCTGTACTAAATGGAGGACAATACCTGTTATGGAAGGTTGCCAATGAGGAATTTTGCAAGGAGACGGCTAGGCGAAATGCAGCAGCTGGTTATTCTCAGAGAAATCTAGATATGCTGTTAGGAAAGGGACCTTATGAGGATCGGCAGCAACAAATTCCATATGATCCTGGTGTATATTTACAAATTGCTGTAGATGCAGTTAAGGCATGGAAGACTTTACAAGGACGTGGAGGTTTACAAGGTCAATTATCTAAGATAATACAAGGAGCTAATGAACCTTACACTGAATTTGTAGATAGGCTTATTCAAATAGCTACCAGAGTTTTTGGGAATACAGAACAAGCAATGCCATTAATAAAACAACTGGCTTATGACCAAGCGAATCGTTGGTGCAGAGATATCATTAGACCATGGAAACAGGAAGATTTAAACACATATATTAAATTATGTAGAGACATTAATGAACAAGAGCAAGTCATGGCAGCTGCAGTAAAACAGGCTTTAGATGCCAGAGACAATAATGAACAAGGGCAAATTGTGGCAGCTGCAGTAAAACAGGCTTTATATGCCAGGCCAAGAACATGCTACAATTGTCAACAAACAGGACATTTTAAAAGGAATTGCCCCATAGGAGGAGGGTTTAACAAAACTAGGTATCAAAGGAGTAGAATACCGGGTATTTGCCCACGATGCTGTAGAGGGAGACATTGGGCTAATGAATGCCGTTCTCAAACCACCATAGAGGGTACTCCATTACATTGGGCTAATGAATGCCGTTCTCAAACCACCATAGAGGGTACTCCATTATCAAAAAACGAACAAGGACAAGGTGTTTATCCACAATATCGTGGACAAAGGCATCGGGTTCTGTTGCCAAAAAATGGACAGGGGGCCCCAATGCTCCGGGGCCCCAAACCACAAATATACGGAGCACTGGAGGAACCCAGCAACCCCATCAGGGTAGTGACCAGGACACATTGTCCATCAGATCCCTCATCAGACAAACCAGAGGGAGCGCAGGGTTGGACATCTGCGCCTCCGCCAGATCAGTACTAACTCCAGAGATGGGAGTTCAAATCATTCCCACAGGGGTAAAAGGACCTCTTCCTAAAGGAACAGTAGGCTTATTATTGGGACGCAGCTCTTCTACTCTAAAAGGACTTTTGATAAGTCCTGGGGTAATTGATCCCGATTATGAAGGTGAAATAAAAATTATAGCCAGTTCTCCAAAGGGTATATCAGTAATTTCACCAGGAGATAGAATAGCACAGTTACTAATAATACCAAGCCTACATGATAAATTTTCCAGTCATGCTGTAGAAAGAGGTTCCAAGGGATTAGGCTCCACAGGTGTAGATTGGGCTATGCTTTCTTTAAATTTAGATTCTCGCCCCATACTAAAAGTAAATATTCAAGGACATGAATTTAATGGGCTACTGGATACAGGTGCAGACCTTAGCATCATCTCTCGTCAAGAATGGCCAAAACATTGGCTATTACAACAAGCCACTCAAACGCTTCGAGGCCTAGGAGTGGCGACTAATCCCCATTGAAGTGCAATGGTATTAGATTGGAAGGATCCTGAAGGATGTGAAGGAACTATACAGCCATATGTATTGGATCATCTTCCCGTAAATTTATGGGGACGAGATGTCTTAGATCAATTAGGTTTGACATTAACAAATAATATCAATCAAAATGCACCCACTATTATGGCTAGACAAGGTTTTAGGAAAGGAAAAAGATTAGAAAAACAAGAACAAGGTATAGCAGCACCAATACAAATAGATCAAGGAACAGACAGACATGGGTTGGATTTTCACAAAGGGCCACTGAGACAATAAAAATTACATGGAAATCAGAAAGACCAGTATGGGTTCCTCAGTGGCCCTTGACTAAAGAAAAGATACAAGTAGCCCATGATCTGGTCAAACAACAATTAGCGGTGGGACATATACAACCTTCTGTATCTCCCCATAATACTCCCATTTTTGTCATCAAAAAGAAATCTGGTAAATGGAGATTATTGCAAGATTTAAGAGCCATTAATAATGAAATGGTCATTATGGGACCTGCTGAATCGGGGATTCCTCAATTGTCTGCTTTGCCAAAAACTTGGTATGTTTTAGTTATAGATATTAAAGATTGTTTTTTTTCAATTCCAATTCATCCTGAGGATAGTCCACGTTTTGCATTTACTATCCCTGCATTAAATCATGAAGGTCCTGATCAGAGATATGAATGGAAAGTACTCCCTCAAGGGATGGCTAACAGCCCAACTATGTGTCAAATTTATGTTAACAAAGTAATCCAGCCACTTAGAAATCAAAATCCTGAACTACAAATATTTCACTATATGGATGATGTATTATTAGCACACAAAGCTAAAAACACATTGTTAGAATGTTATGCCACACTTACAAATTTATTAAAAAATTATAATCTAGAGATAGCAATAGATAAAGTACAATTAAATTTTCCAATTCATTATTTAGGAGTTCTATTATCCTCAACCATGGTCCGTCCACCAAAAATTCAAATATGAGTAGATCAACTCAAATCACTTAATGACTTTCAAAAGTTATTAGGAGACATAAATTGGATAAGGCCTTATCTAGGTATTCCAACAGGAGAATTGGGACCTTTATTTGATATCCTAAAAGGTCCATCAGATCCAAATTCACCCCGAATGTTAACGCCTGAAGCAAGAAAGGCATTAAAAATCATTGAAACATATATGGAAAATATGCATTTGGATAGAATTGATATAAGTTTGCCTTTATTATTTATTGTACTACCAACAAAAAATATTCCTACAGGAGTATTTTGGCAAGAAGGTCCATTATTATGGATACATTTATCTTATTCTCCTAACACTGTTCTTACTAGGTATCCTGAGGCTGTAGGACAATTAATACTCAAAGGAATAAAAACAACAAAGGGAGTGTTTGGAATTTCTCCCAATAAAATTATTACTCCATATACTATGAATCAAATTGATGAATTAGCTAATGAGTTAAATACTTGGGCAATAATCATGTGCAAATCTAATGTTTCATTTGATAACCACTTACCATCTAATCCTTTATTGTCTTTTTGGTCATTGAATCCTGTAATTTTTCCAAAAATGACAAGAAAAACACCTATCATGAATGCTCCAAATATATTCACTGATGGGTCAAATAATGGTACAGCAGCAATAGTTACACCTGATCAAACTTTTACATTTTTAGTACCCAAACAATCAGCTCAAAAGGTAGAGCTTAATGCAGTATTCCAAGCTTTTGTGATGTTTAAAGATTCTGTATTTAATTTATTTTCTGATAGTCAGTATATAGTTAATGCTATAGTATCCCTTGAAGATGCTGGTAGGATTTCCCCTTCTTCTACTGTTTTCTCTTTGTTTTCCACTATACAAAGTTTAATCTGGGACAGAAAAGATCCATTCTTTATAGGACATATCAGGGCACATACAGGATTGCCTGGAGCCCTTAGTTTGGACAATGATTTAGCAGATAAAACTACACATGACATACATATTTTCTCTACACTAGAAGAAGCTATAAATTTTCATAAAAGGTTCCATGTCAATGCTAATACTTTACAAAAGCGTTTTAAAATAACTAAGGAACAAGCTAGACAAATAATAAAACAATGTCAAAATTGTGTGACCTTTTTACCACAAGTTAATCTTGGAGTCAATCCTAGAGGATTGATACCTAACCATATTTGGCAGATGGACATCACACACTTGCCAGAATTTGGAAAATTAAAATATTTGCATGTTACAGTTGATACTTCTTCTGGATTTTTGATGGGCTCCCTTCATGCCGGAGAAAAAACTAAAGATGTTATAGCTCATTGCTTACAAAATTTTGCCACTGTGGGCATTCCAAAACAGTTAAAAACAGATAATGCCCCTGGTTATACTTCTACCTCTTTTAAACAATTTTGCTCATCATTTGGCATTACTCATATAACAGGAATCCCATACAATCCACAGGGACAAGGCATAGTTGAAAGAGCTCATCCAACTATTAAAATGTACTTATTAAAGCAAAAAGACGCAATTGGGAAGGGGTATATATTCCCCAAAGATAAACTTAAAATAACCCTTTTTACTCTAAACTTTTTAAATTTGGATTCATCAGGACTTAGTGCTGCAGAAAGGCATATGTGTCCAAAAAATGTACATAAGCCCAAGGTACTTTGGAAAGATATTCTAACAGGACAATGGAAAAGTCCTGACCCAGTAATTGTCTGGAGTCGGGGGTCTGTTTGTGTGTTTCCACAGGAAGAACAGCAGCCGATTTGGATTCCGGAGAGATTAACTAAAGTCCTGACCCAGTGATTGTCTGGAGTCGGGGGTCTGTTTGTGTATTTCCACAGGGAGAACAGCAGCCGATTTGGATTCCAGCGAGATTAACTAAAGCGATTTCTACAGACCAAAAAGAAGATGATTTGGCTCAAATACATAACAGCTGATATCCAAAACTCCAATTTGGCTATCCTTACATCTGCGACAGAACCAGGATGCTTTTTTCAATATCTATTTTATTATTGCCCTTTCCCATATCATGAAGTTCTATTTTGTTTTTTGAGCTCATACAGACCTAGGTTAATGTTTTGCTGATCAGTTCTATTTTTTTTTGACTATAGAGTTTTTAAACATTGCAATGGAGATTTCACCTGTAAAAAGTTATAAGGCCTTTACTATTATGTTATGTGTTGTATGTATTATATTATGTGTGCACACTTGTGTTTTGTGTTATATGTTTGAATGTACGTATGTCCATATATCATATATGAGGAGCGCTCATGAAAAAATGGATCCAAATAATTTTTTTTATTCACGTGATTTAAATGGTTTAATTTAAATTGGGTAAATAACTATTAAGAATTGTTTTAATATGTAAACAAAAAAGAAGGTTAACAGATCTGTTTGTTTACTTTCACCTTTCCTTTTCATTATATTTAATAATTCTCTTCAAGATAATGTAAATTGTTAAGAAAATTGTTTTCTTTTCTCTTCAAGATAATGTAAATTGTTAAGAAAATTGTTTTTTTTTAATGTCTTCTGGAATGTTACACAATTTTTTCTTTAGCCATTATTGCCAGAATTCCTATCTTCATCCCAGTGCCAGTGAAGACAATGTAAATTGTTAAGAAAATTGTTTTCTTTTAGTGCCTTCTGGAATGTTACATAATTTTTTCTTTAGCCATTATTGCCAGAATTCCTATCTTCATCCCAGTGCCGGTGAAGACAAAGATAAAACTAATCTACAGTTTCTGTAATAGCCATCACTGAACTGCTTGCAGAACTTGCCTAAACTATGTGTCACTTGTATGCATTGTGAACTCACTTGTATGCATTGTGAACTATCTGTTGGTGCAGCGACTTGTGGTAGTGTTGGGGTATTTTTGCTGATGATGTCATCAGTGGTACAATTTTTCCAACAAGAGCCATCAATTGGGTTGGTATATCTTCCTTCCTTCTGCTTGTAAACAGAGAGGGGGAGATGTTGAGAGCCACAGCCACAGGGGCCCCAGAACTTCCAGCTGCCAGCAAACTTCAGACTGCCAGCTGATGATTGGCTCACAGCGGCCCCAGCAACATCTAGCTGATTGGCTTCTCTGTGGTGATGTTCATTGGGCTGTTTCCCTGCCCTTCAGACTGCCAGCTGATGATTGGCTCACAGCGGCCCCAGCAACATCTAGCTGATTGGCTCCTCTGCGTCCCTGCCCTTCAGACTGCCAGCTGATGATTGGCTCACAGCGGCCCCAGCAACATCTAGCTGATTGGCTCCTCCACGGAGCTGCTCATTGGGGGACTTCTTTGGCTCCGCCCACACGACCCAGCCAATCAGCCTCAAGAGCAGGAGGATTGTGGGAGGTGGTGAGGTTTGTGTGGGGGTGAGAGGCTTGTGGGAAGCTGGTGGTGGCAGTTGGGCTCTGAGGGTTTTTTCCTGAGGAGCTGTTTTGTTTGGCATTTGTAGTTCTAAAAATAAAGTTAGTTTCTTTTGACAAGTGGCTCCTGAATTGTGCCCAGCCAGACTGCGGCAACATTCCACCATCATTTCTAACCCCATGCTCCCTCCCTTCTCCACACACCACTTTGCCCCATCTAGAGTTGTCTGTTCCTCCCATGCTCCCCCTCCCTACCTGACTATGAAACTGCTGGTTGCTAGTTGTTTTAGTGAATCATCATAATAGCCATTATTTATCAGGTGGTTAGTATGTGCCCTTTACTGGGCACTTCATGAACTAGATTTCTTTTTAAAGTCATGTTTGTTGAGATATAATTTATATATGGTAGAATCTGCCCTATTTAGTTTTATAGTTATATGAATCTTGATAATGCAAATATTAAAAATGTTAACATATAAATATAGATATATAGTACTACAGTGAAGATACAGAATGTTACCTTGTTCTCCTTTACTTCTTTTTTTTTAAACAAATTATTTTGATATATTTTCACTTAACCCAATGGATTACCAACATAATTTGCAAAGAAAATAATTGTTAGTAGATATTTCATATTCATTTTCTTTATCCTACCTAGTAATTCTTTGGAATCTGATGTCTATTTAACACATAGCGCACCTCAATTCAGACTAGACACATTTCGAATACTCAGTGGCCTCCTATAACCAGTGGCTGCCATATTGGCTCCTTTGTCCATCTTTCACCTTTTGGTGAGACATATGTTGCAGGCTGAATGATAAGTCCCCTTGTTATGTGGTTCCTTGTTGAATTCCATCAGAACTCCAAAGAGATGAACTTAGAACATACAAGAGTAGAGTGAGGTGTTTCATTCCTCCCTATAAGACTCTGTTAGACTGTGAGTTGGTTTCTGTATGTTTTGGTGGGAATAACTTCAGTTAGGTCACCTTCTCCTACAAGTTCTTCATAATGGCTCTCTCTTACTTCACCTCCTACCTCTCCAAGTTTGTGAAGGAAAGGTGCTTCACAAAATTCCTTAGTTTCCCTCATCCTTGCCCTTACCTTTATGAATACCTTATTAAACAATTTTTACTCTGGTTGATCTTTTTTTTGATCCTTGAATCTTGGATAATGGCTTTTTAATTATAAGAAAGTAAAATATACCTCATCTCATATCACAGGCGTTGTATAAACACATACCAGATTAATTATATATATTAAAATATAAATGTATAAAATGCTAAAACTTTTAAAGAAAATATTTGTGTAACTTTGTGAAGAGAAATGGAAAACAACAACAACAACAACAACAAACCCAAAATAAACAAAAACCTGAAAAATTAGATGATATTGTAGTTAAAATTTTTGTGTGTAAAAATTTATCCAAAAGGGTTGAAAGAGACATTTGGTCTTTTGACATGAATTGCATTACCGGTCATTTTGTTCATTTTTGTTATTTAGCTTGACTTGGTTCTCCTTTGGTTGACTTTTCCTTTATTGTAGTTCTTCCCTTTGCAGATTTTCATTGTTTTTCGTTTCCTGTTTGGAATATTTTCCAATATTCTATAGCGCAGGCTTTCTTGCTGTAAATTCTTTTAGTTTTTAATTTGTCATGGAAGGTTTTTATTTTATCATCAAATTTGAAGCTTAATTTTGCTCGATTTAAGATTCTTGGTTGGCATCCATTATCTTTTAGAGTGTGGTATGTTGTTCCAGGATCTCCTAGCTTTGAGAGTGTGGGTTGAAAAATGTGCTGAGATCCGAACTGGTCTTCCCTTATAAGTAACCTGATTTTTCTCTCTTGTGGCCTTTAGAATTCTATCCTTATTCTGAATGCTAGGCAATTTCATTATAATGTGTCTTGATGTAGATCTGTTATAATTTTGTACATTTGGTGCCCTATAGGCCTCTTGTATTTGATTTTCCAGTTCATTCTTTGTGCGTGGGAAATGTTCTGCTATTATTTCATTGAAGAGATTGTGCATTCTTTGATTCGAATCTCTGAACCTTCCTCTATCCCAATAAATCTTAAATTTGGTCTTTTGATGGTGTCCCATAATTCTTGGATATTCTATTCATGGTTTCTTACTATCTTCACTGTGAGGTCAACTTTATTTTAAAGATTGTATATTTTGTCTTCATTGTCTGAGGTCCTGACTTCCAAATGATCTAGTCTGTTGGTGATGCTATGTATTGAGTTTTTAAATTGGCTTTCTGCCACAGTCCAGCTGGGCAAAATAACCGGGAGGTGACAAGCAACTTGAAGGTTGAAGCGGGAACTGCTTTATTACAGGGAAACTCAGTGGGAACTGAGCGGGCACTCAAGGTAGCGAGAGCCGCTTTATTGCAGGACAGCAGAGGTATATATACCTAACTGGTTACACACAACTTGACTCAATTAGCATCATCTAGATACAGCAATCAGCCAATAAGGAATCTCCATCATCTTAATGGCTCGGTGGCATTGCCTCACAAACCACTCCTCCTGGCAAACTGCCAGGCGCCATCTTGACTTGGTTGCGGCCCACAACAGCTTTCTATTTCTTTCATTTCAAGGATTTCTGTTTGTTTGTTTCAGTGTCTCTACTTCTTTCTTGAAGTAATGTCTTACAACCTATATTTGTTCTCTTATCTGTTTGTTGGAGTGTTGGTTTTTTCCTGTATCTGCTCTCTTAGGTCGTTCTTTATTTCCCAAATCATTTTCGTTATGCATGTTCTGAACTCCTTCTCTGACCTTTCACCTACTGTGCTATCTATGGATTCTCTTGTTGTAGTGTCTTGGTTTGTTTGGAGAACTTTCCTCCTTGTTTTTTCAAGATGTCTATGAGTCTTCCTCTCTTTCAGTGTAGATCTGAGGTACTACAGCTTCTGCCCTATTGTCTTATAGTGTCCCTATTGAAAGAAAAGTGACCACAACACTCGGAGCAACCAAGAGATCTTTATTGAAGCAGTTCAACAAAGAGAAAAGAAAGAAGGAAAGAAGTGGGAGGGGGCAGCAGGGGAAGGCTTTTATAGCCCTTCTGCTGTGCTGCCTAAATCTAACAGGGTCTCTGGGTTTGCAAGCTGCCTTGTTGGCACACAAGGGGGTTAAGTGCTTGTCCTTGAGCGGCGGGCTATGCGTTCAGCCTTGAGCGGGGGCTTGGGCATTTGGGCTTGAAGCAAACAGGTGATAAAGAACCAGACAGAGGGTTTGAGCGGCCAGGTCATCCTGCAGCTAACTTTGTTTGGCATGCCCTGCAGACAGCTTACTCAGCCTGTCCTGCACCTAACACCTATAAGTTACAAAGCTCACTTTTAAGGGAAAGATCAACATTACAGCACTCAGGGTACCCAATGAGCAGCCATATATCAGTTAGCTTCTATTCTTACATTTACAGTTTTGTCACTATAATCAGAAATGATGAGTTCCGTTATCTTCTACCTTATAGTCAATAGGTTTGTGTAATGGTTTACAGTTTCTGATGGTGGAAGGGGGCTCTGAGAGGGTTGGCTGGGTTGTTTATGAGGTAGAATGTTAGAATATGGAGGTATTAGATTATAGGACTAGTGAGAGGGGAATCATAAGAAATTGGCTGTTAGTAGGAGAAACAAGAGATAGGCAACCCTATGCAAGACCCCCTGTCACCTCAGCAACAGGATAACTGTTAGCACCCCTAGTAGAGAAACCTCTGGGGCAGCCAGGCCCACAGGGACCTTGGTGAGTCTTAACAGGTCCTTATTGTTGTCCCAGTTTTGTGGTGGTGTCAGCCTCAAGCCTACATGTACCCTGATGTTGGCCGTGGAGTCACACTTTGGTGAATAAGGAACCCCAGCTCAGGGTGGCTCACTGTGTATCTCTGGGTGAGGGACTGGCCTCTCCTCCAGATATCGGGCCTCAGTGTGGTGGGTGGGTCATATATTTGTTGATTGAGTGTATCTTCTTCTGAGAATAGTCTGTTCAGCTCCTTGGCCCATTTGTTGATTGGGTTGTTTGGTTTTTGTTGGTGTTAAGTTTTTGGAGTTCTTTATATATCCTGGAGATCACTGCTCTATCTGACGTGCATGTGGTAAAAATTTGCTCCCAAAATGTAGGCTTTCTGTTCTCCTCATTGATTGTTTCTTTTGCTGAGAAGAAGCTTTTTAATTTGAGTCCACCCCATTTATTAATTCTTGATTTTATTTCTTGAGCTTTAGGAGTCTTGATGAGGAATTCGGGGCCTCATGCGACATGATGAGGATTTGGGCCTACAGTTTCCTCTATTCGGCATAGGGCAGGGGAGCAGATTGAGAGAGGCCTGGAGCTGGAGGCAAGAGGATGGAGACACCAGATGGAGGAGAACTACCTTGGGTGAGGTGGTCCCTCAAGTCTTAGGTAAACTGACTAATTTTACAAAATCACAACGGTGACTAAACTCCTGGAGGAAAGGGGCTAAATGTAGAGGAGCTGGACCAATGAAGGCTGTGACGACTAGAGTTTTAGCTTGAGCCCCAAAGGAGAGAGCTCAGTCAGTCCTTGTCCCCAATGCCAATCCAATAACGAGGGAGAACATGGTTCTGAGAAAAAGGAAAAAGAAGGTTTATGGCTTTGCCAACAAAGGAGAAGCCCAGGGGACTCCCCCCCAGAGGCTGGGATTCTGCCCCTCAGCAGGAATGGGGCTTTTAAAGAGTGATTCAAAGGCCACATTCCAGATGTTCTCTGTTGCAGTTGAAATTCACTTGTTAATTGGGAGGAAGTCATTTCTGAGATCTGGTGGTACCGTCCCTAAAGTCTGGATTACTTCCTTCCTGTGGTAGTTGTGTACTCAAGGACAGATCAGTCACCTAGCTGGGGGGAGAAAGGTGATCCTGTTCTCCCTGAGATTAGGGAGGAACAGGGAGAGAAAGAGAAATGAACATGTCCATTTTAAAAATAAGTAGCAGTGGGGGGCAGTAAGGGCTTTAGGCAAAACATAAAGTGGACACTGTCCAAGCTGGTGATGCTGTGTGGGAGCGCATCGCCCAGGAACCTGGAGATGAGCTGAGGGAGGGACGCAGCTGGGGAAGGGGTGCCACAGAGATTCAGCGTGGGCTTTCTGGGCCTCAGGAAGAGGCGGAGAGATGGATTCATTGGATTTAAAGAAAGAAAAACAACTACTTCTGTCTCTCTCAACACACACTTCTGTGACTGCCGTATAGGTATCCCCACCCCACACACTAAGCGGTTCCCAGCACAGGCCAGCTAGGTGTCCTGTGTCCATCAATCCAAACGTGGAAAAGGGCTGTCCCTGGGGCCTGAGGAGTTGCACCAGGAAGCCACAGGTTCAGCTAGCTGTCAATCAGTGCTCCAAAGACGGCTGGGAGAGCGGAAGCGCAGCTGGGCTGTTGGATGTTCAGCTGGAATAGAGCAGGGGCCATGTGATGGGCAAAGGTGAGGAAAAGGAAGGTATGCAGAATGGAAATGTCCAGCAACCTCTCGGCATCCATGTTGAGGCTCTGGGCACAATGTATTGTCCAGTGGTTTCTGGGATCAGAGGTGGAGGTGACCAAAGCTCAGGTTCCTAGCAGCAGCCAGGGTGGCATGTGAGTCCTGCCCCCTTCACAGCCTTTGACTCTGTTTTGAAAGCTCTTTCAGTGTGACTTTCATTGTAATTTCCCTTTTGTCTTTACACCAATAATTCAATTCACCTTTGACACTTTCCACCTGAGATAGTGTCAGATCCCACAGGTTAAGGGCTTCAGATGCCAATTCAAGTCCCAGGTTGTAACCCTGGGTGTGCCTGCTCCCCGATTCTGACAGAACTGCCGAAAGTCAGGGTTCCCAGAACCCTCTCTGGTTTGCTTGATGTGCCAGAGCAGTTCACAGAACTCAGGGAAAGACTTAATCTGCATTTTCTGACTTACTGTAAAGGTTGTTGTGAGAAATAGAAAGCACAGTGATCCATTTTCAGAGCACAATATTCATCCCTAAATGTAAAATTACTCAGGATGTGAGAAAATCAGCAGAAGAGGAAATAGAACTAATGGTTGCCAACGGCTAACACCTGCGTGTTAACAGCCCCTTGACAGGAGGTGAGGGGAAGGGGCCTGAGCAACAGAGGTGCCAACATGCACTCGTCCCAGAAGGGCCTTCCGAGTCCCCAGAGGACACAGTTAAAGGTAAGTTCTTTCAATAATCCAACAGGAGGCAGTGCAACCTCGGTGACCTTGTGCACCACCGTCTCACTCAGCCAGTGAGGAGGGGAGGGACCATTTTATCCAGGGGATAAAATGCTGATAAGACAGCCCAGGTGTGCCTGCTCAGCTGTCAGTAAAGCCTCCTGTTTGCTGTCCTCAGTCAGGCCTTTGGGTTTGGGCAGATGCGTGTTTCTCACATTGTTGTAGAAGATACAGATGAAGAGAGGGTGGGGTGACCTGCCTCCTAGGCTCGCCTCCTCCCAGAGCCCCCACGGGGTGCTCCTGCATTTGCTCTCTAGTGTGGCCCCCTTTCCTGGAGATAAGTGGAAAGTTCAGACCTCTACCCTCAGTCACTTGTGTTTTCAGGTGACAGCCCCATCTTGAGGCTAAGGGGCCTTAAGTTACTTCATTAGCATAAACTCAGATGTGGTGCAGAGGGCTCCTTAAAAATAACAGAGACATTCCCAGGTGTCTTTTCCCAGATCTGGAAATTCCAAGGGCTTTTAGGAGCCCTGTACAACAACCAAATTTTATTTTATTTTTTATTTTTAGAGAATTTTTTAATATTTATTCTTTAGATTTCAGCGGACACAACGTCTTTGTTGGTATGTGGTGCTGAGGATCGAACCCGGGCCACACGCATGCCAGGCGAGCGCGCTACCTACCGCTTGAGCCACATCCCCAGCCCCAAATTTTATAATAAAATATACTCCATTTCCTAATCACTCAGGAAATTATAAGGGATTTGGGAATTCTGTAATTCTGTGTCAGGAGCTTGATATGAGCAAAAAATATATGCAGTCAGCCATCTGCATCAGGGGACTTCACAAGTGACACTGGATCAGAAATGTTTTTTTTTAAAAATTGTGCCTGCACTCAACATGTACAGATATTTTTGTCATTATCTCTGAACAATATTGTGGCAACTACATATGAAGCATTTATTTATGTTGCAGAGGTAGAAGTCGTGTGGAGAGTATTTAAGACACATATGAGAATGTACATGGGCTGGGGATGTGGCTCAAGCGGTAGCGCGCTCGCCTGGCATGCGTGCGACCCGGGTTCGATCCTCAGCACCACATACCAACAAAGATGTTGTGTCCGCCGAAAACTAAAAAATAAATATTAAAAATTCTCTCTCTCTCTCTCTCTCTCTCTCTCTCCCCTCTCTCACTCTCTCTTAAAAAAAAAAGAAAAGAATGTACATGGGTTATCTGCAAGTACTATGCCATTTTATATGGGGGACAAGTATCCCCAGGTTTGGTGTCTATGGGGATGGGATGGGCAAGGCTGGAACCCGTCTGCAGAGGACAGCCTGGAACTGCTGGAGAGCCTCTGAAGGATCTGGGAAACAGCTCCGTCTCTGCCTTAAAAAGGGTGGAGCTGCTGGGTGTAGTGTAACCACTTGTAATTCCAGCGACTTGGGAGGCTGAGGTAGGAGGATCACAAATTTGAGGCCAGCTTCAGCAATTTAGCCAGGCCCTAAGCAACTCGGTGTGACCCTGTCTCTAAATAAAATGCAAAAAGGGCTGGGGATGTGGCTCAGTGGTTAAGAATTGCAGTTACCCCCACAACACACACACACACACACACACACACACACACAGAGAGAGAGAGAGAGAGAGAGAGAGAGAGAGGGAAGGTAGGGCTGGGGGTAGCAAGCTTACCACCAGGCGCCCACGGCAATACACACAACCAGTGACAGTGGAGGGTTGGGAAAGAACAGAAGCCATCTGGGGCTGGGTGAGTGATGAGGTAGCATTTAGAGACCCCATTGCAGGCCATTGGAAGTGACTGGGAAGCTGCAGGACGTGCTTGAGGTCTCAGATGCTGGAGACACCCCTACCACTAAAGACTCCCCTTCCCTCCAGGAGAGAAGGAGGGGCCTGGACTAGGTGGGAAGTTCCAGAGTGTGGGAGGGACGCAGGGGGTGGGGAGGGGTGGTGGAAACAATCTCCAACTTCCTGACTGAGTCTACAATTGCTATTACACAAATCACAGTTAGGAGAACAAAAGAAACTAGGGTTATCGTTCTGTTTGTTTCTGTCTTGGATTTTATCACTTACTTTTATCTGTGCTTCATTTTCCTGTATGTGGGAGGGAAGAGAGGCTATGCACTAGCTTCTAGAATTATGATTTTAATACTAATAACTGCTGACATTTATTTAGCACTTAATCGTGTGCTAGGCATCACATTTAGTTATCAAAAGAGCCCTCATGTCGTGCTTCTGTACCATTTTACAAGAAGCTGAGGCTCCGTGTATGAGCAGCTTCAAGTGGTCAATAAGGATTGCAGCCCAAGCCATGGGTCTCTGGGGATGTGTTCCCAGCTGGGGCTGTTGATTCCTTGTGTTTGCACAGTACGGGCTCATGGCTGCACACGCCTACCCTGCCCCAGGTGGGCTGCGGTTGGTGAAGGGCACCCAGGTTTCGGCTTCTCAGGTGGGAACAGAGAGGGGCTGGGGAGGCCCTGTCCTGTAGGATTGAGTTCCTCTGGTGATGCCAATAAGCTTGGAGGAGGGATGGGAGGGTTTTGAGGGGAAAGAATGAGGAGACCCCAGGTTAACTTGTGAGTGTTCTCCCTGTCACCCGTCGTCGTCGTAGGAAGACTCCAGTTCCTAGCTGAGCATGGTGGCACACGCCTGTCATCCCAGCTACCTGGAAGACTAAGGCAGGAGGATCTCAAGTTTAAGGCCAGTCTGGGCAACTCAGCGAGTTCTTGTCTCAAATAAAAAAATGGCTGGGGGGGCTGGAGATGTGGCTCAAACGGTAGCGTGCTCGCCTGGCATGTGTGCGGCCCGGGTTCGATCCTCAGCACCACATACAAACAAAGATGTTGTGTCTGCCGATACTAAAAAATAAATATTAAAAAACTTCTCTCTCTCTCTCTAAAAAAAAAAAATATTAAAAAAAAATGGCTGGGAATGTTGCTCAGTGGTAGAGCACCCCTGGAGTCAAACCCCAGTGCAGAAAGAAGAAAAACCAAAAAATACCAAAAAACGATCTGCACTTATCCCAAAATGTTGATGGAGGAGGGTATTGGGTAAAATAGGAAGGCACTGAAGAATTTTAAGCAGGACAGTTTAAAGAGTTACATTTTAAAATGATCACTCTGCAGGCTGGTGAAAGGCTGCTTAAGTTTTCTTGTAACCAACTCTGTTCTCATCCTGTTTCAGGGGTGAGGGGAGAGAGTCCAGCATCTCCTCTCTTTTGCTGGTCCCAGAGCGCTCTGTGCAAAGCTGAGGCCTTTACTGTGTAGAGGTGCACGTCTTCTTAATTTGTTGAAAGTTCGTGTCATCATGGGCTGGGGATGTGGCTCAAGCGGTAGCGCGCTCGCCTGGCATGCGTGTGGCCCGGGTTCGATCCTCAGCGCCACATACCAACAAAGATGTTGTATCTGCCGAGAACTAAAAAATAAATATTAAAATTCTCTCTCTCTCACTCTCTCTTTAAAAAAAAAAAAAGTTCGTGTCATCAAAGGATGCTTAACTCTGCCACGGGTTTCCTGCATCTATTGAGATGCTCAGACTGATTTTTATCTCCCATTCTGTTGCTGTGATGGGCCGTGTATATTGATGTGTGAATGTCGAGCTATCCTTGCAGTCCAGGCATGCTATAAAACTTTCTCCTTAAAATTACGTTTTCCTCTTAAGTGTACATGGCATCCGTGACAGATTAAGCTAAAGTCATCCTTGATTTCCTAAGAGAACAAGGATAACCCATTCATTTGTATCCTCTTTCGCTGGTTTGGACCGTCGGCAGTTTCTAGGCAGTTTCTAGCCGTGTGGATGCGGGAGGAGCACCCCACTAGGAGCTCCCTGTGACCCTTCTCTGCCTTTCAGGCTCCTCCTGGTGGCAGTGCCATCCTGACGCCTCACCATCCTCGCCACCCTTCCTGGTTACGCTCTTCTTTGTCAGTAGCACTGTTAGGATGTTTCTTAGAACAGAATCTGGTGTTCTGCGTGTGGACTGGGAAGTACAAAGTGCCCTTAACCTGTTACTGCCTTTGATTTAGGTCTACTCTTACATCCGTCCACCTGTTCTTGCTTCTGAGTCTATGGTAAAATAATTCTTCTTGGACATTTCCCCTCTCAGTAATTGCTATTGTGCCAATTCTTCCTACAGTCTCATATTTACAGGGACATACGGTTTTTGAGCAAGACTGGTCCAAGATATCATTCAATGTAACTTTTTATAGATGGGAAGCAGAGTTTGAGTTCGGACACTAATGGATATGATTTGATAGTTTGAATTGAATATTTGGCTCGTTTAGAAAAGCAATGGACTAATGAAATCACTTGTAACTAGATTCAGTTTGGGGGTATACGTCCAAACCTCCTTCTCTTTGTCAAGTTTGGGTTACTCTGCAGGGCACAGAGACGTTCTCCTGGTACTTGAGGGCTTTGCCTTTACATAGGGGATTTACTTACATCCTGACGGCTCAGGGCCCTGTCCTGGAATTGCTCAGCTACTTTATGGAAGCTGATCTGCCTTGACATTTTGCTTTATTTTCTCAGCCCTCTTTGCATTTTTATCTAATAGACAGTCCTGGATTTCATTTTGTGTTTTAAAAATCATTCTCCTTCACAAAATATTTCTTTTTCCACCCACTGCAGCTGCTAGCGTATACAGACATAGATGTCTCAGGTACACTCTTGAGTGTTGTTCCCTGCACCGACCCCTGTAACTGACAAGCTTGCTTCAGCTGATCTGGTTACCGCCTCCAGCTTGTGTCTGCTGCTTGCATGACCACACACCAAGCCACACACCTTTACATAAGAATGCATGCTTCAAATAAACAACCTAGTCTGGGCCAACATAAACTAACGTTTATTCTGTGTTCACTCTAATATGGGAAGAAAAAGATCTATTTTCCAATTATGGTTTAAACTAAATTGAGGCATTTGTGGTGGGAGGGTGAAAATTTTGACCAAATTGTTGTCAACTTAGTCTGTTTTAATGAGCTGGCCTATTGTTGTATAAGAGGGGAAAAACAAGCTAAAAAAGCATACAATTACTAAGAATTGACTTGTTAAAGCAAGCACCACAGCTGTAGGAAGATTCATATACCTGGGTTTGTAAAAAATAAATACTGCTTCCTGTCATTTCTCTCTAGAGGACTCTGCATCAGCTCTTATTTATGGTGGGTTCCTTGCTGCACTCCACCACTGCCCGCTGAGCTGAGCCAGCCTGCCTTGTTCCTTCAGCGCTCCCGCCCTTCCCCTGCTCTGGGCTGGATGGCACAGCAGCTCAAAGCAGGAGCCCTGAGTCAGCTGGACATAGATCTGACTCGTGGCCATGTTGTACATGAGTTTTAAGTCATCTAATTTTGAGGCCTGGGTTTTCTCATCTGCAAAAGGCGGACAGGGGTACTTTTTAATAGGGTTGTTGTAGATGTTGGCAAGAACAAGGTTAACATTTAGGATGTTGATGGGTATACACAAAAAGCAACTCAATAATTGGTAGCTATTTTGATATCATGGATTATGAATGGAATGTTTCCAGTAAATTTCTCAGGTTTGAATGAGAGCCCTAGAAGAACTAACTCATCTCACTCCTAGCTCTTCTTTTACTAGATATGTTGCAACAAGAGAAAACAAATAAGGAAACTGACCCCAAGCCTTTTTCTGCCTGAGTCTGAGAACCCTCTCTCATGTAGCGTGGCTTCAGTGAAGGGTCTCATGGAAACGCCCTGCCTCTGGGACATTCAAGGCTTGGAGTAATTTTGGTTTCTGATTGGCACCACTTGCTGGAGTTTAACTCCATTAAGATGTCCCATCTGGTGGGATGTACAGGGGTTTCTTCCATGTTTTAAGGTCGATTTTCCACTACTTACAGACCCTAGACCCTGATCACGAGGCATTAGACCTACAGTGCTGCTGGCGTGTTGCCTGCTGGACACATTCCAGTTGAGGTCTCTGGGGTGGGCAGTCTTCAGGATGAGCAGGAGAGGCCGGCACGCTGCTCCTCCACCACTGACCATGGTCTGGCTCCTGTGTCGCTGTGAAGAGATCTCTCAGAAACAACATGAAGGTGCAGCTTTTATTGATCTTTCCTTGGCATTTACCTCTGTGGTCAGGGTCTGTTCTGGACCTACCTGTTTGGCTTCACACAGCCCCAGAGCTGCTGAGGCTAATGTAAACCTGTGCCCCAATATCATCGTGCAGATCTGAGTCCATCGAGATTTCCTTTAGTTGAAAGTAGAGTCTAATGCGATGTAATCCACCCTCGTTTTAAAGCAGCCGTTCCCTAATGGTTCGACATCATATCTCTCTGAGCCAGGCTCCTGACCCCTTGCTGGAAAGATAAGCACACAGATGCTGATAACATGATTTTATTCCCAGGAACTAATTACTGTAGTGTCTTACTGTATTTTTTTTTCCTTACTGAAAAAAAAAAAAAAAGAATGTCTTAGATCAACTTTAGAAAATCTATCACACTGGTGTTTCTATTTTTGGAAAGTTAATATATTAAAGGTGGCATTTCAAATCAACCTGAGTACGCAGTGAGGTATTCAATAAATTCTGCTGAGAAAATCAGTTATTAAAAAAAGAAGAAAGCTCATTCCTATCTCATAATATGCATTATATAAATTTTAAATAGTTTGGAGGCTGAAGCCTATAAAACCATCCTCCAATGTGCTACTCCAAAACAGAAGCTTACCTTAGTGATTGTTGGGAGGGGAAGCAACAAGCAAAATACCAAACTTGGAAGCCACAAAGAAACAGGTGAATAGGTGTGCTATCATAAAGCTACCCATGTTTTCCTGGTGAAAAGTACTGTAAACAGAGTAAGACCAGAGGTGGTGTCCTGGGAGAAAAAGGGTGCACCACATATGACCGGTGAAGGCTCATGTTCATGAAGCACAAAGAGCTCCTGTTATTGCTAATCTCAAACTGTCCAACTGGGAAGTAGAGCCATGGGGTGGGACTACAGATGTCTTTTCAACATACTGACTTCATTTCCTAAGTTGCTTAGGCTGGCTTTGAACATGCCATCCTCCTTCCTCAGCCTCCCCAATTCCTGGGATTACAGGTGTGTGCCATTATGCCTGGCTCCTGCCTTTCTGTTCTTAAACTCAACTTTTTTTTTTTTTGGTACCAGGGATTGAACCCAGAGGCACTTCACCACTGAGCCACATCCCCCATCCCTTTTTAATATTTTATTTGGAGACAAGTTCACACTAAGTTGCTTAGGGCCTCACCAAGTTGCTGTGGCTGGTTTTGAACTCTCGTTCTTCCTGCCTCGGCCTCCTGAGCTGCTGGGATTACAGGTGTGCACTACGGTGCCCAGCTACTTTAAACTCAACTTTTGATCTTCCCGATCTCCAATCTGAGTCTCACCTGTCTCCCTCCTGTTAGGCTGATGCATATGTCCAGCCTGTTTTCGCACCAGGAAGTCAGGCAGAGCTAGCTTGCTTTCTTTCTTTTTTCCAGGCATATCTTTGACACCTTCTTCACATCGTGTGTCCAGTTCATTACCAAGTCCTATAGATTAGCTCTTCAAAACATGGTCTGAAACCTGTCATTTCTCCACCTTCACTGAACCTATTTTGCCTATAAAGGACAGTAGCTTTATAACTTGCAAAATTTTAATTTATTTTTTATTAGACATAATAATTTTACATTGTTATAACAGTAATCTGATATGCATATATAATGTGTAGTGGTCAGATCAGGGTATTAAGTACTTCCATGTCCTCAAATATTAAGAGTTTCATTGTGTTGAGAACCTTTGTACTCCTCTGGTTATTTTGAAATCCATCATAGGTTGCTGTGAATGGTAGCTGCTGTACTGTGCCGTGGAAAACCAGAATTAATTCTTCCCATCTGATTCTGTTTGGGTGTCCCTTATCTAGCTGTGTTGCATTCCCTCCCCTCTCCCACCTGTGCTAGTTTCTGGTGCCACCACTCTGATACCCCACACTGGGGACCAAGTCTCCATCATGTTCTATGATATCGACATTCTGGTTTCCCCAAATGAGAGCATAGAGCACTAGTCTTTCTGTGTCTGGCTCATGGCACTTAGCATAGTGACCTCCAGTTCCATCCACATTGCCACAAAGGACAGCACTTTATTCTTCTTTATGGCCAAAATGGTATTCCATTTTGTACATGTTCACCATTTTCTTTATCCATTCATCAGCTGATGCACATTTAGGTTATTTCCATTTCTTAGCTAATGTGCATAGTGCCACAATGAACCTAGCAGTGGGATTTCTGAACATACGCTAGTCACATTTTTAGTCTTTGAAGGAATCTCCGTACTGTTTTCCCGAATGGTTGTACTAACTTACGTTGGTTGGCCGACTCCACGCTCTGGGCTGAGGTGAGAGAGAACTTCAGGGCAGAGGGTGTGGCAGAGGAGAGCTGCTCAGCTCGAGGCAGTTCCATGGAAGGAGAAGAGGAAGTGGGCAAGGAGAGGCAGGGAAGAGATGCAGGCCGGGGACCAGGTGTGGTCTTCAAGGGCATGCTCCCAGGGACTGCCTTCCTCCAGCCAGGCCCCACCTTCTGTGGTTCCCACCCATTGTCCATTATTAACCCATCAAATGGATTACTCTCCTGACAAGGTCACAGCTTTTGTCATTGCTTAACAGCTCCATCTCTGAACTTCTCTGTTCTGGGGAATCTGCTTTCAAAACATGAGATTTTGGGGGGACATTTCTAGATCCAAACTATAATAATGTTCGTAGCAACCGTAACAACGCTCATAGTAGCCTTATCCATATAGCCTGCCTCTGGAAACAGTCCAGATGTCCCTTATTTGGAAAGGATAAACAGCATGTATTATGTACATAGCGTGGGATGCTACTCAGTAATAAAAATAAAATAAACTACTGGTACATACAATAACATTGATGATCCTCAAGAACATTGTGGAATATCAGACAAGCCATACACAGAAGTCTACACAGTGTATGACTCCACCTATAAGAAATCTCCCTTTCTAAAGGGCAAAACTATAATGCTTTCATTAGTTTTCTATTGCTATATCAAAATGCATGAGGCTAGCTACTTTAAGAAGAATGAGGTTTGTTTTGTTTTTTTTTAGCTCGCAGTTATAGAGTATTTTTTTAAAGAGAGAGAAAGAGAGAGAGAGAGAGAGAGAGAGAGAGAGAGAATTTTTAATATTTATTTTTAAGTTTTTGGCGGACACAATATCTTTGTTTGTATGTGGTGCTGAGGATCGAACCCGGGCCGCACGCATGCCAGGCGAGGACGCTACCGCTTGAGCCACATCCCCAGCCCAGTTATAGAGGTTTAAGAGCATGACACTGACCTCTGCTTGGCTCTGATGAGGGCCGCAGGGCAGGTTGCACCCCAGTGGCAGGACTGTGAAGAGGAGAGATCCTATGCTGACAGGAACCAAGAGACCAGGGAGGCCAGCCTCATTCTACAGCATCCTTCTCTTGGGAACTAAGCCACTCCTACCAGACCTGGTCTACTCCTGAGAGACAGCGTTAATCCCTCCGCGAGGGCAGTGCCTCCATGACCCAACTGCCTTCCACGAGACCCCCCCTCAACACCCCTGTACTGGGGGCCAAGCCTCTAGCACGAGAACCATAGTATGTAGAGATAGACATCAATTACGGTTGCCTTGGGCCAGCCATGGGAGCAGGAGTGCAAAGGGCCCCGAGGGGACTTTTTTGGGTGACTGGGTGATGGCTGATAGCTATGTAAGTTTACTGAAACACATCAAACTGTATTGTGCTTGAAGTGGGTGAATAGTAAGGCAGGTCATTTGTCCTTGGATGGGGTGTTCAGAATCCCGTGGAGTGCTTTAGAAACAGGAGCCAGACCATGTTACCTGTCTGTGTGCAATGCCTGCTCTGGATGACGTCTGACGCCGTCGTACAACCTTGCTGTATTTTGCTTCTTCTCTGGCCTCTCTCTCTGGACTCCTCTCCTGACCATGTCCTTGCTCCCCAGCAGCGTGCTGTCTCCCTTCACTTCAGGGACCTGCTTCCCTCCTGCCTGGAGTATCGTGACCTCTACTACTCTTTATCCAGTGGCTGTTACCATTCCTTAATGTCTTGGGTTGAACTTCATCTCCTCATTGAGCTCTTCCTTGCCACACTCCTCCTGGCTTAAATTAGGCCACTCTGTCCCTCTCTCCCTCCTTCAAGGCATTCTGTACAATCTGTACCTACATATTTAGTTTACATATTTAGATTTGTGTAATTTCCATCTTTCCACTTGAGTATAAACTCTGTGAGAGAAGGGATATGCCTATTTCATGGATCCATTTTCAGTAGGTATCTTTGGACATTGTGTTGGTTTATACAAAGTAAACAGCAGGTTAATTCAGTTGATTACTTAGGATTACTACATGCTACAGTTAGAATATCTAAAAGGGTTCCCCGCAAAGTACACTGCTACATTCAAAATTAAAACACTTGTATATTTTTGGGGTTTTTTTTCCACTTTATTTTCACCAGTTGAAGCAACTATAACGTCAGTTCAGAGAATCTTCTAGGCTAAAGTTTACTGCAAGCTAGCTGTATGGTACAGAATTTTGGGTTCTCATAATCGTCCAAATGTTTCTGTCCATGAGGGGCAGGACTGAGTGTCAGAGTGCAGAGAGGTGTTCCCTTGATTGACCACATACCTGCAGGGAGCTGAACTCTTACCAAAAGCTCACTTGAGAAGAATAATGTTCAGGGGAGATTTCTAAAGGATGTACAGTCCTTTCAGAACATCAGAGGCATCTTGCTCACCCTGGGCTATTTTGGTCCTTCCTGGAATTGCTTTTAGAGAATTGTGCCTTCAGTTAATGTACAGAACAGCATCATAGGACACCCTGCTGTTGCGAGCTGATTGTAGCAACACCGTGTTCCGCACCACCTGGTGCTCTCTTCATGAGAACCCCTGTCTCTCAAGAGCTGCAGACTTGAATATCCAGCCATCTCCTGGATGCAGTACCTGGGATGAGGGCAGACAAGATGACTGAGTTTAGATTTGTGTGTAGAATCCCTTTCTATTAGGGTTGGTAGAACTGAGCAGCTTACAGACCTTCAGCAGAGTATTATTTTCTCCTAAAAAATATAAGTAGGTGTATCAACATATAAAACATAAAAAGCAGGAGTGTGGGTCAGGTTGGAGAGAAGCCCTACTGTCATTTTTCCGCCCAGTCAAGTGTCCTTGGTCCTTTGAGGTAGTATCTGAAATAACCACTGATCTTTGCCTGGCACTGCCGCATCCTCTGTTGAGAAACGGAAGCACACCCATTTAATGACATGCAGAATTTGTAAGGGGTGGAGAGATTCCCTTCACTCCCCTTTCTCCTCCACTCTCTGTTCTCCCTTCCTTTCTTTTTGTGTGGTACTTGGGGATGGAACTCAGGGCCTCATGCATGCTAGCAGCACTTTTACCACTGAGCTACATCCCCGGCCCTTTTTATTTTTTGTTTTGAAACACAGTCTCCCTAAGTTTCCAAGGCTGGCCTGGAACATGGTATGCTCCTGCCTCGGTCTCCAAGTCACTGGGATTTCAGGTGCTGCCCATGCCTGGGCCCCCTTGTTTCTTATATGGGATCTCTGGGTGACTTCAGGAGCCAGATTAATATAAGAGCTGATTAACAAGAAAGAAGCACAGAAGTTTTATTAATTTACATAAACATAGGAATCTTTACAAGAGAGTCAAGGCTGAAGAAATTACCAAACTATGCTTCTATATTTAAAAAACAATTTAATACATTTTTTTAGTTGTTCATAGAACTTATATGTGGTGCTAAGAATCTAACCTAGTGCCTCTCACGTGCTAGGTAAGGGCTCCACCACTGAGCCACAGATTTTATACTTTTTAGATGAAGAATAAATCTGTGAAGAAATTGTTGGACAGAGGGACCTCTGAACTAGGGTGGGTTGTTTATCCAGGCTCATTGCAATGCTCAGTCTCTGGTTAGCAGGTGGTCAGGGCTGTTTTGCAGTCTTGGTATATGAAGGACAAGACTCCCAAAAGAATCTTTTTTTTTTTTTTTTTGTACCAGGGATTGAACCCAGGGATGCTTAACCATGGAGCACATCCCCAGCCCTTTTTATTTTATTTTATTTTATTTTGAGACAGGGTCTCACTAAGTTGAATAGGGCTTTGCTAAGTTGCTGAGGCTGCCTTTGAACTTGCAATCCTGAGCTGCTGGGATTACAGGTGTGCTCTACTGCACCCAGCCAAAAGAAGCTTTATGGTTTGTTTTCTGTAGAAAAAGCCAGACTACATAGCCCTCTCTGAAGTCATAGTGCCTTAAGTGATTCCGTCTTGAGTTCATTTACTGATTCTACCTCTTTTGAGTTGGCAGGTACTTATCTCCCTCACATTGCAGCGGACTCCTCAGGAAGATAGAGTGGATCATTTTCTCAAACCCTTAGCAGGGCCTTAGTGCAGCGACAGGAGGTTACTGGGATGAACTCCCCCCCCCCCCCCCAACCCAGTTACTGGGGATTGAACCCAGGGAATGCAGGATGAACCTTGTGAGCTGAACCAGTGAGTGTTCCAGGAGGCTTCACCAGATGTGTCCTGGCTTGTCCGTCAGTCCAGTCTCCACATTTTCCAAAGCGTCTTTAGGCATTGGGTCAGCAGGGGGAGCTGTTTGCTAATGTTCATATGTTTTGAGTGGGGCTCCTGGTGCTTTCCTACAGAACAGTTAATTGTGTGTGTGTGTGTGTGTGTGTGTGTGTGTGTGTGTGTGTGTGTGTGTTTTGCTGGGGATGGAACCCAGGGCCTCATGCTTGCAAAGCAAGCACTTTACCATTGAGGTACACCCTGGCTCTAGAACTATTAACGAATTATTATCAAAGTTTGGGCAGCTCTGGGCACTGAGTGAAGCATTTCCGTGTGGGTTGGGAGTGGAGGAGCATATGGAAATAGAGCCCAAGACACAGGCTCAATTTCTTTGAAGTCTCCTGATAAAAAATCAATATAAATACTGTATTCTGCTCCATAAAATATCCATCTTTTTTTTTTAAGTGCCAAAACAGTACTGCAATGATGAATATCTTGCATCTCCACCCCACCCCACTCCGACTCTAATCTTTGAGTTAAACTGATGCTTCTGGAAGGTGTGTGTTCTTACCAAGGCAGTGCTTTCCATCTCACGGGGTCCAACAACAAGTTCTCTCCTGTGCCGCACCCCTTGCCGGCCCCCTATCCTGGGGGCATTTGGTCTAAGTTGTTCCCTGGGTGCTCCAAACCACGATAATACCTAACTTTGTATGCAGTTGTCCCTCCGAATCCTTGGGACTGTTTCCAGAATGCCCCCACCAGTCCCTTACAGGTATTGAAATCTGTGGATGCTCAAGTCCCTTAGAGTAAAATGGAATAGTATTTGCATATAACCCATGCAACCTCCTATATGCTTTCAACCATCTTAGTCAATGCAGTGCAAATGCTGTGGAAATAGTTCTTGTATTGTGTAAAGAAGGATGATAAGGAAAAACACCTGGACACACCAGGAGAGAGGCAACATTTTTCTGGGTATTTTTGATCCACAGTTACTTGGAGCCATGGATGTGAACACGTGGACACAGAGGGCCAACTGTATACTTGTTTTTCCTATATGTGCACACCTGTGATAAATTATTTATCAATTAGGCACAAGAAGAAATTAACAATAATACAAACCCAAATAGGACAAATATAACAATATTTTAATAAAATTTCTTTAAAATTTATGAATTATTTATTTCTGGAGTTTTTCATCTAATATTTTCAGGTTGTATTTGCCTGTGGATTATTGAAGCCTAGAAAGTAAAGCTGTGGGTAATGGGGGGCCACTGTGATCCTTTGTCTTCATCTGGGTGGCCTGTGACCTGGTGGCCTCACTACCTTCCCCAGGGTCTGTCTTTCTGGTCTCTTGGGACATCTTAGTTACCTGGTCATCTCCCATCTCCTCCCTGACCTGTTCCTCCTCCTTCCTGTCTCTTCTTGGAGCCCCAATCTCTCCACTTTTTGACCTCTGTTGTGGGGAGCCATTCTGACACGTGATTGGGTGACTCCCGTTAAGGGCCTGAGGCGCTCTGGCTGTGTCGGAGCTTTCCCGACCCTTTCCTGATGAGAGAGCCCATCCGTGTGGGGGTGTGCGTGACCACTGACCCTGGAGACCCAATCACTGACCCTGACCTTGGAGTGCAGCCCCCCTCAACCTTCATTGGATGGAATTCTCCCCTGAATCTCTTGTCCCCCAAATAAAAGGCTGCTCCCAGGCGTGTTCGCTCTCTCTCTCTCCTGCTAGCCCAGAGTAATCCTCGCTGCCCTGCTGGGCGGCTAGAGGCGGGAACCAGGGAGGCGAGCCGTCTCGGACCTAGCAATGTAAAATAAGGTACTGTCTGTGTGTTTTATTTTGATCTCTTCTAACTAACTTAATGCCTAGAACCTCATTAATGAAACCACTGCGCAGGCCGCGTGGTAGACTCTGTTTTTCTATTCCTTTCCCCGTTTCTACCCCCATACTTTATTTCATTCAGTATTTTGACTTCAGATATTTTTCGATATAAATGACTCCAAATTTATATTTCTAACCTTGACTTCTTCACATAATATTAGCTCTGGGCTCATATTTATATACATGAGATTTTGACTGGTATTTGCAACAGGCCACCTAAACTTAATATTCTAAAAAGAACTCCATCATGCTCATCTTTGAGGCTTTTTGATTCATTGTGTTGAGTGCTCATTGAGCCATTTTTAGTCTGGGTTTTCAGGTTTTTGGAGAAAAAGATATTATTTATTTGATAATTTTATCTTGCTTGCTGATTTTTCCTTTGAAAGTTCTCTTATTAGATGATCAATTCCTACATGTGTATGCTAATTTTCTTTTTTTTTAAAGAGTGAGAGAGAGAGAGAAATTTTTTTTTTAATTTTTTATGGTAAAGATTTTTTATTTATTTTATTTATTTTTTTATTGGTTGTTCACAACATTACAAAGCTCTTGACATATCATATTTCATACATTAGATTGAAGTGGGTTATGAACTCCCAATTTTACCCCAAATGCAGATTGCAGAATCACATCGGTTACACATCCACAATTTTACATAATGCCCTATTAGTAATTGTTGTATTCTGCTACCTTTCCTATCCCCTACTATCCCCCCTCCCCTCCCCTCCCATCTTCTCTCTCTACCCCATCTACTGTAATTCATTTCTCTCCTTGTTTATTTTCCCATGTTTATTTTTTAGTTTTTGGCGGACACAACATCTTTGTTTGTATGTGGTGCTGAGGATTGAACCCGGGCCGCACGCATGCCAGGTGAGCGCGCTACCACTTGAGCCACATCCCCAGCCCTAATTTTCTTAATTTTTCTGTTGTTCACCATTTTATCTTTTTGTGAGAATTCCTGAACTTTATTTCATTCCTGTTTTTCATTTTCTGCAAGCTAATTCTTGTTCTATTTTTCCTTTTGTAATAGCATTCTGTTCTTGTTTCATGGATGTAATACTACTTTGTCTCCCATAGGACATAGATCATAGTTCTTTTGATGTTAACTCACACAGTATTTTTATTGGTGTTGTTCTCCAGGGTTATTGAGAGTCATTTAATTCTTTCTTATGACCTGGAGGCCTCTACATTTCTAGTTGGATTTTCTGCCTCTCTCTGTCTTCCCTCTTGGTTCCTCCTCTTCTGTTTTTGTCTGTAATTATTTTTTGCTACTGCCCGTGGAGCATTACATCTATCTTTTTGAACTATTGTTCACCTTTCATGTGCTTGGAAAATACTTGAGTGGTTGGGGAGACCATATTGCATGGTATAAGTAAAATAAGCTCAAATGAACTCTATGCAAGTATAAATGTGGGTATGTTTCTGAATCTCTCCCACACAGTGAATGGCAGGTGCCATGATTACTGTTCTCACGGGGACTTGAGTCAGTTTGAATGGTTTATATCTGAAATATCTCCCGAAGCTCATGTGTTGAAAGCATGGTCCCATTTCCACAAAGTTCAGAGATGAGGCTTCTAGGTGATGATTAGATTACGAGGGCTCTGACTTCATAGGTGGATTAATCCATGGATGGCTGGATAGATTATTGGTAGCTTGTGGGACCCAGTTGGAGGAAGGAGGTCACTGGGGGTGTGCTGTGGAGGCGTTTGTTTTCCCTCCCTCCCTCCCTCCCTCCCTTCTCTATGTCTGCCAGGAGCTGAGCACATCTCCTCTGCCATGCCCTCCACCATGATGATCTCCCTCACATCAGGCCCAGAGCCAAAGGAGCCAGCCAACATGGACTCAATCCTCTGAAACTGTGAACCAAGATAAATCTTTCCTCCTCTCAGTTGTTCTCGTTGTGTATTTGTGTCACAGTAATGAACAGCTAACTAATACAAACACGTGGCACAGTTTGGAAGGTGGATGTGTTAGAACATATATCGTAAGGGTAATCCAAGTAGAAGCAATGCCTGTGAACTTTATTTTTTCTTTACCTACTATATATATTATTATTAGACTAGAAAGTACAGTATCTGAAGTTTAGCCTTTTTAAAAAAATGATTATTCTTTCACTTTGAAGGGTTTCCTTTCCAGGAGATAAATTTTCAGAAATTGCATAACAGAAGTATATAATTATAATGCTGAGCTTTGAACACATTTTATTATTGAGCAAGAGACTTTTATAGCTAGTTTATTTTCCTTTCCCTTTCTTTCCTTCTTTCCTTCCTTCCTTCCTTCCTTCTTTCTTCCTCCCTCCCTCCTCCCTCCCTCCCTCCCTCCCTCCCTCCCTCCCTTCCTTCCTTCCTTCCTTCCTTCCTTCCTTCCTTCCTTCCTTCCTTCCTTCCTTCCTTCCTTTCCTCTGGATCAAAACCAGGGCCTCTCATGCTAGGCAAGCATACTGCTACTGAGCTATATCCCTGGCCCTGTGTTTTCACTATTAAGCAGGGAAATGGAAAGATGCAGTTGCTGCTCTGTAACTGTGTTAGCTTCTGCTTGAAATGGTCCCTTATAAATTCCCCAAACCAGGCCCAGAGTGGATTTCCACTCACCCCTCCCCCGTGAGCTGCACACACATCAGCTCACCCTGCTGCACTTGATTGTTTCTTCCCTGTCAGAAGCACTTCATCAGTGGGAGTCAGCTAGGGCTGACGTTCTCTGAGAGGAACTCATTTCTCTGTTATTAAGATTAAAGGATTCCTGAAATTGGATCCTAAGCTGCATTGCAAGCGTAGGTAGGCAGTCCATGGCCTGAGGTCAAACTTTGCTTATAACTGTGCTAAATGGTTTTTAAATCCAAAAATTTGCCAGAAAGAATTCTGAAGTGCCAGATGGAAAATTTAAGAAGTCTCATGAATGTGATGAGTCACCCTTAACTTTTTACCTAGGTGACTTGCAGGCATACCTAATTGACCTCTTATGTGAGTTATTTGTAGTTTTTATTTTTCCGGTGCTAGGTCTTGAACCCAGGGCGTCACATTAGGCACGTGCACTATCATTGAGCTGCAGCCCTCACCTATTTAAATTTTGACATCTTTTCTCCTGTATTTGTATAAGTTAAAGCCCATTGCATAGGAGACAGGAATAAGGAGACCTCTTAGGTGCTGTTTTAGGCAGCTTTTCTTGCTGCTGTGACTAAAGGACCCCACCAGAACAAGTGTAAAGGAGGAAAGGTTTATTTAGGGCTCACAATTTCAGAGGCCTTAGTCCTCAGAAGGCTGGGTCCATTCCCTGGGGCCTGAGATGAAGCAGAATATTGTGATGGAAGAGTGTGGCAGAGGGAAACTGCTCACATGGGTGGTCAGGAAGCAGAGAGAGACTCCACGCACCAGATACAAACATATACCCATGGCCCTGCCCGCAATTAACCATTTTCTCCCACCACACCCCACCTGCCTCCAATTACCACCCACCTAATCCCATCAGGAATCAATTCTCTGATTAGGTTAAGAGTATGACCCAATCATTTCTCGTCCAAACCTTCTTGCATTGTCTCACATGTGAGCTTTTGGGGGATACTGCATCTAAACCATGACAGGTCCCTAGTGAATAGTAATAATGTCTCATACCTTTGAATCGTTTTCATAATTTAAAATCCATTATCATAAAAAAGTAAATCTCTACATATCAGAGGTGCTAATTCTGACCATGAGAAAATATTTCTAGTTATAAATATAAATAATTTCCCAGGAAGAGTCAAGCCCTTGAGAA
Organism: Spermophilus citellus; assembly: GCF_964194105.1. NCBI lineage: Eukaryota > Metazoa > Chordata > Mammalia > Rodentia > Sciuridae > Spermophilus > Spermophilus citellus. The sequence continues at coordinate 160,567,887 of NC_138187.1, forward strand.
TTTTGATCTTAGTCTGCAGCTTGGACAGAAGGTATTATATATCAGTAGTGTTATGAAACATGCAGAAGAAAACAAAGTTGGTATGTGGACCCAAGTTCCAAAGTAGACCTTGCGGATTTATCTTCATTATAGAGGCCAAGTTTTCAGGCACAGTGAGTCCACGCTCACTCAACTGAAGCAATAGTTAGCATCAGAATATCTAATTCACTGATGGAACTGAACCCTGAAGAGTGACGTACTTCTTGGAATTCACATGACCGATCCAGGAAATCAGCCATCAGAAAATAGTTAACTTCTAAATAGAATTTGAGCAGTTTTGTTCCAGAGAGTTCAGGGAAGAACTGAGCACTAGTTAAAATTTTAGAGAAGTGGCCTTTCAGAGTTTGGAAGAGAGACAAAGTTCCAAACAACCATCTATCCATCCATCCAACCACCCACTCACCCATCCACCTACCTTTCCTCCTCAATTGCTCGTTTGCTTGATCAATTCAAAGTTAGTGCTGGGGATCTGGGGATGTACTGGAGATGAAAATGGGTATGGTTCTGTCTCCATGGCACTCAAAATCTAATGGTTGCAATAAAGTGACTGATGACTATGAATTTTGAGAAGGATTTTGAAACAAACATACAAGATTGCTGTGAAGAAAAAAAAATGGGACACTTGACCTGGTCGGGGAGTTGGGGCAACTCTGCAATGAAGGGGTGTTTGAGTTTCCATCTGAAAGGGGAGGAGCAATCTGGTGGAGGGTGGGAGGAAGAGAAGCTTTTGCAGGCTCTTAAGAGATGGTTGTGCATGCTTCGTTCCCACTCTGGGCCAGGCAGGTGGTTGGAGGCAGCCGTGGTGGGAGAGTCTGTACCCTGGGAATCTGCACACAGCACAGGCAAGGCTCTCATTTGGAAAGCTGGCTCGCAAGCATTTGCTGGCACTCTGCTGAGAAAGGGAGGGTGACTGAGCACCCGCTAGGGCCCCTGGCACCATGGTAAATGCTGGATACATGACTTCATGGGTGTCACACTAACCCAGGTGGTAGCAACACCTGTCCTCATCTTATGGATGTAGAGTGGGACTTAGAGAAAAGGAGTGAATTACAGGTTAAACTAGGAAGTAGACACAGTGCTGCTTGAACCCAGGTCTGTCTGGCTACGAAGTTCATGTCCCGTTCTCTGCATGATGCTGCCTATGACTTTTGAGTAGTTGTAGGCATCAGACATGTGGTTCTCCCCAGATGTCTCGGTCCATTTTCTGTTGCTGTAACAAAATAGCTGAGGCTGGGCAGCTGGACCCGAGATTTGTTTAGCTCACAGCACCAAACAACAGGGTGCTGGCTGTGGTCCCCTCTGCCGAGGGCCTGATAGCAGATGGCATCATGAAGGCGGGAATTCCTGAGAGGGAAGGAGATTGCATGGTGAGATAGGAAGTCAGAGAGCAGGGTGCAGCCAGCCTTGCTCTGTGGTAAAAACCAGGGTCTCCTGAGAAGCAGATTGATTCCTTTAGAGGGAGGGCCATGCACCTGTGACCTAATTATTTCCCACCAGACCCCACCTCTCAAAGGTCCTGTCACCTCTCACAGTCCACACCATGGACCATGCTTCCACCCTGAGAACCCCTCAGGACAAGCAGTTTCCAAACCATAGCACCAGATTTAATTGGGAAAAAGACTGTATGTGTCATGAGAGCCCTTGTGTGTAATTTACTCCCAGAGCATGAAAGTATAATTTTCAGAAGTTTAAAAGCAAGTTTCTTGTTTGCAAACATTGAATTAACAATTGTCAAAATTTTATCTCATTAATTTTCTTTTTTTTTGGGCGGGGGAGGGTATTAGGTATTGAAACCAGGGGTGCTTAACCACCGAGCCACAACCCCAGCCTTTTAAAAAATATTTTATTTAGAGACAGGGTTTCACTAAGTTATTTAGAGCCTCACTAAATTGCTGAGGCTGGCTTTGAACTCTTGATTCTCCTGCCTCAGCCTCCTGAGCCCTGGGATTACAGACGTGTGCCACCACGCCTGGCATCTCATTAATTACTGACTGAGACAGTGTGACAAGAAGCTGATTCGAAGAGCATTTGAGGGTGTTTATAAAGAATTTAATAAAGAAATGTTAGAATAAGTTTTCTTGGTTTAATGTTTGATAGTGAAAATCACAAACTTCTGATATATCTCCTACTGCATATTTATTGGTCATAAATCTACAAGTCAGTATAGCTTCACAGAGTTCCTAATTATTAATAAGTAGAAAAGTCAGAAAATGGTCACTTCTCCTAAAGAGAAGAACACTCCTTGGGAGGATGGTCAGGCAGAGACCTTACATCCATGCTCCGCGGCGTTGCTCTTGGGCAGTCTGAGCAGGCAACCTCCCTTCTAACCTGTAACGTCTGTGACGCTCTAGCTGTGGGGTGGTGACGTGCAGGGACTCCAGAGCAAAGCTCTGCCCCAGTTGGAATCTTGCTTCCATTCTTAGTATCCATGCGACCTTCCCAAATTAGATAACCTCTTCCTCAGTTTTCTCATCTGTGAGGTGAGGGCATCTGTTAAACTTCTTTCAAAGGTTGCTCTTAGGGTCAGGTGAGCAGTGTGGGCCACAGGTAAGGGCAGTGTCTGAGTTTCATCTGGGAAATCTGTTGCGGTGCAGAGTGTCGAGGATGTCCAGGACAGAAGTCCAGGACTCTGTTTTCATCCTCCAGCCCAGTGGTCTTGACGAAGGCCAGATCTGCTGTGGTGTACCACTGTGCACTCCACAGCAGCCCTGAAGCCGAGAGGGCGAGAGGGCGCTCTGCATGCAGGAGGGGAGTGGCAGCAGGGCAGCCGCAAGGGGCTGTGTGGCCCAGCAGAATGGATCTTAGAGGGAGCTGGGGACTCAGGAATTGCTCAGCGGGCTTACCAGAGAGCGTGAACTGGTGTTCCCTTCCACCAGTGTACCAGGCCAGGGGCTAGAGACGGCACGGGGTGATACAAACCCACACAGAAGCTTTCCTGGAACAGGTGCCTTGGAGCCACACTCTAAGTACTTGATAATCATCTTCAAACACACTAAGCACACTTCTCAAATGGTCATAAGGAAGAGAGATGGTACGTGTTGAAAATTAGATCCTGAAATCGGAAGAGAACAAAGGGGCAACTGTTGAATGTCAGGCATCATGACTTAGGACAAAGACAGCGTGGAAGGGTGTCACACACAGACACTCAGGGCACGCACAGGCAACGAGAAGACACCGGCTCAGTTACGGAGCGACGCCGGGCAGTCTGTCCAATCCTGGGTCATCAGAGACAGACAGTCACAGTGGGAATGTTGATGCAGACAGTTTGGCTGGGGTGAGAGTTTATGCAGTTTTCTTCTCTAACTGCACAGTTTTGATCAGCTGGACTCAAAGGGAGAAGATATCCTGATCCAGAGAAAGGTTACCCAGCTGCATCTGGACGTGCATAGATCAGAAATCTTGGACGGGGATGGAATGAAGGAGCAAGAAAGGCAGTTATAGATTCCTAAAGTCAGCGCGGAAAGCAAGATATATGTGTAAAACAAAACTTTTGACTCTGTGCAATGGATTGAAACTGTACTGAAAATGGATTATCTTAGAGAAACAGATTTTAGCAGCAATATAGAAACTAAGAGTTCTTCTTAGACTTCAATATTTGTGGTTTTTAAAAAAAATATTTGTTTCGAATAATTCACACAATAGGTTGATTATCCATTACTATTTTTGTGCATGGCTTCTGTGTTTGAAAAGAAAGCCATTTTCTCTCCCCCAGATTTTCACACCAAACATCGTTTTTGGTGGACTGTGGTCCATTTTCGTTGTCTGTGGTCAGTTACAGGATCTTTGTCACCTGTGGAGAATGGATGTTTCATTAAGTCAGTCAGCTAAAGTGGCCACCAGTGTGCATCGGGACCATGTTACAACCATCGTGGACTCCTTGGAAGGATTTATTCTGATTAGGGAGTCCACCAGGAGGCCAGATAAAGGGGGAATCTAGAGTGGCATCAGGCTACTGCAGGGAAAGTCTCTTGGAGCTTTTGTAGAGCATGTGTTTTTGGGTGCAGTAAAAATGCCAATTGTAGGAGGTATGTGGGACCTCTTAGTCATATCCTTGTCTCAGAAATGATCCATTATTCATTCATTTGTTCTTCCTTCGATAAATATTTACTGAGGGGTTTCTATGTGCCTGACACTGTTAGGTAGCAAACCAGGAAGGAAGGACAGCAGAATAAAATAGACATTTGTTATTGCTGTGTGTATATACGTGACTGCATGACCAATGTGATTCTGCAACCTGTACACTCAGAAAAATGAGAAATTATATCCCATCTGATTCAAATATATGATATGTCAAGATAATTGTACTGTCATGGGTAACTAATTAAAACAAATTAAAAAATTAAAAAAGAATAAAACAGAGAAGTTATTATATGGCTTACCATTAAGGAAGGGGCTGGAATAAATGACTAAGTTAACAAGGAACACGGGATAGTTCCTTAATGTTGGGGTGTGAAGGAAGGAAACGAATAAATGCAGTGAGGACTCCCTCATGGGGACAGTGTGGAGAAGGATTCTGCTTAAGATTCTCATCAGAGAAGACCCCCTGAGGCTGTTAAGCCAAGCCCTGAAGAATGAAAAGGAACCCACCTATGTCAAAGGAATCTGGCTACGGGGGGAGTGGCATGCGGTGGGGCCAGGAGGCTGAACTTTGTAGGCTGTGTAATGAACGTGGCTGTTGTTGGATGTGCAGTGGGAAGGTTTTAAGTAAGGGTGTAATGTGCTCCGAAAAGATGATTGTGTCCTGGAGAATAAATGGGTAGAGGCTGGTAAGAATAGAAGTTGGGAGGCCTGTGTGCAGTTATCTGCATGAGAGGTGATGGAGCATATGGACGTGTCAGCTTTTACTGCTGGCCAGTCTGGGCTTGCAAGGTAGCCAGCATAAGAAGAGGGAGTCCAGCTGTTGGCTGCTGTGTGTTGATGGCTTCTTGGAGTAGGAAGCTGACAAACAGCAACCCAACAGAGAGAAGTGGAGTAATGGAGAAGAAAGGGAGGGTTTTGGTTTTGGTTTTTTAAGGATGCTTCTGTTGTGCATATTTTGTGTGCATATACAAGCTGGTGAGAGAACCCAGGGCCTGACGCATGCTGAGTACTCACTCTACCACTGAGCTATGCCCCCAGCCCCTTTATTGGGCATGTTCCTGGTATAGTAATAAGTAATATGATTCCAAAGGAAAAGCTAGGAGATGGGAGTTAGAGGGACAATTCAGTGACAAGTTTCTAGTTGTAATGTTGGAGTCTTTGGGTCCTTGCTCCCTAATTGGCACCTGTCTGTCAGATAAAGGGGGAGTCTAGAATGGCATCAGGCTACTGCAGGGGAAGTCTCTTGGAGCTTCCGTAGAGCCTGTGTAGTCTTACCTACTGGGTAGGGAGGACTTTGGGAATGTAAGGATTTGGGAGAATTAACCGTGCCTCCTTCATTCCTGGAGACACAGGCGTCAGAACTACTGAGAGCCCCAAAGACCTGACCCACAGCTCTAGGCATGACACCGTTCCCAGGACTTAATGAATCAGAGAGACGTTCAGAAGCCTGTTGGCCTGTGGGCAGCTTTGTGAACTGGCTGTCAGTCTGTGTTTAGAGTGCACTACCAAGAAGAGACGTGAAGAAGTGATCACAAGGAGACTCCCTAGAACCTGTATTTCTGAAGCTGTCACAGGCAGCCTGTTCACTGATGCTGTTCACAGGGTTCACCGGGTCCCTCCACTCCCCCGCCTTCCTCCTCTCTTCTGCAGCTTCCCACCCTGTGCTCTCGGGCTGGCAGGTGGGGAAGCCTGGCATGTTGAGTCCTGCAGTCCCTGCTTCTCCAGGGGCTCGGTCGAAAAGTCAGAAAGGTGGGGAAACCCCTGGACGCCTGGGTCGACCTGCAGAACGTTCGCTGTCCACGGGAGCTGGGGCCTTGCTGGAGAGGCTGTGTGAGGGAGCCTGGTGGCGATGGTGGGTGGGGTGTTGGGGGGCAGGGGCAGGGGCTGTGAGGGAAGGTTCCTGTGGGCGCAGCACACAGCCTGGAGCTCCTGTCCTCACCCGCGGGAGACAGTTCTGTGCCCTCTTGGGCCAGCGCCTTCAGGGTGAGTGCGCTAGCCAAGGGAGCGCCTCTCACTATTAAAGCTTGATCTCACTTTGAATTGCTTGTTATGCAAGTTTGATGGGACTTGGATCCCTTCTCACAACACAAAAAACTTTCAATGTTACATTTATTGATGAAAGAAAATATTTCACGGTTTCAATTTTTTTTGAATGGCTGTGAAATGGTTTTACATTATTTTGTAACTTGTAATCACATAAAGAGATCATTGTTTAAAAATCTTATTTAGAAATTAATGTAGAATATCAAGTATGATAGAAAACCCCCAGAAATGAATTCAAGTTTTAACCAAAACCTGTGAAATTTTATTTGGAAGTATATGATAAATTCTATATTTAATATTTCGCTATTTTTTGGCTTAAGCAGTTTTACTTCAATATGAAAAGATGATTTTCCCTGTGCTCACATCGATCTCCCTTCCCCTTATCTTATCAGCTTATCGTAGGGTGGCTCACAAAGACTGTCTTCATTTTCTGTGTGCATCATGGTGTGAACAAGGTTGGTGGCCACTGTTGTAACACGCCTGCCCCAAGGCCACTTGATGATTGCTGACAGAAACAAAGCCTTCCGTGAGACTGTCCCGGGGCCACTCTCTCACTTTACCCAGTTTCCACTGGCAACATTTCGGGTGTCACCTCTTCAGGGAAGCTTTGTGTGAGCGTCCCCGCAGGCTCCCCCACCCTCTCTGAAGCCTGCATGGTTGGTCTTCCCGGAAGTCGTCACACCCCTGCCTGTCACAGTGCAGTACGTGTTCCACGACGTCAAGGACTTTCTCTCTACTGACCATGGTTACCCCGTCTAGAAGAGTGCTTGGAACACAGTAAGGGCTCAATGCATATTTGTTGAGTTAATGAATGAATTAACTGAGCACTTAAAATTCATTTTCTCTAAAACTCACACGCCTGTTCTACGGGACAGCCTCTTCAGGACGCCAGTGTCTTTGTGGTCAGTCTCTGGTGATTGTCTGATCATGCAGACTCTAATGCAAATCATTGACAAAGTGAAATTACATATATTGCAAAATAAGGATTTCAAATAAAAAAAATTGCCGAAGGTGATATTGGAGGACTGCTAAGCCATGGCAACTCTGGATCTAGCAGCATTAAACCAGGAAGACGTTTCAAGAATGGCTTAGAGATGATTGGCATGTGTGATGACAGGAGTTTCAAAAGAGATTTGTATAAATATGAGAGGATTGAAATTTTAGTTCCTTGGCAAAATCAATGAAAACCTTGAATATTAAAATATTGCTAACTTATAGTCTAGTTTTGAAAGTTGAATATGTAGTAAAGGAAGTCATAAAGGTGTTTTATCTAGCTGTCATGTAAATTCTCACAACTAGGCAATTCCTTTTAGAAGATGGTTCCAGTTATAATCCAAATTTGGTAAATGAAAGGCCAAGCATCCATGTATCAGAGAAAACATTTGGCCTTTGTTTTTTTAGGATTGACTTACTTCACTTAGCATGATATTCTCCAGTTCCATCCATTTACCTGAAAATGCCATGATTTTATTATCTTTTAGTGCTGAGTAATATATCTCAATATCACAGTTTCTTTATCTATTCATCTCTTGAAGGGCATCTAGGTTGGTTCCATGGTTTAGCTTTTGTGAATTGAGCTGCTATAAATTGTGATGTGGCTGCGTCACGATAGTATGCTGATTTTAAGTCCTTTGGGTGTAGACTGAGGAGTGGGATAACAGGGTCAAATGGTGGTTCCATTCCAAGTTTTCTAAGGAATCTCTGTACTGCTTTCCACTGTGGTTGCACCAATTTGCAGTCCCACCAGCAATGTATGAGTGTGCCTTGTTCTCTCTGATAAGAGAATGCTGACCCATAATGGGGGAGGGGCATGGAAAGAATGGAGGAATTTTGGATTGGGCAAAGGGGAGGGATGGGGAGAGGGTGTGTGGGTAGGAAAGAATTAGAAGGACATCATTACCCTATGTACGTGTATGATTGCACAAATGGTGCAACCCTACATTGTGTACAACCAGAGAAATGAAAAGTTGTGCTCTGTGTACAATGAGACAAATGCATTCTGCTGTCGTGTATGACTGATTAGAAAAAAATTTAAAAAGTTAATATATTAGCAAAGGCATTTAAAAAGACCAAGCAAACTTATTTTCAAAATTCTGATCTGATTTCTCAATGAAGTCTTGATCAAACCTAGTATTTTCCCCTAATATTTACTATGAAAATTTGATTCTCATTTAAAATGGGTTAACTCCCAATGGGCTTTTCCTGGTATTGGGGGTTCTTTGAGGACTAGAGTCATGGACTTGCCAAGCCCAATGCTCCCAGTCTGTTCAGGGTGGGAAGGCAGTGCAGAGGAGGGAGCCCGCAGGCAGGCAAGTGCAGGCTTCCTGGAGGAAGAGGTGGAAAAGGTCTGGGCTTCACTCACCAATTGAAGGGGCTTGAGATGAGTAGGGAAGTTACCTCCCAAGGCAGCTAGTGGCTTCAGGGTTTGCATATATTTGGTTTAAAATCCCTGTTCTGTCTCCTCCTTTCTGTGAAAACCAGAGAAAATTACTTCTCTGAGTGTTTGACTCATTATTTAAAAATTACTGCATTGAAAAAATAGCACATTATAAGTTTAAGTTCTGATGAACTAAGAGACATTCTCAGTTCCACTCTCTCCCTCAAGAACGGGTGTGCAGTTAGCTTAAGCTGGACGTTGCTCCTGTTGGTGTGCCTTAGTGGGGTTTGAAGTCCACCGAGGAGCACAGGTAAACCCGGACACCTTCACTGGTCGTTTCAGGATGGCTATTTCTAACCCTCCTTTGCTAGTGTTTACCTGCTGCATTCAGGAGAGTCCATCTGAGGGTGGAGGGGACACAAGGACAAAAGAGAGACTGAGCTGTACAGGCCAAGCCTCCTGATTACACAACAGCCCCTTAAGGCAGAGAATAGAAAATGTCTTTCAGTTCTGCACGGACGCCCTGCACGTCTCTCTCGCTGCTCACCCTGCACTTGGTGCTGTTATTACCCTCCCTTTCCAGGTGAGGGCACTGAGGCTTGGAAAGGCTCCTTGGCCAGGGCCTCATGGCTGACACCAGAGTTAAGGTGATGATCCACGTCTCCTTCTCCATGGAGTGAGCTTGACCAGTAGTCTCAGCTGCACAGAGCTCCCGACCCGGGAGGCCGACTCCTGGACAAGAGCTGGCACCCTGCCTCAGGCTCTTGGTTGGCTTTGGAGGTGAATGAGGGAAGGAAGAGAGAACAGACTGTCTGCCCCTCAGCTTCCCACTCTGGGGGCCATCAGGCCCGCCTTCCTCGCGCAGCTGAAAGCCGTGGCTCTTGTTGTATAAAGCTCCTTCCTTCTCTCGTTAGTAATTCCTCTCCTTCCTGGCCTGCTTTGGTCTAGGGATAGTAAGCCACCTCACTGTAGTCTGAGGGCATGTTATGATCCCTACAATTTCCCAGCAATGCTCACATCTTCTTTTTGATTAATCTTTATATTAAATTTCCACAAATTATTTGAGTATCATCATCTTATTCCTTTCAGGACCCTGATATGAATGATGATCATTTTAATTTTAGGCAAGAATGCTCATACTTTTATGTTTGGCAATGATGATCACACTGTTATTTTAGGATAGCTGCTTTAGCTAGCAGGATAGAATGTGCACTGGAAAGAGAAAGATACGGAGACCAAAGAGTGGTACACAATATAATAAATCTGCTAAGAGGTGACTAGACCTAAACTTGGATTATAGAAGTTACAGTGGAAGGAGAGAAGGGATACACAAGATACTTGAAGAGAGGATCATCATGGCATGGTTTGACCCTTGAAACCAATCAGCTTCGTCCTCACCAAACACTAGGTGTATTAGTCCGTTTTTCCATGGCTGTAACAGAAGACCTGAGATTAGTTATTTATAAAGAAAATAAGTTTCTTTGGCTCACAGTTCTGGAGGCTGGGACGTCCAAGGGCCTAGGGGAACTTCTGGTGAGAACTGTGTTTTCATAACATGTTGAAAGGTGGGAGGTTTGCTTCTCAAGCAGGTGCCTTAGAAGGAGAGAAAACAAGGGGCAGCCTCACTTTATAACAACCTCATGGAAACTAATCCAGTTCTGTGAGTGGCATTGATCCGTTTATGACCCCAGTCCCTCCCCTAGTCCCCACCTCTCAGTGCTGCCACGCTGGAGGCCAGTCTGCCAGCCCATGAACTCCAGGGGGCACACCCAAAGCTCAGCCCTAGCTGAGGGGAGAGTCTGTCCTGCATCCACTTGGAAAGTGAAGACTTGTAGATAAGTAGGAGAGAGGCCAGCAGCACAGGGCCACCCCAAGCTCTCAAGCAGTGTGACGTGGAGGCAGGCTTGGGGGTGTCGGGAGGGACTCGGGTTTTGAGAGGCTTCAGGGTCCTGTCCCATTGGGTCAGGATGGCATTTCTGGCCCCTTCCCATCTTCCGGGGCCCACCAGGCGGTATTGGTAAGGGGTACAGGGTCCAAAGAAGACTTCCCAGGCTAGTCTGGGGTCCCTGAGGAGCAGCAGTGGGAGGCTGGGCTTGGCGCCGATGCACGCAGCAAGCTCATCCAGGTAGAGGATGTAGTCGAGCTTGTCCTGACTGGTGTCCGCGATCACACCCCTGTGGGGAGAAGGGAGCATGGGTTTGGTGATCCTCCCTGCCCCGCGTTCCCGGGTTACAGAGCCCACCCTCCTCCTGTGTGTTACTTCTGCCTCGGAATCAAACCACGTCTTGGAGATGTGTTTCCATGTCAGACAGAAAAGGCTAAAGGAATTGCCTTCAGAGGACGATTCACCTGTGGAAGGAGGAGGCGAAAGGAGGCCCTCGGAGGAGACGCTTTCGTTCCTGGCGTTTGGTAAGAGGGTAAAGTGTGATGGTCCAAACGCAGCCGTGGTTATGGGTGAGGAGGGCCAGAAGGCTTCGCGTCCATGGGCACCTACATTTTTATTCATGTGATTGTGAGCTGAGGGGCCACAGCTTGGGTACCAGAACGGAGCTAGACACGGAGAGGGGGCCTAGTGTTATGTGAAGCCTTCGTCCGTGTCTGCTGTTAAACCTTCATAAGGTCCATGTCAGTCAGTCCGTCCATGAGTCAGACATTCCAGGCACCATTCTAGAGCCAGCAGGGAGCAAGGCCAGAGCCCTGCTGTCAGAGTTTGCCCTCTGGTGGGGACTAGCAGACCATCAGCAGCTCAGTCCAGCGGACATGTCATATGCGGGCAGCCGTGGGTGGTATGAGAGACCCAAGCAGGGCGGGGGAGGAGTGGGACGGCCGGGTTGCAGTTTTGTGCAATGTTGTCAAGGAAGACTTCCCTCACGGGGTGACATTTGAGCAGTGAGCCATGCAGGTGCCCGGGGAGAAACTTCAGGCAGAGGGGGACCAACTGCGAGGGCTCAGGAGGGTGATGCTGGGCCTGGCTGAGGTGTGGTGGGCAGGGGCAGGGAAGGGTGGGCACTGAGGGTGCCCCGGGGACTGCAGAAGCCACCAGGAGCCTTTCTGGGGGGAAAGGGAGGCAACCCAGGGTGTGAACAGAAAGCAGCGAGGTGTGGCTTGTGCTTGTTGCTGAGTCAGAGCAGAAGGTGGGAGACAGGTGAGGGGCACAAGCGTCCTGAAGGCCTGGTCTGAGGTGGCAGCAGCAGGGTCACGAGAAGTGTCCGAGTCCTGGATTCCTTTGGAAGGCAGAGGCCGATAGTATTTGCCGACACAGGTGTGAGAGAAAAGGACTGCTCCAGTGCCACTCAGCCGGAACGAGCGGGTGTCACTGAGGGGAGCAGGGTCAGAGGGGCGCACTGCCAGGGCGGAGCGGTGGAGAGGACCTGAGGAGTTTGTTTTTAAGCTGGGCGTGTTGGTCATGCCTGCAGTCCAGAGTTCAAGGCAGCCTGGCAGCACAGTAAGACCTCATCTCAAAAAAAAAAAAAAAAAGGTTTCCTTTTTTTTTTTTTAAAGAGAGAGAGAGAGAGAGAGAGAGAGAGAGAGAGAGAGAGAGAATATTTTTAACATTTATTTTTTAGTTTTCGGTGGACACAACATCTTTATTTTATTTGTATGTGGTGCTGAGGATGGAACCCAGCACCCTGTGCATGCCAGGCGAGCGCGTTACTGCTTGAGCCACATCCCCAGCCCCCAAATGTTCACTTTTAGACCTCAGATTTGAGGCACCTTTATATATGTGCAGGGAGCTATCCAGAGGAGCTGGAGGAAAGGCTTGGTTAAAGACGCCTGGAGCCACAGGACTGAGGTGTTTAAAGGTGGATGAGGTCCTGCTGGAGGGAGTGAGAGTACTGCTGAGGACCAAGGGGTGGGCTCAGCGAGGCCTAGGAGTGAGCCAGAGGGGACACCAGCAAGAAGAGAAAGCGCGGCCTGAGAAACGGAAGGAGACACACAGTGGGTTTCAGCGGCCAAGTGAGGGCAGGACTGGGTCCCACTGAGAAGACCTGGCGCCCCCATGACATGTCTGAGGCCACAGTCTAGTTGGTGGCAGAGGTGTGTCCCTCCTCCGTACTGCCTCTGGGAGTGGCTCTCACAGTAACTGGGAATCCTTGTGGCTTTCCTTTGTAACAGAATGCACTGGCAAGTGCACCCTGTGGCGACCTGTGTTTCCTACCTTTGAATGAGCTCCTCCTTTCTAGTGAACTCGGCCATCAGCTTCTGGGGTGCAGGGATCTGACAGAGTCCTGTGAGAAAGATCAGAAACACACGGAAGTCCACGAGATTTCCCTTTACTTAAGTTTCCTCCCTCTCATTCTGATCTCCCACGGCTCCACCCTCAGGATGTGAGACAGCCAGGGCTGAGTGGGGCTGCAGTGCACAGGACTCTGCCAGACGGCGAGAGGACCCACCTTGGCCCAGCCTCAGCCTGCACCACTCAGGAGACGTCAGCACCTGCTGCGGCAGCCGCCCAGCCCGTCCCTCGTCCCTCTGCACCTGCTCTTAGGGTCTCTCCCGCCTCTCGCTCACACAGACGCCTCCACAGGCACCGGGGTGGGTGTTAGAGCTCTTACTAGCTCTGATGGGAAGGCTGACCACGACCCCGCTGCACAGCGCAGCTTTGGCACGCGGGAATCCTCAAGAGTGACAGGTGCTGGCAGCACGTGGGTCTCACGGAGGCTGTGCCTGCTTGAGCTGTGCGGGGGCCTTGTGCTCAGTGTCACACTTGGCCTTTTTCTTGCCGTCACAGCGTGGACTCTGGCCCCCCTCTGCAATTTCCCCGCAGCCCCCGTCGGAAACCCCTTTGGGTCTTCTGGGTTCCTGGTGTGTCCAGGCCTGCTCTCACGTGAACCCCCCTGCACTGGGCTCTCCCTGTTCACCATCCCACTCTGGCCAGTCCTGCCCTGCTGGGTACCACAGGCCAGCCCCAGGTGTGGGCTTCCGGGTCCACACGAGAGGTCTGACTCAGCTCACGGGTGCACTTCCTGCTAGGAACACGTTATCCTGAAGAACTAGCAAGACTTGGTGGCTCCCAGAAGCCGCCTGGGGATCGTGGTGTTGGCTTTATCATCCTAATGAGCAGTTTTGAGCTCACTATAAAAAAACCTCCCAAACCAGCACTTAAGTCCTCTACGATTTTCACTTAACTGGACAGAGCTGTGAAAGCACTGCGTTGTTCTCAAAGAAATACAAGTTTGTGGTAACTTAATGAAGGGGGGCGGATTTTTTTTTCCTGTAATGTAAATAGGGTGAAAATCTTCTAAACACTTTCTCTGCCATTTGAATAGCATGTTTGCCAGCTACAAGTACTTAGGTCTTTTCTTTTTTTGTGGTCCTGGGAGTTGAACCCAGAGCCTTGTGCATGCCAGGCAAGTGCTCTGCTACTAGCCTTTTTAATTAAATTAATTAATTAATTAATTTTTGGCACCAGGGATTGATTGCTTAACCACTGAGCCACAACCCCAGCCATTTTTATTTTTTATTTTGAGATGGGGTCTTGCTAAGTTGCTTAGCACCTTGCTAAGTTGCTGAGGCTGGCTTTGAACTTGTTATCCTCCTGCTTCAGCCTCCCAAATTGCTGGGATTATAGGCATGCAGTCTAGGCCCAGTCTCCTAGCTTTTTTAAAGGAAAAAATATATATTTTGAGACAGGGTCTAAGTTGCCCAGGCTGGCCTCAGAACTTATGATCCTCCTGCCTCAGCCTCCTGAGTAGCTGGAATTAGGAGCTTACACCACCATGCTTGGCTGAGGGCACAGGTTTTTAGGTGTGGTTAATATCTATTGCATTTGTACAGTGGGCTAGAAGTCATCATTACTTAATACTGTCTTATATGCTATTTGTAAATTATTGGTGGATGTTTTTATTCACTAAGGACAGCTGGTTGGTCCAACTGTGAATGCTGTTTATATTTAAAGATCACACTCTGCAGTTCTTTGGAATGCTCACTTGTCTAAATCTTGCTCTCTGTAGCAGGCATGCTGGGAATGGCAATAAGTGGCAACAGTGGTCACTTAATAGGCCTCTCCTGTGTCAAGTGTGCCACTTGAGGCTTGGCAGACATTGTAAATTTTAACAAGTCCTGAGAAAGAGGGTCTGCCATCCTCACTTTGCAGACAAAGGCGCTGAGGTGCACAGGGTCCCTGCCCAGTGGCTCTGGACCCACCAGCCCTGGCTCCTGGTGCCCTTGTGGGATCTGCCCAAAGGAGTGCCCAGGGCCTACCGTATTGCTACGAGCACTTAAAAGGTCGCTGTCTCTTCATACCTCAGTTTTATCCACAGCATGCATTACTCCAGTACCTTTTAAAGTGATCTAAAATTCTACTTCTAGTAATAAATGGAAAGACTTAGGAGTAAACAGACTGGACTAGAATAGAATAGGCTCTTGAAGCTTCCAAAAAGTTCAGTTCATCTGAGAAATTTGATTACATTCTGTTCAAATTTATCCCATCTACAGAGTCAGAATCTCCTCTGCTCAGTCAGATGGAGTGACATACACACTCATTATACCACTATACATATGTATGATTAATTGCTCATTTAATTTTTTATAATATTTATATCACTTTGGCTCAGATCTGTTTGATTTTAGCTAAACGGCAGGGAGATGATTTTGGCTGATCATACAGGACTCTAAATAGAGTCAAGGTACCTTTGAACACTCTTGTGGCCCACCGTGCTTGGAGCTCTGTGCCTGATAAGATGGACCCTTTAAGGCCGATAAGGCCAATGACGGCTAATGTTGCTCTCTCCAGGCTTGAGGGAAAGACCCACTTATGTAGGAATATCTTCTTTGTACAAAGGCTTTGGAGAGGTTCTTCAAGAAAGGGAAAAGAAAATATATATCCTGTAGTGAAGATCACAATATCAATGTTGGCTTCCACTGTCCCATCTTCAAAGATAGCAGAGGTCTCTGTGAATCCCTTCACACCGGTTTTCATAGTGACCAGCCCACATAGGATGCAGGTTGGCAGCTCGTCATTCACAATAATTTTTTTTTTCTTCCTTTGACACAGAAGAGAAAAATATTTGTTGTGGTTATAGTTGTGAAATACTCTAGCCAATGATTTATTCAGTCAGTTAAGGTAAACTATCTGTCAAGCCAAACAAGTGAGTGTCCAATTATTCATCAGTCATGATGTCTAATTCACAGTTGTCTGGTTACTATTCATAACATGTTTTCTTTTCTTGTTCCCAGAAGAAGACACGTGGAAAATGATTAACCCCACTCTTTCCTGACTCAATTTACAATTCTCTCTCTCTTATTAATTTCTAGAGCTTTTTTTTTTCCTTGAAGTATCAGCACTGAGTATATAACAAATCACTGGATGACAAGTTTGGGGTTTCATGTCACCTATACTTTTAGGAATGACATCAGGCAAAGAGGACATTACTAAGAAACTCTTTTAATGCCAACTTTGAGTCTACTTATGCTGATAAGTATTTTCATTGTGAGCACCATTCTGCCTAATCATCAGACATGCTGTCTTTATTAGATTTACACATCTGATCATCCTTTGCCATTAGTTTTTTTTTTACCATATTAATCTTTTTAAAATTTTTATTCTAATTTGTTATATATGACAGCAAAATGCAGTTCAATTCATTTTACACATATAGAGCACAATTTTCATGTCTCTGGTTATACATAAAGTGACTTCATACATATACTTCGGGTAATGGATGTCCACTGTCTTTCCTACCTCCACCTCTCCTTTCCCCTCCCTCCCCTTTGCCCTATCTAAATTTCCTCCATGTTCCTCCCATGTTCCCCCATATCCCCATTTTTATGAATCAGCATCCTTATATCAGAGAAAACATTCGCTATTTAGTTTTTTGGGATTGGCTAACTTCACTTAGCATTATCTTCTCTAACTCCATCCATTTACCTGCAAATGCCATGATTTTATTCCCTTTTATTGCTAAGTAATATTCCATTGTGTATATATGCTACATCTTCTTTATCCATTCATCTACTGAAGGGCATGTAGGTTGGTTCCACAATTTAGCTATTGTGAATTGTGCTGCTATAAACATTGAGGTGGCTGTGTCCCTGTAGTATGCTGTTTTTAAGCCCTTTGGGTATAGACCCAGGAGAGGGATAGCTGGGTCGAATGGTGGTTCTATTCCCAGTTTTCCAAATATTCTCCACACTGCTTTCCACCATGGCTGCACCAATTTGCAGTCCCACCAGCAATGTATGAATGTGCCTTTCCCCCACATCCTCGCTAACACTCATCGTTTGTATCCTTAATAGCCGCCATTCTGACTGTAGTTTTGATTTGCATTTCTCTAATTGCTAGAGATGTTGAACATTTTTTCATATATTTGTTGATTGATTGTATATCATCTTCTGAGAAGTTTCTGTTCAGTCCCTTGGACCATTTATTGATTGGGTTATTTGTTTTTTTTGGTGTTAAGATTTTTGAGTTCTTTATATATCCTAGTGATTAGGGCTCTATCTGATGTGCATGTGGTAAAAATTCGCTCCCAAAGTGTAGGCTCTCTATTTACCTCACTGATTGTTTCTTTTGCTGAGAAGACTTTTAGTTTAAATCCATCCCATTTTTTAATTCTTAAAAATGAAATTAAGCCCCTGTCTCTCACCAGGCACAAAACTCAACTCAAAGTGCATCAACGATCTAGGAATTAAACTAGAGACCCTGTACCTAATAGAAGAAAAAGTAGACCCAAATCTTCATCATGTGGGATTAGGCCCTGACTTCTGTAATAAGACTCCTAGAGTGCAAGAAATAAAATCAAGAGCCATTAGGTTTTTTTTTTTTTTTTTTTTTTTAAGTTGAAGGTTGAAATGTATCTTACCAAAGAATATTTGGGTCAGCACATGATAAAAATGACATTTTAATGATCTTATACCCATTTCAGCCTTTTCTCCCCCTTGGCAGTGTGCAGCTCTGTGCAGAGGTGCATCACCCCACATCATTTCAGGAAATGCTACTGTGAGTGCAGACCTCCTCCTCACTCTGCCGAACATTCATTGTAGACTGGTGAGAACAGACCAGCTGCACACACGGATGCTGCCACACTGTATTTTTCACATGGCAGCATTTTCAAGGGTCTTCAGGGCCATTCTAAATTTCCTGATTTTCAAGCTGCAAATGACAGCACCCTTCATTTTCTTGAATCCCTACTTTTGTTATTGCACATCTCAAGTTCTGAATAATATAGAATAAAAATATTGATTTAAAATATTTCCCATGAGAAATGCAAATAAAAACTATAATGAGATACTACCTTATCAGTTAGAATGGCTGTAATAAAAAAAGTCACAAATGCTGGTGAGGCTGTTGAGAAAAAGGAGCTTTTATACACTGTTGGTGAGAATGTAAATGAGTACAGCCATTGTGGAGAATAGTATAAAGGGTCCTCAAAAAACTAAAAATAGATCTACCATATGTGCTCCAGCTAATCCCCAGTTGTGGGTACATATTTAAAGGAAGTGAAATTATCATACCAAAGTAATGCCTGCATGCCCATTTATTTTGGCATTCTTCACAGTAGCTAAGGTATGGAGTAAGCCTAGGTGTTCATCAATAGAAGAAGGGATAAAGAAATGCATATATGTGTACAATTGAGTACTACTGAGTCATAAAGAAGAATGAAATGCTGTCATTTGAAGCGGATGGAACTGGAAGACATTGTGTTAAGTGAAATGAGCCAGACACAGAAAGACAAGAACCATATGTTCTCATACATGGAAGCTAAAAAGTCAATCTGAAAGTAGAACATTGATTCAGAGAGATTGGGAAGAGGGTGTGTGGAGATATCTATCTATATCTATCTATCTATATATCTATCTATCTATCTATCTATCTATCTATCTATCTAGAAATATCACCACGAACCCCATCAGCATTGCAGTTATTGCATGATAATAAAAAGTAAAGAATATAAATAAATAAAAATTTTTCTATGAAATAAAAGAATTGAAGTACCCCTTTGTAATACTCAATCCATAAATCTCATGGTTTAGTCTTTTACTCATCTGCCTCTCTTGAAGCCAGTTTACGAAACATGGAGGCAGCAGTTGGTTAATAAACGTATAGCATCTTCTCGTGATCATCATGTTAAAAGGGTAGCCTCTGTCTGAAGAGCGGCTGATAACCCAGGTGCCAGTTCTAGTACTGAGAAGTACCTAGAAAATAAGGCAATAGGGATGAATACGGGTCATCATTTTGTAGTACTTTTATTCAACTGTGTTTTAAGTGGTCTTACAGCATTCTGGTCTTCTAACAGAGTTTTTATAAATTTGTCCCATATATCTACATATGAGTTACATATTCCTGTTGTCAGTGTTCTAAAAAGCACTTTACCTGATTTAGTTATGTTGAGAATTTCATTATGTTTATAGAGTTATAAGAACAGGATTAGAATGTTTTGAGGTACACAGTATTGACCTGGCAATTTTTTATATGTAAATAATATAAAATTTTAGATGAGGGCTTGGAAAAGCAATTTTAACTGAATTAAGCGCCAACATATTCTTTCTACATCTAATCATTATCTTATACTTTATGCTGAAGTGGAATAGATTTAGATTTTTGTGATTTTATGTTTGGGCTTTATAAAATCATTATATATACTTCTTAGGCAAAGAAAAGATTGCTTTTATCTTAAACCAAGGTATAAATCTGGTTTCTAGTAGAAAACTTGGAGACATCCAGAAAACAACCTCCTCTTTCTAGTCTTATGTGGAGTTTTGCCAGAATTGCAGAGTGAGATAAAAACAGGACAACTGCCTGGGTTGGAGCATTCTGCCCACTTGGTCTTGTTCCTGAAGGAGCTCTTCTGAAAAATGCCTGTGGCCTGGCATTGACACCCTTCCTAGACTCTTTGGAGATGGTTCAGTTCTGTTAATTGGCTTCTAAAACAGTGGCCCTGAAGACTTTCAGTTTCTTCACTTGCCCTCGTCAGCACAATTAGGAACTGGCCCGCAGGCATTCTTGTCTTGAGAACGTGTCTCTGGACGCCAAGGATGAAGACGGGAGTAGGGCACTGATTCAGAAGTGGTACCTGAGCTGCCATTCGGCTGAGCTCCACCGCAATGTCTCCTCCAGTGTTCCCAAGACCAATCACCAAGACACGTTTCCCCTGAAAACCTTCTGGGCTCTTGTACTCTTGACTGTGCAGGATCTGGCCTTTAAAATTATGGATTCCTGAGGAGAGGAAAGGATTAGACGGTTTGAAATACCAGAGGCTGTAATTCCCCAGCAAGCAGGAATAGGGTTCGTTAAAAAAGGAAGTTCCAGAAATATGGCAGCCCTTTGCTCCTGCCACCAGTTGCAGGAAGTAGAACAAGCTTATGATGCTCCTGTTTCCTGGGATGCAGTTAGCCCAGATGTACCTGTAGTGCACCCTGCCTAGTTAGAAATGCACGGGATCATATATTGCCACATATGCATTCCCTTTCAAAGCAATTTGGGAAATAAGAAATGTCCCATGCACTATCCTGAACATCCTAGGGAAGAAGTAGGTTATTTCTAGTCCCCAATAATGACACCCCTTCTATATTATTATACTCAACTATAATTTCTCCCATGAGTACTACACTCATATCCAACTGTGTAATTAACATCTTCTTCTTTAGGAGTCTGAATAAGCATCTCAAACTAAAAAAAAAAAAGTATGTATGTTACTTTACCTAAAAGATATATTCTAAAGGACTGTGATTTTAAAGACTATACCGAACAAAGCCATCCTTTAAAAATTAAAGAGGCATAAAGACATTCTCAAACAAGAGAGTTTATCACCACTAGATCTGTCCTACATGAAATGCTAAGGGGAGTTCTCTAAACTAAAAGAGGTGCTAATGTGTAAGAAGAAAACATCAGAAACTCATTGGTAAGAGTAATTGTGATGGCATATATAGAATGCTCTAATAAAGTAGGTAACGCAAAAACCATTCATATCTTTCATGTGAAGACTAAAAGCCCAAATAAATAAAAATAATAACTACATCAATATGTTAAGAAATAGGCAATATAGACAGAAAATAGGATAACAGAAATTAAAAATACAGAGAAGAATGGAGGGCAATGGTAGAATTTTTAATTAGTATTTCTTCTCTCTTTTTGTTTCTTTCCCTATTTTTATGATCAATGTTAAGTTATTGTCACTTCAAAATAGCTTGTTATTATCACAAAATTCTTTTTTTTTTGTAAATCTCACTGTAATAACAAAGCAAAAATCTACTATAGATGTATCAAAAATAATAAGAAAGGAATAAAAACACACTACTAGAGTAAATCACTTATACACAAAGGAAGACTATATGAGAGGGAGGGAGAAAGAAAAAAAAGGAATTGAAATAAAATTAGAAAATAATGGCAGTAGTAAGACCTTACCTATTATTAAAGACCTTAAGTTTAAATGGTTAAATTCTCCAGTTAAAAGAGTGATTGAATGCATAAAAACAAGACCCAACTATATGCTGCTTACAAGAAATGCACTTCTAAAGACACATAAAGACTCAAAGTGAAGGGATGGAAAAAGATATTGTATGACAATCCAAAAGAAAGCAGGAATAGTTATGCTAATTTCACATAAAGTAGACTAAATAAAAAGAAGGCCATACATAATAGTATAATGATAAAAGGGTCAACTTAGCAAGAGGAAATAATTATAAATATATATGTACCAAATATTGTATGCACTAAATATAATATAAAGCAAATATGTGTGTGTGTGTGTGTGTGTATATATATATATGTGTATATATATATATATATATATATATATAGAGAGAGAGAGAGAGAGAGAGAGAGAGACACACAATATGAATATATATGAGAGAGAGACAGACCAATGCAATAATAGTAGGGGACTTTTAACATTCCTTCTTTCATCACTGGACAGATCATCCAGATGGAAAATTGATAAAGAAATAGCAGAGTTAGACCACATGAATCTAATAGACATCTACAGGACATTCTATCAACCAATGAATAAACATTATTCTAACATCACATGGAACATTCTCTAGAGTAGATCATATTGTAGGTGCCAAGAAAAGTCTCAACAAATTTAAATAATTGAAATCTTATTAAAGTATCTTTTTTTCTATGATGCAATAAACTAGAATAACAAGAAAAACTTTGGAAACTATATGAATACATAGAGAACTTACTCCTGAACATCCAGTGAATCAAGGAATAAATTAAGAAGGAAATTTTAAAATCTTTTGAAACAAATGGAAAAAAAACCCCAGAACTTATAGGATACAGCAGAATCAGCACTAAGAGGGAAGTTTATAGCAATCAATGCCCACGTCAAAAAAAAAATATGAAGGCTGGGCATGGTTGTGTATTCCTGTAATCCCTATTACTTGGGAGGCTGAGGTAGGAGGATCAAAAGTTTGAGGCTAGCCTCAGCAACTTAGTGAGACCCTGTCACAAAATAAAAAGGGCTGGGGATGTAGCTCAGTGGTAAAGCATCCCTGGGTTAAATCCCCAGTACCAAAAGAAAGAAAGAAAGATAGATAAATAGATCTCACATAAAGAACCTATCATTGCACCTTAAGGAAGTAGAACAACAAGAAAAAACTAAACCAAAAATTAATAGAATGAAAGAAATGATAAATATTAGAACAAATTAAAGGGAGACTAAAAAATTTAAATGATCAATGAAATGAAGAACTGGTTTTTCAAAAGAATAAAGAAAATAAACAAATTCTTAGCTTGACTAAGAAACAAAAGAGAAGACTTATAATATCAGGGAGATTGCAACTGACCACAGAAATAAAAAGCTATCCTTCAACAAATTTGATAACCTAAAAAAATGGACAGATTTGTTGACACACAGACCTTATCAAGACTGAATTATGAAGACATAGTAAACCTAAACAGACAAATTCCCAGGTACATGTACCTTACCAAGACTGAAACATGAAGAAATAGAAAAATTGAACAGACCGTTAATAAGTAAGAAGACTGACTCAATAATAAAGAGTCTCCCACCAAAAATAGTTCAGGACAAGATGCCTTCACTGCTGAATTCTATCAAACATTTAAAGGAGAATGAATACCAACACTTGTTTAAACCATCCCAAAAAACTGAAGAGAGGAGATTCTTCTAAACTAATTCTGTGAGGCCCCATATCAAAACCAGACAAGCTCACAACAACAGAAAAGAGGCTAATAGGCCAATGTCCTTGATGAATAAATAAATAGATGCATAAATCCTCAGCAAGACGATGGCAAACTGAATTCACCAGCACACTAAAGATATTATTCACCACAATCAAGCAGAATTCACTCCAGGAATGCAAGGATGGTTCAACATATGCAATACAACACATCAACAGGAACAAAGAACAAAAATTACCTAATCATTTAAATAGATGTAGAAAGGCTTCTGATAAAATTCAATTTCCTTTCATGATAAAATCATTAAACAAATTAGGTAGAGAAGGAACATACCTGAACATAATAAAGGCCATATATAATAAGCCAACAATTAACATCATACTGAGTGGGAAAAGGCTGAGGGCTTCTGAGATCTGGCACAAGACAAAGATGCCACTGTCACCACTTGCATTCCACATTGTACTACTGGAAATCCTTGCCAGAACAATCAGGCTAAAGAAAACTCCATCCAGTTTGGAAAAGAGGAAGTCATATTGTCCACATTTGCAGATGACATGCTTTTATATATCTACATTAAAAAAAAAACCAAAGACTTCACAGAAGAACTATTGGAAATAATAGATGAATTCTACAAAGTTGGAGGATACAAAATCAACATATAAAAATCAGTAGCATTGCTATATGCCAATGGCAAATACTCTGAAATAGAAATCAATAAAACAGTTCCATTTAAATAAATTTAACCAGAGAGGTGAAAGATCTCTACAATAAAAACTTTAAAGCACTGATTATTAAAGAGATTGAAGAGGACATTTAAAAAAATGGAAAGAGATGCCATGTTCGTGGATTAAAATATTAACGTTGGTAAAATGTCCATACTGCTAAAAACAACCTGCAGAGTCAGTGCAATCCCCATCTAAACACCCATGACATTCTTCACAGAACTAGAAAATACTTCTAAAATTCATTTGGAACCACAGAAATTCCCAGTTAGCCAAAGAAATCTTAGAAACAGAAATAAGAAAACAAAACAAGCATCATTAAATTACGTGACTTCAAAACATACCACAAAGCTGACTCAGTCATCAAAATGGCATGGTTGGTATTGGCATACAGAACAGACTAGGTCTAGAGGTAAACCCACACACCCACAGGCAACTGTCTTCAACAGAGGTGCTGAAGAAACACACTGCAGAGACAGGACATTCTCTTCAGTGAATGGATATTCACATGCAGAACAATGAAACTAGACCAGATTTCTCACCATACACAAAAAACAACTCAAAATGGACAAAACACTTAAAAAAGACCTGAAACCATGAAGTACTGGAAGAAAACAAAGGGGAATGGCTTTAGAACATTGAAATGGGCAAGGATTTTTTTTTTTTTTTGGATTAAAAAAAAAAAAAGAAGCATAGGCAACACAAGTCAAGCATGTACAAATCAAACTAAAATGCTCTGCACAGCAAAAGAAACAATAGAGTGAAAGACAACTTACAGCATGGGAAAAATATCTGCAGTATATACACCTGACAAGGGGTTAGTATCCAGAATATATAAGGAACTTTATCAACTCAGCAGCAAAAACAAACAAAAAAACCAAATCATCTGATTTTTTTAAAAAAAGGGCAATATGCCTAAATATCTATCAAATGAAGATCTATGAATGGCTAATTTCTGGAAAGAAATTCTCAAGTTACTAATCATTAGGAAATGCATGTCAAACCATGGCGAGATCCCACTTCACTGCAGGTAGGAGGGCTGTGAAAACAAGACAAGAGCGAGCGCTGGTGAGGGTGTGGAGGACTGGGAGCCTTGCCCACCGTCGGCAGAAGGCAAATTAGGGTGGCTATTGTGCCAAACAGTGTGAAGGTTCCTCAAAGATGAGAAGTAGAACTGCCCCATGATCTGGCAATCCCTCTATTGGGTGTGTAACCAGAGGAATACATGAATGAAACTGTTTTATTGGAGAGACATTTGCACTTACATGATTTATTGCAGCATGATTCACAATGATCAAGGACTGGAAACAGCCCAAGTGTCCATCAGTCGATGAATGGACAAAGAAAACGTTGTATATATACACACACAGTGGGTACCACTCAGTTACAAAGGAGGATAGATCCTGTCATGTGAGGAAACGTGGTGGGGCCTGGGGGTCCTCATGGTAAGTGGAGTTAAGCCAGGCACAAAGAGACAAGCACTGCATGATTCCACTCATAGGTGGAATTTAAGAAAAGTTTATCTCCTAGATTTTGGGAGTAGAAATAGTGGTTATCCAAGGCAAGAGAGAAGGGGGAGGCATAAGTGAAGTAAGTTCTGATGTTCTCACACAAGGTAATTATAAATAACAACATCCCATATATTTCAAAAACGCTGAAAGAAAGGATTTTGCACGTTTTAACCACAAAGTACTAACAAATGAAGAGGAGATAGATATGTTTACCCACATAGAATGTTATACATTGTACACATTTATCAGAACATCATGTTACCCCACAAATATGTATACTTTTATGTGTTCATTAAAAATAAACAATTTAAAAGAATGTGATTCATGTACATAAAATGTTTACACATTAATTTTTTCCCCTTTGTAATACTGGGTATTGAACCCAGGGCTTTGTGCATGCTAGGAAAGCACTCTACCTCTGAGCTACACCCCCAGCCCTTTTTTTAAAATTTCATTTTGAGCCAGGGTCCTGCTAAGTTGCCCAGTCTGGACTTGAACCTGTGATCTTCTCACCTCTGCCTCCCATATTTCATGTGAACCAGGTGATGGCCTGTGGGAGAGTGCCAGTCTGCTGGGAATTGAAAGGGACTTTGCACCACATGAACAGCCCTGAGATTCTGAACAGGTTGACTGGCACTTGCCAGACATTTTCCCATGGAAACATTGTTATAAGAGGCGTTATGTGTTCCTTCAGCCTCCAGGGCCACCTAAGCCCAAGCCACAGATACAATATTGCTTCTTACTAAAGCCTGGATTGAATTCTCACTTTATTGTTAAGGACATTCTGTTTAATTATGATTGCTTTGATGATATTCATACTTCATTTTTTGGTTGCCAAGGTCAACAAGTTTTATTATTCACACACTTCCTTTCCTTCTAAGTGATTTCACTCCCTCAAAAAATTTCAATACTTATTCAGTTGCCTTTAGAACCATTAGTGACAGAAGAGTAGCTATACAACATTTTAGTAATTCTCATTTGACTTTGTTTTCTATGCCTGGTTCTGAATAGGTTTGGGCTTCCCAAATAATCAGTTTTGATCTCAAAAGATTAAGGTTTGAGACAGAGATTTGCTGATCATGAGTATACTAAGAATGTGCTATTGGAGTTAAAAGCATTTCCAAAAAGGAGTTTCAAAACCTTCTGTATATGGATGGCCCTGATCTAAGAGGTATAATGAATGGATCATTATTGTGGTGACTTTTGAAGGGTGAATAGATTCTTCTTCATGTATATTTTCTGGTTGTTTCATCTTAAAACAATCTGTCAGACTTCCTGATACTCACTTAAATTCTTGAGCTACAGGGCAGTCTTGATTCAAATGTCCTGTCATTCAACCTCCAAAATCAAAACCTTTTTTTTTTTTGTTTTTCTTTTTAATGACAGACCTAATAGTTCAGAACCTTATTTAATCACTGAACTTGAATTAGACATGTATGATAAAGCTTAAACAATGACACTTATATTAATAAGTAAATAATAAGACCTGATATCTGCACAGTGCTTTGTACCTTTCAAAGTAATTTTGTACATTTTTTTTTAGAGTAAATAGAAAGTTGTCTATAATCGTGGCAATTTCAACTACAAATCCATAATGTTTCTTCTAGAGGAACCCCAAAGAGTAGGCATGGTTGTGGGTCAAAACGACTCACCAGGAAAGGACTCCAAAGGCAAATGGGGACTCAGGAAGTGTCCTGTGCACACCATGACAGCATCAAAGACTGCTCTGTCCTGCTTGCCCTCCGTCTCTGTGATGACATCCCATTGACCCGTTTCGGAGAAGTCTGGACGTTTTGTCACGCTGCACACAGTGGTCTACAAGTGACAGACAAACACTGGCTTCCTGCCCCAGCCTCTGAGCGTGGCAGTGCCTGGCTCGGCCCCCAGGCCGGCTATGTGAAGTAGACCAGGCCCTCCCGCAGGAGCCTGTGAGGACTGAAGGGGGGAGTGCGGTAGCGTGTGCATACTCCCAAAGTGGTGGCACCCAGACCAGGACCCAAGACCTCTGAGTGCTTCCATTGCAAGTTTTTAATCCTGGTGGGAAGAAAATGAATTGCAATCCCCGATGCAGTGGAAAGATTGAGGAAGATGAGATTTGCTCCATTGTGATTTCTGTGGTTCAGACTTCTAGTCATTTCTTCCTAATGGGTTTAGTGAACAAAATTACTTTCCTTTTCTTCCCCCCCAAAATAAATTAATTTCATCCCAAATGAGAGTTCAGCATTTAGAGGAAAAATCAGGATATTCAGTATTTTAATGATCTGAGTAGAACAAGAACAGCAGGAGGAGACTTTGTTATCTGCCTTATTTATACAGAGGTAAAAATCAAGAAAATGTTCATTTAAACACCCCTGATAGACCAGCTCTCATTCATTAAACTTGCATAACCCAAAATATCTTACCTTAAACCGAATGTATTTCAGGAGGTCAAAGCGCTCAACAAATTCTTGTAGATAGTCCCAAAATTTCTCATGTCTCATGAAATTGGGATAATCTTCTTGGAAAGGGAAGTCACTATAACATGACATTTCCTTGCAGACATTTGTCACTAACGTCCGATAGACCCTGGTCATCCCATCTTTGGAATCTTCCTGCGGTGAAGGCAGAGTTAGTCGGACAGAATGAAGGAGACAGGCGGAAGAGAACAGAGATCTTGGTGGCTCGTGCTAGCCCAGCTGAGAGGGCGTCACAGCAGTTACTGTTCTACTTGTCATTTTGAAGAGTTCCAGGAAACCCAACATTGGGTCCCCGTGCTATAACGATGAGGAAGCAGTAGTACGATTGGAGTAATTGAATACAGCATCTTCCTCAAACTGCAAGAAGTTGATGAAAGGTAACAGGGCCCCCCAAGACCAACGTCATCCTCAGTGGACTCCGAGAATGCAGGGCCCATGGCCTGCTCAGTGTCCTTTTCCTTCTTTCCTTGCCATGGCTACTACTTGCACACTGGCTCTGGTTATTGTCCTCCTTTGTGGGGGTAACCGGGGATTGAATTCAGGGGCACTCAACCACTGAGTCACATCCCCAGTCCTATTTTGTATTTTATTTTGAGACAGGGTCTCACTGAGTTGCTTAGCACCTTGGTTTTTGCTGAGTCTGGTTTTGAACTCATGATCCTCCTGCCTCAGCCTCCAGAGCCACTGGGATTACAAGTGTGCGCCACCATAGTCCTTTCTGAGCAGGGAACCCCAGCTGATATTCCTAATTATTGTCTATGTATATTTTCAATCACTGTCTCTTTATTGGCTCCTTCCCATCAGCAGAAAACAACCTATGTCCCCTGTACCCCATCTCTCTTCATCCCTTCTCAGTCTGCAGGAAAGAATCACCATTAGCCTCTGTGTTCTCCCGTGTCCCTCAGCTTGTGTCCGCTCTCAATCTCCATCACTCAGCAAAACAAGAAGATCTAAAGACACCGGTGAATTTCTTGTGGCTGAGGCGAACCTGCATCTTTCCCTCCAGTCTCTCCTTAACTCTACCTAAGAAGTCTCTTGCACTTCTAACACAGAACTGGTCACACCATGTTGCAATGATCTGTTTGCTGTTTCTATTTCTCCACTCAACAAAGGAGGGCAGGGTCCCTGTCTGTGTCCTGGCAGAAGGACATTATCGAATGAATGAAAATTAAGATTATCATTGTGATTTGAAGAATAACATTGTAATTTTAATAGTGCTGACATGTGGGTATTATTATTATATTTTATTTGTATTTTTCCTTTTGTTTAATTCAATATTATTTTTTAAAATTAACCTGTATTACTTTAGGAGAAAGAAATCAAACCAATCGTGGTGTCCTGTTGAGGCTCAGACTGTATTAGAAAAAAGTGTTGTTGTTGTTGTTGTTGCTGATGTTGTTTTGCTTTCCCCCTGGTACCCTATTCCCCTAGGGTTTGGACCACTCCTGCTGCATTTTCCATTTTCTCCACCATCTATGAAAGATTGGGCAAATGCCATCTCTTTCTTGAAGGTTTCCTCATTCATAGCAGGTGAATGGATGCTGCTTTTGCTTTTCCCCCTGAAACACTGAGTACTTGGTCCTTCCTGGATCCTATCTTCTGACACCTTCTTATTCTCCCTTAGTCCCTGTTGAATACTCTGCTACTCCCTGTAACCAGTGGTCCTCAGGGCCATTCCTGGCCTAAGGCAGGTATCTAGCCACTTCCAGACCCACTTTCTGATGCTCAAGTCACCTACTCTGAGCACAGCTCTGCACGCAGCATATTCTACTCGTAAGACAGACTGGTCAGCTCCTGGGTTCTTTCTGTTCTGATAATGCAAAAGCTATTACCCTACCCACCAGACCTTCCAAGGCCTGGGATCCTGCCTCACTCTTGCAGGTTTTCTTCCTAAAGACCTGAAAAATACCTGGTGGTTGTGCCTCCACCGCCTGATGCTGGTTTCCTCCCTAGCTGGGAGGTATCCCTGTTCACCAGTGCTGCTCTGCTTACTTGATGGGACACTCTGCTACTTTTAGAATGTCTGCGGCTCAGAAATCATCCCAATACCCTATCAGACTCAAGTCTCCTCCTTTCTCTTCCCTGTCCCCAGCCATGCTCTGCCTGCACTCGAGGCTCCTCCCTGAGACCGTGTCCTGCACAGCGTCGATCCCCGCACCATGCACATGTCTGTGGACAGAGTGAGCTACTCCCTCACTTGATCACCAAGGCAGGCAAGAGCCACCATGTCTGACCAGAAACAAAGCCAGTGGCCAGAGTGTGACTGATGGAAATGGAAGGGTGTGACCACTCACAGTGAACTTCCAAAGTCCCCCGAAGTCATCACTTCTCTCAAAGCAGGTGGGCTCCAGGTTCTCATCCAAGCAGCACTTGATGGAGGACAGGCCACTCACACCAGCTCCAATCACTGCAACTCTCTTGGCCATGGGGTTGGAGGAAGGTCAAGCAGAGCTTCTTCAAGTGACAAGGTTGAAAGGGAGCCCCTGACACAGGAATTTTATAGTGCTTGAAATACCCTTCTTTCACCTTAGAGTGGAGGCAGAATCACATCAGTGCATAGAACATTCTAGAGAACATGATAGGTCATAAAAAAGTCTCAAAAATAAAAAAAAATGAGATCATATACAGTATTCTTTTGACCAAAATACAATAAAGCTAGAAATCAATAACAAGAAAAACTTTGGGAACTATATAAATACATGGAAATTACTTTAGATCAACTGAGCCACAGTCCCAGCTAAACATTTCTTGAAACAAATGAAAATGGAGATACAACATACCAAAACCTATGAGATAACAGCAAAAGCAAAAGTTTTTAGTAATCAATGTCCACATCAAAAAAGTAGAAAGATCTTAAACAACCTATCGCTGCATCTCAAAGAACTAGAAAAACAAGAACAAACTAACCCAAAATCAGTAGAAGGAAAGAAATAATAAAGATCAGAGCAGAAATGAATGAGTCAGACACTAAAAAGCAATACATAAGATTAATGAAGCAAAGAGATAGCTCTTCGAAGATAAACAAAATAGACAAACCCTCAGCTATAACTAAGAAGAGCAGAGAAAGGACTCAAAATCAGTGAAGGAGAGGGAGACATTACAACCGACACCACAGAAATACAAAGATATTAGTGATTTTTAAGAACAACTATGTGCCAACAAATTTGATAATCTATAAGAAATGGATAAATTCCTAGGTAAAAATCTTACCAAGACTGAAACATGAATAAATAGAAAACGTGAACAAACCAATACCAAGTAATGAGATTGTATCAGTAATACAAAGCTTCTCATCAAGGAGAAGCCCACAACCAAGCTAAGCTAAGCTAAGCAGTTAGCTTCACTGCTGATTTTTAATGTTTTTGGTACCAGATATTTAGCTCAGGAGTGTTTAACCACTGATGTACATCTCTGACCCATTTTTTTTTTTTAAATTTTAGACAGGATCTTTCTAAATTGCTTTGAGCCTCACTAAATTGCTGAGGCTGACTTTGAACTTGTGCTCCTCCTGCCTCAGCCTCCCGAGCTGCTGGGATGACAGGCATGTGCCACCGTACCCGGCTTTACTGCTGAATTCCACCAAACATTTAAAGATGTAAAACAATAGAAGAAGGAAGAATTCTTCCAAAGACATTTGATGAGCCTGGGATTATCCTGACACCAAAATCGGACAAGGACGCAATAATAATGACCACCACCACTACCACCACCATCCCCCCCAAAAGAAAAAAAGCTCTAGGCCAGTATCCTTGATGACCATATATGCAAAAATCCTCCATAAAATTCTAGCAAACCAAATATGACAGCATATTTAAAAGATTATGCACCATGACCAAGTGGGATTAATCCCTGGAATGCAAGGATGGTTCATTATATTCAAATGTGATTATGGAAAATGGATCAGTAAAATTCAACATCTTTTCATGATAAAAATGCTAAATGAATTAGGCACATAAGGAATGTATCTCTGCACAATAAAGACCATTTATAATAAGCCAACAGTTGACATTATATTGCATGGGGAAAAGATGAAAACTTTTCAAGATCTGAAACAAGACAAGGATGCCTGCTTTACCATCCTCTTCCACATAGTGCTGGAAGACCTAGCCAGGGCAGTCAGTCAGAGAAAAAAACAAAGGGCATCCAAGTTGGAAAAATTGTCAAATTATCACTGTTTGCATAATTTGATTTTTTAAAAAAAAAATTTAGTTGTCAGTGGACCTTTATTTTATTTATTTATATGTGCTGCTAAGGATTGAACCCAGGGCCTCACACATGCTAGGCAAGCACTCTACCACTGAGCCACAACCCCAGCCCCAGATGACATGATTTTATATACAGAAAACTCCAAAAAACACAACCAAAAATGATTAGAACTAATAAATGAGTTCACCAAAGTTGTAAGATATAAAATCACCTACAAAAATCATTAGTGTTACTATTTGTCAGTGACAGACTATCTGATACAGAAATCAAGAAAACCATCCAATGTACATAGCTGCAAAAAGAAATCAAATACCTAGGAATACATTTAACCAAAGAGGTGAAAAATCTCTATGATGAAAATTGTAAATCATTAATGAAAAAAATTGAAGGGGACCTAAAAAAGTGGAAAGATATCTGATTTCAGGGATTGGAAGAATCAATAGTTTTAAAATGTTCGTACTACCCAAGGTGATTTATAAATTCAATGAAATTCATATCAAAATGCCGATGATTCCAGGTACTGTGGCACACACATGTAATCCCAGTGGCTTGGAAGGTTGAAGCAGGAGGATAGCAAGTTCAAGGCCAACCTCAGCAACTTAGGGAGGCCCTAAGTAGTGAGACCCTGTCTAAAAATAAAAAAATAAAAAGGGCTGGGGATGTGGCTCAGTGGTAAAGTGTCCTGGGTTCAATCCCCAGTACCCAAAATTAAACAAACCAACCAACCAGCCACTGCCCCAAACAATGGTGTTCTTCATAGGGCAGGAAAAAAGGCAATTCTAAATTTCTATGGAACCACACAAAACCTTGAAGTCAAAGCACTGGCACTGGTAGATCTCTGCTGTGCTCTCTCATTAACAACACACGCAAAAGTAGTCATTTATTGAATTGGTAAAGTGAGAAACACACTGAACTGAACAGACAGGTGGCAAATGAATTCATTCAACAGGTGTGCCCTGGGTACCCAAGTGTAGGGCCCCAAACAAGTGGGACTCAGTGATTACATAAAAGCAATAAAGTCTTATAAATCAACAAACAACAACAACAACAACAAAAAGCCACAGTGACGGCCCTCACAGAGACACTGCCGGGTGGAGAGAGGATGACAGTCAAACACGGCATGTGAAAGGCCTGTGACAGCAGCATGCTCTGGGTAGGAAGCTTGCAGGCCCTGGGACACAACAGGACTGGGCAGGAACATGTGTCTGTTAAAGGTTGACTAGAGAACTTACCCATGGCCAAAAAATTGGGGACTTGTATTTTTTAAAATTAACTCATATTTACAAACTATACAGTTTTGAGTAGGGGCAGTCCTTTCAAAATATACTTTAGGTCAGTTTGGGAAGGTCACCAACAAACCTGAAATACAGAGGTCTGAGCTCTGCTTGGCTTCTGCCTCTCACCAGCTGATGGGACCTGGCACAGAACAACAAATGTCTGTGTGCCGTGGTTTTCACATTTGTAAAAAAACAATTTTCTCTTTCTTCCTTTCCAGCTTGAAAGGATTGTTTTTTTTTTTTTTTTTTTTGTGTGTGTGTGTGTGTGTGTGTGTCTGAAAACCAGGTAAATAGTTCCCCCAAATCTACCCAGAAACAAAACCGCACGTGAACTCCAAGGGAGGGAGTGCCGCGGTCTGGAGCGCCGGGAGGTGCCTCAGCGGGACCCTGTGCCCGAAGGCTGCTTGTCCTTTGGCGGAAAGCAGCCCTGCCTTTTGTTTTATTTTCATTTTTAAAAATTTAAAAATTTGTTCTCATTAGTTACACGTGAGAGTCGAGTGCATTTTGACACACTGTTCAAAAACGGAGCACCACTTCCCTTGTTCGGGCTGGACCTGGTGCAGTCACCGGGGCGTGTAATCACAGGTGTGCACAGGTAATGATGTCCTTCCTCCCATTCCCTTCCCAGCCCCTCCCTCCCCTTACGCCCCTTGGCACCCTCCAAAGTTCCTCCCTTCTCCCCACCCCCACTATGGATTAGCATCTGCTTATCAGAGAAAACACCTGGCCTTTGGGTTTTGCAGTCCTGCTTTCTGAACTGGACCTTTGTACAGAAGGAATCCGCACCCCATACTACCCCCCAGCTCTCATCTTCTGGGACATGGAGAGATGTGGGTGGTTTGCACACCGTATCAGGTGTGGGCTTTGGGATTAATCAGCCGCGTTTCTCCTCCTGGGCACCGTGATCTCACAGATCCCCAGCCGCCACCTGCGGAGTGTCTCGGTTTCCAGAGCCTGGCTCTGCTGTCATTCCAAAGAGGACATCAGAGGCAAGCTGCACTCAGGCAGTCCGGGACTCTGTTCTTCTCAGGGACAACTTCTTCCCACCCCCAACGTGACCCTGGTCTCCCGACCACTTCCCTGGGCTTCCTGACTTCCTAACTGTGCTGCTGTGACCTGCACCCAGAGGCTCCAATCACCCTCCTCCTCAGCGAACGGGCTTGGCAAGAACAGCGTCCCCCGCAAACGCAGTTTCTGTAAACGTTTCCCCTAAAAACAAACCCCGGACACTTACCTCGTTACAGGGAGCAGACGCTCGGAGCCGAATGCCAAAGAGGGTGTCTCTCTCCCCTTCTCTCTGAAACCCAAGTTACGTGTCCTAAGAGTAAACCTCAGGCTGACTTTGATCACAGCCCTCTCTGCCTCAAAGCCAAGCGACTGGCCTCTCAGGCTGGTGACAGCAGGAAGCGTTCGCTCTAAAAAGTTGGTAGGGACCGGAGCTCGGGCCTGCGCAGTCCTGGGGGCTGGGCGACGGTGAGAGCGGCCTTCGGATTGGAGGGACCGGCGTCTCCTGCGGTCCCAGGCGCAGTGCCCGGAAGGCAGGCGCGCTGTGCCTCGGGCGCCGGCAGGGGGCGCCAGACAGCCCCCCCCCCCCCCCCCCCGCCCAACCAACTGGGCACAAACTTCTCCCCCTGACTCCTAACTTGGCCTCTTGGAGCATCAGGTGCGGTCGAAAAAGATAGAGCAATTTAGGTGACCTGCATCAAGAGGCTCCAATCAGGTTGTTCCACGGCTGGCGCTTCCCGACTCCCTGAGTGTGATTTTAAAATTGAGGATTCACCAGGAGTTCCAGCGGCATCATCCTTCAGATTGGGTCAGCAGAGGGAGCTGGTGAGGTGTGTCTGGGAAAGCCTAAGACAACCTTCAGACATCCACTCAGTCAAGAGGAACAGGAGGACCACAGTGGAAGCACCCCGCATTCCTGTTCTCTCCACCCAGTGCTGGGAACCTAGCATTGCAGACCGTCTTAGGTCTTGTGTCTGGGGACATTTTCCCACACAGTCCTCTAGAAGTTTCTGAACCAGGAGTTACAAATTGCAAACGTCTACAGGAAGGCAAGAAGTGGGTCAGATAAAGTCTGACTGGAAGCAGCACCTGTGGATTTAGTTTAGATAAATGTTGCCAATATCACAAGGCTTTAGGTTCAACAGAAGCTGCAGATCCAGATGTTAATCTGTTGGTAACAAATTAATTTTTTTCTTTTGCAAAATATAAAGAGACAGTTGAAACTGTTGAAGAACCTGTTTCGTTAAGGAACAACAATGTATAAAAGAGGTTAACACCCACACATGCTCTCGCCCCCCACCCCCATGCTCTGCCCCCCACCGCTCTCCCCCGACCCCGATGGCTCTTGCCAAACCATCTGAAAATAATCTGGAAACATCGGTGCCATCCAGATGCTTCAGCATGGGTCTCACAAGCAAGGGCACAAGCCCTGCCAATCATATTGTCAGTTCCACACTCCATGTAAGAAAGTCTATATAAATTTAATATATAGTCCAATATATAGTCTACCTTAAAATTCCTCCACAAAATGCAGAATGTCCAAAGCGTCCTAGTGGTGTGCTGGAGTTGGCTTGTAGTGAGAGAATGGATTGGAGGGACGGGCGTCTCCTGCGGTCCCAGGCACAGTGCCCGGGAGGCAGGCGCGCTGTGCCTCGGGCGCCGGCAGGGGGCGCCAGACAGCCCCCCCCCCCCACCACCACCAACTGGGTACAAACTTCTCACCTCTTCCAACTCTGAGTTTGAGAATATCAAGAGACTTTGGTCACCGTCAGAAAACTTACACAATGAAAATTGGCAAATGGTCTGGTTGGGTGCCTGAACTCTGAGCCAGTCTTAAACATTTACCAGCACCCTCACCTTTTTTTTTTTAGAAACAACTGTGCACATTTAAAGTACACGATTTGATGAGTCTATTAGGACTGAATACAAACATGAAACCAAAAAGGTAATGAACAAGAAAGGTAATGAACGTAATCATCACCTTCAAAAGTTTCCTCTGTGTGTGTGTGTGTTGGGGGCTGGGGGGGGGTGTTAAGAATACATAACAGGAGATCTTCCATCTTAATTGTTTAAGCACACAATACTGCATTATTAGTTACCTGTGTGTTCTATAGCTGATCTCCTGAGCTTTTTCATCTTTCATTTTGAAAGAGTCTGACCACTCTCCATTCCCTCCCACTCTCAGCCCCTGCCAACTGCCCTTCTCTCTGCTTCTATGAATTCAACTATGTTAGATAGTTTATGTGAGTAGAATCATGCTGTGTCTGTCTGTGTGCGACTAGCCGATTTTGCATAGCATAATCTTCTCCCAGCTCATCCATGTCCTACTTAAGGCAGAATTTCCTTTTTTCAGGCTTAATAATGTTCTATGGTGTGTATATTTCACATTTTCTTTAACCATTCATCTGTTGATGGGCATTTGTTCACCATATTTAGCTATTGTGAACAATGCTACAAGGAAGGGGAGAGTGGAGGTGTGAGACCCTGGTTTCAGTTTTCCTGCATGTACACCCCAAAGTGAGATTGGTGCATCATATACCATCATACTTTTGAGTTTTTGAGGACTTTTCACACTGTTTTCCATAATAACTCACCATTTTGTATTCCTACCAAGAGCATGGCAGTCTTCTCATCCTTCCTGGTGTGTGTAGCTTTGTTTATGATAATAGCTATCCTGTCAGGTGTGGGGTGATAAATCCTTGTGGTTTTAATTGCATTACCTAACAATTAGTGGTGTTGAACACCTTTACCTCTTGGTCATTTGTGTGTTTTCTTTGGAGAATGTTAAGTCCTTTGCCAATTTTAGAATCAGTTATTTGTTTTTAACTTCTGGCCTCTTCTCAGATATGTGGTTCGCGGTCTTTCTCCCTCCCACAGGATGCCTTTCCTTTGCAGTATGCAGGACGTGTAGTGTGGTGGAATTCCACTTGTCTGGCTTTGCTTTTGCTGCCTGTTCTTTTGGTACCTGTTATGGTTTGGAAGTGAGGTGTTTCCTAAAAGCTCCTGCTCATGCAGGAATGCTCAGAGGTGAAATGACTGGTCTGTGAGAGCTGTCACCTGATCAACCCGTCCTAGTTCGAATGGGCTGACTGGTGGTTCCTGTAGACAGGTGGGGCGTGGTGGAGGAGGTGGTCACTGGGGGCTGTCCTGAGGCTATGCCCAGCTTGGCCTCTGGAGGTGCATCTTCCCTGTGACCCTTCCCACCTGTGCTTCCTGACCCCACCATGAGCTGAGCAGCTCCTCTACTAGGTCCTTTCCCCATGTTTGCTGTTTTGCTTTGGGCCCAGAGCAATGGAGTCAGCCATTTATGGACTGAGACCTCTGAAACCATGAGCCTCAGATAAATGTATCCTCTCTAACTCATTCTTTTCAGGTATTTTGGTTACAGCGATGCCAAAGTTGGCTAATACAGTGTCATAGCCCAAATTTCATTGCCAAGACCAGTGTCAAGAAGGATATAATGAGAAGTTGGCTGTTTGCACGTAGATTGCTTTGGGAAGTGTGGATATTTTAGCAATATTAAGTCTTCTAACCCATGTTTACATTTAATTATTTAACCTGTTTTAGTCGATGTTTCTGTATGGTGTAAGATAAAGGCATTCTTTTGCATGAGGATTTCCAGTTTCTTGGCCGTATTTATTAAAGAGGCTCCTTCCTGTTGTATATGCTTGGCACTCTTATCAGATGACCATGTGTTTGTGGGTTTGTTTGGGGAACTGCATCCTGTTCTGTTGGTCTCTATGTCTGCCTTTATGCCAGCGCCACATTGTTTTAATTACTAGAGTGTCGTAGTATCATTTTAAACCGGGAAGTGTGATATCTACAGTTTCCTTCTTTCTCAAGATTGCCTTGGCAATTTGCGGTGTTTTGTGGTTCCATGAGAATTCTAGATTGTTTTTCTTTTCTATCTCTCTAATCCAGGAAGAGTGTCTCACTGTTAGGTAGTAGTTTAATAATGAGCAGTGAAACATGAACCAATAGCACAGCAAGGCGTAGAGTTTCTCTGAAATGCCTTTTTTTTTTTTACACATTTGACAGGCAAAGGCTGCAGAAGGTGGACTCTGGTTCTCCTGGTGAACACCAGACAGTTATCAGTTTGGAAGCAGAAAAGTTTCCTGGTCGTTCTCTGCTTGGAGACATGTACTCTGTCTGGAGAGTGTGCTTATTAACCTACAATAAAATTTGCTTGCTTGATTTTCATGGGACACAAGAACTGAGGTCTGAATCGTCAGCTCCCACTCTTCTGTGACACCCAACGTGGTGCCTAGACTCAGATTGACAGCACCCTCTGCAGGAAGGTGCTTGCAGTTCACCTGTTCACCTCCGGGTTTGGGCTGAGGCTATGTCCAGCTTGGCCTCTGTTGCCTTCCTTTGGCCTTGGACTTCTCTGTGAACTCTTTCCTCTGCCAACATTCCCTCCATGTGTCACACCTACGTTCTGCCTGCCCTTATCATCTTGTTGCCTTTGCTCAACTTTATGGCAGTCAGTGACCACATTGGCACCTTGTGTTTTCCACTCACAAACTTAGGCTCTCTTTACTCTCTAGCTCCTTTTTTTCTCCCCTTTTGATTTTTTTTCTTGCATCTTTCTTCCCACTGCTGCGCTGAATAGAAGTGGCAAGAGTGGGCACCTTGTCCTGTTCCCTAGGTTAAAGGGATAGCTTTCAGCTCTGCACCACTGCGTACTCTCCCATGGGCTGTCTCAATATGGCCTTTGGTAAGTTGAATTAAATTCCTTCTACACTTAGTTTTTGGGAGTTTGTTTTCTTTTAGTCAGAAAAAGGTGTTAAATTTTTTAAAAGCGTGTCCTCCGTCTATTGAGATGATTCTATGATTTTTATCCTTCAGAGTTAGAGAATGATCCAGGAGAAAGGGACATGTAGTGTTTTACCTTAATTGATTCTTTATGTTGAGCCTGAGAATGGAGTAAAGTTTATAGATTGCATTTGGCTGTCTTCCTTATTCTGCCACAGTTCTCCAGCTTCCAGGAAGTGCAGTCTAAGAGTGGTCAGTATGTTCCAGTTTGATAGTCCTGCAACTATTCTCCAATAGCCTTTTCACTAAAGTCCTTATTTCTGCTTGTTCCCCTGTAATTCATTCTCCAGAATGATCTAAGTTGTAAAGTAGAGCTCAGCCCTCTGACATATAAGATGTTGAGTGAAGGGATCTGTTCTCAGAGTTAGAGAATGGTCCAGTAGAAAGGGGGCAGTCTGCTTGAGGGGACAATTATCTGAGCAAAGTTCATGGGAAGTGTGGAAGGACGGGATCCATAGCCCAAGTGCAGGGATGGGGCTTGGGGACACAGGTGACCTGAACTTACTATCAGGAGTGTATGGGCACAGCAGCAGGTGGACCCAGAGATGTGGAGGTGGAAATCTCTTGATATTCTCTGCTAACTGAGAGTGGGGTGGGAGGGAGTGGTATAGGTGTGTGGGGAGAGGAGAGAGACCTGGGAGTGAAGGGATTAGGGGAACCTGGCAGGATTTGGGGCAGCAGGGTAGACTGGAGTCCAGGAGTGACCAGTTAGGGTGCTGAGTGCTTTTCTTCTACCCAAGGGCAGATGCTCAGAGGGAGGTTTGAAGAAGCTGGAAAGGTGGATTTTGACCAGAGCTGGAGTTCTGACATGCAATTATGAATGAATGAAAGGGGACAATGGAGTTGGGAGAGTAAGTGGATTTGACATTAGCTGAACTGAGGGTGATCTCTCTGAGACAGCTGACCCCATCCTCAGCTCCAAGCATAGGTGTTTGGGTCTCAGGTGAGTCCCAGCTCCCTTGCAAATGATTGCCTTAGGAGGAGACACCGAAGCTGTAAGGAGGATGTAAGATGCAAGGAGAGATTCACTGGAGACTTCAGTGTGTGTGTGTGTGTGTGTGTGTGTGTGTGTGTGTGTAAAAGCTGAGCTGATGTAACAAAATAAATAATACAATGGCTCAAATAAGAGAAAAGTTCCTTCTGTCACACAACAGCTCGACGCCGAGTCTAGGGCCATAAAGCTACTTTGCGACCTGGGCTGTTCAGGAACCTTGTTCCTTCTATTTGGGTTGCTCTGTCATTTTTCAGGACTTTGTCCTTTTCTGCATGATTAACACTGGATTGGTGCCATGACCATGATGTAGCTCACACAGAAGATAAAGCAAGGGCTATGTTACATACCTTATTTCTATTCACATTCCCTTTGCAAGACTGGGGCCATGTGATCCTATTAGTGCAAAGGAGGCTGGGAAATGCAGTCACTAGCCAGGTGGCACGTGACCAGGAGGAAGGGATAAACACACCTTTGGATACCTGGAAAAGCTCTAGAAGTTCTTTTTCTCTCTTCTGAGGATTGTGGTCTGGGATTTTGGAAGCTGGCCTCTTATGCTAAGCATGGGGCTGCTCCAGGGATAAGGGCAGACCCATGGAATCATGGAAGCCACTGGTTAAGTCAACGTGAAGCTCTGTGAGGCAGGAGGTACTGGGGCTGCTATGCTGTGAAGGGAACACTGGCTTGGGAAAGGCCGTGGCTTGGTCCAGGTCACACAGGTAGCAGTGGCAGAGTGCGTGATCCTGAGCTCTGGGCCTGGTGCTCTAGCCCCTCCCCAGGGGGCATACCAAGAGGTCCAGAGCACTGGTGTGCAAGAAGGTAGGTTCAGTGCCAAAGGCTGGTCAGCGGGGGTACTATTTGTATACGTTAAAAAGAGCTTCAGAAAATATAAAATTATCCTTGGAGATAAAATGCCTTCTGATTTAAAGGGTGTGCAAGAAAGTCTGCGAAGCCAGGGTGTTCTCTACATTTCTCTTTTGTTAGATTTCTGGGCAATAAGTAGTTTAGTTGTGTTTTTTCTTTCTGGGATTATTTATTTAAATTTAAAATCCGAATGCAATGTTTTTGCAGCACTGTGGAGTGAACCAGGCCTTGTGCCGGCGGGGCAAGGGCTCTACCTCTGCACTACACCCTCAGGCCTGATGCTGCTGTCCAGTATGACAAAAAGGGGTGGTTTCTAGGCTGGGAATTCGATTCTATCATGTCTGTTTTATACTTTGACCGTAAAGTAGGCCTAGTATAGTCATAGTCCAGAAAAGGTAGGGGAAACAGGGGAAAGATGTATGTGGTGTGCACAGACAGGGAGCCGTGAAATCTGGGATACAGCAGGAAAGAGTGCACTGAGAGACGGGGTTCACACACGCCCACAGAGTAGGAAATGAGAGAAACACAGGTGCTCCTGAGGACTCTTCTGAGGTCACTGCTAAGTATTCTGAAGTAATTTGTCTTAAATGACAGAGAGCCCTGGATGTGAGTTCTGGAGGCTGTCGTCCCCCCTGTTACCTGTTTACTTGGACAAATCAGCTGACAGCTTTTTGTCTGAATTTTCTTACTTATTAAGTTTTGTAAGATACTTGCCTCCCCAACCCCATAATTATTATCGTGAGGACTAAAGGGGAGAATGGACGGTACTTATTAATTTTAACTATGGCTTAGGATGTGCAACATTACAATTACCCCTTTATAGAATGCTTTTTTTTTTTTAGTACTGTTGAAATAAATGAAGACAGACCTGGCTAAGCAAGATGTTCGGCCCCTGTCTCTAGTGTCTGGCATAGATTCAAAGGCGGGCAGAGGAGTTTTCATAATGAAGAACAGAGAAGGCTTCTGATGTCCCCTTCTGGAGGTTGCTGGCATGGGGTGGCTCAGCAGAAGTGAGACAGCATGTGGAACTGGTGTGGGGAGCTTATCGGGTTTTGTTTGGTGCTCCTGCGCTGGAAGTGAAGCCAGAATCAGACAGGCAGTCAGTGTAGATAGGTAAATGGAGTCAGGTCGGATCAAGGAGGCCAATTTTGAGTGAGTCTGGGAAGTTGGAGACTGTCTCCTGAGGGATTAAAATGTTAATCCCTTGAGACCCCTTCTTCCACCCTTATCAAGAGCCTGCCCCTGCCCCAACCTGCTTCCAAGGTAACCTGTCCCAGGAATAGCCCCTCCCTATAGGGAGCTATAAGGTTGCTAATGTGTCCTGGGCTGCTCCATCCTGCCCTACCCCTTCAGCCCACCTGTCTCCCACCTTTTGGTCATCCTGAGGTGAGGTTTGTCATCCAAGCCCATTAATGAGGCCAAGGGAAGGCAAAGCCTTCTCTGACCAGCATCACGTGTTTGTCAGCTGTAGCCCTGGGGTGGGCAGGCTGGGTTAGCAAAGCACTGACTGGCTCTTTGCTTTTGCTCCTCTTTCTCTGTCCCTGCTAGCTCTCATTCTGTCCCTGCTAGCTCTCTGCTTGGCTGAGTTCTTTTTCTAATGGATTCCAGTGGGATTTGGTTGCAAAGGCAGTGCCCTTTGCATAAAAAAGAACAAAAGACCACTCAAGACCAGTTTCTAGGGTTCTTTCTTTGTCTTTATTCAGCCACATAAAAATATCCTTTGGGTGCAAAGCAGTCTTTTGTGAGGTGGGCCGGGGCTCTTGGGTGAGGTCTTTGGGAACAGATTTTGCTGGACAGCTCTAGGTGTGCTGCCCAGGATAGCTCTCTTCCTAAAATGTTTCAGGACTTCCCAGAGCCTTCAGGCACACAGAAGTCTTGGGCATCACCCTCTAGCATTAGACATAACAGGTGGGAGAGGCTCGGGAGTATCAAAGTCTCCCCTGGAGCCAGTTGGGGAGGAGGGTGGTGGCCTTCAGCATGTAACTGTGGCTTCTAACTGTGAAGGCTGTGTCACTGTAAGGGAGGGGTCAAAAGCTGTAATCTACTCTATGCATCGGAAGAGCCTTTTGGAAGATCTTTTCCTTATAGAAAAATCAGGAAAATAGCAACAAGGAAAGCCAGAAAACTAATGAGTTTAAACAGACTTTCAAAGGAAGACGGGGATTCTCGTACAGTTCGAGTTTTGGTGGCCTTGAGGGTTCGGTCCCACTGTGTCAGGATGGTGTTTCTGGCTCCTTGCCATTTTCCTGGGCCTGTCAGGCGGAACTGGTATGGTGAGCAGGGACCAAAGAAGATGGCCAAGGCCAGGCGTGGGTCCGTCAGGAGCAGAGAGAAGAGGTTGGGCTTTGCATTGATATAGGTCAGGAGCTCGTCTATGTATTCGATGTAATCCGATTGTAAAGCCTTGCAGTAGTGCAAACCGAACCTTTGTAAAAGGAAGATGGTGGTGGGGGGAGACAAAAAGACAACACGACAATAACCTTAGAACACAGCTGCCGCCTCCTTCTGCCTCTTTAAACTCAGCTATCACTGCATTTGCCTGGTGGGAAGAGCCAGGACACTGTGGGTGGAGTCTCCGCAGTGCTGGTTGTGCGCCAGCAGCTTCCTCTGCAAGGGCCCGCTGGCTTGCACCCTGGGGCTGAGGCTCCTCTTTCCTTGGCCAGCTCTTCTATTGACCCCACCCCGCGAGTCTCCGATGCTCCAGAAGCTCCCCTCTTTTCCCCAGAGTAACTGCACCTCTCTGCTCTAGTTTCCCACCTCCCTGTGATTCAGAAAACGCGCCTATGCGGTGCACTCACCCACTGGGCTTGTTCTGTTTCCTTTCCTCCACTTCCTCTATCCTGACGCTAGGTGGCGGCAACGTATGCAGACCTATGGATAGACAGGACCATGCAGTTTGACTTTGGTGCCCGCTTATGGACAGGGGAGCTTTACTCCGTCGTCCTTTATGTCCAGTGCCCTGCAACTCATCAGCTCTGGGGAAAACGTCCTCTGCCTGAGCTGATGGTGTGCTCCTGGCAATTCTGTCACCCTCAGAAAGCACAGGCACCCCTTCATCTCACTACTTAATGCAGCAGAACATCACAGTGGGTTCAGACTTGTCACTCTGTTGGCCAAACTTTTACATTTTAATTGAACCTGTCAATGCAGTCAAAATAACAGGAAGATGGAGTTTATATTTTTGATACCTAGTGTATCACTTGTGCTGGTAAATGGTCCAAGTCACCCTGACAGGCTAATCCAGGGAACTATAGAATGGATCCTGCTTTTAAAGATGCTGTCATTTTAAATGGCAGCTGGTAATGGTTTCAAAATCTCCAGTGTCCAAAGTCACCTGCCCTGCTGCTTCCCACACTCACCTTTCAGGACTTGGACCACCCATCGAGCTTGTACCTCTCCTGTGGGTATCATGGAGCCAAAGGGCTTGATGAGGCCAATCACAGCCAGGGTTGGCTTTTGCAGGTGCGCAGGGAAGACATACTTGTACAGAGATGCCTGGCCACCTTCAACTTTCACAACAGATTCATCGAGGAAGGGGAAAGCAAAGGTGTACCCAGTGGCAAAGACGATGATGTCAACGGGCTCCTCCTTTGGGGTGTTGCTGAAGAGCACGGAGTTTTCCTTCACCTCTTTTATGCTGGGCTTGATCTGCACCTTGCCCGTGATGATGCAGCCCGGGAGGTCGTCGTTTATCACGGGCTCTTTTAACTGCACCCTGAACCAAAGCACAGGCAGGGGAGAGCGCTGACCAAACAGCTTAGCCTCCCTCCTCCTCCCCTAACTCTCCAGTCGGGGCCTCTCCCTGGCTGGACAAGAGGTGCCAGTCTTAGTGCCAGTCTTGGGGGAAGCTCCCTCGGTGGAAGGGGATTCAGGGATGTCCAAGGTTGACAACTGATTAGAGTTTGGGAGCCTGTGAGGAGCCAATGCGTTCCCAGCCCCTGTTACCCTCACTGTCTTCAGTATTCAGCAATCACCTGTCATCTAGAGATCTCCCAGTGCTGAAGGACTGGGAGGGGAGCATCTGTATCCTGGGAACACTGCTGGAAGCTCTAGCCAGTGCCTTCTCTTCCAGAAAGC
This sequence comes from Spermophilus citellus, assembly GCF_964194105.1. NCBI lineage: Eukaryota > Metazoa > Chordata > Mammalia > Rodentia > Sciuridae > Spermophilus > Spermophilus citellus. Next base: position 160,612,436 of record NC_138187.1, read on the forward strand.
AGTTGTGTAAGGAAAACCCATGTGTTCAAAGGAACCAGGCAAGAGCCGTCTTCTATGGCTATATCTTTGAGATCGTAAGACGAGCAGTTTGTGAGTTGCTCTTGCATAAGCCGTTTTGGCTTATGGTGAATGCACAGGAAGAGATGGTGTGGTGAAATGGAGGCAATGATGGTAATAAGGGTGGTTCCTTGTCCAACTGCTTATATCTAACAAAGCTTGGGCAAGCCATTTAGGACCTATAGGCTTCCTTCTATTCACCAACACCTGGGACACTGACACTTGCCATCCTTAAGTCATTGGGTAGAATGAAGAACATATGGCAAAGGACAACCTGCATTGAAGAGAGGAGATACCATAGCTCTATGTATGTACTATGGACAGAGTTTGTGGTGGAAGGAGTCCCAGCCCCTGAGATGCCTGGAGGCAGGGAGTGGAGATAAGAAATGGGTGGTGGTGGTGGTGGGGACAATAGAGAGAAGGGCATGTTGAAAGCACAGGACGGGGCTGCAGGCCCCCAGTGGTGACTGGGACCACCCATCCATGTTGGTCCAGACTGAGGTCTGGAGGGAGACCAGACAGGATCTCCAGCTGCAGTGTCAGCTGGTAGTGGCTTTCCACCCTGTAAACCTACTGAACGCAGAAGTAAGACTTTTGGTTCTTGCTGGGGGATAAGTTGTAGGTTGTAAATGAAGAGACAGACTGACATCACGGTCATCTCTGCCATGAGAGAGGCAAGGAAGGGCAACTGAAGGATTCCATTTTTCCAGTATAATGAAGCAAAGCAAGTATGTTGTTTTGTGAACAAAGTCCGTTTGCTGCTGTGGAGGCCCATGTAGCTTGCTGAGGCCCCAGTGCCCACTCGCTGCTCAACCAGTGCAAGTGACTGTATTTTGCTAAGCCTCCATTTCCCATAGTAATGAGGAGATGATGATAACTCCTACCTCAAAGAGCTGTTCATAGTACACCATTCACCCACTGATCACTTAGGAACAGCAAGCTACTATTATCAAGGGGAATCAAATGCAGTTTTGGTTTGTTGTCGTGTTGCTGTGACCTTGCCTGGCTTGCATATGCCACTCAGAGCCCATCTCCCTGATAGCCCTGGACAGATAGCTTATATTTACCTGTCGTCTGGTGCTAATCCATAATTTACATGATCGAACCAGCTGTTCATCTTTCTTGCCAGCAACCAACTCACAATTGGAGTTGGGAGAGCATTTCTGAACATGTTCTGAAATCGTGTTGTGAACACCATGTCCCACGGGTTCCCTGAGTCCGAGACTCTGCTCATCACCCATGCCCCTCCAGTGGTGCTGAGGAACACCTGGAAGCAATCAGAGATTCGAGATGGGTCATGACCTGAAAGGCACCATGTGTCTGTCACCCTCAAAATGCAGACCTAACGAGATAGTCTTGGCTCTTCTAAGCACTCTTTTATTATTATTATAATATATAATTATAAGTTATTATAAGTTATAATTATAAGTTATTATAATATATAATTATAAGTTATTCTAATGGGATAATATTTGAATATGTAGCGTATTAAAGCATTATTGTCTGCCAGGCTTGAGATACCTGGGGACCTCGTGGGAAGATGCTGGGCAGGGATCGCAGGTACCTGCACTAATTCCACTTGTTTGCAATGAGAACAGGCTGTGGAAGCCATCAGGGCTGTCTGCAAAGGTAATTTCTCCACACACTACTGGTTTAACTGGCAGTAAAATTCAGTAATACAATCAGTCTTTTTTTTTTTTTTATCAGATTGGCTGGCTGAGTTTACCACCCAGTTCACTAAGCTCATTGTTGTATTGGTACCTACAGGACAAGTAATTTCCTGTGTAATTGTTCAAAACACACACACACACAATTGGTTAACTCATCCATTACTCCGTTAGTTCAAGACAACTGATTCAACAGTGCTCATCTCCCACCTGACAGGGCACGAGGCCTCAGCCACAGCACCAATGCTTTTGTCTGACTTTATGACACGGAGTATAGCATCTGGCACTGCACATGGCCGGCGAGAGCTGCAGGCCATGGCTGCTCTGACGGCCTGTGCATGACCCTGCCTCTGACATGACGCCGAAAAAGAGGTGACCTTTCAGTGGATATGAATTGTGACCCAAGCTAAGGGGGGTTTCTTTGCTGATGATAAGATGTATGCCAAAGCATGTTTTCTGATTAAAGAAACTTCCAGATGGTTAGTGACACAGAAATAACCCTACGTCACACCCACATGAGGTGGGCCCGGGGGATGGACCTTTCCCTTTCTTTAGATAATTCACCCTAAGTGCCTTCAAATCAATCAATCCATCTGTCAGTCAGTGAATCAGTCATCAAGCCCTTGGCCTCCTCTTCTGCATGCAGGGAGACCAGTGGCCCCACTTCAGTGGCTTGTTTTGGTGATGAGGTGGCCACGCAGTGGAAGGCGTTTAGTGCAGTGCTTGGCAGAGTCTCCCAATCAGCAGTTACAATTTCTGCAGTCACCATCTCCTAACTGTGACATTTCCACTGCAGTGGGCCCACTGGGGGAGGGGCATGGACCCCCATGGGGGAGTGGCAACGAGTAAGGAAAGATGGGGCAGGTGGGAGACCTTAGCCAGAAACAGTTGCCGGGATCCTCTGACTTCCGGGACTGGATAGAGAAGAGGTGTGTCCCAGAGCTCTTGCTGGTTGACTGGGAGAAGCTGGTTTTGGAGGAGAGAAGACAACTGGATTTCACAGTAAAATTCATGAACACTCAATACAAACTATGAACACTCAATAAAAATCTATTGTGTGTTAGGCTTTTGTGCTCCCTGAACATCTGTCACGGTGTCAAACGCAGCCTGAGACATGCCTCCTATGACAAAGCTCTTCACTAAGTCACATCAAGAGCGGTACCTTCTTTGCCAGGTGGCTGGCCTCCACAGCAATGTCTGTGCCGGAATTTCCCATTCCAACCACAAGGACTCTCTTATCCTTAAACATGTCTGGATATTTATACTGTCGGCTATGAAAGTACTGGCCTTTGAAAGTATGTATACCTAGACATAAAACAAGGTCAAGTAGAAGATTTATAGGGTCAGTGAATAAAGTACTAATATTTTTCGGTTGATAGCACCCTTTTGACAGATAATTCAGGTTATTTTTACTAATGCATTCAAGTTTGAGGAAATCTGAAATACAAATTCAAGACTTTGTAAAATATCGTCAGGGAATGACTCCATGTTATTAGACGGGCTGTGAGCTGTACCTACAAGATGGTTAACTCCTGAGCTGAAGCATTATGGCATAAAAATGTTTTGAGCAGGAGTCCTTACGTTTAAGGGCTGTTGGAAGTCAGTGGGAGGACGTTCTGTTCACTAATACCCGACTCTTCCACACTGCATAGCTTTTCACCTCCAACGGACAGGAGTAGAGAATCTAAAGGGAACTGTGAACCAGTGCCTCTACTCGGGGACATCCGCTGTGTGCCTGCCACTGTGCTAGACGAAATGGGGAAATAAGACAAATTCACCAAGATCCATGTGACCTTGGGAAGTTCACTGGTAGTTCACCTCGGTGACTGACAGTAACTTGGCCTGAGTTTGCTGAGTCATCCAGAGAAAACTGGGTTGTGGCCGACACCAGGATTTTGGGGCTAGCTGTATCTCAGGCAGTCAGTGCCAGACTAAACTTATTGAGACATCCAATGCAAACGGAGACTCTTTGAAAATTCTCTCAAGGCCATGTTTCACAATCAGAAGTAATTTGAACTGAACAAAGAACCAGTTGATAAGATACTGAGATTCTCCTGGGGGATAAAGGTATCTGCTTGTGAGTAGTGGCCTTGTCAAGACCAGGTGACCCTGAACCCTTAGGATTCTAGCTTGAATCCTGGTTAAAACCTGACCACAGTCCAAAGCTTACAGAATATAGCCTGGATGCAAACAAGTTCAAATATTAACTCAGTACAGAAACCCAACATGAACCCCTGAGAAGGGAAAGCTGAAGTCTTTGGGTTACCTTAGATTCTCCCTGGAGTAGGCTATTTGGGTCACCAAGAGACAAAACAGACTTCATATGGCTGAGTTGCTTTCTTACCTCAACGTGGATAGAGTGGGAACTTATATTAGGTGAATGTGACTGTGTTAGTGAATACCAGACTGTATATAGCTGAGTGAATAAAAATAGTCATTTGGGGGAGATTCTGCATTTATTTTAATTTTGATACCTATTATTTTTACTAAGACTTTTTGGAATACCTCCTTTGGAGTTTCCTCCAGAACCGGTGACACATTTTTTATTAGGGTTAACAACCACCCCAGGGTGTATGTGCAGACCAGGGCGCCTGCTGTTAGGAAGGAAGGGGGCTGTAGAGATTGGGGGGCTGCATTTCAATCCAGATCACAGACTCCTGGTGCTCAAAGGCACTGTGACAGCCCTTAGCTGGGGGTTTCAGATTGGTAGTGGCTGGTTAAGTCTCACAGAGCCTCCACATGCTACTGGGTGGGGTGATCCACGCTCCTCCGTTTATGGAGGAAAGAAGCCATGGGAGGTAAAAGATGATAAGCTCTAGTTAGTTATGTCTCTTAGAATTCATGCCTTCTGGGTCCCAAGCTCATCCTGTTCAAACTGAGCACATTCGGCCTCGTGCGGGCAGGGTGTGCTTTATCCTACTCTGACAGGACTCCTGAGGTGGCTTCTAGGGCAGATCTAAGACCATGGGAGGCACATGACTTCACTGAACATGTGTATTGGTATCCCTCCAGGTCATACATAGACTAATTCCTCCACTGTACACCCGTGAAACTGTATTCATACCTTCAATGCAGACCACATGTGGTCGTGTGCTCGTCTATACTGCTAGCACCTTGTGTAATTCACCAAAGGTGATGAATCTGTCCAGTTTCCCCTGTGCTGTGGAACTTTCTGGATTCTCTGGATGACCCTATGCCAGGCACTCTTTCCTGAGAGATCAGAGGAATGGCTGCTTGGGGCTTTGCTCTGCAGGTGAGAACTCGGAGGTGTGTCGTCTTGTGGATGGAGAGCATCCATAATTGGGTGTGTTAGAGCAAAGCCTGTTGGACACTCAGACCCTGCAACCTGAAGCACCATTTCCTGCCTGGGAAGAAGACTGAACTTGTTCTTTTAATCCAGTGATTCTGTTCTATGGCAGTTCTCAGGATATGTATTATCCTAATTGGACCTGACTTGAGAAGTCTCTGGGGAAGATTCAGAACCTTTGGAAGAATATTATTGTTTAAGACGAGTCTTGGGATTACTCCAGACCATATTGAGATGACTTCGACTGAGTTTTAACATTTTTTTAAAAAATATTTTTTTAAGTGGTTGATGGACTTTTATTTTAATCATTTATTTATATGCAGTGCTGAGAATCGAACCCAGTGCCTCACACATGTGACGCAAGCACTCCACCACCGAGCCAGAACCCCAGCCCAGGAGTTTTAACATTTTAAATGCTTACTGCAGGTGAAATAAACCAAACTATTGTGTTTTCTATTCCCTTCAGTTGAAGTCCAATTGAAATTTGGCACAGATTGACATGAATTATGATTGCAAAAGCTAAATAAAGAAAGTAACACCCAAAGGTGTCTGGACTTGTCTCCCCAGGTTCCTTTCTCTGTTGACTATTTATTGATCCACTTCCATAAACCCCTAATCTAGCTAATTGCTGTGGCTCATATAAAACAAACAAAAAATGGAATTGCTCTTTCCTCTGTTCACAGGTTGACCTTTGGGGCCTCTAAGCTCAGCTCTGGCACTGTGCGGATGCTGCTGAGGTGAGCAGCTTGTTCAAGTGGCCCATGTTGCCGGGTGTCACTTAAGGAAGAACAGGGAACCTCAGGGACATAAAGCTGCTCACTAAGTTACCTGTCATTCTCTTCCATACTCATTGGTTGTTTGAAGAAATGGGCTAGTTAGAAGAAGTGCCAATCACGAAAACTGTTCCCTGACAGGTGTTTACTGGAGGAGCCATAGGGGTGCATCCCCAGACCAATCAAGTATCAGCATGGGTCCCACGAAACCATTGAAGGCCATATGCAGAAAGCGCTCTGTGTACCTGGAAAGGAGTCCAGTGGCAAATGCGGGGTGGTGAGATAACCAGTGCAGACCATGACCGCATCAAAGGTGGCAGAGCTTTGCTTCCCTTCATGCATTGTGACCACCTCCCACTGGCCAGAGACAGCAAAATCTGGGCGTTTTGTCACACTGCAGACTGTGGTCTGAAAAAAGAATCACAGACGTGATTAGCAGTTGTCAAGGGGCCCTTAGTGACTTGCTGGCTAATGTGCCAGTGGACATTTCAAAAGTTCTAGAACAAAGACCAAACATAATTAATAAGCACCTCATTCAAATCAAATCAGGCTCTCAGACTAACCATGATTTCTTGGCTGGAAATACTCTAAGCTTGGGGTCGTGGAGGGGGTAGCCAAAGATTTTAAGGGACTTGCTCCAATTCTCACAGCAAGTGATAGAACAAAGATTATACGGAAGGTATCAGATGTCTCTTAGTTTTTGTTTTTTGTGGTGCAGTGTTCTCTGTCACAGAGCCCTAACAACAGTTCCTTTAATAGAAATATGGATGTATCCTTGAAGACATAGTTTGGTCCCAAGTATCTTAGATTATGGAAAGTTCTATAGAATATGTTGCTGAAATTTTTCCTGACCTAGAGAGCTTTTGAAAATTGCTAAGCTTATGGCCTGAACATTTGGGAGTAGTATAAATTCAAATAGCTTATTTTTTGTTCTCATTGAGTACATACATGTACGTGAGTATTAGAACTCAGGAAGTTTATTTATTTACTTGCAGTACCAGGGACTGAACGCAGAGTCTTGTGCATGCTAGGCAACTGACTTTGCCTTCAGCCCCAGGAAATATATTTATAGTAAACCTAATATAAGTCAGATTTAAAAGCAAAAAAAAAAAAAAAGCACTAACAAAGATACTTTGTTTTTTATTCTTTTCAATTTTCAAGGAAGATGGGCTTCTCAGGTCTTCCTATGTTCATATTATTCAATATGCCTATTGAGTTTCTACATTTGTATTATCAACTCTGTCTTTTAGAAAAGGTGTCTTTGAGCTTGCCAGTTCAGCTCTTCTTTACAGAATCCAGAGCTGTTCTATAGAGAAGTAATAGAAAATAGGCAGGAGAACACTTTCTGACTACTAACTGAAGTTTGTGTCTTACCTTGAATTGAATGCATTCCAGAAGGTTGAACTGGTTTGCATACATTTTGAGATATTGCAGGAAATGAGAATTTGGCACATAGTTTGGATAATCTTCTGGGAAGGGAAAATCCGAATAACAAGACATCTCCTTGCTGCTGTTGGAAACCACAGACTTGTAGAGGCTGGCTCTACCCTCTTCAACATGTTCCTGTAGAAACAGTGCTCATGGGTGAGCAGGCATGTGTGCGTGCACACAGACACACACATTCACAATGGATGTAAACCTTTTAGAAATCTCAACATTGACCAAGCTTAAGGTGATCCAGATGACGCATGATGCCTGCCACCTTTCTAATAGGATTTGCTGTTCTGCATCTAGGAGATGACATTCGTCCCCAGTATAAATCATATGATCAGAATCATTCTTTCATTCATCACATGCTAACAAATAAATCCAGGATAAACTTACCTGTTCAAATTCATGCAGTATCACTGCAAAGACAGGAGAATGGAGAAACAGATGAGAGCCTAGAAGCAGTTTCTGGACAATGAACAATTGTTAGCTACTTTGGTTTCATAGAGTATTCTTGAAATGATTATACAGATTATGAAAGTTTTGTATCCAAAGTTAAGGGATGTGGATTTTTATGGAAAGGTCATGTAATCCACTGAAAGTTTTAAACATGGAAGTGATTCATATTAAATTTTGGAAAAGTTATTCTGGATCTACAAAAGATGGATTCGAGAGGGCTGGACAAAAAGGAAGAGGGTCAGTTAAGAGCCTAAAACACAAATATGTGATTGCTAGTGAAGACCTGAATAGAGGTGGTGGCTGTTGCCACCCAGAAAGCTGGCATTTGTGACCGATGGTAGGTAGAAGGCATAGGATGCCGGGGCAGTTGGATTTAGGGGCTCCAGTAGAACAGCCAAAGGTTTCCAGATTGAATAACTGTGTGGATGGCACATTCTGACCAGTTTTCTACTCTCTGTTTTGACTGGAGTAACAAGTAAACATCAGCCTCTCATAAGACTGCCCCAAGAAGTTTTCATAATATCTTTATAATATCTGACTTTGGATGTGGAGGCTTGTGCTCCTGATTTCAGTGGGAAGGTCCCTGTATTTCAATGTCATTCGCTATCTTGGATTTGTATAGTTTCTTTTTCCAGGGAAGTCAAAATTATTTTATTTACATAAGTAAGGGAACATGAACCTCACATACGTAGAGGGCTTACTGTTGCCTCTATAAGGTAGAAAACCTAGACCTGCATGAAATGTGCAGTAATCATAGAGACTAAAAAGCAATGATAAATACCTCTGTGGTTTAAATCAACATGACTGATCTCATCAGTTGATTTGACTTTTTTTTTTTATAACCTGCTTATCTGTGACTCCATCTCTGACAGCTTCATTGATCTAGAACAAAGCTAGAAATCTGGAGGCTGAAAGGCCCCTGAGAAGGTGGCTCTAAATCTTGCTCTGTTATCTCACTGGAATACCTACAGCAGCACTAATCAAGTGTCATGTGTTGAAGGTACCAATATGAACTGGTGGTCACCAGTCTGTGACAAGATACTTGCAGAAATTGAGAGTAAGCATTCAGACCTTCTACAGCAATAATGGGACACCATTCAGCATCCAAGTTCATGCAGAACACTTTGTGGCACAGGACGTAGATGGGCCTCGTTTCCTGGTTTCCTTTGAGTTGCATGGAGTCTAGCCTGTGCTCTAGCCGCAGGCCTAGAACTGCAGCAGAATGTGTGGTGTTCAAGCCTCATTGGAAACTGTCATACCGAAGTGCATAAAATCTGGAATCTTTTCACTTCACTGAAAAAAACCCCTTATCTTTAAATATAAACTTACAGAATGAATTATTTGAATTGACTACTGAGAAAGGACAGAAGATAGATTTTTAAAAACAGCACTATTTGCTTCACTTTGCATAGCAGTTTTATTTTTTTAAAAAAAGAATTCCTTGCACTTGCTGAGATGGTGTTAAAACCTCTTCCTCATTCTAGTCAGCACACTCCTGAGCCTTGTTTTCCTACTCTGAGCACTTTTAGACAACACTTAGTGTAGATTTACATTGTTCCACTGAAAGATTATCTCCATCCATCCAATTCAGATTAGGTACCTTGATAAGCAAGAAGCAAGATCCTCATATCAAAAAAAAAAAAAACCTTAAATATCAATACACACTGTGTATTCAAAGTGTGTCTGCAGGTATTTAATATGGAAAACTGCTATTTCATACCAAGTGTTTTGTTTGGCTGAAAGGTACAAGTGTAATAGTGGCTGTCTGTGTTAATTACCTATGTGCATGGAGAACAACGTGCCATTTTTTGTCATTATTTTCTATGTTTAGTGATATTTATGAAAATTAATCTTATGACTTTTGACTCAATACAAATTTTGAATTAATTGTTTCTCATATATTTTTGTTGGTGTACTTTTCATTTTTTCTAAAAATTCGTTTTTATTACATTTGACAAATAATAGCCTATAGTTAATTGGAAATGAAGAAAACCCAGTTGTTCTCTCCAGTTTGAGAAGCACAGCTGTCCATCCCAGTGCCTCTGAATGTTGCTAAGAGTTGCCGGGAAAAATCTTACTAATGTGTGGATTCTGACTCAGTAGGACTGGGTGAGCCTGAGAGTCTGCATTTTAACAGTTTCCAAAACATAGTCCCATCTTTGAGTTACATCCTGCTGGCCCATGGACCATGCCTTGAGTAAAAGGCTTTACAACAGCTTTGCGCAGTAAGAATGCAGAGGGGGCCACATATGTGGCTTTAAATTCTCTAGTGGCCACAGTTTTTCAAAAAGTAAAAAGAAACAAGTGGATTAATTTTTAAAGTCTATTTTACTTGACTCAATATATTTAAAATATTATGATTTTAAGTTGCAAGATTGTTTCACATTCTTCTCAGACTGCCTTCAAGATATGATGTGTGTTTTCTACATATGCAGTCAAATGCTCAATTTTCACTAGAAAAAGTGGACTCACCCATGTTGATCCAAATATACTTAGAAGTTCTACAATAACTGAAGTGAGTTCAAAATTGAAATCAGTTGAGATAAAAAATTCAGTTCCTTCGTCATACCAGACACATTTCAAGTGCTCCATGGCTCTGTGTGGCCAGTGGCCACCGCATTCTAGAGCCTAGTTTGAGAACATCCTTTGACGTGAAGGTGGGCATTAGAACCACATGTGAAGTTGGTTTGCTTTAATCTAAATGGTAATTGGGAACAGGAATAAGAAGAGTAGCCCTGAAGATCTATAAGATGAACACACACCCAGGGGGGAAGCTGCAGAGGGGGAGAAAACATGCATCATAAACATGGTGGGATTGACTAGCGCAGGGTCAACGTCCCCTCACGCTTCTCTGGCCCCCAAGCCACAGAGTAAATACTTTATTGTTAATGCTGGCAGTTTTTGGTTAACAATAATACAAGGCTAACACACTCACACACACTCACACCCACACCCACATACACACTCACACTCTAACACACGGAAAGTTTAAGGAGGCTGAGATACATGATGTGCTTTGTGAAGATTTACATAAGAGTATTTCAAAATTGAAAGCATTTGTAATGGCTTGTTTCAGCATCAGAGAGTAAAGGGGACTTGCTGGAGCTGGATAAATAGGAACCTTGTGTTTTATGAGACCTTAAAGCAAATGGAAATAAAAAATGAAACAAATGAAAACAGAAGAGAAACCCCTCCCCCATCTTTGCATAAGGGAAGAGAAGAAGGCAGAGAAGAAGGCTTGGCGGAACACTGGAGCCTGTGGTGAGATAATGTATCACAGATGCAGCCACCAAGGATCGGTGGAGGGAAAAATTTAGCCCTCAGGGTGGAATCTAAGAACAGCTCCGCTTCCCTCTTGCCTCCCACTAGCTGTTTTTCCTGGAAAAGCCCAAGTCTGGGGTATTGGGCACAGGCCCAGCCAGAAGGGTCACGTCCCTTGTCAGTGCAGGAGGCTCACGGTGTGTTCGAGCTGGAAAGCACCTTCAAGAACACCTCCTTTGGGCATTTTCAAAGTACTATCACGGTTCTCCCAGAGACTTGTATATCAAGAGAAGGCTGCTAAATGAAGGTCGGGTGGATTTTCCTACTTCCCAGGCTACTGATGATTCAGCACTGTCTTTTTTTCAAACTGCTCCATGGGTTCATTTTATAAGTGAGGTGACAGGCGGAACGACTTGGTGGTGGGATGGCATTTACCTTGTCCACTACTGCACCGTCCTCGGATGTCCTACCACGTTCCCCGCAGTGTCTCTTCGCCAGCTCCTCTATCTCCCCAGTCCTCCAGTTCCACTCGCCACCCCTGCACCCTCCTCGCCCCCTGCCGCTGAGGCCGAGGCCCTGGGGTGCTGCTCCTGTGCCCACCTTCCCTTTCCCTCAGCGCCGGCCTCTCTGCCTCTCCAGGTACAGTCCCACTGCTCCTGTCTGCCAGGATCTTGTCCCAGCCTGGACTGGTGTCCAGTGGTCAGTGGCTTCCTGCTGCCCATAGATCCTCTCTTCACCGACAGACCTCTCTGGGTCTTCCTATCACACACACAACACAACTCATCGAGAACAACTACAAGCACAACCACAACCATGACTCGTGATTTTGTTCAAGCTGCTTTTCAAGTTGAATTTGAACTTCTGGCCCAGACATTCAGCCACCCTCCTCCTTCCCATTATTCCTCTAAACCAAAAGGCTTTTTAATTTCCTGAACACACCTGGCACTTTCTCTTTGCTGGTCCCTCCCTGGCACCTTCTGTCCAGCCTCTTGTGCCTGTTGGAATCCTTCAGGGCCGTCATCATGCCTCTCTTCCGCGAACTTCCCCTGGCTCCCTGAGTCTCCCCCATGTGACCACCCAGGTGCCATCTCTGACTTGCAGGATGCGGGCTTCTCCCATCTGCCTGACGGCTCCCTGAGCAGGCGGACCCGTCTCATTTCTGTGTCCCCCTGCATGGGTGTTTGATCTGCACAAGTCACACAGCCAGTTGGCTTCAGCTGGATGGAGACCTGTTTCTCTTGATTCCTAGATGAGTGAGTTTTAGTGTAAAGAATAAGGAGAATTTTTTTTTGTTGTTTTTTGTACAGGGGATTGAACTCAGGGGCTCTCAACCACTGAGCCAGCATCCCCAGCCTTATTATGTATTTTATTTAGAGACAAAATCTCACTGAGTTGCTTAGTGCCTCGCCATTACTGAGGCTGGCTTTGATCTCGCAATACTCCTGTCTCAGTCTCCTGAGCCCCTGGGATGACAGGTATATGTCACCGCTCGCTTCCTGCTTAGGGAGCATTTTGTCATCCCAAGAGGCTAAGTGCAGCTTTTAGTCTTTGGACTCGCTTTTTGCCTTGACTGAGATCACCTTAGCCAAACAACTCTGCTGATTGGGCAGTTTTATCTTTCAGGAAACTCCCAGCTCTGACTGGTTGTGTTTGTCTGGAATACCTGAAGGAATCTGAGACTTATTCGAGGAAAGGTTGACTGCTTGATTAGTACTGTCCTCAGTAGACACAGGGTGGGGAGAGTTTGGCTCAGGTATCTGGGCGCATTCTCAGATGCACACTTCTGCGTGCGAGCCACGCTGGCCGGTGCTGGCGGACTGTGCCCAAACCAGCAGCCCTAGCCTCTCTGAAGCTTCGCTCACTGAATTATAAAATTATCGACTCTGATTCCAAATTCTGCAGTGCTATAATGGAGGAACGCTAAATTTTTTCCCTTGAGCCTCTCAGAGACTCTGAGGCCATCGGACACCTTGTTGTCACGATTCCTGACAATGTTCCTCTTTACAGATTTAAAACTCAGAGGAAATATTTTGCCCTGCAGGAGTAAAAACAGGAGTTTTGGGGAGCTCTGCTGTAGCGCCCCACAGCGGAGCGCTGGGGCTCCACAACACTGTCTGCCTGGGTTAGGTTTCAGTGGCCAGAAGCAGGGCTGCTGGGCGCCCCCTGGGCTCCAGGCCAGTTAGGTGAGAGTTCTAGTCCCCTCTCCTATCCAGCCTGCAACCCTGTTAAGGTTTTAGAATATGGCTTCTCTTTTGTTTGGGGAACCAAAAGGACTTCAAACTCATCTTCTTTGTTTCTGATTGTTCCCGGCTGGCCTGGGATTGCTTGGGCCCAGGACCTTGACCTGGGACTCATCCTGCACTGAGCCCTGGCCACTCCACTGCAGGTGTGCGTAAAGCGGAGTTCTTGCAGGCAGAGGCTGGAGTTCCTGCTGTTACCCCCACGCTGCAGGCTCTGGGCTGCTTAGACCCTGGCTCTGCGCCTGTTTCTCGTCCTGGGCTTGCCCGGTCACCCCATTCCTTCCAAACTCTGTGGCTTGCTTGTTGACATCTTCTCCCCCTGACCCTGGTGCAGTCGTCAGGCTGCGGCACACCTCCCTCCCGCCCTCGGCCGAGCCCATTTCTATCTTTGACACTTTCAGACCCCCTCCGGTCCCCCCATCCCGCAGACATTGGCCTTTCCGGGGGCCATCAGCCCTTGTGAAAGAAACACGGTCTCCTGTTACACCGCTCAAGCCACCTCCGACAGACAGAAGCTCAGAACCCTACTCACGGTGAACCTCCACAGCCCCCCGATGTCCTCGCTCCTCTCGAAGCAGGTGGGCTGCAGCCCCTCCTCCAAGCAGCACTTGACCGAGGCCAGGCCACTGACGCCGGCTCCCACGACCGCCACTCGCTTGGCCATGATCTCCTGGGTGGGAAAAGGCAGCGGAGCTAAGACTGGATCCACAGAAGCCCCACCCCACCCTTGGCAGCCCCGACAACCAGGAAAAGAATCTGAGGATTAGGAGGTTTCTCAGTCTGAGTCCTCTGTGGCCGCCTCTGGCGCGTGTGAGCGGGACCTGTGGGTCGCTGGCTAACTGTGCGGGGTTCGGCTGGAGCTGCGCCTGAGGCTTGTGTCCCTTGGCAGAGGGTGTGGCAGAAGGTGACAGCAGACGCTTGCATTCTGGACAAGCTGCCCCAGCCTCCCCTCTCCAGGACGAGAGTGGAGCAGGCAGCAGGTCAGGGTTCCCTTCTTCCCACTATGGGAAGGTTCCCTGTGCATGACACTGAGGGGCCACACAGCAGCTGGCTGGGTGGGGTTGGGGCCACATGGGTGCTGCACCACACTGCCCCGTGCCCAGTGCTGGTACTTGCCAGGGCCCCAGCTGTGCCGCTGACTTGGGCTTCTTTCCCTAGTCACCAGTGCAAGACAGAGTGTGGCTGCCCGTGAGGACGTGTGGTGGAAAGGCAGGCACGGAAGGCCACCCCCCTACTCGGTTGGACAATAGTTCACCTCTGGACGCACGTATCGCAGTCACCATCAGCACAGGTTAGATAATCTTCTGTCCCTGGGCCACAAGTTAATGGCACAGACTTGTAAGAATGCCGAGAGGCAATATGGCATGTTGATCAAGCAACTGGCTCTGTCAGTTACTGCTGTGTGACCTTGGGTAGACTACTTAATCTTTCTGGTAATCATACAAATGGAGAAAATAGAACCAAGCTAGTTAACCCATGTGAAAGGTTTTAGAACAGTTCCTGGCCCATCCTCAGTACTCGATAAATGCAAGCTATTGTAACAATAAAGACATTTCCAAAATGGGTTCCCACTTTTGGCTTTCACACCGAGTCTGTGTCCTTTAATTTCTGTTCAGTAGTGCACACGTGTGGCACAAAGGCAAATGATGTTGGATATTTCCTAATTTGTGTTTGAGACAATTTTTTCTCCTCAAGTTTGGGAATTTTAAAAGCACAAGAGAAGCTCCCCAAGACATAGTTTCCCTGGACATTTGCTATTTTCGTTTTTCACAGACAGACTCTCCTCGAGGCTGGATAGGCATCCTTCGGCGTTTTTAGGATTGGGAACTCAAGAGAAACAGGTCCGCTTTAGAGACGTCACCTGTCCCATTCCTTCCTGTGCCTCCCATGTCTGAGGGCAGCACTTGGAATGTCATATAACAGGTGCTTAGTAAAGCTGGGGGTCTCCAGGCGGAGGCTGAGAGGACAGCCTGGAGGATTCCAACAGGCACAAGAGGCTGGACAGAAGGTGCCAGGGAGGGACCAGCAAAGAGAAAGTGCCAGGTGTGTTCAGGAAATTAAAAAGCCTTTTGGTTTAGAGGAATAATGGGAAGGAGGAGGGTGGCTGAATGTCTGGGCCAGAAGTTCAAATTCAGCTTGAAAAGCTACAGGTAAAGAGCAACTTATTGGATGAAAAGGTCCTTGTGGTGACTGGATGTGGTCTCCCTGGAAAAGCCGGCCCTTTCCTGTTAGGGGAAGCCACGCTTTAGACCCTGACGCCCTGTAGGATCCAGACCTCTATAACCCCTGCCTGGCGTAAGGGGGCGGAGGGTGACCCGACACCAGGAGAGGCAGCTGGAGGGGACATTGCGGGAGGCACGTGGGCTCCAGGTCCTTTCTCATGAAAAAGCTTGGTGACGGGAAAACTGCTCACCCTCCTGAGCCTCAGTGTCCTCCTTTGCAAGATAGGATACAATGCTGGCCATTTTCGTGGGGCATGACAGGCTCCCATTAAGAACGCTCCCTTTCATGACTCTGGGTGCAAGAAGGAATTGTGTGTGAAAGGCCTTGGAGGCCATGCCGAAGCACGGTGCGCCCCGCCGCGTGGTCAGAGCCCTTGGCAGGATGGCAGGAAGCAGAGCAGGTCACTTGGAGGGAAGCTGAGGAGCCACTTCAAGCCCAAGGCTGGGAAGGGGGGTGAGGCCCTTGCCTTCCTGCGGCTTCTCTGAAACCGGGAGGAGGGCCACAGGGGAGGCACAGCTTCCCCAGAGAGAGGCTGGCAGTGTCCATCACGTCGCTGCATCCAGGGGTGGCCTGGACAGGAGCAATGGGCTCTGTGTGGCGAGGACCCGTGTCCTGCGTGTCCTTGCCTAGGATGCTGCAGGCTCAGGTGCACACCTGCTCACTAGGAGCTGCTGGGAGGCCCAGTCGGATGGAATCATCTAATCCAGTTGTTAATCTGGGCCCAGAGAGACCCAGCGGGACCTGGTTCTGCTATGAGCTAACTGTGGAGGCCTTGGGCAAGGAACTGAACTGCCCTCGGCTCACTTTGCAAGAGCATTCAAGGAGTGACTCGTAATCCCAGGGCCTGATGTGATGGTGGAGCATCTGCCTTTACACCCAGAGGAGCAGCATTATGCCAGGTGGGACTGCAGAGGCTGTGTGAGCTCAACATAAGCACTTTCAAATATTTCATGCTCTGAAGTTGGATTTATTCAAGCGGTCTAGATGGCAGATTATTGGAGGTGGTATGAATAAGTGACTAATAGTTCATGTAGAGTTGGAATCAAATGCCCTATAGGGTCCTCTACTTAGATTCTGTGATTCATTCTCTGATGAATTCAGGCATCGAGCACTCAGGGAGTGGCTTCCATGTGGCCAAGCCTAAGGCTCGGTATTAGGGTGCAGAAGACGAGTTAGTTATGACGCCTTCTCTTGTGTGGCAGTTAGTCTGGTGGGAAAGTCAGACCAGAAAAGAATCAGTGACACCTATCCTGTATTAAGTGCCACAGCAGAGGTGTGTCCGGGTACACAGTGCTGTCAGCACAGAGGGGTGCGAATGCTGACTCGGAGAGGTGGGAAAACCACAGACAGGAGTTCTGTTGCTCCAGGTTCCGAAGGAATGGGTGGGACTTCAGCGGGCAGAAACGGGAGGATGTGCTGCAGTCCCCCATGGTGTCAGAGCGGGAGGTGGTCCCTGGAGGGAGCTTGCCTCCCCTGGGCTTCGGGAGGGACTCCAGGGCCAGCCCCAGAGGCCGCTGCGTTGCATTGTGATCACCTCCATCCGATCGGTTGGACTTCTCTCTACATCAAGCTCTGTCCCCCAAAATAGGGCATTTTCTTTGACTTGTCCCTTATTTTTTCATAGCACCTAGCACCTGGTGGCTAGCTCGGGCTGTAAGAGTGGCCACATAAATATTTGGCAATGGATCAATCTCTTGTTCGGTAAATGAACTCATGCTTCACCTTATACACTTCTCAATTAAAAAACATTAATTGAGCAAATATTTGCAGGTAGCTAATATCCTGGGTCAAAGATTCCTGCCTCAAAGTGACCTTTTATCAAACATGCAACATGAAGAAATTCTCTGAGTAGTAAATCTCCTTACGACTTTTTCTGGGTCATTGGGGGCGTGGTTATGAATCAGAGACCTGGGTTTGAAATTCAGTGCTGATTGATTATCATGACATGAATTAAGTGATTTAATGTTTATGTGTCTCAGTTTTCTTCTCTTTAGTCTGAAGCTAGAAGTATAACAGGTCTTAGACATTGTAAAAAAAATTTTTTTTTGTACAGGGGATTAAATTCAAGGGCACTCAACCACTGAGCCACATCCTCAGCCCTATTTTGTATTTTATTTAGAGACAGGGTCTCACTGACTTGCTTAGTGCCTCTCTTTTGCTGAGGCTGGCTTTGAACTCACCGTCCTCCTGCCTCAGTCTCCTAAGCCACTGGGATTATAGGTGTGCACCACTGCACCCGGCTCAGTGTAAAAATTAATTGACTGATGAATAAAAAGCACTTTTCACAGTACTTGGGGGCAGTTACCCCCGCATAAATGTTACTTCCTTATCTTCATGAGATTTTTCTTTGATATTTTGTGGACATCTGCCTTAACAACATGGGTTTATGTACAAAGTTACAGGATATTTGGAATCAGAGTCATTGGAAAGAAACTAAAAATATATGTGTAAAAAGATGTCTTGTAGGAAATGAAAGAAATGAGTAGGGAAACATAGGAATGTCGAAAGGAGGAAGGCAGAGGGAGAAACAGAGGAGAGCGAGGATCGGCCTCCGCACCCCAGAGCTCTTCTCTTCCTTCTTCTGACTTTTCTTACTGGACACTCCACAAGGTTAAAAGCTACTGTTTTTTTTTTTTTTTCCCTAGGCACCAGGACTCCCATGAGCTCGCCTCACATTTGGAAAAGCAAACCTCAGAATGTACGGGACATGGGGATGTCACCACTCAGGTAGAATCAACACTTCTGGCACTCCTCCAAGGCTGGTGACACACAGAACCCGAGTGATTCAATAACAGAGTGATTCAATAAGTGCTTTAAAAAATGAAAATTTTTTCTCCTTAACTTTAACTAAAAATAATTTCCAGTTAGGGTTGCTATACTTTTAGATAAAGTGACTGACAAAAACAATAAGAAATATATTAGGGTGATAAGGACACGATTACCTTGCTGATTATTGGCATGCTTTTTCACAGGCGAAGGCAAGCATCAACCTTCCACTGTTATTGCTCTTATATGGATATTCGGTAAAATTTGGCCACTTCTTTGTTGGAAGTGTTAAAAGACATCGTATTATTTTAATGAAGATAACCTCATCAAAGCTGACTACAGGGGCTGGGGATGTGGCTCAAGCGGTAGCACGCTCGCCTGGCATGCGTGCGGCCTGGGTTCGATCCTCAGCACCACATACCAACAAAGATGTTGTGTCCGCCGAAAACTAAAAAATAAATATTAAAAAATTCTCTCTCTCTCTCACTCTCTCTCTCTCTCTAAAAAAAAAAGCTGACTACATAGGAAAGAAATAATAAAAGTTAAGAAAATATAACTAAACTGGTAAGGTAGGTGTCACTGAGTGAAAGTGAATTTATATAAATTAAAAAAAAAACATGTAAAATAACTTTAGCCACACAGAATTGCTAAATGAGCTGGGAAGTTATGCTTGGTTGCACAAATTACAAAAATTTAACCACAAGGTTTAAAGCTACTGTTTTTTTTTTTTTCCTGTGTCTTCTACTCCAGAGAAGTACAATGCAAATATGTAGTTTACTGAAGCCAGGTGGAGTGTCCACTTTAATTTATTGTGATAATATGGGGCAGGGGGTTAGAACACAAGGCTGGGCTGTCGTTACCAAACTGCAGAAGTGCCTTGAGTAATTTTGCATTTTCAAGAAGAGCCCAGGCAATTCTGCCAAGAACGAATTAGATCAAGGCATTTTGCAGTTTTAGCAAGTGCTGGGGCAGTGCTCCATTCAGTGACATCCTGTTCTTGCAAAGTGGGTATTCAGCAGTTGCTGCGATAAAAAGCCATTGCAGGAAAATTGTGGTGGAACAAGAGATGAAGGGGTGACATCCTTTTATTCCAAGGTTCGAGGACTTGCACAGATAGTGCTCAGCAGGTCCATCAATCCCCGTATTAAATAATCATGATCAAGAGTGAAATATGAGGGCTGGGGCTGAAGCTCAGTGGTGGAGGCTTGCCTAGCGTGGGTGAGGCACCGGGTTCGATCCTCAGCACCACGTAACCAACGAATAAAAAATAAAGGTTAAATTCTTTAAAAAAAAAAAAGAGTGAAATCCGAATATTATTGTACAAAACAAACAAGCAAACAAATGACATCATGCCAGCCCAAGTCAGTCACATTTCAGGGGTAGCCTGCTCCTGGCCTCTTGTGCCAAGTGCCAGCCTTTGGTAGACAGCCTAATGGTTGTCGCGACCCTGCTGGCGGCTGTTGGTGAAGCACAGGAAAAAGGACCCATTCCCCTTGGCATTACAGCTCCAAGTTCCCCCTTCATTTCAACTCCCGGGTGATTGACCCACCCTGAACTCACGCTCCGGCGCACACACAAGGCTCAGCAGTCTCCCACTTCACAGCCCTTCACAGAACCCCGGCGCACACCATCGCTCCCTGTGGAGCCCGGTGGGGTCGGAGCAGAGGGAGCCAGTTCTGTGAGACACCTCTGCCCCAAGCACAGCAGAACAGGAAAACTTCCAGCCCTACCTTCCTCCTCCAAAGGAAGCCGGCCGAGATGGCATCTGGTTACTTACTTTGTGTATCACAATTCCTAGGGCCACTCAGGACTCTGGAGCTAGCGGAAATCAAACAGCCCGAACCAGTGTGGCCGGAGGAGACAGAAATAGGACCGTTAGGCAAAATTTTGAACCTACCGCTGGCTGTTGCTTACATTTTAACTTGTTGGTTTTTGCATCAGTGAAACGCCAAGGAAAACACTGTCTGGGAACCTGCACTTTAGACTCATTCTTCTGCCTGCAATCTGTGAGTAAGTTTGGGAGTCACAGCGCCATCCCCATTGCTCATCGACTTTTTAAAGGGACAAGAATAAAACAGGACAACTGTGCTAATAGCTGCAAAAACAGAACTTCACTTTTAAGAGTTTTGGACCATTTCACATTTAGACAAAATTATTATTAAAAAATCATATATATCACAGTTTTTTCTTTAAAAACATTTTTATTTGTTCTTTTTGGACAGACAGGATGGTAAGAGTATATTCTGACATACTATAGCTACATGGAGTATAACTTCCCATTCTTGTGGTTGTATATAATATGGAGTTTCACTGGTCAGGTATTCATATGTGAACATAGGAAAGTTATGTCCGATTCATTCTTCTTTTTCCTATTTCCATCCCCCTCCCTTTCCTTCTGGAATAGAAGTTCAGTGGATGTCACTCACATTTTTAAGTTTAATTTTAAAAACACAAAAAAGTGTGGATGATCGCCCAAACCCTTGGGAAATTCTAGGCAGATGGCGTCAGAAGAGTGTGGCTTTAGAAATCACAAGTCCTGGAGTGATTTGTGATTTGTGTTCACCAGCTATTGCCAGAGTAATCTTGGAAAAATTCCTCAGCTCCATTTTCCTAATTTAAAGTAGATGTAATGTCTGGCCAATTAGTTCAGTTGATTAGAATGTGGTGCTAATAAAATAGGCATCATAATACCTGACTCAAGTAATTGTGGTGGTTAGATGACGTCATCTGTGTCAGAAGCCTTGCACGTAGTGAATTCTGTGTAGGATGGTGATGGTGGTGATGATGTCATTGTTAGACCAGATAATTGACAACTGATCATAATGTTGAAATGACTCCTCCAGGCACAGAGAGTGAACTCGAAGAGACATTGGTGAACTGAGGCAGGGAGAGGGCTCTGGAAGAATTAATCTTTTCTGTTGATCCTAATACTGTGTGACCACAGCCTCTGGCTGTGCATCTGGAGGCCTTGTAAACCCTGAGCATGTTGCTAGCCACTGGGCTCACACCTGGCCTTCTTTCTGGCTTACTGAATCCTTGGCAGGGAGACAGCACCGTTAGTCCTTGGAGTTCGGTGCCTTCCTGAAGCTCTGAAGATGATAATAACTTGAATGACTTCAAACCTAATTTTTACCCAGAAGGCACACCTTGAAGACTAGTATTACTTCAAGTATGATTTTAAAAACCAAAATACGTTTGACATTGAGTCAGGAACACCTGGAGAGTTAGGGCCACCATTAATATCCCAAAGCCCAGTAATAATTAAGCACTTACCTTGATGTATACGTGGTACATACCAAGGAGATCCCTGGGCCTTGCTCACATGCTGCTGACCTGAGGGGTAGCAAAGGACTTTAAAGTGTTGACTGAGCAAAATCATGATTATTTTACCTAATTAGCTAGAGACTTGTATTAATGAAAAATGAGAAGATTGCCTTTCAGTGGCACCTTCACATTCTGCTATTTTTAGGACTTGTAGTTAGTTGAACTCTAGCCCACAAGATGAGAAAATCTCTGGATTCTCTTATTCAAGTGGCTCTAGAACCCGAGAAGCCAGATCCAAAGGTAATAATGCCCCTTAGGAAATATGCACTTTGCTTTCTGGGGACTTGGTAGGATTGTACTTTGTGGCCTCCTAGTGGTCGGTTGGAAGTGTGTGATTAGGCAGCTCAAGAAACTGTGAACCCAAGTAATGTGTCCTTTCTGGATGGGAGCATTAAATTGCCTGTAAAAGATCCCGTAAGACTTTGTTTTCTTCACTGTGGTAGCTAGCAACTTAAGATAGTGGTTCCATTAGCCTGCATACCTGAGTGACCCCCAAAGGACGCAAGAATCAAAGAGAAGTAATCTGTTTTGTCTCAAGGTATTGAGATTTGGGGATTACTTGTTATTGCATCTTACCTAGCTTCTACTAGATCCTTCTTTGTATTTCTAAGTCATCTTAAATCTCCCTTTCTTTCTTCCCTTCCTCTGATGCATATTTAGAGCCGTGTAATTTTAGAGCTGAAAGAGAGCATAGAATTTAACTTAGTTTCATTCCTGGTTGTAAATTTGACCACCTAGTGCAAATTTTTTTCTTTCTCCCTGTAAAGAACAAGGTTCTTCCTTTTAACCCCTCCACACAATTCATTAAGAGGTTCCCTATT
Source organism: Spermophilus citellus (assembly GCF_964194105.1). NCBI lineage: Eukaryota > Metazoa > Chordata > Mammalia > Rodentia > Sciuridae > Spermophilus > Spermophilus citellus. The sequence continues at coordinate 160,634,762 of NC_138187.1, forward strand.
TGCCCAGGCCTCTCCACGGGCACCTCTCTGTGTAGTGTTTTGTTTAAAGAGCACACATTCTTAACAAGTCCCTTACCTGTTGAGGCTGCTCCTTTCCTTTTTGTGAGCATGCACCTGCACAGTGAAAACACCAAAGCCCAGGACAGGGAACTCCAAGCCTATTCAAGACCAGTTATTGTGCCTGGAATAGGTCTCATCTCTGCAAGTCAGAGATCCAAATCTCCACTCTGAGGACTGGAACCAACAGCAGCCATTCTTTTGGAATCCCTTTACAAGTTTGTCTAGCTTGGTGAGAATTTTACGGGTGTTTTAGTCAGCTTCTTTTTGCTGCTGTGAATAAAAGACCCGACAAGAACAATTTTAGAGGAGGAGAAGTTTATTTACAGGCTCATGGTTTCAGAGGTCTCAGTCCATGCACAGCGGGCTCCATTCCTCTGGGCCGACGGTGAGGCAGAACATCATGGTGAAGAGTGTGGTGGAGGGTAGCCGCTCACATGATGATCAGGAGCAGAGAGAGACTCCACTCACCAGACAAAATATATACCCCAAAGGCATGCCCCAGGGACCCACTTCCTCCAGCCACACCCTACTGGCGTTCAGTTGCCAGTCAGTTAATCCCATCAGGGAATTAATTCACTGATTGGGTTAAGACTTTCATAATTCAATCATAAACCTTCTTGCATTGTCTCACACTTGAGCTTTTGGGGACACCTCACATCCAAACCATAACAATGGGAAACCATACAATTGGGTTATAAGCTATTATATCACTTAAGGTTTGGTCCTGCATCCGCCTAGCAGTTTGCAATTAGTGGGAAATGCTGAGATGGTATATGTACAGTGCAAGAGTGTTGTGGGGGGAAGCAGAGAGGACCCTGACAAGCAATCAGAGCATCTCAGTGTTCTCATCTCTGTAGTGGGGTAATTGTCCTTCTCTCTAACTTCTTGCAAAGTTGTGGCAAGGCTTAGGTGAGATAATATTTGCAGAAACTCTTTGTAAATGCCTCGTAACTCAATTAGCTAAACTTCAATAGTTTGTATTTCTTTTTTCTTGTCCATCTTCGTATCCCCAGACGCAGCATAGTGCTTAATCAATGTTGAAGGAGTGGATGAATAGCCGACCAGATGGCCTTGCTCGTGGGGGGAGTCTAGGTTTCTCCATGGTGTTATACATCTTGTAGAAGTCAGGACTCCGAGCTGGTCTCTTGTGTGATTTAAACACCCTTTTAAGGAACCTTTCTAACCCTAGGCACCATGAGAGCTGATTTGAAATAGATGTACCTTGGATAGCAGTTGGCAAATCCCTGACCCTGGGTACATGCCCTCTATAAGACGGCTCTCCCAGATGTCTGTTGACTTCTCCATGGTCTTTCTATGTCTGCATTAACCTCTGAATGTGCTCTCATAGTTTGATCCACACCTATTTTTATTCTACAAAAAAGCCTACTTCACTAATTATTTCTTGTGTTTAATAACCTTACTAAATATTCAGAGTGCCACAGGGAGAGGTCCCTTTGCACCCTGAACAGCATCTGTCCTCCCACTGGCTCTATTCTTCCTCTTCATTCTTTTTTCTTTCCCTTTTTTCCTCTTTTAAATAACTTGAATGTTTCTCTTTTTCCTGAAGACCAATTCTGCCCAACCCGGGTTGCTCACCTTTTTCTCTTAATGCATTTGTGATGGTATTTTTTTTCCTAAACAAATGCAATTCCCATTCCTATTCAGGAACACCTAATACCTAACTAAATTCACATGATGTCAATTGACATCAATATGATTTTATCTTGTGTCGTTAGACACAAACTTATTAAAATCATTTTGAATTTTGTCTGGCAACTTGCATTTCATCAACTGTTGGGGTCATTTCTATCTTTGGTGCATTCAGAAGGAGCACAACTGATTAACGTGATAGTCCGTCTAGGGTATGAGATAGATATTGGAAAAGGCAGAGGAGGTCATGATCTTTCCAGTGGCTCCATCATTTCATGTAGCATAGGCTTGAGAACCAGCTGGTCCTGACCTCAAACTGAGCTGGGTCCACATACAAGTCAGATAATTTGGAAAGTCATTTACTCTGAGTCTCAGTTTCTTGATGCACAACATGTTAGAGTTAAATATTAGGATATACCATTGAATTGTTTATAACATCTAGTGACTTTTAGTATTTTATCAGCTGGCTTAGGTTGCTAAACTTTGATAGAAGCTCAGCTTCAAGAGAAATCGATGCTTTTATGCTTTCTACTGGCCAGCAGCTACAAGTATAGAGATGTTTAACAAGAGAACCCTTTTTATGTGTCATAATTAAAGCCCATCTCCCAGAATATGCAGCACACATGCATGGACATCTTAGTAGTAAAACACAAGTTTTAGATAGACACGTGGCATCCATGTAAGTAGAGCAGCCTGTCCTTGCAGTGGTTGGCCCTGCATGTGGTGGAGGAATTACCAGCTGCTCCGGTCCTCTGATGGCTCCTCAGTGGTTCTGTGGAATTTTCCTCCGATTGCACAGCAGGCTGAGCTGCTTCCACCCCGTCTTTGCCCCTGTCTCCTTCACTGGGAATCAGGCTTGCACTGTGGTCTGACGGCTCTTCCAGCCTTTCCTACTTGCTTCCTATTTCCTCTCCCACAGGGACTTTCCTGAATGAAACCCTTGCGTGTTTGATCTCATTTTGTCCTCTGACTTGGATGAAGTAGGATGTAACCCTAGAAGCCCTTTTCTTAGTTTCATTGATGTGTTCCCTGGTCATGTAGCAGAGTGGACAAGAGAGCGAGTTCCGTGCAGCGGGAGCATACCCCACCTGTTGCAAACAGCCCCAAATTGCAGGTTGTAGTGGCCTCTTTCAGGATGAAAGGCCGGTTTCAAAGAAGAGGCTTCCTCTGGGTTAAGCTTTTGAAATCTTTATTATTTGAAATTATTCCTTGAAATTTTATTACTTATCATGGTCCTAGTAGTTTTTTTAAAAATATCTTCATTTTTCTGTATAGAACAAATGTGACATGTTTGGCTTTCGATAGAGAAAATCAAGGAGTTATCTATCATACAGAGAAGGAGAGTTAAAAGGAAAGGTTAGAAAAGAACTCTTGCAAGAGGAGGTTTTGGAGGAGGTGGAAACATCTTTCCCAGGAGAAGAGCAAACTCTGTTAACTGCGGCACGAAGCGTCAGAGCTGAACTCAGGAGGAATTGGGTCTTGGGAGATGGAAACTACCAAGGACTGATCTCTGAAAGCCCCTGTTTTTGCGACTGCAGCAGGGATTCTGACTCGGCAGCTGTGGGTTACTGTGACAAGAGGATATTTATACTTGGACCCTGCACTGCTGTGAGCTCCCAGGTATTCTAATGTAGGGGGTCTGCGGATCAGAGCTTGGAGTGAACTGCCCTAGGTGGTTTGTCACATTCAGGATGTAGGGAGGCAGGAAGATGGGTGGAGTAGACCTTCCTCAGAGGCAAGAAAAACTAGTCATGTGTTTAAAAAGATAACTGGAATATCTGGAAAAATTTAAATGATTTCTAAAATTTTCAAAGCCTATATATTTGATCATACTTTTGTCCTAATGGAGCTATTTTTCCTCTTTCATTTAGCATCCACCTTGCAGGTGTCCTTCAGTGTCTTCCCCGGTAGAAGCAGGGTAAGAACCAGGGCTACTTCAGAGAAAATGAAGGAATCAGGCAAGGTGTGCAGGCCAGTCGGGACCAAGCCTTGCGTATCGTAAGGTAGGAGCTGGAGACTTCTCCTGAGAGGGTCAGACCGTAAATGTTTCAGGCTTTTTGGGGCCACACGTTTTCTACACAAGGACTCAACTCTGCCATTGAAGCCCCAAAGCAGCCACAGACAATAACTGAATAGGTGGGCCGTGCGCCAGTGAAACCGCGTGCCAACCCAGGTGGTGGGCTGGGGGCCCCCCGGGCGGCAGTTGCTGACCTTTGCTATTAAGGCGTATTTGCCTTTAATAATCGGCAAAGTAATCTGTTTTTAATCCAGAGCTACATATATACACCATTTGTGATTAAAAAAAGGAATTTGCTCATAAGAGCCATGAAAAAAAATCGGGTGTCAATGCCGGTGTGACTTCAATGAATGTGAAGGAAAGTTTCCGCTGATGGAGGCTCCCTTCACGTGGTTGCAGGCCCTTCAGAGAGAAACACAGGCCAAAATCAAGAACAGTGTCCACAAAGTTCTGGAGGAATAAAGAGAAGAGATTTGCCCGAGTCTTCAACACGTCTGCCCTTTGCCCTCTCGTGGTCTGGGCTCCTGGCTCTGCTTATCTGCCAAAGCACAGTTCATGAAAGAGCCGCTAGAGCGAAGGTTCCCTGGCTCAATGTTTGCCGTGTTGCTCAATGTTCATTAACCCTGAACTGATTGTGTGTCTTTTAGCTTCAGTTCCAAGGAAATGTCTGTCTCCCCTAACTAATGGATGGCTTCCTCTTATCGGGTGCCAAGGGTTCTGTGCGATTCAGCATGTTGTCTTGGTGACCTGTGAGGTCAGCGCCAGGCTCAAGGCTCAGCCATCACCAAGCTTTCCATCGACCTGTGAGACGCACTTTTCCTTCTCTTCACTGATTCCTACTTTTTCATAGGATCTTTTACAGTAAATTCCTTTAAATGCCTTTTAAAAATTTGTTCTTTTAAAATATACTCGAATGCTTTCTTGATTTACCTGAAACATAAACTAAACATTGTAAATAAGATTAATCTGATCATATCTGCAAGGGGAGAGTACTGTTGTCCATGAAAAGGTCCCCCAAACTAACATGGATAGTATAATAAACAGCATTAAATATTGATAAGTCCTTCATCAGATTTTTGTAAAAAGCATATTCTGGACTGAGAACAGGATCTTCAGTGGAAAGCCCAACAAACCTGGGCTGCGATTTGAGCTCCATCTCAAGCCCAGCTGTGTGGTCTTGGGCAGGTTTTATAACTGCTCTGAGTCTTAGTTTTATCATCTGTAAATGGGTAGAATAGCTGTCCCTACCTCGAATTGTGGTGAGAGTTAAATAAAGCAATACATAAGCTGTGCACACAGCACAGTTTCTGGTCTATGGGAAACACTCTAGCTAGCTGTCATGGAATGCTCTGTTTTGAACATTTTTGTAGCAGTTTTGCTATCAAATGCAGGGGATAGGCTGTTGGTTTAGCTTTCAATTTGAGGCTCAAGGTCTCTCTGAGCATCGTGTGCTTTTCTGTCTCTCCTCTCATTGTTTCCTCCAGCATTTTTGAGCACAACCTAGTATCTGAGAACTTTGGTACCAAAAAGAGCCCGCGTCGGAACATGGTCAAGTGCGCTGTGCAGGAGCTATAAGTGTTGACCACAGTTTACGTTTTTCAGTTATTTAAGCCAGCAAGCTGCTTTCCGCTTGTGTAATTTCTACCATTTCTTCCCCAAGGCTCGTGACTCTAACTACCTGGGGATCAGTGGTATTTTATGGTACTTTTTGGAGCCTGGTGAACTTGAGGAGAAGGTGGAATGGGAAAGAGATTTCATGCCACGATCTTGTTTTAGGTATAGACCTAATTCTCCTAATTCCCCACAGTTACCCCACTAACTTGTTCCTCCTGACTCTAACATTTAGAATATGATGATATTTCCTTTTAGTCTTGGTTTCCTTTAAGAGGCACTGACTGACAAGATGATAGAGCCAACAAACCTGGGCTGAGATTTGAGCTCCATCTCAACCCTGCTGTGTGGTCTTGGGCACAGATCAGAACCACTAAATGTGGAAAAACAGGGCCGTGACGATGGCCAGAAGCCCCATCACGGTCAGCAGGAGGGAGGTGGGGTGAGGGGATGAGGCCTTCAGAGACCGGGTCTTCAGGGGCTTCAGGATCCTTTGCTTCTGGGTGAGGATGGCCCTCCTGGCTCCTTCCCACTGCCCAGGCCCAGTCAGGCGGTACTGGTAGGAGTTGCAGGGCCCGAAATAGAGTTTCAGCGCCAGCTTGGGGTCTTGGAAGAAAAGGGAGACCAAGTCTGGCTTCGCACCTATCTCTGAGGCCAGCTCGTCCAGGTAGTCGACGTAATTGGTCTGCAGTATCTGGCTCTGGCTGGTTCCAAACCTTAATGAAGAAGGGGAAAAGGACAGATTCACATGAGTTCCAGGTCACACGGGAATACGCGGCATCCACTAGCTGCTGAAAGGATGGAGGGTGAGTGGAGGATGCATGAGCTTTGAATGAGTCTGGGTGGAAAGTGGGAGTTTATCCTGGGAGGAAACCCTTAGCTCAGATGGAGAGTGAGCCATAACTCAACAATCAAGAATCCCCGGGGACTCGGGGAAGCTGACGAGGGTGACTGAGACTCTCGTTTAGTGTTTTTTGAGCAGTTGTGAGTCTCCAGGCAAGGATGCACCAGTCAGGGTTGCTGCAGTCATGTACGACACATGCAAAAGCCAAGACGCTTGATATTTGCTTGTTAAGTTACTAATGTACCCAGAAGTCTGGCTGGCATGTAGTAGATGCTCAATAAATGTTAGAGAAGGAGATAACCCCTTAAATCAGACGTAAGACCCCCGAGACAACTTTCCCAGGATACTCCATTGCTGTTGAATCCCATTCCACCTCAACAAAAATGACTAATCCTTGGTTCGTCACACCAAAATCCTTTCCGGATTTATTTTGATGGGTACCCCCAACTAACTTTCAGGAGATCTTCAGGCTACTGTCACACCACTGCTCCATCTCATTCCCTCTCTCACTGGGGTGTGGGTGGCCTGAGAAGATCTGGAATCTCACATGCTCGTCATATAAAACTGAAACAAAATTACTCTAAGGACAATGTTCTGATTTGGCAAAATTTCTAAGTAATTGGTTCTCAAAGTAGTATGTCCAACAATCTTCTAGGAAGAACAAAACTGCAAATTCCCAGTCTCATCCACAGAGCTTCTGAGCTGGCTGGACTGGGTTGCAACCCAGCAATACGCACTTTTCTCAGCTAGGTGGCTTTTGTAGGTGGTCAGATCGCCATACTTTGAGAAACACTGGCCTATGTAAACATTTTTTTAACACATGCTTACAGGTCAATCCTTCTTTCATTCCTTGTGACGATGTCCTCCATCATGGCCTTCTCTGTGGGCAAGCTGCACAAGCCTAGAAAACAGAAGTTTGGTTTGAGTCATGGGCACGATTCAGCATCCTCGCTCTGTCTAGCAGTTGGTTCAAAAATCCGCTTCGGGCCATTTCATCAACCAGACAGGGCTGCTGTGTAGCCGAACTCAGGGCCGGGGCTGCTGGGGCCTTCTGTGTGACGCTCTCCTGCCACACAGTCAGCGTGGACCAAGGGGCAGAGGCTCCGAGAAGAGATGGGGACAGTAAGCCCGTCTGAGGAGCTGGAACCCGGCCGAGGGGCATGGGCTCTGTTCTGGGGGAGAGAGGACACTGGGACCACGTCAGACTTGCCTTTGGAAAGATCCATCTGGTGCTGTATTGGGGGAAAAGGCTGAAGGGAGGTGAGCCTACAGGTTGAGAGACCAGGAAATGGCCACCAAACCCAGGCTGGTGAGAGATGAGAGTGGCCCCCACTAATGAAGGGCAGTGGGCAGGGAAGGTACATCAGGGCAGGACTCCTCACTGTGGGCTTGTGATTCCACCCCCCGCCGTCCACAGGTGTCCTCTGAGCCTCACAGGTACTGAGAAACGGTCAAGACCCTGCTCGTGGCCAGCCATCTGACCCTCAGGTTCCGGAAGTCAGAACTGAGCTCGTCCTTGAAGCCCTCCTGTCCAGACTCGCATCCACTCTGGCTGTCCATCTGTTCCCAGCACTCTGTCCACCCAGGTTCCAGGGCTGGATTCTGCAAGCCTGCCTTGGTTCCTTCTCTCCCCCTGTTGAACCACCCTTCATCCTGCTGGTTTTATCCTGAGTGATTTCACACATTCCTGTCCTCTTCTCTGCTTTGTGCTCTGGCCCGGGCACATTGTGTATCAGCAGAGACGATTGCAGGGGCCTTCTTGCTGGGCTCGGAGGCCCCCATTCTCCCCCCTTTCTTTTCTCTATTCCGCACCTCTGCTGGAATAATCTACCTTAAGTGCAAATCTGCTGATGCCTGTTCCTTGCTTATACCTCTCCACTGTTGTCTCTGGCTGAAGAGCTATCTAAGGCTTAATCGCAGGCCAGACTTAATCAGTAAGGGTCCAGAAGTGTCCACCAGACAATTTTACATGCAGCCAGATTTGGGAAGAACCAATTTACACTTTGCAATCCAGGACCCTCAGCATGGTGCAGTTTTGCTTCCTGTCCCCGTCACCTTCCCCAAGGTTGCTCCCATCCCTCTCCACCTCACCCACATGCTCTGGGAATGCCGAGGAGCTGGCAGCTCGCCAGGTGCATGGACCTTTGTGCTTTCTCAGGTGGTTCCTTTTCTGCCCTAGAAATGCAGCCACCCAGGAAGTTGTCCTGGGCCGGATGCCCTCCTTGTCCCACGCCATAGCTCTCGTGTGTTCCTATACCGAGGCATTTGCTGTACAATGTTAAAAGGATTTGTTTAGGTTTCTTTCTGTGCCCCCAGGTCCCAGCACAGGTGTTCAGTGAGTTTTCTGTTGCAGAGTTGAACCCCAGAGGCAGGGGGGAATCACCTGCCGAGGAGGGTGAGAGCTGGCCCCGGGCCCGGGAGAAGCCTTTAGTCGGCACCTCTGCAGGGCTGTAGGAGGGCAAGCTGCCCACTCACCTTTGAAAACGCGTGTCGCCCAGCGTGCCTGCAGCTCAACGGTCGGGAAGATGGACCCCAGGGGCTGGATGAGACCTATGCACGCCAGGGTGGCCTTCTCCAGCTGCGGGGGGAACATGTGTTTATACAGCGAGACCCTGCTGTCCTCCACCTTGACGAGGGACTCTTCCAGGAAAGGGAAAGCGAAGGTGTATCCTGTGGCGAAGACAATGACATCGATGTCCTCTTCTACCGTCTCATCCTCAAAAATGGCAGAGGTCTCGGTGAGCTCCGTCACCCTGGGTTTCACCTTGACAGCTCCGTAGAGTATGCGGCTCGGGAGATCATCATTCAGGATGGGTTCCTTCAGAAGGTACCTGGGACACACAGAAGAAAACACTCAGGACGACCTTTCACTGAGCCACCTTGGGCCCCCTTGGCATTTGGGGGTGGCAGCTCTGAAAACAAAGGGGTTTCTCAGGTATCCGCGACTCTAACCTGACTAGTTGACCCGCCTCGGCCTGACTTCATTCTCAGTCCCCAAATCCCTCCCTTCAATAAAGAAAGGAAAACATGTAGGTGAAGTGGGTAAAAGAGAAGGCCCCCCTCCCCCGGGGCTTAGACACAACCAGCACTCGGTCAGTCCCGGGAGGGCTGGGGACCATTATCCAATCGGTGCTTCTGAGTTTTTTGTTGTCAGCTTTATTTTGCCTTTTCATTTAATTCCTACCTGGCCAGAAGAAAGGAAGAGAAAACTTCACTTAATTAGTAATGAAACCTGCTGGGGGATCCGTGTGAGAATCAACATGTAAGATAGGTCTGGGGATATTGGTTGATCCTGAGTATCCATGGACGCTCTTTGTGGTAACGGGATGGTGGACTGAACTATTTCTGGAGTTCTATTTTTTTCTTTATGTAGATCTGAGAACCATTTTCTTTCTTTTTTTTTTTTAAGTGCGACAGCACATGCACTTGTGTCAGGCCTCAGTACAGCAGTTGCCTGGTGTTTATTAAGATCTCTATATATTTTTTTTAAATGGAACGAGTCTCTTATCCACTAAAGAAAAATAAACACCCATAATGTTTGCTTGTGCTTACGATATCACTGATGTATATATCTGAGATCGACTAATATTTGTCCTTTGGTAAAGAGAAAGGAATCTGTCCTCAAAAGCTGCCGGTGGGAGAGCCCTTGGGGTGCACCACCCTGGCCGAGCTAATCAGAGGGGGAGCTATGTGCTTCCCGCCTCGTCCCTTGGAAAAAAGGCTGGGGTCTCTTGAAGTAGCCTTCTTCAGTGCTAGAAAGTTCTTCCCATAAGCCCCAATTCTGCTTTTGGAGCAGCGTCTGACACGCCTACGTAATCTTCTGAAATATATTTTTTAAGATATAGGGAACAAGTTTGGCGTTCTCACTGCAGAACCCGTATGCTGCACGTACTGTTAGGTTGTGGCTCAGACTACCTACCCTGTTAGCAACATGGATCTTTGTAAAGAGGGTCCTCTTCAGACAACCTAGCTTACCGATGCACCAAATCATTGAAAAGCAAAATGACTCTACTTGTTTTGAGGCTGAAGACCATAATTTTCGTGGTTGAACCACCGATTCATCTGTTGCTCCAACATCCATTTGACAATGGCCCGTGGCAGAACATTCCGGAGCATGGAGCTGAATCTAGTGTGGAACACAGAGTCCCAAGGATAACCATCTTCAGAGATCCGGCTCAAGACCCAGGAGCCTTTTCTGGTGCTGATAAATACCTGGGAAATAAAAGGAGTGCAGTTTAAATGGAACGCGGTACAGAGCACTGTACCCCTGGGAGGAACCTACTGGGTAGGTGATCTAATGCGTATGGCCCCAGAATTCCCTGGATTCTGTCGTGAAGATCAAGTCTGTTGTGAGGGGACATTGCCTCAAAGTGAAGTCCTTCTAGTTTCACTGTCAGCCAATGGGGGACCAATGGCTTCGACACCTCCTGAGGACTGCGTGGACACGTGAGAATATCTCTGGGTAATACCAGAGGTCAGGTCCGCCATCTCTGCTGTGTCTACAGAGTGGTTTTCTGCTCCCAGTAGATCCACTCGCCTGGCCCACCCTCCCCCATTTCTTTCATGGTCCAGGTGAATGTTTACAACCCTTGGAAATGTGTGGCCACAGCCTGATGACTGCACAGGCAAACGCGGGGTCTGCACCCCCCGGAGGGAGCGCAGTGAGGGAAACTGCCTTCCACGCTGGGTTTTAAAGGTCGAAAACTCTGAACTGATGCTGCGGTTCTGTTTCTCTTCAAGTACACCCCTGGGTTCCCGTTCAGATGTATTCTTTACCTTGTGTACTAGGATTTCCCTTGTTTTCAAAACGTGTACTTAAATCTCTTTTCAAATATAAGTGTTTTCCTTGCTGACGGTTACTCTCCCAATCTCCAAGTGCACGTTAGAACTGCTTGTCTCAGATTTTCACTTGTCCATTTGAGTTCTAGGGTTTAAGGCTGTCCTTGATAAATGATTCACTTAAGAAGTTAAGATCATGGACTCTGGATCCAGACTGCCTGGATTTGAATCCCAGACCCACTGCTTAGGCAGTTGTGTAGTCCTGAGTGAGTTATTTCAACCTCTTTGTGCCTCTGTGTCTCTCTCTCTAAAATGGGGGTATCATTCAGATTAAACGAGGTGCTACGTGTTAAGTATTTCAGGTACTGCCTGGCGAGCCGTAAGCACTGCTGGCTGTTCCCATTTTGTAAATTCAGGCTGGAGGGGCTGGTTTCCTACAGTGACTCACATCTGGACTGAGCTTGAATTTGGAGATACAGTTTGTGGCAAGGGCTTCAATCCTTAGGCTGGGGGAGCACCCCCACAAAACACTGTTGGTCTGTTGGTCTCTGGGTGGTCTCGGCGTCAGTCTTGCTCCTAGGCTGACTTGGCAGGACTTTCGTTAGGTACTAGACACTGTCCTTCAGTGTCTCCTCCACTTACCACCCCAGTTCTCCCTTGGGGTTGGTCCCTGATTCATACCAGATGTCCTGCCTGTTCTCTTTGCTCCTTCCTGCTGAGATCCTACCTACTGCCTCGGGGTCAGAGCTGGCCGGCCCCACCACTCCTGGAGCACATGCAGTTGGGGTCCGGCTCAGGCTGATCTCTCTGAGATGTGCTTCAGGATGGAGGGCAGAATTTTGGAGTTTAGAGGGAATGCATGGATGACCAGCCCCATCCCACAGTGTCCTGAGTGGGGCTTCTGGGCTCTGGCCATGGGGCTGGATCCTGTGAATGTGACCTTCTTTTAAAAGAGCAGGGCTCACTCAGGATCTTGGTCATTCAGCTGTAATTTAAGTTCTGCAGTTGCACCTGGTTCTGTCTCCTGTGTACACAGCTCTCGTAAGACCTCTGGTAAGTCTTTTCCCAGGAGATTTGAGAAGGCATTATTCTGAATAGAGGTTTCATAAGTACAGATTTATGTGATTAATTAGTATTGAGGAGGCTGGGGAAAGAAGAATGAGCTATTAAGCTCACAAATATGGCCAAGGTGGTTTCTTAGTATTGAATCTGGCATCACAAGCAGGCCTTGTGCATGGCATGACCCCTGTGAAGGACTGGCTCTTGCAGTCCAGGACTTGGTATCTTTGGAGCATCCGTCCTAAGCCCAAAGCCCTGTCCTGATGCCCTGCAGTGGTCGAGGGTGGATTTTGCTTGATGGATGGCGACGTCAGCTCAGCTGTCTTCATCTCACCCAGTCACATGCCCTTCCTCCTGCCATATAGGTGTCCCCAGTACGAGGGCATCGGGCAGGTGGCCCCACACCCCTGCTCTGCTTGAGCTTTGATAGTTACTGCCTTCACACTTGTTCTTTATACTGAGGTCTTAAAGCTTTGAAAAGTGAAAGCTAATTTCTTTTCACACTTGGGTCTAATAAGTCCTTTTCTGGTTTTAGTAACCTGCTGTGTCCCTAGGTTGGCACTGAACAATTCTGAGTGACAAGTGACTCTGAAAGGTCCCAGTGTAACCCTTTCATTAACCTTCTGGGGAAACACCATGTGTATTTATCACATTTGCTACTGGGCATCTCAAGCGCTCAATGTATAAGACTCAGGACAGGAAAGTTTTACAGGACAAAAAGACAAGGCTGTGGCTGCCTGTGCAGCCAGAGACAGCAGCAGAGGAGCCCACGGTAGGGTGACTGGGCTCCGGCTCCAGGCCCTGTCGGGAGTGGACACTGGAGGGAGAACCCTTAGCTGTCCTCATCTTTGCCTGGGTCTGTCCTTCTAGAAGGGATTTATTTTCTGCCATTTATTTAAATGCCATCTGTTGACCACATCTGGTGATACTTGACTGGTGGTCGGCTGGTGTCCTTCCTGAGTGTGTGGGAGTTTTGGAGAGCACATGAACAGCTCCCATCCCGGGTAGGTGGCTGGCTGTCTATTCGCTCTTTCTTTCCTGGTATTTGTGCAACTGAGCATTATCTATATTTCAAATACCCTGAATTTCTAAAAGGCAGTCCCCAAATATGAACAGGTCAGCTTCTCAGTAAGCCCCCTTGGGAGAAACTAGGTCTCTTATACTGAAAATCATCTAGTGGAAACTTCTCCTTTTACAAATGAGGGAGCCACAGCCTAGAAGTGACGTGTGGCTGGTTAGGGGCAGATCGGGGAGGTACCATACTGGGCAACCCAACCAACTGGCGAGTAATGACTGATTTTGCAGCTGGGATGTGCCAGTGTGCCTGTCCCCCCTCTTCTCCCCAGGGTACCAGGTCAGCAGAGAGCATCGCACCTGCGCAGCCTCCTTGCTCAGCTCAACAGCAATGTCCGAAGCCGAGTTTCCTATTCCAATCACCAGGATGCGTTTGCCCTCAAATCCAACTGGGCGCTTGTATTGCCGGCTATGGAGATACTGGCCTTGGAACCTCTCGACACCTTCAGGGGGAAGAGGAGAGAAGGCTGTGAATGTCCAAGGGTGCAAGGGTGTCAGGCTAATTTCAGTGAAATGGCATTGTTGGTTTGCCCTTTTGGGGTCAGTCACTCATTTTCCTTTATCCCCTCTCACAGGAGTTACAGCACAGGTCAGCTAGGAAACTCAGAGTGGAAATCAGGAAGGTACAGGGAGAGGTTGAAACAAGAGGCTGCAGCACATGTATTTACCAGACAAAAAATATGTTTGATGAACAGAGCAAGTGAGATGCTGGCTTCTGACGACCCATGATTTGATTCTGGACTCTCTAGGGACACCTCTGTATCATACGGCAGATATTCTTTTAAATATATTTTAAACACATTATGAAATGATATTATTATAATTGTATAATAATTAGAATACATTTATTATTCTAATTTTGCAAATGCAAATGAAAACTAAAATAAGCTCAAACCCAGGCATATAGAAGGAATGCAACTGAGTAAGTCGGTAACCTGTTGGTGGTTGATTGCAGATAAGCATCTCCGTGTGCTTTCCTGGTCACCCGGGTCACTCTTCCCAGGAACACATGACTTTATTGAAGTACTTGCCTTTGGTTGTGTTGTTACTTGCAAGAACCATTATACCTTGGTTCTTAAAATGGGGGCCATGGCCAGCAATGTCAGGATCACCTGGGAACTTATTAGAACTGCAGATTCTTAGCTTCCTGCCAGGTATATGGGATCAGAAATCCTAGGGTGTGTTTCTCAGTCTGCCAGGTGATTCTGTTTAGGTTCCATTGCTTTGGACAGGAGGGCCCAAGCGTGATGGCCTGTTAAGTGCCCTGAGCAAGCCTGCCTCAGCCTCGGAGTCTGAGGGGGCAGGAGGACCACTGCATTCCAGGTCTTCCTGCAAGGGAGGGCTTGGGCAGCCTCAGGACAGACAGCGGCAGTGCCCCTCTCCTGCCCTCCTCCCCGTCACCGTGCTGTGGCAGCACTGAGTCCCAGGCCCTCTCTCTGGACTGCTGACTGGGCATGGCTCTGAGGCTTGGGCTCCAGAGATACAACGGACTCATCTGCGTTTGGCAGGCACAGGGCTAACAGGGCCTCTTCTGCGCAGAGCCAGTGTGTGTGAGAATTCTCTGGAAAGCCTTGTGACTTTAGAGGACATCAGTGTGATGAGACCCAAAGAGGTTGATACACGGATGGTGTTTGGAGTCTGATCTTTCCAGCTCCCTCCCAGTCTTTCCATTCCCCCAGCCCTGGCAGCAATCCAGGACACCTGCTCCCCACTTCGAATCCCCCGGCCTCACCTGGAAAGGACTGCAGGGGCATGTGGGGCAGGATGTGATGGCCACTGCAAACCATGACTGCATCAAAAATGGCGCTTTGCTCCTTGCCAGCGCTCTGGGTGACAACCTCCCACTGGCCAGAGGATGAGAAATCTGGGCGTCTTTTCACATGGAGGACGGTCGTCTGGAGCAAACACAGAGGAGACGTCATTTGAGAAAGGCTCAGGCTTGGCGTGGGCTTCCCGGGGCCTGGGAGTGGGGGTGGGTGGAGTGTGATGCAGAACCCCCATTAGTTCTCCTCCAAGCCCCCGAAGCGCCCATCCCTGCAGGCCCCTGAGGCGAAGAGTGCCAAGTGTGCCCCTCCCATTCTCTGACGGGCCGCGCTGGGGATGTGCTGCTCTGCGCACCAGGCCTGACTCTGCAGTGGGGGCCCTGTGCTGAGGGGGCCATGCTGAGTGAGGACTTGAGGGAGAAAAGAGAAGGAAGGCAAGTCTGCTCATGCCATTCAAGTGCCCCACAGCGAGCATTTGTCAAGATGCACTTAGGGTGCCCCTGTGTGGGGGCTCTGCGGGAGCAGAGATGTCTCACGTGGAGCACGCAGCAGAGAGCTTGGCAGGTTGTCAGCCCTCCATCGAGTGGCATTGTTAAAGTTCATCATTGTTGAGGGTGTGACATGTTAGCTACGCAGCTCAGGATGTCATCTGCTTGAAATAATTTACTGCTTCACTAATTGTTTTTAACAAGCCCATTGTCTGGAAGTCTAGTAGTTTAAAAAAGTGTTCCTAAGTGTTTCATGCCGGAGGTATTTAAGAAACAAATGGAAGCAAAGCTTGCCACACGTCTAGAGGAATGACATGCTGTAACTCTTGCTTTCAAGTATCTGAGTCTCCTCTGTACATACTATGACTTGGGTAAGTGTCCCCCAGAGGCCCACTCACCAAGGGCTCGGTCTCCAGCCCACGGCACTGTTGGGAGGTGGTGGACCATTTAAGAGGTGGGGCCTAGCAAGAGGAAGTCTGGACCCTGTGGGTGTACCCTAGAAGGGGACACTGGGCTCAGTCCCTTCTTGTCTCTGTTCCCAGATGCCATGACATTGGCGGCCTTGCTCCACCGTGGGTTCCCTTCCACAGCTACTGCCTCCCCACAAGCCCAAGGCAGTGGGCCAGGAGAACATCACTGAGGCTTCCAAAACCACGAGCCAAAATAAACCTTTCTTTCTCTGAAGTTGATTAGCACAATATTGTTTTTTAAAAAATTTGACATTTTTCAAAATACCAGTTTGGTGACTTTTAAAGCTATCTCAATTTAAAAATGGGTAGGTGACATGGATGGAAAACATGTGAAAGAGCTTCACAATACGTGGGTAGACAGCAGCTGAGAGAAGCTCTCAGATTTGTAGCTCAGAGTTGCCCATTAACCAAGCACTGTGAATCCTTGCTATTCCAGGTGTGATCTAAGGACCAGGGCCTTTAGGTCACCCAGGAGCCTGAAGGACGTGCAGACTCTGAGTTGTCATTGGAAGCCTGTTTAACCAGAGTCTGCACTTGAACAAGCTCTCTGCGTGGTTTCATCTGCAGTTGAGAAGCTGGTGCAGGTTACGTTGCCACTCAGTAGAGCCTTGCACAGTTCACCTACTTCTTCTATTTTTATTTTTAATTTTTTTTGGTACCAGGGACGCTTTACCACTGAGTTATATCCCCCATCCATATATATATTTGCAGATGGACACAGTACCCTTATTTGTTTTGTTTATTTTTATGTTTTGCTGAGGATCGAACCCAGTGCCTCACAAGTGCAAGGCAAGCGCTCTACTGCTGAGCCTCAATCCCAGCCCTCCCAATCCTTTTATTTATTTATTTTTTAAATTTTGAAACCAGATCTTGCTAATTTCCTGAGGCTGGCTTGAAACTTGTAAGCTTCCTGAGTTGCTGGGATTACAGTTGTGCACCTCTGCACCTGGCCTTTTTTTTTTTTTTAAATGAGGTGACATTCACTTTATTAATTCTTGATGCAGCATAGACTACAATGTGAATAAACATCAATGAAAGGCAAGATGGTTTTCATGCAGCATTCGTTTTACTATCTCTGAACTGTCAGCCCTATTATCTACTGTTTCTTGAATCAAGTCCTAACATCTATGACTTAATCAGCACGGAGACCAGTAAAAGGAAATCCCCACCCTCCAGAAAACAATGGCAGCAGTAACATAATAAACAGGAGAAACGGCTCCCTTGTAACTTTAACATGATCTTTAGAAGAACAGAGAGTATAAACTACATTTTACAGGAGGGCTGTAGGTTTGTTACCTAGATTGATAGCTAGATGTACAAAGACCTACCATTAAGCTTCTGTTTTAAAGAACCAGCCATTCACAAGATAAAAGTACCAGGAATCGGGATAAACTATATTAGGTAAAACTGCACATTTTAACAGTGTTTACGAATATAGACTTCCATAAAAATTAATAATTAAAAACTAATATGATACAAGCTTGGTACATGTAAAAGTAGAATTACTAAGAAAATGAGATGTATCAAAACAAATATGCCTAACAGTATTTATCTGAAATATAATTTAAAATTCATATTCAATAATTTAAAATTCATTTTCTATATAGTTACTAGTTCTCAGAGAATATGTTAATGATAACAAGGCAGTGTGTTGAATGACAATGTTTGGTTATTGCTGTTGATTATTTGTTTTTGAGAAAGCAAAGGAAAAGATGATTCCAAATGTATTTCGAAATGATCTGCCATCTCTGTGTTGCTGGAGGTTGTGAAATTAGCAGGGATAGTTCCCACAGGCTTCTGAGGTGAAGGGAGAGTAGCAAGTTTATTTAACACATATCAAAAAATCCCATTATAGAGATGTTAAAAAAAGTAATCTGATTTTCTTCATATATCCTCTCAAGGGAAATAAGCTAGGGACATTCAATGATAATGGATATAGTTTAAATGCAGTTTTACCATTAATATTATCATCATTAAATGTTCAATTTTAACAGTTGATTTTCTTCTGTTAATGTAAACGATCTACATGACCAGGCAGGAGCAATCACACTGTTTGGGGGGATTAGTATCATGCTCTAACCTTTTAACAAAGAGAGTTTATTCACAATTTCTTCTATCATCAGGATAACTTTTTTATTTAAAAGTGAACTGAACTAACGTAGAGAAACTCATTTCCCCAAAAATACAATACCTGGAATTGGATGTATTTTAGAAGATCAAACTTTTTGGCAAAAATCCTGAAATATTCCAGAAGTTTGGAATTATGTAGGAAGTTTGGGAAATCTTCAGGCATAGGAAAGTCACTGAAACAGGACATTTCCTTGCTGGTGTTGGTGATGACGGATCGGTAGATACTTGCTCGGCCATCTTCTACGTTTTCCTGAAGGAGGGAGTGAAATAATTAGGGGTGGTCATGTACTGGAGCAATCCCTTGGTGTCCCACCTTTCTCACACTCCTGTGCCAAGTGACTCTGTAATGTGGCAGCAGGATTAGAATGCATGGATGGAGAGGTGCAGTGTGTTCCTGTGCTGGGACCTGTGTGCGTTTGCCAGCTTTGCTGAATGGGATGCTGTTGATGGGTGTGGCAGGGACCATTTATTTGGCACATTGCAGGATATTTAGTGTCCCAAGTCTCTACCTATTTAATGTCATCTTCTGGGAACCAGTTAACTGCTTAAATTTGCCCTCAAGAGGCTTCACACACCCCTTCCATCTTTAGGGACTACGACACGCTGGGACATTGGACAGAGAACAAGACAGAGAGTTTGAAGTAAAATGAGTACATTTGAGAATGGGGAGTTTTCACATCTGGCTTTGTATCTGCCTGCCTGCCTTCACTTTGTGCTTTATGCAACTTTCCCTTCCTAGAGTGATAAAGGTGACGAGCGCTGACACCGATCCAACCTTAAACCTGATTTCTGATGTCAGCAAATGTGCTTTGGCAAAACCTGAAGCAACCATATGGTTGAGTCTGATTTCTCCTACAAATAGTGCTCTGCAGAATGCCCTGCATGGGGAATCTGAAAAGAGCTGAGCATGGTGATTCAAAGTCTGTGAAATCACTGTGTGGTCAAAGAGGCTTTATTAGGAAATTTAAATGATGCTACCCAAGAACAGCCCAATATGTGTTCTGAGGATGCACAGACTGAGGCGTAACGCAGAGCAATAGCACTCGCTGATTCGGTTCAGCATCAAGGAAAGCCTGTAGGAATTCACCAACCGAAAGAAGTGACAGACTTCCTGAGACAGCCCCAGAGGGTCTTCCACAGCGTGTGACAAAGGAAAGCCAAGATTCACCTCTAGTCCAGCTCCACCCCAGATCAGTTGTGCATGTTCTTTCTCATCCTTGTTCTCACAGAACATTTCTTTCCTGCCTGATCTTTAGGTGGAGGTTAGTCTGGACTAGCAGAAGGGTGTTGGTCTCTAGAGTTAAATGTGAGCTTGAATTCACCTCCTTCAGACTGTTTTGAGTCGGGACCAGTGAGTGCCCCGAGTTCCAGCCCCCTCTTATGTGCACAGGGCTGCAGCAGTGCACAGCAGCGGTGGTCATCCTGAGTGAGGAAGCCAAGGCTTCAGACAGTCGTCAGTCACGGCTCACTGCTCACCGCAGCACGGAAGTCCACCAGGGTCGCTGCCCTGACGGGTACCAATAACTGCACGGGTGCATTCGCGTCACCAACCTGAGATTTCTAGTATTTTCTGTTCAGAGGTTAAACTTGATCTCAGAGAGTTCAAAAGAGTACACTTGTAGGATCTTGTCTCCTAAGTGAAAAGCTCCCTCTGTGTCCTAGACTTCACTGTGTCCTAATTTCAGGGGTTAGCAGCACCAATATGGGTGCCAAAGCTAAATGATGTAGGATCCTTGCTAAATAGAGGCTGTTCCTAAACGTCTTCTGCCCTCCTTCCTCTCTCTGCCTTCTCACCCACTCATGATCATTCCACCCCTCTGACTTACCGTAGGTCTTTTTTCATGGGTGTGTATTTAATTTTCCTGGACAGAATCAAAACTTGGACCATGCCTGTCACGATTGCACATGGCTTGGGAACAGCTAGTCAGGGCAGGCCAGTTTCCTGGGAGGTCAGAGTTGACTGTGACGTGATTGCTAACTGTAAGCAAGTATCGGAATCCTAAGGGGGTTTGTGATAGAATATGGAGGGGCTTCTGCCCGATGCAGGGATACAATGATCTAAACTGGATAAATAAACAATGATATTTTATTTTTCAAATACTAGCTTCAAATTTCATAATACTAAAGCCAAACTGGTTTTTGACTGAACACAAGGTCCTTGACAAGACTGAGTGCCTGAGCTTCTTATCCAATCAAGTGCTCAGAATAGGAAATATTTCATTAAGAAAAAAAAAGAGTATTTGTAAGATCAGACCAGATAATTTTGTGAGTAGCACAGAGTGATCAGTAAAGCTTTCTGGAATCAGAGGGACTGGGCTGACATCCCAATTCCACCACCTCTAATGGTTTGGTGATCAGGGACAATTACATAAGCCAGTCTCCTCATTGTTCCCTGCACAGTGGGACTCACTGATAACTCCAGCACAATAAGGCACTCATCACAATGCCTGGCTCAGGATGTGTCCTCAGTCAGTGTTTGCCTCTTTTGCTATTATTATATACCACTAGAGTAAACTTTTAAAAGAAACCATAGATTAAAATCAGTCAAACTAGACTGTTAAGCTATAGCCAGGATGTTAGTTGTTTGTTTTTAAGACTCAATGAATTGGCTTTAAAATGTGGTGGATTTTCGTCAGGCCAGTTTTAAGGGAACTTGAGTGGTGAGATCGTGTTCTGGTGCCTGAGCCCATGGCAAGGCTCACCTTCATGAGTCGTGCTTGTGCAGTTTATCAGCAATTGATGATGATATTAGGATTCTTATCTGAAGATCTTTATAGTTGTGTTCATTGGTAGACAGTAGTTTAAAAAAGTTTGTTGGGCTGGGGGTGTAATAAAATGGTAAAAGCACTTGCCCAGCGTGTATGAAGCCCCGGGTCCTATCCCCAGCACCCCCCCAAAACAAAATATATATAAAAAAGAATTTTTTAAAATGTTATTTCTTCCTACATTTAGTTGGATGAAATAGATGTGTTTGAATAAACCTAGGTAAAATGGGTGTTGTTTTCCCAGGAGAAAAGGAAGATGATTAATACTGACTTCATAAACAGATACATATCAAGTGTTTATTCTGCGCAAGCCTCGAGTTTCAACTTAGGGGTAAGATGCAAACATCTATGGTTTGTATGGAGCTTATTAGTCTATGGAATTAAATGCATTAGGGCTTTGGGGACATGACAGTGAAGAAACTAAGAGAAGAGAGGCTTTGGGGTCAACCAAGACAAGGACAGGGAGATACAGATTCCAAAACAGATAAATGAACTTACTTGTTTACTTAAAATACAAGCACTTCCTAAAGATGATATTAATGCACACAGAGACTGGATTTGCTTATGGGTCAAATTTGCTGCAGTTTACTTGGTTGAGACAAATGGTCATATGAGGATTTTCCTCGTTCGAAATTTTCAGAATGTCAGAAAACTGTATTTTAAAACTAAATTAGTTCAGGTAACAGTGATTTGGGATTTGTCATCTTTTTAAAATACACATATTTTTAGTTGTAGTTGACACATACCTTTATTTTATTTATTTTTATGTGGTGCTGAGGATCGGACCCAGTGCCTTGCACATGCTTGGAGAGTACTCTACCAGTGAGCCACAATCATAGCCCTGGATTTTTCATCTTTGATCATGGACTAGATTAAAGTATTTTTGACTTTATGAAAATAGAAAGGTTGTCAAAACTAAGTAAGATTCAAAGTAGAATATATATAAGCTACTCAAGAGAGCAAACTTATAAAGCAAAATTAGATTCGCTTGTTATGAAGATGAATTACAAAAACCTACACATTAGTCCTTTTTTTTTTTTGTGAAACATCGTCATATTGACTTTACCAATCAGTACTTTGCTCCCATGATGGATAGTTATTCTACAAAGTTAGAAATAATAAAATTACTTTTCTTTGAAAACTTTCTATCATTCTATCTTTTCACTCTTTGGGATGGATCTTACATCCATCTACTGTACTACATGAATATGTTTGAAACTTTTTACTTCTTTGTCTGACAACTGAACACAAAACTATGGTTTCCAAAAGCATTGGTGGGCCAGTTACCCTAGAGGATTCGGGAGCTCTGAAAAACACCAAGTTTGAGTAGGTCTGAATTGTGCCGAAATGCCTGTGTTTTGGAAGAGCTCCCTCGCTACTCAGATGTGCAGAGGAGTCAGGGAGCCATCTAGCATCCCTGCATGCTCCCGTCTTTCCACTGGGCTGGCATCTCTTTGAATCACTGGCCTTGATCATTCGGAGTTTTCTCATGCAACTTCCCGACTCAGGTATTTACAAGGGACACAGTCTCCTCATGACGGACCCTGTCCATTCTCTGGAGCCTCAAAAGTTGTCACTCCTCCACCTGCCTCCTTCATTCCAGCTGTGCTGTGACTCTGTGTCTTCTAAGACTCAGGTCTCTCAAGCTTCCATACTTCTGCATATGCTGTTAGCTCTGCCTGAGACTCTCTATCTGCATGTTCACAGACCCCATCCCTAGTTATTGTCAAGACATAACAGCATCACACCTCATGGAAGTCTGATTCCTACCGGGTGAGGCTCTGTGATTCCAATAGCAGTCAGCGTGTTAGCCCTTATAAAATTACACTCTGAAAGAGATTTTCTTTTGTATTCCTTCCTGAGGTACAAGCTCCTTGACAGTGAGGACAGTACGTCTCTGTATTTTTAGCACTTGGTATGAGTCTGGAGTATAGGAGGCTTCAGTCAATACGTTTATTGAATGAGTCATGCTAACCAGGAGCCTTTTCTATCATTGCATAAAGGACTTAACAATAAAAATAGGCATTCACTAGTTTTGCTGATAGTACACTATAAACTTTGTTCTGTTATAAAACATTATTTATTTATTTATAGTATACTATAAATTTTATTCTATTCTATTGTTCTTTAAACATGTTAGGAAAAATTAACTTATATCTTAGACCGCTGGTAAACAGAACTATGGGATCATTATATTGCACGTTTGATTGCCTGGAGAGTTATACGTTTTAACATATTAAATTTGGTTCTGTCAAATGGGCAGCAGAGTGCCAAAATCCGTTATAGTGAATTATGATGTGATAAATTTATCTAGGAGAACCTCTGCAAGAAAAATGAGGGTCAGGCTGTTGTTATGTCTTCTATTAAGGAGATGGCGCTTTGCTCTAAACTCATCCAGATAAGACACTACTCTTCAGTGAACAGATGCAGCTAACAATCACATGCCAACTAAAACAGGAAAGGCTTTGAGGAGGAGGAAAGCAGGTGGAGTGCATACTGAGGTCAGCAAGTCCCACCGGGTGCTGGCCCAGGTAACCGCTTCTCATTTTTATCCTTCCATGATCTACATTCTAATCAATAACTTCCACGGACACAAACGCAGATCGTCAAAGTTGAGAAGACCCAGAGCAGGGAGGCAGACAGTGATGACAAATGATTGATGTCAGATAGACTTTTCTCAACCAAGGATCAAACCAACTAATGTTTAATACACACGAATGAGAATTCTTCTAAGTAGGGGTAGAGCAATGAGCCACACAAGAACAGGATAATAGTGACTTGGATCATCAGTTGCTCAAATGGACAAGACCCTGGGGTTTTAACAGATCCCCAAATCAGCGTGAGTCACGTGATGAGAGAAGCAGTGCCGTGGAGGACCACATGTGCGTATTCTCAGTTCTGTGGCTTCTTCTGAGAACTGTCACTGCTTAGTCATATGGGCAAGACTCTTCACCTTGACTTCCTTATGGTTAAATGGGGTTGATAGTTATAGATAATGTTGAAGGTTATTGCAAGTATAAAATGAGATAATGCATGTGAAAATAATTCTACCAATGTAAGCTTTCATTTCTTGAATGCCGTCAAAGCCAAGGAACCTTGACCTGCCTTAGTGGAGGCCGCTGTGCGGGCTGTGTACAACGTCAGGCCAGATGATCACAAATGTGCTGAGGACCGTGCTGGTGTCTGATTCACTTTTTACTGTCTGAGGCATGCCCAGCATCTCTTTGACCCTGAAAAATGTCTTTGGAGAAAATAAATTTATTTGAAATATTAGACCTTGGTGGAGTCATGTTTTAAGAGACAAAGTGATATTTCAGATCGACTCTAGAGGAAAGAGACGGAGACATCTAGAGATTGTTATGTGAAAATTAATTGAAATAGCTGGGCACATGCCCTGGGAGAGGGGAGGCCTGTGCGTAACAGGAAAGCCGGGTGCATTGGTTACCTCCCCATGACTACAAGGCATTGGGCATAGGCAGAGAAGGCTAATGGCTCTCTCCGTACCTCAGTGAGGTTGTTAAATGCAAAGGCTCAGACCTTCGTTTGTGTTCTTTTGCATCTATTATGTTCCCCTGGCTGTTATTTATCTCCATCCTGAATTTCTGGTTCAGATATCAGTGAAGACAATCCCAAGACCTCCTTCCCACGGGCATAGTGAAGAGAGATGCATGCTGAGTGCTTCTGTGCTGGGAAAAGTGCTAGAGCATGATCTCCGCCCTGCCTGTCCTCCCAAGATGACACTAGGGGGCGCTGGAGAAACTTCTAGTAGAATTCAGCACCAAAGCTGGGCTTGGGACAAGGATTTTACATTTTTTTTTTTTTAAACTGTCACCACTACATGTTTTAAGTGATCTCCAAAGGATTGTGTGTAAACAGAGAAATTAGTGAAAAACTCATTTATAAACCAATTTTGGATGTGGAGGGATCTCATGAAAATAGAAGGGAGATAGTAGAATGGGGTAGAGGTCTAAAGGGAGGGAAGAGGAGGGAAAGGAGAGGTGGCGGGGAACAAAAGGGATAGATTATATTGTGTGCAGCACACATGTGTAACAATGGGTGCCATGATGTGGAATTATAATGCATCAGTAAGTAAATGGGAAACAGAAAAGATTTTGGGTGGTAGAGTTGTGAAGAGGCGTTTCCCCGTGAGCAGGGGGCTTGCCAGTGGCCAAGTGGCCCCCTTGGCAGTCAGTCTCCGGAAAGATCCTTGCAAGGAGGGCCCGGGGTACAGCCTGTGAAGTTTTGATTACTGTTTCCCCTGCAGAGAGGTAGTATGTCTTTAATCACAACAGAAATGACCAGCATTTTATATCACCCTCTCAGGACCAGCTATAATAGACTAATGACCAGTTTGTAAGAAATGAATGTGATTCAAGCTGGTTTTCCAGCTTTCCTCTCTGCAAAGCCATGTGTCTCATGTGAGGATCGATCTCTGACTCCGAGAGTGCTTGTAGAGCAATATTTCCCGCTTGATATTGTGCAGCTCTTGCCAGACTTGTCTCATCACAAGATTCACTGGAAATCTTATTAAACCCCCCCAGGAGACTCTGATTCTGAAGGTCCGGTAATCAGTGTCTTTAAGAACCCACATAGGTGTTTCGCAGGCCAGATTACATTTGAGAAGTCTAATGTTAGAAACATTCCTTTGGAATGAGTTTTGAATTGGCAAAGCACATATTCCGGGTGACCTTGCCATGCCCCTAGTTGGTCAGCCTGTAGGAAGAGCCCTCCGGATGGCCACAGTTGACATGGTTACCTCCCCTCTGCATGGATTTGAACATTTTGCTCCTGTCTGGAATGTTCTCATGTGTCTCGATACCTCAGTTAGATACACCTAATACATAACCCTTAGGTTGCATCTCCTGAGTTATGAACTTGAATTTTGGTTTAACCTTTTTGAGCAAGAACACAAGTTAGGGCATAGTGATAAGTAGGTGCTCAGCTCCCTGGGACTGAATGTGACACCTCGACCTGCGTGGCCATGGCCAGCTACTCAACCTCCCTCCTTCTCCACTTGCTAGTCCATAAAGTATGTAGACACTGTTAGTAGCTAACAGAGAACTCTGTGGGGAATCGGGAACTGTTCTTAGTTCTTTATGTATATGATCTCCCCTCATCCCCAAAGCAGCACTGTGAGATAATTCTCTGATATTATCCCCAATGTAACCATGTAAACTGAGGCACAGGGATGTCAGTCACTTGCCCAAGATCTCACAGCAAGGAAGTGGCAAGTCAGTACCTTTTGAAAGCTTGTGGGAAGGAATAATCATGAAACTTCATGTGCCTTTCTGATTTCAATACAAATCCTTAAGGATGGCTAGCAGTGTCACTATTGGCACTTGGTGAATAGCAAAAATTGAAATAATACAAATATTTAATGAAGAGTTTCATAGCAGTTATACTAGCACATAATCTGTAGTTTGGAGAAACAAACGTGGTTATTTGTGGGAGAGAATATCAGAAGTGATGGGGCACATTTTCTGAAGAAGCGTTTGGCTCAGTGATTGAAAAAGGAGTAAATAGTGCCTTGAAAAGATTCCTGTTGCTGCTGTTTTGTAAGATGTTCTCCAACGTTAGTATAGTCCCTAACTAGTACACAGGAGAATGACAAAAATATGGGCCACGAGACGATGGCTGGATACCAAGGATGTCTGCCTGGGTTGGCACCTGGGCTAGCCTAGTGTTGACCTGGGCAGAGATGCCAGCCTGGGACTCAGGTTCCTGAACAGCTCTAGATATGTAACAAGAGAACTGGATCAAAGTCGCCCCTGAAATCCCTGCATAGGGCCACAAGTAGCTATGATTCACCCTGAAATAGCAGCACCACCCAGTCAAGATGCAAGGAAACCTCACTTACCTTGAACCTCCACAGCCCTCCAATGTCTTCTGTCCTCTCAAAGCAAGTGGGCTCCAGCCCCTCGTCCACACAGCACTTCAGTGAGACCAGGCCGCTGACCCCGGCTCCAATCACTGCCACCTTCTTTGCCATGTGTCCTGTCAAGGAGTTGACGGGTCATTATTGCTTAACACAGGCGAGAGAGTCCCTGTGGTGTGGTCAGGTAGCTGGATTTAAACAGTCTCATGGTAACTCAGTAAGCAGCACTAATTGAATGAAACGCCTCGCTGGTCAAATCCTAGTCTCCTTTTCCCCTTGAGAGATGCTGAATTGTCTTGGACTCGCTTGCAGACCTTGTTTATGAGTCTCGGTTTAACATTAAAAACAAGCCCTTTAACAAAGCCAAAGTATTCAGTAAGGCAGTGTGTGAGGTGAGCCAAGCTCGGTGGGGTCCCTCCGGGTCCTGAGCCCTTCCTTCTCTGCTCCTGGCTGTCACGCTTACCTTGTCTTTGAGCACTGCCCCTCTGAGAGCAGAGTTCTCCCCATTGTGTGCGGCTGGAGACAGTCTTAAGAGGCAGAGGTGCTGTGGGAAGCGGGAGGAGCTTCCTGCTCCTCCCCCAGCACTCTGCCAGCTGAAGCTCCAAGGAGTCCTGGGGCTAAACAAGAGGCTCAGTGCTCCAGCCAGGTAGTGACGGAGGACCAAGGCACATACTTGGCACGCCATGCAGGTGGTTCAGAAGTTCATCTTATCATGGGTGTAACAAACGTGCATTGAGTTGATAAAAATGGATAAATAAAAATAAGTTAAAACCATCCCTAAGTACCCATTTTGATATGTTCTTCCACCTGCTTATATATATATACACACACACACACACACACACACACACACACACACACAAAATGGGATGGCACTCCAAGTTTGATTTCCAACTTGGTTTTTTCACCACCAATAACCTTGAACATGTGGGTGTGTTGCTAATGGCGTGTGACTTCCATTTGGCTGATGGCACAGCCTCTCCTGACTGAGTCTCATTTCTGCACGTGAGGCACCTTTTCTGGCACATCACTGTGCCTGGGTGGGCAGACAGATTGTGTCCCTGATCTCCTGGAATTGACGTTCTTGTTCTGGCCTGGTTTTTAGACTTGGTGACTTCGGGGTCCCAGCATGCTGTGGTAGCCTGTGCCTTGCTTGCTCGCCGTGCTCAGACCCACATCTTACCCAGGTTTCTCTGGTTGGGTGAACGCTGCTTACGTGAAGCTCTTGGGATTTCTAAGCTCTTCCCACCCACACCCTTCTTTTTGGCTTGATGGAGAACTGGATAACTTCCTTTTGCTTACACTCTCGGTTATTAGCATTAACATTAGAAAACTAAGGCAGGGGGTTGTAGAGCCCTCGGGTACCTCGGATGTGGTGGAAATGATGAAGCTAACGGACTCCCCTCTGCAGCCCAGCAGGACCAGTGGCTCCAAGCACCTGAGCTGTTGGTATAAATCCCTTAGATAAATATCAACACTTCCTAGGTGCCAGTCGCTGTCCAAGTGCTGCAGCTACAGCCACGAACAAAAGGGCAAACCCCTGCCCCCGTGGACCTTGCTTTCTAGTGGAGAGAGCAGCCACCGACAACATAAATAAGCAGTAGGTGGAGAGGAAGCTGGGGAGAGGAAGAATGGAGAGGACGGGAGTGTCGGGGGAAGGGTGGTTGATCAAGTTGCATATGGAGTTCAGGGAGCCTTACTTCCCTGAAATCCCCTACACCAAATTCGGGCACAATGAGAGGCTTCCTGTATCCAATGAATAGAGTAGCTCGATGACAAGGTGACGATAACAATGACCAAGACACGAAGGAGCTGGACACATTTCTTTAGTTAAAAAGAAAAACAATTAAGTTGCTTCATGGTCAGTTGGGTCACAGAGTTTGTAAATAGCCCATGAACAATTCTCCAGTTCTGTCCTGGCTGTCCCTCGTCTGGTTGGTCACGACTCACGGAAGCCCTGCTGGCAATGAGTACGCCTTCTGCTCACACAGAGAAGAAGCACCTAGGTATGCCAGCAAGTGTGTAAGTGACACACGTGGGACATGACAGAGGAAAGGCGTTGTGTGAAGCCCTTCCAGACCTGGCCACACCACGCACGCCACATGGAACAGCAGGAGTGGGCACCAGCTGGGAAGCCCCCGTGCGGGCAGTGCTGCCTGGCAAGTGCTTCTCAGGCCAAGGGTTTTAAGTTGTAAAAATTGATGGTATCCTTTGAAACACAGAAGTTTTACTTTTGACAAAGTGTAATTGATAAAGTATAATTGATAAAGTATAATTGATCGTTGTTTCTACTTTTTGACTGGCACAAACAATGCTGCCGCATGCATTCCCTGTAAGTTTTTGTGTGGACATAGTTTTCATTTCTCTCGGATACATACCTAAGCAGTGCGTTTACCAAGTCATGGGGTAATTCTGTGCTTAGCACTTTGAGGAGCTGCCAAACGCAGCAGTGCCATTTTACATCCCGGTGTATGACAGGCCCGGTTCTTCCCCATCCTCTCCAACACTGGCCACCGTGTGCCTTTTTTGGTTATAGCCAGCCTAGTAGATGTGAAGTGGAATCTCTTTGTGGTTTTGATTTGTTTTTTCCTAATGGCTCATCATGCTGACCATCTATTAATGTACTTGGCCATTAGTATATCTTTTCTAGAGAAATGTCTATTCAGATATTTTGCCCATTTTGTCTTCTTATTCTTGAGCCGAGGCTTCTTGATGTATTCTAGATGCGAATCTCATCAGATGCGTGAGCGGCAAATATTTTCTCTCCTTCTGATGGTTGTCTTTTAACTTTGAAAACCAGAAGTTTTACTTTTGATGAAGTATAATTGATCTATTTTGATGAAATTTCTTAAAAACAGAATTTATGCAGGGTCATCTTGACAGAACAGAGCAGAAGCCACGGCTGGAATGGGGACGAAGCCTGGGGCAGAGACAAGAGGGAGCCTTGCGGGGTGGGGGGCAGGGGAGGGGGGGAGGAGAGGCCCAGAATACCCACCACTGACGTAGCCCTTGTCGTTAGCCAGACCTGACCGAAGTTCTACTTGGCTTAACTTGATCAATACGGCAATCCCACGAGAGAGTGAATCTTGTTAGCCACAGCTTTTGAGAGAGCATGTTGATACACACAAGGATGAGGCGGAATGCTAGAGGTCACACAGGAGGGCTCTGGATCCAGGCCGTCTGTTCCACAGGATGGGCTCTTACTCACCACGTGAAGCAAACTCAGGAAGCCTGTGTGGGGAGAGGCCACACTGCAGGATGTTCATTAAGATAATAATTAAATAAGCATCCTTGGAATTGCTGGACTAATCCTTCTTCCATACTTCCACCCGTCATCTCCCATGGGATTGGGGACAGTAGTATTTATCCAGTATCAATTCTAATTAACAGCAGCAACAACAAAAATCTGGTCTTTAGAATGGATGGTATTTTCATTCTCATAATCCACCACACCCTAGCATTTGTCATAGGCCTCATCCCACATAGCTTTTTCACTATTTCCTTGACTTTACCCATTTATAAAGTGTCACACAGCTATTCCTTTTAGAAAAAAAAAATACAGTCTGGTAACTTTACTCATTATGGAAATATTTGACTTATTTGCATTTAATCTGTAAATCTATCATTTTACCACTTATATCCTATTTTCTTTTTCTTTTGTGCCCACTTTTGGATTAATAAAATACTTTATTCCTTTCCATAATTAGCTTATCTCCTACTGTTCTTTTTGGAGTATCCTTAGGGATTGAAATATGCAACTTTGCTCTTTTAAAGCGTGAGATGTGTTTGTATTTTTACCAATTCCAAGACAGTGAAAAGTGTGCCTAACCCTTTAAATTTATTATCCTCACACCTCGTAGTATAATGGTTGTGTAGATTTAGTTATTTTTGTGTTCACCACCTCACAAGACATTTTGGTTATTGCTGCATGCAATCAATATTTCTTTAAATATATGCACATTATTATCCCTTCACATCTAGTATTTTTGCGCTTCCATTCAGGATCATTTCCAATTTTCTTAAACAACTCTAATACTTCCTTTAGTGTAAGTCTGCTGGTGACTATTTTAGTTTCTTTTTTTGAGTATGAATTATTTGACCTTTACTTTTGAATGATATTTCCAAAAGGCATAGAATTCTGAATTGGCAGCATTACAAATAATGCACTTAGAAGGTATTACGTTGCGTTCTGACTTCCATCATTTCAGTTGGGAAGTCATCTGTAAATTTTGTTGTGTGTTTGAAGGTAACAATTCCTTTTATACCAGTCTGCAGTTAATCTTAAAATATTCTCCTTGTATTTGGTTTTTATTGGTTTTACTACAAGAGCATAGGTTATCTTGCTAGGGTGTTCTGGAAGGCTGGGTTTGGCTGATTAAAAACCCTTTATGGGTTGCAATTAAGGGCCTGGAGTATTTTCCGGTTCCACCCGTCCTTGAACTTGGAATTTTGCCTTTGTAGCCCCTGGGAATCTGCAAAAGTCTGCCCTCTCAGTTGTTGCTCTCTAAATGGAACAGGTCTCAAAAAAAAAAAAAAAAAAGGCTGTTCGGAGGCGTCTGGCCCATCTCTGTGGGCTTTCTACTTTCTAGATCTGTTGTTGCTGCCTTGGTAGTTCTCTGATAATTCAAGCAAATAATCAGCTATCTCACTCCTTAGTATCTATCCAATATAATTAAAGTCAGCATGGTTTAGAGATACATGCACTCTCATGTTTATCTTTTAAAAATCAAAAAAATTTGTTTTCAAGTTGTAGATGGACACAATACCTTTATTTTATTTATTTCTTTATTTTTTATGTGGTGCTTAGGATCAAACCCAGTGCCTCCCATGTGCTAGGCGAGCGCTCTACCACTGAGCCACAATCTCAGCCCACGCTCCCATGTTTATAACAGCATAATTCACAGTAGCCAAATATGGAACCAGCTTAGGTATCAGACAAAATATGAATAAAGAAAATGTGGTGTATAGATACACATGGAGTTTTATTCAGTCATAAAGAAGAATAAAATGACATCATTTGTAGAAAAGCTGTTGGAGCTGGAGAGTACTGTGTCAAAGGAAACAAGCCCAGACTCAGAAGGGCAAGCACATGTTTTCTCTCATATGTGGAAATCTGAGGGAAAAGAGGTAAAAGAAGAGGGTCTCATGAAGCTAGAAGGGAGAGCATTAGAGTAGAGAAAGGGGATCAGGGGAGGACAGAGGGGAGGCAGAGAGAGGTGCTGGAATGAAACTGATCAAATTGTGTTGCATGCATGTGTGTCACAGTGAAACCCCGTTCTGAATAATTAATATGCACCAGTAAACAAGATAGGCATATCTTCAGCTTCACTAGATACTGACCAATTGTTGTCCACAGTGTGTGCACCTACTTGGACTCCCTCCACAGTGAAGGGTCCCCCTCCTCCTCTTCCTGACACTTGATATGTTCAGACTTTAATTAATTAATTTATTTTTTGCTGATATTAACATTTTGGAACACTATTTTGTTGTGATTTAAATTTTTTTTGTTGTT
Organism: Spermophilus citellus; assembly: GCF_964194105.1. NCBI lineage: Eukaryota > Metazoa > Chordata > Mammalia > Rodentia > Sciuridae > Spermophilus > Spermophilus citellus. The sequence goes on from NC_138187.1 coordinate 160,666,859, forward strand.
GTTGTAGATGGACACAATATCTTTAATTTATTTGTTTATTTTTATGTGGTTCCAGGGATTGAACCCAATGCCTCATGCATGCTAGGCAAGCACTCTACCACTAAGCCACAACCCGGGCCCCTTTGTTGTGATTTTAAGTTCCTTGATTACTAGTCAATGCTATGAGTTAATAAAAGTTTTGGAATAATATTTTAATACAGAGAATAACTTACAATTGATACTGGAATTGGCTTGTGTTATAACCCATATGCTCAAATGATAGAGTCTCAACTTCTCACTTAGTTTTATCAAAGGGGAAAATTAAAAGTTATAAAAAAAATTATAGCGGGCTGGGGATGTGGCTCAAGCGGTAGCGCGCTCGCCTGGCATGCGTGCGGCCCGGGTTCGATCCTCAGCACCACATACCAACAAAGATATTGTGTCCGCCAAAAACTTAAAAATAAATATTAAAATTCTCTCTCTCTCTCTCTCTCTCTCTCTCTCTCTCTCTAAAAAAAAAAAATTATAGCATTGATTGGGGGCACTTAGAAAAGAGTTGAGAAGCCACTCTGAATCAGATTTCAGATGCCTCTGCAGCTGAATCCTTGAACTACCCCACCTCTCTGTCTTGCAAGTTGACCCTTGAAACATTGTTACCTCTGCTGCCCTCTGAATATGGGATCCTTTTCCCCAAACTACCCAGAGCCTGAGACTGAACCCAATTTCTTTCTCACGAACAGTTTAACTTCTGCCAGCACCAAGCACAATTCCTTACAAACAAGAAATGTAATTTCCAACCCACTTGTGTTTTAACAACTATAAACACAGCTGCTGTTTTGTAAGACATCATAGCACATTTTTGAGGCTGCTTGAATCTGTTTTTTCACATTGTAACCTTAAGTAGTCCCTAATAAATGTAGTTTTCTTTGTTCTTAACTAGGTTGGTTTTAATCCCTGTGGACAGTTTCTAGCAGGTGCTAATCATTGGCAAGGAACCAGCAAGATGCTGCCTTCCAAGAATGCACTGTCTCAGTGAACACATCTGCACAAGCCTGCACATGGGCAGAAACAGCTGGAGCAGGGAGGACAATGGTGGCTGCATAGCAGCCCGTCTCCCAGGATCCCTTTATCAAATAACTTCAAACACCTAGAAAGAAAAAGTTATTTCTCGTCAAAACATGCCCCTGTTAACTCTAAGAGAAACACAAAACTGCAAAGTAACTGCGAAAAAGAGGAAAACCACTCAGTCAGTGTGTGGTCTCTCTGCTGTCCCTCCCCATCAGGTTGCAAGACTTTTTAGGGACAGACCAAGAAAATCAGCATGAAAGAGAGAAGAGGAGGCTAGTGAAAGCGGAGTTAAGCAAGCTCTAGATTGATTAAATGCACCTTATGTCAGAAAATATGGGAAAACATCTAAGCGGATCAGAGCGCAGGGTACTGAGAAGGAATTTCAGGACTAGCAATTTCAAGGACCAGGCACCCCTGTGTAGGGCTGTCCAGGATAAATGGGACAGGTGTAATTTAACAGGATAGGCTACATTTAAAGAGAATCTTTGCAATCGTGGTTTTAGGGGAGAAGTGGGACAAAAGGAAGGTAGGCAAACCATTTGGTAATTTGGTAATGAAGGGAAAAAGAAGAAAGGAAGGGAAAAATTTAGAGTCCTATAAGACAAAAGAGAACTCTAAAATTGGAGGATTCAAAACTCTACCCACATGATTACACAGAAAGAAAACAATTAAGTACCTGAACTTTTCTGTTCTTTCAGAAGAGGGCACCATTAAGTGAGGTGAAACACTCAATATAAAAACGAGGATGAAGTGAGAGATGTTCGGATAGATAAATGGAAGGAGGAAGGAGAAAGGGAGGGAGGGAGCGAGAGAGGAAGTGAGAAACTTGAACAGGTACATAAGGAAACATGTATAAGAATGTGTGTGGCAGTAGTGTAAACAAGTAATCCAAAACAAGTAATCCAAACACCCATAAATGAGAAATAAATGAAGCTGCTTACATCAAGAAACATGGATCCCACAAAGACATCGTTCAGCTAAAAAAGCATGTAATGACTGAGAAAATCCAACTAGCTTTGAATTTATGATACTTTATGAAGTTAAGGCAAAGAGACCAACTAGTGTTTGCATTGTAGGGTATCAGTGTAAATTAGTGAAGAGCCTTAGTAATAATTTGTTCTTAAGTGCAGCACAACTACTCTGAGTGTGAGAAGAGCCTGGGGGACAATTACTAAGCAGAGACATATTTTTATATATTTATAGCTGTCATAATTCTTATTTTTATGGATTTTGTGTTACAGTTGTACCTGATTGCATTTTTTTTCCCTTGGGCAGACTAAAAATTCCTCTTTGAAATTGTGTTTACTTTGAAATACTGTTTACTTTATTCATTTGCTTTTCAAACTTAAAAACAGAAGCCATAGCTGGGATGAGGCAGGAAAGGCCGGGATCTCTTTCCTGTCTGTTGTAAAGGATCATGGCTGATGTTCCTAAAGGAAAAAGAAAACAAAACGAAACAAAAACAGGTTAGCAGGAGAAAGGCACACAAGTTTATTTGGCCTTAGTTTTATGCGACTTTGGAGCCCTGAGATGGAAGGCTCAAAGACCCAGGGTGAACCATGCATCTTTATGCTTGGTTTCCATGAAGCTTGAACATAAACATGATTGGACAAAAGGGTGTGATCTGTCTTAAAATATTTGTGTACTAAGATTGCAGCTCATTTCATGGATAGGAGACTTTATGTGTAGTAATGGGGGTGTGGGGGGGTGGGAGGTGAAGCCAGTCAACCACTATAATGTCAGAATGGGGGCTATTTTTAGAGAAATGAGGAATGTGTGTTTATTTTGCAAATGCTTATTGAGTACATGGTATGTGCCAGCTATTTCACATACTTGAGCTACTGGACAAATTGTTACCTGACGAAAGTCTTCCAAAAGTAAATAAGGGTGTATAATGGCATAATAACCGTGGGAATGTGATTTCTTCCAAAGTATTCAAGATATCTGATAGTATATCAGTTCAAGCCTTTTCATACTGTTCTGTTTATAGTATTAAATGTTTGTGAACAAACTCTTTAACAGGTAAAAAGAAGGAACATTTCAGTCATGTTTATGGTAATCGTTGTAACTTCTGAATTACTGACATAAGGCCTATGTTATCACAATGGTTTCCTAACTGTTCTTGTTTCTACTCTTTCTATTTACAATTGTTAAAATTACCGGAGGCCATTGTTTGGGATTAAAGTCCTGTACTGAGTCCCAAGAGATCAGACCCAAAATAAAAATGGAGTAACTCATGCTAAGGTTTCAGATGGACAAGTTGAAACTCAATTATTCATCTGACCTGAGAAATCAGGATTCGTTAATGTGATGAGGAAGTACCTCTGCCCTAATCCTTACATAACACAGTTAACCTGATGTGAACCGGTCATTTATTTTCCTATTGTTCTGCCTCTTGTTCCCACCTTATGAGGGAAGTGACTTTGGAACAGCCAATTCACTTTTTGGTTTTTGTTTGTACTTTCCTGTTTCTTTATCTACAAACCAGCCTCCCTCGCTCTGCCCATCGGAACATCCATTCTCTCTCATTCTCTCTGCCCAGTTCTGGAGTAGAAAATAAAGCCAGTTTATATCTTTAAATTAAACTGCCATGATTTTATCCTTCGACACAGTAACTTTTCTACCCTGATGCCGGGTTATTCTCTTATGTTGTTAATTTATGCCTCTTCTCAGCTTAATGCCCCTCCCCCGTTGTTTTCTCATGTTAGAAAACATTTTGGGTCTTTTAATGAATTTGTGAGGAAAATATCTGTCTACCTTTTATAAAGTTCTGAGTTGAGGACGAGGGATGTAGCTCAGGGGTAGAGTGCTTGCTTAGCATGCATGAGGCCCTGGATTCAATACCCAGGGCTTAAAAAAAAAAAGTAAATAAATAAAGTTGGGACAGATCCCTGTCACTAAATACAGATTAATAAGAGAAGAACCAGCGTAAGTTTAATAACATGTGCAACTCTGTTGTGGGGGTGAGCACTAAGCATGTGTAGGGCAGTTTGCAGTGAGATAAGAGGACTTTAAAGAGTGTGATCAAGGAGGCAGTGGAGCAGGAAGCTGGCCTCTTCCCAGGTCTCCAGTCTTCAGGTGAGGACCAGAACCGAGTGGCCTTGCTTGGGAAGTGAGCCGGGTACTCATAAAACATCTGGAGAACTGTGCCTGTGCAGTGTCCAGGCAACCTACCCTACATCACCTTGCTTGTAGACGTGGGATGGCCCTTCAGCGTATCCCAACCTGCCTGCCCCTGCCACCAGAGTGGGAAATAAAAGTCCAAAGCCTTCACTGAGACTTTCCAGTTCTTTCCTTGTGACAGGAGCATTTGCAGCCCCTTCACTAAGGGGCTGGGCAGTGTGTCACCTAGAAGAGAGAGGCATGCAGAAGGAGCAGGGATACCTGGTGTTGGACCTTCCCTGTCCCGTCCCCACGGGTTTAGATCTGGTGACCCACTGGCTACAGATATAAAAGGAGAGAGTATAAAGATTATTTGTAAGATTTTAATCTGTGTGGGCCATCACATACCAGGAACAAGAGCCTTCCTGGTACAGTCTTTTGGGATCCAGTTTTAGAGTTGGTGCTAGCACATCTAAGAGGCATGGAAAGACTAGACTTTGGAGTCACGATAACAGAGGTGGGAGTTACGACAGAGAAGACGGCTTGCCCAAGGACAAGCATTTGGACCTACTAGGGTCACACTTAGGAGAAGGCCATTATCTCACGTGTATGATGGGGGAAAGTGGGAAGGCCCTGGCAGAAAAAGCCTTCTCCACTTGCTGGTTGACACCTGTGGTTCTGCTTTTGGTGTTTATCGGGTTCATTTAGGGAACAAGAATATTGTAGAGGCTATGCTTACTTTAACAATTATTCATTGTCTGACTGAAACTTAACAGGGTGTTCTGTATTCCTGTGACTCTGACAACCCCGTCTAGAAAGACTCTCACCTATGTTAGCAGATGTCAGTTATTTAAAATTCATTGCGAATTAGTTCCTCAGATTTTGTTTTCCTATAGTGGGAAGGGGTAGATCTGTGGGCTAAGTGTGGGCCAGAGAAGGTGAGGACAATAGTTTCCATGAAAAGCCACCGTGGAAAGAAGATAAAACATGATGAACAGGATTTATCCAAGATGGCGGTGATGAGGTTGTGCAGGTTGATGGTGGCTATCCGTGACAAAGAGAATAGCATAAATTGGAACAAAGAAGTCAGAGTCGCGCTGAGCCCAATACTGATGAGTGTTAACAAGGACAAAGGGAGAAATAAGAACAAGTAAGACTAGCCAGATCATGGAGGACCTTGGCTGCGCTGGAGCTGGGACGTTATCCTCAAGGTGAGAGGAAGACTTTGAAGGGTTTTGAGGGGGGCCACGCCATAGCCAGGCCTTCACCAGTGGGAGGAGAGGTAAGGGGAGGTGGGGAGTCGTCAAACCCTGCAGTCATCTTGCTCCAGATCTTGGCATTATCTGGGTGATCCAGGAGGAAACGTCTATCGCACATGCTACCTAGGGACATTCATGATTACATTCTTCTTATCTCACTCACTGACAGGGCAAAATATCCTGCCACTGTTGTCCTGGGAATATCTGGCCCCAGACTATTTATCCCCAGGGCAAGATTGTGAGTTTATTTTGTCCGTGGCCTGGACTTGACCTTCTGTTAGCTCCTCTACAAGTGTTTGCTCTGATAAAGTGCATTCCAGGCAGTCCATAACTCACTAACCATAGCCTTATCCTGCAGTAACACAATAACTACTGTTATATAATGAAAAAAAAATCCCCGTCATCAGAATACAGGGAGTGGTAACGTGACACACGGGATAAGTCATACTGGGGAGGAAGCGGAGGATGATTTGTAGTTGAGGCTACCATCCAGACACAAAATCTCTCTCTCTCGTCTTCACAAGGCTCACCACTCTGGCATCTCGCAGGTGCCTTCTAGTCCAAATGATACCTCTTTTCAAATAATGCTTAAAAAGTAGCACAAGTCACGTGTGAAAATAACCTCATTGAAAAATTCAAGCAATACAAAAAATGAATGTCTCTCCCTCCCACTCCCAGAACCACTCCAATCTTCAGAGAAAATAGTGGTGACAACTGGTTTTCAGGGATTTCCTTCTGTGTATCCTTAACGTTTACATCCACATAGATACAAATATTTGATTACATTAATGAGAAAATAGTGTGTGTGTGTGTGTGTGTGTGTGTGTGTGTGTGAGAGAGAGAGAGAGAGATTTAGTTACTTGCCTTTTCACTGAACAACGTATTTTGGAAAGTATTCTGTGTCAGTGTGCATAAATTGGTTTCATATATTTTAATGTGTATTATTTCACACTCTGGTGGGTATTTGAGGTATTTCCACTTTTTTCATGATTATAAATGAAACTGTAATGCATGTCCTTGTGCATGTGTGCATTTTAAATATTCAATTAAGTAATTAAGACTCTAGTTTGGAATGGGTCTGAGGCTGCAGTTCTGGTTGGTGAGCAGGGAACTGGGGCTCTTTCGTTGAAACCTGGCACTTACGGGACCCTCTGGGGTCCACCTCTGTGAGTGGATGGTGGCCACCCTGGTAAATGCAGAGGGGGTCACTTATCTGAAGGTGGCTCCTGAAGGTGATGAATGGATTATGTGTCTGAAGAGGCATCAGAGGGGAGGCCGGATGATGACGGGGTGGCCCAAGCATCAGTCAGCCAATGTTGGCAAGTAACTAGCACACACACTCCTTTTGAACTTGTGGTGATTGGAAGAGGAGATACAGATTGTTCTCGGCGAAGTGAGGACAAGGCCTTGAACTGCGAGCGCTTGGACTGAAACCCACCCTTGCTGTGGCTGGGTCCTTCTGAGTCTTAAAAGTATTCAAAAAAATTAGCTGCTGAACAATAAAGAAATATCAGATAAAAGTATCAATATCAGGCTTCTCTAAAACATTTTTAGGAAATCTGACTGTATGAGGCCTGCACATTTGTTTATGGATGCAGAGAATGATTCCCCTATGTTTAATTTGCCAACAGAATGATGGAGAGGCCACCTGTCTGCTTCCCTTACTTACCTGTCAGTCTAGTTCCTGAATGCATCTGGGTTTGGATGCCTGGCACAGTGCCAAAGACCAATGACGCCTAAGGATCTCTGGGAAGCATTTGCAAGACACACTTGTAATGTGGGTCAGCCCCTTAATAGATGCAGATCTCATTAGATGATTAGCAGGGTGGGGTAGTGAAGAACCTGTGACACATTAGGGCCCCAAATGCCTGAAGATGACAATTTCTTCTCTTGGAGGAGATTAACAAACTCAGGCATTAGGACTCTGTTTTTAGTTCTTCTATCCTAAGAGAAGGTAGTCAGCGAGGCTACACCTTATTATCTTAAGCAGAGGACAGCTGAAAGCCTAGGTCACTGCAGTTCAGTTTAAGATAAAACCTTTACGTACAGTTGACTCCTGAACATCATGGGAATTAGGGGCACGACTCCTTTCCCATCTCCTTTCTCGTCACTTCACACTACTAAACTGATCAGGGTCACTCCAAGTGAATCCGGGACTAAATAAAGACACAGACACAGAAAATACCTTTTCTTTGGGTTCAGTGACCACTCATCAGCCACAGCTCCCACAAGGGGGAAAGACAGGCAATAAAGAGAGTGAGGAGCAGGTGCTGAACCCTTTTATTGGGGAGAAGCCATTCAGATGAGGCAAGGAGTCAGGTTTCAGGGGGTTGAGTCTAGCTTCTAATGTCTGTGGTCAGCAGGTTGACTGACATCTAGGAAGACCACGTCCATTTCATGTGCTGTGTGGGGATCATAGGCAGAGCGAGATAAAAGACACTAATGTCGCCCTCCCAAACAGAGGGGCAACATGGGTTCAGTCCACCCTGTGCACTCATGCTCATAGTTCACACACACAGCCCATGGCTGGCTTGCCACAGCTCCACACTCTCATCACTCAAGGTTAAACGGCGCTTGGTTCCGGTGTGGAGGCTCCCGACACTTTGTAATATTGATCAAATTTTTTACTGTGTATTATATATACTATGTTTATGCATTATATGTATATGTACACATGCATACACATATACATGTAGTATTCTTCATATATGAAGTAGGTAGTACTCCCCACGGATATGATTAAATACATAGTCCATTTTCTGTGAATATGTGCATATATACGATAATGTACCCATACACACAAACATACATTGTGTGCAACATATATACGTGTGTATATGTGTATGTGTGTATATATGTATATGTGTGTGTGTATACGTATGTGTATATGTATGTATGTATGTATATATGCACCACACATATATAAATAAAATGGGCACAATGCATTTATGCATATCTATTAAGAGCAGTCCTCTCTCTGCATTCGAGAATGTTACATGGGTGGTGACATGCCCGTGTCCCTTTGGCTCTTAGTACCCTCATGTGCTGTTTAGAGGAAGTGACTGACAGCCAATTAGCTTCTGGAAAGAACATGGGATTAGGGTGCAAGAGGCTTGGCTTTGCCGTTAATCCCCACGCTACCTCAAAGCTTTTATTTCCTCATTATAAAGCAGGGCAGGGTGATGTAAATACAGGAAATACCATAAAGACTAATGAAGAGCTGTTTGTAGAAGATTCAGGCCTGACACAGGATACATAACAGAGAGTGGAGAGTCAATGTTCAAGAGCCTCTGCGACTAAGGGCCATATCAGTTATTTCCTTCTTCTGTGTTAATTGATGTTATCATTTCAAAAGCAAAACATAGTATTAAGAGTGCAGTTTCCTTTGTGTCAACATACAAAGCAGAGCAGTCTCTTGCCTGTCAGGCTTGCTACCAGCCTACAAGGAAATCAGTGATCATTATGGATAATGCACAGGTATGAAGAGATTTACTGTTGATGATCTTGTTTGGTACAGTCCTTCCACTAGATTCAATCATAGGGACACCCCGATCCACACCCAGACAGTTCACAGTCGATCAGCTGAGTCCCAGCTGAAGAGTGGTGTGTCCTTGGGTTTGGAATGCTTCTTGGCTCCTTGTTCCTCCTCAGTGACCCCTTGTTTTCTTCTTTTGCCTGGGTGGTAAAGGGAAGGGCTGCACTGATGTCCACTAGTACACAGCACCAAGCGCATGGAGCTTTCTGTCCAATTTAGTCGAATGAAAATGTTATCCATTTGCTTGTAGAAGACACTGAGCCTCATTTTCCAAGGAAGTCTCCAGTTGGCCCAAAGACACTGAAGTCTGAAGGACCCAATAGCACACTTCCACTGACCTGCACTTCCACCAGATGTGGGAGTAACGCCCACCTAGGACCAGGTCTGAGCAGGGAAGGGAGCTCTCACACCCTGCCCTCTACTCAGAGCGGGTTTTCTTCCCAGGACGCTGTACATTTCAGATCATCCTTCATTTGTGGTCCCAGGTGAAATGGAGTAGTAACAGAGGTGTGTGCAGAGGACCCTGGGAATCAGTCTCCAGTTATTAAGGGCTCCTTTCAGTTATATAACCTAGTATAGAAAACATAGGCCACGGACACACACACACACACACACACACACACACACACACAGAACACTTTGGAGCTGCATCTGGTTTGATTACTAGAATAAAATTTGTGAATCCTAAAAATAAACTGACCTAACTTGTTATGAATTTTTCTTCTCAAATCAGAACTTTCCTCACTATGTTCTATTTCTCCAGTTTGACAGGTTCATCTTGCTTTTATTAAATACTAACTTAATATAGATGTTGTAAATATCAATATACTCACTATTTTCTTTCCTAAGAAAAACTATTCTTGGGCTGGGGATGTGGCTCAAGTGGTAGCGCGCTCGCCTGGCATGTGTGCGGCTCGGGTTCGATCCTCAGCACCACATACCAACAAAGATGTTGTGTCCGCCGAGAACTAAAAAATAAATATTAAAAAAATTCTCTCTCTCTCTCTCTCACTCTCTCTCCTCTCTCACTCTCTCTTTAAAAAAAAAACTATTCTTAATTTTGATAAAGTACAATTTATATTTTTTTAAATGAACTGTGCATTTGGTATTGTATTTTAAATGTCTTTGCCTTACCCAAAGATTTTATCTTATGCTTTCTTCCTCAAGTTGTGTTGTTTTAAGTTTGTTTTTAGTTCTTTGATATGTTTTAAGTTAGTTTTTGTAAGTTACTACAAGATACTGTCAAAGCTCTTCTTTCCTGTGTCCATGAACTTCCAGTGTTTCCAATATCACTGATTGAAGACCATCCTGTCCCCCCTCGTGCTTCAGTCCATGTCTGTGTGGTTCTCTTTCTGGATAGTCTTTTCTTTTTTCTTTTTTTTTTTTCTTTCATGCTTTTTTATTTATTTATTTTTTTTCTTGTTCTTTTTTTTTTTTATTGGTTGTTCACAACGTTACAAAGCACTTGACATATCATACTTCATACATTAGACTGAAGTGGGTTATGAACTCCCAATTTTACCCCAAATACAGATTGCAGAGTCACATCGGTTATACATCCACACTTTTACATAATGCCCTATTGGTAATTGTTGTACTCTGCTCCCTTTCCTATCCCCCACTATCCCCCCTCCCCTCCCCTCCCTTTTACTCTCTCTACCCCATCAACTGTATTCCATCTCCCTCCTTATTTATTTTCCCATTCCCCACCCAGCCTCTTATATGTAATTTTGTATAGCAATGAGGGTCTCCCTTCATTTCCATGCAATTTTCCTCATCTCTCCCTTTCCCTCCCATCTCATGTCACTGATTAATGTTACTCTTTTCTTCCTACTCTTCCTCCCTGCTCTGTTCATATTTGCTCTCATTATATCAAAGAAGACATTTGGCACTTGTTTTTTAGGGATTGGCTAGCTTCACTAAGCATAATCTGCTCTAGTGCTGTCCATTTCCCTGCAAATTCTATGATTTTGTCATTTTTTATTGCTGCATAGTACTCCATTGTGTATAGATGCCACATTTTTTTTATCCATTCATCTACTGAGGGGCATCTGGGTTGGTTCCACAGTCTAGCAATTGTGAATTGTGCTGCTATGAACATCGATGTGGCAGTATCCCTGTAGCATGCTCTTTTAAGGTCTTCAGGGAATAGTCCAAGAAGGGCAATAGCAGGGTCAAATGGTGGTTCCATTCCCATCTTTCCCAGGAATCTCCAAACTGCTTTCCAAATTGGCCGCACCAATTTGCAGTCCCACCAGCAATGTACAAGTGTACCCTTTTCTCCACATCCTCTCCAGCACTTGTTGTTGTTTGACTTCATAGTGGCTGCCAATCTTACTGGAGTGAAATGGTATCTTAGGGTGGTTTTGATTTGCATTTCTCTGACTGCTAGAGAAGTCTTTTCTTTTCTAAGGCCTAATGGTTTATCTTTATCCCAATAACATACTGCCTTGATTACTGTAGCTTCACAGAATAGTGAGTTTTGAAATAAGGGAAGGTCAGAATTCCAAATTAGTTATTTTCTTTTCCCCTTCGGAATTGTTTTGGCAACTTAGGTCTGCGGCATTCCTGGACTTTAGAATCCACTTGTAGTTTCTTAGAAAGACTGTGGGGGAATTTGGTTAGTATCGCACTGAGGACTGACATTACGGCGATGCCGAGTCTCAGCCCAGGTCTGGAACAGCTCGAATTTGCTCTTTAACTTCTATGCTTTGTGGTTCTTAGTGTATAGATCTTACCTAGCTTATGCCAGATGTATTTGGAGTATTCATAATTTTGGATGTTTTCATAAAATGACAGTTTAAAAAATTTCAGTTTCTTATCGTTTATTGTTAGTATATGTAAATGCAATCAAGTATCCTATGTTCATATATGAATACACTGCAGTGAAACTCCATATCATGTACAACCACAAGAATGGGATTCTAATTAAAATAAATTATACTCCATACATGTGTAATATGGCAAAATATGTCACATATATCTAAAAAGAATAAGTAAAAAATCAATAATAATAATAATAAAGAAATGCAATCATTTGTGCTGAGAGCCATAGCCGAGTCCGAATGATGCATGGCATTTTTGCCAGTACGGAGTGGTTGAGAGGTGAAGCCAGCAGGCCTTTGGGATGATGATGGTTATGTTGAGCTGTGTATGTTAGACCCCTGCTGTCTGCCTAGGCCTGCTGCTTTGGAGTTCTCGCTGCTTTGGAGTTCTCGCTACTTTGGAGTTCTCGTGGGGATTCCCGGAGAGTTCCCATTGGTTGGGGAAGTGCCTGAGGAGGGATATTTCCGGTTGCTGCCTCCGGGAGGAGCCACGTGGCGTTCGGGATAGTTCCCGGGGAGCGTGTGTGGAGTGTGCTGGTGGAGTTCAGAAATAAAGTTTGTTCCTGCTTCAGTGGCTTGTGATTTGTGCCTAGCCAGACTGCGGCACATTTGTTTTTGTATTTTTAAGTAGATTTCTCAATGATTTCTATATAGACAATCATGCTAAGAGTCAGGAGTTTCACTTCTCCCATCCAGTCTGGATGTCCTTTATTTCCTCTTCTTGCCTGTGTCTGGCTAGAAGCTCCAGTATATTACTGAACAGGAGTAGGGAGGGCAGTCTGTCCCTCTTTCCCGATCTTAGGAACACAGCATTCTGTCCTTCACTGTTTGGTAAGATATTAGCTGTAGGTTCTTTAATGACACGCTTTATCAAGTTAGGATATTTCTTCTTATTCTTATTTGCTAAGAGTTTTTTCATCAGGAGTGGATGTTAGCTTTTGTCAGATGTTTTTCTGCATCTATCAAGATGATCATACATGGTTTTTCACTCTTAGTTCATTAATATGGTGAATTGTACCGAATGTTAAACCAACATTGTATTCCTGAAATAAATCCTACATGTCATGATATATTACCCATTCTGTGTACTGGATTATATGTTGTATCTATTAAGAATTTGTGTGTATATATTTAAGAGAAATATTGATCATATTGATCTGCATTTTAGTTTTTTTGTAATGTCTGTCTTGCTTTGGTATCAGGGGATGATGCTCTCTTCAATGAGTGGGAGAGGGATGTGTTTTTTAATTCTCTGGTAGAGTTTGCATATGATTGGCAGTGTTGCTTCTTACATGTTCAGTGGATTTTCCTAGTGGAACTCCCCGTGGGTTTTCTTTTTGCTTTGCAGCACTGGGGATGGAACCCAGGGCCTTGCGCATGTAAGGCAAGCGCTCTGCCACTGGGCCACACTGCCAGTCCTCTTTCAAGCAATTTCTTATTCATTTTGTCTAAGTTGTTATATTGTTATAAACCTTTATATTGATTTATTGTCAAATACTAATTATTGTGGAAAAGGCACTGGTTGATATGCTATATGACAGGATAAAATACTTTTACAAAGCTTACTACACTTCCTCCAATGGAAAAATCTGTTTATACCAATCAACTTCCCCTCCTTCTCCTCCTCTCAAACATTCCCATACTTCAGTTCAGCATGTGACAAGCCTTTTAAAAGAATAGATTCTCCTCAGAAACAGAGCAGCTGGGTATTTCCTGTTTTATTTCCACTTTGGTTCAAATGCCCATCTGTAGGAAGGGAAGGAGGGGCTACCTGGTGATTGATTGTGTGTCTCAGTGTCTTATTTGGGGATTAAAGTCCTGGGCTGAACTCTGAGACCCAGAGGACCTTATCATGAATACAATGTGAGCCAGACAGCCAGAAGGAACAGCGGGAATGAAAGCATTTTAAGCAAATTGTAGAAGTGATGGGGCTGCTGAGCTTCGCTGACGGCTCTTGTCCTGGTTGGCCTCAGCGTCCGGTTCCACTGGGTCAGGATGGCATTTCTGGCCCCCTCCCACTTCCCTGGTCCCATCAGTCGAAACTGGTAGGGACTGCAGGGGCCAAAGAAGACCTCCAGGGCCAGCCGGGGATCAGTCAGGAAGAGCCACGGTATGTCAGGCTTGGTCCCTATGAAGGAGCCCAGCTCATCCATGTAAGTGATATAATCTGTCTGCAAAGTGTGGCTCTGGCCAAACCTGAGGAGGGAAAAGAACGTGCCTGAGTAGGAGTCACAGCTGCCAACAGAAGCATGAATCTTTATTTTTTTTCTCGGAATAATAACGTTTTGGCCAGCACCTCTAGTTATGCCCCTCAGCCCAATCTTTTCCTACAAATTTGAAGTTATTTTTTTATTTTTTATTTTTGGATAAGTGAGTTTTTTCTTTCATTTTTCTCCCTAATCTCTATCTGAGTTTGATATAGTTTTCTTTTATCTCTGACCACATGGCCTGGAACAAACTGACCCCCTGGTTCAAGGTGGATGATTAACTTAATTCACTGTGGTTTGCAGTATTGGAGATTGAATATACGTACCAGGCCAGCGTTCTACCACAGAGCTATGTCCCCAGCCCAACTGAGGTTACTCTTTAACACAATTATTCTTTATACAATTTTGCATAGAATCCGCCCCAATGTTTGATTTTTATATTGGCCTGTGAACAATTTAATATTGCTGTCATTTATTAATGTACATTGTTTCATACTTTTAGTTGGAGTGTGGCCTCATCCTTAAGGAAACTGGAAGAGTAGTTGGTCATTTAAGTAATAAGATTGACATTTAGGCCTTCATTTCCTTCCTCTTTTTTCGTGTTGGCCTCTAAAGGAAAGGATATCAAGCTGCAGGAATCGTAGCACACTGGATCGCCTGCCTCCGTGACTCCTAGGAGAACCTCATGAGGTCACGTGGGAGGTTGTATTCCCTCTGAGGATTCCATTTCTTCTCTAGGCCCTGAGCAGGAACCCATTTTGGGGCATTAGAGGACTAATGTATCAGAGGCTTGAAAGAGGAAGAAACTTCCCACACAGTTGTATATGTGCCCCTTACCTAATTATCCTTTCAACAGATTTTTGATACATCATTTGAAAAATGTCTTCTGTTATAGAAGTAATGAACATGAAAAGTCCACTTAAGTATCTGACGTCTAGACATTTACAGGACTTTCTACAATTCTCATTGATGTTATGCTTGAAAACACATTTGGATGAATCTGAAGCCAAACTCTGTTGGAAGAAAACGCTAGGGCAGGGAAGTTCAACCCAAGATTTTACTTGGCTTTCTTATTCCAGCAAACTAGAAGCCACTGCACAATTTCCAACTAACTAACTTGCTGGCAGACAGGGCTGATGGAGTAGGAGCGTTTGGGGAATGCTGGGGAGTCATTTCTCAGCAGCAGCAGCAGCAGCAGCAGCACTATTCTGATTTGAGCTGGATATTCCTTTGGTTGGTGGATTGTGCCTGACATTATAGGATGGTCAGCAGCATCTCAGACTCTAACTGTAAAGGCCAGTCGTAAGCCCTCCCTGCTTGCAGTGACCAGATTTTACCAAATGTTCCCTGGAGAGCAAAATTGTTCCTATCAGAGAATCTTTGTTCCAGAGTTAAATAGAGGTTTAGTGACTGATTACCCATCTGATACAGTTGATTATAGAAGGTTTTCAAAAAACATGAACTCTGACGGGTGACAAATTACAGACCGATGGTGCTTTGCTATGTGCAGAGGCAACTTTGGGACTCTGTCATCAGCCAGGGCCAGCACTCACCACTTTAGTTTCTTCCCCATTTTCTCATCGATGTCACCCATCATTTCATTTGTGGTTGGTAGGGTACATGAGTCTGAAAAAGAAATGAAGAGAGAAATATTGAAAAGACAAAGAAATCAGGAGTATGCAATGACACATGAGGGAATTCATCCAGTACTTATGAAATGTTTGTGTTAAGAAGAGCTGTTTTGGGTGCCTTTAGCAGACTAAGGGTTCACAAAGACCCGAGAAGTTATGAACTTTCTCAGGGAACGGCAAAGCAGCCGTGGCGGGAGACAGTGATGGCAGAGATATTGGAGCTCCAAATCATCCAGTCTCCCATTCCCACAGGGTCAAGGAGGGCCTGTTCCTCAACATGCCTCAGGAGCACCTCATGCATGTAATAGCTTTGGGTTTCTTCAGATTTCCTGTTTGTATCCTCTTACTAAAAGTTTTCCCAAGGAACAATCTGCTAAACTGCATTCAAAAGCACATCAAGAAAATGATACACCGTGATCAAGTGGGTTTCAGCATAAGCAGATCAATCAATGTAATTCACCGTTTATATGGAATTAAGGACAAGAATCATGTGATCATCTCCTTAGATACAGAAAAGGCCTTTGGTTAAATCCAGCACCCATTCATGTTAAAAATGCCGGAGAAGCTAGGGATAGAAGGAACCTCAGCATATAAAGGCCATTTGTGATGAACTCAAAGCCAATGTCATACTGAATGCAGAACAACTGATAACATTTCCTCTAAAATCAGGAATAAGACAAGGCTATCAACTCTCACCACTTCCATTCAATAGCCAGAGAAATCAGGCAAAAGAAGAAAATTAACGGGATACAAAAAGGAAAAAAAGAAGTTAAACTATTTTTGTTTGCTGATTAACTGAGCTTACTTGTGGAAGACCCCAAAAACTTCACCAGAAGACTTCAAGAGCTGATAAATGA
Source organism: Spermophilus citellus (assembly GCF_964194105.1). Classification (NCBI taxonomy): domain Eukaryota; kingdom Metazoa; phylum Chordata; class Mammalia; order Rodentia; family Sciuridae; genus Spermophilus; species Spermophilus citellus. The sequence continues at coordinate 160,683,322 of NC_138187.1, forward strand.
ATTCAGCAAAATAATCAGATAAAAGCTCAACACCCATAAATCAAAGGCTTTTCTATACTCCAACAGTGATTCTGCTGAAGAGAGATCAGAAAAACCCATCCCATTCACAATAACCTTAAAAAGTACTTGAGAATTAATATCTAACCAAGGAGGTGAAAGATCTCTGTGATGAAACTTACAGAACACAGAAACAAGAAATTGAAGAAGACCTTCGAAGATGGAAAGACCTCCCATGTTCTTGGATGGGCACAATTAATATTGTCAAAATGGCCATACTACCAAAAGCAATATAGAGATTCAGTGCAATCCACATCAAAATACTAATGATATTCTTCACACAACTAGAAAAAGTAGGTCCTTAAATTCCCTTGGAAAAATCAGAGACCCAGAATAGCCAAAGCCGGCAAGAAGAATGATCACAAGTCATCATAACACCTGATCTCAAATTATGCTACAGAGGTGTAGTAGCAAAACCAGCATGGTATTGGCATCAAAATGGCATGAAGAGCAAATGGAACAGAATCGAAAGCAGAGACAAACCGCATACTTACAGCCATCTGACAAAGGTGCCCAAAATATTTGTTGGAGAACCTTTTTAACAAATGGTGCTGGGAAAACTGATCAGCCCTATGTGGAAGAGTGAAATGAGATAGCTCTCTCTCTCACCCTGCACCACAGAAGTCAAACCCACGTGGGTCAAAGACTTAGGACTTGGGCCAGAAACCTCGCAACTGCTGTGAGAAAACACAGGGCGCCCATCATATTGGGGTTGGCACTGACTTCCTAAACAAGACCCCTGAAGCTCAGGGAATAAAACCAAGAAAAGAAACAAAGTGCTAAAACCATTCATTCTAAGGCTCATGGTAGCTAAACAAGACAGTGGGAGGAAGTGTGGGCTTCAACGTAAGCCCACAGCCACAGAGGATGTTTTAAGGGAAAGCAGGTGAATTTTAGGTTTTTGCAAATTTTACTACCTCTATGGAGCCTTCTTCTGACTGATGACTGTAGCTCATTTGTAACACCAGAGGAAAGTCAGTACGACATTTGCAGACAGGAGCACGCCCTGGGCATTGTGAGCACCTTACCTCTGCCTAGTGGCACCCTATAGCCATCATTTACTGTATGCTCCACTAGAAAGTAAAGGGGTCAGAATCTGGGTCTTCTCTCTCTGATGTTGTGTCCTAAGTATAAGGTAGAGCCCGACACACAGTAGGTTTTCAATAAATATTTGCTAAATGAATAAAATGACGCCTTTTGTTTTGTGCAGATTTCCTAGGTTTATACCTATATCCTGTCTTCCCATAAACCCAAGGCTCTGGGCACTGCTGTGCCTTTCAAGAGACAGGGACAATAGAAGGATTTTACAGAGGAGGACCTATAGAAGAGATTTCATGGCAGCATTCATTTAAATAATCATCCCTCATGGTGCATTTGAAATAGGAATGTATGTATCCACAATATTTATAGAAAGCATAAATGTACAAACAATCTATAATTGCAATAGTTTCTTCATTCCTTATAAGTTTTTATGAACATTGTTAGGCAGGTTGTATTTACATTGACCAAGATTCTTGAATCCTTGAATAAAAGGACATGTTCAATATTAGTGTTAATCTAGTCACTGGAGTAATTAAATCCATATATTTGAGACTTTCTCCATGTAATTCTCATATTCTTGATCTCCTCACATAAGAATTCTTGCAGCCCCTGGAGATCCTGGGGTCTAGAACCAAGGAAGGGGCGGGGGAGAAGACTGTCACAGAGTCAGAGTGATACTGTGATAGTGACACCAGCTGATGTTCACCAGCTCTCCAGCGTGCCCCAGTGCCCACCAGGCCCTCCTCGCCTTTGCCACGCACCTGTCATTGCACTGACCCCATGCTGTCCTCTCTTATGTGAACCCTTGCAAAGGCTGCTCAGTTCCCTGTGAGAAGGTCAGGCTGCTTTTTAATAGCCTTTCTTGCCCCTGGTGATCTAGCACCTCCCTTCCTCCCTTGCTACTCCCCTCCTCTGCGTTATATTCCCTTACACCAAATGCTTCTGCTCCCTCACACATGCAATGTCATTCTTCACCTTGGTGTCTTTCCTCATGCTGTTCCATGGAGTCACTGGCCAGCTTCCCTCCCCAGAAGACCCCACAGCTTCCCCTGTTGTGGCATCCCCCCACGTCCCATATGAACTTCTGTGAAGTCAAGGAGCACCTGCTTATCTTACCCCGTTGGATTTCTAGCACAGTACCTGGCATACAGGAGGTGCTCCATAAATGCTCATTGACTAAAAGAATGAAATACAGATGGCCCACCTACTTGCAAACACTTTCGCAGCCCAGCGGGCCTGTAGGTCAGCTGTGGGGATGGCAGCCCCCAGGGACTGGACCAGGCCAATCACAGCCAAGGTCGACTGCTCCAGCTGAGGCGGGAAGATGCCTTTGTACAAGGTGACCTCGTTGTTCCTGCTTTTGATGATGGAGTCGTCAAGGAAGGGGTAGGCATAACCATAGCCTGTGGCGAAGATGACAGAGTCGATGGCCTCAAACACCGTCCCGTCCTCAAACACGGCAGAGGTCTCTGTGAACTTCTTTACCCCAGGCTTTATGGACACGGTGCCACACAGGATGCGGGACGGGAGCTCATCATTGAACACAGGCTCTTTCCTCAGGGGACTGCAGAAACGAGAGGCAAACAGCCTTGCTGTGAAACACCTCCTTTCCAAGCAACAGCTGAAGTCATGTTTAAAGCATGCATGTCTGCACTAAGGAAAGAAAACATAAAGAACGTGTGTGATGGTCCAGTCACTAGCTTTATGATTAGTGGTTGATTAGCGATTTTGTGAATAGTTACCTGTTACTATTTAATAAAGCCACTGTGACATTTTTAAATGAATAAATTAATGTTTATAAGGCATGAAAAATTCCTTATAACCAGTAGAAAAGAGATCTGATATGCATTCATTTGACACATTTTTATTACAAATTTAATGCATATTAGATATGCTCAATAACTTCAAGACCATTGTCTGTGAGAGCTATGATTCTCAGCTCAAGCTAGCCACCTAGAGAACTATTTTTAAATGTTGGAGAGTGATATTGGCCAAATTCTAGTGTTATATTGTGTGCATGTATGAATATGTCACAATTAATCCCATCAATACGTACAACTGTAATGCACCAATAAAAAATGTGGAAAAAATGTTAAAAAATACTTCATTTCCAAGAAATATCTGCAGCTGCTTACAGCACTGTTACCAAATTTGATCCGCTAACCATTAGCATGAAGGTCACAGAAGTCTCTTGGGAAGTTCCCTTCTTACATCTGTGACAATTCTTAAGATGTTGTTGGAGCTTCCTTTTTTGACCCTTGAAACTTGAGCCTTCTCTTACGGGTGCTTTTACGACTTGGCGATTCACTAGATAGAATAAAACCACTTCTAGACATAATAAAGTGCTTAAGAGTGTAGACACCGAAGCCACATGGCCCAAGGGCGTGACAGCTCCGACTTTTCCGGTTGTTGCTTCTATTTGTTTTCTTATGTGTACAAAGGGGAGAATCCTAGTATCTTCTTCATAGGGTTCTTGTGAGAACTAAATGAACAATTATCTAGAGAGCACTTTGAACTGCACCCGGCACATGCCTGCACAATTACTGTAAGTGAATCATTATTACAATTTTAAGGTCTTGTGTAGGGAAGATTTTAAAGATGTGTGGTAAGTGTTTTATTGCCATGTTTGGTTTTCTTCCTTCAGCTCTGGTCACAAAACAAAAAATAACAACTTAGATACTGTGCTTTGGTTGCCAAAATTCTAGGAATGATATTTTTTATGACAACATATTTCATGTTGACTTAAGTTTCCTTCAGGGATTCTGGAATTTCCTCTAAGTATCTCATATACCAAGAAACTGTTTAAATGTTAAAATTTATCTCTGTGTATTTCCACAGTTTTCCACCTCTGTAACTCTGTAACCTCTTTTTTCCTTACACACACAAAAAAAAAAAAAAAAAAAAGAAAGAAAGAAAAAAGAAAAAAAGAAAGGAGGTCACAGCAAAGCCTGTTTTTGGTTCTGTTCTCCTTCACCTCCAGCAAAGGCGGAGTGATAAGGGTACCCGGAATCTCTTCTGGGAGGGAGCTTTGTTCTCAGAATGAATGGATTTCCAAAACTGAGTATTAACTGTCTAAATGGAGAAGCCAACATATAGTTTGCAGTTACTTTTATAGGACAAAATATATTAACCAGCTCAAGCTTTGGAATGCCTTTTGTGTTAAACGTATCTATTTTAAAGGTGTAAAGTCAACATTAATTTTTCACGAGGGATATAGCAGTCAGTGAGACGGGGTAGGATAAATGCTTTGGATCAGGGTTTCATTCCTAAACCTGTTGCTTGATTTACAGTTCCTCCTCATTTTTCCTTAACTGGTGTCTCTACACGCAGTGGAACTTTTTGGCCCACATGGCCAGCAGGTGAAATTTCTTAGTGAAGCCTTTCTTTTCTTACCCACTTAAAAGTCCCCCTCACCCCCCACCATACTGATCTTTCTAATCAGAAGGCCTTCCTCATTAGTGAGTATCGGGCTTTTTCTCCAGAAGAAGTAAATAAATGAACCTTAGTAATTTTACAGGTCACATCGGCACTATGGACCTTCATTGTGAAGCCAGATTTAAAGTTAGGTAGTCAGTGTAGTTAGGTAAATCGGGTCTAATACCGAGTGAAATCTAAAATGGAGGCCATGCTGGGAATGACTCAGGGAAAACACAGGACAATTCATGGAATGTTGACGAAGTCCCGAAAAGGCCCTAGGCCAAAGTCCACCTCAAAGAAGTATTAATGAACAGCCCCCAACAGATTTGGAGATAGCCCATCCCAGAGGAGTGATAAGCCCATCCCAAAAGTCCTCCCTGCCCTTTTGGTCCACCTGTGTCCCACCCCTCGGGCTCTCCAACCTACATTTCATCACCAAACCTATAAAAAGGGGAACACATTTGCCCACCAACTGGATTCCACCTCTTGGGTCCCCTTCTTCCTCCGGGAGAAGTCTTTTCTGCTGTCCTTTAATAAACTTCTAATTTCTCCTCTGACCTTGCCTCGGCGTGCTTCTTTGGTGTTATTCTTCAACATCGGGGAAGCAAGGACTCGTCACCGGTCAACAGCGGTAACAATTGCTTTATAGGTGCCCTGTCTCCTGACTGCCTCGCAAAACTGTGCAGTTGCCAGGGGTGGAGGAAGCGTCCACCTTTGCTCTGAGATTTCCTACTGGTAGAGACATGTTGATTGACACTATTCTGTTAAATGTGCCTGAGAAGCGCATCAGAATCCTTGAGGCTAAGAGCCAATATTTGTAATGCTCTATGGCTTACAAAATCATTTTTATCTTTCTTATCCTATGGAACATGACAAGAGTCTTGGGAAGCAGATGTTATTGATAACCTCATTCGCCCATAAGCATGGACAAGAGAGTCTTAAAAAAAAGTTTGTTCTGCCCTCCACGCCCTATGCTATGGCTTGTAGCTACTCTGAATCCTGCTCTTCAGAGGATTAGCTGCCTGGTCCACGCCCATTCGGATTCATCTGCATACATTTCTCCCAACTGGTCTCTACAAGGTTTCCAACCCATACATGATCATCCAGTCTTTTGTGTCACCTGTGCAGTTTTTAATTTAATCCCACCCGACTCAATGAGACAATGACAGTGGGGTCGAGAGAGAAAGAATTCGGTTAACTAGTGCCCTGCTTTTTGAAAGATAAAATATATACTATTTGTAGTACCGATTTAAAGGCACCAGGCCATAGTTCTCATGCTTAAACCACGTGTTCATCTTCTTGACGTATAACCAGTCAGAGACAAATGATGGAAGGATATTCCGGAGAAAGGAGGCAAAGCGGGTAACATACACCATGTCCCAAGGGTAGCCGTCATCCCAAACCCGGCTCATGACCCAGGAACCACTTCTGGTGCTGATAATGACCTGGAAGGGAAAGGCAACACAGATTTCAGTATCACTTTGTAAGAAATAAGCAAATATGACTCAATTTCTCTGGACACTTCTACATATGTCCCTCAATATTTAGATAGGAACACCTTCTGCTATGGTTTAGAAATTAGGTCTCTCCCCAAAGCTCATGTGGGAGGCAATGCAAGAAATTTCAGAGGTTATGAGAGCCTTAACCTAATCAGTGCATAAATCCACGGGTAGGGATTAATTGGATGGTAACTCAGCAGGTAGGATGTGGCTGGTGGAGGGGGGTCATGGGGGCGTGCCCTTGGGGTTGATATTTTGCTTGTGGTGAGGGGAGCTGTCTCTGCTTCCTGGTTGTCATATCCTGAGCTGCTTTCCTCTGCCACACTGTCCACCATGATGTTGTACCTCACCTCAGGCCAAGAGCGACAGAATTGGCTCCTTATGGACTGAGACCTCTGAAACCATGAGCACCAAATAAACTTGTCCTCCTCTAAAATGGTTCTGGTCAGGTCTTCTGGTCACATAAGAAAACCACAAACAACAAACCAACAAAAATATCCAAACCAAACCAAACCAAAATAAAACTGACTGAAACCTTTCAAAGGCGAGGGTCTGGATGAAAAAAGTCCATAATTGAAAGTAGGTGGAGGCAGGATCCCTTCTCCCTGCCCAGAGGGCTGGTGATAGTGTTGACAGGATGAGAACCTGCCTCTTGGAACAGGAAGTATTCAGCTATGGCACGTTTACTCCTACCTACTCATGGACCAAGACGGGGGTCTGGGAGCCCCAGGAGGGTGGGTGGTAGAAGGAGGCGGGCTGAAGGGAAAGGTGCAGCTGAATCTCTACATGAAACGAGGCCACGGAGACACCATGGAGTAATTCTGTTCTCTGTGCCCAGTGTCCTTCCCTTGTGTCCTTCCCCCGTCCTCCCCTTGCACCTCCCCCAGGAGTCCTGGGCTTTCTAACAAAGGCGAGTCTGGCCTCTGGTCTGTTCTACCCTCCTTGTGACAACTTGAGGGGATTTTTAGCTTTAAAACACTTTAGATTTTATTTACATCCATTTAAGAGTTTATTTATTGAGTACTTGTCTCCTTAAAAATACACTGGGTTTCTTCAGGGCCAGTCAAGCGTGGGTCAGCTGGTCCCGTGCAGCTCGGCCTGGGGGTAGGTGCCTTTCATGGTGCGGCTGTGGCCACACTTGTCCCACTGGGAGACTAACCCTGCCTTTCATGATGGTCCACGCGTGTCTCGTGCCCTGTCCACCCCTCCTCTCCCGGCCTTGAAGTCAGGAACTGCTCTAACTACGCCTGTCTTTTTAGCATAACAGAGTTCGGACCCATAATAAGGACCCAATATTTACTGAACACTGGTTGTCACGAAGGAATAAGCGGTCGCCAAAACCAAACCGTGTGCCTGTCCCAGAACTTCAGAACAGAGGCGGTACCTTTCTTGTGGTAGGTGCTGGGAAATAGTGTGACAAATAATACAGATAGGGCCTGATTAGGAACCGACTGATGGGGAGGCGATCAGAACATAAAATTAACACAGAAACCTGCATAGACACACTTACTCATGTAATTATGCCTGGACACTCACCTCAGGTCTCAACAGAAGGAACTTTCTTCCCGGCCCGGGCCACATTACCTTTCTGCCCGTGCAGATGTGTCAGGGCCTCCTTGACTTAAAGGGCGCATCAGCAGGTGGTATGACATGGCGGACACCATCGTCAGGGCCCAGGCTGTTGATTTAGTGTGTGTTCTTCCCCAAACCCATTAGGTCACGTACCTGTGCAGCCAGGCGACTGAGCTCAACAGCAATGTCGGATCCCGAGTTCCCCAGGCCGATCACAAGGACCCTCTTCCCCTTGAAGGCTTCTGGGCCCTTGTAATCTCAGCTGTGGAGGTAGTTGCCTTGTAACTGCTCTAGGCCTAGGTGCAACGGGGAGGGGTTTGAGTGATTTTTGGAAATTGTGAAGACTCCGTTTTTTACTATTTTTTTTAAAAGCCTATTATCAGCCTTAATTTTAAAAATTCCCTAACTGACGTTCCTTCCCCATTTAGTTCTTGACACTAAGCCCACAAATAATCACCTCTGGTGTCTTAACATCTCAAGGTGTTAGAATTTCTGTTTTGGACAATCATATAATAGTAGTTAATGCGTATGCAGTGCTTACTGTGGGCTGGATCCTCTGCTAAGTGCTTGTCATGTTTTTAACAATCGACTCTGGATAACAGCCCTGAATGGTCAGCATTGATATCTCTATTTTAAGAGGTGAAGAAATTGGGGACCAAGAGCTTCAGTGGTCAGGCGCTGGAGCAATAGGGAGTGAAGCCCAGGAGTTCTGACCGCACACAACTAACTGCTGCATCTACTGCCCACTAACATCCACAGTTGGGTCTTCCATTTTTCATGAACTTTCACACTTTTTTTGTCCTGTGGACCTCATGCCTGGAAATGGGACTGTATCTTTGAGGGCACTGTGTTCCTTTTGCAGAGAAGGAAAGAAGAGTAGTAGAGGGGGCAGAGAGGCTGTGACATTTGCCACTTTGGGACGGCCCAGGAGTGTGCCTCTATACACACCCCACAAGCACACACACACTCCCAAACCACTGGGATTACAAAAATCAATCTGCAAAGTGTGGAGGAAGATGAATTTAGAGTCTTAGGGGTTTTCCTATAAATAAGAAAATGTGCCTTTCTTTAAATTATTTGCTAGCTGGACTCTACTTTTTTGAATGCGCTCCACTCTGAGACCCCTTGTGTCATCAGAACTTCTATTGAGTGGTCACTGTCTGTGAAATAAGAGCTCGTGTCTGTCCGACCTCTGACTTGAACATCTTTGACTCTCCTAACCCAGGAGTTTATGTTTAGCCTATCGTCAGACTGAAATGGTTTTCCTTCTGAAATCTCTGGTAACTTAAGAACAATTAGGTCCCATCTACTGAAAGATCTGTTGTCAACCCTGACGTTTGCATATGAGCCCCAGATTATTACACATTTTTTTCATACTTACCAGGAAAAGAATCCGTTGGCAGATTGGGGTACACGTGATGTCCTGAGCAAATCATCACAGCGTCAAAAACAGTAGATTCCTGCTTCCCGTCCTTCTCAGTAACAACCGTCCATTGGCCAGTGACTAGGAAGCCAGGACATTTCTTGACACTGGTAACCAGAGTCTTAAAGAAAACCAGAAACGTTCCTTTTATTTATAATTTTTATGTTTTTTTTTCTTTCTTTCTTTCTTGCAGTATTTTCTGTGGAAGAAATCATTGTTGTGAGCTTTCCTGGCCATTGGGAAATGTATGGAAAGATTAAGATAGGAGTCAAGGCAAATCTTCAGTGAGTCTTCAGATTGCATAAGGAACATCACCCCTGGTATTTCTGTCTTTCTGACACCTCATTAGTTGATTGGGGATAACTGACATCGAGCCTTTTGTGACTGGTGCCTTGGAACAATCCAGGCGATGCTCACGCCACCCCTTGACGTGGCTTCCTGCCCTCCCTGGCTGGCATCTGCGTGCTACAGATGGTGTGTTCCCGTGGACGCAGAGGCTCTCCCTTGGAAACAGGAGCAACTCCCACAGGCTGAGCTCACGTGCATCACCGTGGACTCCTTCCTGCCATCCCGGAGGGCTACCTGCTGTGTTTTTATGATGATCTACTTACATTTTCTCCCAAATTGGTTTCCATTTTGCATTTCTTTGAAGATGACATGAACCTGCCAGCCACCCGGCTACACACCCACGGCGTGTTCTGTGTGGTATTTCTTCATTCTCCTCTGAAGCCAAACAAACCCTTATCTCAAATCTCACTCTTGTTCTCTTGGTTTTCCTGACTCTAACGTGGCCTTGGGTCCAGTTCTGATAACCCCGTGCACAGGTTGCTGCAAGGGTCTCTAAGGAGCCTGTCTTCCGTCCTCTGATCGCCACGGGCCTGCTCATCACAATGGTCTTTCTAAAGATCACATTGATTCTGTCTCCTGCTCAAAATTATTTCAGTTACTTCACAGGATCCATTTTACACATCTAGTGCCATAATTAAAAGTCCACATGATTTTGTTCCAATTTACTTTTTTAGCCTTATTTTCCAATAGTCCCACTTTGCTAGTGGCTTCCCCACTATCTATTCCCCTCCTCCCTTACCAACTGAACCCTGGTTTTGTTTGGAGTGACCCAATAACCAGCAAAGGGATACACTTCTCAGGCTCTGAAATGTAAGCAGACAGCGCTGGATAGACTCTCCAGGGGAGTCTGTGAAGGGCGCTGATTCAGCTAGAGAACATTCTTTTGCCCCTCATCCCCTCCTCTTTTTCCTTCCCTAGAAGATGGTTGTGATGACTTGAGTTCCAGCAGCTGTTTTGGGTGGTGAGGTGCCTTGATGATATAACTTCATGCTAAAATGGTGAAGACCTTGATAGCTGTGGTGGGATGGACCCAACCCAGGTTTGATTTACATGGCTGCACAGTCACCCTCATTGTTTTTAAAGCCACGGAACATGCAGCTTTACTGATGTATGTGGCTAAACCTCTCCTAACTGATCTGATCTCCCTCTGGGCCAACTTGGTTTGCTCACTCTTCTCTGTATAAGTGGGTCACTTTCCCCTCCATAATTTCAGTCATGTCACTCACTAACCCAACACCTACCAACTAAAATTTTATTTTTTTTAGAAAAGTTCCTTCCTCAAAGTGTATCTTTCTTATTTTTTGGTACTTGGGGTTGAACCCAGAAATGCTTTACTACTGAGCCACATTCCCAGTAAACTTTTTTTATTTTTCATTTTGAGGCAGGGTCTCACTAAATTGATTAGAGCCTTGCTTAGTTGCTGGGGCTGGCCTTGAACTTGTGATCCTCCTGCCTCAGCCTCCTCTGTCACTGGGATTACAGGTGTGCACCACCATGCCCAGCCCCAAAGTACACTCTTGCTTTATGATCTCCATAGTGTTATTTTCTTTATGAACTATGGACAGCTCTTTAAACTTTCCTCTTTTGATTCAAATTGTCACTTAAACCTTACGTTGTCACTTACTCTAAATGTTCACATTTACATATTTGTTTTGATCCGAGTTTATTCAGGGCTGAGTCTCTGGCTGTTCTTTTGGACACACAACATACAGCACAGTGCAGACCCCATGTTGGGAACTTCATTAATGTCTAAAGTGAGGCACCTCGGGCATTTGGAATATCATAAATAAGTGAAACGAATGAGTGCAACGAGTAAATGAGTGGAATGAAATGACAACTAGAAAGTTTTATTTTAGCTGTGTGTTTGGAACTACTCCAGGTAAATTCTTACGTAAATAGGACCCCAACCCATAATTTTGCTGATTATTTTGCCCATTCTCTGTGTGTGCACTGAACAGTTGTAATTGAGGCCAAGGGTTTCAAATAAGCATAAAACATCCTCATCACAGAAACAGCACTTCGTGTCATCGCCTTTATGACTCTTCAAGGAGAAATGCAGTGAGCCAGGGGGTGAAGGATGGCCCTGACTCTGTCAGACCCTAAGTTGTACCTGTTCAAAGTGTTAGAATTCCTAGCCCAAGCCACACTCCCCTGAGTCACAGCTCATTGACATTGAACCCACAGAATTTGAAATACGGGCTAGAGAAGTTTGGGTTATTTCCCAAACATCAGAGCCTGTGGGTGGGAAGGGCAGTCTTATGGGATCTCAGCCTCCAGCGTTTTCTAAGGTGTTTTGGAAGCTCTAGGAGACTAGTGGGGGATGAGCCTGAGAGCAAAAACCCCAGTGAGTGTTTTATCATCTGAACCAACAGCTGGTTGGAGAGGTTGGGAGCACTAAGCTCTGCTTTCCACGGCAGATGCCCCCTTCTCCAGCCTGTACCCCACGTGAACAGCAGCCGTGCAAGTCCCAAGGACCCACCTCAAACCGTATGTGTCCTAGGAGGCTCTTGGCGTGAGCGAAGGCCCTGAGGTACTCCTGGAGCTTGCTGTGGTGCATGTAGTTGGGGTAGTCGTCGGGGTACGGGAAGTCTGGGAAGCACATCATCTCTTTGGAAGAGTTGGTGAAGACGGACCGGTAAATGCTGGCTCTGCCTTCCTCTGCGTGCTCCTAGGAACAGCAACCAGGCTTTAAGAGGTGGCCAAAGAGGGTGTTCCCCTGAGAATATTCCACTCTTATTTGACTACAGCCTTTTGAATATGAAAAAAAAAAAAAGCAAAAGTTAAAAGTTCTCTGTGAGACGTGGGCTGGAAGCCTGCACCCAGAGCCTGGCACAGAACCCGGCCGTCTTCCACGTGAACCTTCCTATCCCGATTGCCCCAAGGTCAGCTCCGCTCTTGGAGTCCCTTAGTCTCTTCCTCTTCTGATCTTGCACCACGGTGTTCTGGTCTCAGGCTTATGTTAAGAAACAACATCAAAACAATCCAAAGGAGGCTGTGGCTCTTGGCCTGTTTGGTTGCTGCACGGACATCCAGCGGGGACTTCAATGGCCCCAGAACCCCATACTGAGGTGGCTCGTCAGCTCTGATATGATGGGTCCCCGGGAGGACGGGTGCCTCAGAACAGGTTCCTGGTCCCACCACCAGAGTTTCAGATCTCGTGCGCCTGAGGCAGGGCCTGGGGGGGTGGGGCGTCTAAGGTTCCAGGAGCAGCTCCTGTTGCTGGCCCAGGAAGCGCAGTCTGAGAACCCTACAGTCAGTGGACTCTGTCCTGGAAGACGTCTTGAACTCACCAGTTGTTGGTATTCCCTCTTCCCCAAAGAAGCACAGGAAGCCAGAGGCCTTACAACTCAGGTTAAATCTTGGTACTCCATTTTAAAGCCATTGTGTCATTGAAGCGTGGCTTCATGTTGAGAGACAGTCTAAAGCTCAACTGGAAATAAACGTTTCCTCTCTGTGGCAAGGACAGGGTAGAAGTGTACGCGGTGTACTGCCCCGAGAACCCATGAGAAGGCTGGCAGCCTCCAAGGCTTGTGGAACTCTTGTGCAATGGGGGAGGGGGCTCCCCCCTGTGGTCTGTCTTCTCCCACCCCAGCTAACTAACCCCTGGGCGAGGAGACACACTGCTGGAAAGGGGCGAGGCGGGTGTCTCTGGGGGCCGGGGGCTGCCTGTGTCTCTTCTCAAGTTGAAAACACAAGCTTCCTCCACTGCGGTTGCTGTGTGTCTCAGACCGTCTACTTTGAAATTTTGTAGAGTTGGGAAAAAGGCACAAAGTCTCCTGGCCCAGGGCTCGGGTCTGAGTGCGTCCTGGTTGCTCTCGGATAGTGTCTTCCACCCTTGGCTGGGAGAAGAGGGGGGACGAGGCCTCAGATGCCCCTGGACAGGCGGGAGGGCGGAGCCCTGGGCTGGGGACGGGGACTCCAGGACTCTGCTCTGGGAAACAGAGGTGAAAAGTCTGGGATTATTTTCATCTTGAATGACTCTCTGTTCCTATCCCTTGACCCCAGCCAATCTTAACACAGAGAAAAAAAAAAAAAAAAAACATTTGGAATTTACCCTCAAAAACTGTTCTTCAAACAGAGGAAAAGAAAACATGTTATATAACCACAATGCTCCAGGGCCCGCATCTCGTTATTTCAGCACGTGGAGAGGCCTGAGCCAGTGGGCAGGCACAGGCTGCCTCTGCCTCTTCTGGGACGCCTTGTCCTGGACCAGAGGTCCACGCCGCTGCCGGGACCTTATCACTGCCGGCCTCGGAATCTGTGTTCTTCCCTCCTCGTCCTAGGACATAAGGACTCAGGGCAAGGTCAGGGGCTGACTCTCCAGCACTCTGGCCTGCTTTTCCCCCTTACTGCATCTCTGTCCACCTGTCCTGCCTCCTTGCGCTTGCTTCCCTCCCCTCTCACCAGTACTGAGTCTCCTCCACCTCCACCTGCTGCCTTTACGCTGTACCCAAGTCTTCATTCTGCTATTTTAACCCTGGTTTTCTCTCTGCTTTTATGATACAGGCTCCCTGGTGCAGCGATAGCCTGACAACACCCTGCACGTAGTGTACTTAGCCCACATTGGTTGAGTGGATAAATTAATCAGTGGGAAAAAATGTCCACATAGTCCAGTTCTATTGTTTTTCTTTTTGCGATCAAAATGACACTAATCCATTGCACATTGGACAATGTCTTATTGCAGTAACGATAAAACCTTTTGAGGCCCTGAGGCCCTATATGGGGTGTCTGAAACTTAAAACTTTCTCACATTCAGGTTGTTAGTGTTTAAACCCCACGTGGTTTCCATTTCTCAGAAAAGCACCTAGTGAAAAGTTCTGAGTTATCAGGTTTCTGTCTTTCCTCACACCTTGTGTGAGGTTTGCAGGATAAAAGCTTATATAACACATTTTAAAAGATCCCTGTTGAAACAGATGTTGTGCCAACACAACTTTCCTCAGAAAAGAAAGAAGGGGTGGGGTGCGTTGAGGAGGCTAAAGTTTCAGGTATTTGGATGCGTTCACATCCCCACTAGGCCTCTGAGTAGGATTTTGCATTTACAGTGGGTCACACGAGTCTGATTCTGCATCTTACTGATGTCACTTACTGCTCCCATAAACTTCCTGATCTGCTGGCAGCAGTAACATGTGGGTTCTTCCCTGGATGCAGGAGTTTACGCCTTCTCTGTGCCTTTCAGGGACTGTTGATGCCCTGGGGTACTGGGGCTGGCTCACCTGATGACTGCCACTGAGTAGGAACGGCTCTCTCTGGAATCCCATCTCACAGTGGTCCTTTACTTCCTGAGGACATCCTTCAAGGCTCAGGAATTGTCTTTGGACCCACTAAGATTTCCCTAGTCCACTTCTAAAATGTCAAGGCCTTTGCCTGTTGACAGTCTCCCGGGTTATCTTGTTGTTATAAAGCTCAATCATCTTTTATTGGAAATTCTTAGGGCCAAATCTATTTTGAAATGTGTACATTTTGGGGTTTTGCCCCCTAACACTCCTGGTGAAATCCTGGGTTTCAACCTGTAATTTAATGTATTAAAATGTCTGCCATGTCACACAAAGTGAGCCTTAGTCTCAACGGCAATTCAACTTGTGCATTTGGACCTAATGACTTTATATATATATATATTATATATATTTATATTTATTTTATATTTATATTATATTTATATATATATTTATTTTAGTTGTAGTCGGACACAATACCTTTATTTTATTTACTTATTTTTATGTGGTGCTGAGGATCGAACCCAGGGCCCTGCGAGTGCTAGGTGAGAGCTCTATCCCTGAACCACAACCCCAGCCCTGGACCTAACGACTTTCAATAAATGTTTTGCCAGTTAAATGAGTTTTGCCCATTGGCTTCCAAAGAACTGTGGCCTTATATTATGGCTTGCTTCCTCCAGTGGATGGGACCTTTAGTAGACGGGTCATGCCACATATTTACATCTCATTCCTGGCGCAAACCCTGCCAGAAGAGAGCCTCCTTCGGCATTTAGACGTTATTGAAGAGATGGTAGAGAGCCACTTCATGATTTAGTTTAAGAAAATTAAGCAAATGCAAATGTGAGAGAATGGGATTTTTGAAAAAAAATTAACTCTTGATTATTCTGTAATGGAAAACAAAATTAGGGACCTTGTGTAATACTTTTGATTTAATAGGAACAAAGATGTAAAGCAACAATAAATAAATAAATAAAGACAAAAGCCACACACCTTTTGAGATGAATACAGACGTGTTTTGAATTAGCACTGATCAATTCTATCCAAGGAGTCCATTGATGCAGGTTGGACAATAACTAGCAATGGAAGATGGTTATAGGACAAAGGATGTGGGTTTAATGTCTTCAAGCCAAACACAAACAAACCATCCACATTCAGTCACAGTCACAATGGGAGAGTCAGGACACAAAGGCTAGAAGCCTCTCCAAACCTGGCTTTTGAAATCCATGTCATTTCTACAAATGATCAAATAGCAAAGACCACCATTTTTCTCTCTGGGTTTGGAATCAATAGATAACCAATAGCCACTTACATAATCAGCATTTATAATCACTTGTATCTCATCATAGATGTACATTAATCATAGACTCATATTCTGTTAGAAATGGGAAGCTCATTAGAGGGAACCTATCTTCCAACTTCTCTTTTTAACAAATGAGTATTCAAGGTCCAGAAAGGAAAACAACTTGCCTAGGAAAACCTAAGGGCTGAGACTAGAACTCAGGCCTTCTGGTCTCAGTTCAGATTTGTTTATCTTTTTTTTTTTTTCACCTGATTCTTAACCTTTAAGAGAAGTGATTGACAGAAGCCTTTCAGCGACCTGGGAAGGAGGTAGCGTGTTTTTATCTCATTGCTGACACCTGCACCCTCTGTATCCTGGAGGGCTAGATCCCACCATGGCGGGCGATGCCTGATGAGTGGAGAAGTCATAGTCTTGCTGCTTTGAAGTAGTTTTGAGTGGTCAGATGTTAGTGTGACAGGAGAGGTAAGATTTTACTTTCCAGATCGGGGGCTTCTGTGGTCTGCTGTCTGGCTCTGAATTAGAACTAATCAGATTTGTTCTGCACTGGGAACCCGTCCCCTTCCCCTGGTGTCCCAGAGATGTGCCACTCACCGAGAACTTCCACAGCCCTCCAATGTCATCGCTCCTCTCAAAGCAGGTGGGCTCCAGCCCCTCCTCCAGGCAGCACCGAATGGCGGCCAAGCCACTGACGCCAGCTCCAACGATGGCCACCCTCTTGGCCATGGTCGCCTGTAGCAGAGTCTGGAAAGGACTTCTTCAGAAGAGTGTGAGTTGACAGGGTTTCTCAGTGAAAAGGTTTGCGTGTCAGGATCCTCACCTTAGCACAAGAAGGCATAGAGGCACGTTTACAGTCGATGCTCATTATTTGTCCCATTTTACTATAATAAGATAACGAAATTTGGCATCTCCTGATTATTCAGTATGCCAAAAGTATAGCCATCAGTGAATGTTACGCAGGAAGATCACCAATCCTGTGCTCTCAATTGCAAAGGAAGCTTTGATACCTTGAATTCAAAATTACTTCTTCAAGGTTTAGAGCTAACAAATGAAGGGGTCAGAACTAGGTGTGAACCTACACAAAATCCTCTATGCCAGATCCCCTCCACGCACAACGAATGCCTGACTGAAAGAGGCCTCACCTCCTGATCAGCCTCCTTCCCTCCCGGAGGACCAGCGGTTGTCTAGATGTGGAAGGGATGGCTTTTAACAATGTCTTTTGATGGAAAAACTGAGAAAAGGGGGAGGAGTTATTGCTCTTAAAGTAAAAATTCCTCTTTCTTTGTATTCTTCATTGTGTGGAGTCCTGGTGAAATCTGGTGGAGAAGGACTGAGAATGGCAGTAATGAGAGGAGAACAGGGAGGGGAGGGGAGCAAAGGAAGAAAAGGCTGGGGGAGGGCTGAGCGAGGCCCCTAGTCCTGGTTCCAAAGGGCCAAACAGTGACCAATGTGCTCCCCAGAGCTGTAAGGTAAATCCCTGGGAGATTAAGGGAACAATGACGATTATTTATTTTTGCTTTGAAACTATAGTATGTATAAACAAACTCGATGCACCTGGGCTAGTTTTGTTGCACCAACGGGGCTCAGATTTCTGGAAACATAGGAAGGTCTGAATGTGAGGAGCCGAGCTAACTCTTGTAGGTGATGAGTTTGTAAAACTGGAGATGCAAAGGACAGAATTGCAGAGCCACTGAATCTCATCTCTGGCTGCCACCTCTTTCCATCCCTGCCGTCCCCCCCTCATCTTCCTCCCCACCTGCCTCCCTTCCGCCATTCCTTCTACTTTGGCAAGTGCCTACCACATGTCAAGCATTTCAACAGGGTCTTAGGGGCTCCGGGGCCAGCAGACGGAGTTTCCACCTGGAACATTCCAAGAGACAGAGAAGGTTCGTGTGACAGTGAGCTGGGTTCAGTGCAGCCAGGACTCAGGAAGGAGCATCTAAATCCGCCTGGGAGAAGAATAAGAATGAACGACTTTAAGAGAAAGTGAGAAGAGGCTGAGGGTCAAGGGAAGGATAAATCTTTCCAGCCAGAGAAGGGGCAAGGAGTGTGCAGCAAACAAAGAGAAAAGTGTGCCAACGTACAAACGAGCAAGGGGGGTGTGACCCAGTGAGGGGCAGTGGGCCTGGGATTGCTGGACTTCAGGCGACAGGAATAGCAGAAGATGAGGGGTCACAGGTTGTGGAGGACACTGCAGCGCTATACTCAAGGGTTTGGACACCATTTTCTAGGTTCTGGGAAATTCTGAACATGGAAGTGATGAGATCAGACAAGATGAGATTTGGAGGCTGGCCAGGACGGGTTGCAACAACATAGGCCAGAGAGGCGAGGGTAATGTCAGAACACTGGGAAGGAGAGGAGGCAGGGCTCTAGGAGCAGAAACCAGGGGGCTGCCACAGGACAGGTGAGGTCACACTGGAATCACATCCAGCAGGCAGGGCACTACTGGGGTCACTGCAGATGCCTCCACCTCAGGAAGTGTGCCGTGAGGCTTGCTGAGTAAACCCGGCTGGTGAACCATGCTTGCCCGTGCAGAGGCAAGAAAACTCAGCCTTTGCTTCCCTTTGCTCCAGGCCCAGGTGTCTGCCTAAGTTGCCTGCAAGCTCTACCTGCAAAGCAGTCTTTGAAGAGCAGTTTTTAACTTTCTAAGTCCTTGCAGTGCAGGAAGGAGCCAGAGCAGGGTAATTAATTTTTCCTAATAATTCAGTTTCTACCAGACCCTCCTTCTTCTGACCTCCCAAATTTTCTAATCAGTTTCACAGCATCCTACGCTGTTGTTTGACTCTGCCACATCTCAACAATGAGGCCCTGAGCTTCTTCAACCCAAAGACAAGCCTTACTCATTTCTCATTCCTCTGCCTGGGACCCAGCTAAGCTCACAGCAGGCATTCAACAAGTATGCTCTCAGTGAAAGGCTGACCAGCAACTTAGAGAGTGAGGTGTGCTTTGAAATTGTGGAGCTCCATCTGGTCATGGGAAGCGGGAAGAGGTTTAAGAAGGCTGTCCCTCCTCTGGTTACTGATGAAGAGTTCGGTATGGGAGATGAGACAAGAGCAGCTGCCTGCTCAGTCTCTGGAGTCCTCTGCAGACCTCAGCTCTTCGGTGGTCTACAGTGTGGCTGTCACCCAGAGCAGGGCGGTTTGAACAGGCTGCCTGGTGCCTGGCTTCCCCGGGCAGCAGACTAGGGATTGGAGAACTAAGGGCTTTCAAGTTGAGGGAAGCCATGGTGCTTGCCGGACAGGCTGATTATTTTAGGATTTGTGAGGGTTTGGGGAGATTTTCCAGATGACTTTACGTTTTGTAATTCCCATTTTTTGTATTTTTCTGGACTTAAGGGAGTCTTAGGGGATCCACAAGCACAGCCAGCGGCCTTGACAGATTGTAATTTGCAAATCCTTAGGCTTCAATCCATCACATCTGCTCCGAGGCCCATTCTTCCTACAGAGATAACCCTCCCCCAAGCCAGTCCTAGCCAGTTCTGTCTCATCCCAGGGCTAGAAGGAGGGAGGCAGAGAGGAAAACTCAGCATTCTCTTTTTCGAAAGTTTCCCAAATGGGGAGTTATGGTTCATCACCTTTAGTGACCCCTCGGGCTAGCCAGGAGGAAGTTCTGGACCAAGTAGGGAGGCCGGTTGATGGGCAGGCAGAGGGCAGAGCAGCCAACTGTCCCTTCCTTGTCTCCCACCCCACCTTCTTGCTGCCACCCCTGCCCTGCAAATGAACAGGCTCAGGCCTGTTCTTTCTGTGGGCTCTTTGCTTCAGGCCGTGTTTCCTTCTTCCTGGGGTCTATCCTTCCAGAGCTGGACTCGCCCAGGGCCTCAGGAAGTGTTTCCTAGGGCACACAGTGCTCTGTGCTCCTCCTGGGGTCCCTTGCTGCCCTCCCGCTGCTGGCTGCCCCAGCCTCTCCTTTCCTCCATGCACCCCTGTCTGGGACCCCACACTCAACCTTCCCTCTCCCTGCTCCCTCAGGCCTCTGGAACTGTGGGTGGGGGTTCTCCCACCTTCATTTTGTCTGCTGCAGGTCTGTGCCTGCGTCAGGACCCTGACCAAACCTCCTTCTCGCCGGGAAGCCTTCCTAGCACTTCCGCGGCGTTGGCTGAGTTTCCTCAGGTCCGATGCTGTATCCTCACCACCCGATGTCGCTGGCTTCCGGGGGAGCTCTCCTGAATTGTCTCATAAGCGTTCCTGTGGACTGATTCACCTCTTGCTGTCAGGACTGTCGAGTCTGATTTTTGTCACCCCCCTTGACACCCAGCGGGTGCTCCGTGGGTAGGTGTGGATTTAACTTGACAACACTTTTAAAGCTCTCCTCTTTTCTGTGAAGATTATTTGCATCACTGCTGCATAGACGGGTGCAAAAATTATTATTTTATTGTTTATTTTGAGTTTATTTTTCTCTCTCCAGCCTCACTGAGGTATAATTCACAAATAAAGCTACATGTAAGGTGCACAGCACCATGTTTTAACATACACATGTATCCCCAAATTGTAGTAAGTTTGTTGGCGTCCCTGTCACTTGACTCAAGCCCCGCTGTTCTTTGTGAGTACACTTTGGACCTACTCTAAACAAATCCCACGTGTACAGCACTGTGTTTTGAGAAGTGTTTACCAGGCCCTTTACCCCTGTTTGAACACCGCGCTGCATGTTACATCTCCAGACTTACTCGCTCTGCGTCACTGAGCTCTTAGGCTTTGACCACCAGCCACCCATCCCTCCCAGCCCAAGTCATGGCCACTGCCCTCCTACTCACTGGTGCGTGGTATTTACATCTCTATGCCTGTCTGATTTCACTTAGCACAGTGTCCTTCCGGCTCCCCCTTGTCATTGTGAAAGATGAGATTTGCTTTTCTTGAGGCTGAACAATGTGTGCAGGTGCAGCGCCTTTGCCTGGGCATCTGCTGACAGAGGCCAGGCTGCGTCGCAGCGTGGTGGACAGCGCCTGCTGGATGCCCCCATGCGGCCTCTCTTCTGCATACTGCTTTCCTGTCCTTCGGCTATGAACCCAGGAGTGGGACTGCTGGGTCATAGGGAAGTCCCGTTTTAATTTTTTTTTGGGAAACCTCACACTGTTTTCCAAAATGGTTGTATTAATTTACATCTCCACTGAAAATGCACCAAGATTCCCTTTTTCTTACATCCTCTTATCTTTTGTCTTTTGATTATGGCCATTCTAACAGGTGTGAGGTGAGGTCTCATTTTCATTTTGATTTGCATTTCCTTGATATTAGTGATGTTGAGCGTGTCCTTCTTTTCCCCACTTTTAAAAATCAGTGCGTTATGGTTGTATATAATGGTGGAATTGGTTGTCATGTATTCATACCTGCTCACAATGTCACAATGTCATTTGGCCAGTGTCACCCCCCAGGGCTGCCTCCCTCCCTCCCCTCCCCCCATTCCTTGGTTCCGTTCCTCTATTCATTTTTCTTCTTTTAAGAAGTGTTTATCCAGGCCCTTTACCCATGTTTAAATAAGGTTGTTTGTTTTATTGCTACTGATTTGTTTGAATTCCTTACATATTTTATTATTAACCTCTTGTTACGGTGTGGATATGAAGTGTCCCTCAAAAGCTCCTGTGTTAATGCTGCAATATTCAGAGGTGAAATGATCCGATTATGAGAGCTGGAACCTAATCAGTCCTTCCTAGTTGGAATGGACTGACTGGATGGTAACTGTAGGCAGGTGGGGTGTGGCTGGAGGGGTGGGTCCCTGGGTGAGTGCCCTGAGAGGGTTCAACTTCTGTGTGTCAGCTTCTGTGTGGCCCCTTTCTCTCCTCTCTCCTCTCTCTCTCTCTCTCTCTCTCTCTCTCTCTCTCTCTCTCTCTCTCTCTCTCTTCTTTCTCTCTCTCTCTCTGCTTCCTGGCCACCACCAGGCTAGCCGTTTTCCTCTACCATGACCTTCCATTATGATGCTCCACCTCACTTGGGCCCAGAGCAGTGGAACTGGTCAACTATGGACTGAATCCTGACATCATGAGCTCAAAACAAACTTTTACTCCTCTAAGTTGACTTTGTCCAACGTTTTGGTCACAGTGACGTCAAGCTGACTAACACAGCCCTTATCCCACGAATGGTTTGCAAACAGTGTCTTCTTCTATGGGTTGTCACTTCACTCTGTTAATTATTTCCTTTTCTATGATGAACCTTTTTTAAAAAATTTGATGCTATTTCATTTATCTTTTTTTTACTTTCACATCCCTGCTTTTGACATATATATATTTAAAAAAAAGACTCATTGACCAGAATAATGTCAAGGTGTCTACTCTTTTTTTTCTTACAGTTTTACAGTTTCAGATCTTAAAGTTTAAGCCTTTAATGCACTTTAAGTTTTGTTCTTTTTTCCATTTATGCAGGGTCCGGTTTCCTCCCTTGCGTGTGTATGTCCAGCTTCCCAGTGTCCTTGGTCCTTTCCCATGCTGCGTCCCTTGTCTGGTTGTCTCTCTCCTCAGATCTAAAACTTGCTCCATATGTTTAGGTGTTCCAGTGTACGGTGCACATGTATGTATCACTGTTACACACTCGTGACCAGCCCTCCTCCTTATCACTACAGAGTGACCTTCTTTATCCCTTGGGATGGTTTTCAACTTTAAGTGAGTTTTTTTTTTTTTTTTTTTTGCCTTAAGTGTAGCCGCTGTGGCCTCCTGGGGCTTCCATTGGCTGGAAGGTTTTTCCCATTTTGTCCTTTTCTGCCTCTGTATGTCCTTAAATCTAAAACAAGTCTCTTATGGACAACACATATTACATACATTTGGATTTTGTTTTTCTTTTTAAAATCTATTCAGTCATTCTTTTTATAAGACAATCTGGGCTGTTGCATCAGGTTATTTTTTATAAGTAGGGATATACCATGGCCATCTATCAACTGTTTTCTGGGTTTTTTGTAAGTCCCTTGTTCCTTTATTCTTTTGCTGTCTACCTTTGTGACTTGATGGTTTTTTGTACTGCTTATGCTTGGTTTCTTTATCTTTTGTGTATTTATTACATTTTTTCTCTTTCTAGCATTTGTGAGGCCTTTATAAAACAATAGTCCAGGGTGGACTATTAGCAACTTAACTTTACACACACCTAAAACCTCTACTTTTACCCTCCCTCCTGCATTTCATATTTTGAAGTCACAGTTTATGTATTTTATATTGTGTGTCTCTAAGCAAATTATTGTAACTGTAGTTATTTTTAACAGTTTTTTTCTTAACTTTTGTAGCATATGTACAAGTTTCTACACACTGCCCTTACAGTATTAGAGTATTTAGAATTTGACTACATATACCATAACCAGCATATATCATGCTCTTATTTAAAAAAATTTTTTAAGTATATATATATATATATATATATATATATATATATATATATATATATATATATTAGTTGTAGATGGACACAATACCTTTATTTTGTTTATTTATTTTTATGCAGTGCTGAGGATCAGACCAGTGCTTCACACATGCAAAGCAAGTGCTCTACCACTGAGCCACAGCCCCAGACTCTCATGCTCTCATGTTTTCATGTTAGTAACCAATTTCCTTTCATTTCTTTTGAGGAACTCCCTTTAGCATTCTTAAAAGGAGATCCAGTGGTGATCAGCTCCCTCTCCTTTTGCTTGGGAAAGTGTTTATCCCTCCTTCATTTGATGGTGTGAAAGCTATTCTGAAGGTCACTTTGCCAGGTTTAGTGTTCTTGGTTGACACTTTTTCCCCCCAGTTCTTTGAATACATCATCCCGTTCTCACCTGGCCTGCAGAGTTTCTTCTAGGAATGCCACTGACAGTCTCTTAGGGGTTTCCTGGATAAGTCACTATTCTCATGCTGCCTTTATAATTCTTTATCTTTGACTTTTAGAATTTGATTATAAAGTGTCTTAATGAACCTCCCTCCCTCCCTCCCTCCCTTTCTTCCTTCCTTTCTTTCTTTTCTTTTTTTTTTTTTTTTTTTTTTTTTTACCAGGGATTAAACCCAGGATGCTTAACCTCTGGGCCACATCCCCGGCCCTTTTAAAATATTTTATTTAGAGACTGGGTCTGCTGAGTTGCTTAGTGCCTCTTTAAGTTGCTAAGGCTGGCTTTGAACTCACATCCTCCTGCCTCAGCCTCCTGAGCCACTGGGATTACAGGCCTGCACCACCATGTCTGGCTAATGACCATTTCTTTGTTTAATCTATTCTTTCATTCATATCCAGGGATCTACACATTGGTTTCCTTTTCCTGGTTTGGAAAGTTTCCTGTCATCATTTCTTTACGTAAGTTTTTTCCCTCTTTCTGTCCCTCTGCTCCGTAGGAGACTCCCATTATGCCTATGCATTGGTTTGCTTTATGATGTCTCATCAGTCCCATAGACTCTCCTTCACTCCTTTTCATGCATTCTTATTTCTGTTCCTCTGTGTAATTTAAAATGACCTCTTAGACCCCATTGTCTTTTTTGGGGGGGCAGGGAAGTTACCAGGGATTGAACTCAGGCACACTCAGCCACTGAGCCCTATTTTGTATTTTATTTAGAGACATGGTCTCACTGAGTTGCTTAGTTTGCTGTTGCTGAGGCTGACTTTGAACTTGTGATCCTCCTGCCTCAGCCTCCGGAGCTGCTGGGATGACAGGAGTGCTCCACTGTGCCCGGCTCCATTGTCTTTTTGCTGCCCGATTGAGCCTGCTGTTGAAGCACTCTATGAAATTTTTCATTTCTGTAAATTTGTGCTCTTCAACTCCAGAATTTCTGTGTGGTTATGCTTTATGGTTTCTAACTCTTTGTTGAACTTCTAATTTTGCTCATGCATTGTTTGTGTATGATCTGTTTTAGCTCACTGAACTTCTTGAGGCCACTCTTCGAGTTCTTTGTCAGGCACACGTAGATCTCCACGTCTTCAGGGACAATTGCTCGTTCTCCCTTGGTGGAGTCGTGTTTTCCAGGTCACTCGTGATTCTGTGGCCTTGTGTTGGTGTCTGCATGTTTAAGAAGCAGGCATCTCTTCCAGTCTACCACAGCCTGTGTGGAGATTCTTGGTGTGCTGACTCGGAGTCTATGGCTGGTTTGATGTTTCAGGCTTCAGGAGGGCTGGGCCGGTGCCTAGGTTAGTAGGTGGGAGGCCACCCTGCTGCCTGTGTCTATGGGGACAGGCCTGGGGCCTGGGCTGCTAGGGAGGCCTGAGACTGCATCCATGTGGGCAGGCCCAGTTGCAACATGTCCACAGAGGCCAGCCTCGTTCTGTGGTCTACTGTGATGGCCCTGTTGACTGTGTGTGTTGGGACAGGCCAGAAGTCAGCATCCCCAGCAGCCAGCTAAGTACTAGGACAGGCCTGAAACCAAGGTCTACAGGGGCAAACCTGGTGCTAGGGCCAACCAGAGGCCGGGTCCCCGAGGATGGGCCTGGCTCTGTGCCTGGGGGCAGTGTGGTCCTGGTATCAACAGAGCTGAACCAGGTGCATGGGAGCCTGGGCCTGGCTTGGAGCCTGGCCTGTGGGGCCATCCTAGGGGCTGAACCTGGTCTGCAGTAGCCAGCTTGCTTCCTGGAGCTCAGGCAGGCCTGGCAGCCTGATCTTTGGGGGTCAGCCTGGAGCTCGGGGCCAGGGCTGCCTTGGTACCAGGTGAGCCTGACAATGGGTTTGCCAGAGCAGGCCCAGAGCTGGGCCTGGGAGAAGCTGGGGGCTCACTTCCATCCCTCTCCCCACGTAGCGGGCAGCACTCTGCCCTCTGTGCTGCCTGGGATGGAGGGAGGGCTGTGTGGGTGAGAGAAACCGCCCCTACCCTCCTCCTCCTCCTTCCCGTTTCTGTACTCCCCAGGCTCTGTAGTCTCTCCCTTGGGTCCCCAGCTCCTGCATTGTGACGTATGGCTGGCCATTCAGGGGCTTGTCCCCAGGAGGGAGTCAGCGCTGGAGCTCCTGTTTTTCCATCCAGCTGATGTCCTTAAAGACTGTTCTTATAACCACATCAGCAGGGATTACTCCACAGGGGGTTCTAGGCTCTCTGCTTTCCTGGAATTTGTCCTTTCCCTGGGGGTGGGGACCATTGTCTTTTGTTTTGTATATCATACTCTGTGTTTATCTTTCCAGAAGTCTGTGCCAAGCACAATTTTTTTGGTCTTTAGTCCTGGTTGCAAAACTCGTTCTCTGTATTTGTTGCTGTGGGGAACTGGCTTCAGGTTTTGGACGTTAGTCCGGGTAGGGAATTTGGCAGTCACCTTTGACTTGGTCAAGGGAAGAAGAGAGGAAGGCAGCAAATTAGGTTCTGGGTGTGAGATTCCTTTAATCACTCCAAGGAAAAGATATTTTCTTCAACAACATACACTTTAACCACAGCATTTCCATATTCAGAATCCCCAGACATCCCTCATCTGACTTCCCTGAACTGCTTTCAATTCAGTTTAATTTATTCACAAACACACTACACACACACACACACACACACACACACACACACACGCACACACAAAGCCTGGTTGTCAGTTCTAGGCACTGGGGACCCAGCAGTGAACAAGGGTAATATAAAGTTGTCATGAAGCCAAAGGAGACATGGAGAAAAACGAGCCATTTTGGCAGGTGTCGTGGGTCCGGTAACATGCAGGTGTCAGCATGGGGAAGGTTGAAGTGGAGAGGGAGGTACCCACACAGGCATAGGCGAAAACGTGCTGCAGGAAAAACAGGACACCAGAAAGAAACCAGGTTCACATATGGATTCAAAGAGAGGGAAACTCATCTAGGGGGGATGTTAAGAAAGCCTTTGGGGTGGCATTTGAAATGGGCTTAAAGAATACCTGCTGACAGTCACTTCCTCCCAACCTGGACCCTGTCTTCACAGCTGGGCTGTCTGAGCCGGCCCACGCTTGTCCTTCCTGTCGGAGGAGTCTCACAGGCCCAAGAAGAAAGGGCTCACTCCTTCCTTGCTGCTCCCTGATGCTGTCACGTGTAGCAGCTTGGCTTCCCCTGGCCACCTGCTGTGCGGGTTGGTTCTGGTTTTCTGGCAGCTCAGCACCCAGGCCAGTTTCCTCTTGCTGCCTCAGAGACACGTGCACCAGCCAGCCTGCACGGCGCTCGGAGCTGGGGTACCAGCCCCTCAAGATCCCTCCCAGCGTGGGCGTTCGATGACCCCCACTGGCTCCTGTCCTCTCCTCAGGCCTGTGGCACTGTGTGCTCCTCTTTGCTCTTAGGTTTGCTGATGCCCTGTTGGTACTTTCTGATATTATATTCTTGTCTTATAAAGTGGTGGGCTTCCTCTTCCCTGAAAGGATCTTGACTAATAGAGAAGTTGGTGCCAGGAAACGTCCAAGGAAATGGACACTCAAAAATGAGATTTGGGCATAAAGGTGGTCGTGTCCTGGACTTGAACGCAGCCGGAGCTCCTGGAGCCCTGTGAACTGTGGTGCGGTGTCCACGCAGCCACCTTTGCCTGACTGTGAGGAACACCTAGAGAAGCCAGTCCCCTGAGGGAGTAGGTGACTGCTGCACTTTCCCGTATGACAGGGGTGGTGGCCATGAACTCCAGGGCAGACTCTCAGCTCCGGCCATGCCATAGAGCTGGTGTGCTCATGTGGTGGACTTAGAAGGACCTCATTTCTTGCAGCTTCAGGAACAACTTTGTGAAAAATCAGAACAAATTTTAGTTTTGAAAGTTTCAGAATGGACTCATAAGTGGATTACCCGGCCAAGGCTTCCAGTGAAGTCGAGAATCCTGCATCCCTGAATCACTTTGAGCTTCTCTGGCTGGTGCAGGACAGGCCTGAGGGTGCTAAAGGCTGCTACTGGGGCCTCCCCTGGGCAATTGCTTTGCGAAGGGATGCTACTCTCATCACCATCTGCCCCAGCCCACCCTTTGTTGCCAGTAGCCTCATAACTGAGTTAGATCTCAGCATGCTCCAGGGGAACCAGTACAAGTCTGAGCCAGGAGGAAACAATATAGATGGGTTTGAGAGATGCCTGCTCTCCAGGCAGGGAGATGACCATAAACACAAACTTGGAGGTTGCTCTGGGTTGTTCCGAGAGCAAACTGTGAATCATATAGTTTGTTTGCAACGTAGTTACAGGAAGACTTGGAAAGTAGGTAGATCCATGTTGGGAGGCACCTTGCATGTGATTTAAATGGAGAAAGAAAAACCAGCGACCGAGCGTGAGCAGCAGTGACGCGCTTAGAGGCTCACTTCAATAGGTGGGGCTGCGGCCAAACAGGCTGGATGATGACGGCGACACTCAAGCCTGGGCCAGTCAGAAGTATAGTTATTTCAGTATTAAGAAATAATAGCTGGGCAATAGTAGAGAAAATGAAAATGGGGGGGGGAATAATAGCTGGATCTAAAGTGGAGTAGGAAGTGGCATAAGCCTTGGGCTCCGTGACTCTTGTCCCTGTTCCCTTCACACCAGCCTGCAGCTGAGCTCAGCTTCCCACATATCAAAAGTATCAAGAATGAAAGTGCCAATCTCCTTTGTGAGTGTACTGCCTCCAGGAAGGTGATAGTTTTAGCCTTTATCCATCTTTTTTAGTGAGAGTAACTCGCAGGCCCTTTACTGAGATTAGTGTGAAAGTGGAAGAGATGCAGAGGCAGTGGATATTTGAACATGAAAACATCCCCGAGGGCACAGAAGCAGAGGGGGAGGCTGGTGACTTTGAAGTCACCCTGTGGCCTTCGGGCAGCGCCTAGGGCTTCCTACATACCTGCCTCATGACTCGCTCCTTTCTTGTGGATACCTGCACGGTTACACAACCAACAGGAGGCCGCACAGTTCCTCGTGGGGAGTAGTGTTTCAACTTAATCCCCACAGATGAACAAGTACCATGATCAGCTTATGTTTCCAAAATACAAAGCCCTTATTTTCAGTTCTTCATTCATCGTTAAACCTGGAACCGGAGTTGGTGAAAAGGAGTTGTGAATACAGTTGGTACAAAAGTCTGTAGAAAAGGTTTGGCTAGCAAAGGCACCGCCTCAGAATCAGCAGGAGGTGGTCAGCATCTCCTCTGCCAAGCTGAGGGCACTGTCCCTGGGGGCTGAGCGGTGGGTTACTGGGGCTTCCCCGCTGTTCCCTGCCAGGAGATGGTCCAGTAGCCTGCAAGGCAAGGGAAGCCCCCTGGTTCTGCTATGGCCTCTTAGTGTATTTATTTTCGTCTGTGATAGGGGCATAGAGAATTTTCTGGTAAGCTTGCTGCTGTTTTTGAAAGAGGATGATGAAGTAAATAAGAAAGTACTTGCTGAAGACACAAGGTACTGCTCTGGGCATGGAGACGGTGATGAGAGCTCCCCAGAGCAGCCACGCACCTCAGACTATGCAGGGAGAGATCAGCTTCAGGGCTTAGTAGCATTGGTTTCTTTTAATTAGTTGATGATTCAATCTGAAATAAATAGCCTTAAAACTATGAATATTCTTGTGCCTCAATCAGTTTGGGCCGACAGAATGAAATACCATGGACCTGATGGCTTCACAACACACACGTTTCTTGCAGTTTTGCAGGTTGGAGTCTGACCCAGTGCCTGCTTCTTGAGGAGGGCTGAGCACAGGCAGCTGTCTGTCCATGCTGTTTCACGTAGAGGCCACCTGGCACTGGCCTCCTCTTACAGGGCACAACCCCCATGAGGGCTCTACCTCACCTTCTCATGGCCTCCCAGGGACCCCACCTCCAAATCATCGCCCTGGAATTAGGGCTTCAACGTGTCGATCTGGGGAGGCACACACTCAGCCCATTGCCTGTGACTCGGGTGACTGTAATACGAGTGGGTGTTTCCAGAATCCGGAATCATGTGAACGTGTCAGATTCAGTGTGTGAGTGAGACTCAACCTGGGCGGTCACCTGGCCTGCTGTCAAGATCTTTTCAAGAAGAACAGACTGGATGTTAGAAGGTTTTACTTAAGAGAACATATAATGTTTATTGATTTAATATTAATTAATACTAATTATTAACACGATTTGCTATGATAGCTTACTTTTGACACTATACTCTTTCATAAAAGCCAACTGTAGCACCAGCAGCTATAAAAGTAAATTCACATTATATTATCTGACTGTCAATGGAAAGATCATTTTCCATAATGCATGTCACAGTTTTTTTTTAAAGAGAGAGAGAGAGAGAGAGAGAGAGAGAGAGAATTTTTTAATATTTATTTATTTATTTTTAGTTTTCAGTGGACACAACACCTTTATTTTATTTTTATGTGGTGCTGAGGATCGAACCCAGCGCCTTGCCTATGCCAGGTGAGTGCACTACCGCTTGAGCCACATCCCCATCCCTGAATGTCACAATTTAAGATTAAGTAACAAGCCATATTATTTTTAGTGATTAACAATGATTAATGTTTGAGGAGGTAGATATGTTTAACCCATAAACATTACACAATATATACATGTATCAAAACATCACATAATAGCCCCAGATGTATATTATTTTTATGTTTTATCTGGTGGTTAAAAAACAAATTTAATTTAAATTTTAAAAATGAATGTTTAAATGCACATATGGTGTAAGACTGTACATTAAAATGTATATATGAGTTGCAGTACACACAGGCCAATTTAATTATAAATGAAATGAATTTTATTGTCTACTTAACTGTACACTGAAGCAAAGGAGGATGGAGTGGAAAATAAACCAGGCAGAATTTATGATCATCTCCTAGTGGGAGATGAGAGGGGGGAATAGATAATAAAGAAGTCAACAAAAATCAGAAAAAAACGTACCAAGAAAGGTGTGAGGTGGGGCCCTGCGGGTGTGAAACCGTGGTGGAAGCCTCCCTCTGAGACTGCCCTGTGTGAGTGGGGAGCTGAATGTGAGAAAGCAGAGCTGCTCTGACTGTTCTGGGTTGGGAAGGACGGAGCAGAAGGAGACGGTGTGAGACCAGGGTAAAGGCACAGAGGGATCTCGTGGGTCCTGCAGGACTTTGCATCTTATTCTAGTCACAGTGGTCAGCCACTGTCTGGGTTGAAGCATGGAGGTGGCATGATCCTATTTGGTTTGAGGAAGATCACTCGGGTTAATGCACAGAAACAATCAGGAGCAAGACTGGCATTAGACACTCTCAGGGGCCTCTCGGAGTAGTGGTTGAATGAGGGCAGAGGCTTGAGGCAGAGGACATCAATACACTTGCTGAGCTGCAGGCAGGGAATGGTGGGGCGATGGGCTGAGCTGTGTCCCCAGATCTAGATGCCAAATCTTTACTCCAAGAATCTCAAAATGTGACTGTATCTGACAGAAGTAACCAGGTTGGAGTACGTGTGTAGGGTACGTCCAATAAATGTGACCTCTTCAGGAAAGGAGATGGGGACACAAGCGCACATGGGCAGAAGACCCTGGGAGACTCAGAAGGAAGAAGATGCCATCTACAAGCCATCAAGAAGTCTCAGGAGAACCAACCCTGATGACAGCTTTACTCCGTCGAGACTCTGTAACTCTGAAAATACATTTCTGCTCTTTAAGCCCCCGAGTCCTTGGTACTTTGTCATAGCAGCACCGACTGACTAATACATGAGATAAAGAAAGGAATTGAGGATTATATATAGGTTTTTGGCCTGAGAAATTGCATGTTTAGAGGTCTATTTTATTGGTTTATTTTTCATTCCATCCTCCTTTGCTTCAATGTACAGTTAAATAGATAATAAAATTCATTTCATTTGTAATTAAATTTGCATATGTGAACTGCAACTCATATATATATTTTAATGTACAGTCTTACACCTTCTTAACACATGTGCATTTAAATAGAATTCCCTAACATTCATGAATAAGACTGAGGAAGGAACAGGTTTGGGGTAACAAAGGGTATTGGTGATAGGGGTAATTAAGAAGTAAATTTGGCTTTTCTACATTTGAAGTGCCTATCCACATGCATAAAAAGTTATTGAGTTGAGAGTGGTATGTATAAACCTGGGAAATTCATCCATTTTGTTATACAAATAATTCAAGTAAATAAACTTGCATGTTTCCGTCCATCCCAGTCACTTGTGGATGTAAACACTAAGGGCTGGTTAGAGGCGGGTGCCACCTCTCAGTGTCAGCAGTTTGGACTCTTGTTTTGAAGGGAGCTATGTGCTGCATGATTTCTGTCTCTAAAAGTCAACAGAACTTGAATGGACACATAAGGGTCAAATATCACCTTAAGAAGCCACTCCAAATCAGGAGGCAATTGCAACATTCTGAAAACATTTACTGGATTGGACATCATGAGATGTGGCTTTGGATCCAAACCTGCCCTTTCTAGATGAGTGTAATCTGGAGTATAATCTCAGATTCACATTTTTGTGCATTTTATTTTTTTATTTTTTATTTTTTAATTATTTTATTGTTGGTTGTTCAAAACATTACATAGTTCTTAATATACCATATTTCACAGATTGATTCAAGTGGGTTATGAACTCCCATTTTTATGATGAATTCTTAACAGCATTTTCCCCCTTCTCCCTTTAGGGAACTTTTGGAATTTGTTTTTGTTTTTGCCTGATTGGGGAATGCTGGCTAATATAGTTCCTGCAAAGTCTTGCACAAGATTACCCCATATTTCAAACTGATTTTGGAACTCACTGGGTGTGTATTTGTAGTTACAAAGCCTGAAGAGGCCCTACACGTTACTACTGGGGGGATGGTGATTTTGTGTGTGTGTGTGTGTGTGTGTGTGTGTGCACATGCATGTACTCTATTGACATATGCCCATGTATTCATGCAGATAGAGTATTATAAAATACTTGCTATTATCAGGGAGCCTTGTATCAAATTGTATCACTGACCTGTGATATTTTGATAGGTGCCATTAGGGAGAACAATGGGCCCAGGATATATTCCTAGAGGGACTCACATTTATACTTTTTATATCATCTCCAAACAAGATTGTACATGTGGTCAGATTCACAATGATAGGAGTGAAAGATGTCTATCTTAAAACTGAGTTTGTAGCTCTCTCTACCTCAAGGGATTTTGAATTCCTATTTTTATGATAAAACCCATAATTACCTTGTAAACAAGTATGCGATATTGCATTGTATTTGTTTGCTTTAAAATTTTTGTTTGTATGAACACTTAAATGAGAGTTTTTCCAACATTTCTTCATAAAAAAAGAAACCACTGGTAGGAAAATGGAAAAACTATCAGAGGCCTTAGCACTCGACCTCTGAAAGGCCTCTGATAAGACCTGCCTCAAAGATTGTTCTGAGAATTAATTAAGCCTGAATATTTAAATTAAACTCTAATACTCTACCATATGCTGGCAATTTCTGAAAATCTCGGGCAACTGAAAGTGCAGAGGCTGGATTTCTTTTATAAAATTATTATTATCATTAGGGCTGGGATTGTGGCTCAGTGGTAGAGCACTTGCCTCGCATGCATGAGTCATTGGGTTCGATCCTCAGCACCACATAAAAATAAATAAAATAAAATAAAGATGTTGTGTCCATCTACAACTAAAAATATATTTTTAAAAATTGATATATAACAATTGTACATATTTATAAGGTATAATGTGACACATCAGTACATTTGATACATGTGGTCAGTGTAGAGGCGGATTTCTATAAAAATATTTTGGCTTGATACAGCAAAGCTAAGATCTATTTTCAATTCTCTGCTACACTTGGGCTGTAGTGGATGCAACAGGGACAGTGCTCAACTTGGCCTTCCCATATGACTACCCAGCATGGTGGCTTGGCCACACTGGGCTATCACTTAATGTCCAGGGAACTGATGTAAGATATTGGCAAAGACAATTTATTAATAAAACACGATCAACCTTATGTTGAATTGTTACTGAAAACAATAGCTAATGGACTTTAAACAAATAAAATGATACAAGTCATCAAGACTATCTCTAGGTTATAGCATATTAGAAATGATAAATAGCATTATATGTGATACACAGGCATGGAGAATCAGAAGGTTTATCTGAGTAGAAAGAGAGAGATAGTTAAGGATAACAACTGCAGGTATGGGCCACCTGAAAGGAGGAAACGGAAGAACAAGCTTGTTCATCCGTCCTCACCTCCTGGGCTGAAACTGGGTGGAGGTGGAGAAG
Source organism: Spermophilus citellus (assembly GCF_964194105.1). NCBI lineage: Eukaryota > Metazoa > Chordata > Mammalia > Rodentia > Sciuridae > Spermophilus > Spermophilus citellus. Next base: position 160,717,147 of record NC_138187.1, read on the forward strand.
GGGTTTATCACCCAGCACAGGCCCCTGGGTGTGTTGTGTGCATGCCTTTCAGACAGATTACTACTGCATTGTTTTCAAAGTACAAATCTTGGTCACCAGGGGCTCCTTTCTGGAGTTGGCAACCACAGTAGTGAAAGCAGTCCCTCGGGGCAGTTGGGCAGTGCTCCAGGACTGTGGGAGACCCAGGGACATCCATTCCTGATTACAGATGTTGGACTGTTTCTTAACATTCTGTTTTTAAAAACACTGTAGAAGAGCCAAACTTAATGGAAAATTAATTATGTATTTAATACTGTTTGAAAAAAAAATCCCAAGGAAAGGACCTCATGAACCTTTATTCACAGAGATGGGCATTAATTTCATGGATTTAGTGAAAGTCTGAAGTATACATATTACCAGTCTGTGAAAGGTCAGTGGTAAGAATGTTTCCTTTTCATTGTTTGGCGCAGATGCTTTTCTGCTTAGTCTCCTGGTGGACTGATAGATGGACAGCAAGATGAGACTGGCCACACGATGGCTGTGGCCCTCTAGCGGCCTGTGCTGCCTCACTAGGCTCTGGCCAGCTGGCTTCATGGTCTCACTGTGACCCTGTCTGTTGGCTTCTTTTGTCTTTCCCTTCCCTCCTGTACTTTTTTTTTTTTTTTTTGCCCAAGAGGACAGATTTGGTTATTGTATTAATCATGTTTTTTTATTCTCAATTATTTATGTATTTTTAATCAACAAATGATAATTTTATATATTTGTGGGATATACTTGCAGTATTTTGTCTAGAATGTCTAGAATGTGGCCTGATTAAAGCAAGCTAATTAGTATATCCATTTCCTCACTTAAGGGGTCATTTTTCGTGGGGAGATGGGCTGGGTGGACTCTGGCCAGGGAGCCAAGCTCGGCAACCCCGGGGCCCATGTAGCATGAAGTGGTAGCTGGTTTCTTTGGTGTGATTCCTCCATTGACCAGAACAAACAGCAGCAGCCAAGACTGCTGGGAGCCTCGCCCTTGCTCTTTCTGAGCCCTGGTAGTGCCCTCCCTCCCTGGGGACAGATAGGTGGCAGCCTCCTGTGAAAGGATGGAGCGATGCAGAAGCCGAAGGTCCACCTGCATTTCCTTGGTCCACTGAGAAGCCAGTTCTCCGTGGCAGTGTCTGCTTGCGGGATGGGTGGCATGCCCAAAGGGAACTGTTCTCTCAGCAACTGGTCAGAGCTTCCCTTGGTTCTGTGGTCTAGGGGGTGTGTCAGCCTCACGGTTGAATTCTGGGCTATTCGGGATGCTATTCTTTCTTGTGGTTGTTGGGTGGTTAGTTTCTGTTGCGGGGAGTGGAACTGGAGAGGGTTTATTTTGCCACCTTGCTGACACACTTCCATTCTTTGTTTTTGATACTCTAACATGTTGGGACTTTGCTGATCCTCCCAGGCTAAAAACTGCATAGGCAGAGAAAATGTGCATCTCCTAGCATAAAACCCAGCACACAGAAACAGCTTCATAAATACATAATGCATACATGAATTAAAATCATAGTCCTTGTAAGACTAGCTAATTCCCAAAGAACAAATGACTCACTTGCTGAGTTTGCCTGTCTAAAAACCCAAGATCCAGAGCCCTTACCCCAACCACTTCTTTTATTGTGTTCTCAAACTCCCAGAAACTGTCCCTCTGCCCAGTCACTCCAGAGCCAAGTATGGGGCAACTGGGGACAACCCCCAAGCCCCAGAGACTGCTCACATATTAAAACTCACCCCTGACCCTGCCTTGCCTACTCCTTCCCTGAGAACCACAATGAAAGCTTTGCCTGTTTTTCTCTGTATCTCTCCCCACTGTCTGACCATGTGGCCTCTGGTGCCCTGGGATGCCCCTCTGCTTGGGAATCTGCGAGTTGACACTCTTCTGCGGCAGTTGTCTCTGATCTGTGGACCTCACCATTCCTGAACAGGATACCTGAGGTATCCCGGAGGCCCCTCGCAGGTGGGGGCTTCAAGAACACAGAACTGGCTTTGGCTCAGTCTGGGCTGCGTCACATCATGGTGGATGGCAAGGGTGGAAAGGCAGGAAGGAGCAGGCAGTGATGACATCCCCAGCTGGAGCGGAGGAGAGAATGGCCCCATGCCACAGTGACCCAAAGCCTTTCTGCTAGGCCCCACCTCAAAGTTCTACCGCCTCCCGACAGTGCCACCTGGGGACCAACTGTATTCAAACTTCAGCAAAAATAAAACTAGCAGTAGTTCCTCATTCCTTCCCAACCAAGGCTTTGTGTCTGGGACACTTGAAGGAGGCAGAGCAAACCTTGTGTCAACATAGCGAGCAGGTATTTATTGGCTGGGGACTAGTTTCCAGGTACTATTCCAGGCACCAGGGTTACAGAGACAGAGAAAATATCCAAGTTCTTACAGCGTTTACATTCCAGTGAGGGTACATAGGTGATTTCCAAATAAATATCAGCTGTGTCAGATGCCTTGATGTGAAAGGACGGGAGGCACAGAGTTACAGGGACTGCATTTCTGCATAGCAGGATGAGGAAGCTGACATTTGAGCAGAGACTTGTGGGCGCTGAGATGTGATGACAGGTAAGATTGAGTTTGGCCACATCTCAGAAGGTCCAAGAGTTCTCTGGAGTGGACACTCTCCTCTTCCATCATTTCTGATGAAGCAGAAGGAAAAAAGGGAAAAAAAGGCAAATTTAAGATAAGAAAAAAGAAGACAGAAGTAACAGGAAGAAGAGGAGGAAGAGGAGGAGCCCTTTGAAACCACTTTAACCAGTATAATATCAGACTTTAGAGATGATAAGTATCACATTTTTAAATAAAATGTATCAATTCACGCTTTTTAAAATAAAAACTTAGGTTTATCATGTTACCTCAGAAGTTCAATTTGTAAGAGTTGAATTAGATTTGGTTACAGTTTTGGTAAAACATTTAGTTTTTGAAAAGCCTATCTGTTCAACTAAAAGGTGCATGTGGCACTGTGCTCATTGTTGTTGTTATTTTGTTGCTACACTTTGCAGAGTTGATTTCCTTATTGAGAACATGAATAAAATGAGCTACTTTGTGTTAACTTAGTACATTGGCCAGGTCTCTGCTGTTTCTTGGCCAGGAAACAGGAGGTATTGCCCAGAGCAGGCTACATGAAACAAAATAGAACACAAAGCCAGACCATCTTCTAGATCCTGCAAATGGTGGAGGCAGCCTAGGAATATCCAGGATAACTGCTTGATTTGTATTTGATTACACGTGAAGCGCATATTTAAACAACGTTTAAAGAAGGAAATGTTTCAGGAGATGATTTAAACCTGAAGAAGCCCATTCTGATCATGAAGTGAGAGTGGAAAGGAAGGCGAAATAGCTAATGATCTGCTGAGACCGTGACATGAATCTGAAAGGGTCTCCTTAAAAGCCTAGGAAGCAACTGATTCACCGCCCAGTGTCTGCAGGGTGCTTTAAATGATCCCCAACAGGAATGCAGGATGTGTGAAATCTCAATTTTTTAATAGCTAAGTTCCTACCAGTAGTGACCCAGAGACTCTGGCAGGAATGGTGGTTAGACCCACGCAAGGAAAACAGCAAGGAGCAGAAGGGGAAGAGCCAGGAACTTGAAGAGCTGGGTGGGCAGGCTAGGCTTCCGCATCTCCCCCACTGCGCGCGTCCTCGTGGGCCTCAGCGTCCGGTCCCACTGGGTCAGGATGGCGTTCCTGGCTCCTGGCCACTTCCCTGGGCCCACCAGCCTGAACTGGTAGGGGCTGCAGGGGCCGAAGAAAACTTCCACGGCCAATCTGGGATCCGTGAGGAATAGCCACGGGATGCTGGGCTTCACCCCAATGAAGGAGGCCAGTTCGTCCATGTAAACAATGTAGTCCGTCTGTATGGTCTCGCTTTTGCCAAACCTAGAGGCAGGGGAGGAAACGCTACCGTGGGTGACCAAAGCCAAACCTGATTTAGAACAGGAACAGGGAGGGTGCCCCCTCCTTTTCCCGGGGTACACCAGCATCAATCTTTGATTGTTTGTTCAGCCTACACTGAAGTTTTTTCTTTTTTTTTTTTTTAAAGAGAGAGTGAGAGAGGAGAGAGAGAGAGAGATTTTTTTAATATTTATTTATTTATTTTAGTTCTTGGCGGACACAACATCTTTGTTGGTATGTGGTGCTGAGGATCGAACCCGGGCCGCACGCATGCCAGGCGAGCGCGCTACCACTTGAGCCACATCCCCAGCCCTGAAGTTTTTTCATAGAACCTGCATATCGACCTCATTTGGAAATTCCCCAATGTTGCAGGGCAGCTGAGAAGGGCATTTCTTATCCCCATTAGCAAACAGATAAATTGTTCTTTGCTCAGGTTAATCAGGGACAGAGCTGGGGGGGGGCGTTGCCATCCCATCCCCGTGTTGGTGAGTCATTTCTATCAGGCATCTGAAGGGTCATCGCCACCTTGAAGGGTGCATGGGCCAGAGGACAGAACTCCACAGCTGGGAGCTCAGTGCCTTTGATTTCTGATCATCCCTGGGTCTCTTTTCTGGGAGGTATTACCAGAGACCCAGAGGGACACCACTGACCTTAACACGCAGATTCCCCATCTGCTAGTCACCTTGTGTCTATGTTTAACAGTAGATTTTCACTAGCTCTTCTCCATGAGACGGATGTGGCTCCTAGCTGTCACCCTGATGACCTCATTTAGGACCCTTTGAGACAAGGAGTCCCACAGATTCCCACACCCCTGGACCTCGCCAACAACAGGCGCTCTTACCATTTGAGCTTCTTCCCCATTTTCTCATCAATGTCACTCATCATGTCATTCCTAGAAGGCAAACTACAAGTTCCTGAGAGAGATGGAAAGAAAAGACAACAGGTGAACAACTCTCGTGTAGCAAGAGCCTCCCACTTTCCCTTGTTAACAAGTTAAAAGACACATTAATTATTCCCATTTTTTTTTCGGTTTAGTAAAATAAAATGCTGAAGACATGAACAGGTGATTTCTGAGACAGACAATGATCCGCTTCCACTCCTCGTCTTCTCAGAACTGAGACACCTCACAATAATTCAAAACCACCGTCTGATTAGCTTTATCTTTATTCTTAAACTGACTACCAGATGTTTTATATCAGTTTCAGGGATGATATTCTAATTTTTCAGTCATATTTTAAAGCCACACAGAGGTGAACTGGCAGGATGTTTTTTCGATATTTTTTTAAAAAACCAACCAAACAAAACTCCATAGGAAATAATTCTGCTTTGCTGGAAGAGGGAATTTCGAGCAAGTAAGATACAGAATTTAGTGAAGCCTCCAGGCTCCCATGGACCACCCACAGGTCTTCCTGAAAATAAAGGACATGTATTGTCCCCAAGTCATCAAGAACATAGAAGAGCCTCAGAAGACAAGATCTGACATGGAGCTGCTCACAAAGGTTGACAGAGTTCTCCGAAATAAGCCCGAATGGTTTCTGTCCAGAGACCCTTCCAATTTAGGATGGCTTCTTTGGCGATCTTGGAATCACTTTGGAAAGAGTTAAGCTTAGGCCCCACCGGCACAGCTGCTCAGTGACCCCTTCCGTCACTCCTGAGAGGTGGGGTCACTGAGCAGCTGCTTCCACGCCTGGGAACCCGTCTTGTCCTTGGGCAGGAAGAGATTTGGGAAGAAACCTACTGTGTTCGTGGTCCACCAGCTGCTGCCATTGGGCTGCTTCTTACTGGCCCTGATGTCCTGGTCCTCTGGTTCTCCCAAAAGAGGCTGCTGGCTTTATTTCCTATCTGTCCTAAGTCTGAGCGTTCCCTTTCTGTAGAGCCCAAGTTACAATTCCTGTCCTCACAGAGAGTGAGTGTCCTCCCTTCCTTAGGTTCCAGTTTCTCTGGGCCTGAGCCCTGGGTGGCACCGAGGGCAACCTCAAGCCATTGTCTTCCTGTCTGCTGCCTCCCCGAGCAACATCAGCCTCTGGGCAGCAGCACCCTCTGCCTGGGGTGGGGGAGTCAGGGAGTTGCAGGGAGATCACTGAGGGTGGGAGGCCTGGTGGTGAGGGGGGGCCAGGATGGATAGAGGTAGCCTCCAAGTTCCTGTGAGTGGAAGAATCTTTAAACCCCATAAGCCGTGGTAGGACCGGGAGCCTCAGCTATGGCTGTAAAAGGCAGCAGGCCACCCAGCCTTCCTCATCCAGAAATTTTATGGCTCAAGGTGCAACTCAACTTTGTGCAACGAACTTTGTTGCCCTCTAATCATGGGAGCCTACTTAGTCTTGTGATGTGCCTCTGCACACAACTGCAGAAGTTCCGTGCATCTGACCCCAGGGCCCGCCACCGGAGGACACTGATGGCCTTCCTTACCGGCCCCAGCCAGGTCTCTTGTGTCCTTTTTCTTTTTTTAATAACATAGAAAGTCAGTCCTCTTCTATCTTAGAAACGGACCCTGGGCCACACCTAGCACTCTCTGCCTCTGATCATGCACTGCTTCTCCTTCACGGACGCACAGAGGGAAGATGATGGAGGCAAACCTAGCACCAGGCTGACCATGGCCGTGGACACCTGAGCGGCTGGATAAGGGCTTGAAGCGCCTTTTCCTATTAACCTTCCAAGCGATGTCATCCCACTGAATTTTGAAATCACAATTTTATGAAGCTGTCATGCACTTAAGATTAAGAACTCAGGTGTTCTTAATGAATGACCGCTGGTGACCATCAGCTGGAAGGAATTATAAGTGACAAAAAGCTTCTCTAACAATCTCTTACTCCTGCACATCGTAGTCCGACGTGATAGAGTTCAATCGCTTATAAAACAGAGCATTGAGGAACATGGAGTTACAGATGCCCCAAACCAGATGGGATCTTTGTGATGAGGACCATGGTTTTCTCAAGGACTCAATGACCTTGTCATGAGCACCCGTCCCTGAACTCTGGCTGCTTACCCTTTATGACTCGGGTTGCCCAGCGGGCCTGCAGGTCCGTTGTGGGGATGGCAGCCCCCAGGGACTGGACCAGGCCAATCACAGCCAAGGTCGACTGCTCCAGCTGAGGCGGGAAGATGCCTTTGTACAAGGTGACCTCGTTGTTCCTGCTTTTGATGATGGAGTCGTCAAGGAAGGGGTAGGCATTACTGTAGCCTGTGGCGAAGATGACGCAGTCGATGGCCTCAAACACCGTCCCGTCCTCAAAAATGGCCGAGGTCTCTGTGAACTTCTTCACATTAGGCTTGATGGAGACCCTGCCGCAGAGGATGTGGGCGGGGAGGTCATCATTGAACACGGGCTCTTTCCTCAGGGCTCTGTAGGACACGGAGACAAGCATTAGAACAGCAACATTCCCCCTGGGTCATACACAAATTGATAGGGAAGGAGAATACCACCCAGGAATTTTTTTTTCTGAGCTGTGGAGTCACCAACAGTTAAAAAAAACAAAACCGCAGGGAGGCAGCTTGGCTGACCCCGTATCTGTTTTCTAGGCGGCTCCCCTTCTCACCCATCCCTCGCTCGTTCCAAATCCAAGCATGAACCCCACACCCAACCAAAATGAGGCGGTGTGCTTTAGAGCCCCTTCCCCCTAAATTGAGCTTTGCCTTTACAACAATTTCCCGTCATTTGCCTTTTCTCCTTTCAAAGCCCAAGTTACAATCCTACGCTCAAGAGGAGTGAGAGTCCCTCCCCTCCCTAATTCCAGCCTCTCTGGCCTGAGACCCGAGTGAAACCCGGTGAATACTCCTTTTCCTTATAGGGAAAAGTCCTAATGTGAGAGTGCCTGCTGCTTGTACTTTTTCTTTGCTACCTATTTATTACCTGTGAACCTGGATAAAATCAAGGGTTCTTAGATTCTCTGTGCCTCGTTTTTCTTGTCTGGCACTAACACTCATACCTGCCTCAGGTGGCTGGGAGACCTGAATAACATGAGGAATTTTGCAGTCTCTAGCATGGGCTCCAGTGCTGAAAACTGTCAGCTGCTGCTCCTAGTGAACTCCAGCCTGGCTGTTGTAATACAAAGAAAGTCCAACAGGAGCAAGAAGGTGGAAGGTGGGTTAGTGCAGCTGGGCTGTCACAGAGGGACAAGGCCTGAGCTCCCCCAGGTGAGGGACAGGGCACCTAGGAATCTCGTTGGCCAGGAAAGGAGGGGGCCGGTCTGAAGCTTTGGGCCCTGGAAGTCTGAAAAGAGCGAGTTCCACTATTTTTTACTCAGTAACAAACCTAGTGGACACAGATCGTCTGAGCCCACTGTGGAACTGGAGGAAGGGGCTAGTTATTATGTGGCAGCAGGTGCTCGGCATCCTGAGCTCCTCTGTCTCAGATGAGACCCCTGCTTCCCCGCAGTCTTCTCCCCCGCCAGCGAGTGTCAACCCCACCCTGCTCCGTCCTCCAGCGCCTCCTTGCTCTCACATCCTTGATCCAGCCCAACAGAAGATCCTGTCTGGGTCTGCCTTGGGCTCCCTTGGAATCTGCCACTTCTGACCCCTCACTGCTGGCAAGCTGTGTCCAAGCCGCCATCCTGTCATCTGGGTGTGACAGTAGTTCTGAACTGGTCCTTTACTGCTGCCGGCTCTGCCCTCTGCCTGGGGTGGCGACCACAACAGTGGAGTGACCTTCAGTGCAAACTTAGATCTTGTCCCTGACATGCTCAGATGCCTGTGGCTTCCTGTCACTCCCCACAGTGCCCACTAGGTCCCACGGCTGGCTCCTCGGCAGCCTTTCTCCCCTTCCCAGGAGTCAGGTTGATCCTGTCACCAAGCCTCCAGGCAGCGGGCCATGCACATCCCCAGGCCCATCCCTCACCTCTGAAGTCTCCCTCAAAGTCCTCTTCTGAGGCCCCCCCTGAGGACCCTGATGGGAACTGTCCTGATGGCGCCGGCCACCGCCTTGCTGGCCCTTTCTTCTCATGGCAGCCCACCCACGAGGGCCACTCTTTCTAGCTCGTTGGGTTTCTGTTACTTGTTGCTGTATCCACAGGACCTAACCGGGGACTGGCAGGTAATAAATGCTCAACTGATACTTATTGATTAATGAATTCACTCTGAGGTTTGGTTTTCACTCCACATCAGAGTCATTTCTTACCGTGAGATGGGCTTGGAAGAGTTAGAGGAGCCACTGAGGAGGAAGCTCCAGATGTGGCCATAGTTCAGTGAGGGGGACTGGCTGGGGGTGTGCAATGAGAGTGTCCCCCGGGAAAGCTCTCTTGCCTTGTTTGACTTTGCCACTCAGTGTGAGGCAGCGAGCACGTGGCCAAGGGGCTCTGGAGCCAGCAGATCTGGCTGTTTTGAATGCTACTTCTACTTGCTGGCTGAGGGACTTCGTAAAGTTACGAACTACATTGGACCTCAGTTTTCTTGTCTCTAAAATGGGGATGCTAATGGAGCTCTCTTCAAAGTTGTGTGGATAAAATGAGATAATACACATTGGAGCCTAGCAGAGGCTTCAGAAGACTCTGAAGTGAATTAAGTACTTAAAACATTAAGAGCTATTATGATTATCGTAGGAACCGATTGCTTAAGCCTTGTGTGACTGTGCAGTCGAGTAAATCTGCTACGGAGGGTGGGTGGAAATCACTCCTAAGACTGGCAGCTCTTGATCCTCTGATGTATGAAATGTGATCACTACACCAATATTTTGATTTGCTTTGTGATTACAACACACTTTCAGGGTTGTTGACACTGAAACGACTCAGCAGAAACACCACGTCCCGCTATGTTACCCGTTTAGAGGCATCAAGCCGTAGTTCTCGTGCTTGAACTTTGAGTTCATCTGCTTCATGTACCACCAGTCGGAGATGGCTGTGGGCAAGCTGTTCTTGAGGAACGTCTGAAAGCGCGTGATGAACACCATGTCCCAGGGGTAGCCATCATCCCAGACCCGGCTCAGCACCCAGGAGCCACTTCTGGAGCTGACGACGACCTGCAAACATCAAGTCAACCGTGAAAGCTGCACATTTACAGTGGACGTTGTGATGTGCGTCCCCGTGTCCCCTGTCGGAATGGGGTCATCACCCGGCTCCCCGGGTGCTGCTGCAGGAATCCCTCAGCACCCAGCCCTCTTTGGGAGTTGCTTTGGCTGAAGTGATGGGTCTCCCTCGAGGTCTTGTGCCCTTCCTGAGTCCCCTGCAGGCAGTGACTGGCCCATGCAGGAGTAAAAGGCTCAGACCATCAGTCACCTCGACTTGGGAAAATCTCAAAGGGATCCTGAGAGCACTCCCGGGACATTCACTGGAGCTAATTCCATCTGAGGTCAGCTGCCCTGCTGGTGGGTGCAGGCAAGTGTTCACATTTTAACCCAGTCTTCCCTGGCTTAGGTGACAGATAACGGAATTCCAGCCATTATTCCTTGAGAGCTTCCCTGACCGCTGCCATCCACAGACAAGCAACCATGATCTAACAGCGGGTGTTTTGAACAAAAACGCCTGCCTCCTTCCTAAAAGAAGGAGGGAATTTGGAATTGGAAAGCCATAGGCTCAAATCCTGGCTTCCTGGTGTCAGCATGGGGAGGAGCAGTGCCTCCACACGACATGTGTGTGCGAGGGCTAATTTAATGCTACCACCTTCACAACGTGGCTAGTAGCACTGAGCATGTGGCACCTGCTCAGGTTTTGTTCATCCCAAACAGTGTCGTTTTTTTTCTTTTCTTTAAAAAAAAACAAAAAAACATTTTTATATATAGTGTCATTTAAAGGCATTTCTTATAAGGGAAGCTAGACAAATAGCAAAAGACTGAAGATCAATGAATTGAGAGCCTTGGAAATGGTCCTTCTTCCCGGTCATCCATCATGGGGACAAACACAAATTCCACGGCACCATGGTGGTTTCATCATACCTTTCCTTAGCTCAGGAGGCTTAAATATTTACCTTTACTTGTGGATGATTTCTAATTATTTAGCCTTCTGTTGAAGTCCTTGAAAAGACGTCGTCACCCGACCCCACCCTTTCTTTCCTGACTCAGTTCCTGCAGCTCCTCGGTTCTTGGCAGCGGAGGACCAGAATTTCAGCTCCAGTCCTGTCGGGCCTCCACGAAGACGAAGGCAGTTCTGGCCCTCAGTCCCTTTCTGTAAATGGCAGGGTGAAGCGAGCTCCCGTCGTCCCACCCTCCCAGGACTCCTCTCCACGCAGGTGTTGAGCACCGTGGTGCAGGACGCAGGTCGCCAGGGTGAGAGCCTCCATCCAGCTGGAGGAGTCTCAGCAGCTGAGAGCGCGCGGCTCCTCCCATCTTCACGCCTCTGCTCCTGCCATGAGCGCTCCAAGCGCAGCGTCTGCCTCCTCCACCGTGAGCCCATGATCTGTCGAGGACGGGCTCTGGTCCGCCTGCTGTGAGGCCTCCAGGTCTGCAGTCACTTAGGCACTGGGTCCTGGCATCTGCCCTTTCCTCCAGTGGCAGCCCCTACACTGCGGTCACCCGTTCTGCTGAGCTCTTGCCGTCATATTGGATCCGCATGCGTCGGTGAGCTAAATCTTAGATTCCTTGGAAGAGAGGCCGTGGGGCCGAGTTCCTATGTTTCTCCCTGTGCCACGTAGTGTGGTAAACAGGCACACAAGATGTGTGTTCACACCCTGTGTCCGGTATCCATCGCCCCACTTCAGTGACCGCAGCACCATGAGGTGAAGGTGGACATGTGTAGTGGATGGCCAGGGCATCTCTTGGGATGACCCATGTTGGGGACCTATGACATCTGGAGATGTGATTCCTATCTCTGGGATTCCGAGTGCCAACCCTTACAGAATCTGCCCAAGCTAGCAGGTGACATCTGTATGAGCTCATTCCCTGAGGACCCATGTCACCATCTTCTCCATCTTCCCCACCCCCTCAGCTCGTCCTTCCCAAACCCCTGAGCTGCAGCCACAGGACTGTGAGACACTGAGCCCCTTGCTTCCAGACTTTCTAACATCTGCCTCTCTCTCAGCTTCTAGTTCTCAGCGTACAGGTCATCGGGTCCTTCCAGTTGCCCCAGGAAGTAGGCGTCCTCTACTGATGGCCTGGTGACAGGCTGTCTCTTGATTTTCTAGTCCTTTCACAGCTTTAACTTGCACATTTGAGCATTTACTTATTCCACGTGTCTTTTTGCACTAGACGGAGTTCCATGTAAGGCCAATGTCTGCTGGGTTTCTCGCTCCCTCCAACACGCACCCCAGTGCCCAGCACCCAGGAGGCTTCCAACAGATATCCTTGGATGCAGCATGAGGAACCTGAGACCCAGAGGCAGTGAACAAGTTGCCCACGAATCTCAGAGTCATGACTTTGACCCTGAATCCACTCCAGTTTTAGAGGAGTCAATCAGACAGATGTGAGGCACCAATGTGTTGAAGAAAAACCACAGGGCCAGGTGTGGTGGTGCATACCTGTAATCCCAGCGGCTTGGGAGGCTGAGGCAGGGGGACCATAAATTCAAAGTCAGCCTCAGCAAAAAGCAAGGCACTAAGCAACTCAGTGAGACTCTGTGTAGCTAAATAAAATACAAAATAGGGCTGGGGATGTGGCTGGGTGCCCCTATGTTCAATCCCTGGTTGTCCCCCCCACCCCCCCAAAAAAAGATTGTTGGATGCCAGCATCACTCCTTGCCCCTGCCTGTCACCTAGGAAGCTGGGCCTTGTGAAATACCTCTTAGCTTTCACCAGGTGCCCCCTCCCCATTGCAGACCCCACCTCTCAATGTCGTCATGTGCTTCTGTGCTGGCCCTGATTGTGTGGGGCGGTACCTTTTCAGCCACTCGACTCAGCTCTATGGCAATGTCAGAGCCTGAGTTCCCCAGGCCAATCACCAGCACTCGCTTCCCCTTCCACAGGCCCGGATCCTTGTACTCCCTGCTGTGGAAGCACTGGCCCCCGAAGTGCTCCAGACCTGCACGACAAGTGGGAGACGTCTCCTTTAACCAGGTGGGTAAAGTCACAGAAAGGAGGAATTTTAATGCTCTATTAGATAGAGCAGGAATGTCCTTTTACCTTGGCATTTTATTTGAAGAAAAAAAGACACTTGGGTCTGGGTAGAGTGTGTCCCCCAAAGGATTCTGTGCTGGGAGTCTGGTCCCCAATGTGGCGGGGTGAGGGGAGGTGGGACCCTCAAGAGGGGGGCCATGAAGGAGGAAATGTGACCCCTGGGGGCGCTGCCCTTGGAAGGGGGTAGTGCTGGTCTGGTGGAGTGTTTATTTCCAAGAGAGCAAGCCAGGCTCCCCAATCCCTCTTGCTTCTGTCCCACCACGGAATCTACTCTTTTGGCAAAGGGCTGGCTCCCTTTCCATTTCTGCGCTGTGTGATGGTGCAGCCAAGGGTCCCTTGCTAGAATGCTAGCACCAATGCACTTGGATCTTCTAGCCAGAATCACGAGCCAAATGCATTTTTATTTGTTAATGAGTCCAAAGCCTCAAGTATTCTATTATAGCATCAGAAGTCATAGTAATACAGACATCATTAGTTTAATCCTTTTTGTCAAATTTGTAGATGGTGGCCTACGTTTCAGACTTACCTGGAAAGGAGTCTTTTGGTAGATTGGGGTAGACATGATGTCCAGAACAGATCATAACAGCATCAAAGACAGCCGACTCTTTTTTACCGTTCTTTTCAGTTTCAACATCCCATTGGCCAGTAGTTGAGAAATCAGGACGCTTACTTATACTGGATACAAGTGTCTAAGAGAAATACAAAAAGAAAGCCTTCTTTTCTATGCTCATAGGTAGATTTGGAAGAAATAGTATGAAAAATACTCTTAATAGATAGTGGCTTAGGAAAAATTCATTAGTAAGATTCGTATTCAAAATTCAAAATTCTCTTCAAAGAAATCAAAACATGACATGTGGCGTGGGTGTGTGCTTTTTATTCTCGCACGGTTTGTAGTGTACCACCAGTACTTTCTGCAGTGCAAGAAGGACACTCTTTGAGATATAACAGTGAGTTCAGTCATAGTTCACAAGAGGCACATGCCACACAAAAGCACCCTGGTAGCTAGCACTCTTTGCAACAGCAGCCGCATCCTAACCTCTAGACATTTCACTGTTAATATTAGTGTTGTATTAAAGTGAGAGAAATCATCTATATCAGGACACAAGTTTCTCTCAGGCTTTCTTAGGTGTCAGAGTTGCCTAGGAAGCTTGTAAAAGCACACGTCCAGATCTCTGGTTCCGTGGGCGGAGGGAGAAGGTCTAAACCTCCCCGGGCCTCCCAGGGGAGGGGAGGCTGCTGGGACTGTGCTCAGCAGCTCCAGTGTCCGTCATCAGTGAGCCTTTAGTCATGGCTAAATGGCTGCCTGCTCCTTCTTTTTAAAAAATCTTTCAATTCTTCTGGTTATATTGAAAGCATAATTTTTTTTATTTGGTATTAATTGTTCTTAGAGATTTTATTATGTAGTATTTCATACATCTGAGAGAATACACACATGTGTATGACACTCTACTTAAGAAGTAAAATAATAAGACGGTCACATATGAACCCATCAGATCTTGTACATCATTCTTTAGAATCACATTATTTTTTTATCTATCTACCTACTTATTTAGGCTACTGTAAATCATACCTGTTTTGGATCATAGTTTCTGTTTGCTGTTGGCTTACAGAAATGTAATTGATTTCTGTATGTTGAGTTTGTGGGCTACTTCCTTGCCTAACTTTTTTGTATTTCTACGAATTCTAATATTTTTGTAGATTCGTTTGGATTTAGTACACAGACGATCATATCATCTACAATAACGATGCTTTTCTTCCAAGTTGGGTCATTCCTTTTATTTTTCTTTATTTACTCCATTGTTTCTTAAATTTCAGATTATTGAAGAGAAGTAATAATAATTAGGAGTCCTCACCTTCTGGATTTTGAGGGAAATGTTTCTGTTTGCTCTTCAGCACATAACTGTCCACTAGTGATATCATATGCACAACATATGTAATTTAAGAATTTCCAGCAGTCACATTTAAAAGTGAAAAAAATGTATAATTTAACCTGATATAGCCACTACAGTAGAGTTTCAGTATGTAATCAAAATAAAATTTGTTAGTGAAGAAGTTCATATTTTTTCATAGCAAGATGTTGGAATCCAGTGTGCGTTTTACACTTCAAACACATCTTTTTCCAGTGTGACTGGAGGCTGCCATATTGAACAGTGCAGACTTAAGACAATGTTAATGGATATTTTCAGGGGTCAAGAAAAGTCCCTTCTAATCTTGGTTTGGTGAGAATTTTCTCCTTTTTTTTTTATCTTTCTTTCAAACACAAATGGGTGTTGAGTTTAAGATAATGTCTTTTTTGAATTTGTTAAACATATGATTTTCTTCCTATGATAGGTTTTTATAGTGGATTACATCTTTATATTTTATAATATTAAAATCTTGCATCCTTAGACCAAACTCAATTCAATAAAAACTGTTAATTTTTTAAAATACTCTGCTGCTATCATTTTTGAAGGATTTTTGGATTGATTTTCTGGAGGGAGACTGGCCTATAATTTTCCTATTTCCTATTTACATTTTCTGCATTTGATTTTTTTTTTTGAGAGAGAGAGAGAGAGAGAGAGAGAGAGAGAGAGAGATTTTTTAATATTTATTTTTTAGTTTTCGGTGGACACAACATCTTTATTTTATTTTTATGTGGTGCTGAGGATTGAACCCAGCGCCCCACACATGCCAGGAGAGCATGCTACCGCTTGAACCACACCCCCAGCCCAATTTGATATTTTTTTAAAATTTGTTTTTAGTTAAAAATTTTTTTGGACCTTTATTTTACTTATTTAAATATGGTGCTGAGAATCGAACCCAGGGCTTCACATGTGCTAGGCAAGCGCTCTACCACTGAGCCACAACCTCAGCCTTCTGCATTTGATATTAAGGTTATAATGTTATAAGTGAGTTTGGAAAACACCTATTTTTAACTTCCGAAGGAATTTGTAAAATACTGAAATAATTTGTCCATTGCAAATTTGAAAGTACTCATCTATGGAACTATCTTCTTACTTATTTTATGGAAGATTTCTAATTTCTGAGTCAAAAATTATAAATCACCAAAGACTTATCAGGCTTTCTACTTCTTCTTGAGTGAATTTTGGTATGTTAAAAAAGATTTTAAGGGGTTGGGGTTGTGGCTCAATAGTAGAGCACTCACCTAGCACATGTGAGGCACTGGGTTCTATCCTTAGCACCACATATAAATAAATAAAATAAAGGTATTGTGTCCATCTACAACTAAAAAACATTTTTAAAAAGATTTTAAAGATTTGAACAAATTAAAATATTATTTAGCAAACACTTTTATAGTATTCTGGTTATATTTTTAAATTTTACCTGTATCTATTCTGTCTACTTTTTCTTTCTCAATGTTATTTGTTTGTCTTGGCTCATTTTTTTTCCAGCTATTTGTCTGTTGCTTATTTTATTAGACTTTTCAAAGGATGTACTTTCAATTTTGATTTCTATTTAATTAATACTTTATTATCACTTTCATTCTATGTTCTTTGGGTTCATTATGTTTTTCTTCTATAAATTTCTTAAAATTCCTTAACTTATGACTTTTAAACCTTTCTCACTTTCTATTGCAAACATTTAAGTTTATAACTTCATGAAAGGATAGCTCAAGTACTAATGCATACAGTCTAAATATTCAGTTCTAGATATTTTAAAATTTTCATTAAATTTCTTCTTTGACCCATATGTTATTTAGAAAAATAGGGTTTTTTTTTTTGTTTTTTTGGTGTGTGTGACAGCAATTGAACACAGGGGTGGTTAACCACTCAGCCACATCCCCAACCCTTTTTATTTTTTATTTGAGACAGGGTCTCACTAAGTTGTGTAAAGCTGGCCTCAAGCTTGCAATCCTCCCACCTCAGCCTCCTGAATCACTGGGATTACAGGCATGCACCAGTGCACCTGACTAAGAGTCTTTAATTTCTAAATTTCTGGATATTTTGCATTTATTTATTTGTTATTGATTTCTGAGTTAGTGCCATTTTGGTCCAAGAATTTTATGTAGTCAAATATTTGTAAATTTCTCATGTGTTATAGACATAAGTTAAGACAGAGAACATAACATAAGTTATGTTCTCTGAATCTAGGATTGGAGAAGCCACCCTATTTAAAATGTTGTCAAATAGGAAAAGAATAGTTAAAAGAAAAGCTGAACCCCTTTCTCTCGCCATGCACAAAAGTCAATTCAAAATGGATCAAGGAGCTAGATATCAAATCAGAGACTCTGCACCTGATAGAAGAAAAAGTTGGCTCCGATCTACATATTGTGGGGTCGGGCTCCAAATTCCTTAATAGGACACCCATAGCCCAAGAGTTATATACAAGAATCAACAAATGGGACTTACTTAAACTAAAAAGTTTTTTCTCAGCAAGAGAAACAATAAGAGAGGTAAACAGGGAACCTACATCCTGGGAACAAATTTTTACTCCTCACACTTCAGATAGAGCCCTAATATCCAGAATATACAAATAACTCAAAAAATTAAACAATAAGATAACAAACAACCCTATCAACAAATGGGCCAAGGACCTGAACAGACACTTCTCAGAGGAGGACATACAATCAATCAATAAGTATATGAAAAAATGCTCACCATCTCTAGCAGTCAGAGAAATGCAAATCAAAACCACCCTAAGATACCATCTCACTCCAGTAAGATTGGCAGCCATTATGAAGTCAAACAACAATAAGT
Organism: Spermophilus citellus; assembly: GCF_964194105.1. Lineage (NCBI taxonomy): Eukaryota > Metazoa > Chordata > Mammalia > Rodentia > Sciuridae > Spermophilus > Spermophilus citellus. The sequence continues at coordinate 160,734,703 of NC_138187.1, forward strand.
GCTGGCGAGGATGTGGAGAGAAGGGTACACTTGTACATTGTTGGTGGGACTGCAAATTGGTGCGGCCAATATGGAAAGCAGTATGGAGATTCCTGGGAAAGCTGGGAATGGAACCACCATTTGACCCAGCTATCGCCCTTCTCGGTCTATTCCCTGAGGACCTTAAAAGAGCATACTATAGGGATACTGCCACATCAATGATCATAGCAGCACAATTCACAATAGCTAGACTTTGGAATCAACCTAGATGCCCTTCAATAGATGAATGGATTAAAAAACTGTGGCATTTATACACAATGGAGTATTATGCAGCACTAAAAAATGACAAAACCATGGATTTTACAGGGAAATGGATGGCATTAGAGCAGATAATGCTAAGTGAAGCTAGCCAATCCCTAAAAAACAAATGCCAAATGTCTTCTTTGATATAAAGAGAGCAACTAAGAACAGAACAGGGAAGAAGAGCACCAGGAAAAGATTAACATTAAACAGAGACGAGTGGGGGGAGAGAAAGGGAGAGAGAAGGGAAACTGTATGGAAATGGAAGGAGACCCTCATTGTTACACAAAATTACATAGAAGAGTTTGTGAGGGGAAAGGGGAAAAAACAAGGGAAAGAATTAAACAACAGCAGATGGGATAGAGAGGGAAAATGAGAGGGAAGGGGAGGGGGATAGTAGGGGATAGGAAAGGTAGCAGAACACAACAGTCATTAATATGGTATTATGTAAAAATGTGGATGTGTAACCGATGTGATTCTGCAACTTGTATTTGGGGTAAAAAAGGGGAGTTCATAATCCACTTGAATCAAATGTATGGAAGATGATATGTCATGAGCTTTGTAATGTTTTGAACAACCAATAAAAAAAAAAGAGAAGAAAAATGGAACCTCTTCATCAGGACCCCTAAGGTTAGCTATTTCTTACCTCAAATTGTATGTGTGTTAGAAGGCCCTTTTCTCTGGCAAATGAGGTGATGTATTCCTGGAGCTTGCTGTTGTGCATGAAGACGGGGAAGTCCTCAGGATAGGGGAAGTCTGGAAAGCACATCATCTCCTTGGAAGAGTTGGCAAAGACTGATGGGTAGATGCTCGCCCTGCCCTCCTCCACACGTTCCTGTGAGTGAAGGAAACTGGTACCTGAGTTTTCTGATCGTATTCACAGCAGTTCTAACAATCACCCACAGGGAGACTCAGTAAGACCACACATAAGTCAACTTCACTCCAGCAAATCTTCCACAGAATGTGGAAGGACCTGCTTTTCTTCACATTTTCTTTTCTAAGGGAACTAGTTTCATTATGTCCTTTAAGAAATGTATAACTAGAATTATTTTATCTCCTCAAGGAATTCAACATGGTGATGGATGTTTTCCAAATTTCAATCTTGAATGATTTCAATGTGTCACCTCGTGAGCATGAGTGGTCAGTTTATAAATGAGTGTTCAATGTATAACAGCAAACAGTGACAGGTGGTTGCCAACTATTTATAAGATATGTAAATGTTAACACTTTAAAATTTAATCTTTTAAAAATTGAGCTTTCCACCATATATAAAGTATCTATTTTGAACCAAACACATTGCATTTATGGTACTTACATAGGCAACAAAGTTTTAACTTTCGGAAATGAAAAAGTATCCAAATTGGTTCTACTAATCCTGAGAAGCTATAGAAAGAACCACCCTTCTAAAATCTTAGAGAGGCCATGAAGTGATGATGAAGAAAGAAAAAAGAACATTAAGGAATGATAGTGAGGAGAAGATCGGGACCCCGTGTTGTGGTTCTCATCTTGGCCACATGCTGGAATCAACTGGGGCACTTTACCAAACAGAGTCTGTCCCACTCTGAGAGCGTTGGCCAGGAGCTTTAAAAGCACCCAAGGAGCTGTTCAGTGAAGGCTGGCAGTCCCAGTACAGAGTGAGACAAACAGAAGTCAAAGGTCACTGTGCGAGACTCCTGCGACACACCTGATAGAGCTGGGAGCTCCACATGCAAGACAGTGACACAGTGAAAAGCATCAAACGGAAAATCCATCTTAGGTTAAGAAGAGACGAACCTTGATACGCCTCTGTGGAGCCACCGAGGCACTCTGTGACCACGGCACAGCCACAGTACCTTTCTATCTCAGCAGCTCCCCCAACAATAAATCAGCAAACTGGATTTTGATGAAAGATCAACTGCAGATCTTCCTGTTGCTGGTTCATAATGACAAGTACCGAGCACTGGGAATCTCTAATTAGGGTTCATGCAACTCACAGCTGTTAGGACCCCCAGAATATGAATGTTTAGTACAAATTAGAATGTTGCACGCATGCCCAAAGCCAGCATGTCTGCAGCCTGGTAAGTAATTCAGTGAATTCAGGAAGTTCGACCGAAGCTATATCAATAAATTAGAGAATACACATCAAGGAATAAGTTGATACAACTTGAGCATCTCAACCTGAAAATGCAAAATCTGAGAAGCTTTCAAATCTGAAACTCTTCAAATGCCAACATAGACATTGCAGGTGGGAAATTCCACATTTGTGCTTACATGACGGGTTGCAGATGAAACACAGGAACAGTAAAATATTGCACAGAATTGCCTTTTCACTACATGTGTAAGGTGCACATCAGGAACAGATGAATTTTGTGTTTAGACGCAGATCTCATCTCCAAGGCATCTCATTGTATATATGCAAATATTCCAAACTCTGAAAAAAATCCACCCTAAAACCTTCTGATCCCAAACATTTCCAACAATAGACATTCCTCCTATTTGTAAACTAGAAAAGATACAGAAGAAGTTAAGAAAGGGTGAATTCAGAGAAAAGAGCCTCATCCATGAAACTTCTTGCCTATATCCTTGAAATTCACCGATATATTATTTGGAGAGCTCTGAGAAAGAAAGACATTTCACTGAGACCTGTGGCCTGGTCATAAAGCACCTTATTTTCTCTGTGCTCAAAGGATAGGGAATTATGCTATTTGGATTTGAATCAGGTTTAGAAGAACTAGGTGGGCAGAGGAAAGTGCTCTAGGAAATAGCAGCAAATGTCAACTGTCTGCACCCTTAGTTTCTCACACTTAAGTGGCGTCTGACGCCTTCTGAAAGAAAAGACAGTTGAGATATTGTAAAATGCTGACTTCAGAAATTAAAGGTAATGAAAATATAAAATTGATGGAATTTGGAAATACAACCTGGGTACAGGGGTGTGGCTGCAGAGTCCTGGGTGGCTGAGAAGTACTGCTGTTCCCACAGCATTTGTGATCTGTAACCCCCTGGTGGGGGTGAAAGAGTTAGGAACCCCTGAGTAAGTCACTCCATTTGTTTCTTGTGGCTATTGTAGTAAATTACCATCAGCACGGTGGCCTAAAGAACAGGATTGGTTTTCCTGTAGTTCTGGAGGTCAGCAATCAGAAATCAGCATCTCTGGGCCCCAAAGTCAGCAGGGCCGTGCTGGTTTCCAGAGGCTCAGGAGAGGAGCCACTCCTTGCCCCTCAGAGCTCTGGTGCACACCAGCATTCCTTGGCTTCTTTGTGTCCAGATGCCACCTGTGTTCCTGGGCCTGTGCTTCCTCTGTGCATCTTCAAATATATATATATATATATCTCGAGGATCGAACCCAGGGATGCTTTACCACTGAACCACACCCCAGCCCCTTTTTTAAAATTTAAAGACAGGGTCTCACTAAGTTGCTTAAGGCCTCACTAAGTTTCTGGGGCTGGCTTCAAGCTCACAATCCTACTGCCTAAACCTCCCTAGTTGCTGGGATTGAGGTGTGTTCCACTGTGCCTGGCTCCATCTCGATATTTTAAACTTAATCCCAGCACAAACATCCCTTTCTCTTATAAGGCAACTTCCACAGGCCTCAGGGATTAGGACGTTTGATGAGTACATTTGTGCTTCTCTGCTGGTGGATTTCCATGATGGATGATGAGATGGGCAGCACATCCACACTTATTTTGTCACACAGCTGTCTCATTGATTATGTGGTTTTACAAGGCCAAAGTCAGCACCTGAAACTCCTTAATTTTTAAATTAAAAAAATATTTCAATTATACAGATTGATAGGGTGCAGTGTGATGATTCAATACATGTATACACTGTGTAATGACAAATCAAAGCAGTTAAAATTTCCATTTCTTTATACTTTTTTTTTTTAAATAGGATCTTGCAAAGTTTCCCAGGCTGACCTCAAATACCTGAGTAGCCGGGATCATGGGCATGCACCATAATGCCTGGCTTGACATTTTAAATGACCTGGTGACTGATGTGTAATAATGGTGCACATCCCAGGGTGATATTTCAGTGTGCGGGTGTTATACATGCTGTTCAAGTCCGGGTGATGAACTTCCCGCCTCCTTGTCATTACTTTGTGTTTAGAGCCTTCAAGCTCCTCTATACCAGTAACTCATAGATCTAGAATAGGGCATCGTGAACTGTAGCTCCCACACTGTTCTGTAGAACACTAGAACTTATTACTTCTAATTGTGTGTGGGTGCCTGTTGTCAAACTTCCTATGCTCCTCTCTGTCCCTGCTCTTCCCAGCCTCCAGGAATCACTACATACATTATGATTTTTTTAAAATATCCACACATGAGAAAGAACAGCAGAATTTGTCTGTGTCTGATGACTTCACTTAATATAATGTCCTCTGGTTCCATACATTTTGCTGCAAATGAGAGGCTATCATTCTTTATAAGGCTGAATAATGTTCCACTAGGTATATATACAGCACATTTTCTTTCCCCATTCACCTGCTATCGGACACCTAGGCTGGTTCCCCTATACCAGTGTCTTGAAGTGTTTTTGTGTGTTTTCTTCTCGTACTTTTATGGTGCTGGGTCTTACAGGTTAGGTCTTTGATCCACTTTGAGTTTAATTTTCAAAGGGCAAGAGGGGTCAAGTTTCAACATTCTGCATGTGAATACCAGTTTGCAAAACACCTTTTACTAAAGAAGCTGTCCCTTTTCCAACCAATAACGAGGTTGCTGAGAAAGAAATCATGAGAGGAGTCTCATTTACAACGACAACAACAACAACCTATGTATAAATTCTTTAAAACATTTTTTAGTTGTAGATGGACACAATATCTTTGTTTTATTTATTTATTTTTTTATGTGGTGCTGAGGATCAAACCCAGTGCCTCACACATGCCAGGCAAGTGCTCAACCACTGAGCTACAACCCCAAGACCTCTTCAATCAAAATGGCACAGTCTCATGAAAGAAATTAAACAGGACTTCTCAAAAATAGGAAGACCTCCCATGTTCATGGATGGAGAGAATTAAATGTTAAAATGTCCATACTACCCAAAGCAATTTACAAATTCAGTGAAATCCACATCAAAATACCAATGTCATCCCTCACAGAACTAGAGACAATAATCTAAAATCCACATGGAAGTGCAAGAGACCTTGAGTAGCCCCGCCCCAATCTTGAGCAAAAAGAACAAAGCTGGAAGGGTCCGGTCACCAACTTCAAAGTACACTCAAAGCTGCAGCGTCCCCGAGACCATGACATTGGCATGACTACAGACTCAACCAAGGGAACAGGACAGAGAGCGCAGAAATGACCCCAGCCCCACAGCCAAACAATGCTCGGCAGAGGTGACCACCCAAGAGCAAAGGCACCCGGAACTTTAAAGTCTGTGGACAGAATCACTAGGAGGACCTTTGGTAGCCTCGGGTTTTCTAAATGAGTGAAATACTTATATGTGTGTATAATATAAACCTAACCATTATTTGACCCTGGATTTCATATCCAAATGGCGGTTATTAATGATTTACCCAGAGGTGAGTTCTGGCTCACAGGGCCAACTTCCAAAGGTAGCCTGTTGCCTAGGTGACCTCTAACTTGAGAGGAGTTTGCTTCCCAGCCTGACCTAGTTTGTGGATTCCAGTAGGGATTTTAACTACCAGGTGGCCAGTTTGGAAGCCGTGTTCGATGGTGTGCTGCTCACCTCCCCTCTGCTGCCCGCCTCCCGCACCCTCGCCCACTCACCGAGAACTTCCACAGGCCGCCCACGTCATCGCTCCTCTCGAAGCAGATGGGCTCCAGCCCCTCCTCCAGACAGCTCCTGATGGCAGCCAAGCCACTGACACCAGCTCCAACGATGGCCACTCTCCGCCCCATGGCTGCCTGGGCAAAGGACATTGATTGCATCAGTAGTTCTGAAAACGTATTTTTTTGTGTGTTGCTTTTTGGCATAATAAAAATCTTTCCTTTTGCACCCAAGAAAACAGTATGAAAAAAAAAAGACTTCAGAATTCTGGTTAGTAATCAAACTATATTCTGTATGTCTCTAATTTCCAAAGAAAATGTTTTCTTCCAAGACATGAAACACTTTTAGTCTAATCTCCAAAACTGAGAAACTGATGATCCATCATATATATATATAATTTATATACAGATAATTTATCTTTTTTTGTGTTTGGCCTTTTGTCATTCACTCTTACCAAAGAGAATGAGCAGAAGAAAGGAAAGGAGAGTCACAACTAAGCCACACACCCAGCACCCATCCACCTCCTGTGCATGAAGGCCTGAGTGAAGAAACCAGTATTTATGTGTGTGTGCGTGCGGCCACCCTCAGTACCGTGGAGAGTTGTTTCCAGGCCTCCACTCCACCCTGGACACCCCAATCTGCAGATTCTCAAGTCCCTTATATGAAATGGCCTAGTATTTGTATCTAATCCATGCACATCCTCCTGGATACTTTAAATCATTGATGTTACTATTAATATCTGATATTACACAAGTGCTATGTGTATAACTGTGCCCTGAATTGTTTAAGGAATAATGACAAGAAAAAAGCCTTTTGTGTGTTGGGACCAGATCTAGCCATCAGAGGACCACCCATCCATGGTTGGATGAATCCTCAGGTGTGGAACCTGCAGACGCAGGGGCCAGCTCCACACACACACACACACACACACACACACACACACACACTCACACCTGCCTTCTCATTCCACTTGACGTAGACTGGGGGGTTTACATCTCCACATGCCATGGAGCCAGCTCCTTCCTTCTAAAAACTTACACTTCCCAGCCTTCCCTGTTCCCGAGACTATCGTTAGACTCCACTACTACTTTTCTCTCTATTTCTTACTTACTTTCTAGATAGAGTCACCAAAGTGTATAAAAACAAAACCCAGAATCTGCCTGGACCGGATGTCATTCTCCTCCCAGCCACACATCGGCTAAACCCACAGCTGTGCCCCTTCACGTATCAAGCTCCCGTTCAGCCCTTCGCAGCACCAGTCCTTTCCTCCTCTCACCTTTTCTCTGTCTTCTTCTGTATGTCCAAGTCCTGTCTGTCCTGGGCGATTTTTAAGAGCAAATGCTCCACTGGACTCAGATTCTGGAGGGGTTATTGGAAAAGGGAGGAGCTGTTCTTAAAGAGGTAGGGATTTCCTTGATCCTCTAAAAACAAGCACACCCCATCCTATGACCTGTGGGGCGTAGGGCCTGTCTCTGGTCGCCTGGCCCCACATTCCTGTCAGTCCTGGTGAACACCAGCTAGGGGAGGGCCCCAGGCTCCTGGCTCCAGGAGTCAGCCTGTTCCTCCCTCCCAGGTGGTTTGTCATTGTCCCCTCAAATCCCATAATGTGGGGTTTCAAAGCTCACTTTTTTTAAGAGAGAGAAAGAGGGAGAATGTTTTAATATCTTTATTTTATTTTTATGTGGTGCTGAGGATCGAATCCAGTGCCCTGCGCATGCGCGCTACCACTTGAGCCACCTCCCCAGCCCTCAAAGCCCACTTTCTTTTCCTTGCTCCTAGTTCCTCAGTGGGGCGCTCACAGTAGCCCATCAAAGGCTGTGGGAAGTTAGGCTCTGAGCTGAGAGAGCCAGCAGCAAAGGTGGCTTTTCTCTGCCACATACACCACTCTTAGATTGGAAGTCACAGGGACAAGTGGGGCCAAACTTGACCACCGGTTAACTAGGCTTCAGAAGAAGCACAATGTTCAAGTGAACCATTGCTCAGGGCTTTTGAGGATCTTCTGAGAAGTGAGCAGACTTACAAGCTTCAAACTAAGGGCTTGCAACTGGGTCTTGGAAGAATTTTATGGGAATTTCCAAATGAAAAATGAGGATGCCTCTTGCAATTCAATTTGCCCCTATAGTGTTCCCTCCAGTGGAAAGAGGTATTCACTGCAATCCTGTTCCCCCCAGGTAGGAGGCCTGGTGGGGACTGCACCTTTCCAACTGTTGACTTACCTGCTTCCTTAGAGGTTAACCTCAACCAGCTGCAATAGTGACCAAGAGAGATGTAAAATGAAGGTTTAAAGGTTAAACAAATAAATAAACCAAGCCCCCAAATTTGTGAATAACAATAGATGTGCGTTAGTCTGAATGTTGTGTACATTACCATCAAGACGAGTTTGCTCTAAGAAGTCTCTTGAGTTCTGCTTTATGAGGTCATTGATTTCCCAAAATGGGTGTTCTTATTCAGACATATGTACCTTAATAGAAGAACAAAGTAGAATTTATATTTCCAGGTGCATTTCACGCCTAAGGGGTATTGTTGAAGGGTAAATATGGAAAGAATTTCTTTTTCTTAAAAAGAAAATGTTTGCCACTTTGCATACACAAAATTATCCTGAGAAGGAATTTAAAGTGACTTATGCTCAACCCTTGACTGCCATGGGTCTGGGATTTTATGGTTGAAACTGGGGGGAGGGGTGTGTTCTTGAGGGGTCAGGAAGTCAAAGGCATTGAACCAGACTCTTCAGAGAGCAATAGAGAAGGAGCTAGAAAAGCTAATCTGGCCTTGTTGGAGAGGTAGGAGAGTCCCAAATAGCAGAAAATCCCGGGGTTCAGAGGGAGAGGCAGACAGCGCCAAACAGATTGTGAGTGAAGGGAGAAGGTCTGGGAACTAATGCTGTTGGGGAAAATATCAGCAGTGTTTACTGGCTAATATTGATATGATACTTGAATATACTGTTCTGGGTAAAAGGTACCAGGAGTCAGCCTAGCCTTCTGAGGATGTGATGAGGATAATGGTCAGAAGCCGGTGTGCACTACACACAGCAGCTACCTTCACGGAATGGAAACCACTAGCAATCTGAAGAGAACTCCATTAGAAGACTCATTCCAAGTCATAGTGGAGATTTTCAAAATGGCTTTCAGGGTTGTTCTGCAACCTGAGTATCACACCATCAGTCGATGGGACTAAATACAATACATATTTTTTTAATGATATGTATGTAAATGCCTTATATTCTTGAAAGAGAGTACATGTGTTTAAAAGGTATTTGTAAAGCATTTACAAAGCTTGATGCGGTAATTAACCTGTCAAAGGGTTCTCTAGAGGAACAAAACCAACAGGAGTTACAGATCCGTGATTATCCAAAGGGGATTTATTTGATTGGCCTCCAGGATCAGAAGCTGGATAGACCCGGTGGCCATCTGCAGGGTGGAGAACTGGAGGAACCGGCCACTGCTCAGTCCAAGAAGTTGGAGGCTCAGAACAAGAGGGACCATGATGTAGCCACAGTCCAGGATGGATGGGGGTTCCCTGGAGAGTCACTGGCCAGAGTCTGCTTGGGAAGAGTGAAGGAGCAGGACTCTCTTGATCTTCACCTTCCATTCCCTCCAGGCCCCCAGCCCGTTGACTGTGCTGCCCACATTCAGGATGGGCTTCCCTCTCAGTGTGCTGTCCCACAGGCCCATAATTCCTGGGGACATCCTCACCAACACACCCAGCAGCCTCTTAATTCAGGCGTCTCTTGATCTCATCAAGTTGACAAATCAGATGAACCAGGACAGCCTCAAACGAAACCTTACCAAAATTTTTAAAGTAATTTTTACAGGATTTATCATCTGTTAGTAATCCAATAAGTGCATCTTTAAGTTATTCAAAGAGTTATATTTATGAAAAGTTGCGACATAGGCTGTTTGCTCAGTGAGTGTACTTTCCACCTGAGCCACCTCAGTGTGAGTCCCCAGGAAGAGAAGGCCTGGCACTCCAGAGTAATAGAGGTGAACACAAACACCAGGTGTACAGTAACCACCTCTGTGCTTTGAGCAAGAGCTGCTACTGAGCTCCTGCCACGATCACTGACCAGGGTGGAGAAATAGACAGGTGGACAGTTGGATGTAAAATAAAGACCAGATCAAAACCTACCTACTTGACTTGCTAAGACATCAGTTTTGTCTCTAAAGGGAGATTGATTACATCAGCAAGTAGAAATACACACATTCCATTTTAGCTGGAATAATCTAGTTATCAAACTGTGTCCCAAATAATTTTGCTCTGATTGCACAATTTTCTGTACCCAGACCCACGACGTTGGCATGTCAGGCGATTGTAAATTATTCTGCATATTTTTTCCTACCAATGATGATAACAGCTTTGGGGTGTCCTGTTCTAGGACAGACTGGCTTATGTATCCGTGCAGTAGTAAAGTCTGGAGCAAGTGCTAGGGAGACAATGTGGAGTGGCTGGCTGCTTTTCCTGTGGTGGTCTTCCTCTGGTCGCTGTGGTACCAAGACCAGTGTCTACACCACTGGACTGGGATCCACTGTTAAATCTGCAGCTGTTCATTGATGAAAACTGATATGAATCCAGTCCTGTCAAACTTTCTCATACCTCCTCGTAGAGCAGCATCGATTTCCTTAATTTTTTTTTCAAGCTTTATTGAAGGATAGCCAACAAATAAGTGTATATTTTGAAGATGTACAACACTTCTTATTTTCTCCATTTTAAGGTGTGCAGCGTCTCTTGTTTCTCTGTGGCTGAGAATTAAATAGCATGAGTTTGTGGAAATGCGCATACCGTGTAAGATGGTCCACACAATCGGAGTGATTAGCCTCACCTATTGTTACTTGTGTGTGTGTGTGTAGGGGGGCGGTGAGGGCACTTAAGACTGCCTCCTTTAGCAGATGTCAAGTATATAATACGGCATTATTCACCACAGTTGTGCTGCCATAGCAAACTGACAATGAGTGATTTTTAAACAAGTTTTGGTTTTGTTTTTCCTCCCGGTTTTGGAGGCTCGGAAGGTCCCAGGTCCAAGTACTGGAAGGTGCAGGGTCTGCAGAGGGCCTGTACCCCCCAGTTGCCACCACGAGGTGCCTTACGTGGTGGAAGAGATGAAGGGCAAAGAGCAGGCCTTGCTGATTCCTCCAGTCCTTTATAAAAGTTTTTAAAAATTGCTAAAAAGATTGTACATATCATGGAGTAGAGTGCGGTGCTTGAATACATACATTGTGCATGATCATAATCAAATCACTGTATTTTTCATCCACCTCCTCATACATTTATCATTTTAAAAGTCCTCTTTTCTAGCTATTTTGAATATTAATAGCAATATTGATAATCACAGCTACCCTACTGTACAGAGGGCTATCAGAACTTATTTCTCCTGCCTTCCTGTGACTGTGTACCCATCGACCAGTCTCCCTTCCTGGCCTCTCACCCACATATCTGCTCTCTACCTCCATGATATCAACGTCTTTTCATTTCACAGGTTTTGCTTCTAAGTGAGCTCATGTGGAATTGGGCTTTCTGTGCCTGGCTTATTTCAACATAGATTCCTCCAGGTCATCAATGTTGCCACAAGCAATCGGGTTTCATTCACCCTTCACCGTTTGCAGTGGCTGAATTCTCTTCTATGGTGTACACACATGGCCCTTTCTGTCCACATTCACCGGTGACAGACACCTGGGCTGGTTCTTTCTCTTGGCTATTGTGCACAGTGCTACACTGAGTGTGGGAGACACATCTTGATTTCTTGCCTTTGGGAATACACCAAGTGGTATTATGGACCTTACGAGTGCTAGTTTTCATATTTTGAGGAATCTCATACTGTTTTCCGTAACACTTGCTACTGACTGGACAGGGCTTGAGGGTGTCCCCCAGTGCTTCATGGGTTGGGAGCTTGGTCCTCAGTGTGACAAGGTTGACAGGTGACAAATCACTGTAGGTGCTGTCCTCAGAAGGAATTTGCATAGTTCTTATAGGACTCTGGCTAGTTCTCACAAGTTACGAAAGAGCCAGAATGACTCTTCCCCACTCCCTGACCTCTTCCTCTCACATGCATTCAAATATACATGCTGCCCACCATGTGACAGCCATGGGGCTCCCATCAGCCTGAGCATATGTCAGCACCATGCTCCCAAATCCCCCAAATGGGAGGCGAACTAGACCTTTTTTTCTTTATTAATTCCCAGTTGCAGGAGTTTTTGTTATAGCAATGGAAAAAGTATTAGCAATGACTACTAATTCACATTCCCACCATTAGTGCCCAAGTTCCCCCTTTTCCATATCCATGCCAGTAATTGATATTTTTTGTCTTTTTGATAATGTCTATTTTAACTAGGGTAAGTGATCGCTTGCTGTGGTTTTGATTTGCATTTTCCTGGTAACTAGTGATGTTGAATATTTTCATAGAACTATTTGTGTGTTTTCTGAGGAATGTCTATTCAGGTTTCAGAATCAACATTAAAGTCTAAGTTCAAAGTCTCATCCAAATATGATCCAAGTCAGATACAGGAGAGTCCCAGGCAGGGGTCATTCCAAGGTCAGCTGCTCTCCAGCTGTGAACGTGGTAGCTCAGTTATAGGTTCTGGCATAAAACAGGGGGACAGACGTTCCCTCGCCAGAAGGGGAAAAGGGTACGGAGAAAGGAACAGCTCCATCCCAAGTAAGTCCAAAAGATCATCTCAACTCTGAGCACAGATGATTTAGCTTCTTCCTTTTTGATATTGATGTATTTTCCTTTTTTTTTTTCATGCCTTAGTGCTTTGGCTGGGACTTCTGGTACCATCTTATGTGTAACTTGTGGGAGAGGTTACCCTGGTCTTCTTCCTCGTCTAGAGACAAAGTTGCTTTTTAGCCCCTGACTAGAACGCCAGCTGTGGACTTGCTCCATTGGCCTTTATTTTATTGAGGTAGATTTCTTCTGTACTGAATTTCTTGTGTTCGTCACGAAAGAATGTTGGATTTTGTCAAGTGTTTTTTTTTCTGAATCCATAGAGATCATCATATGATTTTATCCTTCATTCCGTTAATGTGACAAATCACATTTATTAATTTGTGTATGTTGAACCATCCTGGTCATATTGCATGACCCTTTTAATGTGTTTTTGAATTCAGTTGAGGATTTTGCACTGTGTCCATCGGGAGCATTGGCCTAGAATTTTCTTTTCTTGTAGTGTTTACATGTGCCTTAGTTATGGGGTGATGCTGGCCTTGTCAAACCAGAGTGGAAGCATTCTCTCCTCCCCAACGCTTTGAAAGACTCTGAAGAAGATTGGCATTGACTCTTCTTTAAAGGACAGGTAGAATTCACCTGTGAAGGCATTGGGTGGAGTCACTTTTTGTTGTTGGGAGGTTTTTGATTACTTATTTAATCTCTTAATTTGTTACGGGTATGTTTAATGACTCTGTTTCTGTAGGTTTTGATCTTTATAACTGTGATCTTTATAATTTATGAAGATCAAAACATGCAGAAACAGAAACATTAAACAGGTATTTGTCCACTAACTGTTCAAATATCCCTGACATTTCTTTGCATTTCTGTGATATTAATTGCAGTGTCTCTTCTTCCATTTTTTAATTTAACTGAGTGGAGTTTTCTTCTTCTTCTTTTGGCTAATATAGTGAAAGATTTTCAATTTTTATTATTTTTCAGAAGCTTATTTTTTTTAATTGTCTTTCTACTATTTCATTTATTTCAGTTCTCATCATGATCATTTCCTTACTTCTGCTTGCTGTCAGCTGAGTTTGTAATTTTTCTTATGCCCGGGGTACAGAATTATCTTGCCGGAGACCAATTTTTTCCTTTTTGCGTGTGTGTGGTTCTGAGTTGAACCCAGGGCCTTATGCGTGCTAGGCAAGTGCTCCCCCACAGACGTATGTCCCAGTCCCTTTTCTTTCTTAAGGTAGGAACCTATCACTGTAAACCTCTTTGTGAGACGGCTTTCCAGCTTCCCATGAGCTCACTGATGCTGTGTTTCCATTTCCGATCATCTCAGGATGCATTTTGGTTTCTCTTTTGATTTCTCCTTTGACCTGTTGACTGTTCAGGAGTGTGTGGTTCAATGTCCAGGTGGTTGTAAATATCATAACACTCCTCTCATTTTGATTTCTAGTCTAATACCACTGTGGTCAGAAGGATGATTCATAAGATCTCAATCTTCTTAAAAATGTTATTATGATTTATTTGTGGCATGTCATATGACCTAGCCTGGAAAAGGTCACGTGTGTGCTTGAGAAGTGTCTGTATTCTCCTGTTGTGGGAGGGAATATTCTGGGTGTCTCTTGGGTCGACTGGGCCTATAGTAGGAGTCTGTCTGCTGTTCCCTTATTGGTTTTCTGCCTGGATGATCGTCCACTGTTGAAAGTGAGGCACTGAGTCATTTTCTGCTATGGTGTTGCTGCCCGTGTCCATCTTTCCTTCCCTCTTAATATTTACTTTATATATTTAGGTGTGCCCAAAGTTAGATGCATATATATATATATATATATATATATATATATATATATATATCTCCAAAATAATTATATTCTTTTGACTAACTGGCCCCTACTTCTTTGTCTCTGTTAGCTGTTTTTGTCTTAAAGTCCATTTTGCAACATATTAGTCTCAACACCCTGCTCCCTTTGGTTATCACTTGCACAGAATGTATTTTGCCATCTCTTCCCTTTTAGCCTTTGTGTGTCCTTTAAGACAAAGCGAGTCTCTTGCATGGAGCATATTGTTGAATCTTGTAATTAAAAAAAAATACATTCAGCCATTCTGTGTCTCTTTAATTGGTGACTTTAATCCATTAACATTCAAAACAATTATTGATAGGTTGGGACTCAGTAGTGCCATTTTTTCCTGTCTTGTAGGTTTTTCTTCCTGTCATGCTGTCTTTTGTAGAGGCATGCTTTGATTTCTTTCTTGGTATCTTTTGTGCTTCCACTGGAGGGTTTTTTCCTTTGTGGTCGACATAGTCCATATACAAAATATTACATAGTATATTTAAGTTGATAGAAACTTCAAATCAATAAAAATCTACATTTTCACTTTCCCTCAACATTTTATGCTAAACAAGCCACACTTTGCATCTTTTATATTTTATGTCCATGTACAAATTAACATAGCTATCATTATTTATAATACTTTTTTGTTCCAAATTTTATGGTAGAAGTTAAAACATACTCACACACCACTATGACATTATTACTCTGGATTTTACTACGTATTCATGTTTTCCAGTGAGTTTTATGCTTCCATGTCATTGCTGAGTGCCCTTTCATTTCAACTTGAAGGGTTCCTTTATATTTCTTGTAATAGAGTTCTAGTGTTGATAAACTCCCTCAGTTTTTATTGCTTTGGCTTTATCTCCCCTTTACTTCTGATGAATAGGCTTGCTGCATGCAATACTCTTTATATACAGTTTTGATAAATTGCTGTTTCTCTTGGTACTTTCAAAATTCTCTTTGTTTTATTGATTTTTGACAATTTGGTTATTAAGCATGTAGGGTGATCTTTGCGTTGATATTACTTGTTGACTTTTCAGTCTGGTTATCCATATTCTTCCCAAGTGGTGGGAAGTTCTTAGTCATTATTTCTTAAATAGACTGTTTTTGCTCCTTTTTCTCTCTTGTATCCCTCTGGAATTCTCATAACCATATGTTTATTTGCTTAGTGACGGGTCTCATAGTTCCCATGTTCCTTCTCCACCATTTTTTGTTCATTTTTTTTCTTTTTGTTTCTCTAGGTGGCTGATTTCAACTAAATTATCGTTGAGACTGATGGTCTCTTCTGCATGATTAAGCCTGTTATTAAAGCTTTCTATTGAATTTTTCAGTTCTGTTATTGCACTCGTCAGTTCCAGAACTCCTTTTGAGTGTTTCCTGTTTCCTTATTAAATGTTAATTTTGTCTATGCATCTTTCCCCAATTGGCTGTCTCTGTGCTCTCTTGCATTTTAATGAGCACCTTTAAGATGAGCATCTTTAAGACGAGCATTTTGAATCCGTTGTAGCTTTCTGTTTCTTTGGCCTCCATTACTGTAGCTTTATTGATTTAATTTTGTGGCATCATGTTGGTTTCATTCCTCATGATCCATGGAGCTTTATATTGGTGTCTGTGCATTTGAAGCAGTAAATACCTTGCTAGTCCTTACATATGGGTTTTGTCATGAAAAGAGCTTCTTCTGTTGACTCCCTGGTTGATATGATGACCTGTGGGATCACAGTCAGGTGGATGGAGCCAAGTCAGGTGGCCTCTGCTGTGTCCACAGTGGCACCTGCAACTGGCAGACTTGCTATCAGCATTCTGGTTTGGCATGGTTCTTCCTGGTCTCTGGGTCAATGTGACCACCCTCATGATCTTGGCCACGAGGTCTAGCACTGGAATCAGGATTCAGTTGAAGGTTCAAAGTCGTGTGCAAGATGGTAGACCGATTACTAAGTGCACGAGTGGATGTGACTCCTGGGTTCCTAATATGGCTTCTGCTATGTCACTGGGAGGGTTGCTGTGTGGGCAGGATTGTTCCAATAGTGCAGTAGAAACTGAAGTAACCAAGTTACAAGGCTTTTTTAAGGTCCATAGTCAGAAATGAGATTTGCAGGTCTGCCTTTGTTGTGTGGATGGACCTGTCTCTAGCCAGATCCCTCAGTGAGCAGGACTGCCTCTGGACCATGAGTGGACGGGGCTGGGATTGAGACACAGGGACACTAGGATCCGTAGTCAGACCAAGGTCTGCAGGCTTTCCTCTTGGTGCCCTGTCCATGCCTCTTATAGCATTCCTGTTAGGGCAGAAGTGTCCCTGGAGTGTGGTTAGAGCTGGGTCATGGGCTGCTGCAGAGTCCAGGGCCAGGACCAAGGTCAGTGGGCTGTTGCTTGAGGCATGAGGGTACATGCTTATGTTAGGAGGCTTGGTGGACAGTGCTGGCGGCAGGACTAAGGCCAAGGGGTTATGGCTAAGCCCACAGAGGGAAAGGGCTCTTTTTGGATCTGTAACTGGGCACGGTTAGGAAGCATGCCACCCAGACACAGGCCTGCCTTCTCCAAATGGGGGTCCCTGGTCTTGGGCTTCCCTGGGGCTTCATAACTTCCTACCTGATCCCCAAACTCCAATATCAACAATTTTGCCCAAGAATTGATGCCAAATTATTTCTGCTGTGGTGGGGATGAAAGTGGGAATCCACATATTCTACCCTATTGCACCAGATTTTCTTTGAATTTTAAAGAAACTTCTGCTTTTTTTGACTTCTGATTGATTTACGAGAAACAGAGTATATATTTCTTTTTTTTTATTTGTATATGGACATAAAACCTTTATTTTATTTATTTATTTTTATGTGGTGCTGAGGATAGAACCCAGTGCCTTATATGTGCGAGGCAAACGCTCTGCTGCTGAGCTACAGCCCCAGCCCTATATATTTCTTGTGACTGTTGGTATATCTGATAATGCTTAATGGCTGAAAGGTTCATATAAAATGTCAATGGGCTTTATAGATTTAGAATTGATCACTAAAACTGCTGCAGAACATTTCAAAGATACGGGCTCTTCACCAGTCATGTTCTGAAGTGCACGTCTCACCTGCGTAACAGCCCAGGCAGCACCGGGTTAGGCTTGGTCAGCCCCTAGCACCTCCTGTTACCAAGTCAAGTTCATAGCCAGAAGAATGCTGGGTTTGCTTCCAAAGACATATTTTCATATATTTTTAGCTAGCTATGTCACGTAACTATGGGACCTAAATTATTGATGTGAAATTACGCAAAATTTTGTGTAATTGTCAATATTTATTTCAATAATGAGAATGGTTGTGATGGTGATAAAAATAAAATGCTTAGGATTTTCTTCTTTTAAAAAAGACCTATACTATTTTATACAATTTCATCTTCAGAGAATATATTCTATAGAAATATAAATACAAGTATGTTCAACAAATTGTACAGATAATTTTATTTCAATGTCATTCAAAGTATTAAAGAACTGGAGATAAAATGAATGCTTATTGTTAGATAAATGAATGATTTTTCATTCCCTCTGTGTGATATTCTTTGAGTACCAAGAAGCATAAAGTTATAATGGATGTCTTGGAGAAATACCCCATGAAGTATTGGGAAGGAAAAAAAGCAATATGCTTAATAATCCTTATAATATCCTAATTTCCAAAATAAACACTGATTTTAAGAAAATTCTATATAAATGTGAACATAAATGTACATAGACACACTCACTTATTTTATCAGGGAGAAAAATATGAATGTCTATATACACCTCCTTGTTAATGCTTTTCCTTAACATGTGAGGCTCATATGTAAGCAGATGAAAATACTAAGACCAAACAAACAAACAAACAAATGAATGAATAAAATGGAAAAAAATGAACTACAAAATTTCTCGCTGGGAAAAAAAATGTTCCAGAACTTAAATAACAAAAGACTACATTTCACCCTAGAATTAACAAGCCAGTGTAAATTTGAACAGGAGTGTAAGTCAAAGTTTGGCTGTGACTTTGTGGTTCCCAACCTTTGGATGCACCCTTGAGAAATACTGACAGGACAGTTGGATCAGCCACAGCACTGGGTGGTGCCCTCATGTGGTGTCTTTAAAAGGGGTCACTCACTGCTCCTCACACTGCTAATGTGACCCCAGGAGCAGGGAAACCAAATGGGCCTTCATTAAGGGAACTTAGGAGAGTTGCTGAAATTCCAAACACCCTAACTCACCAGGAAAGGCAGGATTATCAGAGCCTGCCAGAGCCGGAGCCTCAGGAATAAGAAGATCACTTTTAAAACTCGTTAGAGAGACAGTCTTTGTCTTGGTTGCTTTGATAATTTTTTTAGGGGGAAGGAAGGGGACAGGATAGAGTTTGGGGCCTAATTCTACTCTCTAGATTGAATGATTATAACTGGATTAGTGTAAAAGGGCCAAATAGTGCTTCCATGGCTGGTTTTGGACCCATGGAGAGCAGAGACAGTGGTTTGGCCTTCACTCTAGGGACACTGGCCTCTTCATTCATACAGCCCATATACTGCCCTTGATCTCAGGTCCAACGTCACCCGAGACATACCTGGGGCAAAAGAGGGAGCAAAACCGGAACCCTTCCAGCTGATGTTATTCCTGTCTGTGTCATAGAATAATAATTTTCAAAATTTACTTCTTTCTACTTAAAAACACCTAATTTTAGAACTCTGAACAAGACCAGGGATTAACATTCCAATTGGCCTCACTAAACACTTTGGCCAGGGCAATTTTCTATTGTGTGGGAAAACTCTTAGGGTTTTCCTGAGAAGAAAAACTGCCTTTCCACATTTCCAGATGCTCCTACGGGGAGGTATTGCTGTCTCTGAGAACCATTTACAGCTCAGCCCACTTATTTTACTTTTAGATAAAAAGAAATGTGAAGGAGGTGGATTGGTTTGCTCAAATTGTAACTGACAAGTTCATCAAATATTTCACAAACACCTACTATGTGCCAGGCACTGAGTAAGGTATTGAAGACATAAAGATTTATAAGACACAGAGTGTAGGGCTTAGCAAAGAGGACGTGCGAATAGTTAATTTCACTGTGTCATACACACACTTCATTCATTAATCTAGTAAGAGAGAGGCCACAGTGTGCCTGGTACCGTTCTGAACATTAATGCTCTATAACTTACATTGTTGCTGTTTTCCTGTTGTGCTCCTAAGAGTCTGACATACAGTATTATGTGTTTAAAATTCAGAATCCCCTCGTTAAATTTTGAAATAATACTTCCATTTCACTATTCCTCCTGCCCGAGAATATCATCAAAGAGGGAGACCCAGCATTGATTGGCCCCTCAGTAACGCAGGAGTCACTTAGAAGTTACCATCAAAACCCAAAACTCTTTGAAATTGCTTTAATAAGTTTGAAGTTTATGAAAATGCTACATATGATAATAAAATGTTACAGTGAATATCATTGTGTATTATCTAGACATCAATCAAGATTCGCAGGACGGCATGCATTTATTTATAGGAGACCTAGTGCATTTGTCAGCTAGCTTTGTTGGCTTGACTTCTGAAGGTGCTGGAAGAGATTCAATTATTCTTTTATCTTTTCATCCAAGAACAACAAAAAAAAATCCAGTTTTTATACACAACTCAGCATTTTATGGAGTGATAAAAGTTAAGTCCTTGATATGGTCTCTATCTTAGAGCAAAATGAATTTTTCCTTTCATTCCCAGGAATTTCGGAGGCTCTGAGAGTCCCTGCTTTACTTCGACATCTGAACTTTCCGCCTCTGCATCGTCACCAACGCCTTGGGTATCATCATCGTGGAAGCTTTTCTTTCTAAAAATAGATGATAGGTTCTTGCAGAGGGTAGGAATCATGTCTGCTCTTCTCACTTGGATCTTCCTCACGTCCAGCGCGATGCCCTCGTCATGAACAGGTTCTCACCTGGTTACTTGCCAAATGGTGCACGTTGCAGAACTGCAGCCGGTTTTGGAATCAGAAGGCTGACTCCTAGCAGGTGCCCTGTAGCCAGGCCCACTCACATTTGCGAAACTTTGACAAAGGCTGTCGTGCTGCTTCTCATTGACTTTCATTCACCTTTCGGACAATTTCAACTATCCCCACATCTTTTCATCAGTCCTGGAGAGAAAAGTACAGCAGAACTATCTTCTCCTCATTTGGAGACCTTGTAGTCTGGTCTCCAAAACAGATCAAGTAAGGAATCCCTTGAGGTGAAGCTTTCTGATTAGCCCTGGCAGGAGCCCATAGGAAGCAGGCTCTGGGAAGCCCAGGCTCTGGGTCTTTCTAGCTCACCTGCCCTTTAATGTCTGCCTTGTTTGTGATTTTGCATTGAATTGTTTCTACAGCTTGCATTAGTATTTGATTTCCTATATTGTCTTGTCTTTCTAATTACCTTTTAAAAATTTTTTTTTTGTAGTAGTAATAGATGGACAGAATGCCTTTATTGTGTTTATTTTTATGTGGTGCTAAGGATCGAACCCAGGGCCTCACACATGCCTCTGAGCTACTGCCCCAGCCCTCTAATTACCTTTTAAACTCTTTGAGGGAAGGAAATACATTGTACATTCATGGGAGTATCTTTTGTGCCTAGTATTTACCATTTGCTTCGTAAATACCTTGTAACAAAAACTGTCACATGAGATAATAAGTATGAAATACTTTTTTTATTTCAAACCATACAATAAAATCTCTGGAGCCCAAGGTACATGAATACAGGCCTATTAAGAAATAGTCAGTCTCTGGCGCAAGCCCTGGTTTATCTGCCCTACAAAATACCATCTCCTCTGACTTTTCCACAGTTTAATATGACAATTACATTATAAGAGCA
This sequence comes from Spermophilus citellus, assembly GCF_964194105.1. Taxonomy (NCBI): domain Eukaryota; kingdom Metazoa; phylum Chordata; class Mammalia; order Rodentia; family Sciuridae; genus Spermophilus; species Spermophilus citellus. The sequence continues at coordinate 160,755,964 of NC_138187.1, forward strand.
AACAGGGAGTTTCCAGGGCCACACAGGGAGTGCCGCGTGCCACTCTAGGGCTAATAGGTGACTCTGGGAAGGGAGAATCTTGGAGTTCCCCCCCACCCCCTTCAGCAGTGTACTGGTCGTCTCTGGTCCCCCCAGGGTGAACAAGCTGAGCATTTACCACCCGTGTAGGAGAAGCCTCCACCCCAGAATTCCCACTGGCCCCCGAGATCCTTGCTTTTCTCCAAGCAGAGGCTCAGTTTTCTCCTGAACAACATGCTGTGGCCTGAGACCCCGCTCCAAGGATCTTCCTCAGGGCTTCCTGCAGAGTTGGGGATTTCCTGGATGGGAGAAGAGACCAGCTTCCTGTGGTGCCCCAGCAGTGTCTTGACCTTCTTTGGGTTCACATCCGGGAACGTGTTGGGTAAAAGAGGCTGTGGAGCTGCTCGCTCCTGTGGATTGCTGACCCCCACCCTGCTGTCTCCCCGGGCCCGTCCATCAGCGGGCAGCATCTTTCACTTACTGCTTCTTCTCACTGTTCACCCCTGTGCCTCCTGCTAGGCTGTAAGGGTTCCTGTTGATTTTATTCACTTCTGTAACCCCTTCAATTAAACAATGTCCAGCACATGGAGACACTTGAGAGTATCCTGAGGTGGAAACCTTCCTAAACATGTCATTTTTGCTCTTGATGCTGCCCGAGAGCCCTGTTTTGATCCAGCCACCAGGAAGTGGACTTGGCAGCTGGCTTTGGATCTCCCCAGGGCCTGGGGAAGAGCAGAGCCAGGGGAGGCCCTTCAAGGTTTTGATGGTACTAATAGGTGCTGGGCTTTGCTTGCCTTGATCAGAAACTCCAGAACTACTCAAATCTCCCTTTAGTTTTGATCTGTGTGGCAAGTATGATCGTCTACAATTCCCTGTGTACACACCAGACACACAGTGGGAAAGTACAAGACCTGGCTCCCCGTCTCCTGGCTCTGATAACATGTGGGCCACTTCACTCTGAGTCTTGGTTTCCCAGTGTCAAGGATAATAATATCTACATCACATGTTGCCCTGAGAGGGAATGAGGTCATGTGACAGTCCTTGGTACCCTGTAGGTATCCAGTGTGGAGCAGCAGATACCACTTGAAGTCTCACGTATGCATCGTCCCCAATGCTCGCTAGAGTCCGTGAGATTGATGCTGTCATCTTTTCCATTTTACAAACAAGAAAACTGCAGCTTGGAGGAGGTTGATTTCATGAGCCACACCATTAATGTTAAGTGGCAGCACATGGCACATACTTTACGCTAACTAGGCTGCACACTGGTGTACTAAGTACTCCTGAACCATGGCAAGCTTAATATTCAAATGGATTGTTGCAAGGGCTGCCAAAATGTGCATCGATGGCACTGCGAATTCTATTTTCACCCCTCATAACCCACTCTTTCTGAGAATAGTACTCCTCATCCTTCCCAAGAGAAATAGGCCAGGTTGGAAGAATTCTTCTCCAATGCCTGGTCACTGGTGTCAAGATTACAGAAAAATCCTTGGAGAATTTTTTTAATTATTAAAAAATTTTTAAAAATTATTTTATAATATAAATGTAAATAATATAAAATTTCCTGGTGAAAGAGCAGTGAATGCGTCTTTTGCTTTTTCAGAGACCCAGGATCAAGTTGGTAGCATGGAGCATGGTGGCTGTCAGGATTGCCTTTTCTTCTTCAGTTTGCTGATGTGTGTCCCTGGAGGGAGCCATGAAGTCCAGGAGCATGCTGTCATGTGCACGTAGATGTTCAAGATCTGCTCAATTGAATGAATATGAAGTGAGTGAGTGAATGAGGATGAGGAACATTTCAAACTGTATTTCATTAAGTCATTCTAAATTCACGTTCCATGCTTGGCTCTAATGCTGAAGAGTAGAGGCTTTATTCTCATGTTATGGATTGATACACATTTTCCTTGGGGTTAACACATTGGTTTGCTTTCCCCAGTGGTTACAAGCCAAGTCCCACGTGATCGGAGACCAACCTCTGCCCAGAGTTAGAGAGCCCAGCATCCTCAGTAGTCACAGCAGCGAACACGGACATTGCATGTTCTGTGTGCACTGCTCTGGACATGTCTCACTCAGCATGCAGAACAGCATGTGAAGAAGGTGCTATTATCACTATCATCATGACACAGTGAGAAAACCAAGGCACTTAAGAAATAGTCACTCACACAAGGTCACACAGCTAGTAAGTGGTATTGCTGGTGTTGGAACCCAAGTCATTGGGTCCCAGAATCTAAGGACCCAGTCACTACTTCATCAGCCTCCTTCGGCAACAAATCCGGTGGGTAAATATAAACAACCATGACACCTACACAGTGGGACATTATTTTGATAAATCAACCAAATTTGTTATCAGTCACTATTTCCTCTAACTTGATGATCCTCCTTCAAATAGCAGGGTCTTGATGCCCTTAGGGATAGCATGACAGAATAAAAGACAGAAGACTAAAGAATTTAATGGTGAGATCTGGGCATAAGCACTAGATTTGAAAGAATGGCATTTTATCTCCTTATCCAGGGCAAGCGGGCTGGAGGACAAAAGAACTCAAGCTGTGTTTTGGCCACTCCTCTCCTAAATTCCTGTGTTAGTTCATCACTGTGACAAAATTCAAGGAAAAAAAAAAAAAAACTTAGTGAAGGAAAGATTTGTTTTGGCTCATGGCTTCAGAGATTCTGTCATGGTCCACTGGCTCCATTGCTGGGCCTGAGACAGGAGGCCGGGAGGAGGCCGGGTGGTAGAATAAAGCTGCTGAGCTCAAGGCAGCCAGGAAGGAGAGGGCGGGGTGGGGGTCAGAGAACCGCCTAACAGAAAGTACTTGGTAAATATTAACTCCCTGACAAATGGGAGAATTTCAGGGAGTGTACCAGGGCTTGCTTTTGCAAGAGAACCTGGGTGTCCTTGTGATGCCCTTGGGCCACTCCTTCCTAGTATGACTGACTCTAGCCCTGTCCTGGGCCAGCTCTTGATTAAGCAAGACCATGATCACATATTTTTTCATCCCCAATAGGAATATATTTTTCCTATAAGTCCGGCTATCGTTGAGGTAACTGATGTGAAGCTTTCTGATTAGTCGGGGTCTTCTTAGGACGTCAGGTTCTGTAATCACAGTGGGATGACCTCGCAAAGCAGGAAGCCACAGACCTGAGCAATCAAGAGAGCCATCTGGTTTCGGTCAGAAAGTCTGGGTTGGAACCTCGTTGTGCCTCATGGAAAATTACCCCATGCAATTTTTATTTCTTTATCTATAAAAAGTGAATTTGAAATTGTTTGCCTTGGGAAGGTTGCTATGTGAATTAAACAAAAGGTATAAAGTTCTTAGCTCAAGAAGAGTTGACAGCCACACTCAGCGTGGACGCACGGGTACTGTGGGGAGGAGCAGGAAGTGCAGGAGAGCCTCAGAGCCAGGCAGCTGTCTGCCAGTTTATAATCAATCATTTTTATCTTTATCAACAAAGATAAAAATGACAAAGGATCTTTGCAAGTCAACACTAATGCTTCAACAGAATAGTATTTTTTTTAAGTCTTGTTTATTAAAGATTTAACCTATGTTTGAAATTCCTGGAGTTTCTCTGAGTGCATGAATTCTGTTCATTTTAGAACTTTCTGAAGTAGTTAGAGAATGTTTCATTATTGGAATTATTTTATGAATGTTTTGGTAAATACATCTGTAAATCAACGGACATGTTTTGAGTAAAGAATGAACTAAACCCCTCCCAAATTTCAAGATGTTATATAATGACTTATGCAATGACCACTATTTTTATATGAGACCCTGTTGATTTATGTCTGCTGTGTCTTGTGGGTGCACATTGTGGAATTCCTCGGCCTGGCTTGTTTATTAGAATGCACGTCATGTTCATCTTAGACACCATTGGCTCACACAGCTCCTACTACCGGGGTTCTTCATCATTTATCCTTCCTTCTCTACTAAAAAGCCGCTTTTTAGTATTTTTGGTTATAGTTATAACCTCCTAATGAAACTATCTGATAGTTTGCAAAGGAAAATTTTATCTTGAGACATTTTTCATATTTGTAGGTGGTAAAAGGTACACTAAAAGGAAGAAATCATGTGGTTAAAAACAAAAAAATGGGATCCCAAAGTATCAGGATTAAATTTTCTGGCACTGGGGACTAGCGCAGTCTCCTGGCCTCAGAATACATTTCTGAGTGGTGATCTAATTTCAATCACATGAATATTATATAAGTACAGTTCTCAAATTCTTTGATTAAAGACCTCTAAAAAGAGTACTTTTCACCAGTCTCCTTCCAAGGCACAGATTCCTGGTTCAACTACATTAAGTTCCTTCTCTGTCACGGCAGGTGGTCAGGGAGAGGTGCAGGGAGAGGTCTCAGACACTGAAGAGTCTAAGGTGGCACAGGATGGTTGGTTTGACTTCCTGAGGCCTCAGTTCTTCCATATGACTCCGTCTTTACTGGGGCGGACAAGTGGGCTGCTGACCCTTGCAAGAGGTATGCTACCGCATTTTGAAGTATTCAGAGTGCTATGGAGGTGCAAGCCCACCTCTGGCCCCCACAGTCCCCACCGATGCCCTCATCTGAAAAACCACAGTGCAGCTGGGTGGCCCTTCTGATGACACCCGCCTCTCCTCAGCCTCCAGCAGATTGCCATTGAACCAATTTTTTAAACTGAACCAATTTTTTTCTGACTGGAGCAGGCTGGAGCGAAACATCCTTAAGACCTCGCTCACTCTGAGACCCTCAGGGAGAACCTCTGCTTGCTTTGCTCAGCACCTAGAGCTGCATCTGTTGGTTCATGGCCACTATCTCAGCCTTCAAAGCCAGCAGAGCAGCAGCTTCAAAAGTGTCTTTCCCAGTGACCTCCCCTCTTTCTCTGATACAGGCCCTTGTGATTACATTGGGACCACTATAACCTGACCTTCTCCCAATTCATGATCACCCCTGAAGATGTTCTTTCACCATGTAAAGCAACATTTTCAGACTCAGGAGTCAGGAATGGGATGTTCTTGGGAAGGTCCCTGTTGACTCTACCTGTCTAGGTATCCTGCTGGTTTAGTGGATGGGAAAAGAAGGTTGCCCTAATCGTGAAAGGTGAATTCTGAGATTTCTGGGTGATATAACATTGTGCGTTAAGGGAAAAAATAAAGTAATTCATTTTTCATCCTTTCCATTGAGTAGCACTTATAAATGTGTGAACGTTTTTGTTGGAGCAGGAGGGAACATGTTCTGTTGGCATTTCACTGATTTGACCCATATTCGCTGTGAGTCCCAGAGCACACACCCAAGTGTAGAGATGACCCTTGCTTTCCAGAAACTCCAGTTTTACCGAGCAGAAGAAAACAGATGATTTTACTACATTCTCGTAAATGCAGAGAGTAGTATAACCAGGGTGTTCAGCAAAACACCCAACAGCACCCCCAGTGCAGACTGAGGAGGTGTGGAAGTGCACCCCAGCTCTATTGGTTGGTGCAACTGGAGAAGTGGGGTGAGGATGTGAGTGAGGGACTGTGGCACAGGGAATCATCCCCGTGGGCTGTTGCCTCCGCATCCCATGCTGGAGCTTGGTGCCTGCGTGGCGGGCGGTGGGAGGGGAGCTCTCGTGAAGGGGAAGCAAGGTCAAGGTGGAGCCCACCACCTAAGTGTGCCCTTTCTGCCTCCAACACTGATGTGGATCACGTGAGTGTGCTGCAGGAGGAGCAGGTGTCCTCTGTCATCAGACCTAACACACCCGGCCCAGGAGTCAGGCGCTGGAGGAGGATCCAGGGAAGGGGGCGGCTGTGTCCCTCTGCGGAGAGGTAACCCAGCAGAGAAACCAGGATGCAGGTGAGCAGCAAAGAGCAGGCCACAGAGCGCGGCTCCAAACACAGGGAAGGTGCACACCTATGTGCAGGTGTCTGCTGTGGCTCGGGTGTTGGGGCCCCAGGGGCAGGATGGGAGGGGGAAGGATGTTCCCGGGACTCAGTGCTCGGGCGAGGTCACTATAGTTTAGTGGTCCCGGGCAGCATGGGACTGGGTCCTGAGGGGAACAGGGAGCGGTCACTATGAGCAACTGTCCAAGCTGCACTTCAGAGTGTTCAGGCCCTTTGGCACCTGGCATGGCGGCGTCTTCCCAGGTCTCCCCTCCTCCTGCCCACAGCTGGCCTGACAGGCTCCTCAGCTTCCTGTCACCCTCTGCCTCAGGGTCCACCGGAGCCACTTGCTCCTCCCTTTCCCCTTTTCCTTCAAGGCCAGCTGCTGGTTCGTGAAGGGTGCCCCGGGTGGCCTTCCTCCCAGCCAGACACAGAGGACCACGCTGCATGACCTGGAGCCTCATTCATATCATCCAAGTGTCCCCACTGTCCAGCACAGATGTGGCATGCAGAAGGTGCTCAGTCGATGCTGAAACAAGTTCCAACAGCCTCTCAACAAACCCTTCACTTAAACAGCTGGCCTCCATCTGCGTGGTGCCACACCCGTGGGGGCAAGCTCTGTTGAGATTGGAGAGACCCCGTACCTGTACTGGCACGTCCAGACCTTTTTATCTGGTCCCGATTTCCTAAAGAACACCGATAACAGCTGTTCATATGGCATTTACATGTAATCAGAGAGCTGTGTGTAATCAGAGGTGGTTCCACACCCATGGCAGATGTGTGCAGATTCTGTGCAGCCACCTGGCCATTATTGTGTCCTGTACTTGAGCATCACAGACTTTGACACACGGGAGGTCACTAGAACTGGTGCCACCAAGACTAAGGAAGGACTGGGTTTCCAGGGAATCAGACGCAGACAAGCACCGCCTTTCCAGACGTCTTTAATAGGGACTAAGAAGGGGCAGTGAAAGCTTCCAGCTTCCTCCAGATCAGCACCTACGATGGGCTCAGGGGATTCAGAGGGAGGGGAAATCTGACTCGCCCTCCTCGGCCTGCTCCAAGATGGCCTCGCACCTGTAGCTCTTGTTCAAAATCTCCTCCACCTCTTCCTCCTCCTCTTCCACCAAGCCCTCCTTATTGCCTTTCATAGGATCTACAGGGATGTGGGTGTAGTCCTGGGGCCAGTTGTAAAGAGGCTTCAATTTCCTGGTGTAGATGAACTTAAACCATCTTCGGAAGGTTTGTTTGATAGTTGAGGAGGTCATCGTGTGGGCTATTTCCCTAAAAATATCGCGGGTTTTTTTTGCTAACTCCCGAATCACCGGGTCTTCATCCCGGACTGTTTTTTCAATAACTGCAACAGTAAAAGGGCACTTAGTTTGAAGCAGCTCTCTCTCAGAGGCCAAGAAGCTCCAGCCCTCAGCAACCCCACTGCCCCCCACAGTCCCTTCCTGTCCACTCCCTCTTCTCACTCTCCCTCACCTCGACGGGGATGAGTAGCATCTCATTAAAAGAAAAATGGAAATAGTCACTAAATGTCCACTGAGTTTCTATTATGTGCTTGGTAGCATCAACATAGATTCATGAAGCTCATGTACACACATTGTATTGATCATAGTCATGAAAAATGTTTGCTATTCAGCTACATGATTAGACCCTAGGAGCTGCTTAAAAGTTAAGGTTACCATAAAATGAAGTGATGCACACATTTTAACAAGATGAGATGGGCACATGTTCCTTGGCATGGGAGGTGTTTGACACATGAGTAGGTGAAAAAAGTTATGATAGTTGTAAACACTAAATATGCAATGGCATGTATGTTTTAAAAAATATTTGGGATAACACACCTAGCAAAATGCTAATGGGGTCCTAGGCAACAGCAGGAAGTGGGGAATGATGATTTCATTTCTTAATAAAAGAAGCAGAATAAGGAGGGACCTTTAGAAAAGAAAGGATGGGGAGAGGGAGGAGGAGAGAGAGGAAAGAGGTGGTAAGAGAGACCAAGGGAGAATCCTGGTGCTGCTGAATGAACGAGAGCGCCCCCTAGTGAGTCAGCGGGGTGAGAGGAGGTGACAGCATAAATTCACAGGGAGTGAGAAATGTGGGACCCGCTGGGGCATGCTGACCGTGGAGGACGTGATGGGGCACCTCTGTACCTGCCGCTCAACTTCGTAGGGGAGCCTAAAAATGCTCTGAAAAATAAAGCCTCCTTTTTTTTATTTGTAAAGGAAGGAATGAAGGCAGCTCCCCTATTTTCTAACTCACCTGCTAGTGATTGATTCTGACCTAAAGAGGCAACGGAGGCTAAGAGGGGGAGAGGCCTGCGACCCAGACACTGTGGGAGAACAACAGGACCCTGCTAGAATTCCCTCCTCTGCCAGTGGGACGGGTGTTACCGTCAACTAAAGTGGGAATGCTGGGAGGGAAGAGGCTTTGGTGGTGGTGGCTGCTGCTGCTGCTGCTGAGGGCCCAGAAGCTAGGATAGCGCTGTTGCTCAGGAGGGGCTACAGAGGCACTTGCTGGTTGGAGGAGTGAGGGAGTCCCCAACACTGCAGTTCCCAAGGGTTCCAGGGGGAGTGGTCAGGTTGCAGGGAAAGACGGGGAGAGAGAGCAAGAGACACAGAACAGAGAGCAGGAGGGGCCCTCCAACCCCGCCCTCACACTGACTCCCCAACTAACCATCCCCTGCCCCTGCTGCCCTCCTTCCCTCTGGGCACCCTCACGCAGCACTCATGTGACCAGAGTCACAAGTGGAGACTTTATTTGGACCTATGCATAGATGTGTTATCATGACCTCGGTACTTACCCTCCAGCATGACTTCGATTTCATCTTTGAGTAGTAAATACGCACCCAGCTTTGCCAAGTACCCTAGCACAGAGTGGATTAAAGTTACACCAAAATACATCACCGAAGTGCATTCCCTGCTGTTACCTGGCTACAAGCTTTGCTTTCCTTAACGCAAAGTATCTACAGATGATCTTCCAATCATCTATTAGTGCTTTCAAATGGTTATTATTTAACTATTTATTACAAACTATTTATTGAAACACAGGCCTGTGTTGACCCAAGTTTAAAGCCAAGTTTTCAATTCTATGAATTTTTTAATGAAATGGACACAGATGTGTTAAAATAAGTTGTAAATCATAATCTAGCACTTCCTATATAATTTGTTATCATTAAAAAATTAATAAATATCATCACAAATCATTCACCTATTATTACTTTTTTTTTTTTTTAAGAATAGAGCTTGAAAAACACAAGTATTTATCTCACAGTCACCCTGAGTGGGGTCTTTGTGGCTCAGTGTCAGGTTCACAGGTGTTCCACAAGCAGGATGACGAGACACCGGGGTTAATGAATGACTCTGCAGCTAACTCATCTTCCCTCCGTCTGGGTCACCAGTGTCCCACAGGTCACCAGAGTCCCAGAGGCGTCCCTCAAGCCCCTTGCAGTTTCTTCCTGCACCTTCCAGAGCACGCTCTCTGAGGTCCGCCTTCTTGCTGCACTTGAGCTTGGGATTCCCACGGTCTTTGATGCAGCCATGGTCCGTCCATTCCCATGGGCACACGCAGAGCTCAGTTTTCTTGAAACACACTGTGCACCCCGGCTCCGTTTCACACATCATCTCTACCTGCGTTCGCCTTATGACAGCCGAGTACCTCCAACGGAGATTCGGTGGCACTCAAAGCCTAAAATATTTACTATCGGGTTTTCAAAAAAGTTTGCTGAACCCTGCTAGATGATGTTCTATCTTTTTATTTATACTTATTTTTAGTAGCTCTGGGGATTGAACCCGGGGGCACTTTACCATGCCTAGCCCTTTTTGAGACAGGATCTTGCTAAGTTGCTGAGGCTGGCCTCCAACTTGACATCCTCCGCCTCGGCCTCCTGAGTTGCTGGGGTTAACAGGCGTGCTCCACTGTGTGTTTTATCTTATGAATGCAGCCATCTTCTTTTTTTTTTTTTTCTTGCCAATGGTGGACATTTGTGCTGTTTCCAGTTTGGGGCTATAGTGAGTAACGGTGTTATGGACATTCTCGTGCATGAATTCGAATTGCTGCTTGGTATATAACTAGCATTTACTGAATAATGGAGATACTTATGTTCAGCTTTAATAATTACTGCCAAACAGTCTTCCAAAGTGCTTGTACCAATTCTCACTCCCCCCAAAGCCTGGAGACATTCCCCGCCTCATCCAGAGGCCTTGAGGTCCAGGAGAACGAGTCCTTCAGCTTTGGCTCCCCTCAGGTCACCGTGGCTCTCAGACCTTTCAATTTTCACATAAAGTTTAGATCAGCCCACCCAGCTCCATCCACACCTCCAAACCCCAGGTAAGGGTCTGCTCAGGACCAGGTTGAGGGCTCGGGGAAACTGTGACGCATCTCATCCTTCAATCCACCAACAGGAGATAGCGCTTCACCTGGGTTTTTTGTTGTTGTTGTTTGTTTTTAACTTCTGTGGTTTTCTGCTTTCTTGTGTATCAGTGTTGCACATCTTTTCTTAGTCTTAATACATTTTATATTTTTGGAGTTATATTTGATAATTCAAAACTTTAACTTTTCAATTTGTTTGTGTACCGATATCCAATTGATCTTTTTGTATTGATGTTGTATCTAGAAACTTTGATAAATTCGTTTAATGAGTATTTTTTAAGAATTCTCTCCAATGTTCTAAACATGCCAACATTTTTGTGGAAATGTTGAAAATGTTATTTTCTTTTATTCAAACTTAGATATTTTATTTCTTGCTGTTGCCTTGTTTCAGGTTTGGATCATTCACGGCCTTATCTCTTCAGGTGGTTTCGTCTGCCTCGCTCTCTCCCTCCTCCTCCTGTAACATGAACGTCGAAGCTTTCTCTGTGTCTCATAGTATCTCATGCTCTTTCCACATTTCCCATTTTTATTTCTCTAAGCATTGATCTTGGGGCTGAATCCTTTGCTGTGACATATTTAATTCTCTCATTCTCTTTTACTTTCTTTCTAATTTGCTGCTGAATGCCATCCATTGAGTTCTGCATTCCATCTCATTATTTAATCATTCAAATATATTAGTCATGTGTATTTTAAACTATAATATCTTCAACAACTAGACATCCTGGATTCCACTTCTATGGTTTTTTTCCTTCTGATTGAAAGCATTTCTATAAGACTGGCTAATTTTGGTAAATATAAGCTATTGTATGAAGATGTGGATTTTCTGTATTTCAAATAGCCCTCCTTAGAAAAAGTAGCAATTTACAGTGTCACTAGTGTGATTGCTCTTTTCTTGCCACCTGGCCAAAATGTATAGTATAAAACTTTTTTTTTTTTCCTTCAGGACTGGGGATTGAACCCAGGGGCACTCCACCACTGAGCTACATCTTCAGCTCTTTTAACTTTTAATTTGGAGACAGAATCTCACTAAGTTGCTGAGGCTGGCTTCCAACTTGTGATTTTCCTGCCTCAGCCTCCCTAGTAGCTGAAATTACAGATGTTACCAGAGTATTCAGCTAGTAAAAAACTTTTTTCATTAACCTCATGGACGGAAACATTTCACCATTCAATTTGCTTTACTGTATGTGTAAAATTGTGAAAGGTCGTATATAAGTGCCAAATATATGTATTTTTCATATATTCTTTGCCAATTTTCCTAATGAATTGGTTGTGTAATGGATTTGTAAGAATTCCTTTGATAATGAGTATTCACCCTTTATCTATGATAAGTATAAATATTTTACCTTAATTTGGCTTTTAACTTGGTTTCTACTGGTTTTGCCTCACCAAGATTGTCATGTAGTTAACAATTTTCTGTTATGGCTGCTAGGTTTAGACTTTTGCTTAGAAAACTTTTCCTTCTTCCATGATTATAAGGCAGATATTCCGGATTGTTTTTATCTTTTTTTAAATATAATTATGAGTTGATTTTTTTTTAGCATTTGACTCTTTGACTATATGGAATTTATTTAATGTAAAAAGTTAAAAATGAATAAAATAATTTTAAAAATCCCCAGTGGCTTACCAGGTGTCCCACATCATCTAAGAAGCCCACTATTCACTTTCTAAAATGCTGCATGAGTTGGGCTGTCTGCATGGCGTCCTTTTGCGTTCATCTGTCTGATCATTGCCTGCAGTTTGATGGGGCCAGTTCCCCTCCTCATTATTTCATGCCTACTTTTCCACTTAGTTTGAGAATCAGCATGCTAGTTTAAACAAAAGAAATCCTATTGGTGCTTTAATTAGCATGGCTCCATGTATAAATTTAGGAAAGAATTCATACATTTTTTGGGGGGGTGGTACCAGGGATTAACCCAAGGGCCACTTGACCCCTGAGCCACATCCCCAGCCCTATTTTGTATTTTATTTAGACACAGGGTCTCCCTGAGTTGCTTAGCGCCTCGCTTTTGCTGAGGCTGGCTTTGAACTCAGGATCCTCCTGCCTCAGCCTCCTGAGCTGCTGAGATTACAGGCCTGCTCCACCGCGCCTGGCTTCATCCATTGTTTTGTTTTTGTTTTGTCTTTCCGAGACATGATTTATTCCCTTCTCTTTATTCAAGCTTTGTGTCCTTCAGTAATGTCTGCAAGTTTTCTTCACAGGTATACTGCACACATTCCAAAGTTCAGGTTTAGATGCCCCCCTCCCCTCTGTCCATCCTTCCTTCCGTCTTTCCTCTTCCCATCTCTCTTCCTCTCTCATCATCTTCCTCCCTCCCTTCAGGAGCTCTCCCTCCCTCCCTCAAGCTGACCACCCCGGGGGCGGGGGGCTTCTGCTGTCCCCTCTGGAGTCTGGCTGGACTCCATCCACCTGCCTCTCCTTTCCTCAGAAAAGCTCTTCCTCCTTGTTGTAGTTGGTGGCCGCAGATGTCCAAGGCTTGCTGACGATGGCGTTGGTTGGTGCATGTTTTAAAGTTGTTCTTTGGACAGTGACTTTTAGGCAGTGAAAGGAAGGATGAGCTGTGATAGGTCTCTGTCTTAAAGTTTGAAATGGCCCTGTTGAACGAATTCTGTGCGATCATTTGACCAATGCAACTGCATTGCAAAGACACCTCTGCTCTCAGCTCATTATTAACCTCTGTTCATCACAGATGGCACCGTCACAGGCGCTGGGCGTCATAAATAGAGAGGATTTGTGACTTAATGCAGACTTACACTGCTAGACTCCTCTGTACCTTGAAAGACAAGAAATAGAGTTAAATTTATTTACCTACTAAAATAACCGATCCTCTCCTCAGGTATAGCCGGGAGCTCCCCAGGAACCCTAAGGTACCAGATATTAAATCTGTAATGTAGCTCTCGTGAGAAGCAGCCTAAGAATAAAAAGGGAAAGAACCATCTCTCAATTGTTTAAAAGACATTTTTCTCCCTTCAGAGAGGCTTCAAGACGGAGGACACCAATGGCTCCTACTCTATCAGCACCAGCGAAGCCTGCGGCGTCCTGTGTGTGACACACTCTCTGGCAGGCGTCGAGCTGTTCACGATGTGACTCCGGAACCCACCTGTGCTGAGCTCTCTGCCACCCCCACGTGTCTCCACTGCCCACGCTGGTTTTCAGGGGACCAGGCCACGAGGTGTGGCAAAGGAACTCCAAGAAGAAGAGGAAGCGGGGAATTCTCGTTTTCGGCCATCCCAAGCCCTGGCCACAATCACACTTACTTGTTATGTTTTCTTCACATTCTTTCAGGATCACCCCTGCCCTCCCCCATTTCGTCACTTTGTGCGGCCCTTCCCTTCTGTCTGTGGGTCTGAACGGTGGAAAAGGGAAGGGCTACTTACAAGGTGGTTACAGATGTTGAGCACCACCAGCTCAAAGTTGTAATTTTCATCTTTGAGAAAAACTGGCGTGGGCCACCTCAGTTGTGAGGCACAGATTCTTAATGCGTATTTACATGCCTGTGGGATACAAAAAGGTCCCTTAAGATCTCTTCTTTTGTGGTTGCATAAAACATTGTGATTTTCTGCAAAATTAAGGGGGGAAAAAGTCTTACTTTTGAGACTCTTATCTCCTTGTCCTCCAAAAACAGGATCAGAGGCACCAAGGCTCCAAGGGCCAAAGGGTCGAGCATCCAGGTGTACTGACTCATATCCTTCAGCAACTCACCAAAGTGTCGAATGGCCATGCTCCGGATGCCCCCATTGCTCTGCCAGGTGCATGCGGAAAAGAGAAAGGGCCTCATCTGAGCACACTGGTACCACTGCTGTCTTCAATCAACACGATCTACTTATCTATCTATTTTATATGCGTATATTCATATATTCAAATGTATGAAATTATTATTTGTTTTTAGGAAAGACCTCGTCTACAGAGCTCTTCTTTTGGTTTTAACATAAGATTTACTTACCCATCATCGACCACAGCCAAGATGTAGAATTGACCTAATGCCCACTAATGGAAGCATGGATAAAGGCCACACGTGTGAGTGTGCACCTCCCCTCTGCCCCACAAGTACTCTAAGTCATAATAAAGAAGAAAATCATTGCAAAAACTACAACGGACCCCAGAGGACACTATATGGCTTGAACTCGGCTAGGCACAGCATGGACAGACAATCCCTGCCTGCTGGCCTCACACACACACCCTGAGGGAGTCAAACTCATCACACAGAGTGGAACAGTGGTCGCCAGGAGCTGGAGGCGGTGGGGGTGGAGGAATGCAAGACATGTTCATTAGAGGGTCTGAAGCTTCAGTTGGACGGATGAATAACTTTTAGAGTGTTAATAATGTATAGCACGTTGACTATGGTCAGCCATAATGCATTTTGTACTTGAAACTTGCAAAGAGATTAGATCTTAAAATGTTCTCACCATAAAAAAAAAAAGATATGTGAAAAGATGGATTACATTGGTTAGCTTGATTTAATCATTTAACAGCCTGTGCATATATCAAAATGTCACATTGGACAAAAATAAAGTATGTCATTTTCATTTGGCAGTTATGCTTTAACTGGGGAAAATATTGAAACTGGTTAAAAAAAACATGAAAAATTTTACTTACCAGAATTCAGATGGTGTTAAAAAAAAATCTTGTGTAAAAAGTGAATTTCTTAAATATGGGAAGACTATAGTACTTAATCATGTCCTCAAAATATAAACTGGAATAATCTGCATAATTGGGGATAATTTACCCAGGCTGTGTTCAAGGCTAGAGGACTTTGCGGAATTGCAAATCAATAGCGATGGGAGTGCCTCACCTATGGGCATACAGTTGGCCAAGTAAGAACTGACTGCATTATGAAGACTCTAGAAGGGAAAAATCTCTGCCAGAGTCAGAAACTATTTTAAAAAATACAATCTTCTCTTCTAGTATTGAGGAATCATCATCTTCTAGTATGAACATCACTAACTTACTGTCCTCTTTCACCCATGATCAGAGACTGTTCTTCAGTTCTCCTTTTTTTTTTTTTTTTTTAGAATTTTAATATTTATTTATTTATTTATTTTTTAGTTCTCAGAGGACACTACATCTTTGTTTGTATGTGGTGCTGAGGATCGAACCCAGGCTGCACGCATGCCAGGCGGGCGCGCTACCACTTGAGCCACATCCCCAGCACTGATTCTCCTTCCTTAGGGACAAACTTTTCTAGATTGTCACAATGTAGTTTAAAAATAATTAAATAAAAGGGTCCCACAAATACTCAAGCCTGGAGCAGAAAAGCTGGCTCTGGGGGAAGACTGCCGCCTGCTGGTGAGGCCAGGCTACGGCAGGATCTCCACTGGGGCTTCCGCTGAACCCCACAACCTCGGCTCCTCTACTCAGTTCTCCACCTAACTCACGTGATCCATCAGAGGACGGTAGCTGGAAGCGATTTTGGCGCACAGTGAGGAGTAGATCACCCTGTCCAGTTTGCATAGAAGTTTCCGGAGGGTGAGCAAGGCCCGGATGACAACGGTGTGTTCCTTGGAATGGAAGGCTTCCAGGATGGATGTCAGTAGGCTGCAGACATTTTCTATCTGCATGAAAAAGGAGGAAGATGGTGGGATTTGGGAACTGGAGGAGATTAGAGCTAGTGTTTGGCTTGCACGTCTCAGTCTAGTCTGCTGGCCCTGGCTCGCAAGAGTCACTTGTCAAGTTGCCAAAAATTTTGTGGCCTACTATTTTTAAAATGTCATTATTAAAAGTCGGGGCTGGGGTTGTGGCTCATGGTGGAGCACTTGCCTAGCATGTGTGAAGCACTGAGTTCCATCCTCAGCACCACATATACATAAATAAAAAATAAAGGTCATGGAGAACCAAAAATATTTTTTAAAAAGTCATTATTAAAAGTTAAATTGTATTAGTTTAGCATTAAATAAAACCAAAGGTAAGACTACAAAGTGATGGATTCCCGATTATTTTGGTGACAACTGACTATTTTCTACACTCCTGAGTGGTGGAGGCCTCTATCCAGCTGGAACACTGGGCTTCGTCAACAGCAGGGAAACCTGAGCCCAGATCCCGGCAGTACTTCTATTTCATTCTCCTCGCTATTCTGGACACAGAGTCCCCATTTCGTCAATGACATTGGCCAGAGCTCTGGACAAAGCAATGAAAAACTTGATGCTTCCTAAAAGAATGTTCGCTGCCGATAAATCTGTTCACTTGCGTGATTTATTTAAAGCAAACAGACCATGGCTCATGCCGTTCTAAATGCAAAAGTGGTGTTTACGGACAGGCCTTGAGCTTTTGGAGACTCTGCTGAATAGGTAATGGAGTCATCATTGTTAGTTATTATTAGTTATATTATTACTTATTATGAGGCTCATTCTTAAATCAACAATGAGTCACGCAGCATCTGCAGTCTCCGCGTGGTACAAGACCCGCTGGAGTTTGGAATTGCAGAACCCAGAGGCAGGCTTAGCTCCAGGGACTGGAGGGCATTCGTCCGATTCAGGGGGAACCAGGCCAGACGGTGACTCTCAACTTTAACCTGTGTTAGAATCAACCGAAGATTCTTTTAACACACAGACTGAAGGTCCTCAACCCAGAATTTCTGATTCCACAGGGTGTGGGGTGGGCCCCCGGACCTGTGTTTCTAACAGGCCCCCAGGATCTGGTGGTGATGTTGGTGGCTCTACAACCGTACTTTGGGGTCCGTGACATGAGGCAGTGCTCATGGGGGGTTTGGCTCTGAGAAGGGATGAGGCCATTCAGTGAGGTCCACCTTGAGCTGATGGTTGGGAAAGGAGAAAAACATGCCTATGGCAGGTGACAGAGAGGGTGAGGCATGGAAGGAGAAGCCGAGTGCTCCCCAGATGGGACTTGGTGAGTGTACCGTGTGCGCTGGAGGGAAACTTGCTGAGGAGTCTGTGGTGTAGACTGGAAGAGGGGTGTTCCTGGAGGCCACGGGTGATAAAGTTTGAGGGCAATGAATGATTTTATGGAAAATTTATAAATAAGGTGTTAAAGCCCCTAAGTTGCTTATATTCTCTTCATTTAACTCAGTATTCTTATTGAAAAAAAATATACTAATTGTGCTGTGATTTACAGAAACTGAAAAATAATATCGATGTTTTATCATAAAGATCTTGAGCAGCATCGGAATATCCAATTATGATTTTGGTGGTGCGGGTGGACACAACCCCACCCACGTACTTCATTGATGACGGGGGCCATGTTGGCGATTTTCTGGAGACTCAACTTGCTAACTACAGGGTTGGAGTCGTTGATCCAGTTTTTGTAGAGGACCATAAATTCTTCTGGGAATGGGTCCTTGAAGAAGTTATTCAGAAGCTGAAAGAAAAGAGTTAATGATGAGTTCAGGCCAACTGTGGCATGATTTCTGCCTGGTACCAAATCAAGACATTTTCAGCAAACCAGAATACAAACTCCAAGAGCTTGTGTGTATGGCTCTACACGTTTGGGTGCTCATAGAAGAGGGGACAGGGGACAACGACTAGAGTAACTCACAGATGCTTTGCTTTGTTTTCATGGCTTCTCTTCATCATTGGAAACTGAATGACCCATTTAAGACTCACTCACAGGGTGGAGTTTTTTTGACCGGGGATGTTGCCAACAGGTGATGCCTATAAACGGCCTGGTGAGCAAAAGAGTCCCGGCCCACGACCCTGTGAGTTACGGATGAGCTGAGAGGCTGGTGCCCTGCAAGACAATACTAGACACTGTTCCAAAGAAGGAGCCGAGTTATGAGCTGCGGCCAGGACTAGGAAGGAGAGCTGGCAGATGCTTCGAGAACATTCACCAGGTACTGGATTTCGACTGTGATGAAAATTTGATTTAGAATGAAGAGTGATATTTAGATTTAGACGTGAAGGCCGAGTTGGCATTAGCTGGATAAAGTGTTTGAAGAAGACACTTCCAGGGATGGTGATCATGTACTAAGGCCCTGAGGTTGATGAGGCAGGGTGTGACTGAGCATCTTTTAAAAGAGCAGCCATAGGGTAGGGGGCAGGGAGGACAGGAGGCAGGAGGGACCTGGGGGCCAAGTTGAGGAGGTTTAGTCTGTAACAGCCAGTTTCCCCCAAAGATGTGATTATCACGAGCCATCTTGCACCTAAAACAGGCACTCAAATATGTGCATTTTTAAAATCTCTTAAAATATGCATTGACAGCTTTAAAAACACAATTTTCATGGAAGAATTTCAAACGTTGCTTAGATAGGTAAAGTGTGCAGGAAAAACAGGAGAAAACTGGAAGGAAATGGTACAGCAAGAGCGGGTGAGAGGGAGGGGTCAGGCTTTCCTGCCACGATCTTCCAGAGAGCTTTCCTCCAAATCACATACCTCCTCAGAAGTGTTCACCACTTCCCTAGAGCAAGACGCTTACTTAACGTCCCTGGCGTGGAACTGAAAGCCTAGGAGCCATGGAAATGCCAGACACCCCTCCTCCAGTTAGTGGGCCAACATCCTGAACCACAGCAGTCAGACAGGCATATAATAAGGACGACACAAAGCAGTGAAAAACAATAACCATCTGATGTTGACAGTTGGAAACAGACATGTCACTTGAGTTTAAAGAAATGCTAAAATCAACAGGGCGGCCTCCCTCCCTCATCCAGGTGTGGCTCCCCTCCCTGGGCCTCAGCCCACTCCCCGCCGCCGCCGTTCTCCTAAGTCTTGGTAGGAGCGGGCAGGGGTGGAGGGGAGAGGCTGCGGGCAGCTTGGTGAGGACCAGGGGAGGCACCAGACACCGCTCAAGCTCTCCTGGAAACTCACTTCAGTGAAGAATATTATTGTGACGATATTGTCTTCGGACCTTCTAGGACCTTCCACGGAGATCTTGTAGAAATAATGTAGAGTCTCTGGAAACTGTGGGAAGTTGAACTCACTGAGAGTTCTGTAAAGGAGAAGAAGCCCCAGTGAGCAGAGAACGAGAGCACACGTCGGCCAGTCCTGATAGTGAGGAGAGACGATGCTGCCCTCCGCCTTCCAGCTCGCAGGTGGCAAGGACAAGACACTGCCCACCGTTCCCTAATCCAGGGGAGGCCACAGCCCACCACGGGTTCTACAGACTGCAGAGCCAGCGACCCTGGACCTGCTGCCGTTTCTTCCTGGCCCCTCTATCCCGTCTCCCACATCCTTGGCCACACAACAGGAGGAGCTATTTCTGTGCAAGATCCAGTCCTTGTCCAAAGGGAGAAGAAATAGATGTCTCAAGCTCCATTCAAGACAGCCACCCAGGTCACCTATGAGGTTTCGAATCAAGCTCTTCCTTTTAATTCTGTGAGGAAGGAGAGAGTCGGGGCCCATCTTGGGTTGCTCAGGAGAAGCGGCGGCGAGCTCTGGTGCACTAAGCCATCCTCCAGACACTGGGACACGGGCTGGGCTCACAGTGGTTCTGACACAAGGGCCTGGATCAGCTCGGTAGAGGCAGGACCAGGAAGGGGCCGTGACAGAGTTTCCATGGCAGGACTCCACACTGGCTTCCTTAAACTTTAAGGTGCATTCAAACCAGCCAGATCTTGCTAATACAAGAGTCCGAGTTTTAACTCCCAGTTAAAATGCTGTTGCTGCTGGTCTATCCCAAGCTTGGAGTCAGAGGATCTACGATACTAAGGGCAGGGTGATGCTTAATTAGGGTCCACTTGTAGGGTGCAGGAGTACTACACTCTCACACAGGAAGTGCAGACAAGTGGCCACTTTTAAAGGCACCCGTGAACCACATAGGCTGCCCTCTCTGGGTTGGGCACAAATGATCTGTCATGTTGACAAGGCACCGTAGCTTAATTCTTGATCAGAAAAGCTGATCCCTGTAATCCTAAGCGTGCTGTTCACTGAAGACTAACTAGAAAACAACCTTTCCAGTACACAAAAACTGAAAGTTCCATTCTATCACATTTTCCAAAACTTATCTGGCTCGTTGGACACAGGTCTTTACCGGAGCTCTTTAAAGCACACCTAGAAAGTTCTGGTGCCTGAAGAGCAGGAAACAGCTTAACATCAGAAGGGAAAAACCAGACTCACCTTTGGTCCTCTGAAAGGTACCTGCAAGAGAAACCTGTTCTGCGGAGAGAGGATAATTGGGTATCATCAGGTAAAAGAGAAGGATAGGGAAAATATCCCCCCCAAAAAAAACTCCTCAAAAGAGTTGAAGAAAAAGAATCCAGAGCCAATCCAGATCATTTGGAGAGATTTAGACATTGGAGGAGATGCCAACTGTGTTCTCTGTGACCTACGTGAAGGAAGGTGGAGAAGGTGGCACAGAGACCAAGCCTCCTACACGGCGCCCCCTTTCTTACTTGGCAATGAGGTGAACCCCGAGTTGGTGATACAGTGCTTGGGAAAACTGGTTCCAGCAGTTCTTTTTCTTCAGAGCAGCATCCACCTCTTGTAATCCGGAACAGTTCAGCAGAGCTCTCAGGGCGTCCCGGGCATAGCTAGTAAAGGACAGCGAACTTCACATAACCAAGTATGCATGCCCTGGCCCTGCACCCCCTCTTAGGCAGGATAGGGTTTGGAGAAAGGGGATGTTTCAGAGGCAGGAGGTCACCCCACACGGTCATCTCAGCAGTATAAGGGGTGGAGTTTGAATTAAAACCGTAGCCACAAGATCCTGGGCTACCCACAGAACCTCTTGCTAGTTTATGGGCTTATTGGTAAGAGACGCTGGACAATGTGACAGCCTGCTGAAGGTGTCCCTTTCCTTGGTGGATGCCATAAGTAGATAGGATAGGTTTCCATCTGCTGCGGTGGTTCGCCTAAAGAGCAGGGAGTGGGGCATACATCCAGGGCCGGCTCCTGTTTCAGGGTGCCCCCTGGTTTACATGTCCACACCAGACAAGGCAAACCGCTAACCGCTGGGCTGGGATGCAGTGCTGCCCCTCCTCCCTCACCCCGTCCCCACAGAGCAAGGGGAGTGGACAGTGTCCCGGGGCCTGGTGGCCTCTACATGCACACACGGGGTGGGGGGGGCAGGTCCTGCCTAGGTCCTCGGGTGGCGCTTCTCTGAAGGTACTGCGCCCTTCAGAGGAGAGGACAGGGCAGTCGGTGAATGCACCCGCAGGAGGCAGGAGCCCCCGGGGCCCCAGGGCTGGACGCTCGTCGTGGGCGCTCTCACAGCGGCCTGTCCTGGGGCATCACTCTGAGCTGGCTGCTGTAGAAGAGCTGCAGCATGAGGGCCAACAGGAGGTGCGGGAAGAACTGGGCCACGGCCTTCTTGTAAGAGCCCACGGGCAGAAACGTGCACAGAGCCTGCGACGCCTGTCAGGAGGAAGAGGCCCGTGAGCATTGGCCATGAAGAAAGGCGGAGCTCTGCACCCCCCACCCCGCCACCCCGCCCGCCCCAGGAAGGCAGCCGCGTGCCTGCCGTCCCCCCAGCAACAGCAGAGCCAGGAGCGCCAGAGCACCGGTCACTGGCTGCCAAACCAGCATGAAGCAGGCTGGCTCCCAGGAGGGCCCACGTCCCGAGGTCCTTCATCAGTGGACGTGAAGAGGAGTCCTACCAATAACCCAGCGCTCCCCCCCCCCCACTGAGCAATCCAGGGAAGTGGCATAGGTAAAGGGTGGGCTGGCTGGTGCCTGGGTCTTTTGGTGTGCTGACCCCTGGGAAGCCAGCACAGCAGAACTTCGTGTCCCAGCACCTCGCCATGTTCCTCTGTTATATTTCTGCAAAACCTGAATTTATTCCCCAAAATGGTGATTTGGGTCGTTGGGGCTGCGTGTACTGGACGCAGGTGCAATTAGCCCTTCCCGTGTCTAGATGACTATGTGATTTAGCCGGAGGCTGCCCCTCTGCCACCTACACCTGCGCCCTAACTCAGTTCAGCCAGATTCCTGGGCCTCCCGGCATTCCCCAACACAGGTGAGCTCCAGTCACCACAGGACATTTGCTCTTCTGTTCCTCCTGAACACATGCAAAGACCACCCTCACCAGACTCAGGTGTCTGACTAGATGTCACCTCAGCAGAGAGGCCTGCCCTGACCCGCTGGCCTAACCTTCGCCTTCCCACCCACACCAATGTATGTTTCTTTTGACACGTGTCACACTCATTTGTTCCTCGCCTCTGTTCTCAGCAGAATGCAAGCTCCCAGGTCTGACAGGGTGTTGGAGAGTGGGTGCCCGAGCGGGGACTGGGTGCAGGAAGAGTGACTGCAGGCTGGGATCTCCCCCCAGGAACACAAGGCTGGGAGGAGGTACGCGTGTCCTTTACCGCCACAGGCATCATGTTGGTGGCGTCCAGGGAGAAGCGTCTCTTTTCCTCCATGTCCTCCTCCGTCTCTCCGGGCTTTCCTTTCAGGATCAGAAGGATAGTCTTCAGCACAAGAGGGGCCACGCTGCCCTCGGAACCCGCCGCTTGCCACATCAGTATTAGAGTGCTGTGGACACAGAGGGCTGCGGCTTTAGGGGAAGCCCGCGTGGACCCGCCCCAGGTGGACTGGCATCCCGTTCTAGTGATCCCACGTGTGGTTATCCTCAAAAACAGAGGAAGAAGTGAAATAAGATCTTAAAAAACAAAAACAGTCTGCATGTCTGTGTGGTCATTTCTTACTGCTATTTAAATGTCCGCCAAGTTCATGTTCTCTGCACCCCAAACTCCGCTCCTCTAGCTCATGATCCCGTTAGTCCAGGAAGAGTGGCACACTTAAAGACTGGCATGGGGATACAAATGCGAATAAAATGTAGACGATTCTTCAACACCCTAAATAAAATAACTAAACAAATAAAAATAAAAACCGGAGCTCATTTGGCCAAATGTACCATAAAATTTTAATGGTGACACAGATGTGACTAGAGCCCTGGCTTCTTCAGTCCCCGAGCTCTGTTCCCTACACACTCAGCCGCTGTTCATGATTATTCCTACCTTTGCTCATCTTAAAAACTGCTGCTTATCTTTTTGCCGATATATTCCCGAGACCTTGTGGATCTATGCCGAGTTCTGATGCCGCTAGCTCAGTCTTCCTGGCTCCTACTTTGGGGCCTGGATTACGTGGATGTACCCACTCTGTGCAGCGGCCCTTGCCCTCAGGGCTCACACTGAGGACCCCGTGGACAGCCCGTCGCAGGCCTGTCTTGTTTTCTTGCATCTTGCTCATAACTTCTCTAGCTTGGCTCCAGGTCTGAGCCTTTTCCACCCGTCCTTGCTCACCAGTGCCTAAGACCTGGGCCAGGTGGCAGGTTTGCCTGGCTCTGCCCGCTCCCTGTGCCTCCCTGCTGGTCATCGGCACTGGAGTTGTCAGCAGGTTTTGCCCTCTTGGGTCTATTCCCCCACAAAGGCTCGAGGGCGGATGACACTGTGTGCACAGCGGTGCCTCACGCCTGAAGGGGGGGGGGGACACCGTGTCTCCCCGCGCTCTTTCCAGGAATGTAATGGATAGTGAGATATGCTGTGGGTTCAGCCTCCTAAAAACCAGCAATCTTTCAGTCAGGAAAAAAAAGTATATACTCTGTTCAGAACATTAAAAAAAAAACACTCTATGAATTTTTTCCCTCAAAAAAAAGAGTAAATTCATAAATGGGAAGAAAAGATCCTTCATCATTTTGAGAAGTTTGTTCCTGTGTGATCTGTAATAGAATATATTGAAAGCCTCAGATAATCGACATTTCTTGAGGTCCTACTGTGAACCAGGTATCCTACAAGGTTACAACTAATAGATATGATCTTATCTAAGTCTCACAATCATCCAACATGTTGTAAAGATAGATATCCTCAGAAATAAGGAACTGGCCTAACCATGATGGGTGGAGATTTGAGCCAAGTCCCTCTGACTGTGGAGTCTGGGAACAAACCTGGATGGGGGTAGGGGGGTCAGTGGGGGTCTCCTTACTCATCAGCGGGCACCGGGTAGTCCATGAGTTGAAAGATGACCTTCTTGGGTGAAGTGCGCGTCAGCAAGGTGGTGACCCGCAGCATAGAGTGCTTCATGCTGTGGGAGGGATCTTCACACAGCTTCTTATAAATGAAATTCACAATCTTAGACACCTGGAAGAGAAATTCCTCAGATCGACCCCAGTCTCCCACGGCAAGGCCACCTTTCAACTAAGGCATTGCTCCATGAAGAATTCAGAATGATCAGAGCAGCAGTGAACACACAAATACGCACCAGCAGAAAGTGTGTGTGATGTGTGTGACCACACAGTGCACTTCTGTAGAAGGGGGACCATCAGGAGAGGAGGATGGGCAGGGAGGGAGGAGGGGAGGTGCCGGGGCCGAAGTTGATCAAGTTACGCTGTGAGCCTGTAGGATGGCGCCACAGTGGGTCTCGCTCTTCTGTGTTGCTATGCAGTGATAATTTTAAAAAGCTGGGCATTCATGAATATTGGAGAAATGCCCATTTTTAGAAAATTTGTTTTGGGAGGCCAGACTTCATTATATAAGGCATACAAGCTTAATGATAGAAAAAAATATATATTATCTTAAAGAAGAAAGTCAAAACAATTGAGTAGAATAATGGTGGACATATTTATCTCAAAAATTGTTCTGAGAATTAAAGAACTGAATCTGCATATTGAGGGCACGAACTGGGACGAGAGGAATCAGCCAGAGTGCTGAACCCTGAGCCATAATCTCGCAAACTCTGTTCACAGGTTCCATGTTTGTTTTACTTCTCCTCCTTTTTTACCCATTCCTGAACAGGAGAGTCCCCGCTAGACCTGGAATGTGTCTGAAAGCAATGAAGTCTCGCATAGTGCAGAGCCCTCCCGTACCATGGGTGCTCCAAGCACCAGAGACCTACACCTTGTCTCCTCCAGGGACCTCCTCACTGTAGGCCCAGAGCTGCTGCTGCTTGGCCTCCTCCTGCTCTGATGCGGCTTAGCCCTAGAACAAGCCAGCCCCGGCCCTGGGTGCTCAACTCTGGGGTGATGATCTGTTTCAAACTCAGAGAAACACTCCATGTGTTAGACCCACGCAGAGCTCCTAAGGCCACACATCATTATGTGCCACTGGGGCGGGGGTGTATTTTTAACCCCCTAGGCTTGGTAGCCCAGTTGTCTGTGGGAGCTGGGGAAGGGTGATAAAGTCAGAGAACCCCATTTTTGTTCCGTTCTATGTGGTTAGTGGTTTACTGTAACAGAGGATGTTTGTTTCTGGCTTTCTGGTGGTGTTCTTTCTCTCCAGGGACTTGGAATGGCTTCATCTAGCCTCCCTTGGATGCTCTTTCCTCCTGTTAGAGGAGAACTCTGTGGAGCAGAGTGAGTGGGGTAGTCATTGTAGGAGCTCCTTGAAAAAAAAGTCCCTTGCTCTCTCTCCCTCTTGCAATCTTCCCTTGCCCTTCTGCCTGCCACCATGAGATGATGCCACAAGGAGGCCCTTGCTAGATGCAGGATCCTCAAGCTGGGACTTACCAGGCTCCAAAACTGTAAGAAATGAATCTCTATTTGTTTTGAATCATCCAGCCTCAGGGATTCTGATATAACTACACAAAGCAGACTTAGGCAGAAACCCATATATTCTTTCCATCTTTCTTTACTTATCAGCAAGGAGAGGATGTTAGACTATGTGAATGACAACAAGTAAAATAAAAGCAGCTGAATTAGTTTTGAGTAGTGTTTTTACTCATTTGGTAACAATGAAATGTATTTGTGTGTATATGCTATAAAATACAAATTGTTTTATTTTGGTAAATGGCATTTTGCAATATAGATGTGGATAGCAAAATTTATGTAATAGTTTAAAATTATTTAAAACTAAAATTGTTCTTTTTATTTAGAAAAACATCAAATTTGAACATCAACAAATAATGAATACTTGAGAGAGGGAGACCTCAG
This sequence comes from Spermophilus citellus, assembly GCF_964194105.1. Classification (NCBI taxonomy): domain Eukaryota; kingdom Metazoa; phylum Chordata; class Mammalia; order Rodentia; family Sciuridae; genus Spermophilus; species Spermophilus citellus. The sequence continues at coordinate 160,781,915 of NC_138187.1, forward strand.
AGGAACAGTGACCATCCTTGTGTGCTGACACACATAATGACACTGTACTCCCATGTGGCGAGGACACAGGTCCATCTTTCATTTTTCCTAGACTCTACAAACTATGCCAAGCTGAGGGTCCTTGAAAACTTGCCTTAAAGGCTGTGCAGATTTCAATTATGACTCTACTGTTATTGTTATTGAAAGATTTCTTTTAAAAAGATCAAATATGGCAAAATATTATAATTTAATAGGATTGATGGGTGGATATTCATTATCATATTCTCTAAAATTTTCTATATGGTGAAATATTCCATTTAAAAAAGCCTCATTTTAGTAAAGTGACAGAATGAAAAATGGCAAGGACTATAAACTGAGAGAAATAGATTTAGAGCAAAGTCAAAAAGTAGACTTGAGAGAATAAGCCCTCCCCGCCTTTGCTCACTGCTGAGTCTTACCATGGTGACCTTCTGGGAGTGATACTGCAGAGTCAGCTTCAGGATAGAGGCTGCCTCAGAGGCGATTTCAAAACTGGCTTCAGACAATTTCATCAGGAGGGTCCACACAAAGTCAGTCAGCAAGGAGGGCAGTAAAGTGTTTCCTACACTCTGCAACCAGAAGGAGAGTTGTGGCCTCAGACAGGAAAATGCTGAACTCAGACCCTGGGGGAAGCTCCAGGGCCAGACAGGGCCTCAAGACTTTCATGGGCCTCTGTAGGCTCTTCCTTTATTAAAAACTAACAGAAGTTATATTTTCTAATAGTGTCAGTATAAAGACGACTATAATCCAAGGGTAATTTTATTCGGTTTTGTGTTCTGATTTTAAAACAATTCTGCTGTCCAGGTATTGTGGACATCTTTAGCTTTGGAAATGAGTTTGCTAAGGTCAGAAACAAGTACAGTCAGCAGATGCAGGAGGAGGTGGGCAAGAAATCAAGGTGACTCAAATGTGCACATCAACAACTAGGAAGAGAGAGAGGGTCTGTCGGCCCACCACTGAGGTCAAAGAACGACTACGCAAACAACCCTCTTCTAAAGTCAGAGGAATATCCAAGGACCAAAAAATTAGAATACAATTGTATGATTATGGACCAAGGAAAGATGAATGAACTCTTTTCTCCTTGTCCTTTACATGAGAAAAATCACATTCTTCCAAGTTCAGAAGGTACCCAGTCCCACCAGTAAAGCTTTTCTGTATCGTCCACAGGACTGAGGTCTGAGTGAGAATGTGCTGAGAGCCATTGCCAAGTAGGAATGACGCATGGCCATCACCGAAAACCCCCCTGGGTGCCTGCTTCAAGTGTGGCAAGGAGGGACATTGGGCCAGGGCATGCCCCGCACCATGCACTCCGCATACCCCATGCCCTAAATGTCAACAACAAGGTCATTGGGGCTCTGACTGTCCTAGATCCCATAGGAGGGAACCCTCCATCCTTCTGGGCATGGCAATCAATTGACGGTGCCTTGGGTCCTTGTCCCTGGCCGTAACAATCAATAGACAGAAACCCAGGGTGCAGATTCAGGTGGATAGGTGCAAGGTTGACTTTCTCCTTGACACCAGAGCTACCTTCTCAGTCCTGACAGAATTCTGGGGGCAAAGAGTTGCAACTTCTTAGCAAGGAGTGCCATCCACCTCTCCTATTGTCGGGGTAGGAGGAAAGACCATCTATCCAAGAAAGACTCCCCTATTACTCTGTTCCATTGGCAACTTCTCATTCTCTCAGACATTCCTAGTTATGCCCCAATGTCAAGTTCCTTTGCTTGGCTGAAATATTCTCTCTAAATTCAATACAACAATCAACATACAGGCTCCTGGCATCAGTCAGGCCCCAGAATCGGCCTGTTCATTTTTTCTGGCCCTTTTGGAAGAAAATTGGCCATTCTGCTCCACTTGTGAGGCTGACTTGAAATACCATACTAACCTAGTTGACCTGATTGTATGGGATACCCACACCCCCACACCATTTCCTGAATATTCAGGACCTTCTTAGCAAGGGGTACCTCCGTCCTGCTCATTCCCCTTACTCCCATACTAGCGGTAAAAAAGCCCTACCTACGACTCATCAACACTTCTGTTAGGCCCATAAAGTTCTTCTGGGCCTACAACATACATTCTTTGGTTCCCAACCCATACACCCTGCTGTCTCAGATCCTCCACACTGCCACCCACTTCTCGGTCATAGATTTAGAGGATATCTTTTTGCCTTTAACTTGGACTGTCCTGCCTCAGGGACTTCGAGATAGTCCACACCTATTTAGACAAACCTTGGCCTCCGACCTCCAATCTTTTCACCCCCAGTGCCCCGAATCCCCCCTCTTACAATTTATTGATTATCATCTGGAAAATCTCTTTGCCCACCTGCAGGGAGGAAAGCACCCCACCACAGCCTTTAGGCTATGGTGGCCCTCAGGTATTCCTTCCTTGGGCAGATTCAAAAATCCTAGTCCTCTCACCTTAAGACTCGGCCAATAGAGGGATGCTTACCCACCCCTTCCTCTCCCTTCTTTCTGGCCCTGGGAGTATCCAGCCTCTCCAGGAGGGGTCCCGAAAAGCCTTGGCCAAGGTCTCCCACTGCTCCGTCTCCATCCAGGACAAGAGCTTCGACTGTCAGGATTCGGTGACGACTAATCTCTGCAGCTCGAACCTGCCACTTAGGCACTCCTGATTTTTTGGCTCTAGCGGGGACACCCCTTTTGCCAATGAATCAGTTTCCTCCTTCTCTGCGTTCTCTTCCCTCCTCCTTACATGGGTAATGTGTCCTCTCTGCCGGTCGACTCTCCCCTACAATGCCTCTTGGATCAAATATAGCACCCAGGCCTGGCCCACTTATCCCTTAGACAACCAAAGCAGATGGCCCCTTTTTGGGTCCCTGGATCCCTCCATTCTAAGGGATCTCTTCCAGGCTTTCTTTTTCCTCTGATCCAATCCTGCTCTCTGCCCCTTTTGCGAACAAATTCTTCTAGCCCATCCAAAGGGCGCTCAATAGATGACAGAGTTCTCCTACTTAATTTCTTGGCCTTAAAGGGAAATCGGGCCTCTCCACAAAAGGCCCAAATAGCATGTTTCTAGGGTTCTCTATCTTTCAAGGGAAATTGTGTCTATACCTACACCAAAGACCAAAGATGACTCTCCTTTTTGGGTTTGGCTGGGTACTTCAGGGCCTGGATTACTTTTGAATTTCTCCCTCCTCACCAGGCCACTATATAATCTGGCCAAGGGCCCCCCAAATGAACCCCTACTCTCAGCGGGAGGGAAGCCCTTTAAAAAGGCCCTCCTCTGGGCACCTGCCCTGCATCTCCCTGACCTCTCCCAATACTTCACCCTCTATGTAAAAACAGGGACAAAGTCTGGGCATTCTGTGTCAGGAATATGGCCCCACACTTGCACCAGTGGCCTACCTATCCAAACAGTTCGACCCCACCATCAGGGGCTGGCCCCCATGCCTCAGAGCCCTAGCAGCAGCCCATGACCTCCAGAAAGAAGCACACAAGCTTACCTTTGGCTCCCCGCTAACCATCTCATCTCCTCACCATCTGAAGAATGTCCTCACTTACAAGGGGCTACAGTCACTTCCTCCTTCCAGGGTCCTATCCCTCCTTGTCTCTCCTTGAAAATACCTCCACCTCTTTTCTGCCCTGCTCTCCATTAAACCCTGCCTCCCTCCTCCCATCTTCTCCCTCACAAGATCCCGTCCACAAATGCCTGGAGGTATTAGAGACAATTTTACCCTGCCCTGCCACCATTTCTGGGGACCCCTGCCCTACCTCGTCTGGTTCTCAGATGGTAGCTCCTTTATACACGAAGGGGTTAGAGTGGAGGGGTATGCTGTCATTTCCCTCTCATCCATCATAGAGGCAAACCTCTCCCACCCAATACCACCAACCAACAAGCTGAACTCATAGCTGCCACAAGGGCATGCGAGCTAGCGGAGGGAAAAACCCTCTCCCTATATAATACGTCTTCCATATCCTGATCTCCCATGCAGCCATTTGGAAAGAAAGGGGCTATTGACCACCAGAGGGACAGTCATTAATTCCACACTTATTTCTGGCCTACTACGAGCCTCCAGGCTGTCTTCCCAACTGGGAATAATCCATTTCAAGGCCCCAAACTGACTCCTCCCTTTCTACTATGGGGAATTCCAAGGCCGATCAAGTGGCTTGATCAGCCCCCTACAGAGCTTTACCTCCTCTCTGCTACTCTTGGTTACCACAAGGGATTGGCCCGAAGATCCCCAACAGTTAACTCTTCCAGTTCCTCACTCTCTATTTCATTCTAGTCCACAGAGTCTCACTACTTTCCTTCACTCCTTTTTCACCCTTTCCCCACGTGATAAGACCCTCCTACAACAGATCACTTCCGCTTGTCAGATCTGCCAGAGAACCAATACCAATACTCCATTAAACCTTTCCCTTCTCTTCAGGCCCACGGCCATACCCCGGCTGCAGACTGGCAGATTGATTTCACCAACATTCCCCAAATCAAAAACATAAAATATCTTCTTGTATTGGTAGATATTTTTTTGGGATGGGTTGAAGCCTTTCCCACTTCCAATAAACGGGCCTCTGATGTAGTTGATCTATTGCTTACTCACATAATCCCCCGTTCCGGGATGCCCACTTCTATCCAATCAGACAATGGCCCAGAATTCACCTCGCAGGTAACTCAGGGACTGGCTCACGCGCTATCACTCCCTTGGCATTTCCATTGCCCTTACCCCCCCCCCCCCAGGCTTCTGGAAAGGTTGAAAGGACCAATCGGTCCCTTAAAGAGACCCTCACCAAGCTCACCATGGAATTAAGCCTGGACTGGGTAGAGGTGCTCCCTTGGCTTTATTGCGCATTAGGGCCTTGCCAAAGAAGCCTGTTAATCTCTCACCTTAGGAAGTCATGTATGGCCATCCCCTCGTTCCTCACGGATTGCCTACAGAACCCCTACCCATCTCCGAAACCTATACCCTGCCCCTCCTCTACCATCTACGCTCTGAACTCTGGTGCTATCAAGTCTGGCTCCTTCCTGACCCCAGTCTCTCTCAAAACCCTACCTCTTTAACACCTTGTCAACTTGTTCACTATTGCCCACTTGGGGAAAAGCCCCCTCTAAAGCCAAATGGGAGGGTCCTGCTCATGATTATGTGCACTCCCTTGGCAGCCAAACTCAAACTACCTAATAACCAACTTACCCCATGGATTCATATTTCCAGACTTAAGCCCGGCACTCCTACGCCTTCATCAGAAGAGCCAATCATCACCTGTCATTAAGTACTCTTGTCAATGCTCCCACTCATTTCTGGCCTCTCTTGGCTCCTCTCTTCACCCTATGTCTGGAGATTCAAGGCAAGTGACCCTAAGGGCTCCCTCCAGCCAGACCCCCTTTTCTTCCTTTCAGACCCCCCTTACTTGCTTGGATCTGGCCAGTAGTGGGACTGTTGTGTGTTGTCCTTCTGACAAAGCACTTAGGTGTCCAGAGCATGGTGACCCCTGAATAAGTGTGATCATAAGAGAGCACTTTACCAGTTGCCTTCTGGGCCTACGGAGGAACATGTGTGTTTTGTTTGCCCTCCCAGTTTCGTAAGAATTTCAAGTATCAGTATTTAAAGTTGAGGTGTTTTACATAAAACCTGGAGAGAGCTGACTGCTCTCAAAGGGAAATATGGTAAAAATGAACCACTGTCCTCCCTTGGCTGCCTTCGAGAAAGGCGAAGAGAGAAGCAAGCTGGTACACCCAGGTAGGAGAAAGTTTGAAGAGCAGCCTTAATAGAGAGGGGCGGGAGCTAGATTGGACTAGGAATGAAGAGTGGAATTGAGGGTGTTAGGTGCAGGTCAGGCTGGTCTGCAGGTCACGCCAAACAAAGTTAGCTGCAGAATGACCTGGCCTCTCAAACCCTCTGTCTGGTTCTATATCACCTGTTTGCTTCAAGCCCAAATGCCCAAGCCCCCACTCAAGGCTGAACACTTAACACCCTTTGTGCCAACAAGACAGCTTGCAGACCCAGAGATCCCATTAGATTTGGGCTATAAAAACTCCCTGTGCCTGTTCCTTCCCTTTATCATAAAGTTCATTCAGACTCAGGTGGGTAAAAAATTTCTAATCAAGCTTTTACCAGCCTCTCCTCAGGAATGACCAACTCCTGGCTGCTGATGGTACCTCCAGTCGAGACCTATGCCCAATGGACTGACGTCATCAGGGATCTGTGGTGGCAAGGAACCTTCGTTGATCTGGTTCCTGTTATACGGGTCCTTTCTGCTCTCCTGTGGGGGCTCCCTACTTCCCTCCTGTTCTCCCATCTCAGCAGGAAGCAGCCAGAATGAGTCTACGCACACTCTCATTTAATAACAAAGAGGGAGGAATGTTGGGAGTCACCCTGGCTCCAAAGACTAACTTCCCCATCCCCCAAAAAGAGCCATCCAATGGTGAGCCCTGCTAGGCTCACATGATCCTGCCATCCAATGGGGAGCCCTGCTGGCTCACCTGATCCTTACCTACCAATCAGACTAGCCTTGCTGGTTCGCCTGATCCTTACCCTCCAATCAAAAAGCACCCCATGCCAACTGTCAAACCACCCCTGGCTCTATAAATATGCAGAGCTGTTCCTCAATAAACGGGCATTTGCTCCAACGACAAGCCTTGTTCGTTCTTTCACTACCTGTTGTAACAGTTGCATGATATGCTGGGGACTTGACATCCCACCACTTGTCATTTATTTATCCATGCTGGACGTACACTTCAGAGCACAGGCTTTTGCCAAGAACCTCTTCTTGTAAACTGATGAACTGTTTTGAATTATTTCCTTTCCACAAATTCCATGAGTTTTTTTTTCTTTATAAGACAGTGTCCTCTTTTACAAACTGTTACTATATAAAAGGAGGGAGCCTTTGTCTGTGAACAGCCTTCATGTTTTCAATGCAATCTTCCCATTTTAATGGTGTTTTGCTTCAGTGCCTTGAGCTCACACCTGGCTGTGATGCTCCTATTTGTGATCTTTGGATTTTGACTGTGGTCCTCTCAGTCTCCTTGCTACAACTTTGGATTCTATGAACCCACCTACTGGTCTTCTTGTTCCAACCTTGAATGCTCCAAACTCACCTATTCCACCTTCTTGGGAAAGTCCCTACCTACTGCTCCTGCACTCACGGCCAGCATCGAACTTGCTTTGGTCTCAACTGGGAACTGAAAAATAGGTCACACACACAAGGACCCAGGGTACCCCAACCAAAGAATTCCAAATCTGGTAGACATTAAATACAGAAAAGAGAGGACTCCAGGGTGGACGTTGTGATAGCAACTCTCATAAGCCACTTGCAAGAGGCCCCGAGGAAGCTCCCAGCCCCAGCCTCACTAGCCCAATCATGGAGTTAGGGTTTTAACTCTAGGGCACCAGGGGGATGGCAGGGTGGATGAGAATGGTTTGCTGACAAACCTACACAGATGCCTTGTTTCTTCATGAAAGTGACCAACTTCATGGTCAACCAGGCTTGCAATAGTTGTGGGATTGTGAGTAGGAAAATCCCTTGATTTTGGAAAGATGTGCCACCCTGTATATGCATATTTAAGCTGTCTTTGTAATGTATTTACTATGTCACGTTAGATGCATTGCTTCAGCATATCTTCAGCCTCCCACCATTCCAACCAGGGGAGGAGGAACTTCAGCCAGGGGAGTAGAAACTGCTTATGTCTCTAGTTTTAGAAACTCTAGGCCCTTCTTCCCCAGAAGACCAGCTAGCCTGAAGGGCCACCCCTGGAGTTTTTCTGAGTGACTGGCTCCAAGTGTCTGTCCATTTGAGAGCCCAGTCTGTACCCAGCTATTTTTTAGCCAAACAAAAAACAGTATAACTAGGAAACATTCATCTTATTTGCATTTATAACCATTAAAATATGTATCAAATAAATATTTGTTATTAGAAAATGCTACAAAGTGCTATACTTGAGAATAATAGACTTAATTCTTCTTGATAGGAATAAAAGTCAGGAAACCAAGTGCTCTGTATATCATTTACCTAAGTGGGCTGATGGTACCTGAGCAATCTTAAGTTTGTCTCGTTGTAAGGTCTTGGGTTGGATTTCCACTTGAGGAACAGCAGTCAGGTGGCAATAACTTCCAAGTGCTTTATAATTTATAGGTGAATTTTTTTCAAGGTCTGTTGTATTAAGGAAAAGAGTTTAAAGTTTCTACTTGATCGTAAACTATGATATATTGATCATATATTGACATATGCTATTTAAAGATCACAACTTTGATGATATTGCTCTTTCCAATTTTCTTTTCCTCCCCAGTTCTATAGAGCTAGTCTTCTGAATATGTAACTCTATGCCCATAGCTATGGCTCATAAAATATTATAATGGCACTGACCCAGAATGTATAAAGTATTTAAAATAAGCTATGTGAAAAATGAAGGACATAAATAATTTTTAGAGATTGACCAGATATCAGATGCATTTAGGCCATCAAATGTGATGTTCAGTGACTGGAAGAAGCTATTTCTAAGTTGCAGGGTTTGCTGATCAGAGAGTTAACTAACTTGGAGGTACTTTGAAAAGGTCTGAGGAGTGGTGCCCCAGGAAAGCCAGGCTCTCAAGGGGAGGTCCAGGTACAGATGTCCTTACTTCCAGGAAGATGTGTTTTTAAGGATTTCACTCCATAAATAGCTTTATGGAGCTGTAATTGACATATACTATTTAAAGTGCACAACTTTGTAAGTTTTTGCACATGCGTACCCCCACAAACCCATTTCCACAGTTGAGAAATGAGCACATCTGTTGCCTCCAGGTTTCTGCATGTATTTCCCATCATCTCACACCTGCTTCCCTACCTTTCTCCAGATTCCCAAGCCACCGCTCATCTGCCTTCTGCCATGTGCCTTCAGTTAAGTTTGCAATTCCTAATTTTTTATAAGTGAAGTCATATAGTCCCTACCCTTTTTTCCACATTTTTATTAGTGCATTATAGTTGTACATAATGATGGGAGTCTACCCTTTTTGATGGATTCCTTTTACTCGGCAAAATGATCGAAATTCACCCATGTTGTTGCATGAACCCACGGCTCCCTCCCGTCATTTCAGCTTTAGACATCCCACTGGGTGTGTAGTAATGGTTTTGAGTTTTGTTTCTTTAACGACTCTATATTGAACATCACCTGATGTGCTTCTTTGCCAAAATGACCATTCAAATATATTATGTTTTCAGATTGTTTGTCTTTTTTTCTCACTGAGTTTTGAGGGTTCTTTGTGAATTCTGGATATGAGTCTTGTATCTGATATGTAATTTTCAAGGATCTTCTCCCTGTCTGTGGCTTAGTGACTAAGAGCGCCTGTCAAAGAGCGGAGATGCTTAATTTTTCTTTTTTTTTCATTGATGCATCATTTTTTTGTATTTTATATAAAAGGTCTTGAGCTAACCCCGAACCCAAAGATTTCTTACAGTTTTTACATCTGGCTCAATCATACATTATAAATTACATTTTAAAATTGTCATTTTTCATGTATTAACCTATTTTAATTGACACATAGTAACCCCACACATTTCTGGGGTGCACTGTAACACCTCTGGAGAGGTGTGTAGTGATCAGATCAGGGTGTGCGGGCCACTTACAGCACCATGGTGAATACAAGTTGCCACAGTGCACATCCCCGTCTTGTCCCAAAGCTTTCATGGAGTTCCTTCAGGGTTGCCCTCCTGGGTATGATGTAGTTTTAGGATTTTCAGACACGCTGTATTAGGTGAAGAGAGTTCTACTTTATTCTTAATCACTTTTTAAAAAAAAATAAGGAATGGATGATAGACTTCATCAAATGCTCTTTGTCTACTAAAATGACGACATGGTTTTATTTTTCCTTTGTTTATGTGGATTTCAAATTGATTGATTTCAAATGAGAAGCTGAGTGCACTACTGGGATAAATTCCACATAGTCATGATGGTTTTCTTTTATGTATTATTGTATTTGATTTGCTAAACTTGGGAATTTTTTGCATCCATGTACATGAGAGGCATTTGTTAGTTTTTTTTTCTCCTCACTATCTTTGGTTTTATTATCAGAATTATACTGGCATCAGAGAAAGAGCCAGGAAAAGCCAGGCTTTTTTTTTTCTATTTGTATATAATGGGTATAGAAATGGCATGATTTCTTTCTTAAACTTTTATAAGATAATTTCTGACTGGAGTTTTTTCTTTGTGGGTCTGGTGTTTTCTTTGCAAAAAGGCTGTAACTACGAATTGAGTTTTGTTGATAGACACAGGGGCATTCAGTGATCCCCACAAGTAGCTTTCGTGGTTTGTATCTTTTAGTTGATTTTTCTGTTTTCCCTAAGTTGTCAAATGTATTGGCATGAAGTTGTTTATAATGTCCCCTGTGATTCTTCTAATATCCAGAGAGTCTCCAGCAACGTCATTTCTGTTATCCCTAACATTGTTCACTTGTGTCTTCTCCCTTTTGGTCCCCATGGTCTTCTCAAAGAATCTGCTGCTGGTTTCATTGTTTGATGATCTTTCTTGGTCAATTTCTGCTTTCCATTATGTGAATTTTAATCTCATCTTCATTCTTTCCCTTCTGCTGCTTCCTGTGGTTGTGTTGGCTCCTCTTTCTCCAGTTTTACGAAGTAGAATCTGAGATCATTGATGCTCCTCCTTTCTCAGGCAGGTCATCCTGTGAATTTCTCTCTTTATACTCCTTCACCTGCATCCCACAGATTTTGAAATTTTGAAAATTTGAACTTAATGTAGTTGAAAATACTTTTCATTTTCCTTTCTCCATCCTGTGGGTTATTTAGAAGTATGTTATCCAATTTTTAAACATTTTGGGTTTTCCAGAATATCTTTTTGATTTTTATTTAAAATTGAACTCCATTTAATTATAATAATTAATTTCTTGATGTTTATCATCTAAATATCATCTATTTTGGAAAATGTTCTGTTTAACAAAAGCACTAAAAAATGTTCTTATTTTTATGATTGGTGGAGTGTTCTATAAATGTTGATCCTTATAGATTTTTTTGGTGTGATTATGAATTGTTGAGAGTTTGATATTGAATACCCTAACTGCAATTGAATATTTCTTTACAATTCTTTTGTTTACATTTTGATTTCTTAGAACAATGTATTTTTGCTTTTAGGTATGTAAGTGTTTCGGACTATTATGTCTACGTAATTACTCCTTTGTCATTATTAAATGACTCTCATTTTCTCTAGAAGCATCCTTTGTTTTGATTCATAGCTGCAATCCTGTTTTCTTTTGATTAAAGTTAGCATGTTGTATAATTTTCCAACTTTAACTTTTAACTTATTTGTGCCTTAATGTTTAAAGTGGGTTTCTTGTAGGTAGCACTTATTTGAGTCTTGCTTTTTATTCAATCTGACAATCTCTGTCTTTTCATTTGGGATATTTAGAATATTTACATTTATTGTAATGTGGTTAAATTGTTCCCTTAACTATTTATTTTTATTTTTCTCATCTGTTCTTTTTCTACATCCCCCTTTGCCTTCTTTTGGATTAAGTATTTCTTATAATCTCATTTTATTTCTATTTTTGGTTCATTATATAAGTCTTTGTTATGTTAGAAGTTGCTTTAGAGTTTATACAATACATTTTCACCATATCACAGTTTACTTGTGTGATATTTCATGACTTTGTGCATACAGGGAACTTAAAACTGTATTCAAAAGTTTTTCCCCTTCAAGTCTTTGTGCTAATGTTGTCATACATTTTTATTTTTTGTGTGATCAACAGTTGATTTTTGTATTCAACACTTGATTATCAAAGAAACTTAAATAACAAAGATATTTTAAATATTTATTTATATAGCTACAATTTCCCATTCATTTTTTTTCCTTCAGTTAGATCTAAAATTTTATCTGGTATCATTTTTTTTCCTTGAAGGATTCCTTTAACATTTCTTGAGGTGCAGAACTGAATTCTATCACAATGCATTCTAAAATGCATATCTAAAATCTTTATTTCACTTTGAATTTTGGACAATATTTTTGCTGCCTATGAGATTCTGACAGCTTTTGTTTTTCTGTTCTTTATGATGTTGCTTCATTGCCTTTGGCTTACATTGTTTCTAGTAAGGAATCTGTGGCATGTGATGTGTCTTTTTTCTCTGGTTTCTTCTCAGATTTCCTGTTTATCATTTGTTGTAAGCAATTTAATTATCATGTACCTTGATGCTGTCTTCTTCATCTTTCTCAAGCTATATTGAGCTATTTGTATCTATGAGTATGTAGCTTTTACCAAATTTGGAAAATTTCTATTATTCTTTAGTTATTTTTCTGTCTCACTTTTTCATATTTAGGGACTCAGATTAGACATGTGTTAGGTTGACTATAATAGTCTCACACCTCACTGAAGCTCTTTTCATTTTTTTCATTCTTTTTATTTCTGTTTCATTTTTGCTAATTACTATGTTAATAAGCTCACTAATCTTTTTGCAGTGTTAATATATATAATAACATATGCTTATATTTATAGAAACAACATATATATACATACATGTATATACATATGTGGGTATGTATATATTTAATTGTCATGTCATATATATATGTTGCTTCTTATCTGAGGGTAATTTTATCCTCTGACATTACATCCCTGATGGAGAGACAGAGGATTCTAAAAATATTTTAACGCTTTGTTCTGAGCTATAGTTAGTTTGCTTGGAAATATTTTGGTATTTTCCAGTCTGGCATTTACACTGTGTTAGGCCAACCATTACAGCATTTATTTTCATTTTGGACTGAGTTTTCCCCACCAACGAAGGAAGAGTCTTCTAGGAATTCTAGCTGATGACCCACTAGAGGGAAAGAAAATAGGTCTTTATTTTTCAAGTCCACTAGGAACCTCTCTCCTTCCCACCCAGCCCTGCCTCCGTCTGGCCTTCCTATCCCACATCAACACCCTACGCTTCCCTAAGCGCAGTACTTTACAGATGTTGAAGAACCAACTATACCACACTAGAATTTCTTGACAATGCCAGGAAGATTTTTTAAAATCACATTTTAGAAAGTGAAGCTATAGATCTAGAGATGGGATGTAGAAATTCCCAGACATTCTGTCTTCCTGGGACTCCCCAGGAGAATTATTAGGGGCCGATTCTTAATAACTTCAGCAGGTGGGATGAGCCCTTCTTACCGTTCTGCCACCTGGCGATGCAGAGCAGGTGGTGCAGTCCCACGGAGGCCTGGTTCATGATGTCATTTTCAGCATGACAACACAGGAGAGACAGCTCTGCGGCCAGGACACCCAGACACGGGGCGTCCACGCTCGTCTAATGAGAAGGGAGGGAGAGAATCGTTGGTTATGCCCAGTCAACACTGAATGTCTGCATCCGAGACTCTCATTTACAGAACAGGTTTCAAGGATAAGCCTCAGAGTTTTAAAAACCTGTCCTCAAATCCTCTGTTGCTGTGAAAGGAAGACAAGAAAATGCCGTCCTGTGTTAGTTACATGAGCACAGAGGGGGACGTTCATGACCGAAAGAGCCCGGGAAAGTGCTGGACAAGAGTGCTCAGCGGAGGTTAGCTTCCACTCCATGACTAGGGAGCGGCTGGCAGGGAGCAGATCCCCGGGACAGTCAGACTCTTGGAAGCTCCCTTTTCCGGTGTGAAATGCTTTAGGTGACTCAGAGTCACTGGGGAAATGTGATGTCATTCCTCCTGGAGTTGCTCGGATTCTTCCCAGAGAAAGTCATGTTTTAAAAACTCAAACTTTCTTCAAAGCTGTTGCCATAACGTTAGTTCATGCCTTGCCCCAACAAGCTCTTTGACACACAAGCTCCACCAACTCTTGAAATCTGTGATTTTTTAAAATGATTTTTTTGCATTTTTTATTATGGCAAATTTATACATGATATGAAATTTGCCATTTTGGCCATTTTAAAGTGAATAATTTAGTTGGCAGTAAGTACCCTGCTAATGCTGTGCAACCCTTGCCATTACCTCATTCCAGAACTTTCCATCGCCTCAGGTAGAAGCCCTCTGCCATGAAGCAGTGACTGATGGTCCCCCTCCTGGCCTGGCAGCCGCGTGTCCCTCAGGGTTCGCCTGTTGCCTAGTACACACACAGGGGATCGTATAACACACAGCCTTCTCTTGGGTCGGCTTCTTTTACTTAGTATGAGGTGTTCACGCTTTGGCCATGGGGAAGTGTATCACACCCACACTTGACAGGGTAACGTGCCTTTGTATGACGACGTCAGGTTTGTTGGTCCATCTGTCTGTCGATGGGCATTTGGGCTTTTGGGTTGTTTCTCTTCTTGGCAATTTGAATTTTGCTGCAGTAAACACTTATGAACAAGTTTTTGTTGAACATCTGTCTTACGTTTTTTTGGGGGTGGGTGTTGTGCCTAGCAGGATTGCTTGGCCACGTGGTAATTTGGTGTTGAACTTGTTGAAGAACCCTTTCCCTGTTCTCTGCACTTTCATTCGTATTGTGATCAGTAATTCCTTTAAGGATTTTAGTGCTTGGTCTTCAAGTGATCTTAAAAATTGAAAATCAACAATATGGTCTTGTGACTAAGTAATGTTGTTCAACGCATAGTTCACGCTCAGGTTAGTTATATTTCATTTTGGCATTTACATGTGCCTTCTCCGCTCTTTTTTGAAAATAAATTCTCATCTGTGTCTTGAATTATCTGCTTTTGATAGTCATTTTTCCCCCCTCTTTATTTGCCTTTGCAGGTCTTTTAATTGAAGGGTTTTCTCAAATGTCTGGCAAATTTTGATGTCTCTTCATATTTGAGGACAAAGTGCCTCTTGGTGGGGCTTTCTCTGTAGCAAGGCTTGCCAGTGGTGTACCTTGCTTCACGGTGGCTGGGAGTGGAGGCTGGGGTCCTCCTTCAGTGTTTAAACAAAATGCATGATTCTTCTATCAGAGAACTTAACAATGGTTTTTGTGTTAGTCAGTTCTTCATCACTGTGACTAAGATACCTGATGAGAACAACTTAGGGGAGAAGAAAATTATGGGATTCACAGTTTCAGAGGTTTCCATCCAGGGTCAGTCGACTCCATTTCTCTGGGCCAGAGGCAATGTTGGAATAGTGGGGCAGAGGGAAGCTTCTCTGCTGGAAAGGGAGTTGGGCATGGGGGCAGGGACAGACACAGTCCCCGGGCCTTGCCCCCAGGGTCCTCCCCTGCCTGCAGTTACCACTGCATTCAGCTGCGCACAGGCGAATCCAGCAAATGGATTAGCCCCCTGCTGAGGTCAGAGCCCTGATGAGAGTCTTGACCACCTCTGAACCTCGCTGCCCTGGGGTCACGCTATCAAACCACAGAAGATTTGGGGGAAAAAAGAAAGAAAGAAAGACAGAAGAAGGCAGCTCTCAAATTCCGTCTGCTGATGAACTCCTTGTGCATCCAGGGGAAGGGGACTCTGAGCCTTCTGATTGTGCTGATTGAGCTTTCAGGACTCTCAGTTGATGGGCCTGCACTCAGCCCTCCCTTGACCCCTCGCTTCACGCCCTCCCTTCTTCATTGCTTGGGATTTTGCAGCTCCAGACCCCACCCTCGTGGTCATGGGTTCCTGCTTTGGCTCCGTGGACAGACTTTTCTATTCCCGTCTTTCTCTCCTCTGTCTTCCAAAGTTTGCTGGCATTGCTAGCCCACTGAAAAGCCTTCACCAAGCCTCTTTGTGGATGTGACTTTAGACTTTAAAACTTTCTGTTACTATCACTTCGTGAGGACTCTGGAGGGAGAGGAGATGAATACACAGGGACCACCTGTGTATTATTTAATTGGGACTCTTCCATCCATTTCTAAATGCTAATGTGCCAAAGGAGCACAGGTAGGAGCATTCTCTGTGAATGCAACAAGACGATGTGCTTAGCTCACACTTCTCTTCCTGTTGAAAGCTGATACTTCACTTAAAGGGATGAATAACCTTTGAGTGCAGGAGTTTCTCTACCCTGATGGGCACATGGGTTATGTGAGGGGAATTATCCCTTTAATAACATATTTCTGACAAAATACAATGATAATCAGAAGTCTTTGCTAGGACAGGAGCCTCTGAGGCTGAACAGGACCTAGGCAGGATGATTTATGAAGAAAATGTTTTTTTCCATTGTATGGATAGCATGAGAGGACAGAATAGGTAGCTGTTTAATTAGAGCAGAACAAAATTTAATTGTCTGTTTTATGTCAGACATAGTGATACAGAGGCCAGGCCTGTGGAAGCTCAGCTTTAAATCATTTACAATATTTTTGAGATTGTTTTGTCCTATAATCCCCTCATCCAATAATCTCACTGAATTAATTATTTTGTTATTTTATTTAAATTTTTTTAATTGTAGGTGGACACAATACCTTTATTGTTATTTATTTTATATTTATGTGGTACTGAGGATCGAACCCAGGGCCTCACTCATGCTAAGCAAGCACTGTACCTCTGAACCACGATCCAAGCCCCAGAATTAATTATTTTCAGAAGACATTAATAAGAAAGCTTCCTTAATGAAGTTTATACTTCCATGACTGTGGTGAGCTGGCTGAGTCTAGCTGTTTCAATGTTCTGAAAAATGCTGATGTACTTCCACCTGGTGGCACTTGGCGAACACTGCAGAGCAGAGTGGCAGATAATCCCACCCGGTCTTTCATACAAACCTGTTAAAGCAAGAAATCCTCAAATAATGTATGAGAGTCTTCTGCTACACACCTGAATTTACACATTTGATTTCTTGTGGATGGAGAGAGGTCTGGGTTCAGGGGCAACCCAACTAGTAATGGAAAGACCAGGGGTGCTAAGCTCTTGATACAAAGCCCCACCTGCTGCCTAAGCCCATGCTAGGATGCAGGCATCCAAATGCAGAGAGAGTCAGGTAAATAGCCCTCTTCACATAGTTGGCATCAAATACTTGCTAAGTGCATATTGTCCCAGGAGCTGTGCAGAGAACAGACTTGAGTGGTACTTAATCCCAAGCCTCACTTGCAAGGTTTTCCATGCTGAGCCTTCTAGATATTTGTATAGAACCCCAGGCCATTTTAGAAGTGAGGGTGTTGGGGGGCAGGGCTGCCTTCCCAAATCAAAGAATCAAGATTAGACAAGCCCCTGAATCTCTCTTTGGGTGCTAAAATAGGGGATCACACGATGAAAACACTGTGGACGGTGCTCCCCTGTATAAGTAAATTCTAACATGTTCCCAGCTGGCTTTAAACAAAGTCATAACAATTCAGCTATTTTAAAGGCTGGTCTAGACATTTTTGTTTTGCTATGTCTGGGGTTTATACAAGTACGAGAAAATGGACACGAGGAGCATCCCAAATGTTTATTTCCAACTCCCTTTACACGTAACTACTCCTGAAATGATTCAAGTCATCAGAAAAACTGTTAGTAGAGTATATTTTAAAATCCCTGTAGCATGAGTTGGGAAACAGACTGAATGTACAGTATCCACAAGAGAGAAACGTTATTACATTATTTTTGTCCAATGTGACATTTTGATATATGCACACACTGTTAAACGATTAGATCAAGCTAACCAGTGTAATCCATCTTTTCACATATCATTTTTTTATGGTGAGAACATTTTAAGATCTTTTTTTTTTGCAATTTTCAAGTACAAAATGCATTATGATTAACCATAGTCAACGTGCTATACATTATTAGAGCTCCAAAAGTTATTCATCCATCTAACTGAAGCTTCAGACCATTTAATGAACACGTCTTGCATTCCTCCACCCCCACTGCCTCCAGCTCCTGGCGACCACTGTTCCACTCTGTGTGATGAGTTTGACTCCCTCAGGGTGTGTGTGTGAGGACAGCAGGCAGGGATTGTCTGTCCATGCTGTGCCTAGCCGAGTTCATGCCATATAGTGTCCTCTGGGGTCCGTTGTATTTTTTGCAATGACGGAATTTTCTTCTTTATTATGACTAAGAGTACTTGGGGGATGGGTGGGTGGGTGGGTAGTGCCCCAAACCCTTGTGGCCTTTATCCATTCTTCCATTAGTGGGCATTAGGTCGATTCTACATCTTGGCTATTGTTGATAAAGGATAAGTAACTCTTATGTCAAAACCAAAAGAAGAGCTTTGTAAACCAGACCTTTCCAAAAATAAATAATAACTTTATACATTTGAATATAGGCATATAAGATAGAAAGATAGATAGATAGACAGATAGATAGATAGATAGATCATGTTGATTAAAGAAAGTAAGATAGATCCTGTTGATTAAAGAAAGTAGTGGTAGCAATGTGCTCAGATGAGGCCCTTTCTGAGAATAAATGATTATGTAAGTCTAGAAGACCCTGGCATTTAGGAAGGTGTGGGAGATGGGCATTCTTATATCACAGGAACACAGATTGGAGGACAGTGGTACATTCCTAAACTCGGACCTCCCCCACGTCTATCTAGCCATTGCCTCCCTAAGATGAACTAAGTACATACAGATTTGCATGAACATAACCAATTTTTACTGTTTGAAGTTGAAAAACACCATTGGACTCATCAATGGAAAAGTAGTTCAGTGGACTGTAATATTCAAGAAAGCACAGACTATGTTTGAAAGAATAAGATTATGCTGCTGCATATATTAATATGAAAATATGAGCAGGGCATGTTGTCCAGTGAAGAAAGCAAGTTGCAGCACTTGATGTAACTTCTTTAAAGAAGCAGGAGGTCATCCATGTGTGCATGCGTGCACACAAGGATGTAGACAAAGAAAGCGGTTTGGGTGGACACATGTCACACCAACAGGCTGGGAATGTGGGTGGAGAGGAAAGGAAAGGAAGACTTATGCTCCAAGAATTGCTTGTAAAAATTTAAAATAGATAATGATTTGTGGGGAGCCATTCTAACACCATTCTGACACGTGATTGGGTGACTCCCGTTAAGGGCCTGAGGCACTCTGGCTGTGTCGGAGTTATCCCGACCCTTTCCTGATGAGAGAGCCCATCCGTGTGGGGGTGTGCGTAACCACTGACCCTGGAGACCCAATCACTGACCCTGACCTTGGAGTACAGCCCCCCCTCAACCTTCATTGGATGGAATTCTCCCCTGAATCTCTTGTTTCCCCCAAATAAAAGGCTGATCCCCGGCGTGTTCGCTCTCTCTCTCTCCTGCTAGCCCAGAGTAATCCTTGCTGCCCTGCTGAGCGGCTGGAGGCAGGGAAACAGGGAGACCGAGCGAGCCGTCTCGGACCTAGCATTAAAATAAGGTACTGTCTGTGTGTTTTATTTTGATCTCTTCTAACTAACTGAATGCCAGAACCTCATTAATGAAACCACTGCGCAGGCCGCGTGGTAGAATTGGCGCCCAAGAGGGGGGCATTCTGAATTAGTTAGATTGAGTGGGAGCGCGCGCTAAAAAGATTAAGGGAAAGAAATAAAGAGAAAGGAAGATAAGGAAATAGAAATAAAAAAATAAAGGAAAGTAAGGAATAAAGAATAAAGAAAAGGAAGAGGTGACATTTGGGTCACAAAAGTAATAAAGAGGATAAAGAAAATAAGAAATAAGATAAGAGAAAGGAAAAAATGACATTTGAGTCACAAAAGTACCAGGAAATATTGAAGGAAAGAGACGTTAATTTACTTAAAATGGGAAATTCTACTTCTTCGGATAAGGAAATGTATCTAACTATTTTAGACAGTATAATTAATCAGAAAGGAAAACAGATAAAGAAAACTCAGTTATTGCAATTCTTAAAGATTGTAGGTGAATATTGTCCTTGGTTTTGTGACCAAGAGTCTCCAAATTTACTTACTTGGGAGAAATTAGGAAGAAAGTTACAGAGAGTTTGTCTTTCTACTGAAATACCTGAAGACCTTATAAAAGCCATTCAAGGAGCTGTTAAGTCTATTCAAATGGAAAATCAGCCTGAGGCTAAGTTAATTACCTTTCCCTTGAGAACAAAAGCACTAGGGACCAAGGTTAGAAATGTGAACTTAGACTCGCAGCCCCATGCGGAGGATTCAAACGGCGCGGATCAACCCGCTTTCCCGCCGCCGCCGGCATTTCCTCCTGGCGGGAGCCCGGGAATTCCAGGGACGGTCGCACAGTGTGACGTCACTAGCGGCGCCGACCAGGACAGTCCGCGATTTTTACCGGAGCAGAGACATGGATCACAGACAGTTTTCTTAGGACCTTCAGAGACAGTTGAATTAGATCCTGAAACGGGACCAACACAAATCCCTACTGGGATTTTCGGGCCGCTTCCTGAAAATACTGTAGGTTTAATTTTGGGGCGTAATAATTTAAAGGGAGCTATTGAAGTAATACCTGGTGTGATAGATTCAAAATTTAAAGGGCAATTATATGTCACTGTAAGATCCAATTATGCCCTAAGACTCACCCCAAAGGATATTTTTGCTCAATTAATATTATTGCCTTGTGTCTCAGAAAGGCACCTGCCGGCAGATTCAGTTTCTAAACCGCCGGACAGAGTATATTGGTCCCAGTTAGTGCGACAAGAACGCCCTTTATTAAAACTTAGAATTAATAATAAAAATTTCCTAGGAATAATTGACACAGGGGCTGATAGTTCAATATTGTCCAGCCGATTTTGGCCCAGGCAGTGGCCTCTGCATACAGCCTCAGCTAATCTAGAAGGAATAGGAAAAATTTCACAGCCTGCTCAAAGTGCCAACTATCTCCGTTGGGAAGATTCTGATGGGAACAGTGGAATATTTAAGCCTTATGTGTTAGAGTCTTTACCAGCTAATCTATGGGGAAAAGATATACTAGCCAAAATGGGACTGCTACTAGTCACCCCAAATTCTATAAGGTCAGTTGAAGAAATTAATCAGAGGTATTTTCCTGGAGATGATAGGGAAAACTTTCAGGAAGAATATCTGTTTACAAGCCAGTCTACACGGCAAGGATTAGTAAATACTTCAGGACAAAATTTTTATTAGGGGCACTGAGTACTTCCCCGATCCTTAAAACAGCTGAAAAAATTACATGGCTCACAGAAGAGCCTATTTGGATTTCTCAGTGGCCCATCTCAGGGGAAAAGCTTAAAATAATTCATAGATTAGTTGAAGAACAACTTCAAGCTGGTCATATTGAACCAACACTTAGCCCTTGGAATACACCTATTTTTGTTATTAAGAAAAAGTCAGGAAATTGGAGATTATTACAGGATTTAAGGGCAATAAACCAGGCAATTCGGCCTATGGGATCATTACAGCCAGGACTTCCCTCCCCCACAGCCATTCCTTTAGATTACAGCTTGATGGTAATAGATTTAAAAGACTGTTTTTTTCTCTATAAGGTTACATCCTGAAGATTGTGAAAAATTTGCTTTCACTGTCCCAGCAGTTAATTTTAAGGAACCTGTTAAAAGATACTGCTGGAAAGTCCTTCCTCAGGGAATGCGTAATAGCCCTACCCTGTGTCAAAAATATGTTGATCAGGCAATAGATCCCATTAGAAATAGCTTCCCTGATGCATACATTATTCATTTTATGGATGATATATTATTGGCCCATGCTAATTCAGAAGTACTTTCAGAAATTTTTACTCAGTTAGAGACCTCACTTACAACATTGGGTTTAAGTATAGCTCCTCAAAAAATTCAAAAGGTATCTCCTTTTCAATATCTAGGTCAGATAATTCAAGGGAGTACAATCCGTCCTCAAAATCTTCAGATAAGAGTTAAGGAGTTACGTACCCTTAATGATTTTCAAAAACTATTAGGAGATATTAACTGGCTAAGACCATCCTTAAAGTTAACTACTTCTGAGTTAAGTCCTTTATTTCAGATATTACAAGGAAATCCTTCTCCAACCTCTCCACGTCAACTAACTTTGGAGGCCAAAGCAGCATTAAGGAAAGTGGAAATTGCAATTAAAAATGCACAGCTTACTAGAATAGATCCTAAAGAAATACTGTATTTATTAATATTTCCAACTGAACATACCCCAACAGGAGCCATATGGCAAAAATTAGGAGTTATTGAATGGATTTACTTATCTCATTCCCCTCAAAAGACATTAATTCCCTTTCATGATTCTACAGCTCAATTAGTGATTAAGGGTAGAACTAGGATTTTACAATTAATTGGATCTGAGCCTGATATCATAATTATTCCATTTTCTGTTCAACAGACTAATTGGCTTTTTCAAACTTCTAGTTCATGGCAGATAGCTTTTGCAGATTTCCCTGGCCAGATAGATAGCCATTATCCTCGTGATAAGATTGTACAATTTGCATCATTAACATCACTTATTTTTCCAAAGATTGTATGTTCCCATCCAATAGAGGGAGCTTTATCGGTGTTCACAGATGGTTCCAGCTCTGGTAAGGCAGGTTTCTTCAGCCGTGTTCACACAGAGGTAATACAAACTTCTTATACTTCAGCTCAAAGGGCAGAACTTCAAGCCCTGATTTTGGCCTTAGATTATTTTTCAAATGAGCCTATTAATATCTATTCTGACAGCTTATATGCAGTCAGAGTTACCAAAAATATTGAAACCTCAGTTATTGGGTTTACTTCATCACAGGAGTTATTTGAATTATTTCATAATTTACAAAAGACAGTGCTAATGAGGAAGTACCCATATTTTATTGGACATATCCGAGCACATTCTAGCCTCCCTGGACCTTTGGTTGCAGGTAATGATAATATTGATAAATTAGTAGCTTTTTGTCAACAGATGTCTTCATATGACTGTGCCCTAGCTTCCCATTCCTTGCATCATCAAAATGCTTCTAGCTTACGTAAAAAATTTAGTATTACCAGAGAACAGGCTCGTCAGATTGTAAGCCAATGCCCTAAGTGTGTTATTTACACTCCATCTCTGCCATCAGGGGTAAATCCCCGTGGTTTAAAACCAAATCAAATATGGCAAATGGATGTAACTCATATTCCTCAATTTGGTAAGCAATGTTATGTGCATGTCATAGTGGACACTTATTCTAGATTTATTTTTGCCACAGCACGTACTAAGGAAAATACTCAACATGTAATTTCTCATTGCTTAGCAGCTTTTTCCGTTTTAGGGTGTCCTATGCAGATTAAAACAGATAATGCTCCAGCTTATGTAAGCTCTGCTTTTCAACAATTTTGCCAAGAGTTTCAAATTAATCATAAAACAGGAATTCCTTATAACCCCCAAGGTCAAGCCATTGTAGAACGAGCTCATTTATCTATTAAACTTCAATTACAAAAATTAAAAAGGGGGAATAAGATAATGACTCCCCAAAATAGCCTTAATCATGCCTTATTTGTTTTAAATTTTTTAAACTGTGACACAGAAGGTCACACAGCTGCTGAGAGACAAATGTCTCCCTCGGTGACAGGCCCTTTAGGCAGAGTTCTGTGGAAAGATTTACAGACTGGTCAGTGGAAGGGCCCAGATCCGGTAATATCATGGGGCCGAGGGCATGCTTGTATTTTTCCAGAAGGTGCTTTTCGTCCTATCTGGGTGCCTGAACGTGCTATCAGACATGGAGGAAATAGAACCCAGACTCAAGCGACTGAAGATAGACACGGAGGAGCCACAACCCAGAAGGAGGAGATATCGGAAAAAGATGAAGAAAGACCAGATTGAACCAGCCGAGAAGCTGATTTCATGGAAAGATGTGAAGAAATTGACAACCCAGGCTTCCCAAATACTTCGACGCCTAGGAAAGAACAGGACACCAGTCTTGATGGTAGCGACAGTAATTGCCCTACTGGGCTGTCAGGTAAAAGGGAATCAAGTAGACACTTATTGGACTTATTTCCCAGATCCACCCCTGGTACACCCAGCTGTGTGGACTGGAGAATCTATTCCAGTATTTACTAATGACTCATTTATGATGGGAGGATTTACAGATGCTCATATTACTCCCAATCATGTGACTAGATTTAATTATTCTGGCTACAGTGCCCAATTACCTTTATGTTGGTCACATGATAAACATGCTGGCTGTCTAAAAGTATCATTTGAAGAAAAGACAGCGATTGGTAAACCTAGACTGACAAATAATTCTATTTATGGAGACTTAAAACCTAATACTAGATCAGTAATTAAGATGGGACTTTCCCATAACAAGCCAGTCATTTCTGCAAAACCTCCACCGGTACCCCACTGTCCAAATAGTTCTATAATTGAAATTGACACCTTTCCTAAATGGATGGATTGTGTAAATACCTTTCCTGTACAACATAAGGTGTCTAAAGCTAGTGGGTATATTTTAGACTGGTCTCCAAAAATTGATAAGAGACAATTACGAAGAAATTCTGCTATGACACCTACAGGATTTGTTAGTAATATTTTGACTTATAGTGAAGGAGGCATTCAAAGAGATATTTGGCGTTTAATTGCTGCCTCAGAATATTTACATTTTACAGACAAACCTTTACCAAAATTTGTCGGCAAGAACTGTAAAGAGGGATCTTGCTATGGCCTAAGAGCCTATGTCCAATCTCCTTATGTTTTAATTATTGGAAATGTAAAAGTTAGATGGATAGGTGATAGATATTTTGTTACTTGTAATAAGTGCAACCTAACCAATTGTATTTCTAGGTATAATGGAGGAAAAGGAGTGCTGATACTTCATCAGCCCTCTTTTGTTTTATTACCTGCTAATATTTCAGAGCCATGGTATGCTGATGCTGGTTTACAAGTCCTGCAGCAAATTCATGCCCAGCTAACAAGACCTAAACGTGCTATTGGAGTCATAATTGTTGGTGTCTTAGCACTGGTCTCATTTATTGCCTCAACCGTCTCTGCATCTCTGACATTGTCTCAGAATATTCAGCATGCAAAATTTCTTAATAATTTAGCTCAAAATACTTCCAAGGCTCTGCGTAATCAAGTAAATATTGATGAAAGGATTGAGACTAAGTTAAACGCCTTAGAGGCGACTGTTATTAACATTGGTAATGAACTTTCAGCCTTAAAATTTAAGGAAAGGCTTAAATGCCATGCTAATTATAAGTATGTATGTGTTACAGCTGCCAAGTACAATACTTCTCTCTGGGATTGGGAGAAGGTTAAAAACCATTTATTAGGCATTTGGCAAAATAGTAATAATAGCTTGGATATTCTGGAACTTCATCACCATATCCAAGACATTCAAAATAATAGAGCTGATTTTTCAGATCCTTCTTCTTTGGCTAACCAAATATTGAAGGAGTTAAATGGATTCAACCCTGGAAATATTCTTAAACACTCCGCTTGGTACATTATTGGATTATTCTCTTTGCTGTTAATTCTCTTTTGTATTGTAACTATAGGATGGCGAGTCCTCCAATCAAGAATCCGGGGACTCCAGAGAGTGAACCGCCGCCTCATTGTTAAGAATAAAAAGGGGGAATATGTGGGGAGCCATTCTAACACCATTCTGACACGTGATTGGGTGACTCCCGTTAAGGGCCTGAGGCACTCTGGCTGTGTCGGAGTTATCCCGACCCTTTCCTGATGAGAGAGCCCATCCGTGTGGGGGTGTGCGTAACCACTGACCCTGGAGACCCAATCACTGACCCTGACCTTGGAGTACAGCCCCCCCTCAACCTTCATTGGATGGAATTCTCCCCTGAATCTCTTGTTTCCCCCAAATAAAAGGCTGATCCCCGGCGTGTTCGCTCTCTCTCTCTCCTGCTAGCCCAGAGTAATCCTTGCTGCCCTGCTGAGCGGCTGGAGGCAGGGAAACAGGGAGACCGAGCCGTCTCGGACCTAGCATTAAAATAAGGTACTGTCTGTGTGTTTTATTTTGATCTCTTCTAACTAACTGAATGCCAGAACCTCATTAATGAAACCACTGCGCAGGCCGCGTGGTAGAATGATTCACAAATATTTTTGGAAAATAAAGGGAGAACATAAAGAGGAAGATAAGGGTGGAAAATAATATTCATTATGGTCCATAGAGGAGAATCCAGAGAGTCAGCAAAACCTGGTACCAACATGCTCATGCTGTTTCTCTAATAATGCTTCTTTACCAGTTTTTGAGAAATTCTGCTCCCATGACTTAAAGCCATGCAGAATGTTGACTCCTTTCCAGATACTGCAGAGTGCAAACCCAGTAATACCAAGCAGACACCCAGCACCCTCAAGACCTCAGACATGGCAAACAGCACCCTGGAAAGCAGTCTTCAGAACCGGGCCATTGTTCATTGTGTGACTTACATCTCCTAGGACTTTCTTAGATGCAAAGCATAACACCCTGCTGATGATCGTCAGTGCTTCCTCTTGCAGGTACAAAC
Source organism: Spermophilus citellus (assembly GCF_964194105.1). Taxonomy (NCBI): domain Eukaryota; kingdom Metazoa; phylum Chordata; class Mammalia; order Rodentia; family Sciuridae; genus Spermophilus; species Spermophilus citellus. Next base: position 160,808,007 of record NC_138187.1, read on the forward strand.
GCTCTTCTTTCACCCACAAAACCATTTCCTGTTGGAATAACAAGAGCCATCTTAGAACCATGGAATTTCCATTTCCTAAGGAGCCCTCCTTCTAATCACCAGTTTGGGGGTCCCATGGTCTTTTGATTAATCCACGCTTGACCTATGGTTATCTTAAAAAAAAAAATGGACAACAAACAGCCAGTGTACTACTTCATCTACTATGGTGACTACATGTGGTTTTTATTTTACTTAATTCTATTCAACAAGTGACTAATAAACACTGTAGCAGTCCTTCTGTCAGGTATCGTGAAAGTTCGGCATAGGTATGTACGTGGTCATCAGCTGCTCTACGTACAAATATTCCTTTTTTTTTTAGGTACAAATATTCTAATTAAAAAGAATATGGACTCTGATCTCTGGCTTTAAAAGAGAACTGAAATGTTATCTGATCAGAAATGTTATCTTTTCTTATCTTCATGGATACCAATTCCTCTGCAAATTCACCATCCAGAAATGTTCTGATCCTTGGTTAGAGAATACATCAGTGGAGGCAGTTTAGTTAGAAAATTGTTGCTAATTTTTATTCAAATCTGTCTTTTAGTACCTTCTCTTGGTTCTAAATCCCAAGAGCAGGGATGCATTTCTCCCTGGGAAGGGAATAGACTGCACATGCTAATGAGCCCTAGCAGACTTCTTAGGCCACCTGTTGGAGGCCACTGTACTTCTGCCAATGGTTGGCCAATCTGTTCCTCTTCACCTCTGCCAAGCGGCACACTGTTCTGAAGTCCATTTCCTAAGGCAGAAGAGTTTCTAAATCTCAGAGGGGTCACACTCTGCCTTCTCTGGGAGTGAGGTTTCAGCTCTTTTTGAGGATCAGGGAGTTCCCAGACATAATGAACCTCCCAAGTTGTGGTGGCTTTGCCACAATAGCATTGCTTCTGTTCTTTTTCTCCAAAATGGAAGAAATAATAGTAGCTTCTTCATGGGATGATTTGAGGGATTACAATATGTACTCACATCCTCAGTACCCAACATGAAATGCTCAATAAGAGGAAGCAGAGAGCAGCCTGGGGCAGTTCGCAGGACATGCAGGGGGAGGGGAATGATAATCACTTAGGAGAATAACATTTCAAATGCACAGAAATATTTGGCTCCAATTCAGCACAAATTAGCTCATCCATTTTTACTTTCCTTCACATTCTTTCTTGTCTTCAAGGATACCAATCTGTCTTCTTTACTTTGGTTTGCACAACTCATGGATGTTTCTGGTAGGGTAAGTCAATGTATTCCCAGTATTTTTAGACAGCTGACTCCTGACACCACCATATTAGGAATGCAAAATTTAAGAACCTAAAACATCCAGTGCAGTCTTCTCTGCCTGGGACATGAATCATGCGGTGAGGTCTGTGGACAATAGGGGTTCTACTTGTACAACTATACTAGGCTCTGCCCTCACAGGAACTCTCTGCAGTGGTCTGCTACTGGGACAAGTCTCTTCCTGGCTGTGACATCTTTTGAAATCTAAGTAGAGGCCGCCATGCTTCTGCATTGGTGGCATGAGGCACACAGCTCATGCATTCTGTGTACCTGCAGAGTTAGCACTGTGCATGCTGCCAAGGCTCATGGTTTGGAACTCCCAGAGCAGTGGGTGGAGCCACACCTGAGCCTCCCTGAGTCATGGTCAAAGCAGGCAAGGGGTGCTGTGCTGAAGGAAATTCAGGGCCAAGTCACCAGCTGGTACAGAGGAGAAAATACTGAGGTTCTATGGGTACCTCTCTTGAAACCTTGCCCTTAAGGTCCTAGCTTACCTCTGAAATGCCTTCAAGGTCACTCCCCCATTGTATTGATGACCAGAACCTGGTTTTCATGCATGTTTAACTCTTGAGCATATGGTCCCTTAGCAACATGTACCCTTAATGTTCTCTCTCAGGCTTTTTTTTTTTTCTTAAATTCTTTACATGGTCAGGCCAAGAGTTCCCCAGATCTTTTCATTCTGCATTTCCTTGATTATAAATTTCACCTTTAAGTCCCTTTTCTCTTTTCTCATTTTACTGCAAGCCATCAAAAGAAGCCATGGGGCACCTTGAGCTCTATGCTAAGTGGAGATTTCTTCTCTCAGGTGTCCTCATTCATCATTAAGTTCTGCCTTCCAAAAAGTCCTAGAATGCAGACATGGTTCCTCCAAGTTCTCTGCAACTGTGTAGCAAGGGTGACCTTCACTCCTGTTTCCAATGTCTTGTGCCTCATTTCTCTCTGAGGCCTCCTGAGAATGGCCTGCATTCTGATCACAGCCACTTATGTTTTCCCTGAGAAGACTGAGGCTTTCCCTACGGCTCTTGTCTTCTACTGGCTCCTCAGCACAATGGTCTTTAATGCTCCATTCACACCATCTGGCTCTTCCAGCCTCATTACCCAGTTCCAGAACAGTTTTCACATCTTACATAAGAATTTACCAAATACATACAGTATTGTATCTGGGTGTCCTGAGTTCTCCCCATAAACTGAAGGTAAAAAAAAGGAGTGAGGTGGCTATGTGGATAAAGTCTCACCCAAGACCAAGCCACAAATTGCTTCTTTAGCTTAGAGATAAATTGCATTGTGTAGCAATGCTGAGAAAAAATAGTCTTTAGGTATTGGTTAGAGGGACAGTCTCTCTTCTTGCCATTAATTTTGTCTATTAGACCAAGTGTGTTTTTAGGACAGAATATCTGAGGCTGGGTGATTTATAAATATAATAGAGATATTTCGTTTTTACAGTACTGGAGGCTGGAAGTCCACCAGTATCTTCAAGGAGTCCTCATCAACTGAGGGACATTTTGCTGCATCACTGCAGAGAGAAGAAGGGGAAGAAAGCCCCTAGGAAAGAGGAGGGGCGGGGGCAAATTCATCATTTACCGAGGACCCACTTCCATGATAATGACATTCATCCAGTCATGAGGGAAGAGTCCTCACAACCTAGTCAACTCGTAAAGGTCTCACCGTGCAATACTGTTGCATTGGGATTAAGATCTTGACAGATGGACTTTGGGGGACATTAGAGGACATATCGAAGCCACAGAATATGGTATGCATAAGGCCAGAGGATCTGTTGAGTTGCCTCACCCCAGAACTGATGGAAGTGAAATGTCCTTCACTGGGAGTGGGTGTCACGCTGTGGTCCACCGTCCTGTGGACCTGGAGGCAGTTGAGGCCAATGCTGGTCTCTGCTATCCCAGCCTGTGTTCACCCACAGTCACCACATCAGACTTGCCTCCTCAGATGGCCATTGATGGCTCCTCCCCAAATTGATTTCTACACTTCTATAACTCAAATAAAGGGAATGGTTTTGTTTCGTGAGTAACTTCACTCCACAAGAACCAAATTCCAGTCACCAAATACTAGAAGTATATATAAATATGATAAATTAGAAGTCAGTGAACTAGAGTGAGCTCTTTATATTTATGACAAACAAAACTGCTTATTTCCTCTTACCCTTAGGATCTGTAGCTTGTAGAGGTCTTTAGACACTAAGATCAGAAGAGTGTCCTCAAATAAGTGTAAAATATTTTGATATAAACTCTGAAATACAAAAATAATATCACATAACCAGCCAGCAGTCTTACAAAAGAATTTACCAAATACATACAGTATTGCATCTGGGTGTCCTGAGTTCTCCACATAAACTGAAGGTAAAAAAAGGAGTGAGGTGGCTATGTGGATAAAGTCTCACCCAAGACTAAGCCACAAATGGCTTCTTTAGCTTAGAGATAAATTGCATTGTGTAGCAATGCTGAGAAAATAGAGACCTCAGGTGTTCCTAACCTTATGATGGGACTCTACTTATTTTCATCTTTCTCTGCTTCTATTGTTTTTTTTGGGGGGGGGGCAATACTTTTCATTAAACTCTTTGCCCTTGTGAAACCAGTTTTGACCAAAAATACCTTCACTGTTTCTATAATCCCTATATAATCCACTAAATCCCATGGGTCACAGAATTCACGAGGAGTTTAGGGGTGTAGGTTAGTGCTGAAGAATTCCATTATATGTAAGTAGGGGAGAAGAAAACAAAGACTGAAACCTTCCAAGATGCATTCTCAGCTCCACTGTGGTGCAGAGCAAAGTCTCAACACAAGTGAAGGAAGAAGGGTCTCACCTCCTGGTCCTCGAGGTCCTCATTGCCAATCCCCAGTGCTCTCAACTTTCCAAAGTTTGGTAGGGCTAATAGCATTCTAAAGGATGTTTCAGTTACATTCAGCTGAGTTTCATACTGCAGTACGGGATCCACAAAGCTGACAAGAAAAAAGGTCTAACTATTAAATGGGTGAGATTTCAAATGCAATTTAAATTTATGGACTTTTTTTCTTAATGATGAGAGAGGGTATACGAGAAAGTAAAACCCAGATGATAGATGGATCTTAAATATTCTCTTAGCAATGATGCCTTAAACATTAAGGAATCAATTTATTCATAAATATAATCTACATTAAGTTATTTAGAAATTGGAACATCTTTCTCCATGAACTCAATAATGTGAAGACCGAGCCCATAAACCCACACTGAGGTTTGAGATCATTTAACTGTATGGTGCCACTATTTCCTAGTCAATGATACCATGTTTTTTTATATTTTAATATTTTTGATACGGGCATGCATCTTTTAAGGTAACAGCAAAGGAAAACTGCCCATCCTCAATTAGAAAGACCATCTGCTTATCCATGTGATATAGAAAGATTGGGGAGAGCATAAGAAAAAAGAGTTGCTAAATCAGGATGATGGAATTTTGAGTCAATTTTTATTTCTCACAATTATTAATTTTTAAAAAATATGCCATTTCAAAGATATTCAATTAGTGAAATCAGAGAGTGTCACGTTACCTAGAGTTGATGGCCAGGACCATGGACTGATGACACAGCAGGCCCGCAAAGGCATTCCATAGTTCATTAATTGCATTCTCCTAGGTACCATGAAAAACACGAGCAATTACAAACAAGACAACATCCTGTGTGGTCCCTGCTGCACCAAGCCAAGGCACCAAAACAGACTAAAAAGTCATCCCAAGAGTTTGTAGAAGTATCGAGACTAGAAAAACTATAACTTCATCTCCCACTAGTGTTTTGGCCTAAATGGTGGTCTGTACAGCCAACCACTGTGCTTTTACAGTGAGCATTTGCAGATAGTAGTATTTTTTGGGGTGTGCTCTTTACCAGGTGTGCTCTCACATACTTCTGTAACTGTCAAGTGCAATCTACAGGTGTAGTGTCTACCTATAAAAATGCCAGCATGGCAACTTAAGACAGGCCTTCCTGAAGGATGACCACTGTTGAGAGCCACAGCCAAAGGGGCCCCAGCAAACTTCCAAATGCCAGCAAACTTCCAGCTGCCGGCTGATGATTGGCTCACAGCAGCCCCAGCAACATCTAGCTGATTGGCTCCTCTGCGGTGATGTTCATTGGGCTGTTTCCCTGCCCTTCAGACTGCCAGCTGATGATTGGCTCACAGCGGCCCCAGCAACATCTAGCTGATTGGCTCCTCTGCAGTGATGTTCATTGGGCTGTTTCCCTGCCCTTCAGATTGCCAGCTGATGATTGGCTCACAGCGGCCCCAGCAACATCTAGCTGATTGGCTCCTCCACGGAGCTGCTCATTAGGGGACTTCTTTGGCTCCGCCCACGCGACCCAGCCAATCAGCCTCAAGAGCAGGAGGATTGTGGGAGGTGGTGAGGTGTGTGGGGGTGAGAGGCTTGGGGAAGCCGGTGGTGGCAGTTGGGCTCTGAGGGTTTTTCCTGAGGAGCTGTTTTGTTTGGCGTTTGTAGTTCTAAAAATAAAGTTAGTTTCTTTTGACAAGTGGCTCCTGAATTGTGCCCAGCCAGATTGCGGCATTTGGTGGCTCGCACGGGGAGAGACTGAGGGTAAGTAAACTGCTCGCCCCTGAGGGCAGGGCGAGAGGATGGGTAGCCATTCTAAGTTTCCTCTTTTGTTTTGCTTCATTTTTGTTTTAAGTTGCCTGTCCCTGGAGATGAGTGAGACGGAAGAAAAACCGCTCACATTTGAGGAAAAACTATTTGCGTCTGAGGAACAGATAGGGAGAAAGGACGGATGGACATTTCAGGAGGATAGAAAGGCTGATATAATGAATTATTGTTCCATTTTTATTGCATTCTGTCTCGGTTTTGTTTGGTGTCATCTTGTTGGGTTGTATTATAGTAGAAATACGGGATCAGAAATTAGTAAAAAACAAACCGAAAGACTGTTAAGTAAATTATTACAGGAAGGAGGCTTCCCAGTAAAATCAAGAGCAGTCAGGGCATACGTTGATATAATACAAAAATGTAGCCCATGGCTTTTTAAGGAGGAGTTGTTAGATATATCACAATGGAACCATCATGGTGAAGATTTAAAAAGAATAGAAAAGAACAACCCAGGGACTCTGCCAGTTGGCACATTGCCATTGTGGACGTTCGTATCTGGTTTGCTTAGTCCAAAGCCTTCAGTTCAGACAAAGGTAGAGGAAGGAGAAGACATATTGATTCAAGTAAAAGAGAAGGTCTCTCAAGTTAGTCAGAAAGAGGGAAAGATTCAAGTAAAAGAGAAGGTCTTTCGAGCTAGTGAGACAGAGGAAGGAAGTTTAGAGCAGAAAAAGCCATCAGGGGAAAAGTTACAACAGGAGACTGCTAATAACACCTTTCTATCAGAGAGCATAAGTGTCCAACCAACAGCACCACCTCTACAGGAGACTGCTACTAACAGCATTCTATCACCAGAGGGCATAAGTGTCCATTCAACAGTGCCACCTCCATATGCTAGGAGACTCCCAACCCCCGCAGTTGATAGTTGGGATCCTGAGACAGGATCTCAAGTATGCCCTGTATTTGAGGTAGGAGGGCAGCAAATTTACCAGGGTTTAAATTTCAAAACAGTGAAGGAGCTAAAAGAGGCTGTAACAACCTATGGTCCTCAAGCACCCTTCACTGTAAGCTTGGTCGAATCCATTACCAACTTAAACATGACGCCAGCAGATTGGGCTAATATTTGTAAAGCTGTGCTAAATGGAGGACAATACCTGTTATGGAAGGTTGCCAATGAGGAATTTTGCAAGGAGATGGCTAGGCGAAATGTAGCAGCTGGTTATCCTCAGAGAAATCTAGATATGTTGTTAGGAAAGGGACCTTATGAGGATCGGCAGCAACAAATTGCATATGATCCTGGTGTATATTTACAAATTGCTGTAGATGCAGTTAAGGCATGGAAGACTTTAAAAGGACATGGAGGTTTACAAGGTCAATTATCTAAGATAATACAAGGAGCTAATGAACCTTACGCTGAATTTGTAGATAGGCTTATTCAAACAGCTACCAGAGTTTTTGGGAATACAGAACAAGCAATGCCATTAATAAAACAACTGGCTTATGACCAAGTGGAACGTTGGTGCAGAGATATCATTAGACCATGGAAACAGGAAGATTTAAACATGTATATTAAATTATGTAGAGACATTAATGAACAAGAGCAAGTCATGGCAGCTGCAGTAAAACAGGCTTTAGATGCCAGAGACAATAATGAACAAGGGCAAATTGTGGCAGCTGCAGTAAAACAGGCTTTATATGCCAGGCCAAGAACATGCTACAATTGTCATCAAACAGGACATTTTAAAAGGAATTGCCCCATAGGAGGAGGGTTTAACAAAACTAGGTATCAAAGGAGTAGAATACCGGGTATTTGCCCACAATGCCATAGAGGGAGACATTGGGCTAATGAATGCCGTTCTCAAACCACCATAGAGAGTACTCCATTACATTGGGCTAATGAATGCCGTTCTCAAACCACCATAGAGGGTACTCCATTATCAAAAAACGAACAAGGACCAAGTGTTTATCCACGATATCGTGGAGAAAGGCATCGGGCTCCGTTGCCAAAAAATGAACAGGGGGCCCCAATGCTCTGGGGCCCCAAACCACAAATATATGGAGCACTGGAGGAACCCAGCAATCCCATCAGGGTAGTGACCAGGACACATTGTCCATCAGATCCCTCATCAGACAAACCAGAGGGAGCACAGGGTTGGACATCTGTGCCTCCGCCAGATCAGTACTAACTCCAGAGATGGGAGTTCAAATCATTCCCACAGGGGTAAAAGGTCCTCTTCCCAAAGGAACAGTAGGCTTATTATTGGGACGCAGCTCTTCTACTCTAAAAGGACTTTTGATAAGTCCTGGGGTAATTGATCCCGATTATGAAGGTGAAATAAAAATTATAGCCAGTTCTCCAAAGGGTATATCAGTAATTTCACCAGGAAATAGAATAGCACAGTTACTAATAATACCAAGCCTACATAATAAATTTTCCAGTCATGCTGTAGAAAGAGGTTCCAAGGGATTAGGCTCCACAGGTGTAGATTGGGCTATGCTTTCTTTAAATTTAGATTCTCGCCCCATGCTAAAACTAAATATTCAAGGACATGAATTTAATGGGCTACTTGATACAGGTGCAGACCTTAGCATCATCTCTCGTCAAGAATGGCCAAAACATTGGCCATTACAACAAGCCACTCAAACGCTTCGAGGCCTAGGAGTGGCAACTAATCCCGATAGAAGCACAATGGTATTAGATTGGAAGGATCCTGAAGGATGTGAAGGAACTATACAACCATATGTATTGGATCATCTTCCCGTAAATTTATGGGGATGAGATGTCTTAGATCAATTAGGTTTGACATTAACAAATAACATCAATCAAAATGCACCCACTATTATGGCTAGACAAGGTTTTAGGAAAGGAAAAAGATTAGAAAAACAAGAACAAGGTATAGAAGCACCAATACAAATAGATCAAGGAACAGAGAGACATGGGTTGGATTTTCACAAAGGGCCACTGAGACAATAAAAATTACATGGAAATCAGAAAGACCAGTATGGGTTCCTCAGTGGCCCTTAACTAAAGAAAAGATACAAGTAGCCCATGATCTGGTCAAACAACAATTAGCAGAGGGACATATACAACCTTCCGTATCTCCCCATAATACTCCCATTTTTGTCATCAAAAAGAAATCTGGTAAATGGAGATTATTGCAAGATTTAAGAGCCATTAATAATGAGATGGTTATTATGGGACCTGCTCAATCGGGGATTCCCCAATTGTCTGCTTTGCCAAAAACCTGGTATGTTTTAGTTATAGATATTAAAGATTGTTTTTTTTTTTCAATTCCAGTTCATTCTGAGGATAGTCCACGTTTTGCATTTACTATCCCTGCACTGAATCATGAAGGTCCTGATCAGAGATATGAATGGAAAGTACTCCCTCAAGGGATGGCTAACAGCCCAACTATGTGTCAAATTTATGTTAACAAAGTAATCCAGCCACTTAGAAATCAAAATCCTGAACTACAAATATTTCACTATATGGATGATGTATTATTAGCACACAAAGCTAAAAACACATTGCTGGAATGTTATGCCACACTTACAAACTTATTAAAAAATTATAATCTAGAGATAGGAATATATAAAGTACAATTAAATTTTCCAATTAATTATTTAGGAGTTCTATTATCCTCCACCATGGTCCGTCCACCAAAAATTCAAATACGAGTCGGTCAACTCAAATCACTTAATGACTTTCAAAAGTTATTAGGAGACATAAATTGGATAAGGCCTTATCTAGGTATTCCAACAGGAGAATTGGGACCTTTATTTGGTATCCTAAAAGGTCCATCAGATCCAAATTCACCCCGAATGTTAACGCCTGAAGCAAGAAAGGCATTAAAAATCATTGAAACATATATGGAAAATATGCATTTGGATAGAATTGATATAAGTTTGCCTTTATTATTTATTGTACTACCAACAAAAAATATTCCTACAGGAGTATTTTGGCAAGAAGGTCCATTATTATGGATACATTTATCTTATTCTCCTAACACTATTCTTACTAGGTATCCTGAGGCTGTAGGACAATTAATACTCAAAGGAATAAAAACAGCAAAGGGAGTATTTGGAATTTCTCCCAATAAAATTATTACTCCATATACTATGAATCAAATTGATGAATTAGCTAATGAGTTAAATACTTGGGCAATAATCATGTGCAAATCTAATGTTTCATTTGATAACCACTTACCATCTAATCCTTTATTGTCTTTTTGGTCATTGCATCCTGTAATTTTTCCAAAAATGACAAGAAAAACACCTATCATGAATGCTCCAAATATATTCACTGATGGGTCAAATAATGGTACAGCAGCAATAGTTACACCTGATCAAACTTTTACATTTTTAGTACCCAAACAATCAGCTCAAAAGGTAGAGCTTAATGCAGTATTACAAGCTTTTGTGATGTTTAAAGATTCTGTATTTAATTTATTTTCTGATAGTCAGTATATAGTTAATGCTATGGTATCCCTTGAAGATGCTGGTAGGATTTCCCCTTCTTCTACTGTTTTTCTTTGTTTTCCACTATACAAAGTTTAATCTGGGACAGAAAAGATCCATTCTTTATAGGACATATCAGGGCACATACAGGATTGCCTGGAGCCCTTAGTTTGGGCAATTATTTAGCAGATAAAACTACACATGACATACATATTTTCTCTACACTAGAAGAAGCTATAAATTTTCATAAAAGGTTCCATGTCAATGCTAATACTTTACAAAAGCATTTTAAAATAACTAAGGAACAAGCTAGACAAATAATAAAACAATGTCAAAATTGTGTGACCTTTTTACCACAAGTTAATCTTGGAGTCAATCCTAGAGGATTGATACCTAACCATATTTGGCAGATGGACATCACATACTTGCCAGAATTTGGAAAATTAAAATATTTGCATGTTACAGTTGATACTTCTTCTGGATTTTTGATGGGCTCCCTTCATGCCGGAGAAAAAACTAAAGATGTTATAGCTCATTGCTTACAAAATTTTGCCACTGTGGGCATTCCAAAAGAGTTAAAAACAGATAATGCCCCTGGTTATACTTCTACCTCTTTTAAACAATTTTGCTCATCATTTGGCATTACTCATATAACAGGAATCCCATATAATCCACAGGGACAAGGCAGAGTTGAAAGAGCTCATCAAACTATTAAAATGTACTTATTAAAGCAAAAAGACGGAATTGGGAAGGGGTATATATTCCCCAAAGATAAACTTAAAATAACCCTTTTTACTCTAAACTTTTTAAATTTGGATTCATCAGGACTTAGTGCTGCAGAAAGGCATATGTGTCCAAAAAATGTACATAAGCCCAAGGTACTTTGGAAGGATATTCTAACAGGACAATGGAAAGGTCCTGACCCAGTAATTGTCTGGAGTCGGGGGTCTGTTTGTGTGTTTCCACAGGAAGAACAGCAGCCGATTTGGATTCCGGAGAGATTAACTAAAGTCCTGACCCAGTGATTGTCTGGAGTCGGGGGCCTGTTTGTGTATTTCCACAGGGAGAACAGCAGCCGATTTGGATTCCAGAGAGATTAACTAAAGCGATTTCTACAGACCAAAAAGAAGATGATTTGGCTCAAATCCATAACAGCTGATATCCAAAACTCCAATTTGGCTATCCTTACATCTGTGACAGAACCAGGATGCTTTTTTCAATATCTATTTTATTATTGCCCTTTCCCATATCATGAAGTTCTAAGTTTGTTTTTTGAGCTCATACAGACCTAGGTTAATGTTTTGCTGATCAGTTCTATTTTTTTTTTTTTGACTATAGAGTTTTTAAACATTGCAATGGAGATTTCACCTGTAAAAAGTTATAAGGCCTTTACTATTATGTTATGTGTTGTATGTATTATATTATGTGTGCACACTTGTGTTTTGTGTTATATGTTTGAATGTACATATGTCCATATATCATATATGATGAGCGCTCATGAAAAAATGGATCCAAATATTTTTTTTATTCACGTGATTTAAATGGTTTAATTTAAATTGGGTAAATAACTGTTAAGAATTGTTTTAATATGTAAACAAAAAGGTTAACAGATCTGTTTGTTTACTTTCACCTTTCCTTTTCATTATATTTAATAATTCTCTTCAAATTAATGTAAATTGTTAAGAAAATTGTTTTCTTTTCTCTTCAAGATAATGTAAATTGTTAAGAAAATTGTTTTCTTTTAGTGCCTTCTGGAATGTTACATAATTTTTTCTTTAGCCATTATTGCTAGAATTCCTATCTTCATCCCAGTGCCGGTGAAGACAAAGATAAAACTAATCTACAGTTTCTGCAATAGCCATCACTGAACTGCTTGCAGAACTTGCCTAAACGATGTGTCACTTGTATGCATTGTGAACTCACTTGTATGTATTGTGAACTATCTGTTGGTGCAGTGACTTGTGGTAGTGTTGGAGTATTTTTACTGATGATGTCATCGGTTGTACAATTTTTCCAACAAGAGCCGTCAATTGGCTTGGTGTATCTTCCTCCCTTCTGCTTGTCATGACAAAGACCTATCCACAGGTGTGGCTGTATACTGGACCGGTAGTCAATGACGGGTAAGATCCAATTACAATGGTACCAACCTAAGACAGGAGGCTGATGCCCTGAGGTCAGCTCATCCGAAGACGGGTAAGGACCATATGTAGTATTGGACAACCTAAGGCAGGCACGGTCCCTAAGCCACATGCTTGTTGTTTAAACAGAGAGGGGGAGATGTTGAGAGCCACAGCCAAAGGGGCCCCAGCAAACTTCCAGCTGCCAGCAAACTTCCAGCTGCCGGCTAATGATTGGCTCACAGCGGCCTCAGCAACATCTAGCTGATTGGCTCCTCCACGGAGCTGCTCATTAGGGGACTTCTTTGGCTCCGCCCATGCGACCCAGCCAATCAGCCTCAAGAGCAGGAGGATTGTGGGAGGTGGTGAGGTTTGTGTGGGGGGAGAGGCTTGGGGAAGCCGGTGGTGGCAGTTGGGCTCTGAGGGTTTTTTCCTGAGGAGCTGTTTTGTTTGGCGTTTGTAGTTCTAAAAATAAAGTTAGTTTCTTTTGACAAGTGGCTCCTGAATTGTGCCCAGCCAGACTGCAGCAGACCACATTCATGCCATAGAGTAAGAATCATATCCAGGTCAATGGGCGGCTGTATAACTTAATTTTGGAACCATTAAAAGTTGTAATTAAAGATACCCAATTAGGAATTTATATTTTTTATACGAAGTTTGAGAAGTCCTCAATTATCTAAAACCATTTAGAGAAGGAAGAATAAAAGCTGGAGATGTCACACTTTCTATTTTCAAACTCTACTCTCAAGCTGCAGTAATTAGAATGGTATAGCTGGGCATAAAAACAGACTCATAGGCAACACAGCATTGAGGGTCCAGAGACAAACCCACCCATAGATGGTGGGGAAAGGATGTGCTCCCAGGAAACGGTGTCTGGGGGTCGCATTGTCCACACGCAGAGGAGTGAGCTTGGACACTTACCTTATGCCACCTGCAAAAGTTAAATGGGTAGATTAAAGGCTTATGTGTAAGACGAAGACTATAAAATTCCTAATAGATGACTGGAAAAGCTTCTTATTGTTGGTTTTGACATTGATATTTTTTGGAGGGGAGACGCAAAAAGTATAAGCAACAAAAACGAAAATAAACAAAGATTTTTTTATCAAACTAAAGTTTCTGCAAAAAAAAAAAAAGAAAGAAAAAGAAAATGGGTCAAAAGATAAAAAGGTAATCTGTGGAATGGGGTAAGATATTTGCAGGCCATATATCTGATAAAGGGTTATTCCCCCCAATATATACCTCCACCTCCAGGTACACGAGGAAGGTCTCCTACTTCCTCTTGGAATGGCTCCACAGTGCCCTGTCCCTCTTCTTTGACAACCCCCTCACCCATCTTTCCCTGCTAGATGGCTGTCTCCCTTACAGATTATTCTGATTTCAAGGATTTCCCATGTTTTTGGGCAATTAAAACAACCCCAGGGTTATTGTTAATTATAATCCTGTTTATTTAAAATCTTAACCTTCATAGCTTATTATTTCTAATTTTTATTAGTTATTGATGGACCTTACTTATTTATTTGTTTATATGTGGTGCCGAGAATCGAACACCTCACAGGCTAGGCAATGCTCTACCACTGAGCCACAACCTCAGCCCCGTAACTTATTGTTCAAAGGTCTTTATTGATCTCCAGGGCAGGCAAGAGTTTGGGTTTCAGGGTCAACACAGGAGGGTGGTCAGGCTGCCAGTCCTGGGGCTGCCACTGTTACGTGACCACAGGCAGGTCACCTTCAGCCTGAGTTTCCTCATTTAAAAATGGGGATAGCAGGAGAACTTACCCCAGAGGGATCTTGTGAGGGTCAAAGGTGCTCAGCTATTTTTTGGAACAAGGAAAGTTATTCCTTCCCTCATCTTCCCTGCCTTTTTTCTAGAGTTGCAGCTCTAGAACTAGAAAAAAATGTGTGTGTGTGTGTGTGTGTGTGTGTGTGTGTGTACGTGCAATTTCTTGCTTCCTTCCTGTGGGTTGTGACTTCCGACCCTGCAGGTGGTGGCCACCACATTCCGGTTGACCAGGAATGTGCTCCCTCAGGAAAGCGTCCCTTTCAAGACCCAGCTATGTGTTTGGGGCAATTCTGGCTGTTCCTGGTTTCTAAGCTTTGGAAGCACAAGGCCACTTGATGTGTGCGTGCTCAGGGCTCCCCAGCAGCCAGCTGCCCAGGTCCATCAGCCCTGTGCCTGCTTGCCTGTGAAGGGTCTGCACCTCCCCTGCTGTCAGAGCAATTCAGCTCCCTTGGTGCAGCTGGTCCCACAGCTTGGCCCTCTCAGCAAACCCAAAGGAACCTTCACAACCGGGTCTGTGCCCACAACCCATCCACAGCTCCTAGAACCCCCACAGAGGTCCGTTCTGGGCCATCTGTCTTTGGGATGGATGCTATGCAACCTCTGTCTACACCAGCCTTCTCCACCTCAGGACTGAAACGCTGTTTTCCCAGTGGCTGGGAGTGTTGGGAGCTGAAAGCTCTCTCTGGTCTGAAACTTCCCCCAGTCAATTGCCCCTCTGGCAACCTGACTCTGATGCCTGGGTGACACAAAGTCTCAGCCCCTTTACCTCCAAGGTCAAAGCGAAGGTCACCTCATCTCCAAAGCTCCTGTGGGGGTAGCTGAAGCCTGCTTTGTACTTCCCTGTATTTCAGCTCCTCCACCTGCAAGACTGCCTTCTCCACCCCTCCTCCCCAGGAACTGATCCCAGGAGCAAATCCAGCAAATCTCCTGGATGCAAGTCTCTATCTTAGCATCTACTTCTGGAGAATCTTACCTAAAATCTACAATGTATGTTGCTGGTTTCTTTCCCTGGGCCTTCCCAGGTTCCTTCCCTGGAATGTACTTGACCCTCATCTGGGTGCTCCACTCATCCTCAAAGTCCAGCCAGGTCTTCCCTAACCTGAAGCTAAGTAGAAGCTCCCTCTAAGTAAGTGTACCTCTCTCACCCTGCCTCCTGTAACATCCCCGCAGCTTACAGCAATCTCTAATACTGACTTATTTTATTTTTCTTCCATTGGACTCTAAGCAATTTGAGGCTATTGTTTGAGTTCTACTTTAGTTTGTGTCTCAAAATGATAGCATAATATTTGTTATATAGTAGATACTCAATAAATATTTTTAAATAAATGAATGACTGAGTGAATGAAATGCTAAACTGTACATTTGGTCTCTAATGGTGTTAACAATTTGAAAGTGATGAAATAGCACTGAACAGCAGGTTTTATTGTCAAGTGTCTTCCTATCCTGGCAGGCAAAGTGAACCTGTCCATCAAAAAAGTTATCAATGTTTTGCTTTAATTATCACTGACTTTGACCACAGACTCCTAAAGAAATGGTCTATACATGGTTTAACCGCCACATGGGCCCATTCTTCTTTCTAAGGGAGAAAAATCGCATATCTTGTGGTAGCTTTTCCCTGTGCCTTCTGTGTCAATTTAAACTTAGATATAAAAATGGTGGTAGGTTTTATCAAAGGCTCCAGATTTCAATCCAGTTTTTACAAAGCTATATGAATACCTACAATGACAATGACAGTACTGTGTCACATTGTAGGGAACACAGAGAGAGGTAATCACAATCTCTGTCCTCCAGGGATGACAGACAAGCAAACTGTCCAAAAGTCTAAGGAAAAAAATACAGAATAAGATAAACAAAAAAGGAATAAAGCAAGTCGTGAGGCTGTCAAATTGGGGAGTGAGACCATCATTGAGACTGAGCGGGGGCCGAGCTGGCTGAGAGGGGTCCCCAGGATGGGAGCAAAGGATGTGAGACTGGGCGGGCCCTGGGAGATGGAGGGTGGGGGATCCGCAGGAGGGGTCAACACCTCAACGCTCTGCATTAGTGTGAAGCCACTTCCCCGCACAGTGGGCTGGCAAGAGCAGAGCTCTGCAGGGGAATGGAGGGCAAAGCCGGGTCCAGCCAGCTTGCCTGTGTCCTTCCCCCCACTCATGTACCCGAAAATGTTACTTGTAACATCCGTGTAAGAGTCAGCGAACGAGTTTCTCCCTCGGGAGATCCCAGTTACCACGATGTCCTACAGAGTGTCACGTACCAGGTGGTGCCACTTCATTTTGGACTGCAGAATCAGGAGGCCACTCACTGCCGGAGAGGAGGGGACTGGTTAACAGCAGCGAGCACAGCCCTCTCACCTCAGTGGGACTAACCCCCACCTGGAAGCTAGAGTCTCTCTCTCTCTCTCTCTCTCTCTCTCTCTCTCTCTCTCTCTCTCACACACACACACACTCACACACACACACACACACACACACACTCACACTCACACTCTGCAGAGGAGCTCACTGTGGCTGTTACTGAACAACACTAGATAGAAAATATTTCAAAGATTTTAAATCTATACTTGATAACAATTCTTAATCAAATAGACATGTAGCTAATTTCTTGAGGTGAGAAACAGAAAGCCAGCCCCCCTCTCCACGCCTTTATGGAAGTACCATACAGTATTAGTAGAAAACAGAAGTACATTAAACTTGTTAGTTTCTGAATTTCTTTGCTTTGTGATCAGAGGACATGTCTGCTAGTCTACTGTTTGGAATTTATATAGAAATTTCTAGCCTAATACATGTTCACTCTTGTGACTGTCCTAGGGTACTGGGGACAAAGGTCTATTCCATGTTTTCTTGGATAAAGATTGACAGGTGGGTCCCTCTCTCTCTCCTACATGCATCTCTATGTTTCCCTGTTCTTCCTACAGCCTTTCTTGATTTTCAACCCATCAATGCCATGCTGACAAAGGAGAATCAAATTCTTCTACTAAAAACTGCAAAACAATATTTTACAAAAACTTGGAAGTTTCCTATGATTTTATTTTGTCCTATCAATTTTGATACTACTATGTATTATGCTATGGCAATGGTATTATTTTTCTACTGCTGTGTATCAAGTTGCCACAAATTTTATGGCTTTTAAAATACCCATTTATTATTGCACAGCTTCTGTAGGTCAGAACGTTCCCTCTCAGCTTAGCCTCTGGGCTCAGGGCCTCACCCAGCAACACAAGGTATTAGCTGGGACGGCTCTCTCCTCGGGGGCTCAGGGTCCTCCTCCAAGACCATTAGGTTGTTGGCAGAACTCGCTGCTCTGAGCCTGTCAGACAGAGGGCCCTGTTCTCTTGGTGGCCGTGTCTACTGTTCTCTGCCTTCTCCTGCTACCACTCTCTTCTTTCCAACAGCCTAGACCCAGAATTAAGAGGCTCATATGATGAGCTCAGGCCCCCTGCAGATGATCTCTAAGACAACTGGTTAGCAGCCTTACTTAACTGGTTAGTAGCGCCCCTTTGCCATTGCCCGCCATCATCTTCAGAGCCTCAGACCACATCTTTCCTCAGCTTTTCATCTTCAAGGAAGAGGGATTTGTATGAGGCCTGAGTCTCAGGGCAGGGGCATTTGGGCCACCTTGGAATTCTTTTTACCAGGTAGATTTTTCATAATTATCTTCATTATGGATTATGAACTTTCTTATTATGTGATGCTTTTGTAGGAATCACATTTGATGCTTTAAAGCTTAATTCATAGCCCGGAATTTGAGTCAGTCTGAATTAAGTTTCCCCAGTTCTGCTGAGCTCCTGTTCTTCCACTTCTTATAGACTTCTCCCCATCGACTTATTTATAGCCTTTTGAGAGATTTGTAAGTGTTGCCAGTATGTAGCATGTTGCTGGGTTTTATTAAAATGTAACCAATTCCTTTCTCTTAATAGGTGAGTTCAATCCAATTTCACCCTCTGGTGTGTGCAGTGTCTGTGGGTGTTGTGTGTTCATGTTTTCCTTTAATATGAAAGGTTTGTCCTCTTGCGACAGTGATCAGGTTGACTATAACTTTTTAGAATGTTTCTCAAAATCTTCAGAATCTGCTGATTCCTAACTGTGAGCAAAGATGGGATTGGTTCATTTTCTCCTGCCTCTTCTTTGAGCGATTTTAGTTGATTAAATTGCTAAGTGGCACTTTTATGTCTTTGTTCTCATTTTCATGGTTACTTAATCACTTCCAAGTTTCAGTGAAGAAGAAATCTGTGTACTTACATTACCTTCCCTCATAGCTTCTATTTCCTGTATAATTTTGTTAGTTAAGTCATGCATATACTTTCAAGGTTTTCAACATTTGCATTCAGCTTGGTGACAATAACCTCCCCATCCTATATGCCTTAGTGCTATGTTTAAATAGATCCAGGACACACAGCCAGGCTTTCTCTCTTCATCCTCATTGGGTTTAAATGCATCTTGTATTTTATTTAGAGGGGCTTGAGGGAATTACGTCCCTTGACTCCTTGTCATGTGCTAGATAGCTGGCTATGCATTTCCGAGTTAAAGTTTGGCCAGGTGTGACATCCTCAAGCCACCTTGTTCTCCTCTGGGGTTGTAGAGGCTGCTTCATTGCCATCTAGCCCGGCCCTGGGAAAGCCCAAGGTTAGGTGGGTTTCTTGTTGTCACTGTTTTCTTCCATGAAGATTCACTGAAGCTTTTCTTTTTCCTGGATTTCCCAAGGATTCTTTGATTATCTCTGAGATGATTGACCTTATAAGGGTGTAACTCTCCTTTGATGGTTTTGAGTTAATTTAGGGACATAGTCCATTATGCAATCTATATTTTCATGGAAAGTTTCACTAGAATTTCACTTAAATTTGTGTTCTCTTCTGTCACTTTGGCCTCTTGGGTGATCTCTGCTCTAGGTCTTACCTTTGTGCTCCTTGCCAGGTTTTGAGCACTGCTTATATGGGGGGGGGGAGGGGCTGGGAGCAGTTTTCAGCAGAGCCCTTGTTTTTCTGAGAGTATTTTCCAATTCTCTTCTGAGTTGCACTAGTTCTTCACTAAATTTTTTTGCAGCTCTACTTTGAGCTCACTTTATAGACAAAATTGGTCCATTTAATTTTTTTAAAAAAGTACTTATTTCTGTTTTACAATATTTTCCCAGAGTTCCTTAACTGTCGTTCATTTTTATGCCACTTTTCCACTTCTTTCTTGTGAACTCTTAGTTTAGATCCTTTTTACTGGTTACTTTTTTCTGGACAGGCTACTTCTAGTCGGACGCCTGCAGGTCTCCGTCAGAGTTTGATGTCCGTTTGCTCTGTCGGCCCTGTGTAACTTCTGGTGATCCTGCTGGTGATCCAGAGCTGCTGGGGCCTCGCCTCCTTCACCCTGTGCCACTCGCCGACCACAGCTGGTCTGTGTAGTTTCCTCTCTCCAGCTTCACGGGCTTCTCCTGGGTTCAAAGTCAGAGCCCAAGGGGGTCCTTCAGGGTGCAGGTCCCATTCCCATTCCTCTGCCTGAGTGCCTCGTCCTGCCTTCTTCATGTTCTCATCAACCAAGAAGCAATCAGCATCAGCGGTGTCTCCAGGAAAGAAAGTCTCTCTGGACCCAAATGTGAACAAAAGCCTTGATTGAAGCAGGTGGTGTTTCCCCAGGATTCAGCCCCATTTCTCAGCTGGAACACTTTTATTGCTATTTCCAAACTTTCCATATTCTATTAAATGTATGTCAATGACCTTAGTCTCAGTTTGTTCTTTAAAATTCTCACAGGACTGAAAGCCAAGGGATTTTAGGACAGGTGTAGGGTATTTCCCATATTACCATCTTAGCTATCCTTTTTATATATGTGATTTATTTAATAAGGTATGGTCTTTTTTTAAATTGATGTTTAAATTGTTTAGTCTCGGGAGTTTTCCAGTAGCTGATTATCTCCTCTGTGTCTCTATTCATTGAGATCTAGCCTCGGTGAGGAGGATGACGTGTTCTCTGGAGGGAAATGCAATTTCAGATCTGAGTGAGTTGGAGTGAAATAGCACTTTGATGGGTACCAACTGATAGGTGACCTTAGTGCCCCGAATGCCTGCTGAGTAGGGGAGACGTGGTCAGCAGGTGGGAGAGAATATAGACCCCGCCAAGGTTAACGCTGTGTCGTCTTGACCCCAGATTCTCTATATTGGATTAGACATACTTCTGGCTGTGCCTGGGAGGACTGGTCAGGGCAAGAGTGGCTGAGTAATGCAGGCCCTCTCCAGTGTGCTTGGGCCTGTGTGCTTTGCTGAGGGCTTGAGTGGAACCACTGGGCGGAATGCGGTTCAGCTTGTCATTGGCTCTCTCGGGCCTGCAGACTCTTGTATCTCAAGCCATTAGAACTGCGCTGGCACCTGCTGGCTCATGGGCTTCCACACTATGCCACTGCTCTCCTGGGACCCGCTTACAGACAGCACTGTGGGGTTCTCAGCCTCTGTAATAATGTGAGCCAATATCTGATGGTAAATCAATTTCTACAAATAGATTCTGTTGCTCTGGGGGAAACCTAAGACAACATGAAGTTAGGAAATTAATTAATGAAAATGAATTTTTCTGATTGGTAAATCAGATAAGAATTCTAGATGAGGGCCTGTGGAGAAGAGATTTTCAAATATATCTACAGTTTTGTCTCTTAACAAAACAACAGCAGCAGCAACAACACAAAACAGTCACTTACTTGTCTGTGATCTCCGCATAATTGCTGCCAATACAAAGTATTGACTAGAAAATCTCGTATGTGACTTCTTAACTAAAGATGAAGCACTTTGGAGAGTTATCAACCACGAGAATCCTTTCAAGTGTTGTTACTTGTCATAGCAACCAGGAACTCCAGGTATTCCGTTCTGGAATGGATGTGGCACCCGGCTGGGATGTACCGGGGTCCAAGTGGCTGCTGAACATGTAAAATAACATGTGGTAGCTCTGGAAATAAGATCCACCGCCCCCCCTAGGGTTTGTTTTTATACTTTTTATTGTTATAGATACTGGTTTTATTTTGTTAAGTATCAACTTTCCTGGACTAATTTTATAAAGTCTGTATCATTGTCATAGAGGGCTGCTGAAGTCTCTGTTCAGTTAGCTTAGTGGTCATAAGGACTGGACAGAGGATTCCTTAAGGGTTTTGAATCAGTAAGTCTTGTGGCCTTTGCCAGGGGCTGATTGTGTGTGTGTGTGTGTGTGTGTGTGTGTGTTGATGTCTTTGATACTGCTGGTTACAGGTGACGAGTTCTGCTGCCTCAATGTTGAAGTATAACACTAGAGAAACTCACCGAGGCAAGCATATAAGGCAGGGTTTATTTAAAAAGGGGCAACATAGACTTCTCCCGGGAGGGAGAAGAGGGCCATAGCTGGTGTCCTGGTGTCCCCAGAAGCGAGGTGTTCTGCCCTTTTATATCTCCTAGGCTGCCTTTGTCCTCCTGTCCTCTCCCCTTGTCTCTCTCCTTCAGGTGTCCGTGACTAGGCCCAGGGATGCTGGTGGGATGGCCAGAGGTGGGAACCAGGTGGGCTGAGGGGGAAGGGCAGGATGGAGCAGCCAGGGACACATGAACAACTTCATAACTCCCTGTAGGGAGGGCCATTCCTGGACAGGTTACCTCAGCAACAGGTTGGAGCAGGGGGTGGTTCTGGATTGGTAAGGGGGGGAGGGCTCTGAAGGAATTCACACTTCAGTCGCTCAGGGGCAGTCCAATTGGCCTCCTTGATCTGACCTGACTCTATGTACCTCTGCACTGACGGCCTGACTAATCCTGGCTTCACCTTCAGACTCCAGGAGCTCACAGGTCTGCCTTGACTCTTCCTTACTGAATGCAAACAGCCCCAGGTTGGCTGTGAGTGAGCAGAGCTCCTAAGGTCTTCCTCGGGAGCTTCCTTCCCACTTCCAGGTTCCCAGGCATAGGTCAGAGGTCTCAAAGCCCCTGTGGACATTTTATTCCTCAAAATCTCCTTTTAAGCTTTTTGGTCAGATGCTTGTTTGCCACCATTGGAATTGTCATGGAAGACAACAGCACAGTTAAACAATTGCCACTGACTGTTTTTAACAAGTGCTCTGGGAGCAGAGCTGTTGTACTGAATGAGCTCAGTCAGATCAGGTATAGGCGGATTCTGTGACTGATGTTTTCCTGGGGAGATGCCAGACAGGTCAGACTGTGATAGCTTCCTGATTGTGAGGGAGGCCACGCCTTTCCCACCCTCTGTGGTGGTGGTGAGGCTGCTGATTTTCATAGCTGTACGGTTGTGAGGTTGGTAAGTCTACTGTGGAGTAAGAGAAGAGGATGGGAATGGGGTCAGCTGTGACACTGTAAACCCAATATTTTTACTGAGATTCAGTCATTTTTCTTGAGTAAACATACCTCATGTTATTCTTATAACTTAACATCCTGAGTTTTGAAAAGGTTGATTTTTGACAATTTGACTTTTGTTCCCATTGTTTTTATAAACAATCAGATTTTCAGAGGTTCCTTCTTTTATCATTTCAAAAATGCTTCAATAGAAAGTTTTTCAATCAGAAAAAATTATTAGAACTATTTTCCATAGTAAGAGAATAGAAAAACTGATTTCTTCTTCCAATGGAACTCATCTATCAAAATAATAAAGTGATATTAAATATTTAAACTTAAGTAACTATTAAAAACAATTGTTGAGGACTAAATTGTAGAATAATGCCCACAGTAAAATATTTCTATAATTAAAATACATACAGAATAATATTTTTTGATGGGTGCTGAAATATAGTTTTGATTTGAAGTAAATTTTTTTTTAAGAAATGGATTAGGAATTATTTCTTTTGTTTCAATTTTATTGATTTCAGCTCTGATTTTAATTATTTCTTGTCTTCTGCTGCTTTTGGTATTGATTTGTTCTTCTTTTTCTAGGGCTCTGAGAAGTAATGTTAGGTCATTTATTTGTTGACTTTTTCTTCTTTTAAGGAATGAATACCATGCAATGAACTTTCCTCTTAGTACTGCTTTCATAGTGTCTCAGAGATTTCGATATATTGTATCAGTGTTCTCATTTCCCTCTAATCTCCTCTTTGATGCCTTTTGCAACCCTTTGTTCATTCAATAGCATATTATTTAGTCTCTAGGTGTTGGAGTAGCTTCTATTATTTATTTTCTCATTGATTTCTAATTTCATTCCATTATTATCTGAGAGAATGCAGGGTAGTATCTCTACTTTTTTGTATTTGCTAAGAGTTGCTTTGTGGCATAATATATGGTCTAGTTTAGAGAAGGATCCATGTGCTGCTGAGAAGAAAGTGTATTTGCTCATTGAAGTGAAAGTAGTGATCATTTGTGGTTTTACCCCGAGTGCTGCTTCTGACAGCAGTGGTTATAGTCACTGCCTCACAAGACTTTTGGTGAAGGTTATGTTCATTCAACACTTGTGTACTGAATTCATACTCCTTGTTAGCTATGGTTTGCAGAATTCTCCTTGTCCAAAGAAAATCCAAAATATCTGGCTTATTACCACCTGGGGGCAGCTGTTGAAATTTAAAGAAAATCAAAACACATGAGTGTTTGTTATTTTCAGTATTTAAAATTTAAGAAGGAAGTCATAATGGATTGGATCCCTCTGTTCTCTGGGAATTCCTTTGACTTTGCCCAAGTTTTATAATCTATGGGTGGAAAGCCAACAAGAGGCAAGAGTAAGACAAATGACGTCTGAACCACAAACCAGTCTGTCATACAACGGTTTAAGAGATGGCTTTCAAGTATGGAATGTTAAATTCTGGTTTCCATTTTACTTTTAAATAATCACAAGTTCAAACCAAACACAAAACCCAAACCAGTGACTTCCTATCTGAAATCTCCCGGGTGTTGTCTGGCCAGGGAAGGGGCGTGGTTGATGTTGCTTCCCCTCCTTCAAGCCCAGGGCTGGCTGGAAACATCCCCACCATTCTGAAGAGGAAAAGGGAGCTGCTTTGTCATCACAACCACTTGAAAGAACATAGAATCTTCCAGACATCGTTGATGTCCCCTCAATGAGGTGGGAACACAGATATCAGTTCTCTGGACAAGTAGGAAGTGGGAAGTCTGAACTGCCCTGATGGAAAGTCGTTTTTTCATGTGACGGTTTGTCCAAGGTAAAGAGGAAGATCCGCCCAGCCCCTCTTGGCCTGTTAGCCAGAGAACCCTTCAAAGTCAAGTGTTCCCATTACAACATGGAACCACTAGGGGTCACTCAAGATCAAACCTGCAGGCACTGCCTCAGCCACGGTCACCAGGGGAGCACACCAGGAATGCCTCATGCTGCTGGAGAATTCACCAAGCTGGTGGAGAAAACCGAATTTCCCCCTTCCATGACACAATGGAAAGTGGCCTCCCTGCAGCCCAGGGCCCTCAGGCGATGGTTTCAGATGCCCTGTGCCATATCTATGTCGTGCTTGGAATCTGCCTTTGACAGAACTATAATTAAATAAGCTCACAAAATTCAAGAAGTATGTCATTATGATGACGGCCACTAGAATGGCACTGAAATTCCAAACCTCGGGTCTGCCAGGGCCTCTCTGGGCAATTCCAGCTAAAATTTCAACAGCTGCCCCCAGGTGGTAATAAGCCAGATATTTTGGATTTTCTTTGGACAGGGAGAGTTCTGCAAACCATAGCTAGCAAGGAGTATGTGTTCAGTACACAAGGGTTGAATGAACAGGACCTTCACCAAAAGTCTTGTGAGGCAGTGACTATAACCACTGCTGTCAGAAGCTGCACTCGGGTAAAACCACAAATGATCGACACTCTCGCTTCTCACTGCCCTTTCCCACTGTACTAGGTAGGAAAGCCCTTCACCTGCCCCTGGACAAGAATCTCAGGCGCACTTACGACATTTCTGACTTTCTGTTGTTGCTTCAAAATCTCACTGTCACTTTAAGCAGCAGAATGATTATGATTAAGTCATTTAAAACTGTCCAGTTTCATTTAGTAACACAACTTTCCCCCTCAAAGCTCACAGCTCTCCCTCCCTGAACTAGGACGGGCAGGGATCATGCAGCCTCCAGAAGGGGCGGGGCGCTAGGCCCCCCCTCTCCTGGGGGAGAGGGCAGAGCAGCTTCCCTCTCTGATGGCTCTTTCCAGGTGTTCCGGACATTTCTAGTGGAAGCATTTGCCAGCGAGTCCCAGGATGCAAGCTGAACCATTCTTCCAGCTGATCATTCTCCCGCAGTTTTTCATATACTTGTTTTTCTTTAATGAAGGCAATTTATTAAACAATGTGTTATTCCTCCTCCTACAGAACTAGAATCCCCAACTTTTAGCTGAGTTTGGAATAAAAAGACTGCATTTCCCACCCTTTTTTAAATCATGGTTCATGTGCAAATTCTGTCACCTCTCTTGAAATGAAGGGCTGGTCGCAGCTAGGGCACATCACGCAGACTGGACGAGGAGGGGGCAGCCCATGTAATCACACGTGCACATAGGTTCATACTCTGGTTTCTCTTCAGGTCAATAAATCTTCTGCCTTTTTTTCTTTTTCTTTTTTCATTATACATCAAAACAGAAAGGGCATGGTCAGAATGAGTAGGGCCCATTATGATTCCCTTGTCACCCAGTATTTAATTAAATGAACGGTGATTGAATAATGCTAAAACCAACTCCGGATGGAAAGCAAAAGTCAGGTGGGCTGGGGGTGCATGGCTCCATCCCTGCCTGTGCCTGCAGTGTGTGGGCTCATTGTATTGCATTTTACATTTAGTTATTTTTTAACTTTTATTTTAAGAAAATTTCTTGACAACTACAACAAGGTTCTACCTGATATTTGTCACGAAAATATTTCCTACCCTCAAATTAAAAAAAAAAAAATTCTCCAAACAATAGGACTAAATATTCTAAGTTCTCCTGCAAGTATGGAAATTTGGCAGAGGAAGACTAGTACATTGCATTTACATTTAGACACTGTGATTCTTAGAATACCTTATTGAATTTAGAATAAAATTCTTATAAGAAATAGAAAAAAAAGAAGAAAGTTCATAAGTAATTATGGCATAAAATCCATTACATTCTCTTTTATGGCAAACCTGAAGATGTATTGTAAAGAAGCCCAAGATTCTTCTCTGGCCACCTTCAAATAGGAAACATCTGTGATGCTCAGGTTACTCTTGAAGACCGTAGACTACCTAGGGCCGCAGGACAGTGCATAGTAATTTTTCACACTACCAAATTTCAAAAGTGGGCAGAAAACACAGAAACTCACCTACATTTGGTAAAAGCAAACAACAATTGTAGAAATTAGAATCTAGTCAAATACCCAGCGTTTTCCAAGGCATTTAATAGGATGAAAACAACCCAAAATACTTTAATGCAGTTATGAAGCAGAAAGGCCAGGAGACTGAAGTTTCATCCGTGAAAAGAAGAGACTGCATTTCTGTTTCTTGGAGCTTTGACAAGAAACAAGGAACAAAGTTCAAAAGGTAGTAAGTCGGGTGGCTTCAGGTGCTATTGAAAAAGAAAAAAGAAAGAAAGAAAAGAAAAACCAAGCTGGAGAAGGGGCAGCGACTGGTCATGATGGAAGGGTGTCTAACTGGCCATCAGTGTGGAGAGCAGATGCTCCAGTGAGCAAGTACCATGTCAGTAAAACCTTTCAGGGGGTGGGTGGGAGCCAGGCTCATGCCTGGGAGGAGGGCCTTCCAGGGAGAGGAAGCGGCTTGTGTGGAGGCTGCGAGCCAGAGCACAGGGGCTTCCTGGAGATGGACATAAGTGAGAAAAGCACCAAGTACGAGGAGGGGAGGGAGGGGCCTCATAACCTGTTGGAGGCGCCTGGCTGTGGCTGTGCCTGAGGGAGGGGGCCCTGGCTATGACTGTATGAGGGAGGACACCATCGGAGACTTTGGGCTGAGGACTGACCTGCCACATCCTTCTGCTGCAGCCTTAGAATCAAGCAGAAGCCCATGGGCCAGGCAAGAGGTGATGGTGCTACTTCAGGACAGAGGCCATGGTGATGGGCCAGAGAGGAGGCAGTGCGGGTCGGAGACCTGGTCAGGTTCTAACTCTGCTTGGAAAGTGGGGCTTCTGTGTGAGCTGATAGGTCTGATGCGCAGATGTGAGAGGAAGAGGCCATTCACAAGCGGAAGGGTGGACATTCCTCTCCTTAAGACAGGTGAGCCCGCGTGGGCAGCCAGGATGGTGCAGAGAGAGGAGTGTGATATAGGGTGCTCACTGTGCAGATGGCCTGGGAAAGCTGAGTACACTAGCTGAAGGCGGAGGGCGCATCACCAGGCCCGGGAGTGTAAGGCTTGGTCCACTTACTCACATAGTCCAGCAAAAGAAATCCAAGTTTGGTTAAAGAGATAAACATTTTATTTAAAAAAGAGACAAACGTCTAAAAACAAATAAACAATGCAAAACAGAAACAAGAGCAGAATGTCTAACCCCAGAAAGGGAAGTAGTTTCTGAATGTAAACATGATGGAAAAAATGAAAAGGGAAAATATTGTTAGGTTCATGCACATCCAAATGTGACACCAACAAAAACAAACAAATTAAAAACCAGAGGAAAATATGCCATAAATATGACAGATAGGTTAATAGTCTTAAATAAGAGGTCTTACAAATCAGTGACAAAAACTTAAACACCAATATGAAAATGTGAAAGATCCCAAAGATAAAATCTATGGAAACAGGAAAGGCACATAAATATATTTCTAAGTGTTCACCTCGACGAGAAATCACAATGATGGGAGTTAGAGCAAAGTCCCCCGCCTTGGCTTGTCACAGTGAGTGTCTGTCCCAGAGCGGGGGAGCAACCTGCCTGGCCCTGCCTAGTGTCCTTGGGAACACTCTTCCCCGGCCACATTATCGGGAATGTCAATCAAGAGGCCTAGAAGATGTCACACCCTGTGACACAATCAGAGCACTTCATTCAAAATTGTGTTTGCAAAGGCTTTCGTCACAGTGTGATTTAAACTCCGAGTCATGGGAATAATGAAAGCATGAACAGAAGAAAATGCTCGCCTCTACTGAGGCAGGCCTAAAACAACACGGCAGGCAGCCATTGCAATTACTCTGAAGATGGGAAAATGTTCATCATTTAATTTTTTACTAAATGAAATCAGACTGCAAACTATATACTTTGTGAATCTAATTATATAAACAAAGAAAAAGAGACAAAATAGCTCTCTCTATATGAAAAGTAACAAATATTAAATAAGCATAATCTGGAGCAGATAGGAAAATAAGAATGAGATGATTTGAAAAGCCCACCCCAGAGATGTAAGTAAGGCTCTTGTTTGGGCTCAGAAAATGTATCCCCCAAACAGACACTTTGATACCTTGGGACAACCCAAAAGCTGCCTCAGAATCAAGGTCCCCCAACCTCATCTTGTTACCCCCTCCTCTACTCCACCCCAAGTGCAGGAGGGCCTCTCTAGAACACCCTCCTCTGACCAGGGGATGGAGTACCATAGTTTCAAGCCCCCTCACTGGGAATCTCATCAGATAACCAGGAAAGACTAACTGGTGGGGAAAGAAGAGACCAAAAGTCTCCATGCCCAGGTCACCTGATCCAGAGAGATCTTCATCTATTCTTCTAAGGGCATTCATTTTATTACATATGGATTTCCAGTTTTCCCACCACCATTTGCTGAAGAGGCTATCTTTTGTCCAATGTATGTTCATGGAGTCTTCATCTAATATGAGATAACTGTGTTTTTGTAGGTTTGTCCCTGTGTCTTTTATTCTGTACCATTGGTCTTCATGTCTGTTTTGGTGCCAATACCATGCTGTTTTTGTTATTATAGCTCTAGTATAATTTAGGGTCTGCTACTGTGATGCCTCCTGCTTCCCTCTTCTTGCTAAGAATTGCTTTGGCTACTCTGGGCCTCTTATTTTTCCATATGAACTTCATGACTGCTTCTTCTATTTCTATGAAGAATACCATTGGAACCTTAATAGGAATTGCATCGAATCTGTATAGTGCTTTGAGTAGTATGGCCATTTTGACAATATTAATTTTGCCTATCCAAGAACATGGGAGATCTTTCCATTTTCTAAGGGCTTCTTCAATTTCTTTCTTTAGTGTTCTGTAGTGTTCATTGTAGAGGTCTTTCACCTCTTTTGTTTGATTCTCAAATATTTTATTTTCTTTGAAGCTATTGTGAATGGGATAGTTTTCCTAATTTCTCTTTTAGTTGATTCATCACTATTGTATAGGAACACAATTGATTTATGGGTGTTAATTTTATATCCTGTTACTTTGTTGAATTCATTTATGAGTTCAAGGAGTTTTCTGGTGGTGGGTTTTTTTTTTGGGGGGGGGGTCTTCTAAACATAGAATCATGTCATCAGCAAATAGGGATAGTTTGAGTTCTTCTTTTCCTATCCAGTAGTTTCTTAAGGACCTTGGGTGGAAAATTGTTCTTTCCTTCATTTTTCAGCCCATTTGTATTTCCAGATAAATCCACTTCTGGGTTCTGATTTATTTACACTTTAGTTATCACAATGTTCCTCAAGATCTGTTTCCAGTGGGCCTTTGAAACATGGTTCTACTGACTGGGAAGAGTTCTGAGTCCCACCTCCCCAGAGAGCACAGTCCCTCTTCCCCAAGAGGAGGTGGCATTGCCCAGGAAAACCAGTGGAATAAACCTCTTTTGCAAAAGGGACTTCCAGGGATAATCAGCCCTAATGCTCCGCTCTTGACACAACCAAATGAAGGGAGAGAATATCCTGGTGGCTGTAAGCACTGAGAGATTAGTTTGGTGACGAAGG
The DNA here is from genome assembly GCF_964194105.1 of Spermophilus citellus. Taxonomy (NCBI): domain Eukaryota; kingdom Metazoa; phylum Chordata; class Mammalia; order Rodentia; family Sciuridae; genus Spermophilus; species Spermophilus citellus. The sequence continues at coordinate 160,837,906 of NC_138187.1, forward strand.
GCCACAGCCATCCTGGGAATGACAGGAGCCATGACTGGGGGCTGTCAGTTACACCCCCATGCTCACGTGGACTCAGTCTTGTAGCCGAGGACACTCTCTGCTCCTGGCCTGGGTCAGCCATTGACTAATGACAGCCCATGAACTCAATCTCATGAACAACTGTAAAGCATTCAGTTACCTCAGCGGAGTGTTGTCCCTCCTCCTTTCCTCTCAGTGCAACTACCTGTCCCCTGTATTCAGTCCCAATGTCCTCTTAAGGAAGGTTGACAGGAGTGCAGGTATCTTTCTGACATAATGCTTTCATTCCTTTGGCTATAAACACAAATGTGGAGTTGGTGAATCACATGGTACTTGTTTTTCAATAATTCCCATACTGTTTTCTGTACTGGCTGAACTAATTTACTTCCTACCAACACTGTGTCAGTAAGTGTTCTCTTCCCTCTGAATTCTTGCCAGCAGTTGTGAGTTTTTGTCTTTTTGAGGATAGTTGTTCTAACTGGGGTAAAATGATATTTCATTTGGTTTGCATTTGGCTTTGGATTGCATTTTCCTGATGATTAAAAAAATTGAGCATTTTTTTCACACCTCTATGGGCCATTTATATTTCTTCTTTTGAGAAATGTCTGTTTGATTCTTTGGCTCATATTTTAATCGGATTTTTAAAATATTTTATGGAATTCAGTTGTTTATGTTCCTTATATATTTTGAATATTTCTTTGTCAGATGAATAGTTTGCAAATATTTTCCCCAATTCTATAGCTTTTTTCATAATTCTGTTGATCATTTCCTTTGCTGTATGAAAATTTCTTGGTTTGATATAATTCCACATGTCTGCTCTTACTTTTGTTGTCTGTGCCTTTGGGGTTCTAAAAATAACATGCCCTACACCATTGTTGTGAAGGGTTTCCTCTATGTCTTCTTATGGTAATTTCATAATTTCAGGTTTGACATTTAGTCCTTTGATCCATCTTTGTGTTAAATTTCGTACATGGTGAGAGAAAGTTTAATTCTTCCTCATACACATAACCAATTTTGCCAGCACCATTTATTGAAGAGAATTATTTTATTTGCAGACATAATTTCTTTTTTTTTCTTTTTTTTTGCAGACATAATTTCATAGACATAAAATTTAAATAGTCCATCAAAGAGTTGTTAGAACTCAGAAATAAATTCAATAAAGTTGCAGTATGCAAAATCAACATATGAAAAACAGTAGCATTTTATATACCAATAAAGCACTTCCTGAAAAAAATAAATTAACAAAGAAACCTCATTGACAATTGCTACAAAAATAAAATATTTAGAATGAATTTAACCAAGAAAGTGAAAGATATTTACAATGAAAACTATAAAACAGCAATGAAAGAAACTATAGAGAACACAGAAAAAATAAAAAGATATCCCATGTTCATGGATCAGAAGAATCAATATTATTAAGTGACCATATTACACTAAGTGATCTATATATTTAATGCAATTTCCACCAAAATACCAATGTCTTTCTTCATAGAAATAGAGGAAAAAACAAACCTAAAATTCACAAAGAACCACAAAAGATCCCAAAGAGTCAAAGTGATCCTATGGGAGAAAAATACAAAAACAAACAATGCTGGAGGCATCATAATACCTGACTTCAAAACATAATACAAAGCTTCCGTAATTAGATAACATGCTACTCACACAGAAACAGACATACAGACCAATGGAACAGAACAGCGAATCCAGAAAGAATCCACATGCACACAACTTATTTTTAAATGTTTTTATTAGTGCATTATTGTTGCACATAATAGAGGGGTTTATTGGGACATAATCATACATGCATGGAATATAACTTGTTCTATTTCAGCCTCCATTACTTCCTCTTTCCCGCCTCTCCTCCCTTTCCCTACTTTCTTTCCTCTACTTTATTGGTCTCTTTCCTTCCTATCATTTTTTTAAAAAATCAGTACTTTATAGATTTCCCTAAAAGGTGGAATTCACTGTGGTATATTCATATAAGCACACAGCACAGTTTAGTTGATTTCATTCTACAGTCCCTCCCTTTTCCTGACCCTCCTCCCTTGCCCTCAACTCCCTTCCTCTACTCTACTGGTCTTACCTCTCTTTTCATGGGATCCCCTCCCCTGACCCCACTTTTCAGCCAACTGGTCTTTGATGAAGTCCCTTCGTTATCCCTCCATCTCTATTTCATGTCCCTCCTCTTCAGTTGAGGTTCCAGGATGACTAACTCATGCTCACTCCATCCTGCTCTGATTTTCCCTTGTTGCTCAGTCCCCCTGTCTCCTCCCCCAAATCGTTCACCACTTCTGCTCAGAATCTTTCTTACTAAGGAGGCCATTGGTCCCTGCACCGACATGTCCAGTGGAAGGAGACACGCCACAGTGCTCCTCACTCTCAACTCCTCCATTGCTTTGGACGCGGTGGAAATAGCTCCTTCATAAAGACCATATTCCATGGCAGGTTCCCAGGGACCACTCTCCCTGGCTCTTTCCCTAACCCTCCACTGCTTGGGTTCCCTCAGGGACTGTTTCTTCTCTCTACCTCTTAAATATTCATTCTCCTCAGGGGTCTGTCTACACACACAACCAGAATGTAGGGGTCCCCAGTCATTTCACATAGGACATTAGCATCTGCTCTCCCTCCCCCTCTGTGTTCTGGCATTGAAAAGGGAGTCCCCCAGCATGGGGGCAAGGAAGGAAGCTACAGCCCACTGGTTCCACACCTGAACCTGGGCCAGGCAGCCTGAGTTCAAGTCTCAACTCTGCTACTTGGTAGGTACTTTTATCATGACAGCATGTGGATGTGGATTTGGGGTGATAAATCCGCTCTCTCACACTCTTTTTAAAAGGGTTGCATAGTATCTACCTCCCTGTTAAGGTCTGTAAACAAGTCAAGATGGCGCCTGGCATTTTGCCAGAGGGAGTGGTTTGTGAAGTAACGCCAGCGAGCCATTAAGTGTGGAGATTCCTTATTGGTTGACTGCTGTATCGAGTTTATGTTAATTAAGATAAGCTGTGTGGAATGTATATATACCCCTCCTGTCCTACAATAAATGGCTCCCACTCCTGCTGTATCAATCTACACAAGTTGTTTGTCACCCCCAGTTATTTTGCTGCAGCTGAACTGTGGCACCTCCCAGAGGTATTATGAGGGTTAAATGATTAAATAATCAATGATGTTTTAAAAATCACCAGCATGTAGCACATGCTCAGTTAATATTAGCTATTATTGACAAAATGTGGTGGCCTCTAGGGAGAGGTCACCACATTTTGTCAATAATAGCTAATATTAACTAGTGTCCAACAGGTTAGAACCTTATTTATCATTACTAATACACAGAGCATCCCTGTTGTGACAAGTGCTCTGCAGGTAAAATAAATGTCTCTTACTTAAGACTCATTTTTGGAACAATTGTTTTTGCCTTAAGAAGACCTAGAAGAAAGAAGGGTACAGCTACTTGGTATACAGAGAAGAAAAAAAATGTCAAATAGATCAGGAACTAATTGATGAGCTGGAAGAAGGTGCTTGTACTTTCAAATAAAGATCCCTCAAAGGCCAGAGAATCCTATGGCCCAGTTTGTCAAGGACAGTCAATTCCCAATTAAAAATATTGTGCCAGTGTAAGTATTAATAGGACCCATTTCACCCATAAAACTGGCCAATATTAGAAAATAATCTACATAGCCACCCTACTCCAAAGGTCACCAGTAGAGAAATTTCTTTTAGCAAAGAGTTAAATAGAGCTATACCAGAGAAAGAACCCCCTTTCACTTGTTGGATGAAGGACTCAGTGAGAATGTAATATTTTAAAGATCTCATAAGGTCAAGAGGAAAACACAGCCCCTGGAGACAGCATGCACTTTTATCTTGGCATTTCGACGTGACAGCATTGCTTTGGTAAGATGGTAATAGGAGGGACACACGGCCCCTAGGAGTTTGGAGGACAGTGAGGACTCAGGTGCAGGATTCTGGTCCAGGTGTGCAGATTGTCAGGACTTCTGATGTCGAGGGAAGGCACAGTTCAGTGGTGGGTTGATAGTGAAGGTGTGGCCTCAGGGGGAGCCCCATTAAGCAAACAGGGCACTGAGCCAGGAAAGCCAAGACATGTGGGGTGGTGGGCCGAGAGAGGACACCGCACCAAGGTCTCTATTAAAAAAGCCAGTGTGAGCGACAGACACATGACATAGTGGTCGGATGTTGGAAGGCAGCCAGAAGCCCCCTGTGACAGGGCATGGGACCAGGGAAAAGTGGGCGTTCCTAGGCAGACCCTCAGGAGCACTGCAGAACTTGTCATGCCCACCTGCAAGCTCACTTATTCAGCCTTCAGGGTGAGGGTCCCTTTTCACTGAGTCAGATCAGATACATTTTCAGAAAAGCCATAAGCTACCTTGAACAGAACCCCAAATTATCCCTTGATAGCTAAGCACATTCTCTTAGGTGATTTTAATCACGGAGAGCTACTCTGGGGAAGAGGTCGCCTAAAGACCTGGACCAGGTCAAGTGTGTCCTGGAGCAAACTGTCCTCTAAGCTAATGGAGAGATCCTCTATCCTCTACTGGAGCAAAACTTTCAGATTGTTGAGCCCTCTGGATAACGAAGCACCCCTTCCCCTGCCTAGAAGCTGTCCTTTCCACGTGTCCCTCACTAGCTATACAGTGACACGTTTTCTGAGACAAGAGTAAGCAACATAGAAGACTGACTCAGTCATCGCTGACACAGAGATTGTGCAGGGCAACTCATCAACATCCTGCCCCCCACGTTCACATGAACAGCTGGGGATCCAGCTCGGGGCTGTTTGTACGCAGGGGAAAGCCCATTGTCCTCTGGGCAGCCATTACCCCCTGGGAGAGCGCATGTGCTGCCCTGTGGCTTACTTGCTGCCTCTGGGGCGTCCCAGTCCATATCTGGCCAGCCCCGTAGTGGCTCTAGGAAGCTAGCTGAGTTTCCAGGAAACCCAAGGGCCAGACATCTCCAAAACTAACTCAAAACTAAGCTTTTTGTATTTGATGAGATTTATGGCCCCCTGAGTCCCTGTTCAGTCACTATGTGGAGTGGGGACTTTGAAAAAGACTTATTTCTCAGAATTTGCGCTCTCTCTCTCTCTCTCTCTCTCTCTCTCTCTCTCTCTCTCTCTCAATCTCGCGCGCGCGCGCACACACCATGGGCTCAACAGTTTGAGACCACAGAGCTTCTTTGGGGAAGCACACCACCTTTGGTCAGAATTGTTGGGAACTTGGATTTTTGGTATTTAACCGATGAAACTTTTTATTCTGTGCAGACAAAACGAGACGCTCAAAACATCATGTTTTGTGGGTGTGGGTGAGTGCTTGAGAATAAAATGACTGCTGATCTTCCAGGAAATAGCACCAGGCGACTGACTTCCTAGAACTGAATATCCTGGAGCCTAGGAGTAAACTCGGGCCAGATGCAATGCCGTTTTAGAGCTGATTACTCAGGACTGACGCAGACCGAAGGGCGCAGTCAACCACAAGTGACCTCCCTGCAGATGGCAGCCGCAAGCCTGTGATTCACAGGACACTGGCACTTCTGGCCAACTGGCTGTAAATATGAGGTTTCCTACTACACCCTCAGGTTCTGGAATTCACGGGAATGACATGCAGAACTAAGGAAGAGTACTTGTGGTCACGGTCTCGTTTTAAAGGACAAATCAGGAAGGACCAGCTGGAAGCCGAAAGCCATGGGGGGAAGACTGGGAGGGTCCCAGCGTGACATTTCTTTGTCCTCTGGATGCACCGCTCTCTGGGCACGTCCAGGAAGCCCACCTGAGCACAACTGTCTGGGGCTTTTATTGGGGTTTCCTTACATAGGCACGATTTATTGAGTCACTGACCACGTGGTGACACTTAGTCTCCAGTGCTCTTCCCTTCTCAGAGTCTGGCTGATACGTGTGACTCAGAGTCTCAGCCCTCTAATCACGAGGGTGGTCTTCATGGTAGGCCAGCCCCCATTCTAAAAGGACCTAGCCAGCCCAATTCATGTCAGGTCTACCCCCAGATGCCACATTAGCGTAAACTCAGAGTGGCCTCCGCCACCCACTGTGAGAAGTGAAGACATATTTATCATCTGGGAAATTCTAAAAGTTTTAGAAGCTCCTTTCCAGGAACTGAGATTCAGACTGGCCAAATTGCTCTTTATTATCCAACTCCCAACGGGAACCATGGCCGCCCAAGTGCAGCTTTGTAGGGAAGGGGTGAGTCACGGAGCGAACACCTGGGTCTCATTACACCTTGAGTGTGTCTCCAAACAAGTCTGAAGGATGCAATTCAGGTTTATACAACAAAGTGAGCTCAAATGACTCTATGACAGATGGCATACTACGCAGGTATTAAAAATTATGCTCAAACATGTTTAAAGACACGAGAAAATGGCTTAATAACGTTAAGTTCTATTGAAAGAGCAAAAGAGAATGGCAAAGACAGAATGACAGAATCAGCCTTTCTGCAGTGGGAGGGGTAGGAGCCAGCCCAGGAAGAAGCTGGAGAAAATGACCTTCCAGGAGACCCTAGGTCCTGGGATCATCTCCGTGGCCCTAGAGGGCAGGAGCCTTCAAAGTCGGCATTGACTGTGAGATTAAATAGGTGAGATTAAACCTTCTCCCACACACCAGTATCAGATGGAAAAATAAAGCTAGCTGAAGGCAATAAGAAAAAAAATATGACCATTTCATGCTTTTATTTCCATTGAATTCATTGGTCTAATGACAGAGAAAGAGAGAGAGAATTTTAACAGTGATTACCATTTTTATGTGATTTCTATCCTCTTATATTAGATTTTATTTAAATATTGTTCAAATTTTCTACAGTGAATGTGCATTTTTCTCTAATTAAAAAATAACATACCACATGGTAAATTGGCATTAAGAATATTTTTATTGTCTTAATCCTTCCTTTTTTTCTAGAAAAGATGTAAAATTCTTTCAAGATTTTCTATAAGGAAAATCCTTTACTAGGTTTATAAAAACAAACAAACAGTGATAGGTCATTCAGAAGTGATTGTTTGCATGACAAACATTCAAGTTAAAATTCCTTTCAAAATCGAGCATTGCAGATGAATATTTAATGTGTAGTGCAAAAATGCACTCTTTTTGACCCACATACTGCTGTGAAAAACAAAATACCTTTACACTTAAACTTTCATTATCTGCTACTTTACCCTGGGGTACATTTCCCCACTGCCCTGAGACTGTTAGTGCAGTTGCTGCACAATGCCAATTTTTTATTTCTTTGAAATATTATGGTGTGATTCTATCATAAGAAAGCCATTCTCCTATTATACAAGAACTTGGGGTTCTTTCCTAAGTATGTCTGTGAGATCAGGGTTATCCCCATGGTAGACAGGAAATACTAATAGAATCTACATTTCTGATGCAAAATCCTTCTATAACTTTTCATTTAATCTCTTATTCTGTATTATATTTTCATTCATTTCATTCTTTAATTTTACCATGGAACCGCAATTACATTTGTAGCAGACCTTTGAAATAAATTCCTCGGAATGTCTTCCATTAAAAGTTACTTTTGACACAACTCAGGTAGAAATTAAAAATCTCCTGTTTAGAACCTGAGCTAAGAATGTTCTCTGTGGCTCTCTTCTGTACTCTTTTTCAAAGTTTATTTATTTATTTGTTTTAATTAGGTATGTATGACAGCAGAATGCATTTTGATTCATTGTACACAATTGCAGCACAACTTTTCATTTCTCCGGTTGTACACAATGTAGCATCGCACCATAGTGCAGTCATACATGTACCTAGGGTAATGAGGTTCATTCATTTCACCATATTTCCTGGCCCCATTCCCCCTCCCCACCCTTCCCTTCCCTTTGCCCAATCCAAAGTTCCTCCGTTTTTCCCATGCTCCCCACTGCTATTATTGATCAGCATCCACTTATAAAAACATTCAGCCTTTGTTTTTTGGGGATTGGCTTACTTTGCTTAGCATGATATTCTCTAACTCCATCCATTTACCTGCAAATGCCATAATTTTATTCTCTTGTAATGCTTTGTAATATTCTATTGTGAATATATATACCACAGTTTCTTTAACCATTCATCTGTTGAAGGGCATCTAGGTTGGTTCCAAAATTTAGCTATTGTGAATTGAGCTTTTATAAACATTGACATGGCTGCATTACTATAGTATGCTGTTTTAAGTCCTTTGGGTATAGACTGAGGAGTGGGATAGCTGGGTCAGATGGTGGTTCCATCCCAAGTTTTCTAAGGAATCTATATACTGCTTTCCGTATTGGTTGCACTAATTTGTAGTCCCACCAATAATGTATGAATGTGCCTTTCCCCCACAACCTTACTAACACTTATTGTTGTTTGTATTCTTGATAACTGCCATTCTGACTGGCATGAGATGAAATCTTACAATAGTTTTGATTTGCATTTCTCTAATTACTGGAGATATTGAACATTTTTTCATATATTTGTTGATTGAATGTATAGCATCCTCTGAGAATCTCCTTAGCCCAATTATTGATTGGGTTTTTTTTTTTTTTTTGTGTGTGTGTGTGTGTGTGTGTGAGTGTTAAGATTTTTGAGTTCTTTATATATCCTGGAGATTACTGTTCGATCTGATGTGCACGTGGCAAAATTTGATCCCAAAATGTAGGCTTTCTGTTCTTCTTATTGTTTCTTTTGCTGAGAAGAAGATTTTTAGTTTGAGGCCATCCCATTTATTAATTCTTGATTTTATTTCTTGCACTTTAGCAGTCTTGTTTAGGAAGTCGGGGCCTCTTCTGACATGATGAAGATTTGGGGTGTACTCTATTCTATCTTTATTCCAGATTCTTTAGAAGGACTCTACATGGACTATTAGACTAGGGCAGAGTTTTCTAAGTGTCACCAGCTGACCCCTGGAGGCCCCCAGATCCTACCATGAAGTCCACAAAGACGACACTGTTGTCATAATAACGTCGTGATGGTACCCAAGCAGTGCGGCGTACTACTGCTAGTCCTCTAGCATGGAGCAACACAGCAGCACCCAGCTGTCCCGGCAGTCCCCGCCCTCTTCACTGCCACACATGGTAAAAACAACAAATGAACAAACAGACCAAGCAACCAACCAGGCAGAGCCAGGCGTGTCTTTTAAACATTCTGCATGACGAAATGGAAAGGACGCACACAGCGGCCCTGCGAGCTGAGGCAATAGGACAGTCCCATTTTTAAGGAATAATGCTTTTGCCTCTGCGAGTTGTGACTGAGCTCACCGCTTCATTCATGAAACGTCTTTTCCTACTTGAGAGGAGGGCCGGGCTGTGGTTATCCAGCCTTGGACACTTGGCAAAGATCTTCTAAAAAAAATGAATGAAGTGAGTCCATCACTTCGGGGAAAATAAGTATCTGTTGCCAACGACGCAATTAAAGTTTTCAAAAGAAAATTAGAGTGTTGGAAAATTTTATCCACCACCATGAGTTTGAAAGCTTTCCAACATTTAAAGACTTTTCCAATGACATTGGGGTTGATATTAATAAGTGTGATTTTGTGTCAGCATTTGGAGGATCTGCAAACTTGGTGAGCCAGTATGTTCCAAATTACCGATGAATAATGTTCCAGACTCGGGCATGGATGAAAAGATCTCCTCAAAGTGCAAGACAGACAAATTGACTCTGATGGAAAGTTGCACATTTCAATGAGCCTTTAATAAATGGCTGCTTATTACATTTTAGTGTGGAAGCAAAGAGGAACCATGAACATCTGAGAAGACACAGGGCAAGAGGGTGGTCAACAGGGACCTTATAAGAATGGTCCAATAATTACTGGAATGGTGATTCTCTTGTAAATATATTTGCTATCTAAAAATGTTGTCAAGACACTAAAAGATTTTGTTGAAATTCCTGCTAGTTTAGAAGGTGCTTCCCTGTGTGGAAGTTGGTCTCTAAGAGCAGGAACTGCTTCCTCGTTCTCTTTCCCATCCACCATTTACTGGGTATGGAACCTTGAAAAGGGGCCCGTAGACCTTTGTAAAGGCCCGTTTTTCTCAATAGAACCTTTTAAAAACCATGTTTTGAATAATGGCTCAGTTTCAAACTTTCCCATAAACATTTCTACAATTCGGCCTCTGAAATCTCCCAAGAAAAACCGGCCAATTAAAAGATAAGTGTGAGTATGACTTTAAAACACACTCTACCTCCCGAGTGCCTTGCAGATGAGAGTTTTGTTCTTGGCACTGCAGAAAATATACAGTTGCTCTCGAAAACTGCTGCCAGGAAAGAATATGCTTACTTTGGATGTTCCTGCGAACAGTGAGGACACTCTCCTACAAAACAAACATTGCCTTAGTTTCAAGGCATATTAATGGTATTTTCAGATGCCTCCAAACAGACCTCAAAAATGATCCATGCTACTGTCATTATTGAGTTCCTGGAGCGACCGACCATTCACGGGGTCTCATTTTCTGTGAGTGTTCAAATAAGAGAGGACACCAGGCCCGGAAGGCAGAAGGCATTATTGGCTAAGGTCAACCTGCAAAGGCCTTTGGAAGCTCAACTCTGCTCTAGGAAAGATGCGTGATGGAGAATGCGCTTCCCGTTAGTCAGAGCAACGTCCAGTCGTCTGCTCTGCTCCTCCTCAGCTTCCCTGCACAGATTTCTTTCTCTGTTTCCCAGTTTGTAGGACCACTTGCCAAATCTGGAAACAAGACACTTGTAGTCCTACTTATAACTGCTTTCATGGATGAGTGGATTTTCCCCACAGATGTAATGCTGAGATATATGACACACATAACTTAACCTACTGGAATCTTGGGGTCTGAATTCTGGGGACTGTTTAATTGCCAGATGTGTGATTTATTTAATTTATTATAATTACTTTATTATTATTTTAATTTTTTTTTTGGCAAATTACTTGTTTTCTCTGGGCCCCGGTTTTCTCCTTAGTAAAAGAAGGCGGTCAAGTAGATGACTGTTGTCACAAAGCTCCAGTTTTATGAACACTGTCCCATATTGGTTCTTGGGCTTTATATAAAGCAATTGGTATTTCCACACAAGCTCACCCTCCTCACAGACCCATATGCGAGTTAGATTTTGCCCTACTTAAGTCTGATTTGGGGCAAGAGTACTTCAGAGGTGGTGCCATGAATATTCCAGTCCACCCCAGTGGGAGCCACTGTCAGTGAGCCACCCTCTACTAGGTCCCCCTCGGCTTTTCATCTAGTGGTATTGGTGCCTGTTGGTGCTCCTTGATTACCTCCATTATCTCATTAGCAGTCACAAAATGGGGATTTCTGATTATACCACTCCTTTTCCCTGGATTCTGATTCAAGAATCTCCCTTTATCCGTTCGGTTCGCATTAGAATTCATCATCTTTTGGTCCATCCTACGTGCCTTGCCTTGGTACAGTGTCAGCTGCAAGAGACGGATCTGTTTAAATCTGGAAAAGGCATTTGGTAAGATGGAGAGAATGTTGAAATACTTTGATTTACATGCCTGTCTTTCAACAACTCATTAGCTATTCTAATATATGAAAGATGGTTAGCCTAGTTTTCACATTGATTTATCTTGCGTTTTCACTATGTTTCGGAGTCATTTACTAATTTGCTCACCTTTGTAAGCTGTTCTGCTAATCCCTGACTATACAAAAGCAAATAGGATGGATTGCCTGTCTGGGCCCACAGTGTAGTAGGAAAGAAAAAGTTAAACAATGGCATAAATACTCCACGCTCTGTTACTTATTATCATCTATGTCCTACATTTGTTACATTCACACATCATTCATGTATCACGATGCTGTGAAGCAGCAACAACATTTCAGAGGTTGTTGCTGATGGAGTAGTCTTAGACCTTTGCATCTTTAGAATCTCTATTTCTAAATTAGCCTTTTAGGCAGCCAGTATTAAAACCTTAGTTGTTTATGAAATAATGACCGATTAGGTACAATTTGTTAGAGAATACTATTTCTCCTTAGGTTGGTGATTATTATATTTCCCCAGAGTAGTTAACAATTAACAAAATATCACTGGATCCTGACTGAAATATTGACAGAAGCAGTGAAAGGAACACAGAACATGCATGAATCGCAGTAATGGAGACGTCTTCTCAGCGATCTGTGGAGGGAACTGAGAACAATTGCACATCGCTACTCTCACACACTGCGGTTCACTGGCTGTCCACGTCACGGCTGACAATGTGGGGTTTTGAAATGAGCCAAACATCCATTTGACCAATTAGATAATTGCTAGCGACTTGCTCAGTGGATATGCTTCAGCAACATATTTAGCCTTTGTACAGTCAGACCTGTTAGGTTGGAGCTAGTGTTCAGTGTTTATCATTGAGGATGTTAGGATTTGTAAAAGAGATCTTGATTCTTCCCTTACATTTGAGGATTTCCTTCTCTTACAGGAACGTATTGTTAAGGACTGACGAAAGCAAAGCAACAGCAGGAGCAAGAGAGAACTAAGCCATTTTTTTAAAAAACAGTTGTGTTAGGAAATTGTTTGCCTCCCTCTCTGAAGCTGAGATATTTTTTCTTCCACACGCCCCGTGAGAAAAGCAAATCCTAACAACTGCCACAGCATTATGTTCTTTGGGAGAGTCTTCTCAGTGCTCCTGGGTTGAGGTTGGATGTGGATATTTGAAATTATCTAACCGAGTCAGCAGCTGCTTTTATTTCCAATAAACTGTGACTGTGAGCTGAGTGTTTGGTAATGTAGGGGACAAAAGCAGGAAGAAATGAAGCGTCACATGTGGCTCCGCAGGGGACAGCACAGCTACAGAATAACTTTGTCTTCACAGAGCTCTGCTGAACAATGCTGCCCGCAGAAATGACAACCTGTGTTGACAGACAGCACGCCCTCCACCCCCATCATGGCACCAGCACCAGGGCCTTGATGCTTTACCCACAGGGCCAGATAAAGCTGTGGCTCTGGGGCTCCTTCCTCTCAATCCATCAGATAAAATCTAGAGCAGCAGCTCTTGTGTTTTTTTCTGATCATTCCTAGATGTGATTTTTTTACTCATTAAACTTATTTTAGTAACTATTTGTCTAATTTTATCTAATAAACAAAACTCCAATCTTTACTACTGTGAGTTCTTAATGTGCCCACTCTTTCTTCTGGTTGGATATATATATATATATATATATCTTTTCCCTCTGCCTCTAGCCTTTGGCCCTTGTCAGATTCCCCTCTTTTTAGATGATTCTAGGCTGATCCTTAGGGGAAAACTCATTATTGTGATTTTAGAGCATGTAACAATGACTGGCACTCTTGCCTAATATATAATTGTCATTCAATAAAGATGAACACAATTTTGTTAAGTACATGAAGTTTAATTTTGCACTTAATTACTTGTCATCCATTCATGTAGCCCATTTTTTCTTTCCAAGATAAAGAACAATTTAATCAACTCAGAGATATCTCTCCTTCTCCTTTATAGTCAATACCCGGGGATCATCCACTGCCTAATCCCAGAGACCATTGTTCTGATGACTTTCAGCATAGAGTGGTTTTAACTAATACCAAAAAGATGAATGAAAACTGAACAATATGCAAAGGAATCAAACACCATGGTCTCTTGTGTGTCTGTCCTCTTTACCGTCAGAATGTTTTGGGGGTCACCCATATTGCTGCACAGACATTGCACAGACAGCCCACAGCTGGCTCACTCATCTGTTGATGGACATTTGGGTCAGTTTGGATTTTGTAACTCTTATAAATAAAGGTGCTCTGAGCATTTGCTTTTTTGGATAAATGTTTTTTTTCTCTTGCTTAAACACCTAAAAGTGGGATTGCTAGATTATAGGTGGGTATATGTCTAACTTCATGAAAGACTAGAGGAATATTTCCAAAGTATTGACTATACACATTCTGCCAGAAATTTATGCAAAGTTAGATTTGCCCACATTCTCAATTGGTGTTTTCAGTCTCTAAACTATAATTATTTGAGTGCATATTGATCTTGTGTCCTGTGACCTTGCTAAATTCACATCTTCTTAGTTGTAATAGTAGATTGTTTGCATAATCCTTATGATTTTCTTTGAATGGAGTCATATTACCTATGAATAAAGATTGTTTTAGTGCTTCATTTTCCTTACATATGTATTTTATTTATTTTTCTTGCCTTATTCCATCTGCTAGCATTGCCAGCACAATGTTGAATAGAAGTGGTGAAGCAGGCATCTTTCATGGTATGTTCTAGAAAGCTATATGGAAATTTGGTCTAAATCATGAGCCGCAAATGCCCAGAACAAGACTTTACATGTCCTGAAAGATACAACCACTAGGTAAGAACAGCTACTGAGAAGCCGTGAGCTGAACTACTCCAGAGGTCACACAGAGGAGGACAACAAAGTTTGACAGAAGAAGTGGAAACACCTCATAGGAAACCCTTGGATTTCAATAAAGATCCTGTGAATGTTAATCCTAACAGTCATGGACCTGCTGTCCTCTCTGTGATGAAGAGTTAGAATTGTCCTGATGAACTCTTCAGTCAGCAGTCTTCTGATGGCTTACTTACCTTTCAAGTTATTAATTACTTTAAAAAGATGTTGTGTCTTGGGGTTGTGAAGTGCTCAATTTTATAACAACCTATCTATAAACCACCCCTAAATACATATATGTGTCCACTCTTTTTTTTTATTTTTTCTTATTGTTGGTCGTTCAAAACATTACATAGTTCTTAATATATCATATTTCACAGTTTGATTCAAGTGGGTTATGAACTCCCATTTTTACCCCGTATACAGATTACTGTATCACATCAGTTACACTTCCATTGATTTACATATTGCCATTCTAGTGTCTGATGTATTCTGCTGTCTATCCTATTCTCTACTATCCCCCTTCCCCACCCCTCCCCTCCCCTCCCCTCCCCTTTTCTCTCTCTACCCCCTCTACTGTAAATCATTTCTTCCACTTGTATTATTTTTCTCTTACCCCTCCTTTCCTCTTATATGTAATTTTGTATAACCCTGAGGATCACCTTCCATTTCCATGCGATTTCCCTTCTCACTCCCTTTCCCTCCTACCTCTCATCCCTGTTTAATGTTAATCTTCTTCTCAAGCTCTTCGTCCCTACCCTGTCCTTGGTTACTCCCCTTATATAAAAGCAGTCATTTGGCATTTTTTTTTAGGGATTGGCTAGCTTCACTTAGCATAATCTGCTCTAATGCCATCCATTTCCCTCCAAATTCTATGATTTTGTCATTTTTTAAAGCAGAGTAATACTCCATTGTGTATAGATGCCACATTTTTTTATCCATTCATCTATTGAAGGGCTTCTAGGTTGGTTCCACAATCTTGCTATCGTGAATTGTGCTGCTATGAACATCGATGTAGCAGTGTCCCTGTAGCATGCTCTTATTAGGTCTTTAGGGAATAGACTGAGAAGGGGAATAGCTGGGTCAAATGGTGGTTCCATTCCCAGCTTTCCAAGAAATCTCCATACTGCTTTCCAAATTGGCTGCACCAGTTTGCAGTCCCACCAACAATGAACAAGTGTACCCTTTTCCCGGCATCCTCTCCAGCACTTGTTGTTGTTGGACTTCATAATGGCTGCCAATCTTACTGGAGTGAGATGGTATCTTAGGGTGGTTTTGATTTGCATTTCTCTGACTGCTAGAGATGGTGAGCATTTTTTCATGAACTTATTGATTGATTGTATGTCCTCCTCTGAGAAGTGTCTGTTCAGGTCCTTGGCCCATTTGTTGATTGGGTTATTTGTTATCTTATTGTCTAATTTTTTGAGTTCTTTGTATACTCTGGATATTAGGGCTCTATCTGAAGTGTGTGGAGTAAAGATTTGTTCCCAGGATGTAGGCTCCCTGTTTATCTCTCTTATTGTTTCTTTTGCTGAGAAAAAACTTTTTAGTTTGAGTAAGTCCCATTTGTTGATTCTAGTTGTTAACTCTTGCGCTATGGGTGTCCTATTGAGGAATTGGGAGCCTGACCCCACAGTATGTAGATCATAGCCAACTTTTTCTTCTATCAGACGCCGTGTCTCTGATTTAATACCAAGCTCCTTGATCCATTTTGAGTTAAGTTTTGTGCATGGCGAGAGAAAGGGATTCAGTTTCATTTTGATGCAAATGGATTTCCAGTTTTCCCAGCACCATTTGTTGAAGATGCTATCCTTCCTCCATTGCATGCTTTTAGCCCCTTTATCAAATATAAGACAGTTGTAGTTTTGTGGATTGGTTACTGTGTCCTCTATTCTGTACCATTGGTCCACCCGCCTGTTTTGGTACCAGTACCATGCTGTTTTTGTTACTATTGCTCTGTAGTATAGTTTGAAGTCTGGTATCGCTATACCGCCTGATTCACACTTCCTGCTTAGCATTGTTTTTGCTATTCTGGGTCTTTTATTATTCCATATGAATTTCATGATTGTTTTATCTATTTCTACAAGAAATGCTGTTGGGATTTTGATTGGCATAGCATTGAACTTATAGAGAACTTTTGGTAATATTGCCATTTTGATGATGTTAGTTCTGCCTATCCATGAACAGGGTATATTTTTCCATCTTCTGAGGTCTTCTTCTATATCTCTCTTTAGGGTTCTATAGTTTTCATTGTATAGGTCTTTCACCTCTTTTGTTAGGTTGATTCCCAATTATTTTATTTTTGGGGGGGATATTGTGAATGGAGTAGTTGTCCTCATTTCCGTTTCAGAGGATTTGTCGCTGATATACAGGAATGCATTTGATTTATGCGTGTTGATTTTATATCCTGCCACTTTGCTGAATTCATTTATTAGCTCTAATAGTTTCTTTGTAGACCCTTTTGGGTCTGTTAGGTATAGAATCATATCATCTGCAAATAGTGATAATTTAAGTTCTTCTTTTCCTATTTTTATGCCTTTAATTTCTTTCGTCTGTCTAATTGCTCTGGCCAGTGTTTCGAGGACTATGTTGAACAGAAGTGGTGAGAGAGGGCATCCCTGTCTTATACCAGATCTTAGAGGGAATGCCTTCAATTTTTCTCCATTCAGAATGATGCTGGCCTGTGGCTTATCATAGATTGCTTTTACAATGTTGAGGTATGATCCTGTTATCCCTAATTTTTCGAGAGTTTTGAACATAAAGGGATGCTGTACTTTGTCGAATGCTTTTTCTGCATCTATCGAGATGATCATATGGTTCTTATTTTTAAGTCTATTGATGTGGTGAATAACATTTATTGATTTCCATATATTGAACCAGCCTTGCATCCCAGGGATGAATCCTACTTGATCATGGTGTATAATTTTTTTGATATGTTTTTGAATCCGATTCACCAGAATTTTATTGAGGATTTTTGCATCTAGGTTCATTAGAGATATTGGTCTGTAGTTTTTTTTTCTTTGAAGTGTCTCTGTCTGGTTTAGGCATCAGGGTGATGTTGGCCTCGTAGAATGTATTTGGAAGTTCTCCCTCTTTTTCTATTTCCTGAAATAGCTTGAAAAGTATTGGTGTTAGTTCCTCTTTAAAGGTTTTGTAAAACTCTGCTGTATACCCATCTGGTCCTGGGCTTTTCTTAGTTGGTAGTCTTTTGATGGTTTCTTCTATTTCCTCTATTGTTATTGGTCTGTTTAGGTTGTCTATATCTTCCTGACTCAATCTGGGCAGATCATATGACTTAAGAAATTTATCTATGCCTTCACTATCTTCTATTTTATTGGAGTATAAGGATTCAAAATAATTTCTGATTATCTTCTGTATTTCTGAAGTGTCTGTTGTGATATTGCCTTTTTCATCCGTATGCTAGTAATTTGGGTTCTCTCTCTCCTTCTCTTCGTTAGCATGGCTAAGGGTCTCTCAATTTTATTTATTTTTTCAAAGAACCAACTTTTAGTTTTGTCAATTTTTTCAATTGTTTCTTTTGTTTCGATTTCATTAATTTCAGCTCTGATTTTGATTATTTCTTGCCTTCTACTTCTTTTGCTGTTGTTTTGCTCTTCTTTTTCTAGGATTTTGAGATGAAGTATGAGATCATTTATTTGTTGGTTTTTTTCTTTTTTTAAGGAATGAGCTCCAAGCAATGAATTTTCCTCTTAGAACTGCTTTCAATGTGTCCCATAGATTCCGATATGTTGTGTCTGTGTTTTCATTTAACTCTAAGAAGTTTTTAATTTCCTCCTTAATGTCTTCTATAACCCATTGATCATTCAGTAACCTATTGTTCATTCTCCAAGTGATGCATGATTTTTCCTTCCTTCTTTTATCGTTGATTTTCAGTTTCATTCCATTATGATCAGATAAGATGCATGGTATTATCTCTACTCCTTTATATTGTCTAAGAGTTGCCCTGTGACATAATATATGATCTATTTTTGAGAAGGATCCATGTGCTGCTGAGAAAAAAGTGTAACTACTTGATGTTGGGTGGTATATTCTATATATGTCAATTAAGTCTAGGTTATTAATTGTGTTATTGAGTTCTATAGTTTCCTTATTTAACTTTTATTTGGAAGATCTTTCCAGTGGTGAGAGAGGTGTGTTGAAGTCTCCCATGATCATTGTATGGTGGTCTATTAGACTCTTGAACTTGAGAAGAGTTTGCTTGATGAACCTAACTGCACCATTGTTTGGGGCATATATATTTATGATTGTTATGTCTTGTTGGTGTATGGTTCCCTTGAGCAGTATGCAGTGTCCCTCTTTATCCCATTTGATTAACTTTGGCTTGAAATCTATTTTATTTGATATGAGTATGGACACTCCTGCTTGTTTCCGCAGTCCATATGAGTGGAATGATTTTTCCCAACCTTTCACCTTCAGTCTATATATATCTTTTCCTATCAAATGCGTCTCCGGTAGGCAGCATATTGTTGGGTCTTGTTTTGTGATCCATTCAACTAGCCTGTGTCTCTTAATTGGTGAGTTTAAGCCATTAACATTTAGGGTTATTATTGAGATATGGTTTGTTTCTCCAGCCATATTTGTTTATTAATGTTACTAAACCTGATTTGTTTTCCTCTTTGATTACTTTCCCCCCTTTACTGTCCTACCTCCCACTGTTGGTTTTCAATGTTATTTTCCATTTCCTCTTCCTGTAATGTTTTGCCAAGGATTTTTTGAAGAGATGGTTTTCTAGCTGCGAATTCTTTTAACTTTTGTTTATCGTGGAAGGTTTTAATTTCATCTTCCATCCTGAAGCTTAATTTCGCCGGATACACAATTCTTGGTTTGAACCCATTTTCTTTCAGTGTTTGAAATATGTTATTCCAGGATCTTCTAGCTTTCAGAGTCTGTGTTGAGAGATCAGCTGTTATCCTGATTGGTTTACCCCTAAATGTAATCTGCTTCCTTTCTCTTGTAGCTTTTAAAATTCTCTCCTTATTCTGTATGTTGGGCATCTTCATTATAATGTGTCTAGGTGTGGATCTCTTATGATTTTGCACATTCGGCGT
This sequence comes from Spermophilus citellus, assembly GCF_964194105.1. Lineage (NCBI taxonomy): Eukaryota > Metazoa > Chordata > Mammalia > Rodentia > Sciuridae > Spermophilus > Spermophilus citellus. The sequence continues at coordinate 160,857,261 of NC_138187.1, forward strand.
CCTGTAGGCTTCTAGGATTTGGGATTCTGTTTCATTCTTCAAGTCTGGGAAGTTTTCTCGTATTATTTCATTGAATAGATTGTTTATTCCTTTGGTTTGGAGCTCTGTGCCTTCCTGTATCCCAATGACTCTTAAGTTTGGTCTTTTAATGTTATCCCATATTTCTTAAATGTTCTGCTCATGGTTTCTTAGCAGACTTGCTGAGCTGTCTATGTTCTTTTCAAGTTGAAATACTTTGTCTTCATTGTCTGATGTTCTATCTTCTAAGTGATCTACTCTGCTGGTAGTATTCTCAATTGAGGTTTTAAGTTGGTTTATTGCTTCCTGCATTTCTAGGATTTCTATTTGTTTGTTTTTTATTACCTCTATCTCCCTGTGAAATTGATCTTTTACTTCCTGGATTTGTTTATGTAGTTCCTTGTCAAAGTGATCTTTCATTGTCTGATTTTGCTGTCTCATGTCTTCCTTGAGACTCCAGATCATCTGAAGCATGTATATCCTGAACTCTTTATCTGACATTCCATCTGTTGCAGCTATTACCTCTTCTAAAGCTGAGTTGACCTGCATTGCTTGTGGTCCTTTCTTTACTTGTCTTTTCATACTGCTCGCGTTTCTTTCTGCTTGGTGAAACTGTTGTGTTTTTGAAATTTTCCCCCTATTTATTTATATTGCTCTTGTATAGTTGGAAAATCTCCCTTGCAGGGTGGGTAGTGGCTGTGCTCCTCCTCTAATTAGGGTGATCTATCTACCACGCTGGTTGGTCGCAGGTCTGCCCACACTGAGGGCGCAGGTGGCGGCTCTGCTGCCCCCACTCCAATTGTGGTGACGTAACTACCACGCCCTCGGGTCGTTGGTCCTGATCCGGATGTGGGCGGCAGCTCTGCTCCGCCCCTACTCCAATTGGTGTGACGTGTCTACCACGCTGGTCAGCCTCTAAGCCTGTTCCGCCGGTGGGTCGCAGTTCTGCCTAGTTTGCGGGCTCGGGCGGCAGTTCTGCTCAGCCCCCACTCCCAGTGGGGGTAACTGACTGCCTCTCCAACAGGTCGCTGGGCCTTTTCCGGACACGGGCGGCGGCTCTGCTCCACCCCCACTCCAACCAGTGTGACGTGACTGCCTCGGTGCTACTTGTCCACCACACTGGCAGGCTGCCGGGCCTGTCCTGCCAGTGGGTCGCAGGTCTGCCTACCTTGCAGGCTCAGACAGCGGCTCTGCACAGTCCCCACTACAAATGGGGTGACTTGGCTACCACGCCGTCGGGTCGCTGGTCCTGTTCCAGGCGTGGGCGGCTACTCTCCTCGGCCCCAGCTGCAGTTGGGGTGTCGTGATACCACGCCGGCGGGTCATTTGGCCTGCTCTGGGCACAAGCGGCAGCTCCACTCTGCCCCCCAGGCACCCACAGCACCCAGCAGGACCTGGACCGAGAAGCAGTCCCTGCAGGTTCCCCAGCCCTGGGCCAAAGCAGCTTCAGGAGCCAGAACCCGGCCTCTCCGATCCCGGCCACGCTCTTCTAGGAGCAGGCTCCACAGAGCGACCCCCGCGGGTTCCCCAGCCCCAGGCCAAAGCAGCCCCAGGAGCTCGAGCCCGGCCGCTCCAAACTCTCCCAGCTCGGTGCATGCTCCACTAGGAGCAGGCTCAAAGACGCAGTCCCCGCGGGCTCCCCAGCCCCGGGCCAAAACTCTTCCAGGAGTCAGAGCCCAGCCGCCCCTCAGCGCACGTGCTGGCCTCAGCACGCAGTCCCCGCAGGTTCCCCAGCCCTGGGCCAAAGCAGCCCGGGGAACCAGAATCCGGCCGCTCAAAGCCCGGCGCACGCCTTGCCAGGAGCGAGCCCCGAGGAGTATTCTCCTCAGGTTCTCCAGCCCCGAGCCTGAGCGATCTGTCTGCGAGACGCAGGCAGATACCAGCCTGAAATCACCTGTTTCGTAGTTGAATGAGATCAGTAGAAAACAGGGATGATTACATCAGCTCTCCAAGATGGCGGCTGCTGTCCTCCTCCGTGGTCCAACCAGTGTCGAGAATTGAACTGGACCGCTTCTCTCCTCTGTCTCAAAGCCGGAACTCAGCACTAAGCACGGCCATTGCACCGCTGGCAGGAACCCCCAGAATCCGCATCGCTGTACTCCCACTCCGGTACCTCGCCGCTACCCAGCGCGCGCCGCAGACTCCATCTGTGGGGCGGTCCGCCGACCAGGCTCTGCTACCCTCCATGCGGAGAAATTGCCCGCGACCGAGCCCCCGCAGCCGAACCCCGCGCGATGGAAATCCGTCCTCTAGATTCTGGAGCACCTCAATTTCACTGGAAATTCCCAACAAGGTAGCCTTCAGCCGTTTCACCTCATCTTTCTCCCGCACAGTGACGCGGCGCACTGGGGTGATGCACTCCCATCGCCGCCATCTTCCAAGTCTCATGTGTCCACTCTTGGCACAGTACCTGAAGGAAATGCTCAAATGTCTTTACTAATATTAAGTATATAAGTGTAAATGAAGATTGTAGCATAATATGTCCAGACACGGCTCAGGAGTTTGAATAGAAATTTTGGAAATTAAGAAAGGATACATGCTGCAGTCTGGCTGGGCACAAATCACGAGCCACTCAAGCAGGAAAAAATTTATTTCTGAACTCACGTGAACGCCACCCATGCGCCCTTCCAGGTACACCACACAACAACCGGAACTCCCACCACCGGAACTTCACCAACCAACTCAAACTCTTCAGGAATCCCCGCGAGAGCTCAACCAGAACTCAACGGGAACTCCGCGAGAACTCAAAAGTCATCATCTTTTTTTTTAAATATATATATCTTTTTTTTTGAGAGAGAGAGAGAGAGAGAGAGAGAAATTTTTTTTAATGTTTATTTTTTAGTTTTCGGCGGACACAACATCTTTGTATATGGTGCTGAGGATCGAACCCGGGCCGCACGCATGCCAGGCGAGCGCGCTATTGCTTGAGCCACATCCCCAGCCCAAAAGTCATCATCTTGATGGCTCCCTGGCATCACCTCTCAACCACTACTTCTGGCAAAAATGCCTTGTGTCATCCCGACTCAGCTGTGGCCCTCAACAGATACACAGAATCATAAAGAAATACATAATAATAAGAATCACTAGATTTGAGAGTCACGTCCCAAGAGAGCAGTAAGAGTACCAACGTAATTTAAGGTTCACTTATTTATGAAAGTCCTACAGTACACATCACAAGGAATAATGCTTTGGCCAGAGCAACAGAGAAGATGACTGAAGGTTTTTGTTTTTTTTTTCAGATTTGGAAAGCACTGCATTACTACAGTTGAAAAATTAATAATAAAGTATAAGAAAAAGCCCAAAGGCAAAATTTGAGTTGCCAAGAACAACTGGAAGACACTTGTACTGTCAATCAAAGCATAAAAATACAGTAAACTGGGTTCAAATCAATCATCTGCCTTTGATGCCAACTTCTCACCAGCCATATAGTCTCTCTTTAGACTCCTTATAATTTATTTTGAGACACGTTGGACTGATGCTTGTCCTCAGTTATGTGGCTGCCGCACCCATTATGTTCTTTGGGAACTGAGTCAACACACATAAAAAGAGGTCTATTGGGCCAGCTTTTTTGGCTCTGATTGGCAGAAGCTATGGGTATAAATAATCAAAGACAATGCATCAAGGCCAAGCATGCACTGTGGGGAGCAGGTTGCAACACTGGTCCTCATTGTGTAAAACACGTGTGGTTTTCCTCTGCCACTTTATGTCTTGCCCTGACACACTGCATGGCACAGTTGTGTGGAGGCCACACTGTGGCCTGGCAGACTGGTGAAATCTTTCAAACTAGACTTGAGCTGAAGTGTCTCTTACCTTGGGTTCGCTGAGTCATCAGAATTGAACGGATCTAAGCAGTTAGGAGATGAGGGAAACTGTAGGACACAGAAACCAGTCCAGGAAAGTGAACCAAGAGGAGAGTAAGCAATTGCAACAATTAAATTGAGCCCAGCTCACTCCACCCTGAACTGGATGGAGATGAACCAGCTGAGCTAGATTAATATAAATTTCATTGGGTTGCACAATTTCCATTTAGAAATGGATAATTTTATATGTAGACACATACGTAACTATAAAATTTAGGTAACAATACTTTCACTAAATTATTTTTAATTAGGTTTGGAACAGAAATCAAAACATTTAAAAATCTATTTTCTTGACCTCCAGAATCACATCAGTCATCTCAGTGATATAAACACTGATCTTCACTAAACACACACACACATACACACACACACACACACACACACACACAGAGTTATGGTCTTTTAAAAATAATCGTTGTAAAGAAAACCTGTGTTCCTGCTTCTCTATTTGGCTTGACCCATGGACTTACAGATAAGTCTTCATGATAGAAAATAATTGTAAAACTCTTAAGTCCAGAGATAGGGTGAGTCAAAGCCATGAGATGAAAAAGGAAGTTGGAGTCATAATGAAACATTGCAGGATAAAGTAACCGCTCTGTAGATTTCATGAATAAATTAGACCAAGGGAAGGACCAGATGTGGATAAAAAGTGGATTGACAGCATGAGGGGTGCACTGAGGTGATCACACACGAGAGGTTTGAGGGACTGCGGACGATGAGATAGATGAGAGAATCGTGAAGAAAGACAGTTGGTGTCTCTGAAGTCAAGGACCATCATAATCTAAAGACGGATCCCAGTAACGATTTTCCCAAAGAATGAGTTAAATCTGCAGACTGAGAAGAAATGCTGTACACTAGAAAATAACGGTACAAAATTACTGTAGAATCACTGTTAACTTGCCAAACTTAGAAAATGAAAAGGATATGCTTCCTTTATTTAGGCATAATGTATGAATGATCAAGGAGGAAAAATGATTCCAGAAGGAAACAAAGCAATGACTACAAAGCTCTCTGGGAACAAAGGACACCCCAGAGCACTTCACCAGCCAAACCGCCACTCATGCCCCCGGAGTTCACGCCGACTTTGACTCACACACATAGAAATCAAAGCTAGTCATTTGAGGTGTTTTAACAAAATTAAGAACCTTGGGTTGGAAAATGATTAAATTAAATGACAAAAAAAAAACTGGTGGGTAGGGAATCCTTTAAAAATAAAATGAAAGTTAACAGTAGTAGGAATTTTGTTTGTAAAATGTTATAATCCCCAAACAAGTAAAATAATGTAAGTCACAAAAATAGGAAGGCAGAGGATTAAAGGAAGCTCAGTTGTATCGATCGCTTCTTTTCTGGTGGCAGAGAAGCCGTTCATACTAAAGTTGGAAATGAAGTTTTAAAAACAGGTGACCAATTTAATTACCTTCATATATTTATTTTAAAGTCAGAGGGATTTTTTAAAAAAATTAATAGCTCTAGTACATGAGAAATTTTATCTTAAGATTAGTGATTCATTTCTGTTTCTTTCTAGTTTTTAAAGTAAAATTAAGTGTCAAGTATTTTATTTAAGTATGATCCATCTTGTAAAATTAATTCATTAATTTAGGCTCTCTGTTCACCTCACAGATTGTTTCTTTTGCTGAGAAGAAACTTTTTGGTTTGATTCCATCCCATTTATTGATTCTTGATTTTAATTCTTGGGCCACAAGAGTCTTATTAAGGAAGTTAGAAGATAATGCTAAGTGAAGTTAGCCAATACCAAAAAACCAAATGCCAAATGTTTTCTTTGATATAAGGAGGCTGATTCATAGTGGGGTAGGGAGAGGGAGCATGGGAGGAATAGACGAACTCTTGACAGGGCAGAGGGTGGGAGGGGAAGGGAGGGGGCATGGGGTTATTAATGATGGTGGAATGTGATGATCATTATTATTCAAAGTACAGGTATGAAGACACAAATTGATGTGAACATACTATGTATATAAACAGAGATATGAAAAAATGTGCTCTATATGTGTAATAAGAATTGTAATGCACTCTGCTATCATATATAAATAAAAAATTAGTATTTTCATCATTGTTATAACTGTAGTTCTATTTTCTTTATGATTTCTCCTTTAAGTCATGAGTTATTTAAAAGAACATTTTAAAAGTTTTGTATATGTGAGATGCTTTCCTTATCCTTTCATTATGGATTATTTATTTAATTTTATGCTGTGTGAATAATTTTTTTATACATTTTATATTCTTGAAAGCGATATGTATTTTCTAACCTGTGGGAGAGGGTCATCTCTATAAAGGTAGATATAAGAATAGTAGATGAAGCCTGCAACACGTGGTCCAAATGTTCTGTGTCTGCTTATTCCTGGTGCCTTTGATGGGAGTCATGCCTGGATTAGATTATCCTTTCTGTATTGAACTATTGACTTATGATTACTATTTCTTCTTAGCTGTTTTTTCCTGTTATATTGTATCACACTTTATCCATACTAACCAAATGCTCTAAATTTTATGTTAGCTGATATTAGCATTAAAAGTTAATCTTTATTTTCTTTTTAAAAAATATTTTTAAAAAAGCAAAATAAAGGTATTGTATCTATCTACAACTAAAAAATATTTTTAATTAAATATTTTATTTTTTAGTTATAGTTGGACACAATACCTTTATTTTATTTATTTATTTTTATGTGGTGCTGAGGATGGAACCCAGCCAGGCAAGCGCTCTACTGCTGAGCCACAACCCCAGCCCCGAGCTTTATTTTCATTAGTGTTTACTAGCTGTATTTCTTTTGTAGTTTTATTTTCTGCTTGCAACATTTTATTTCAGTTATAAGCAGCATATGTCTGGGTTTTTGTTCTTTATTTTATTCAAATTCTTCATCTCTTTTTTAACAGGTGATTTAATTACATTTAATTACATTTATTCTAATTATTAAAGTGTGGACTTCTTCCCTTTATCTTAGTTGTGCTTTTTACGTACCACTGTTCCTTTCTTGTTTTTTCCCCTTTTCCTGTTTTCTTGAATTAATGGTTCAATACATTCACCTTTCCCTTTCTTCTATTAGTTCAGAAACTGAGTATTTCTATTTATTTGGTGCTCATCCTCAGCTTCTTATTGCTTAATTGTGCATAACCAGCTCCAACTGTTTAATGGTAAAGAATTTACATCTTTTTCTCCTGAATAACAGGGTACAGTGCTCTGACTCTCCACTGAAAACCCTGCTGACTTTGTGTTAGCTTTACATTTTTTTTTTCTTTTTGTACCAAGGATTGAACATAGGGCCACCTGACCCTTGATCCACACCCAGCCCTACTTTGTGTTCTTATTTAGAGACAGGGTCTCACGGAGTGCTTAGTGCCTCCATTTCAATGAAGCTGGCTTTGAACTTGCGATCCTCCTGTCTCAGCCTCTGGAGCTGCTGAGATTATAGGCGTAATCCCACGAGCCACCGTGCCCCACTAGTTTTACCATTTTTAACCCACAGTAACTAGTCCTTAGGCGTTTTACTGTCTCCTTGGTTAATTTACTGGCATGGTGGATTCGTTTCTGTACCCACTGATACTTTTTGGACTCCCTGCTTTTCCTCAGATCCCCTTTTACCCGGGCCTAGAATTGCTAATTCACACCCCGCACCTGTGCCTGAATACTTAACATCATACACACAGCCAACAATTTGTTAAACAAAGGATATTCTATCCTCCTTTTTCACAATTATGCCTTCCTAACAACCTGGAATGCCAGGTTCAAGTGAGGATTCCTGGGCTTCTTGGACTTCCGATTCAGCAAGTCCTTGCCGGGCAGCATGGACCCCTGGCCTTGTTCTGCAGGCTGCACCCATGCGGCTCTCCCTCTGGCTCCATCCCACATGGTGAAGGGTGTAGTTCTGCCCACCACACACCCAAGCTCCATCTACGACACCTGCAAACAACTACCTCTTGGGAACACTGATGGTTCCTCCCATGCTTAGGAAAATAGACCCAGGACCTGAAAGTAGCCCTCGGGATGTTATGACTGGAAGTTCCAGGGTTCTCAGCATCTAGAGGAGGGTCTAGGAGAGGCAGATTCCAAGTGAGCACAAGAATTCTACCTTGAGGCTCAGCTCAGCAAAACCAGAGTGGAGAGTGATCTGGCATTGGGTCAGGAGGGCTGCCTGACCCTAAGAATGTTTAACGTCATGAAGCACATCCTTCCCCGGGAGGAGAGGTGCTTGCCAAAGTGTTTCTCCCTCTCTTACATAAGAGTCTAACTGAATAAGAAATCCTGAGTGCACAATCATTTGTCTTTGGCACTTTCTTTTTACTCACCGTCTTCCCTGGTATCTGTCGTTCCTAGCTAACAACCACTTCTCATCCCATCGTCACGTCTGAGAGGTGACTAGCATGTCACTGCACGTTTCAGTTTGAGTGATTTTCATTAAGTGTTAGCCCTGGTTGTTGATGGGCAACAGCTTCATAGATCCCAGGAAACATCCTAGAAGTCATTCGTAGAGGTCAGAGTATTACTTCTCTCTCTTGCCTCTCCCCATCTCCTGCTTTTGCCTTGGTCCGTTCAGGAGAACAGCTTGGCCCACACTTTTGATGATGTCCTTTCGCAGGTTGACTGCTCTGATCCATGCAGCTGGTCGTTTAACTGTCGGGAACTTTGTTTGGAATGTGTTTTGCAGATCGTCATGCTGGGTGGAGGAGAGAAGGAAGGCCCAGCACGGCTTCAAAGCCCAGGACACTCGACCACGAGGAGCCATGAGCCCTGCAACTGAAACGCTGGCAGACGGTTTCAGCTGTGGCTACTTTGCCTTGCTCAAAGGCCTCCTTCCCCAGAAGCCTGAGGCAGGGGCAGGGTGGGGATTTAGAAACCAAAACCTCCCACTGGAGTCTCATCATCATGAAGTCCATCTCCTTACGCTGAGGGTATAAAAAGGACAATTAAAGCCCAGAGAGGTGCAGTGACTTCCCAGGTTAGAAAGCTCTTTAGCGAAGAAGCAGGAAATGGAACTTAGGCAAAATTTCTAGCTCTAGAATATTTCTGGATCCTGTATTAAGTTCTCAGCTTCATGTATTTTTCCTCAATCTGTTTCCTTCACAGAACATAATTTTCCTCACCACATTCTTTGATATGATTCTTAAACTGCATGAACACAGGAAGAACAGAGCTTCTACAGTCAGGAGGAAGGAGTTGGAAGGTTGCCTCTATCATAGTTCCTTGGCTCTGTAGCCTAAAAATGATAGTCTCATCCTTTCTGTAAAGTAGGGGTAATAACACTCATCTAACAGTGCCTTTAGAAGGTCAGTCTGAACTGCCCAGCACAGTGCTGGGCTCATAGTGGACACTGGGTGGACAGTATGGTTGGGTTGTTGCTGCGGCTGTCAGTCATTTTGACACAGTGGCTTCCTCCGACCCTGGCATTCCTTTTCTTTGAAGTCAGTCTTATCCCAGGCATGTGTTTGAGTGTGTTTGTGTGTGTTTAATGAATTTCAATGGACATTTCCTGGGTGGAGACACATCTCCCTTGCTGCCCAGGGAAGTGCTCACCACACTGGATGGAGACTGACCAGGGATGACTAGTAGCATCTCATGGTACATGAGCAGTCGACGGATGGACTAGAAGTCTCAGAGGCAGGCGAGAGCTTGTCCCCTGTTCACAGATCATCAGTCTGCTCTGACCCAGTCTGGGCACAGCCCTGGACGCTGGGCTCCAGAGCATGGCGTCGGGCTCTGCAGCTCCGTGGCTCTGCCTGGGAGCGAGTGCTGGGGTGCTCAGTCCCTGCCCGCCCGCAGTTAGCGGGTCTCGGTTCTCCATCCCGTCTGTCGGTCGTGGGCCCCCAGCATCCCTCGTTGCCACCCCCTTCTGCCTTCCCTTGATATCCCCACAGGAATTCCTGACTGGTTTCTGGGAACTTTGAGAGGGACTAAATCATGACAGCTTCAGGGATTCCGTTACATTTCTATTTAAGTCAGCAGATGAAGAGAGCCTGGGATGGATGGGCCGTTTACTTCAAACCTGCCAAGTCCATCCAACCTGCTAGGATCGTATTTCAACTCCAAAGGGGAAAGACAGTGCTTACTCTCGTGGTTCTTGGGAAATGAGGAGAATATATACTTCTTGGAGAGAGATGGAGAGATCTAAAAACCACAGACGTGCAAATACCAGGAAACCCAACTTGAAAGATGCAGTTGTTGTTACGGCCCTGTCCGTGTAAAACCCCAGGAACTTCAAGGGAGAGATGGAGATGAAACCGTCCTTTCCCAAGTATAACAATGTGGTTTTAACTATTTGACTGTGACCACAGACCCATGAGTTTGGTGTGGTAGAGGTAAGTCTTTCTAAAGGATGTTTCGAGCAGTCAGAGTAGGAATGAACGGCAGTCGGGAGAATCCACTTCAAGGCCGACCTGAGTTCCTGGCAGGCACGTACTACCTGGTGGACCCAGCAAGCCGATTTCCATACACCAACTCCTCATCTGAACGTTGGGAGTATTTAATATCTGCTTCCTGGAGTTGGTTTGCTTGTTTGTTTTGGGGATTAGAGGAACTCATGTGTGCAAAACATTCATCACATGAATGGAACTTATTAAAATCTCAGTAAATGGTAGGTTTCTTAGATGGTGGCCAACACACATGCTTGCTGAGTTAAATTAATCAAGTATTTATTAAACACCGAGTCTGCACCAGACACTTTGCATCTCGCCACAGAGACGAAAAAGACACAGTCCCTGCTCTTCTCTGTCTTCCAGATACTGTCTGTCAGGATGTCTTGTCTTTCCACCATTTTGTTTTTAAGTCCAAGGCACTGAGCATGTGGAATGAAACCCCAGGTCTAGAAGAGCGAAGACATTCAACAGGTACTCACCGAGAGTCGATATATGATAAACCTTGATCTTGATATTTGGGATGCATCCGTGCACAAGTGTCAAGAAACTCTGTCCTCCAGGGCCTACATGCTGGGAATGAACGAAGCTCCTTCATCATGGATGTAAAAAAAAATCGCCATCAACCACTTTTTTAATTGTGTATAGAAATTTTCCCTGAAGGACAGAGGCAGCTCAGAAACAATGCGCTCCTTGGTAGAGTGACATCCCTTACCTCCTCCCAGACACTGACGGCAGGGCCACCAACCCCACTCACAGCATTTGTTGAGTGACATGTGATGTGGGGTCCAAGGGGCTGTTCCCTTGAGGACATGGTGTCATATGATGCAGCGTAGAGTCCTGCTGCAGGTCCCCCAAGTTGTTTCCCAGGTCCTCAGCCTGGAAGGCAGTTCTGGGGCCAGCCGGGGCCGGGAGCTCGCCGGCTTGCTCTGGCCGGTAGGTGGGTGTGTACTGGGCTTCAGAATCTGCTCTCTGCAGGGCCGGAGTGCCTTCTCCATCAGGAAAGCTGCCAGCGTTCACAATTGGAACATAAACAGGCCAGCAGTTTCTGATTAATCCAAATTGGAGCTATTCAAACAGTCACAAAAAGAGATCTTTTCCCCTGAAGGAATTTACATGTGAAGAGAGACTAAGATGGGAAATAAACATTTCTATAATGATTAAAGTTAATTGGCTTGAAAGGATGCCTCTGAAAGAAATGCTTTCTGGTTTTAGTTCCAATCTATTTCGGGACAAGCCTGTTTTTCATAAGATTGGTAACTGCAAACAGATACTGCCCTTTCATTGGAAACAGATGGTACAGGACATAATTAAAGAAGTATGCATTGGCATCTCAAATAACTGCTTTCAATTACAGCATTTCAAGAGTATTAAGGGGAAATATTTTAAACAAGACCACTGCAAAAATAGATTTTGTCATTAACTTTGAAATAATATTTGACTTAAGGCTGAAATTTCCATGTGCCAGGTCTGGATCTCACAGACTGATGCTGATTGGTTCAGGAGAAATTGAATCATTATGGTCCTATCGTTTGGGGGGAGAAATCTTTTTTTTTTTCCTTTTAAGGCAGAGGGAAAAAATGTATTTTTCCTCTGGTAAGACTCATATTTTATTTTGTGCTTGAATTTCAGTTATATTTCACAACCTTGAGGAGCTTTCCTAGTGGAACCATTTCACTGTGGAGTCCAAGGTTATCTGCTTGTCACTAATGTTAGAGTGTGTATGTATGTGTGAGCGCATGTGTGTGTGTGTGTGTGAGTGTGTGTGTGTGTGTAGCCAGTAGGTGCAGGTCCCTGTCCCCCATCAAGTATGCAACCCACATTGTTAAGAATACACTGAGAAAATTCATGCTGAGATGGATACGTACAACCTAAAACAAGATGATGTGTGAAGTTGGCAGACTGCCTGGGTTGGTCCATTTGTAATCTGTAGTTTGCTTATTGTAATTTTTATTAGATAATTTTAATGGAGATTATAATAATTAAAATCTAGCTATATGGCACTACTTACAAAGTGCTTCACTTGTCTTGTGTGAACATCTCACACAAGGCAGGTGCTGTGCCAAAAGACAAAACAATGAGCAAGAAGAATGTTCTCTGTCCTCTTGGAGATTATGATTGACAGGTGGAGAGATGGGGGATAGAGATGGTTGAACAGACAATGACAATGTGGGGTGGTAAGTGCTGTGGAGAAAGGTGTCAGGGCCACATGGCAACACCAATGGGCAGCTAACACAAGCAGTGGCTTCTCCCCGTTACCTCAAACTTAGTTTTAGAAATGGGGGGGGGAGGAATAGTGCAGTACACCACTTAGCAACTTCCACATGTCTGCTTCCTGGGATCCCTGGCTCCCAATGACTCCAGCAGGGGTCAGGCAAACGTGGTCTGATTTATTGATCACAAATGACCATGAATTGGCTACTAAGCATAAATAAACTTACTCTTGATTGTATGTGCATGCATATGCACATTACACATGTGTACATACATGGAGGCAGAGAGAGAGAACACGCATGAGTCATGCTACCTCTGTCCCACCAACCAAGGCTGCATGGCCCGAAGCTCTATTTCCTTATCATATGGATTGTGGACGTTGCAATTGGATTTGGGAATATTTTTTCACTTGCAACAACTAAGTCCTAAAAAGTTTAGTAATTTCCTTCATGGTTATACTCAGTGTTTAAATTCTCCATCATGATGATGTTCGGATTAGCTCTATCCAATAATTAGCTTTTCCTGATTTTAGACTCCCTCTCCAGCTTGTGTGTGTGTGTGTGTGTGTGTGTGTGTGTGTGTGTGTGTGTGAGAGAGAGAGAGAGAGAGAGAGAGAGAGAGAGAGAGAGAGAGAGAATCCTGTATTCTTTATTATTTATGGGGAATGAATGGAGATAGTACCACAAAAGCTAATGCCACTCTTTCAAAAAGGGACTGTATAGATTTGCTCCCAAACAATTACAAATAAAATATGACACAAAAAGTAATCATTTTTAAATAAACAATGAGGGGTAAAAGTTTCCGATTTGGGGCAGGGAATGAGAATTCTGGGAGAAGTACAGGGGCTTAGAGCCTCAATGATGATGAAGTGAAGGAAGAAAAGTCCTGAAAATTCATCAGGCGAGAGCACATTCTAGCTTAGGGCGGGGACTTATCCAGGGTGGTAGATTGACTGGCTCTGATCTTCACCCTCCTGAATCCATGCCCTGCCACAGTCTCTTGGAGGGTGGAGTGTACTTCCTCTCTCAGACTTCGGGCTTGGCCCTGTGACTTGCTGTGACCCTGCGGGCAGGAGCAATGCTGGGCCAATTCCACCCCTCTGCCATAAGAGGCCTCCCCGGGGGGGCCCCTTGTGCCCTTTGGCCACTGCTGCCTCCAGGAGGTGTGCCTTGGCCAGCTCTGGACAGGACCCCAGACAGTGAGAGGCATGTGGAGGGGAGCCAGCCGTGGGCTCCAGGAGCAAAGCCATGCACAGGCTGGAGCAGATGTCCCCAGCTGCGTCCAGCCTCAGGCCCAGCCCAGCCAGCCCACTGACCTGGAAAATAGCGGTCTTTGAAGCGGTGAGAATGGGTGAGTTTGGAGTGACTTGATACACATGTACATTTGTAGCAAAGGCTGATTTAAAAATGTTTGGATGGGCTGGGGTTGTGGTAGAGAGCTCGCCTAGCACGTGCGAGGCCCTGGGTTTGATCCTCAGCACCACATAAAAATAAATTAAAAAAATAAAGGTATTGTGTCCGACTAAAAAATAAATATAAAATAATTGTTTGGAAAGAATTGGTGGTGTCTAAAGGAGAGGAGAAGGTGATCTGGAGGCCCCTTCCATCTCTACCAAAGGGCTGGTTGGCCTGGCAGCCTTGGAGGAATTCACTTCTGGCTTACTTGATTTAAAATCCAGAGCTAATCTGCCCAGTTTGGGGGTGGGAGGGATATTATTTCTGGTTTGCAAATATTCTAAATCTTATAATAATTAATCCAAAAATGGCGTAGGATAAGTCAATATGCTTCTACTATTCTAGAATATCAGGCAAGTCCCTTGATTGTAAAGTGTAACTCCAGTTGTCCATCGGCCTGGTTCAGTGTTAGTAAGCTCAGGAACTTAATGAATTCTAAAAAAGGCTGAATGTGAAGTCTGGGGTTGCAAGAGCTGTTTCAGGATCTGCAATCAGCAAACACTTCCTTGTAGCTCTCCTCTCAATCAACCCATGCCTGCTTATCGCTTTCTCCTCCTTCCAGTCTAGAGTTTCCTCCCTCAAAATGGTGGGTTAACATCATGTGATTTTTTTTTTCTTTTTCTTCTTAGTTTCAGGAATTGAACTCTAGGTGCCCTTAACAACTGAGCCACATCCCTGGCCCTTTTTTTTATATTTTATTAGAGACAGGGACTTGCTAAGTTGCTTAGGGCCTCTCTAAATAGCTGAGGCTAGCTTTGAACTCGTGATCCTCCTGCATCAGCCTCCCAAGCTACTGGGATTACAGGCCACCATGCCCTGTGACATCATGTGAATATTATAGATGAATGCTGAGGTGATGAGTACCAGGACTTTGGAGAGGAATCCTGCCTATCACTGGAACCAAGGTTCATCGCCTCATGAGCATGAACTGAGGACACGTAATCAATGTGTTTACCTGTTTCCTACATCAACAATGTTTGTCTTACCTGTCCACTCACCTGATCTGTGAAAAAATCCATAACTCGAGAGGGTGGATGGATACCCAATGAAAACATCCCGTCACCACTTGGACTACTTTGAACATTGACATCTAGAAAATAGTGATACTTATAACGATAGTCACATGTTTTTGAACAGTGATGACCAGTAGGTGCTGCGCCAGGGGTTTTGCCTGTGTGATTTCACTGAAGCCTCCCCACAATCCCGTGCAGTAGTAACCATTATTAATCCAGAGAGGTCAAACTAACCACATGTAGTTCATAAGTGGCCGAAGTGGGATTGGACGCTGGAGTAGACACCTCGGTCACTGATTTTTCACTACTTCACTGAGAGGGGTTAGTTGAAAACATGATTTTGGATATTCCCTGAAAAACCAGGACTCTCCTTTCTACCCACTTGTTTTTTCCACAATGATTCCAACTTTCTCTTGATAGGGTCCCCAAAACACCGATACCCTCCAAATATAGTGAAAGGTATCCCTGCTCTTTTCTTGCAGTCCCACCCAATGGTCACTCCCTTGAAGCTCTCAAACAGGACTGGATTCATGCTAAAAATAAAGAAAATTCTAATTTGTTACTAAGCATTCATAAGAGGGCAGAAATAAAAATGATTGTGGCCTTCCCCAAATGAGCTTTTCATCTCCATTGAATTTTATCACAATATTGATTTAAAAATTAAATCTCAGGGCTGGGGCTGTAGCTCAGTGGTAGAGCGCTTGTCTAGCATGTGAGAGGCACTGGGTTCAATCCTTAGGACTACATGAAAATAAACAAACAAAATAAATGCATGCTGTCCATCTACAATCACAAAAATACATTAAAAAATAAAAAAAAATAAATCTTACGTATTTAATTTTGATATTTCTTCTTTCTGAAAATAAGAAAGTGTTCCATGGAGGTTACCTGGGGCCAGGAAGAACAATCACTGCCTCAGTCACACCAAGGATAGAAAGGAAGACTCCCCAGTGGTTTCCATGTGACAAACTGTCTGGGTCTTACTGATGGGATGAGTCATGAAGTTAAAAAAAGAGGAGAGAAGAAAAAACTTTTAAAAAAGACTACGAGAAAAGCAGCACTTTAATCTATTTAGAGAAGCTTGGGAGACTTTTCCCCTTTGGTAAATGCCACAAAGAGTCATTTCTCATGAAAACTGAGAGACAGGCTGTAGCATGACAAGGACTATCTACTGGGAATGCTCAGGGAGAGCACTGGAGCCAGGCCCAGTACATGGGAGACACCAGGAAGAGGAGGCACAAACACGTAGAATACTCTTCCAGCAATAATGGAGCTGGGAGGAAAGTAAGAAAGAGAGGAGGTTTTTTTTTTTTAATATTTATTTTTTAGTTCTCGGCGGACACAACATCTTTGTTGGTATGTGGTGCTGAGGATCGAACCCGGGTCGCACGCACGCCAGGCGAGCGCGCTACCGCTTGAGCCACATCCCCAGCCCCTAGAGGAGATATTTTAAAAGAAAGTCATTCTCACCATTCAAAAGCCATAGAATGCATTCCCCATCCACGCTGGCTTAGCAGAAGATGTACTAGACTTGCACATATCCTTGAAAATATATGGAAAACTTGGACATGTCACTTAAAACTATGCTACACAGAGTGTTTTGGATTTTGAATCTTGAACCTCCTTCACTTATATAACATGAGTGACCTTGAGCAATTTGTGACAGCTTCAGATGCACTATTTGTAAAGTGGGAATCATGAAGGCCCAGGGAGGGTCCAGCACTTACTGTGGAGGCAAGAGTGCTTGTCACAGCCAACTGAACTGGAAATCCAATATGCAGACCTCAGATTTCTAGAGATTGACCGCTTGGTTGGCATCATGGAAGGATGATGGAGTTTCTGTTACAGAACTGACAATACACGATGCGGTTCTCTGTCTACAGCAAACCCAAACTCTCTCCACCGCAGAGGGAGTGGAGAATACAAGAGGAACACCTGTTCGACACTCCCTACTCAGTCAGGTTAGGCTTCAGGTGGTTCTGACCCAGTGACATCATGGACGGGAACACAAGCTTTGGGGTGGGACTTGCTTTCCAATTTCAGTTTTTCTTGTTGGCTTGGGGAGGGCTGTTCAAGCCTCAGATCCCTGTCCTCGGGATGGGAACACAAAGACTTACACGGCCACCCCTTGTAAAGACTGCAGATGGCTCCTGAGAGATGCCCAGTAGTGGGTAGACATCTGATCTATGGCAGCAGTTGCCCCTTGGCAGATCACAGCTCCTCAGAGCAGGGACTGAGCCTCATGAACCTGTGATCTCACTGTGCTGAGAGCCATGCCTGTCGCATGCTGGGCACAGTAAGCCTTCACAGAATGGAGAAATAACCAAAGAGCTTGCTTAGTGCTCCTGCCCTTTGCTCTAAATGTCATCAGATGGAGCTTTTGCCTGATATGGGTATTTTTTTTCTCCCAAAGATCAACTGAGCACCACCTCTGACTTCAGAGTATATCTCCAGAACAGATAAATGACACCAGCCCCGAACTGGCTGCCGGGGACCCGTGGCCATTAGTGACACATTCAGATCCCACCGAAACACTGGATGTCTATAGCTTTGGACTCAGTACTGTACCCATTTCCCAGCGCCATTATGTCTGACAAGGCACTCTGAGAAGGTTAGGTACCTCTTTGAACTTAATCTCCTTGTTCATTGGTAATCGCCTTCACCATGGATGTGAGGAGGAAATGGGATGTGTGTACTGCCCAGCAGAGCAAGGCAAGTTTTGAACCTGGTGTATGATGCCACCACTTGAGCTCCTAATGTGACGTTTGATTTCCAAAGGAGTTCCAGCTCCGTTGGAGCTTGAAAGGAGCCACATCCTACTGGGAACCGCTCTGTGCCCATTGGCCCCGAGCATCGTGTGGGGGACAGAGTAGATATGCAACCAGGGCTTTGGGAGTTGAGTTGCTTCCAACTGTTACTCAGACTCTGTGTGAATCAAGAATATGGCTCCGGGAAAATGTGACTTTAGACACCAGTAACCACAACCAATTCACAGACGCAAGGCAAACCAAAGCAACTTTTTACCTTTCCAATATTAATTAGAGCAATCGTCTAGAAAACACCACAGCCATAACATCTCTTGGATTGAACGAGGGTTTAGACAGATTGAACACTTAGGGTTGTCTTAGATGTGAGTAACACAAAACCCCATTTAACCTGGCCTCAAGATCAAGTGCACTTGCTGGGCCACAGTTTGGGAGTCTGTGGCAGGGTCCGTCCTTCCAGCAGCTCAATAATGTGATAAAGAACCCGGGTCCCTTCTGCTTCTCTGTTCTGACAACAGCGCTGGCTTAGTCTTGGATGGAAGCTGTGCCGAAGTGGGAGAGCGGACCCACGTTTTGTCGTCTGTATCTTTATTCGAGCACTGAACAGAACGTCAGCCCATGTCACAGTCCCTCCTTACCACGTCCTCAGCAGCAAATGCTGTGCATAGGCGAGGGACCCTGGCAAGGTTCAGGGACTGTGACCGAGTGGGGGCCAGCTCCGCGGGCTCCATCCCCTCTGCACAGGCTGGGAGTGGGGTGGGCAGGCAGGCTGGGGACTCCAGCATGGTGCCTCCCATGGCAACCACTGTTCGTGGGAAAGAGACAGAAGGTCAGACTGCGTGGAAGAACTGGGTTGATTAGTGGCTGATAAAATAGCTTTATGATTAACCAACTGGGGAGAGAAGACAAATGACCTACTGTAGGAATCTTCCCTTCCTTTACCCTGCCAGCTCCTCCCGCTTTTATACAAAAAAAAAAAAAAAATGTGTAATTTCAGAAAGGACACCAGAAGAATAGAGGGAGGGGTGTAGGGGGAAGGTGAGGAAAGGTACCAGGGGATAAAACTGAGCAAACTGTTTTGCTGGACTCTGGATGATGAGCATGTACAAATATGTCACGACAAACTCTACTCTTTTGTATAATTATAATGTACCAATAAACAGGAAAAAAAACCAAAAATGTGTCATTTTACATACTTATGCCATATGAATTACACATTTATAGGAGTATCTCACCACCCAGCTATGGAGCTGTGGAAAGCAGGGACTGTGTCTTGCCCATCTTTCCAGCCTCATATATAAGAAAGAGCTCAGCTTTCAATATTATTTAATAATCAGTTAATGAGGAGAAGCTTCAGAAGGGAGATTTCAAATGTTTTCACATATGTGAAAAGAAAACTTCCTGACAATAAATGTATTAGATAAGCCTCTAGCCATCTTCACCCTTAGCTGTGAAGGGGATGGACACTGGATTAATGTACAACCGAGGATCCCTTCGATCCTGGAACATGGTGATTCTCTGAGCTTTCAACTTTATACGCTTCGTGATGGAGGCCCAGACATTTCCCAGGTGGAGGTCAGGACTCTGGATGATGAGAAGGAAATGGGGGTCCGCAGTCTGTCTCCTGGGAGTCTGGCGCCCGCAGAGGGAGGGTGTCCCGTTCTCCTTGCCAGGGGTGATGACTGACTGGTCCTTGCTGATTGGGGTCTGGAGTGAGCCTGGCATTCCCTATCTGCTGATGGATCAGCTGCCAAGATAACAAGGAACACAACTGCAGGAAGTTTCATGAGCCAGCAGCGGACTGGGCACAGGGGAGGGGTTTCTTATCAGGAGCAGTCTTCAGCTCCAGTGCTCCTAAAGAAAGAATAAATAAGCAGCATTCAACTGACTGACCGGCAGATGCTCAGTGTTTACCCAGGGCTGATAGTGGGCAGGCCCTCAGGCTAGAGGGATCTTGCACACTTGGAAATCAGCTTCCAGCCTGCAATAAAGTTTGGAGTTCAGTTAGATGCAAAACACACATTTGCACCTACACATGCACACACGCACACACGCGCACACACACGCACACACGGTGGAAAACAATATTCTCAATAGCAAAGGGAGGTCAGGAGACCTCCCAGGGACTCTGCTGCACACAGGACAGCTTCCTGCCGGGCCCACAGGGCCAAGGGTGCTGGGACCACCTCTGGGGAACCAAGAAAGTCACTAAAATTCAGATCAAAAGGATCCTTTATGGACCCTGCTCCAGGATCAAAAAGAACCCCAACTGTGTCTCAGTCCAACATCAGCCTCTTCAGAACTAAGGGACTGAAAACGGCTGGGGAAGATGGCGAGAAGGCCCAGCTCTCTCATTTGCTTCCAGCATGGACATTCTGTCCACCGTATTGGAAATGACTTTCCTAAATCCCTTGATTCTCCCAAATATTCCACGCAACATCAGCTTAGGGGTCATATTTTAATATAGTAGTAAAATTCATACTTCACTCTCAACCTGTCCACTCAGACGTAACCACTGTGAGCAGAGTGCCAGACAGTTTTCTCCATCTTCTTGTATATGATTCATTCTTTCACAAATTTACAAGATTTTTTTTTCTTAGAATACTATGCAGGTATGTGTGTGAATACACAGGAAAACAGATCTGGAAGGGCCTAAGCAGACACGTTTACTGGGAAGGGAATGTATTGAGACCTTTATATTTTATTCTACGCACATGTATGTTGCTGCTGCTTTAAACAACAAAGAGGTATTCAGGTAAGTTTGTGAAATTTCTAAAAGGAGAAAATAAAATTTTTCTTCCTTGGTGTGGTTACTAATAAAAAGTACTTGGCTTTTTTGTTAGTCGCATTTCTGTCACTATGACAAATGCCTGAGAGGAACAGCGTGAAAGGACGGAAGGTTTGTTTCCGCTCACAGTCCCAGTCCATGGCTGGTTGGCTTCCTGGCTTTGGGGCCTGTTTGGGGCAGAATGTCCTGGTGGGAGCGGGTGGTGAAGGAAGCGGAGCCCCGGGGTCAGGGGCCCAGCTCCCCTTCCAGGGCGCACCCCCAGCAGCCCCACTGCCTCCGGAAGACCCCCGCACCCGCACCCGCCCACCCCCTCCCAGCTGCACCGCAGGCTGGGGAAGGAGCCTTCAACACCTCTGGGGAGCATTCCAGATCCACAACAGCTCTGGGCGCAGACTCAAGGCAAGAGCCCTCGCACTCAAGTGCATGGTGACAAATGACAGTATTTGATTTTCGTGCCCCCCCCATCCCCACCCCCACCCCCAGGGAAGAATAAGCACAGAGGAATGAGCAGGAAGAGTTTCTACTGGACCCCCAGAGTGCTAACTGCTCGAAAGAGCGATGTGGCCAGGTGACACACTCCAGGGTGGGGCGGAGTTGTCCTCAAGGGGCCTCATGAGGAGGAGTCAGTGGACAAAGGAGGCCTGGCCACAATTCTAGCATCTAGGTCTGCGAGCCATCAGGAGGCAGTCTCTGTGGGCTTCAGCTCCCTGCCTTGCTAAGTAGCCCATTCCAGAATACTGAAAACCCGAGAATTAGGGAGGAGTCCCAACTCTTTACCTTTCCAAGTAAAGACATTCAAAAGGAAGTTTGCTGCAAGTAAGCAACAAACCCCCGAGCTGTCACCAAGCGCAATGGTCCCTTCATAAATGAAAGGAACGTTAACACCAAAAACAAGCCCATAATCTTATATCCTGAAAAATAAAATCTGGAACTCAACTTAATGTTACCCCCCCACACACAAATTTCCCTTTTTGCCTTCTCCTTTATGGGCAAGTGCAGTTCTGCCCTGGGCTTTCTCCGGGAACGTCAGTGGTAGCTCTCTCGTGGCAAATTCAGGGGTGTGGAGGGGAATTCTAATCCCCGCAGCACAGCAGAGAAGTCCAGCAGGGAGAGAATGCTCCAAGTTCATTATCAAACAGTGGCAACGCACTGGGTCCTTTTCCAGGTGGACAAGCTCCACTGCGAACACAACACACACACACACACACACACACACACACACACACACACGACCCGACTTCCAGGAGCTCATGTTCCAGGTACGGGAACCAGGGTATGAATGCACACGGAGGCAAATAACGCTCCATTACACTGGCATTGACTCCTCCAAGAAAAACAAATCAGGGTCCGTGCGAGGGCGGAGCCTGTGGAGTGCAGAGAGTGATCAGGAAGGAGGACCCCACACCACAGAAGAAGCCATATGGCACACAGCAGAGCAAGCAGAGGCCGGAGTCAAGGGCACACTCTGCATACTCAGGAAGCTGTGCCCAGGGGTAAGGAGAGAGAAAGTGAAGCAGAGGTAGCTGAGAGCCAGGTCCCAGGGGACCTTCGAAGCTCCTGTGGGAGCCGACTTTCCTGAGTGGATGGTGAACCGTTGAAGGACACCAGTCAGAGGAGTGATGTAGTCCACTTAAGGCTTGTGTGTGTGTGTGTGTGTGTGTGTGTGTGTGTGTGTGTGTGTGTGGTGCTGGGGATTGAACCCTTGGCCTTGTGCATGGAGGGGATAAAATCTCTCTGGCTTCTATATAAAGACGTTATGTAGACACAAGAAGCAAGGAATTGAGTTGATGCTATACTTTCCAGTGTGGAAAATGAGAAAGAGTATTTGTAACACAGTGAGAAAGGAGATACCTGAAAAATACCCTGTGTTTTTACCACTGCTTTTGGAGTTGGGAAAATAAGGAAAAAATACACTCTTCAATGGGAAGACAGCTAAGGATCAAAAATAACTTTATGAAACATACACATACTAATTTTAGACACATAAAATATTTCTCTGTGCTTACTAAATAAATCCCTATCCTTTGGTTATCCCAAAATGAATGCTTTAGATTTTAAAATTCTTTAAGATTTTCCTTTGTATTTTTATTTTTTTAGTTATTACTTTATATAATCCATGGGAATCCTGTGTATTAGTCAGGATGGGCTAAGTTATGCTGCAGTAACAAACATACAAACCTCTTGATGGCTTAACACTATAAAAAACATATATATAGCAAATGCGAATCAGCATCTTGGGGCCTCATCATCTTGGTTACCCAGAGACCAGAATGAAAAATGCTCCATCTTAATATTCAGAGCCACAATTGCTGAGGCAGGAAAAGGGTATGCAGCGACTTTTATACTGGCTTTTACAGCTTTACCTAGAATTAAAACACACTGCTTCCCTCTCATTTCACTGGTGTAGGTCATGTGGTCGTGCCTAAATCCAGATGGGGCAGGAACGACTATTGTTCTATGCAACTAAAGAATAAGAAGGGAAAGAATGCTCCTAATGGCTCCTAGAGTCTGGCTCTCTATTTCTGATGTGGCTGAGTTTTCCTTGTGTCTTTGCAATTTGTGCTTCCTCATGCTAGTTTTCATTGTTTGTCTCAACTGGAAATTTTATGACCTATAAACTTCTGAATCACGCCACTCAGGTGACATCACACATTACCTTATGCGCTCACAGAACAGGTGTCTGCTATTTGGAATGAAAACACACACACACACACACACACACACACACACACACACACACACTTTACCCTGATAGGATAATCTTTGCAGTCAGGAAATCAACCCAAGGAGTTCCTGGGAAAAAATCTCCCAAAGGCAAAAAACAGGTCCTTATTTCCTTCAGATCTCCTCTGTTCTCTGAGATGCCTGGTTCTTTTAGATCCCTCCTGTTCTTCAATGTTCTCTCGTTACCCACCTCCATGCCTACTTGGGTTTTCAATGTCAGCAGGTCATTCCAGATTTTCTCTCCTAGTTGTTTGCTTGCTAGCAATGGGGTGAGCATTTCCACCATAGACAAATGTGTTCGTTAGTGGCAAGGTGCTGTCTAGTGCAGAAGTTATAGGCTTCTAGCTCTGAAGACATCCCACAAAAGCAGTTCTGATCTCCAGGTCAGGGACTAATATCCACATGTCATCTCACCATCAGACTCTGATTCGTTTTTCTTGGAAACATTTCAGAGATTTATGACTGTGTAGCAATGACAGGAACAGAGATGAGCAACTTGGCTGAAGCCCCACAAACAGGGACCCATCTTTGCTGACTTGTTAAAATCGTCATCTGTGTTATTAGAAGTCATGTCTCTTCCATAGGAAGACAAAACTCACATGAACTCACTCATGAGGAACCTAAAAACGCTGATCTCCTAGAGGTAGAGAACAGGGGTTACCTGGGTCCTGGGGTTCTATAATTAGCAATAGTGTAATGTAAGTAGCTGGAAGAGAGGATGTGGGGTCTTCTCACCACAGAGACTCTGCAGATCCTGAAGTGATGGATATGTGTGTTGCCCTGATCGGATCAGTATACCAGGCACATGACTATCAAAACATCCCATAGGACCCTATCAATATGTACCATTAGAGTGTGTCAGTTAAAAACAAAGCTTCGAAGAAGTCAAGTCTCGCCCCATTTAAGTGGCAGGTATTAGCGGTTGTCACTCTTGGCCTCCAGCAGTTCCTCAGGAGGCAGGTGCATGCACCAGGTGTGAGGATGCAGAAGAGCAAACCCCCAGGTGGAGCTGAAGTCCTCTCCAGGGCGTGGGAGGGGGAAGCAGGCCTCAGAATTCAGTGAGCTGTGGGGAAAGGACCTCTCCTTTGCGCTCCTGGGGAGGGTTCAGCAGGGGGCGGCTTTTCCATATTCCTTTTTCTTTCTCATACTGCAACCAGCAACTCTGTCCCTAAAAATCACAACTGACTCGCTCTTGCTCTCCAACAGGTGGCAGTGTTGTCTTACAAATGGCCTCAGAACCAAGGCCAGCTGAGTGGTGGCCACTGGTTCTGCCCTTCGTGGTTGGCACTTTTGTTTAGTTCTTAATCCCACCTATTTTTCATAGGTCAGAGCAGACACGAGAAGTGACAAATATTTCTTTTTGGAAGCACTGTGGGTTGAGAAAACACGGCTGAGGAGTCAATTCAGTTCCTAGTCATGATACCCGTAAGTGATGAGAAACATTCAACTTTCCCCTTTGGTTCCTCCAGACAAACTGGGAAAGAATTCTGTTTTTTCCTCATCTCTGCCAGGGATCAAGTCGTACTCACTTGTACTGTGAGACGGTGGCATTACAGAATCTGGCTCTCCTGTTGGTTACGCAGCTCAAAAAGAGAGAGCTACAAAAGAAAGATGAGACCCTGTCTTTATTCTCCAACAGTCTAACAATCTAATTAGTAAGATAAATATACATATTCCACTAGCAATAATCTAGGCAGGTTGCTCTCGTTTGGGGAAATTACTAGTTAAAAATAAAAACCATGACCCAGCAATCTCACCGCTGGGTACAGTGCGAAGGAAACGGGATCCGTGTGTCACAGGGCAGCTGCACTGTGTGTTCATCACGGGGCCGCACACCCCAGCCAGCCTAAGTGACTGGGTTAAAACTGCGGTGTGTGCACACAGTACAGGACCATCCAGCCCCAAGAGAAGGAAAGTCTGCCATTTGTGAAACACGGATAAACGTGGAGGACACTGTTAGGGGAAGTAAGCGAACCGCAGAAGGACACATGCCGCAGGGCTCGCTCATGTGTAGAACCTAAACAAGTCAGTCTCAAAGAAGGCAAGGGCAGGACGGTCAGAGCCGGGGAAAGGGAGCTGGCCTGTGGTGCAGGGCTGCAGTTAGACCTGAGGAATGAGCTCTGTGTGGTATTGCACCACTGATGACTGTAGTCAACAGTCATGTGGATTTCAGAACAGCTGCGAGAGAGGAATTAGATACAAGAAATGATAAACACCTGAGGTGGTGGGTGCACTAAATGCCCTGGTATGACTGATTGTTTTACAATGTGCGCATCACACTGTACCCTATGAATATGTACGAATATTATGTGTTTGTTAAAAATAAAATTAAAACACCTAAAATAAAATTTAAAAGTAAAAAAAAAAAGCATTTATTAAGGGCTAGGGCTAGACTCTATTCTATGCATTTATTTGATTCCAGAGTAATCCCATGAAGCAGGTACCACCGTTCTCCTTATTTTATCATTGAGGAAACTGAGACCTGAGGAGTTTAAGCAGCCAGAGGAGGATTTGAACCAGGCAGTGTGGCCACCCTTACTAGGTTGCCCTCCGGTAAGTATTCTGTACCCCATGATGATTAATTCCTTGCTAATACACTTGGTGAGGTTTTAACCATTCTCTATTACTTTTATTTCCTATGGGGTTTCATTGTCCTTCCTAACAAAATATAAATGCATTTGTCTCCCAGATCCTGGAAAATAAGCATAAAGATTGGGTAAACATGGATTTATTAGTTTAGCACCAGACAACAACTAAGCTCCAGAACTCTAGCAGTTTGTCACATGTCACGAAAAGTGTGCAGCTTCAGCCATGTTCCACCAAGCATGTCAGTGAAGTTAAACTGGCGTATAGTGTTCCAAAATTTTTGCTCATTCTGATTTACACCACAAAGCCTTTAAAGTGGGGAGACTTATATAAAATTAGCAAATCACACACACACATACACACAGAACTCTCTCTCTCTCTCTCTCTCTCTCACACACACACACACACACACACACACACACACACACACCTCCACACAATTAACTTAACAATAGCTAATATTTTCTGTCCTTAAAGAAACAAAAAAACCATGAACTCCAACATCTATAACATTTCTTGAGCTGAAAGCAACTGTAGAAAGTTTTAGTGCAGGAAAAAAATAAAAGTCCTGAGGGTGACGAGATTGAGGGTAGAAAGCAAAAAAATGAAATAGGAAAATCCAGGCATGTTTGATTCCTCCCATGGCATAGGTTAGCAGGAGAGGAAAATAAATGCTCTCATTTAGAAATTTACCAAACCCTTTGACGGCTCATTTCATAAATGTGTAAGTATTTTTCCTCATTGTTGAGGAATGGGATACACTGGTTAATACTTGCCACGGGTACTTATTAACTCAACGCAGCTGAGTTTCAGGATTCCTAATTAGGCATCTGGCCACTTTACATGGGAGCTGAAAAAAAATTTTTTTTAAGGGAAGTGACTAAGTGCTGTAAATACACATTTTAAATTTCTGCTAAAATACTGGAAGAAATATTACTGCACTCCATTTAGCAAATTAGACCTGTAATAAATCGTAGAATTCTATGGTTTATTTGTCTGGAATTAAATTAATACCTAAACGTTTGCCCCAAACTCAAATTATAGTTCAAATAATAAAATTTCTTTCTTAAAATTCCCATGCTTACTTTCAACTGATTGAGAGGTAAAGCCTTCCTATTTGTACTTTAAAAAAAAATCCAGAAACAAAGGGAAATAAAACTTGGACATAATTTTAGACTTACATGGGGGCAGATCTGGGTCTCCCTAGGTTGGTTAAACTTGGATTTTTACATGGTTGCTAGATATCTCCATAGGTTCCATCACTCCATTTTCTAATCAGAGAAAATAAAATGTATAATCAACATCACCTTGATGATCTTCTAGTTTCTTTGTTCTCTGGGAAAAACCCTAAAACCAAAATATTACCACTGGGAATATCCTCCAGAAGTTTCTAGATACTTCCTAAGACAAATGATATATTCTTGAGGCAATGTGGGATGAGCAAGGGGAGATTTCTAGTGTGCATCTCAACAAGGCCATCTGAAAAATTAGAAAGAAGGACGCTAGCCCAGTTCAGCAGATGCGGACATGAGAGGGCTTTCACTCCTCAGCAGGAGGAGACGTGCTATGGTTTAGGTATTGGTGTCCATGATGTGTGAGATAATGCAAGAAATTTCGGAGGTGAACTGATTGGTTTATGAGAGCCTTAACCTAATCAGTGCATTAATCCACTAAGTGGATTAACCAGGTGGTAACTGTAGGCAGGAGGGGTGTGGCTGGAGGCGGTGGATCATTGGGGGTGTGCCTTCGGGGTTTATATTTTGTCTTTCCTGAGCAGAGCTCTCTCTCTCTCTCTCTCTCTTGCTTCCTGTGGCCATATCCTCAGCTGGGTTCCTCCACCATGATGTTCTGCCTCATCTGGGGCCCAGAGCTGTGCAGTCAGTGGACCATGGGCTGATACCTCTGAAACCAAGAGCCCCCAAATACACTTCACTCTTTAATTGTTCTTGTGCCATCTTTTTGTCACAGCAGTGAAAAAACTGACTGAAACAAGAGGCTTGTGTTCTCTCTGGAAGGCACTCAAGTGACCTGTGACAGAAGAACCTTCAAAAAGCACATTCTCTCTCTCTATTAGAGCTTTATAGTTACATACAGTAGTTGGATTCATGTGACAAACTCAGACATGGGTGCGATTCAGTTTCAGTTCATGACCACCCCCCCTTTGCCCTCCAGTCCTCCCTCCCCTCTCCCAGTCTCTCTTCTCTACCAAACTTCTTTTGCTCGTCCATTAGTTTATATTTGATTGGTTCTTTATGTTAGCCTATCCTTCCCTCCCCCTTTATTTCACTCTAGCTTCCACATGTGAGAGAAAACATTCAACCTTTGAGTTTCTGAGTTGCTAATTTTACTTAGCATGATATTCTCCATTTCTAACCGTTTACTGGCAAATTCCATAATTTCATTCTCTTTTATGGCTGAGTAGAAGACCATTGTATATATACACCACAATTTCTCCATCCATTCATCTATTGACAGGTATCCGGGTTGATTACACCATAATTTAGCTCTTGTGAATTGTGCTGCTATAAACATTGATGTGGCTGTGTTGCTATAGTATGCAGATTTTAATCTTCAAAAGGCATGTTCTCTTTGATTCTCAAATCTTACCTCTGAGTTTATCTCTAAGAAACAAATGCATTTTCTTACAAGGATCTATGTATCAGGATACTCATCCCCATGTTGTTTATAGGAACCAAGAATTCAAAATAGCCCAATGCCGGTCAATAGGGGTTGCTTAAATTATATCTGAGCATCCAATAGGGTACACCACTTGAGAGAAGATGTTTATCAATGTAGAGAAGGACCAGTCAAAAAGATTACAAGTGTTGATGGCTTTGTAGAAAGAAATGTGAATTTAGGTGGGTGTGCATGAGAAGTTGTCACGGAAAGGCTGTGCATGCAAAGCCAACCGTGGTTTTCTACAGTATGACAGACACTCTTATTTTCTTCATATTTGTTGTAGTATACATAATAAACACGTGATATTTAATAAACACATGTTTCAGTGACTAGGAGCTTAATATGTATAATTGAACCCCATTGTTATTTCAATGAAAATCTCCTTGCTTTCTCTTGTGACCAGTCTTCTAAGTGCTTACTCACAGGTAAAGTTCTGTCTTGCATAAGTCAACTCCTCCTTCATAACCAGAACTCTTGATTTTTGCCACAAGACTCTGGTCATTTACACCTAATAGTGGTGCATTTTCATGTATCTGGTTTCTGAGGACAAAAGCTTGGAGTTCCTCTTGACTTTCCTCTCCCACATTGAACACCCAATCCATAGCAAGTCTCAGTTTTTTCTTTAGTGGATCTGCAATGTGATCCAACCAAAATCAACCTACACCACGAAGTCACCAGTGAAGGTATTTGGTTGATGTAAGTAGTCTATGTTGTGATTACAGTAATGACCACTGGACTGTGTATATTTGTCAAAAATGATTAAGGGACTGCATATACGCTCAGTGGCAGAGTGTTTGCACAGCATTCATGAAGCCCAGAGACTGAAGAACAAGTTATCAAAACATATACTCAAAATGGAAGAATGTTCTACATGTTACTTACACTCAAGAAAGCTGACCTAAAATTTTTCTCTTACACAAAAAATTTGCATTTAATTTACAATGCTTTGCTTTTTGTGCTTTAAGAGAAACCCAGTTTCCAATATTTTTAACGTTTCTATCCTTCCTTTTCCATTTGGATCTGGAGTATACCTTCTCAAAAAGCTGCAAGTTCATGAAGATCTCTCCCTGCTTTGTCACATCTGAAAGAATTGCTTCTCCACCAGGACTTGAGTCTCATACTCTAACCTCCAGCTTCCCCTCTGCCGAGAGTGCCCACTGGGACACGCATTTCCCCTTAAAGCACCCGGGACTGCCGTTCCTCCCTGGGAAGATGCACACCAGGGGCTCCACAATCAGCCTTGCACAGTGCTTGACATTCACACCTTGGCCTGTTTTCACTTTGAATTATTTTATTTCACTTTTTGATGGACACAATATTTGTACATATTCATGAGGAACAATTCAGCGTTTTGACTCATGTATATTTGGGGCCACTCAGAGTACTTAATACATTTGTCACCTTCAATACTTTTCTTTATGCCGAGTATATTCAGAATCCTCCTTTTGAACTATTTTGAGATATATGCAGGGTGAATATGATGAAGAACAATGTTTTGTATATCTGAGTTTTGATACTGAGGACCAGTCAAGCCTCTGGAAATGCCCCTAAGGCCTGCGTTCTGAGCAGTTCACACCTTAACATGAGCTAGTGGATGAAGTGTTTCCCGTTCCCAATGCCCCACGCAAATGAGACACAAGTTAAGGAGTGAATCCAAAGAGAGAAGAGCTTGCAACGTGACCAGGGATGAAGTATTTGGGGGAACCTGGCATAAACATTGGGCATCCGAGACTGAGACTGAGCAGAAGCAGGATCCTCTGGAGAGTACATGAGGGACTGTGGTGTGACTGCCGGGCTTCCTACCTCTGCCCAACGTGGCAGGTGCCGGAGGCTGCCAGAAGCAGAGCTGTATTCTTAGCTCTCCCTGGACTTGAACTACAGGACACCTCTCCAGGAGCTGGGACAGTTTATGAAAACCAATTTGATTTTTTTCCTCTAATCATGACAAAATGAGGACCTGCATCTGAGATTTCTGATCCAAAGCTTTCTCCCTGTTCATTGGGCTGGGCTCCCACCCCAGGAGTTTCTGTGAATAATAACAGTATCAACATTGACAGCAGTAAACTGCATCAGCAGCAGCAACTACTACCACCACCATTAACCATGGGGCGGTATTCACAGGCCAGAAGCTCTGAGTCACTGTTGGTCCATCCCGAGGACCTTTTGACTTTGCTTTGAAACACCTCAGCATCTTGCAAGGCCGTTTCTTCCTTCCATCGCCTTCCTCTGAACCCCTCCCCTGACGACTGAAAAGGCTTCCTGCCAGTTCCACACCCTCTTTGGTTTTCTTCTAACGGTGGGTTCCATCTCATCATTTCATCAAGAGAAATCTTTTCAAAGCACAAATTCCACTGTGCTTATCCCAGGCTTAAAATCCTCAGTGACTTCCGTTAGGACACAGGGGGGCTCCTTAACCGAGCCCCTATTTCAGTCTGCAAAGCACATTTGTTCAGGAGGTTCTTACTGCTTTTGTCCCCTGTCTACACTGAAAGCTGCACAAGAACAGTAACTATGGAGTATTCACTGTTCGTCCCGGTACCTGGCACGTGGTATGTACTTAATAAAGGTTGGTTATGTAAGTAACCCTAACAGGTCATGCTAACTGCTAGGTCACACCCACAGCCGAAGACAGGTAATGTCAAAAAGCACAAATGTGCACTTCCATTACTGAGTGTGCTGTCTGGGTGGGCAATGTGAGTTGGCTAACATTAGCACAGATTCATGTGGTCCCCTCATTGTCACTTACAGCAGGACAGACTGGGGACAGAAGGGGAATCAGCTTTGATGGGAAACCCTGAGGTGAGACAGGCTCAGGCACCTTTGCTGTCTGAGTCGCCTGGAGGCAAAGTGCACTGAAGACTCCCGAGAGAGTGAGCTTTCATTAGGTGCTTGCAGAAATTAAATCCCATCGCAGTGCAAACCCACTTACTTACCCAAGGGAAATGAGAATACGTGTGTCCGCAAAAGACGTGTACGTAAAATGACTGAAAAAAGAAAAATGGAATGAGAGCAGCTGGCCCACGTGACATTTCACTGACTGAATTGATTGCAGTCCTCGCCGTGGCTTCCGTCTAAGGGACATCGTCCATGGAAGCCACTCCTGGTGGTGGCTGGAGTCCTCCCTTATCCCGGGGACACATTCCAAAATCTCCACTAGATACCGGGCGCTGTGGATCATACCAACCCTATGCATGTTATGTTTTTTCTAACTCATACACCCCTGTGATAAAGTTTAATTTTTAAATTTGGCACAGTGAGAGATTAGCAATGACTAATTTAAAAAGAACAATTATAATAATCTACTGTGATGAAATTATGTGAGTGCACTCTTTCTTTCAAAATATGTTATGGTATTTATTTCTACCCTTTCACTTAAAAGAAGCAATTAATGTCTTTTTTTTTTTTTTTGGCATTTGGAATTGCCAGCATTGCTACTCTTGTGCTTTTGGGTCATTATCAGGTAAAATAAAGTTTATTTGTACATAAGCACTATGATACTATGACAGTTGACCTGCTGTAATGGTTTGGATGTGAGGTGTCCCCCAAAAGCTCACATGTGAGACAATGCAAGATGGTTCCGAGGAGAAATGATTGGGTTATGAGAGTCTTAACCCAATCAGTGAATTAATCCCCTGGTATAGGGGCTAACTGAGTGGTAACTGAAGTGGTAGGGTAGGAGTTGGGGGCATGGCTTTGGGGTATATATTTGTGTGTCAAGTGGGGACCTCTCTCTGCTCCCTGATCACCATGTGAGCTGATTCCCTCTGCCACACTCCTCCACATTGATGTCCTGCCTCATCTTGAGCCCTGAGGAATGGGGTGTTCTGTCGATGGATGGAAACTTCTGAAACTGTGAGCCCCCAATGGACGTTTCCTCCTCTATAGTTGTGCTGGTAGAATCTTTTAGTCACAGGAGTGAAAAAAGCTGACAAAAACACCTGCTTACAGATGGCTACTTAGTGACCTACAGGAGGGTAGCATATACAGCATGGACACACTGGATGGAGACACAATTCATGCCTGGGGTAGAGGCAAGATCTGAGATTTCATTACACCACTCAGAACACTGCACAATTTAAAACTTAGGAAGTGCTTATTTTTGGAATTTTCCATTTAATATTTTTAGACTGGCTGACTTTGTTAACTGATACTGGGGCAAAGAGGACTACTGTTCTTCTTTCTATGGTATCCTCCTTGACAATTCCATTTAGTCTTGTGTATTATATCCACTCAACAACCAGCAAATCGATTTCCCAGTCCTACCTTCATTCCAGAATATCAGTTCACCCTCACATCTCTGAATTCCCGAGTCTTCTGTTCACAGTTGTGTTCATTGTACTGGCCTCCGTGACTCCTCTTCCTGCTCAGCACCTGCACGGCCTGAGAGCAGCACCTGAGCAGTAGACCTTCTAAAGCCCTTGAGCCCCATCCAATCATCTCCAAAACTTCTGTCATGACCCGAGTTCGGTTACCTGTTGCTTTTCTGCAGTTTTTACAAGTCTCCTCTCTGGTCCTCAGCTTCCTCTTCCTCCTGTTTTTCTCTTTTTTGATGATGCCCAACTATGCTAATGCAATCCTTTGGCTGAGAAACTTTTCATGTTTTCATTTTGCTTTGAGAATAAAGTTCAAGTTCCTTAGCCAGGTTTTCAAGGTCACAGTGTGTCCTGAAACCAACAAACCAGCAGCTTTCTTCTCCTGAGTGTCCTTGGTACCCTTTTGGAACTGATTGGATGTCCTACGGGCGACTCCCAGCTCTGTCTGGCTCTGTGGTTGGGCCCAGTGCTCTACCTGCTGCTCTGCTCTGGGAACTCGATGTTTTCTCTCCTGGTACAGTTGCCCAGGTGTTTGCCCTGTGCCCTCTAGGCAGCTGCTGGCTCTGTGCAGGGAGGTATCTCTGGTTGGTTCATCTTTGTACCCTCATAGTGCCTATCGGAGAGCTTTTGCAGAGTTGAACATAAACGAACACTTGTTTGTTTAATGAAAGCCACAGGGGGAGAGAAAGGTAAATTGAATATTATTCAGACACAGGCCATTGTTGAGCACTTCTATTATTATTTGGTTAGTTTTTTTCTTATGTGTTATTTTCCCTCATTTCCCCTTTACTGAAATTCTCTTTATACTGGTCAGTTGTTGAATCATTGGTAAAGGGTTCTTTTAATGCATGGATTATTGAGCACAGGGGTATCCTTTAGAGGCCAGATAAAAGCACGGCTTCAGAAACAGCACTACCATTCCTGGTGAATGTGTGTTCAAGTTTCCACACACCCCAAGCTCAGGTGGAAAGCCGAATGTTACTGGGGACTTGCAGAATTGAGCTTTTCCAATTAGGCCGCATCAGGAGATTGGCATATGGCTACATTCTCTCTTGATCTCAGGTTTCACATTACAAAGAAAGAGAACCTCTGTAGTACAATCCAGCTGTTTAAAAACTATTTTAAAAATAGTTAGTTAAACAGGGCCAGATTTAAGGGTGAGTTGGCCCTTTATTGTCAACAAAATATTAGGGAAACTTAGAGCAAAAATGACCTCAGTTGTTTTCAAGCAACCTCTTCATTATGCTGAAATTTCATTAACCTGAAATCTGGAAGTGTAAACCACTGGGCCAAGGAACTTGGTTAACCAAAAGGACTGAGAGGGGGACTGGCTCCTGACTCCCCAGCCAGAGACCCTCAGGGTTTCACGAGACTTTGGAGTAAAACAGTGGCCTGAAAATGGTTCTCCCCATTTCTCCCTTTACCCCAAACAGCAGTGATAATAATAATCCATAATTGCACCATTTCTTGCTCTGCAGCAGGCACTGAGATACACCCCACCTATGTGGTACCTTTGTTAGTCCCCCTACGGCTCCTTCTGAGACTGTTAGGCCCCTTTCATAGATGATGGAACTCAGCTCCGTGCTGGGATCAGGTAAATGCAGGCCCCTCTCAAGGAGCTCGCCGTTCAGCCCAGGAGGAAGACTGAGGAGGCAAGCTCTGCCCTCCTCACAGTTCCGCTAAGGGGTCTCTAGTCCATCAAGATCGTGGTGTCACATGAGGGAGGAAGAGGAAGGGGAGAGACTTTCCTACCACGCTCACCTTCCTTCTTTTTGGCATATTTCAGGAGTCTCCTGTGTGTTCTTTTTAAAAAATTTATTCTAATTATTATACATGACAGTAGAAGGCATTTTGACACATCGTACACAGATGAGCTCAACTTCTCCTTCCTCGGGCTGGACCTGGGGCAGTCACACGGGTGGTGCAATCATACGTGTACCCACGCCCTCTCAGCTACGGTGTCAGGAAGGAGGGCCGCGGGTTGGGTCTTTGGCTGCAGCTCTAACTCATCATTCCCTCCACATTCCCGGAGCATCTCCGCAGGTCAAACATTGTGACAGAGACTGGGAATAGAGGGGAAAGAGGCACAGGGCCACCTTCCAGGGTCTCACAGTCTAAAGGGACATGCAGATGGCGGGGAGCCCTTCTGGCTAATCCAGCCCCCATGTCCGACAGGGAGCTGGGGTTGAGGCCCCGCTGAGCGGAACTCTGGGACTTCAAGTGGAATGACTCCTCACGAACCCCAGCCTCTGCCAACAGCAGGATTTTGTGGTGGTTGTAGGTGTGAAAAGCAAACTGTACCTGCACTCCCTGAAGCCCAGACGGGATGATCACGGGATGGAGGGGCACACTTTGGGGTCTCCAGAATTGTCCTATCGTTCTCTCAGATGTCTTCCTGCTCGTCATCAGGGGGCCAGGCCTATCTTCTTCCACAGGTTCCTCTCAGAAACTAGGATCAGGCCCCGAGAAGAAGCCTGGGTCCTTGATGAGCTAAGGAGAGAAAGACGAGATTTTGAAAGGATGGCCAAAGGGCGGGGCCACAGCTTTGCATGGGTTCTAACAAAAAAAAAAAGTCTCTGTAGAAGAAAGCAATGATAGCTCCATAAAACCTCCTCCTGGGAGGCAGCCAGGCAGGCCAGGTCAAGTCTAGCTTAGAGACACGTCTCTGTGACTATTTTGGGATTTTCAGGGGGAAAACCACAAGGATGAAGCACAGCTGGACAGGAGGAAGCCAAGAGTTTCATCAGCAAAGACCTCATCTCCACTTGTTTTGCAGGAGAAACTAAGGTGGGGAGGCCCTCTGCCCTCCCTTGGGGGTGGATTGGATATTCAAAAATATTCATTTTGGAACAACAGGGCCTACAGTTTGGGAAACAAGCTAAGCCAGAGCTGCAGTTGATTGGATTGGCAGAGAGCATCTCGGAGCCTCCCGAGGATGCCCACTGCCGTCCTCACAGCCCTTCCACAGAAAGTCAACGGGACACGAGCCAGGAAACGGCAAGATGGACGGAAACCTCCCGGCACCCCGAATGCATAACGCGAACCATGATTCAGCATTTGGGGTGAGCCCAGAATTTTTCATAGTTACAAAGAAAAGTAGGGGTTCATTTTGACTGTCTACCAACCTCTGGTTGCATGTCAACCGGGGATGAGAACATTCTTGCAGATAGCCTGTCCAGAACACAGGGCCAGCGCCACTCCCCCACGTCCCAACACTGTTAGGTACTTTGTTTCCCGTTTTCTCAGGCACTAGGTTCCCCTCGCTGCCCAGCACCCCACCCTGAGTCACCATCACAAGACCCATCCTCCCTCGGTGACCCCCCAGTTCTCAGCTTGCTGGGCAGCCCCTGCTCCGGAGGCGTTCACTGGGATGTGCGGACATGTGAACCATGAGAACAGCGATCGTGGCCCCGTGTGTTCTTCCCCTGCAGTAGTCACATTTACACTTGAGGAGCTAGGCATGAGCTCCAGAGTGGCCAACCAGTGGGAGGATTCCCGGAACCAGGGCAGAGGAGGGAAGGCGTCTGAAAGAAGTGTCCTCCCGTTCCCCCATATTGCAACACAGACAGTCACTCCATCTGTTCCTGGGTACTTCAGCTCTATTTCCAGGAACACCCTTTAAGAAAATATTTTAGTCGCCCAGGGTAGGATTTACAAACTCTTGGAATTCCCTTTCAGGGAGAAAAAATAAATCTGTTCATATTTTGATACATTTTCTTCCACTCCAGCAATGTAAGGCTCAATGTTGTAAAGATGCCAGATTTTTCACAAACTGATGTATGAAGTTAACGGACAGAGAGATGGATAATGAATGGATAGCATACATGTGCATATATATGACAAGTAAAATGTTAATGCAGAATCCAATGGTGGCTGGGTCTGGACATGTTTGCTGTAAAACTCCTTACACTTTAAAATTTAAAGCATATGTTTAAAATTGTGTAATAAAATGTTAGGGAAAAAACATTTATGCTGTAATCACAATTACAGAAAAAATTTGAACCTCAACATTTATTCTTATCATTGGATAATATTTTAAAAGTGGAATAACTGAATCAAAAATATGATTTTTCAAGGTTTTTAAGACATTATTAAACACCTTTTTAAAGTTATAGGATATAACTTAAATAGAATATCTGAGACTGTGGAGATAGTATTTTTAAGACTATGAACAACTTTATTGATATACGGCTGACATGCAGTGAACTTCACAGACCTTAAATGTACAGCTCAGCTGGGGGTCCAAACATCTGCACCTGTGTAACATCCCCACTAGCAACAGGCAGAGCACCTTCGTCAGCTCAGGGGATTCCCTCATCTCCTGCCTGACCTCCTCAAGCTAACACTAATGCTGATTTCTTTCTACAAAGATTAGACTTGCCTTGTTTTGAGTCTTTTGCTGGTGAAGTGATGTAGTAGATAGCCTTATTAGGTGGTCTTCAGGTGCTCAGTATGTTTTAAAGATCCATTCTGTTTTATTTTATTTGTATAAAGAGACACACTTATTCAGCATCATAATCAGACCACCACATTTAGCAATTCACAGCATGGGTGCAAAAAAAGTCTACATTAAAATGCCTTGTTGGAATGCTTCACACCTCCACAGAACAGAACAGACAATAACCTGTGTGGCCTAAACCTTGGTGGCTACGAGGCCCTCCACCACTGTGCTTGGCTGAGTCCACAGATCTGTTGGAACCTGTAGCCTCCCGGTCACTTCTCTGGTTCTCCTTTCCTGCTAAGCTTTGTTTCCTAGCAGCATTACAACCTTCTGCCACCACCGCAGCTACTGCTGCTGCTGGAACCCCCATAGCCTCCTTGGTTTCATGGCAGGGCCAAGTATTGGTCCTCACCACCAAAAGGTCCAGAGCTTCTGCCTCCTAGTTTCCTCTTTTGTTGTAATTGCCAAAAATCATTGTAGCTCCCATCACCTCTGAACTTGCTTCCCTCATTACCAAATCCATGGTAGCCATCCCTGCGGCCACCATATCCACTACCAGAACCACTGAAGACTCCTCCTTGACCAAAATCGTCATGGCTACCAAACCACCTCCATGCCCACTAAAGTTTCCAGAACCACCTTGACCTCTTTGGCTAGATGAAGCACTGCTTTCTCCTGCTTTCCTTCCATCACAGTTGTGGCCATGCCTAGCATGGTGTTTCCGAATGACATTCCTATCCCAGGGGGCATGGTTATCAAAAATTACAAAAGCAAAGCCCCTCTTCTTTCCATTGCCTCATTCAGTTATGATTGCAGTAACTTTGATTTTTCCACAGTGTTCAAAATGACCTAATAGGTGATGTTCTTCTGTGTCTTCTCTAATGTCACCAACAAAGACTTGTCGGTGGTTGTCTTGAGACAGCTCTTTGGTTCCCCCACTC
The DNA here is from genome assembly GCF_964194105.1 of Spermophilus citellus. Lineage (NCBI taxonomy): Eukaryota > Metazoa > Chordata > Mammalia > Rodentia > Sciuridae > Spermophilus > Spermophilus citellus. Next base: position 160,895,414 of record NC_138187.1, read on the forward strand.
TTCCATGCACCTTGTGTAGTCTCACATCTGTGGCTACATCCACTTCTCCACAGTGGCCTAGTGACAAGCCCAGCACCCGTGGAGTGCTTGGTGTTTGGGTCTCTCATTACCACACAGCCCATGAGTGTTCCCCATCACTCAAGACGGCTCCTCAGACGCTCCTGGGTTGTTTCAAAGCTCAGCCCTCCACTGCATAGCTTCTGCAGCTCTACTAGTTCTCTTGTTGACGGACACGAGTGAGTAGTGTTCTACAGTTTAAACGATTATGGTTCAAAGTGTCCTCAGACTGTTTGCTAGTGTTTGTGTATGGCTTGAGTGTGTTCCCAAAGATTCTAGTATTGGAAGATTGGTCCCAATGTACTGATCTTAAGGGGTGGTGAAAACTTTAAATGGTGGGACCGAGAGAGAGGTTATTACTGATCTCTCCCTGGTAGCTCTGGCTTCTCACCACGTGATCCTTGCAGGTCACCCTGCCATGATGCCATCTGCCATGATGTGATGCAACCATGGTTGTCCTCAACAGAGCCAGTACCATGGTGGTCAGACTTTCAGCCTTCAAAGTTGTGAGCTTAAGTAAAGTAATATACTCGGGTATTTCATTATGGTAATAGACAATGAACTAATATTTCAACCTAAAGTAAGCTGCATGCCTCTGAGTAGGGTCTTTGACGTTGATGGCTATACATGAATAAATAGACAATAAGAAACAAGGATTTCAGGCATCTGTTTCTGCTCATAGGAAAGTTACCTACAGAAGGGTAAAATTTCAGGTCACTTAGGGTTATCTGGAGGTTGGAGCCATTTCTACAAAGAAACAGCATTCCAAAATCATCTTTCTGCACAATGTATAAAGAGGAAAAGATTCACTGTTTTATGGCCAATTCCCACTTTCGTTTTTGGCATATGCTTCAACAGTGTAAGAGAACTTCCCATGAGAAAAATTCATTTTATCTTCTCTGTAAACATTTCCATTAAAAATTAATAGGCAGTGCATTCTACTTTTAATTCTCATGGAATTAGGTTTATATAGGAAATGAATGGCTTCCAGTCAAAAATCCCAAAAGGATATCTTAGAATTTCAGAGGTGAAGTGATGCTTGAAGTCATCTAGCTCAAATTCCTTATTGTGCAATTAAAGAGAGTGTGGCCCAGAGAGACGGCATGACTTGTGGGAAGCCCACGGCTAATAGCTCTGACCTCTCTGGGCCAGTCATTTTCTGTCGTGCTCCACCACTGTGCCTCTCCCTGCTGAGGCGTGGCCTTGTCCAGTGCAGGTCCCTAGGCACACAGCAGGAGGGCTCAGCAGAGCCCAGCAGAGTGTCCTCCTGGTCCTGGGGACTGTGCATCCAGCCCTTAGACACAGAGGCACGGCTCCCTGTACCTTGCTGTGTGTGTGTGTGTGTGTGTGTGTGTGTGTGTGTGTGTGTGTCTCCAACTTGGGCCATTCGAAAGGTCTGTCCTCAAACAGTGGCAGCACTGCTAGAGTGTGTCAAGCTCAGTCCCCAGGAAGCTTAGGGACTTTGCTTTGTATTTTCAAAAACTTCATATTTTTATACCAGCTTCAGTAATTCAGAATGTCCACCCAGTGCAATAAACCTCTTCATTCGTCAAGTAGAAGGCTTTATTTAAAACTCCGCTCATAGCAATGAATTCAAACGTGAACACTTTCAGAAATAAGTTCGCAAATGAAAAAAAGAGCAGAGGAACTGGGAAGAGGCAGGGCCGACCCTGGAACAGATGACCACCGAGCAGGGAGGCCGTGGTGGTGCCCGCAGAGCTTTGGCTTGGTCTCTTGCTCTGGAGGACGCCTGCTTACCCCCACTGGAGCCATCCTGGGCACAACGAGGCCCTGAGGTGCCCCTGGCTTTGTGTTTGCAATGTTCTTGGCTAAAAGCTTGGCCATACCTCTTTAACACACGCAGACTCACAGCCATGAAGCTGTGAGAGTCTTCAGCATGGTAGCCAGCCGCAAAGACTCTCAGGGAAATAGCCAGATGCTGGGATGCTCTGTGCTGAGAAAGCACATGGAACCCTGATCTGTTTCATCCCACCAAGCACATGAGCATCTTGACTAGCAGAAAATATGCGTCTGTTCTGTGTGCAATCACAGACAGAGCCACAAGCCCACGGTCCACAGAAAAGCAAGCTCTCATGCTGAGCACCTTTTTCTGTGCAGTAATTTCTGTTCTTCCAAGAGAGCAAAAGCCCCAGGCAGATTAAGAGGAAGACTTCAACTCACTCTGTTTTTACCCCTCCACTAAACTGTGAAAACAGAGCCACTATTTCAGTCACTGAACACTTCTGCCCAACACCCCATTGAGATTGTGGTTTGAGAGCCACTGTTTCAGAAGAAAATCTTCTGCCCACGGGGCCTTGGGTTCTTCTTCCTCCTTCTCCTTTATTACTTCCATCCTGTTTCAGGCACAGGACCTGAAGGCTCTTCCTTTCATCCCTTTTGTGAAAAATCATTGCTGTTATTGAGGAAGCTCCTTTGTAATGAGATGTCGATTACCATTAAGGCACAAACTTGGACCACAGATTTATTTTTGCTTTAAAGGAATAAAAGGTGTGAGTCTAAGAAATGAAGCTGCAGCTGTAGGCATCACTAAGCAAGAAAGCAGCTCAGACTTTGGGTAAAAAGGACAGAAAAGGGGAAGGTGTGAGCTCAGAGATGTAAAGCAGCATGGGCATCCAGGAAGAAGGGGCTGAGCGCCGGAGAAGTAGAACTACACCCAGAAAAAGAGAAGGTGGTAGAGAAAGCAGCTCTGTGTGTAGGATGCTCTCTTAGAATCATCATTTCCTTGTTGACTGTCACACTGTCCAATGAGGGGTTGGCTACAGATGAGACCGGGGAGAAATTCCAGTTTTCTCCATCTGAAACTGGGCTTTCACTGCCCGTTTTTCTGTCTTCTAAGGCTCCTGCTTGGATTCATCTAGTTTTAAAAAGTAGTATTAGGTTTTCATTTTTTCACATTCATTTCATTTTGAAATGATTTCAGCCTCTGAAAAACCTTGCAGAATAGTACAAAGTGTTTCGGTCTACCCATACTTTACACAGCTTTTCCAAATGCTACACATTATATAATCATAGGACAATTATCAAAACAAAAAGTAATCATAGCGTATGATACTATTAACCAGTCTCAAATGAGCCTGGTTCAAAAGTCACCAGTTTTTTTCATTAGTGTTCATTTTTCTGGTCCGAGGTCCACCGAGTTGTCTTGATCTCATCCGATCTGGGACGGTTCTTGGGTCTTTCCATGTCTTTCGTGACCTTGACACTTTAAGCAAGTCTCTCATCTAAGAGTGTCTGCTCTTGCCTGTGTTTAATTTGGGGTACTTGTTTTTTGGCAAGGAAACCCCAAGAAGGATTACGCTGCCTTCCTGGTGCAAAATAAGAGGAGAGGCATCAGATTGTTACGTCTCCTTCCCGGTGAGGTTCACTTGGACACCGCAGCGAAGGTGTTGACTTCCAAATTTCTAATTCCGAGGGAGAGAGTTTGGGGAAATGTCCCATTTCTTGTTACATTTTGCCCACAAATTTTAATATCCATGCAACCAGGGTGTCTGACAGTGACTTCCTACAGCCCAGATTCCTCCTCCAGTCCTTCCCTCGGTGCACTCTCTCCCCTCCTCTCCTCTATCTTCCTCTCTTCCCTTCCCCACTCATCTTCCCTCCCTCCTCTCTCCTCCATCTCTTCTTTCTTCTTTTCTGTTCAAATTATCCCACGTTAGCCACTGTGAGCTCCTCTGGGTTGGCTCCTTTTCAACATGCCCCACTGTTTTGGAGCATTCCCTGCATCCATGGCACCACGGGGTACTTCAGGCTCTTTTTGTACTCTGTCTGCCTCAGCCATAGTATATCCATTTCTCTAAGGAGCCTGGTGCCTCTTATTGGGTATTATTTTGAAATCCAAAACTTGATGCGAAGTATTCATTTTACTAAGTGTCTCAGCCCTCCCATCAGGGAGAACTAATGCACATAGCTGTCTATCTATCTGTCAAAATCCCAAAAGGGTATCTTAGGATTTTAGAGGTGAAGTGATGCTTGAAGTCATCTATCTCAAATTCCTTATTGTGCAATTAAAGAGAGTGTGGTATAATCTGTCAATCATCCATCACCTGTTATAGGCCACGAGTTTGTACTGGCAACTGCACTTCCAACCCAGCACCAACGTGCTATTTCTCTCGATTTCTTACTTTCCTTTCTGTAACTCCTTTCTCTGACAGGGAGAAACAATATAATGTATCTTCCTATTGGATTAATCTCCCAAAACACATAAAGCATTTTCAGAACTCCCAATACAAACCGCTGTACAAAACCACATTATTAACTTTTCATATTTGTTCTTTCAGAATACAATGGAGTTACATCTAATAAACCCACTGTAAGTTGAAAGTCTCATTAAGTCAAAAAGCATTTAATGTAGTTACCTCACTGAATCTCAGAGCTCTGCAGCACGGTACACTGGAGAAGCGCTGGTTCACCCTCAGGATCCTACGGCTGGGAGCTGGGGCTTGCTGCTGCCACCCAGCATCTCCAGAGAGAGTCTGGGCAAAGATCAAAATTCAAAGACTGGTTTCTACTGAGTGTGTATGGGATTTCCATCATAATGTCAAAAAAAAAAATCCTAAGTTGAGCCATCCTAAGATGTAGGTTGTCTCCATAGACAAGTCCTGTTTTTCAAAGTTCCTTAGTTGGTGGTCTTCTTCCCTTCTCCCTCGGCATGACCTGGTCACTCCCTCTGCATGACCTGCTTTATGGTTAGGCCCATGTGTTTCTATTGGTGTTGCACTGGGGGCTACCCCAGTCTTCATTTGCTCCATTTATGGCTTTCCTTTGGGTGCTTTAGTCACTTTCCATTGCTGTGATGAAACACCTCACAGAAATCAACTTTGAAGGGAGATTTACGTTGGCTCATGGCTTTAGAGACCCCACCACTTGGGGTCTGTGACAGTGAGTCATGGTGGGAGTACACGCAGAGGAGGCCTTGCTACATCCTGGTGACCTAGAAGCAGAGACAGGGAGAGAGAGGAAGAAAGGAGGATCCAGAGTCGCCCTATGTGCTTCAAGAACCTGCCCCCAGTGACTCCACTTCCTCCATGATGCCCCACCTCCTAAACATTCCACCACTTCCCATTGATGCCATCAGCTGGGGACCAAGCCTTTGACACAGGGGCCTTTGGGGCCATTCAAAACCCCCACTGTAGCTACAAGGACGTGGCACATCATCATGGTCCCAAAAGTCAGAAGGAAGCTAAGGGATATGCCAGAGAAGTTTGGCTGATGGCTTATACTTGAGGATTAAGTAGCTCACTTGTTTATTTTGTGGTCTTCCTCTCCAGATATCAGTTCAGAATTAACGCTTAACATTTACCCTTCTCTGTCATCACCTCAGGTATTTATAGAAGGAACTCTAGATGGAGTTGGGGTTCAGTGGAGGTGTATAAAGACATAGGATTCATGCAGACATACTTACACATTAACCAAAATAATTTTCTGCTTCAAAATGTTTTTGCTCAGCGATCTCTACTCCTGGACAACACTTCCTCAGCGCTCTGGACTGAGCGGGTCATTAGGAAGTCTTGCTGAGCCCCTGAGAGCGTGGAGATGTTCCCATGTCCCCTCAGGCACAGAGCTCAGGCTCTGGAATGAGGCTGCCGGGTGGACAGCAGGTCGAGCTGGGCCGCTCTTCTCCTGGCTGATTTTCTGTCTGTTTGAAGCTTTTGGCCACGTTGAGCACCCTCCTTCCCCTCAGCCTTTGCAACACCTATTCACATGGCAGCTTTTCCGTCTTCTTTCACTAATATTTCAAATTCTTGTTCTCCATCAGCAGATCTTATGCACATTTGCTGCCATGAATTCTGAGAAAAATGTAAAACAAGCACAAGATCAAAAATCCCAGCTTAGGCTGCCTTCTTTATAGATGGCTCCCCCAGTTCTTTCCTTTCCCTCCAACTACTGCTGAAGATCTTCCAAAACAACCAGAACAAGTGGTTCAAAGAAAGTCATAAACTGTCTGGTGAGCATCAAATCCTCCCCAAAGCCCTCTTGACCACAGACAGAGCTTCCAGTAAAGACAGCGAGGACATAGAATGAGACCAGGAGGGTGGGGCAGCAGTACCCTGCCCACAGAGTGAAGCCGTGACCTGTTGTGCAGAATCTCACCAACGCTTGTGATTGGTCTTTGATAATTTTCATGTGTATATAACAGAAAATAAAGCAACCAAATTAAAATGGAAAGAATCATGAACTTCAGATATTTCTTTTCTGCAGCAAGAGTTATTAATGCAGCCACACATCTCTAAAACTGAGGGACAATATTTTGAAAAAAATTATTAAGTTTGATCACTGGAAAACTGTATTATTTAATGCTCAACAATATCTAATGGTTCCCTATTATAAGGTGTAAGGAAAGTAAATGAAAGTAAAGCATCCATATTGCTTTTTATGTTATTTTTACAATGTCAAAATGTAAGTCACTTGAACCCTATTTTCTGCTTTTGGTTTCATGGTGATTCAATTCTATCTCAGTCTTCAAGTCGGGTCTCTGATTTCTACCATTCCCTGTTGTGGTTTCTGTGTTCTGACATCTCAGAAGGCTCCGTCCTGTTGGGGGATGTGTTTTAAGCTGTACCTCGCGGGCTGTCTTTGAGTTCTTAGACACTCAGAAGCAAGTGTCTCCTGACTGGACAAGGCTTTGGCCAGCGTTGAAATGTTCTGGTTTCCTTTCCATCCCCCGAGGGGTCTGTGGATATCACTCCACGGTCTCCTAGCATTGACCTCTGCAGTAGTCAGGTCTGATGCCAGCTTGGGTTTTCCCCTGGGTTAGGGACGTGTGTGTCTGTCTTGCTTATGGCCTGGAAGGTCAACATACTTTCCTTCCCCTCTGGGCTCAGTAGTTAGTTTACTAAGTTGTTTTTCCAAGTTCTGTCCCATGTCAGCTTCTCCTGGGACACAGTGTGTCCTTAGGTCTAACACATCTTGTCCCCATCTTTTATCCTCTCAGGCCACCTTTTACGCCAGCTTGGTCAGGTGAGGCCTGACAGTCTCATGGTACATGTGCTACTTGGGAAATACATGGGGGTGCATCTGGATCCGGGGCACTGGGAGGGGTCGTGTGTAATTGCTTCTCACTGCCCCCTTCAGCACACAGAGACCTGGGGGTTCCACAGAGCTGGGCCCTTCCCTCCTCAACTCCTCCCAGCCCTCCTGGAAGATCAGGCATCTTTGTGCCATCACCTCTCCGGACCACCTCCTGAACATGACGCCTTGTCCTGGTTCTACTTTCTGGGGGAATTTATTCCTGAATATTCCTGGATTGCAGTCCTTTCCGTATAGGTCTGCAGCTCTGGGTCTGTTCTTCCTGCCCACCATTGGTCTCCTCTGTAAATGTTTTTCTGCCTGCACTTTTTCCCCCATTTTATGTACTGAGCTCCCCTCAAGCCCTGCTCTGGGTTTCTGAACAGGTGTGCTCGGTCCAGCGTGATTTCAGAGTCTGCGAAGGTTTCGTTTCCCGAGCTCACCAGCCAACTTTCCATGGGCTGTGTTCCCTTGGATTCCTGGTGTCTCTGTTAGGTTCCCCAGAGGTCCCAGTGGGCTGAGGGTGGTTCATTTCATGATGCACGCTCCCCACCTGCCCAAATTTTGTTCCTGACCGTTTCTTCCTCCTTGTTAACCACTGCTTCACCTGTGCCTCCCTCCTGAGCTTGCTTCTGCATACCTGCCAGTTCTAACCATTCAGCAACCTCCTGGAGAAGAGTGGGGAGGGAGGCATGTGCAGAAAAACAGGGCACAGTCTGTGCTTCGGGATCCACGGGCTTCCCTTTCCTTGGGGCCGTTTCCCCTGGATGGCAGCATTCAGAGGGGCCAGGGAGCTCACAGTGAGGCTCTGGATCATGGCCTGTGTGTCACATTGTGGCTCTATTTTCCCTCCCACTTTTCACCTTTAAAATCAATTTTTTTAAACCTCTGTCAGCCTCTCTCAGCCAGATTACAGAGACCAGCTACTTCCCTTTAGTCATTTTGGCATCTAAATTGACAATCACTGATTTTTCAAGGGCCAGCGATCACTCCTAGAGCTCTTTGCACTAACCAGAGATACATGAGGCTTTAAGATCCCCAAATTATGGTCCCTACAGAGTAATATTAGCATTACCTACAAGTGCATTAGAAGTGCAGAGTGAGAAACTGGTGGAGGAACTCAGTGGCCTGTGCCTTAGGGATACTCACTGGTGACTCTGAAGCACACTAACTGAGCTCTGCCAGTGTAGAACAATCGTTCTTCCAAAACAAGGGCCAAGATTTGTCTCAATGCTCAGTTTCCTACCTCATTTGGGTCCTGATAACATAGAATTTGGGGTTTAAGTTTGTACTTTAGGGCAACGGCTCTTTCACCGAAGAAGATGGAGAGTAATTTTCTTTGTAGCTCCTGAAAAAGACTGAACCTAGACCCAGAGGCCAGAGCCCAGCCTGGCCCCAGATCTGCGTCTCATTAGTCACTGACCTCAGATAAGCCCCTTAACCTCTCAGTCTCCTGTGGGTCAGACAAACGCCACTCCACTGAGCAACCAAAGTGCTGCCTGGGCTTCCTGCTTAGCTGAAGTTGAAGTGCTTGATTGAAAGGGCTCCTCCCATTTCTTCTCCTGTGAGACGTCTTCATTGGCCAGCTCCCTCCGCCATAGCTTTGAAGCCTCAGCTGGCACCAGTCTTCATTTATACTCCTTCAGGCTCGGAGATGGTGACAGTTTCCCCCCAGGTCAGGGGACTTTACTCAAATTTCAAGTTTTCATCCAGAGCTGTGCAGCCTGGGGAAAGTCTGCTTCCCCAGGGCTCCAGGTCCGCTTCTCCCTGGGCTAGAAAGGACAGGAGGAGAACTCTGACCCCTGCCAGCGCAAGGCGAGACCGGGTCCGAGTCACCCTCAATCTGTAAGCTGTTCTGACTTTTCCTAGGCCTCTTCCCATTTTTAATCGAGACCTTCGCACTCCTCCCCCTTGGCCAAATGACTTGTTAAAATGTAACCCTCTCTCTCAGCCAACCACAGCAAGTAGGCAGGAATGTCCACCCGCAAGACTCCCTCCCTGGGGTCTTTCAGGGACTCCTGCTCCCAACCCCCAATGGGGTTCCCTTCATCCCCTCATTCTATTGGTCACTGATTCTTTACTTAGGAAAGTGCCACTTAAAATGGGTTGTTGGTCAAGCCAAGGACTGTTGCTACCAATTTGGGATGAGATCAGCCCCGAAGCGGAGAGGAAGGCTTTAGAAACTTGTGCAGCCACTTGACATTGCCAGGACACCTGCCGGGGGAGGAACAGGCTGGTTTCCATGGACAGAGTGGGGGCCGACCTGAGTGGGGCTGAACTCAGGTGAGTCAGGTGTCTTGAGTTATGGTTTTCCTGTTGGCAAGGACTGGTCACACACTCAGGAAGCTGGGCCCGGACACACGCTGGATCATGTTAAAGCATGCTACATTTTAGTTTGTCATCTGCAAACAAAAAGTGTGTAAAAAACTAAAACAGTGTAAGCATATATCTCATACCTTACTGTATTTATACACACTTAAATTTAAACTGAGCTTGTTTTTCAGTTTAGTTTAACAATATAAGGAGAGTAGAGATTTGTCATATTTATGTTTAACTCTCAGTACAGATTGTACAAGTCTCACTAGACTTTTATCAAGAAAAAAAATACATCTCTTCTGGATGTAGCAGTGGTGGTAAAGCAAATGGTGAGAATAGAAGATATTTTTAAAACTCAAGATCCAAAGAGTCTGTTGTTAGTTTGACTTAGAAGTCTGATCCCTTGTAGACTGGGTTCCGTTTTGTAGCCATAACTGAGGTCAAAGTGTGTTATCATGGATATTTATTGGCCAATGAAAAGTTTAGAGTTTAAGTACCATTAACATTTAAAACTTGAGAAACTAAATTAAAACTCATGCAATTTGCCAGACACAGTGGCACAAGACTATAATTCCAGCAACTTTGGAGTCTGAGGCAGGAGGATCCCAAGTTTGAAGCCAACCTCATCAATCTAGTGAGGCCCCAAATTAACAAGACCCTATTTCAAAATCAAAAACCTAAAAGTAATGGGAATGTAGCTCAGTGATAAAACACCCCTGGGTTCAATCCCCACTGTAAAAAAAAAAAAAAAAAAAAAAAAAAAAAAAAACATGAAAGAACCAACAACAACAACAAAGAAAAACAAGTTTTTGAAGAATGAATGTTAAATTAAACAGCTGACAGAGCATGTGTTCAAATACCGTACCTACACGTATGTACGTATACAAGCCTATGTAGAAACACCATACCTGTTAGTAAATACATAGCTACAAGCCTCTTTGGTTTCTTATAAAGTAACATTTCATGTTGCTCAAGGAAACAAACATTATGAAGACCCATGAAGAACTTTGATGATGTCATTTTTTCTCCATGCTTCAATATCCTTGGTGCGTTGTAATTATACCTAACAGTGAGATTCGCTGTGAAGTATCTGCACATGCACAAAACAAAATGTGGCCAACTTCATTTCCCAGTGTCTCCCCTGTCCCTCTTTTCCTCCCTCCCCCAAGCCCAACCTCTCCTCTCCTCTTGTCTCTTCTATTTTCATGAGATTCCTTTTTGATCTCTTTTTCTTTTATTTTATTTCTCATTAGCTTCCACATAGGAGAGAAAACATATGACCCTTGACTTTCTGGTTTATTTCACTTAACATGCTGTTCTCCAGCTCGGACAGAGGGTTTCACCCTTTTTCAGTCAATTGATCTCTTCAATAAGCCACTTCAACCTCCATGCAGTAGTGTAAGAGTGTATTGAAGGTGGCTGCTGGGAAACTTGAGCCGACTCTATAATCAAGAAGGGAAGTTACTACATTTTCCAGTGATATCAAAGGTCACTGTGCTGGAGAACAAACTACTAAGACACAGAACAAAGGAAGCTAGCAGATAATTGCATCTTGCAAATGGCCGGGTATCATCACCATGGTGATTATTTTATTATATGTGAAAATCAATCTTGATGCTGTGAAGGAAGGACTTTTCTTTCAGGTTCAGTGACAATTGCAACTATCTCATTAACTCTGTAAAACCACAAAGAATCATATTGTGCAAAATGTGGTTTGGAATTTAAGCTTTGCATTGGAGAATATCCTTATGGCACAGTTGCAATGAGAAAACATTCTGGAGTGTATTAGGATTAGGGGGCTTGTGTCAGGATGGAAACCACAACCTTGTTCCTTCAGGAACCTTGCTCTGAGGAAAGGGTCCTCTGCACTAAGCAGCAGGACTAGTGACAGGCTGAGACACAATAGTTACCAAGAGGAAAAGTTCTACGGGGACTCCTTGAACTATGAAAGGAACTCTTGGTATTTCTGCAAGGAAAAAAAACTTGGTTTCCATTTTTTAATGAGGTGAATTGAATCAACAGCTGTGGTTCTTATAATTCCCCATCCCTCGTTTTGATCTTCTCCATTCTTGCTGCTATTGATTGAATCATTGAAATTCAATAAATAGTTAATAAATACTTGAGAATATGCAAGCTTGTATCGTCGTTGTCTTCTTTTTTTTTTTAATGAAGATAATCATTACTTTTTTCTTCAAGAATTGTCAAGTTCGGGGACTGGAATTGTGGCTCAGCGGTAGAGCGCTCACCTAGCACGGGCAGGACCCGGGTTCAATACTCAGCACCACATAAAAATAAAGGCATTGTGTTGTGTCCATCTACACCTAAAAAAAAAAAATAAATATTTAAAAAAAATTGTCAAGTTCACCAAAGTAAATTATAATGGAATATAGAATAATAGAATTGTCTCTTAATTCTACAACTAGATTTTTATTTGCTCCATTAAGAAGTTAATAAAGTTGGTTAAGCTATGTAGCAAAAAAAAAAAAAAAGTTGCAAATTGAAAACCAGCCTGGCTCTGTCTGATATCTACAGCAATCCTAATGATCTTCCATGCAAGGGAAGAATGAAGTGCATTTTTCAATGAGACGTAAAATTGAAGGAAACGATGCAAGATTAAAACTCAGAAGAGTAGAGTTTCCTGCAGATTGACATTTAAGTAATTTCACAACAATCATTAGTGAAATAAATAATGATATTGGTATCACTTATCTGCAAAATGTTAACTGCCAAGTGGCTTAGAATTTGATAGAGCTTTAGATATTATTTTCCAACAACAAAAAAATACAGGCTTAGAAAATTCATAGATCTGGAATCTATTTTCTTCTTCGGAAGATAATTTAAACTTAACTAGAAATTTTTGGATGAATTGTTGGATCTGGGTACTGATGGATTAAATTTTGAAAATTTAGCAATGCTTGCTTCATTTTGGATAAAAGATGAAAATGACCATCTGGAGATTGCTGAAATTGCTTTAGTATATCTTTTTCCATTTCTGTTAACAGAGCTCTATGGGTCTGGTTCCTCTGAGTGATATAAAACAAAACAGAAAAAATAACTCAGATACTTGCTATCTCCTGGTAATACGGTCATGAGTCCAACCCCAATGAGATAAGCAAAGTGAAAAAAGCAAGCCCACTGTCACATTAAAAAATTAAACACTGGATACATAGTGTTCATGCTCTTAAAGCATGAATATGACATTCAATCAGAAGGGCTATTTTAACCATAATTTACTGTTTAATTATCATTTTAAATGACCATAAATTTTATAAATAGATCAATTTGAAAAATATTTTCAAAGAGTAAGTTCTGTTCCAAAACAATAACATTTAAGTACATAAAACAAAATTTCAAAAAATTATTAGATTATCTGAATATTTAAAAAATAACAAGCAGAATATTCTCAGCACATGTTTTCACAGACTTTAACCAGTTTGGTTTCTTCTTTTAAATCAATGTCTGGTTCTAATACTGTGATATTGCTATTATTTTCAATGTATCATTTTACCATTTGATCACAGTATATTTAATTTCCTCCATAAAATTGCTACAATCTGCCTTAAAGTTTTTCTTTTTGATTAAGAAATTTGAAAGTGATGAAACTTCAGTCGAGTCGTCTCTGAAGACCATGTTACTTTTGCTTGAGGAGATTGTCCCACAGGTGTGGGAAGCTGGTATTTGAAATAAATCCTGTTCTATGGAACACAGTCTAGATCCAGCCTGGATTGACAGGGATTCCCCAGCACAAAGGCTGTCCTGGATAACGTTTTACCTCCACCCAGAGTCTTTTCTTTAGTAAAGAGTTGAAAAGATAACACATCAAATAAATTCTCTCTAGCATGATCCAATAAATTTTTTATTGAATTTCATTGCTGAGAAATCACTGGCCATCCCAACATTTTATGTCATTCCTGTATGGTTATAAACCCATTTTGTCAAAAATAGGGGCTCCATTAAAAAAAGGCAAAAATTTGGGGTTTCCAAAATGCCATTACAGAATTTAAAAATTAAATACTATAAACTATGTGGGTTTTAATCAGTATTTCTTTTCTTGGTTCCATCCTTATATTTGGGGGGGGACATATTCCACTTTCTTCTAATCATTGTTTTCAACAATTGTAATCCTACAAAACCCCAAATGCTATCATTCTGGGTTCTGATTTATTTTAAAAAAAGTTTTTTTTGAGTGAAGATTTTTCCATGGATTATGAACAAAAGAAACCCAATTTCCGAGGATTTGTCATCTCAAAAGTTCCATATCATTGCAGGAAATTTTGATTTATAAAAGACTTCAAAGACTCAAATATCTCTGCAATTGACTTGACAGTGCAGAGGAAAAGGAAAGCATTCATTGCTGTTGTGAAATTTCTTTTTCATATTCAACATCTAATTAGTCACAAAACTTCATCGCTGTTACTCAGTACGTATCAAAATAGTAAAACAGCAAATCATAAAATATAATAAGATAATTAGGAAAAAGTAATTTTGAGTATTTATAATCTTTGTTTGCCTTAATCTTTGATATAATTTAATTGTACCTGTATGTAGTTTAATTTCTAATCACAATGCTACCTAAAAATCTGCTCCCCAAGTTGCCATAAATTTACCAGGTAGCTTGTGCAAGCTAGTAGTGAGTGAGCTCCAAGACACCTGGACATATGTGTCAAATTACATCTGCACTCCAACCAATTCTGAGTCATTTATGATCCTTAGGTTTCTTAATTTAGGAAGAACGTTGCTTTGCTTCTGCCTCTGTGTTACACCAAGTGTTTTATCTGTGGTATTACTGTAGATACAAATAATTTCTACTTTAATGATGAAATTATCTATTTAGTTTAAAACATCACATCTGCCACCTTCGAAGGAATAACTTGCAAAACTCTTCTAGCATTTTCATTCTAATTGCAAGAGAATGCCATGGACTAGAGAGAATGTGGGGGCCTAGGGACGCTCCATGTCACAGTGAACACGTGACAGCCCATCCCGCAGCCACTCTGGACAGCAATCCCATGCATCACCAGTCCATTCCCCTTGTGACCCAACAGTTCTGCCTGGCCACGTCTGCCACAGTGCCTGCTCAGGTCAGTAGGAGAATATGATGAAGATGGCCAGCACGCTTTTCTCATCTCAGAGAGGGTTTGCCAGTGAGGAGGGAGACCCACTGTGGGCGTCCACTCCAGGAGAATGGTAGCAAGTGTGTTGAATATAAACCAAGAGGCAGTTAGAAGAACCGGGCAGACACGTGGAGCAACATCAGCAGATGCTGGAGAGCATGCTACTTAGTGCAAAAAGAAACAGCCAGTGATATAAAAATGACCCGATACGGTTTAGAGAGATGGTAAATATATGCCATGGAAAAGGCGCAGTGTGTTTTTGGAAGAACACATAAAAACTAAAAGACCACCTGCCTGCGGTAGAAAGGGATGTGGGGAATGAATGAACCACACACTCCACAGGAAAGCTCTCTGGATGGACCCAAGATGATCCAGTGTTCACGGTGAGTAGAGGAAAACAGGGCACAGCTCAGTCTATCCGAAGTGAAGCAAAATGAAAGAGGAAACAAGGGAGGAAATGTGGGGCAGGGGAGGGGTGGAGAAGAAACGCAGGAGGGACCAGGTGTGACCCAGCTGGAGTGAGAGGGACAGACAAAAGGCAGGACTGCGTCAAGCCAGGCCCGGCAGGGGGACTCCTCTGCTCCTTCCTCTCTTGGATCCCTCCCTTTTCCAACCAAACCAAGGTGACAATGCATGGAATGAAATTCTACTTAAGCACCGGCTGGTCCACGTGTCTTAACATGGGCTTTCTTCTAAGGGACAAGGCCAACTCTGAGAGGGCCATGTGTCCTTTGTGCCTCCCATGTCTTTACACAGGTTCTGTATTCCAGG
This sequence comes from Spermophilus citellus, assembly GCF_964194105.1. Classification (NCBI taxonomy): domain Eukaryota; kingdom Metazoa; phylum Chordata; class Mammalia; order Rodentia; family Sciuridae; genus Spermophilus; species Spermophilus citellus. Next base: position 160,910,698 of record NC_138187.1, read on the forward strand.
AGCCCCCACATGTCACCTTGCAGCCCACGGGAAGAGGTCAGAGTATTTTTTTCTCCTGGCTCACGTGGAACTGAGCTGCAGGAGAATCTCCATTTGCCCCCTGAGACTGGTCGGAAGAGTACACCTGGGGTGTGGGAGGCCATCCTCGAACGTGATTTGAGTTACCTCCCCGGCTGGGTGAGAGGCGCTTAGACACAGCTGTGTTAGAGCCTTCCCCACCCTTCTCCAGGTCCCAGGGCTTGTCCGTGCAGAGGCGTGCCTGGCCACTGACCTGAAGACCCAATCACCGCCCCTGGCCTTGGGATGCTGCCCCCCTTAACCTTCATTGGATGGGATTTTCCCTTGAATTTTTTATTCCCCAATAAAAGCCCACTCCCTGGCGTGCTCTCTCTCTCTCTCTCTCTCTCTCTCTCTCTCTCTGTCTCTCTCTCTCTCTCTCTCTCTCTCTCTCTCTCGCTAGTCTCTTGTGTAAACCTCGCCACCGCATTAGGTAGCTGGAGGCGGGAGCTAGGAGAAGCCATCTCGGAACTGTGTTAAAGGTAATGAGAGTCTGTTTCTTTAATTTAAAACTCACTAGCAATTTCTTTTGCACCGAACCTTCTTTCATGAAGCTCACGCTGGTCGCGTGGCAGACTGGGGTTCTTCTGTTCTCTGGCGACATCTGACTTCGGCTGGAGCCCAGGGGGAGCAGTGGTGTCATGAGTCTTAAGGTCAGTGGCTGGAGATGCAGGAAGAGCTGACCTCAGTTCAGGTAAAAGGTAAGGAAGGACCCCTGGGCTCTGGCTCTAAACAAGAGGGTAGCACACATCCCCTGACTCCCAGGACGAGGCACCTCTCTGTTCTGTTCAGGCCTTCATGGACTCGGGGAGGCCCCCCCACCCTGGGGAAGGCAGTCTACTTAAGTCACTCTACTGATTCAAATGCGACCTCACCCAGAAACCCTGGCAGACACACAGGGCGCACTGGTGGACTAAGCACCTGGGAGCCTGTGACGCATGAGTCCATCTCCCCGGCCAGCAGAGGAGAAGGGGTGTGTGTGAGAAATGGAGCTGCACTGTGGACACGAGGGTGGTGGCATCTGCCTTCCCTGGGGTTGGCAAGGAAGGAGCTTCTGGACCCTGGCCCTCGTCACAGGGACAAGCTGTGCGTGGTGCTGACGGCAGGGGCGCTGTGCCGGAACAGCCCCAGGGCGTGGGCAGGCACAGTTCCTGGCCTGGCTGCTATGCTCCTGGTTTCTGTGAGCTCCTGGTCTCCTTTAGTAACCACAGGAGAGGTTTTGTCTCTTGTAACCAGTTTCCCTGATTAATAAAGGTGTTAGTCACACAAATGTCACATGTGGGTCATCAGTTTTGACGGAAAACAGTGGTGAGTTTTCCTGCTCCCAGGGCACTGGAGTGAGCCCAGGCCAGTTGTCTCTGGTTGGAAACCAGACGGGGCCAAGCCTTGATCAGCACCAACTACACAAACAGCAAAAGCCATGGGCCAGGAATGGTGCAGCCGGAATGCGACAAGCTCAGCTCCTCTTAAACCACCCCCGAGTGAGCGTACTGCCCTGGATTGCTTCCCTCCTCTGCTTGCTGAGCGGAGGGGAAAATGGAAGACACAATGCCCTTCCTCCTCCGGCTCTTACCTGGGGACTGTTTCCCCCAAGAGAACATTAGGTGACATCTTATGACGGGGTTGTCACAATTGGAGGAGTACCACTGTCATTTAGTGAGTAGTCGTCGGGGATGCTGCCAAACACCCCACAAGGCCAAGGAGGGCCCCACAACCAAGATTTATCTGGCTCATGATACCAGCAGAGCTGAAACTGAGATCCATGGCTCTGCGCCATTGTGCCAGGCTGTCTGGAGAGAGGGTACAGCCCTGCCTAGTGTGGTATTCAGTATTCCCATCCTCATGTGGGAATGCATGGAATGAAATTCCACTTAAGCCAGAGAGCCCGCTGCCTGTGTGTGCCCTGCTCCTCCCACCTGAGGGCCGTCATGTGGTGGCTTCTCTGAGGCTTCCTCCATGGGCTCCTGCAGAAGTCGTGACACCAGTCCTCATAAAATGAAGAGGCCATACTGAGCCAAGACCCAGGACGGATTTAGGATCCAGACCTGAAATGTTTTTATCCTACATGTCACTGGCAGAGAAGATGAAAAAATATCATTTAAGTACATATCATTTCTTAGCCAAGCAGAATCTCCCCTCAGGCCATTGGAGGCTCAAATGTCAGGCTGTGCACGAGTCTCAAGAGATGAGGCCGTGTTTTATTTTAAACACATGATTTGGGACTTACACCTGAAAACACCACCAGTAGGCGTCCCTTCTGGAAGCCAGCAGTACTTTCAGGGATGACATATCTCATATTCTCCAGAGGAAAATGAGAAGCCAGCCACAGCTGGAGTTCTGACGGGAAATGGGGTGTGAAAGGCCGTTCTCACAGCAGGTTCCTGTTTTAAAGCCATGGGTGGGCATGTTTAGAAACACAGCGACCCCCAAACCATCTTCTGTCTTAAGTGCGTTCAATGCAAAAGTGTGTATGGTGGAGGTCATTCACAGCGTCTGTGTGTGTGTGTATGCGGCCCCAGAGAGTGGGAAATGAAGGTCCAGGTTGAGAAGTCCTGGGAAGGGTCACAGAGCAACATCGACAGACACAGGTCCTCCAGAGGAGGAGTCAGGTGGACACCCTTAGAGATGACCAGAGTGTTCTGTGTCCATAATACACGTTGGGCCACAAGAGCATCACTGGTGGTATTGTTTAAGACAAGTGTCTAGCAACATTGTTATCTTACCAAGGGATCAGCGGGGCCCTCCTCTGGTGGAGCTCCTCCGCACACCTCTAGGTCACTGTCCCGTTTAGGATGCTTTCCATGGCAGGAAGAAAACCAAATGCAGCTCAGATCAGTGGCTCTGGAGTTGACTGACAAGCACTCAGGGATGTCATTGAGAACCAGCTGCGTCTGCCCCACTCCCTCCACGTCCCCAGCAGGGTGACTCTCCTTGTGGATCCAGGACGGCCACAGATTCAGAAACAGAAAGTAGATGATAGCATTCAGCATTCAGAGGTGGAAACTGCTCCTCACGGCATCTCTCTTCAAGGTGAGGCCCTGTGGCAGACAGCTCTCAAATGTTGCTGGTCCACTTGCTTCTAAATGAGCTCTTAGGAGGGGCACAGGATCGCTGTCCTTGATTACATTAACACAGAGTTTCTCTTTGGGCTGGAGAAGTTCAGCCTTCTTCAAAATACTAGACCATCAACTTCTTGAAATAAAGTAATATTTTTTTTTAAAAAAAGTTAGGACAAAGAGGAAGACTCTGGGACAGGGAACCGATGGCACCTGGTTTTCCAGACAAGGGAGCCTAAAATCTCTTTGATAACTTGACCCATTTTGAGTTGGAGTTTCTGTTTCTTAGAGCCAGAGAAGTCTAATCCACCTGTGGGTTTCGTTGAGATCAGCTCCCCCAGGAGCAGTGGTAGCAGGAGCCAGGCGGGTGGGGCATGGGGCTGGGTGGGAGGTGGAGGATAGGTGACAGGGAGTGAGACTTGGAAGGTTCAGAGGTGGGAGAAGGACAGATAGACAGTGGGTGGGGCTGGAGTTTGAAAGAGGCCTATTTCTTTAAATATTGTAGAAGACCCCACATTGTTTAAATGCTAATGGGAAAGAGTCAGTAAAACAGGAGAAGTTCAAAATAGAGCAAGAGGGGAATTTTCAATCAAATCCCCGAGAAAAGAGAAGGGAAGAAAGGATGAGGCCTGGGATGGCTGGGTGACTCATCGTCAGCAGAAGAAAGAACATCTCACTGTCCAGACATCGGGGATGGAAAATAAGAACAGATAATTTTGTAGTGTACAAGTGAGATGTCAGGAAAGTTCAGTCCAATCTTTATGTGATGTAGCAAGGAGAGAGGGGAAGAGGATATAGATCAAAAGCTCTATGCTCCCCTGGCATGTGGTGCTCTGTGGAGTTTACATACACTAGAGCTTTAATCAGTTAACTGGGCTCACAGCTATTGAGAAGTGGGTGTGCAGGCAGGGTAGAAGGTGCCCTAGAAGCAGGGAGACATCCGACAGCCTATACTTCATGCAATAAAACATTGCAAAAGTCAGAGGGGGGGGCCCCCAATTCTGGGCTGCTTCTCTGTGATGTATAATGCTGCCCATTCTAGGGCCTCCTTCAGGATGGGGTTCATAGCGGGGTAGTCATCATGGCATTGCTACCTGAAACGCTGTGAGCAACAACTGCCTGAGGTCCATTTGAACCTGGCTTTCCTCTCAAACCTCTTGTCTGAACTTTAATAATTGAATGTTTGGAAATCATTAAGTAGCGGCCTCGACTTGTTTAATGCGATGGCCACAGACATTTCATCGAGCTGACACAGGATTTATGTCTCAATAACACAATAACACTTAGTGAGCACCATGGTTTCAGAAAGATTTAAGCCTGATCTGCGACTGGAGAATGATTTACACCCAAGTGAGGGCAGGGTTATGAAGGCCTCGGCTAAGACACCCTGTCTCCCATTGCTGGCCTGCGCCCAGTGCGGGAGGAGATGGCGATCTTCACTCCCCAACATACTTCCTTGGTAGTTTTTTTCATTAGAAAAAATTAGACGTCTGAACTAGCTCCCTTCTCTGCAAAATGCTCACAATCATTCTGATTCCCATTAGTTCCTTCCACGAACTCCAAATCAGCCTTGGACCATGAGCATGAAGCCGTCACAGGCCCCACACCAGGCAGGACTCTCCAGGTTTGCCATCACTGATCTGTCTTACTGAAAGGACAGCATGCCGGCCAAGTTTGGTGCACTGATTTGTAGATGTCTCAGTGTTAAGGTCAAGGGGTGCTTTCCCCAAGTCTGTGCAGACACCCACAACTCAGCTGGAGGGTCCTGACAACTCACAGTGCACACTGACTGGCCCCCTAGGGACAGACCAGAGAAAGCCCTGGGGGCTCATAGACAGGATCTGGCACGGGCAGCCTAAGCCTGCATCCTGGCTGCATGGTTGTGCAGCTCTGCACCCTCAGCCCATTGCTTAATCTGCTTGTGCTTCAAGGCCTCAGCAGTAAATCGGGATGAAGGTACCGATTTGGGATTGAGAGTATGCAACCCTAAGAAGAGTAAAAAGGTAACTGGACTTAAAGTTACAGGTTCTGGGCTTGCATTCCCACTCTGCTTCTCACTCTCTGTGTGAACAATAGGCAGACTGTGCGGCTGATACGAGAAACACGTAAGAAACCATCTGTGAATGTCTATTACTTGGCAGATACTGAATGCGCATTTTCTTCCTTCTTTCCAAGCAAGAAAAAAAAAAGATGCTTTGAAATCTTGATTCCCAAAATGCTAGGTTCTGAGGATGGGTCTGTTTCACAGGGTAGGGTTGTCCTTGCACACATCTGTGAAGTGGCCACAGGGTTCCCGTGGTACCCACTCCCTCTTTCCTCCTAGCATCCTGTTTCTAGCCAGGAGCACCTGTCCCCACCCTCACACTGTCCTTCAAATTGTTGTCATAGGTTAAAAAAAAAGTAGTGCTTAGTTGTTAGTTATCACTGGCGGAAAAAAAAAAGTTATGAAAACCAAGGGTTCCAGAATTCAGATACAGAACTGCAAAAGGAGAAAGAAAGCCTAACATTCTCTTGGGCTGTCATTCAACAATGACATTGTAGAAAGACTTTGGACGCAGGTCTTTTCTAGTCTTTTCTCTATTTTCCATGAGGTAATCTGGCAAGATGGCCTGAGCTCTACCCTTTCCAGATCCTTCTACTTTGCCCTGGACAGTTCTAAGCAACCTGCTCTTCTCACAGGCGGCCCCACCAGCCCTGGTCCCCTCACAGTGTTCTGTCCTTCACTAGCTGTCACAAGGTCATTCTGGAGGCTCCCACCCTGCTCTGGCAGGATGAAGAGTCCATAATGTGAGAGCTCCTTTTTCTTTTTCCTTCTGCTCCATAAATACCAGCACAATCTCTGATTTCTCACAAAGATTTTTTTGTGCTTTCTATTTCTAGTTTCAGAGAAATCTTGTGCAAGTTAATGAACTTAAATTTTATGCACATATTCTAAGCAAAAGGGAAATGGGAAGGAGAGCACACATGGTTTTCAAAAAATGCTTTAAAGTTGCCCAATCCTTTTTTTTTCCCCAAAATATTTCATTTCCTTTTAATATGAAGGAAAGTAAATAAAATTAGAAATTATTTACTTTTAACAAAATTCTTGAAGATTAGAAAAGTGGATTGATAAATAGGCCCAGAATTGAAATGTTTCGTTAGTTCAGTTCTGCCTCACAGACCTGGGATGTTGCCAGATGTCCAGGACACAGCCCAGACCTGGCCTCTGTCTTATGAGGCATGCTCTGGTAAAGACACACTATATGAATTTTACCAGATTATAGTCAACTTGCCTGCTTCAGTCTCCCACCTCCCTTCACTACACATCAAACTACTACCAGGCAGGAATGTGACCTCATTATCTTTGTGATTCAGATGTCTTCTATCCATGATTGACACCTCCCATCAGATTCGATGCTGATTTCAATACTACTTAATATTTCCCAAAGGAAGAGGTCCCCAGCACCAAAAGCATTCTCCAACAACAGAGACCTTTCTGAACCTTTTTCAGGACAGACCAGGTTGGGGTCTAAATCATCAGCTCCACAGCAAACTCCTAAAGTTCTTCAAAGCTGGGTTTTCTCCAAATTCTTCATCTCAGTGTAGCTGTCAAATCTGAGTGGTTGGACTGGTTCAGAAGTTGAGTAAATGGAACTGGAAAGCAGCTCTTGCCGCTGTCTCCAAGCTTAAAGAGCAAGTGTGGACTGCAGCCTCCCAGAGGGACCAGACGAGCTCCTTGTCCCTTGCACGCTGGCCCTGTCCACTTTGTAAGCCACGTGCTCTGGAGCCACCACTCACCTGAACAAGAAGGCGGGTCCTTCTTCCCACAGGAGCTGCTGTCCTCCGGGTCAGCCCTGTTCCCGTCCTCGTGCCCGCCCTCACTGCTGCTGCGCTAGGGCACAGTGAGGGGACCCCTGAGAACCATTCTGCACATGTGTGAGTCTCCATCCCTGGTAGCACACAGTAGGTTCTGGCACACAGTAGGCCCTCCACACACACACGTGGGACTGAATCTAATTTAAAGTTGGAGAGTAAGAAGCAAGTGCAAAACAGCACCAGACCAGAAACAAAATAACACTGGAGACCACAAGCGCAGAGTAGTCTTCAATAGAAAGTGGGATGACTTTTCAGTGGCCTTGTGTATATCACTAGGGAACAATGTGTCTTGGCAAAACTGGCTGCAGCAGCAACATAATTCTTATTAAAGTCCCTTTTTATCATGTGCATAACTTGTCTTTCTCCTAGAAAAACTAAAAAGAAATTGTTTTACATCTCTTTTGATGGCCAGTAAAATTTAAATCAGAGCAACTGAAAAATGAAGAGTTTGCTCTCCAGTAGTGAGAAGTTTGAATTATAAAACATCTTTAGAGGAATACATACTTTTTAACTTATAATTACTCAGTAATCTCTACTTAAGACAACAAAGTTTCGCCAAATGGAGGAGCGTTAGTAACTGTTTCTGCAAATACTTAAAAATATATATTTGTCTTCCCAAAATTTGGAAATTTTTTTCTCTCATGTAAATTAAACATATTTATTTATATTTTAATTAAAAGTCACAATCGTGTTGTAAACTGCTTGCAAACATTGAAGAGTAAATTTTATTTTAACTTCTGTAAAAAAATGATCATTTTCTTATACTTCAAAGCCCCAAAGATCAGTTCGTTGCACCCTCTTTCCACATTGCTGTACGTGAGGGATTCCTACCCTCCTACTACCCCCTCTGCACACTGCATGGGCCTCCAAATCCACTCACACACAGACACCAGTGTCCCTCCGACGAGCTCCTCAGGGAAGAGAACGTAGAAGAGCCACTATTGGATGTGGTCGAGGCTCATAAATAGAAGAGTTAAACTTCAGTTACCTGGAAATACCGACATCCTACCAGGGCTGCACTCGTTCTCTCGTTTATAAATTCTAAGTTTAAATTAAACCAAATCCCAGGCTTTCTGGGTTCCAAATCTTCCCTTTTGGCGAAGCTTGTATTTTTGGTTCAAAGAAAAGAAAGGCTTTCTTTCTTTCTTTTTTTAAAGGGACTCAAGGCTTCATGGACATTGGATGGCTTTTACAAAGTACCATTTTGCTAAGTGCACAAAAATAAGAAACAGCTGGGTTGCATTTCCTTTGAAAGGCACACTTAGTTAAAAATTAAAGACAAAAAAATAAAAAATAAAAAGCACCAGAGAAAAACACTTTTTGGTTCTGCCAAGACCCAAACCATTTAAGAAAAAGAGGGGATAAGAAAAGAGAAAAGAATAGTCTGAAATGTTTTTGCCAAACCAGTTCCCCCTCCTGTACTGAATGTCATTAAGCCCCAAATAAAGTGGTGCGAGACACAGAATAGTTTGAATTGGTTCTGGAAACAGTTACGGGTCTGGTAAGCATGAAGGGGTTCAATAAATACTTCCCGCTCTGTTCCCTTCTACCCCAAGAATAGTCTAGTCATTTTTTTCTGACCATTTTTCTCCCTGGTAGATAGAAGATTCCTAAACAGAGGGATTGAATTGAAGTAAAAAACTACATTTTCACTGCTTAAGTTCCTGGAAACATGTTCGTACTACAAATAGTAAATAAATAATAAAAGTGACTCCATGGAAGGAGAAGTGGCTAGCTCCTGCCAACTCGCTTTCATCGCACAACAGAAAAACAAAACGCTGATCTTGCCCTGGAATCATAGGTAACATGGGCCCACATGTGGGATGTTGACTTCAATTCCCTTTAATAAACATCTTCAGCACCTACCATGTTGGAGTTGTGGAACGAGGTGCAGTAAGGGGATTTAAAAAAAATGAGTGAGGAGTTCAAAATGGGGAGGAGAGAGAGAAGGGAAACTGAAGACAAAGGCCAGCAGAGAACCAGAGAGCAGCCCCGCTCAGGGACACGATTCCTGTTTATTCTGCTCAAGAGTTGACTTTACAATTCGGGTTCAGAAATCTATATTAAAGCCTGCACGAAAGCCATCATTTAATTATTCAATCATTCCAGCTAAGAGGTGTTTCACAACGATGGGGTTTGGAACAATTGTGTTTTATTTGGAAGTCTCCCTTCAGAATTTCCAGAACCCAGCTGACAAGAAAAATATTATTACCCTTTCATACATTTGTTAGGCAGAAATTTAACTGCCTCAGGCCAGTGTTGGCAAAATTGAGAAAAGTTCACCTGCACTTGCTTTTCAGATTTCCTTCCACCCTAACACAAACCCCCAAGACCTAATTTTCTTACTTTACACTCTCAGGTTTTGCTACTGGGGGAAGAAAAGTCTCATATGTCAATTAACACTAAGGTGATGCTATCTTAGGTCTTCCTGAAAGCCCTCATATTTTTTAAGAAGATAATCAGGAGGGTTTTAATACCCTGGAAGGATTCATGAGTAAGCCCACAAGGTGGGGGCTACAGGAGCAGAAGACAAGGAGGAGGATGTCATGTCTGAAATGCATGATCAGGGTCTCCAGTCAATTTCCAGGCACCAAGGACCCCACATGACAGGGCCGAGGCCCTCCCGGTGGACAGGAGCAGTATGAGGACACTGCAGTCCTACAACCCCCAGGCCATCTCCCGGGCTGGGTCAGGGAGCAGCCCCGTTCGTTGTCTGGGGAAGAAAAAGGCAGACACTGAAGAAAAGACCCGCAATTACCAAAGAGTTTCTCCAAAGGGGCCCAGAGGAGAAGCAGTGTGAACAGGGACAGCTGACAGGCTTCCCAGTGGGCAGGGTGGGCACGTGGTGGGTGGGTGTGGGTGCCAGGAGAGAGTCAGGCTCCCCTGTGGCTCCCCAGGCCACATCATCTGTGCGAATTCTCCACGGCCAGGTGCCAGGAACCTAACCACATGAGGAAGCTCTTCTGGCCAGCCCTTGAGCCGACCAATCTGGCTAGATCAAGAATGAAGCCCAGGGCCAGGGGGAGGCAGAGGAGAAGACAGGCAGGCAGGGGAGTCCAGGGCTGGCAGGAACAGACTCTGCAACAGCAGGAGGGCAGACCAAGGCCAGGGCACTGGCCATGGGTCAGGGTGCTCCTGTGCACTGGACACTAACCCAAGAGATGCTGGCTGCAGGTCCAGGGCAGACACCTTCCCTGCTTCTCGCGAAAGTGCTCTCCGTCCAGCAAGGGATGCCTGAGCTTCCCCTCTGGAGGCCGGGCAGAGAGGGACTGCACCTGTTCGTGGTGCTGGAGAGCAGACCTCAGGCATCAAGCATGCTAGGCAAGCACCCTACCACTGAGCCCCACCTGCCCTCTAAATGATTTAAAATAAAAGGAGATCTTCAAAAACTCCCAGTGGGGTAAAAAATCAGTTTTTGTGCCAGTTGACAAAACTTGACAACAGAATCATAAGAAAGAAATAAGAAGTTCCTGAGTTAATGGAGGAGATGAAAACATTAAGATTAGGCATCCTGTCGGTTAGTCCCTCTCACACCTCAGCCCCTGGGTTGGCTGGCTCCTTTGAGACTGGGAGGAACAGAGTGATCCCATATATAAGAACACTGCTAACAGGTGCCTTGAGCTGCCCTGCCCGGCTATGGCCTCGTGCTGCCCAAGACCCCATCCCTCTGCTCCCACACTCTCAGATTCGTGGTCTGCCCGCCCAGCCCCTTCTGTCTTTCCTCCCTTCTTGGGAATGAGCTGCCTTCCAGACTTCCAGTCGCAGCCCAGGAACGTCCCAGGCACCTTACAGATCCCATCCCTGAGTTCTCTGAAACCTACATTCTCTCCCAATCTTTGATGACACCAAAGAGTGCTCGTCACTTTAAAAGATGTTAAAGCCCTTAACAAGTTTAATTCAATTCTGGATGGGTTTTTTGTGGATAGTAAATAAAACCAGGATTTCACACCTGCCCTATATTCGAGACATTTGAAGGACTTCTGAACTGTACCTGGGGAAAGAAGACCCGAGCCATGGGGGTAGGAGGGGAACAGCAAACACCGCCGAGCTGTGGTGGGGTGAGGCGATCAGAGTGGGATTAATGACCCTCCCAGGTGGGTCATGAGATGGGACCAACAAAACAAAAGCACTTCTGTAAGCTTTATGCAAGCCCGACGCCATCTCCTCAGTGTCCGACAAGCGTGTTCTGTAGGACGGCCTGCGGGCGCAGCTCTGGGTCAGTGAGCCACCACTGTGTTGAGTCTTTTTCTCCTGGAGCAGAATGACTCTATGAGACTTGAGGAAACCCAGGGGGCTTCCCCAGCCCTGCGGTGCCCGTCCCCAGCCCCGCTGCTGCAGACGGAAAACTAAAAGCCTCTTGAGGACAAAGACTCTGTTTTCTAACAAGACCAAAGCTGGCCTCCTGCAGGACCTCTGCCATGCTTGCTTTTGCTGCTGATTCTATTTTTCACATTCGAGAACCCGTCCTCCCCTCATCCCCTCAGATTCCTCCCCTCCCCTGCCGGCCCTGCACACCCCATCAGTGGGATGTGCCACCCAGCTACCCAATAAAGAAAGGAATGTGTGTGCTACACAAACAGGTTTTCCAATGGGAAACGGGAAATTCAGACCAGAAAAGCCTCCTCTTCAGGGAAAACTAAATGTTCACCTGTTTCCAGAGAACCAGAAGGGGCCAGGTTCTTCTGAGACTGATTTCATCAGAATACCTTTGGCTCCCTAGACTGGGGTTCGTCTCCAGGGGAAACTGTCAATAGATGCGGGTGCCCCTCCCAACTGCCCATGAGTAAGAGGTTACCGAGACCAAACTAGCTCAGCTGATTTTACCTGTGGCCTCAAAAAAATGGACTCCAACGTCACAGTCTTCAGGACTCCGGCCTGGCACCCACCTGACAACATACAATATTTGAATCTAAAGTACCCAGGAAGGTAAAATCCCAAAAGATTTTTCAAGGAGCTGTGAGTGTACAACACATTCCGTTCTCAACCCTCCCCGGCTGTCATCTTAGGAAAAGAGCATTTTGGGAAATTTGATATGGTCCTTGGAGCTCTGGATGTACAGTGGACTGGTACCCACCTGGGATCTCAAAGACAAGAGCCTGCTGCCAACAAGCTGGTCCACCAACAGAGCAGAGGCCTGGCCTTGGGGGTGACTGACACCCAGAGGGCCATGGCAGACAGGCTCCTTCTTGTAAGAGCAGAGAAGGAGAGAGTACTCAACAAATCAAACCATTTCCCACAGCTAGCTGGGAGAAGGGTGAGCTTGGGTCACCAGATCTGCTGCAGGTCCTGGCAGGTGACAGAATCAGAGGGAGGAAGCCAGGCTGTACCGTGCAGCTGATATGTGACAGTGGCACCTTAGTGGGGTCCCAGAGCCCACGGAGCCGCCTTTCCTTGGCTTGCTGTACTTTATCATTTTAGGGAGGCACGCTGCTAAAGACTCAGGTTCTCTTCTTGCACAGTATTTTGATAAGATCAGGGTGTTTCCTGGAGACTGGTTTCTCTCCAAGGCCTCCCCCATCAGGACAGGAACCCTTGATTGAAACCCGGCCCACCCCATGCAGTCAGGGCTGCTCAGCCACAGACTCCTGGCGTTCTGTGTTGCTCACAGCCTCCCTGAACCACCAGGCTCCTGAAGCTGTGCCCTCCTGATTCTGCCTCCCAGGTGGGCCCCTTGGTCCTGGTGTCTGCCACCTGTGCTCTCCTACCTGAGGTTTGATCTACTGCTTTGGGAGTTTCCTGGTCAAGTTCTAATAATCCCCACCACATCCAGTGTAGCCTTTGGGAACCCCTGGGCACCCATTCAGCCGCTAGGCATCTTCACCCAGAGGAGAGCCCTTTGGCTACCTCTCTAAATTTTGCTCAGCTGAAAGATCTATGGGGAAACAAAGGCCTGCCTGCCGGAGAAGGAACCCTGAGGTTCCTGTAGTTCCTGCCTTTCGTCTGCATTTCTGTGTTAATAGGTTTCAGATCTTCGCTTCAAGAATTCAGTAGAGTGGAGAAAAGAAACATCTTAGAAAGGAAAGGGGGCTTCGGGGAAGAGTGCTAAATCATTGGGTCTTGCTCATCCTCATTTGGCTTTGGGCCTACCCTGGGCCGAGGTGTCTAAAGAGGTACATGGGGAGCTTTCCCCGGAGAAGGTGCTTGGTGCTACGGAGTGTGGAGGGGATGGCGCGTCCTGCTGCCGTGCCTCTGGGGTTGGCTCTGCTGAGACAAGTGTTCATGTGTGGATGTGTGTGAAGAGCCGAGGCCAGGCCTCTGCACTCCACCCCGCCCGGCCTCCCTGAAGACACAGTGTGACACGGTGCACCCCCGTTGCGCTGTTCCAGAAGGTCAGCACCAGACTTAGGTCAGCGCCAATTGAACCAGACAGCCTGACTTTTCCTTCCCCAGCATAAACCTGAATTTATAAAATGCATTCACATCTCATCATTTAGGGATTTATGCCTGCACGCCCGCTATCATTAAAGAGTTACGTGCCTACATTCCACTTTCCATCGCCGGGATTACAAACCCCTAACGACAGTAAATTATTCTCCTCTGCGCTGCGTACTGCGAACACTCTGTGGAATTTCTGAGGCTGTTTGGTAAGGCACTGGGGCACTAATGAAGTGTTATTTATACTACACACTGATTCTCTGCTTTGTTTTTCTTGAAGTTTCTCCTTGTTCCATCTTTTTTGATTTATCATACATTTAGCAGACCTGAGTATGAAAGCCATTTTTCTGTCACTCCTCAAACTTTAAATGAACAAGACTTTTTATGAAGTGTAATTTTCAATAATAAGGAAATATTAGAAGGCCTCTTGGAGTTCCTTGCTCCATTCCTGGGTTGGTTTTTTTTTTCCCCTTCTCTCTCTCTCTCTCTTTTTCTTTTTTATTTTTTCCCTGGTTTCCCACCAGTGGTGCCCCAGGTTACTAGGCCTCTGATATGAGGTCTGAACTAGGCACCCAGGGGAGGCCGGAAAGCTTCCTCTCACCCAGTGACACGGTGCAAGGAAGCAGAGACTCAGGCGGGCTCAACGAGCTGTGCCCACCAGTGGACAGATGATGCAGTTCAGCCTGGGGTGCTGAAGGTCGGGGCTGCGAGGAAGCACTGGACCAGCTTCCCCAAAGGTCACAATTTCCCTCCACAGTGGTGCCTTTCGTCTTGGACCTGAGGTGAAGGTCCACTCATTCTCTTCTAGGCGCTCAGGAGCACTTCCTCGCTTGTCAATGTAGACTCAAATCAGGACTTTCATTTGGGGGCTGATGTAATGGCCTTAGAAGCTTCTAGAAACCAGCTTCTATAATAAAAGCAAGTGCCACAGAAAGAGCACATGGTGAAGTATGTAAAAGGGGCTAAAAGAACTTGTATGATAAATGCCCAGTATTCCCCTGTCCCTGCCCCTCCCCTCCTCTCTCTGCCTCTGCGTCCTTCTAGCATGCATTTCCATCCGCGCTCTCAGAGCTGAACTGGTGCCTTGGCACCAGTTGGTTATAGTACACGTGGCAGACAGATTTTCTTGCCTTCTCAGTAGCCTTTGCTGTCACCCCTCTTCTAATGAACCCCCTTTTTATCCTTGCTGGAGGAAGTTGACCCCTTTAACAGCTCCAGAGAGTACATCATTATTGTTCTAAACTAATCATAGCAATTCCCAAACCAGGGGAAGTGATTCAACTTAGGCATAAATATGTGGCTTAAAACTAGTCAGTAGCACATGCAGAGAGGCCTCCAGGGGCACAGAGGGAAGATTTCTCTAATAAACACAGGTTTATGAAGGATTGTCCCCTCTTCTCCTTCAACACTGTAGACTTGGCTTTGTGGGATGCTGGAAACTGCTCCAGCCACCTCCTCTCTGGCACGTGAGATAGCGCTGACACGCTCGGTGGAGTCCAAGGGTGCGACCCCTGTTCCCTGATGACATCGCAGTGCTGCTGAACAGCCTGCCCAGCTTCCCTGCCGTGGAAACCACATGTGTTTTAGGATTGGAGCAACCTGGGGTCAGGATTCTGTTACCTATGGCAGAAATCAGCTAACAGCCAAAGTGTTCCAGAGACCCAAGTCCCAGCCCCAGGTCTGTGTGCGCGTGAGGTTGGGCAAGATATTCTATACCCACGTCCTGTTTCCCCGCTGGTGTGAGGGAGACAGTATTTTACCCACCTCTTGGATTGCTGTGAGGATTTGATAGATTCACATAGAATGACGCTTGGTATTAAGTCTTCAGTAGACGGTGGCTAAAAACAGTTTTAGACATCTCCCCAAATCACACCAGAAAACCCTGCTCGGCTCTGCTCTGCAGACACGGCTTGCTGTGGGTGATTTGAGTAAGAACTTCGCTGGTCTCTCCTGTTACTTTCCACTCCTCTGGCCAGTGGAAGGGTGTGACCCTTGTTCCCTAGTGACATCACTGTGCTGTTGACTTCCTCTCCACCCTCTGTGCGTCGGCCCAAAGGAGAACTGTCTCCCGTTATACACACTCACACATCAAAGGAGGTATGAAGGGGCCTCGCGCTCACATGACCAGTCAGGAATTTGTGGTTTTGGCTTGAAAATGGGGCCAGCGTGGCCTTTTTAATTCTGAGAGAGGTGGGGAACTGGAACTCTTAATTTCCTCTCAGAATAACTCTTTCTGACACAGCACCCCGACGTCTCTTCCAGCTTCTTTCCTTGAAGCTCTTCGCGTACCCGACCCTGTTGTTTCTGTTACGAGCTGCAAATCAGAATCTCCGCGACCGGATGGTGATTCTCTGCTTTCTTCTTGTTCCAGAGTACTTTACGGGACTAGCTTTGTTTTTCTGACCCTCATTGGATTCCTTTCCTAGGTTCTTAGTATCGGTGTCTGTGCTTCTTTTTCTCCCTCATCTTGCTGACTCTTGGACTTTCCCTTGACTCTTTCCTAGTGGCTGGAGGCCCTGCCTCCCCTTTTTGATTATTTTCTTGTCATCTCAGTTAGCCCCAAGTCTGCACAGAGATAATCAAGACTTGGAACCTGAGTCTTTCCTTTTTGCACTTATGCTGCGAGTTGGCTCTGGATCCAGGCCCAGCCAGAGCACATAAAACCAGCATTCCCGGTTCTCAGATTTAAAGGGTCTATTTATTGCTTTGGATCCCAAGAAAAGTCAGCAAGTGAAAACAAATCATCTGAAAGGATGATTAGTGGACATTTGTCATCTGTTCTTGGCTGCCTAACAGCAGAACCTCCTCTCTTTGGCTTGGGAGCCCGACAGTGCAGGCTTGGGGTGGCAGGCTTGGGGTGGCAGGCTTGGGGTGGCAGGCTCCCAGGGGCTGAAACGCTGGGCTCCCAGCACCTAGAATCTAGCGGCACATCTACAGCACAAAGCTGCAGCACAATCACCAAGCAGCAGGGCCTGCTTAGCCTCTGCCGTGGTGTCTGTGATGGCAGAGCCCAGGGCCCAGCCTGGGGATGGTGGTGACCTGCTCACCAAGCTGTGCTCCTGGATGCTCAGCGTCCTCTTTGGACCTAGAGTTACTGGGATCTCTTCTGGCTTATGAATCGATCTGGTTTTGTTTCTGTTGCTTGCAACTGACAACACTAAAGTGACAGTTTACTTCTTCTATTTCATTGTGTCATGGAAATAGCAGGGTCTCCACAGTGAGAGGGACGTGGGATTAAATTCTGCCACGTATCTGCTGGCAACCTTAGGCTGTTAAACTGACATCTTGGAACGTTAGGTAGCATATCTGAAACAAGAGGAAAACAACCAAACTTGCAGAGTTATCGAGGGCATGCAATTGTATGAGTAAAATCTAAGCAGTTGTAATATTAAAATTTGACCCTACCCTACTTCCAGGTGTTCACAGTTCAGTTGGAAAACTGTCATGCACACTTACTAGCAATAAGTAACATTTACGTTCATGCACGAATGACAATGTCTGTTCTAAATACAAGGACTATGGGGTTTCCTAGTGCACCCACCCTTGCAGCAACCCCGTGAGGTAGATATTATTATTCATATTTTATAGATGAGAAAGCTAAAACTTCTAAAGAGGCTAATAATGAAAGATCTCATAGCTGGAATTCAAACCCAGGAGGTGTTAACCCAGAGCCTCTGATCCTAACCTGCTCACCCATCTAAAAAGATTGCTTTGAGGGGAGTGTCCAGTGTCGAAGGAGATGCAGGGAACACTTTGGAGGGAACTCAGAGAAGCCAGGGAAGGCTCTGTAGGAGAACGGGGCCGTGATTTTTGAGAAGTCAGCTTACAACAGGACCAGAAATCATGCTGAACATTAATGTCACAAGTTTTCCCTCTCTCAGTTCCTTCCCATCTTCTCACTAAATCCTAACTATTCTGACATGGGAGCTGAGCCTCATTCTCTCAGGGAAGCTTCTCTGCCTTCTGCTGAGTGGGTCACCCATTACTGACACAGCCTACACACACTCCTGTAAATATTGGATGCTTCTTGCGTTCAGTTACTAGTTTGTGGGCCCTGTGAATGCAGTGACAATGTCTGCCTTATTTATCTCATTACTCACAACCTGGTGTTTATTGAATGAATGTCACACGAGGGCCACCAGCAGATAGAAAACCCCAGAGACACATCTAGCTGAAGGTAGAATGCTAGAGTGAACCATTGGCCGGTATCAAAACTTCACCAGTGCCAAACACCCCAGCCCCTTCCAGCACCTGATTTCAATCTCCAGATGATCAAAGGTTATCAAGACAATTAAATTAGAATAGAGGACAAAGAAAGCTACTCCTCAAATTAAAAGAGAGGGGGGTTGCACAAAAGAGATACAAAAATGAGACTTTATAAGTATGTCCAATCTAAAAAATCAAGAAAAGGACCTCAGTGTGATCATAACTGGTCACTCTAAATGGAAGAGCTGATCACAAGCGCAGGCAGGGACGTTTGTGTGCGCAGGTGCGTGCACGTGTGGCTATGTGTGTGTGCTCTTCCGTGAGATCCTGTGATTGATCATCCTGTGCACAGCTAGAATTCCACGTGCGCTGGCATTTTGTCCTAAGTTATCCTCCCCAAAGTCCCGCACTCATAGAAATCATATTAGCTCTTTTTTCAACATAACATTTTGATTACGCCGGCTCCAGCAAGTCTGGGTTTGTTCTCTATCTGCATGCTTTTGGAGAAAAAAAGCATTTTGGTCATGACAGACCAATATATGCACCTGAAACATTTTTTGAATAATCTAAGTGTTCGGATATGTGCCAAGAAAAAAGATACTGGAAGAGTTATGGGAGTCAAGACATGGCAGGGCAGAGCGAGGCGGAATTATGGGGAAGTCCTCCTGGGTAGGAGAACAGAGATCATTTGGGGGGCTATTCCAGAGACACAGAACGATTTACCTAGTGTGGTGGAGTGGGCAGGGGAGAGGCGAGGGTCACTGTAGGAAGGACAGCAAGAGGTGACAGAGTGCAGAAGGATGGTGGTGTCCTGAGACCTAGAGGGCCTGGAGGTGCTGACTCCACAGACTTCTTTACTAACATATAGCAAAATTGATCTCTTCATGTACAGTTTCATGAATTAATGTGCATAGAGTCGTGTAATCACCACTAGGATTATGACACAAAGGGATCCATCAGCCCAAATCATTCTTCACAGGGCTGAGGGTATAGCTCAGTGGTAGAGCACTTGTCTAGCATGCCCAAGGCACTGGGTCCCATCTCCAGCACTGCAAAAAGAAAATTAAATAAATCAA
Organism: Spermophilus citellus; assembly: GCF_964194105.1. Classification (NCBI taxonomy): domain Eukaryota; kingdom Metazoa; phylum Chordata; class Mammalia; order Rodentia; family Sciuridae; genus Spermophilus; species Spermophilus citellus. The sequence goes on from NC_138187.1 coordinate 160,929,323, forward strand.
ATAGCTGCTGTCACCAACTCTTCCTGTCCGTATTCCCTGGCAACCACTGATTTGTTTGTCATGATAGCTCTATCTTTTCAAAAATATATTAATAGACTAATACTTCATCATGTAAAAATTTGACACCGGCTTCTTTCAATCCATTTAATGCCATGAGATTCAACTAGTATATCAATAGTTCATTCCTTTTCACGGCTGAGCAGAAGGCAGCTGCATGGATGTACCTCCGTGCACGTATCCACTCTGCTGGAAAAGGACAGCTGGGTGCCTGTTTGGCCACTCTGGGTAGAGTTGCCGAAAACATCCTGGGCAGGTTTTGAGTGCAGATGTGTATTCACTTCTCTATAGTAAATACAGAGTGGAACTGCAGGGTCCTAAGTCTATGATTAACTTTGGAATAACTGCTACACTCCTTTCCAGAGTGGCTGTACCATTTTGCATGCTCAGCAGCACTACAGGAGAGCTGCAGTCACTGTGTCCTTGCTAGCCATGTGGAGGTTATCTCAGCACAGCCTTAATTCACATTGACCCCGTGGCTAAGGATGACGCAACGTTTTCCACATATTGGCCATCAAATCCTTTGGTGAAATGTCCCTTCAAATCCTTTGCCGGTTTTAAAGTTGGGTTATTTGTGTTCCGGTGTTGAGTTTTCAGAGTTCTTTGTATAGTCTTCATACAATTCCTTGGTCAAATACATGATTGATGGATATTTTCCTCTAGTCTATGGTTTGTCTTTTAGTTGTCTTAATGTGTCTTTTGCAGAACACGAGTTTTAAAATTTGATGAAATCCAATATATCAAATTTTGTCTGTAATGAATCATGTGTTTGGTGTAGAGCTAAGAATTCTTTGCCCAAACCCAGGTCGTGACATTTTTCCTACATTTTTTAATAAAAGTTTTATAATTTTAACTTTTAGGTTATCCATGATCCAGCTTAGGTTCATTTTCATAAAAGACAAGAGATTAAAGATGAAGCTCTTTATTTTTTCAGATGGATGCCCAACTGCACTACTTCTTGAAAAGCTGCATTGTTGCCATTTCACCTTTATCAAAAACCAACTGGCTGAATTCAGGGGGTCTTTTTCTTTATTCTCTATGTTGTTTTATTAATCTATGTGTCTATCTCTCTGAAGATATGGCTATAGCCATAAACTAAGTCTTTTTTTAACTTGTTTTAATGTTTATTATTATTATTAGTTGTTCAAAGCATTACAAAGCTCCTGACATATCATATTTCATACATTTGATTCAAGTGGATTATGAACTCCCATTTTTACCCCGTATACAGATTGCAGAATCACTAAACTAAGTCTTAAATTTGGGGTAGTGTGATACCTCTGACTTTATTGCTCTTTTTCAAAATAATTTTGGCTATTTTAGAACCTTTTCATTTCCATATCAATTTTAGAATGAATTTGTTAATTTCTACAAAAAACATCTATTGGAAACTTTATTGGGATTGCACTAAATCTCTGGATCAGTGCAGGGAAAACTGAATATCAGTTGTTTATGTAATTGTACCTTTTTCCAATATAGAATTTCATCCCTTGCCTGCTCCCAGGGATGGATTGGGCTGTGTTACCATAATAGCTCATGCTTGAGAAGGCAAATATCCATGTAATTACCCACAAGAATTTTAACAGAGACCTGAAAAATTGCAAGAGACACACCAAACGTATTTCTTTGTCTCACCAGAAGTCCTGGATTAGGTTTGGTGTAGCCATTTCTAGTTGAAACCTCTGATTTTCCACACAAGACTAAAGAAACTACACTCTGAAGGACAGAGTGAGGTCAGGTTACTAAGATGAGTGCTGTTGCAACCCAAGACCAAGTCACATTCTTAAGATTGAGAACTGGGTTTTCACACAGGGAGTAGTAAATGTGTCCTGTTAATCAAACTGGAAAAGAATTTCTTTGACCTAAGTATAGATGGCATTGACTATGCTTACACATGGGGGAAGAAACAAATTCCATTTGCTAAGAAAACTTGTTCTAAAGATCTAGAAGGTGTCCTTTTACCATCATAGAAGGATCATTTAACAGGTCCCACAAATATTATTTAATTATATTTTCTTTAACTCAGTATTTGTGATGGATTTAAGGTTCCAAATTTATTGATGATATATTTCAATTGATAGATTTTTGCTTGGCGGATATGGAGATGATTTTGAATAATACAAAAGATAACTCCAAAGTTATGGTTTATTCCCAGTGAAGGACTAAACCAGCTTTTTGTCTAGCCAAGAACTCTGATTTTAACTTTCCTTCATGAAGTTGCCCCTACATCTCCTGCTCTGCCCTGAGAATTAATTAACGCCATGACAGGGAGTGGGCTTGTCACCAGAAGCGGAGTCCCCCCCCCCCCCGCTTCCCCCTCCTGCCCATTGTCCATTTTCTCTTGTCACTCCACCATGCATACTGCAGCCAGAAGTTCCTCCTAAGTGCTTCCTTTGGTCTTAGATTTCCTGGCCTCCAGAAACATATTTCTATTCATTGTAAATCACCCAGCCTGTGGTATTCTGCTATAGCAGCAGGAGGCGGACTAAAACACCCGGGTATGTCTTCAATTCCATTTCACATTCTCCTGGATCGCTGAGCTCACTGCACGCTGGCTTTCTTTCTATTCCACCAAAATGCTTGGTTCCTGTTAGGGCCTTCGCATTGGCCATTCCCCTGGATGTGGTGCTTGGCCAGATGGCGCTTGTCTGGCTGCTTCGGTCACTCCAGTCTCAGCTGAAATGTCCTTCAGCTGCCCAGGGCAGCCTCCCCTTAGCTTTCAGATGGCACTGGTCCTTTGCCGCCCTCATTGCCATCTGATAGATCCTGTATTCTTGCAAGCTCCATGCAGGCTTGGTGCTTATCTTTCATCTGTCTATCATATTTATTACCCTCATATTTATCAGAAAGCACCAATTCTGCTTTTTCTTAGTTTTTATTAGTTTCAGCCTCATATCATCCACAGACTTCTGGGAATAGACATTTCATCACTTTTTCTAACTTAATATGTCCCAGGCAGAATTTATCTTCATCCCTGAGAATCTCTGATGCTGCCACCTAGCTATCTAACTGATTATTATCTAACATTACATATGTCATATATATGTATACTTTATGAATATATTCCCTTTTATATGGGTGCATCTCAGTTACGCAGGATGGTGGATTTCACCGTGACATACGTGAAAACACAATCTGATCAATTTCCCTCCTCAAGACCCGACCCTCTACACTAACGGTCCCCCTTCTACTTTCATGATGTCCCTTTTTGTTCTCATTTTCCCCTTTCCACCATATGAGGGAAAGTACATGAAGCTTTTCTCTAAGTCTGACATTTCACTCACAATTGTGGTCTCCCATGGCACACATTTTCCTGCAATTGATATATTGATGTTTTTCTTTCCGGCTGAATACATCTTCGTTGTGCCTCCATAAATGTCCTGAAGTGCCTGGAGCCAACATCTACACAGAGCAAGTGTGACACTCTGCACTGGAAATACGGAAGTTGGTGTGATAAGATGTCATGGTTGAAAATGTGTCTGTTATCCATTGGCCAAGGTTGCCTGATCCATAAGCCACCAGAGCTACAAAAGGGGCTCTCGTGATAACAGGAGGGAGACCACAGAGTAGAGGAAGGGGATCCGAGGGAGGACGGGGGACATGTAAAGTACAGGGAAGCAATCTGCCAAATTATCCTACATCCATGTGTAGATACAACATAGCAAATCCCACTTATAATATATAACTGTGATGCACTGATTAAATAATAACAATAATGATAGAGTAGAACAAGTGGATTAGCGGAGGGAAGGGCAGGGGAGGGGAGGTACTGGGGAATGCATTTGATCAGATTACGCACATGTCTGAATATGGCCTAATGAATCATACTACTATGTAGGATTATAATGCACCAAAATATTAAAATATGACTGGATGCAAAATCTGAGTTACTTGGGCTTGGACCCTTTGTGATTACCATTAGGGATGAAGAAGTCTAAGAAACTGTTGTATTCTGCTACCTTTCCTATCCTCTACTATCCCCCCTCCCCTCCCCTCCCATCTTCTCTCTCTACCCCATCTACTGTAATTCATTTCTCTCCTTGTTTATTTTCCCATTCCCCTCACAACCTCTTATATGTAATTTTGTATAACAATGAGGATCTAGGGCATTATGTAAAAATGTGGATGTGTAACCGATGTGATTCTGCAATCTGTATTTGGGGTAAAAATGGGAGTTCATAACCCACTTGAATCTAATGTATGAAATATGATATGTCAAGAGCTTTGTAATGTTTTGAACAACCAATAAAAAAAAAAGAAGTCTAAGAAAAACTCTGAAATCTGTCCTTTGCTCCTCAGAGACGCCACCTGAAGAACAAAGCTAAATAAAAAGGTGTGAACAGAGACAACCTGCAGTCCATGAAATTCAGAGAGGCAGGTTCCAAGTGGAAGTGGCCCCCCAAATAATGACCACGGCACAAAGCAGCCCAAAGCCTTGGACCTCTCCTGCAAGCCTCTCTTGCCTCAGGGAATCCTCCACCCACTTTCACTCCTGGCTTGGGCCTCCCCTGTGGATCTTCCCAGGTGAGTGGGGGTGAGGAGGCACTCACTACTCCTTCCTCTTTACCCATGAGGCCTCACTTGAAGAGGATAGCACAGTCACTTCCTCCAGGGGTGCAATTGAAAGTCAGCCCAACAATAAACTCAGGGCTCGCCGTGGAGGATCTGCCACTGGGTGGTGAGCTGGACACCATCGCCACCCGGTTACACCTGAGCTTCCCTCGGCCGGTGTTTGGCTTAGCTTCTCCTTGTCCCCACTCCAGGAGCAGCTTGTCCCCACATAAAACAAACAACACTGTCAGAAGGTTTATCCTCATAGTTAGCCTGGATTTATTGCTCCACAAGCACTAAATCCTTTTCTCTCATGGGCACTGGAAACTTTAAAGCATCCGTGTCATGACTCACATCCCTCCTGGATTAGGGTCTAGTGAAGCAGAGTTGAATCACTGTTGAAATCACCCCTCTTTTTCTAAATATTCTTCTTAATAAATGAGTGTCTCTGTGGCATCGAGAGCCCCAAACTCAATGTTCCAGCCTTTTGATACCAGGACCTCGTCGGGGCCCCTACTCCATTTTTAAAACTTGCCAAAGCTCTTCCTAATATATCAAAGGTCAACTTGATTTTTAATCTAACATAATCCATGGATAGCTTCCATCAGCCAAATTTCTTGCTGGATAATAGGGTGAAGAGGAAATCTGTTCCCTGTATTATTTTGCTTTAGAAAACAAACTACTGTTTCCACCATCCGCCTTCTTTGTGGATTCTGCCGTGTCCTTCGGTGAGGTTTGTATCTATTTCTACATGCAGCTTTGAGACAACCCTGAAGCTCTTCCCTGAGCGATGCAATTGGGGTGCTGCAGTTTGGTTCTTCGGCCCAGTTCCAGGCTCTGTCAATGGGCACAGCCACGTTGGAACTTCATCTTCACGTCAGATGAAGCCACACTGCCTAGGACGGACATGTGACAGACTATCAACTCACAGTTTTCTTGGGATCCCACCAACTGTGACTTTGCCCACTTAAAACTCATCCATTATTGCTTAAAGCTCAATTGACTGGCCACATGCCCCACTGTGACATTATCTCTTAGTTTTGCTTGGTTTGGCAGAAGTTATCATGTTATGTGACACTGTATGATCACTAATTTAAAAAATTAGAGATGACCCGAAAGGATTTGAATTCTGTAGTGGTGACTGTGGTCATTAGCTTAGATCTTAGTTTGTTTCTCTTGGAATTCATCTTGTTCCAAATGTTCTGACCAAAAAACTTAAAAACAAAGAGAAAATATTCTCTGTGGCCTTCTGTGCTTACCCACAGATAAATTTTAAACGTGTAAGTTGAAGAATAGCTACCAAGCCAACAGTGCAATACAATCTAAACACTTCAAGGAAAATAAAATCCGAGTATGACCAGCCTGTTATTTGAGACTGTGAGAACCTAGGCTTTGCCAAATGTGAGTCTCCTGCTACCCTGACCACATACCTGACATCAGAACAAGTCACTCAGAAAGAGCACGGCCAACACCATGACTTTTTCTAAACATTTCCCCCAAGTGTCCTTTAGTGGAAGTTTAAATTTCACATCTTCAGGCTAAAATGAAATTCCTTAAATCTTTCCTTGCATGACTTGTTTTGAAACGGAGTAAGCTTTCTCCTTGATTGACCAAAATCATGACGCCTGTGTGCAGTTTCCAAGATTTAAATTGGGAATAAATCTTAGCAGGATAAAAAGTCTGGCACTGCTCTTTGCTGGGTATGAAGGAGTGGGGGCAGGGAGCATTCTCCTTGAAGACTGCGACAGGAATGCAGTGTTTTGGACGCTGAATGTGCTCTACACCTGAACAACTCTGTTGCTATTCACCTCAAATCAAAAGGCTCATGTCAGGGCTGGGGTTGGGGCTCAGTGGTAGAGCGCTTGCCTCTGTGTGAGGCACTGGGTTTGATTCTCAGCACCACATGTAAATAAATAAATAAAATAAAAATTTCATCAACAACTAATAAAAAATTAAAAAAAAAAAAAAGCTCACCTTACACCTGAGGCTTCCTGTGCCCCAGCCAGCAGGGACGCTTCACGGCCTTTGTGATCTGAAAGGCTTTCCTTATATTTTTTTCCAAGTTGTTTTTCTTATGGTTCTTGTTTTTAAAGACATTGGCTTTTTCAAGTATTTGGATTTTTTTTTTTTTTTTGCCTTTTGATATAAGGAGAGAATCTTTTTTTTTCCCGAAAAAATCGATTTCATAACACCCTACCTCTAATTGAATATTATTTTTACCTTCTCAGTATCAAGATAAACAATAATTGGTAGTTGGGTAATCAGATGTCCACATGACTTCCGTGTCAATCAAAGGCTTCACTAATGAAGCAATCTAAACAACCACCTATTGGTATAGGATGATTGAAGGAATGGTCACCAATGACTCTCAAGTGTCCCATCACGGGGAAACAGCCTTAGGGGTAGGAAGGCTCCCTTCATCCTCCTCCATACCCTAAATGCATAAACCTCTCATTCTCTGTCCACCTCTGTTTGACCCTGAACCTTCTGCCCTCTACTGCCCATGACCTAAAACTCTCCTCAGAGCTGTTTTTGTGCCTTAAAGCTTTGATTCCTATTAAAATTCTGTGAGGAGAGTGTTTACTTCCTATTGTCCCAACCCTCCAGGGAGGGAAGGGAAACAGATGCTTGAACATGGAGGAACCTGGATTCAGACATGGCCTGACTGCTTAGTCACGGGTTGCTCTGGATAAAGTACATCAGGTTCGGGTCTCACTTTCACATCAGGGATCTCGAAGACACAGAAGATCCGTACTAATGTGAATGCATGACTCTGTCACAGAAGGTCACCATTATATTTTTTGTGGTGAAGTTTGGCTTCATCCATAAGCAGCAGAATCCCGAGACAGGCTGGCAACAGAGATAAAGGATAAACACATGTTACTCAGAAATTCTGGACTTGGAGGTGGATGCAGTTTAGGATTATCCATGTTTGGGGAGAAGAAGAATGTGCTTTCATTGTTTGCAGAATATTTACATTATGTTAGGCCAAAGCATCATTGAAGGTTTAAGCACAAGAATAAATGTGTGGATGTTTGGATCACCAAAACACGGAGCATATGTACGTTTGTAGTATTTTCATGCATCGACTACCCCACATCCTCTTCCTAACAGCACACTCACAGTTTCATGGATCCAGATGCTCTGTGCTGCTCTGGCTGAAGGATAAGCAAAGAATCTAAACGAGGCTGTTTGGATATAAACATTTTAGGACTTGAATCTTGAGTACATTAACAAAAGGTGAAAACTTCTGAGCATCATATATCCAGAGGCCAGGATGCTAGAAAAGCTTCATCCTTCCCTGCTCCTGCATGTCAGGATCTACCTCGTTTCTCCTCTTCCTAAGTTCTGCAGCTGCCCCTCTGATTCAAGGACTGCACTGTGCTCACCCCTGAGTTCCTATTCCTAAGTTAGCCAGAGTTGCTTACTATCGATTGCAACCAAAGAAGCTAAACTAACAGAATCCTCAATTGAAGTAAAAGCTGCAGCTTCAGAAACCAAGTGGATTGAACCAGGCTCCACAGCAATGTGACTAGCAGCTGAGCCCATTCAACTCAGAGCTAGACTCCTGCAGCCAGCTCCTGCCACACAAGTCATGCTTGATCTCCTGTGACCCCTATCCTTCAAGGTGGTGTACCAGTATCAAGGACTGGAAAGGCAACAGTAACATCAACAAGAAGCAAGGAAGGTGATGTACTCACTAGAGAATTCTCTCTCAAAGAATCCCTCTGCCTGGTTACGGTACACATGGTCTTGTTCCTGTATCCTGACTCTCACACCCTTTGAGTCTGAGAATTCGTGCTTGAGTTTTAGCCAAGAAGGGTGGCTCCCCGGCTCCCCACCTCCCCTTCCCCCCACACACACACACCTGGGCTTAGATCCGTTTCTGCATCCTGAAGGTCAAAGTCACAAAGCCCAGCAAAACCATCAGAGGGGCACGTATTAGCGTCCCTTTCACACCCGTCATTGAGAAGAGACACCCGCCTCCTGAGCCGCTTTCTGCACATCCCCCAGCTGATTCCTTCTTGTTTATGGGTCACCTGAGCCCAATCCCAGAGTCAGCACGGGCTGCCTACTCCCTTCTCTGCGCTTCCTTGGGGATGCTGCTCCCACTGTGTCTGGCCTGCTCTCTGCTGGATGCTTCTCTGAAGTTCAGGTTTCTCCAACTGCTGAAAACCACACCGAATCTCCTACTCCAGGGCTGGCCTCCAGCTATCGCCCTTTCTCTTTCTTCCTTTCACAACATTTTCCAAACTTTGGGCTCTTGATCTGCCTGGAATTGAATCCTGTGAATGGCTTGAGGTAGGGTTCCAACTGCACTTTCTTCTATATGCATTACAACTGGCCCAGCTCCATGTGTTAAAGAGCTTCTCCTTCCTAAGGACAGGGTCCTGCTGCTTACCTCAACGTCACAGGCCATAGGCACACATCCTGCTCTGGGAGGTTTGTGGACAGCCCATCCCCACATCCTACCTCTAAACTTTACATTAGTTTATAATCTTCATGCCTTGGACCCCAAGTCTTTTCTCCCTCTCTTTTCAGAAATGAATTGGCTGTTCTTTGCTATTCACATAAATTTTAAAATTAATCTGCCCCCAAATATTATGTTGGGATTATCTTTTTCTTTTGATAACACGGAGTTAATTTATGTATTTTCCAATTATTATACATTGAAGTTATTTCATGAGAAACATTCTGATGGTTAAAGCTTTTGCCATCATTCATGGTTAATTACTGGGATAATTTTCCAGGTATTAGGATAAGCTCTTTCCCCACAAGACATTCCATTTATATAATTTTCTGTTCATTACTGGGTGTTTTTCTAAAAAAGAAAAATTTTCTTCACAAATTAGAAAAAAAAACATAAAATTCTTTAAAATCTCAGTATATGTATTATCTTCGTTTATTTACCACTTTTTACAATCAAATTTTGTAACAATCACTTCCAATGGTGATTTGTCCTGTGAAAGCTCCTCTGATACAGCAGTCTTTGAATTAGTCTTTGAATTCTTACATCCCCAAATGAAAAAATTTCCAAGTTAGCTTTAGTTTTTCCAAACCAAGACACAGAATCACCCATTTTAGCAAACCATTCTGATTCTTTTAGAAGGGAATTATAGAAGAAACAAAGCCTAGGCACAAAGTTGCTTATTATTACTAGGAAGATTTTTTTAGGTATCTTAAGTGGACAGAACTAGAAAATATACTTTAAAGAAATTATGAGTTCTAGACTTCTCTTTCTAGCCAAGGTGGGCTAACAGGGACCAGATTTACTCTCTTGTTTTAAACAATCCAAAAAAAAAAAAAAAAAACCCACACACACATTTGACAATTTATATGAAACAGTTTTCAAGACACTGGATATGTGATCATAAAGGAGAGTGTTCCTTGTGAGATGGGAAACAAGAAAGATGAGTTCTATTATTATTCAAAGCTTATTCCTTAAAGAGAGTCTCCCCTGTTCAGGAAACGGGGTACCAAGCAACATCTAGCCTTCTCTCTGAGCTGAGGAGAAGCTGATGATGCAGAAAGAAAAAGGCCAGGTTTTCAGGTCATATCACTGGAGTGGAGGGGCTGCACATAAGGGGATGTGGAGTAGGGGTTTTCCCTCCAGGACACAGCTGAGGGCATGTAGGTAAGCTAACTCCCTGCAGCTGGGGAAGATCCACCCCCAGGTTTAAAGAGGAAGTCCCTGGTACACATAAAGTTCTGGAAATAGTGCCTATTCTCACCAGGCAGACTGAAAAACTTCATAATTTATGACCCACCAAGTAAGTGAAAATAATTAATTCAAGATTGAACATTTCTCCAGTACTATCTAAGACATCTGATGAAAAATACCCTAAAATATCAAACTGCTTCCATGTAACTTAACTGCATCCAAGACTATAAATGTAAAGACTATTTATAGTTATGTAAGAATTTCTGTCACTCTCAACATGTTAACATGTTAACATTCACAATGTCTGGAATCGAAAGAAATCTCCAGATATGCAATGAAGAATATGTAACTTCAAATGAGGAAAATCTTTAGTCAACCAAAAATGACCCAGAATGAACACATATTAGTATAATCTAGAAGGACATGAAAATAGTTTTTATAAATGCATTCCAAAAACCAAAATGTTTAGTGAAGATGTGGAAGGTATAATATAAAAAGTCAAACTTCTAGAAATGGAAACTATGTTGCCTGAAATGAAAAATACACCAGATGGAATTGGACATTACAGAAGATGAGACATCATAAGAGAAAAACTAATGAATTTGAAGACATAACAATAAAAACTCTCCAAAAGGAACTACTGGGGGAAACAATTCCAAAAATAAAAAGGTCATTAGTGTACTGTGGGACAACATTAAGTGGTCTGCCTATGTATAATTGGAATCCTAGAAAGGGTCACAGAAAAAGTATCTTAAGAAATAATGGCCAAAATGTTACGATACATAATGAGGACTATAAGCCCACAGATCATAGAATATTATAAAGAAAAAATAAATTTTAAAACTAACAGAGGGTCATGAAGAAAATTACACCAATGTACATCATAATCCAATTGCTTAAAACCAGTGATAAAGATAAAAATATGAAAGTATCCAAAAAACAAAAACATATTATAAAAATAAGATCCAAGAGAGAGATAAGCACAGATTTCCTATGAGAAACAGTGTAAGGAAAAGGCAATAGAGCAACATCTTTAAAGTACTGAAAGAAAAAATAAAAAGTCCAACTAGAGTTCTGTGTGTAATGAAATCCTCCTTCAAAAATGGAGGACATTCCTTCAAAAAATGAAAGGGATTCTCAGACATACAAAAGCTGAAAGGCTGCATCACCACACCCCCATTCCACAAGAAATGAGAAAGGAGCTCCTTTAGACAGGAAGAAAATGGCACCCGAGGGTGGCATGTATCTTTGTGGAGGAATGAGGAGCACTAGAAGTGGGAGCCCCGTGGACAAATCTAGAACAGTTTCTTGTTAAGAGTCTTTAAGCTGGGGATATAGCTCGGTTGGTAGAGTGCTTGCCTCACTTGCACAAGGCCCTGGGTTCAATCCCCAGCACCGCCCCCCACCACACACACACACGAAGAGTCTTTATAATACAACTTTAATCTTAAGCACAATTTTAAGCAAAAATAATGAGATGTGGAGTTTATAACATCTGTAAAATAAAATGTATTACACTAATGTCAAAAAGGAAGGAAGAGAAGAATACTATCGCAAGGTTGTTACAATATGTATGAAGTAACATGATGTCATTTCCAGGCTGACTGTGATTAATTAAAGATGTATCCATAAACCCTAAAGCAACTACTAAAATAAAAATGTACATAGCTAATAAGCCAGTAAAGGAGACTAAATCATTAAAAATGAAATTAATAAAAAAAGCTAGAAAAAGAGAAAAAAAAGAACAGCATAGAAAATTGAGATGATGCAGTCAGAAGCCTTAGTTCACACTCTTGCTGCTTTCCCTTGACCAGCCACCATCTCTCCCAAGATGTCCAAGCCTGCTCTCTCTTCCAAAGCTGGCTCCTACACCATTCCAAGTCATTTTCTTTCAAGTACCCGATGCTTTGACTCACCAGGTCTTCTGATTTATTTTTAGGATTCCCACTCTCTGGCCTTTTTGATATAACTGTGTTCCACCACTGTACGGACCTCACCTGCTGCTTCTCTTCTACCTAGTCCTTGACTGACCCAGCTCTCAGCTCCATTGTGGGACATGGAACTACTCTACTAATCCTGGGCATTGATTTCTCTGCTTACATTTTAATGGATGTGGTATCTTATTTCTTCATGATGTGGTAGGTATGGGGTATGGGTGATTTTAATTCTCTTTCAAATTCCCATCATTCTTAGAATGTGTGAGTGGATGGGTTTGATTTTATGCAACTACTGTTATCTCCAGCAATCCTTCCTGTCTCCCTTGCCTCTCATTCATTCTTCAGTGATACCTGAGTGACTTTATACGCCACTTCAGCTCATCACCAAGAGCAGCAGCAGCCCTGGGTGGACTCTGCTGCACGATACCTGTCCTTCCCTGACGTGGTGCTTCTGTGTGCTGGGATGTTTCTGTCTACTCCTGCTTCTCAACACACTTTCTTTCACTAGATTCTTGGATATCATGGATCCTGGTTTTCATTTTTTTTCTCCTTGGTACCTTCTTGCTCTTTGTGAGTGCTTTTACTTCTATCTACCTCTATCCAATTCAGGGTCCTGTCCAAATCTTAGCCTCTTACCCTTATTCTAACCATGTTTCCTTCCTTTTATAACTTCACTTTTCATCTCTGTGCTAATGATCCTCAAACTATTTTCCTAAACCCAGATCTCTTGCCCCAGTTTCCAACTATAGCAAATTACCTATTGAACATTTATACCTTATGTTCCAAATATACCTCAAACTCTTCATTTGCCAGACGAAACTCATTATTACCTAAGCCTTCACCCTTCCTCCTGCTACTGTTCCTCTTAAATGCCTGTAGCAAGGATTTATCAGCAGCCACCCAGATATCCAAGCCTGAAGTGTGGTGTTCATTCTCACTTCTTCCCCGATTCTCTTCTTCAATGTCTGAAGACTCTCCTTCCTTGGTGTCTGTTGACTCTGTCCACTATTATAATCACTAGGTTGGTTCAAATCTTTATCATCTCTCACCTGGATTATTTCACAGCCTTCTACCTTCCTGCTGACAATAATTGCCTGCATCCAATCAGTTACTCATATGGCAGTCAGAGTAAATTTTCTGAACTTCAACTTAATCATGTGTTTCAAGCCCTTAAAAGTGACTAGGGCCCCTCAGGATGAGGTCTAAACCCCTCAGCATGGCTCACAAAATCAACAGTTCAGCCTCTCCCTCTAACTCAGCCTCCTCTCTCACTGCTCTTCAACCTCACACTCTTCCTTCCAGTCACACTGAGCCTTGTACCATGTTTATAAACACAGACAGGACTTTATTCAGACTGCTCTCCTTTATCATACCGTTAACTCCTGATGACCTGTTAGGCCTCCTCTTAGATCTCCCTTCTCCTATAAAGGCCTCCCTGATTGCCTCCTGCCTCAGAATGAGTGGAGAGAGAGAGAGAGAGAGAGAGAGAGAGAGAGAGAAAGGAATGAGTTCAGGGCATTTCTCTTTGATCCCTTTGATTCCAGAATCCCTGGTCCTAATCCCTCTCATAGACCTTTCCACCCTGCAGCTGTAATTCCTGTATCCTCTTTTAGATGATGATGATGAGCTACTTAAAAGAAATACCTTCACTGACTTGTCACAAGCCCAGATCCTGGCTTATAACAAGAACTCTATGAACAGCTAGTAAATGAATGAGTAGATCCATGCAAACAAACGCAAGGAATGACACACTCAGATGCTTATTTTCATAATTAAATTTATCTGTTACTAATTCTCTTTGTAGAAGTAAAAAATATGTGAACATTATTCTTAGGTGAGCATGATTCTAGAACTTTTGAAAGAATATGAATAAAACTCAAAGTGATCTTTATGATTTTAGACTGAAAGATTTTCCAGTCCCTTGAAGTAGCAAGTGGACATTATTTCCAAGTCAAAGTAGAACCTTTCTGGGTTCTACCCTGTAGATGATTATAACTAGTCATGCTTATTATGTTATCACTGTTAGTCAGTGGATTGATAGTTTAATAGGTAGTAAGCTATTGAGTCTTCATAATAATCTAAGGAGATTGCTACTATCCCATTTTACAGATGACAACCTGAGACATAAGGAGGTTTATTAGCTTCCCCTGAGTCACACAGGTGGTAGTCAGCAGAGGTGTCTAGTTGCAGAATGCTCTTAGCTACCAAGCTTCACTGCCCCATAGCTGTCTTGGTTTGAGCCTTTGTGAGTGAATGCTCTTTCGACCCTCTGATTTCACTCCCAAATTTTATTGTGTTTACACATGTTGATGTGGAATCTATCCCATTTACATGCTAAAAAACCAACTCAGAATTAAATTTATACTTTGAAACCAAAAGTATAAATGATAATACTTATTCCCAGGATAGAGGAAAGTACTGCCTCCACTTCTGCACATTTTTCCCCATGAATTTGAACAAGCGTGCATGTGGCACTGAATTTCCTTCCTAAGTCTCAGGACTGACTAAGTAATTTGCAGGGCCCAGTGCAAAATGAAAATGCAGGGCCCTTGTTCAAAAATGATTAAGAATTTCAAGGCGTTGACAGCAGAACATTAAACCAAGCATGAAACCTCCTAAGCACTAGGCCCTCTGTGGCTGCTCAGGAAGCACACCCATGAAGCCCGCCTGCAGAGGCTCCTTCCTCCAGGCACCCGGCAGCCAACACCTTGTCTGTAGTGACGTTCACCTGAGAACAGTGCTGCTTAGCTTTTCTGCATGCTGTAGTAAGAATTGTATCCTCAACCTTAAGACAGTTTCTAAATTGCTTAAGAGAGCAATCCTTGCTAGCATTATTTCAGCACAGAACTTGTATAATCAAAGAAGAATCTACCGAGTATAAAGTATCTATGTCTTTTATTCAACATATCCACTTGTTCACAACACTGTACAATAGAAATGAGTGCTCTTATTTTACATGAACAAACAGAAAGGTATTAAGTAACTTCCATAAAATCACTTAGCCAGTAAGTTGAGGAGCTACTAGTTGAGCCCAGAACCACTCATCTCTGAAGCCTATGGTTTTTCCATTACACCAGGCTGCTGCTTGTGCAGAATGGAAAAAGGCACACTCAGTCATGAACTAATAAATTGAATTGTGAGCTGTTTAGTTTTTGTTTTAAGCAAATATAAATTTATGCTTGTTTTGTTTTGTTGTCTCCCCAGTTCATTCCAGATTCTTCAATCATGGGCACAATTGTGGGTATGCACAATGTCTAATTAAGTTAAAAAAAAAACTAAACAAGACTATCTTCTGCAGCTCAGTGAGATCCCTACTAGGAATGCTGCCATGGTCATTCTCAAATATCAGGGGCAGATGCAGTCTATTAGGAATTACAAGACCAGCTGTTGTTTTATATCATTAGACTTTTGCAACCAACTGGGAAAAATCAACTTCTGCCAAGAGGCAAGTCTCCAGGCTTTGCAACAAATATCAATTCCAATTTGGTTGAGGCTGTACAGGGGTATTTTTTCCTATTTCTCATGGTGCCAGAAGTGATGCTCTACACACTGGTTAGAGCTCAACCTGAACTGTGTCACATTTTCCACTGGATGTAAGAAGGTGTGCATTTACTCTGCCCACCAACAAAGAGAGCTGGGCACACATTCTCCATCCAGATAAAAGAGCAAATGCCTTCGCTTGTGTCCTCTACATTGAAACTGGGGCACAAACTATGTCTGGGGCTTTGAGCTAAGAACAGTGCAGGATTTGGGAACCAATCACCTTGCCTTGGACAAGGAGAAGAAGAATGATAATTTGTTATTCTCTCTGGTGAATGGTTATGTTGTCCATTCAAGGTCATTAGCCATCCAGCAATTCACAAGTGGCTCTCCTTGGCAAGACTTGACTTTGAGTCTGACAGCAATCTGATGATTTCATAGCATTTTAGAATCATGAAGTGTTAGCTTTGGAAGGGGCCTTAGCAATCACATAATCTGAATACCTCATTTTACAGATGACAACACTGATGCACCGAGGTATTTCAAGGTGGCTGAAGTCTAAAGCCAGCAGATAATCTGGTCCTGGACCTCAGATGCATCCCATGGCACCACAGCTGCCACATGCCACTCAGCTGACATGTCAGAATTCATTTTCTCTTCTTCTGCAGGTGGTTTCCAGTTCAGCAGGGAAGCGCTTTGAAACAGGAATACTTAAATGAATCAAGTTTGAATGAGCCCATACTTAAACCTTTTTTTTCTTTTTTTAATATTCCACAGAGCATTCAGCAGGACACCTTCTGCAGAGGGCACCTTCAGTCACTCCTCCCTTCATTGATTCAGTCCAGGGATATTTACTGAGCACACACAAAAAACTGTAATAGGTACTTAAGAGGAAGGAATTTGTTGCTATCTCTACTAAGATAAATAAGACATGATCCCTGACCTAAATGGGCTTATAAACTGATAGGACAGGCATATAAACAAAAATTTTAATAATTATTTAGTTAATATATATACATTTTAAAATTTATTTATTCTAATTTGTTACATATGACAGCAGAATACATTTCAACTCAGAGTACACATAGAGAACAGTTTTCATGTCTTTGGTTGTGCACAAAGTAGAGTCACACCATTTGTGTCTTCATACATGTACTTGGAGTAATGATGTCCATCTTATATATTAACTAAATAATCTATATTAAGTAATAAATACCATTTGATATAAACATACACACACACACACAAAGGTACAGTAAAAATACCACAGGAAGAAAGCTAAGCTTTGGCAGAGGCGTTATTGAGTAAGTGCATATGGAATCACTGTTGGGTTGATTCTCCTGTGAGCACCACAGGCAGGAGGTGGACATGAACGAGGGAGAGGATGAGAGGTATGCTCTGCAGTGGGATCCTGAAGGAGGGCAGGCTGCAGAGCAGGTGAGCACGACATGGAGGTGGAATGACACAAAATGACTTCAGATCTTGGTGGCCATGGAACATCAGGTATTGTCATGTGAACGGTGAGAACTCTAAGGCAAAGAAACTGAAAGGGGGCATCCTGTGTGTTTGGGGATGACATAAAAGTTGACTGGAAAAGCCAGACAATGGAGAACTAGTAAGGAATCACAGATTTATCTCTACCCAGTGCAAATGAGATAATCCCATTAACTGTATCTGCCACTTTCTCTTTTAGGATTCAAAAATAGCTCTTAGTCTTCAGGCCTACAGCACCCAGACTCAATCCCAAACCACACTCCCGATGTTCTTGGCTGATTTCCCCAGAGCTCTCCTTTTTGCAGAGCCACACATCTGTGTTGGTGGACACTCCCTCCCTCCATGTGCAGCAGCCAGGACTTCTGGGTCATTCTTGACTCCTCTCCTTCTCACCTCCTACTTCCTGTCTCTCAGGAATCCATCCATCCCACCTTCATGGTTTCTCTGGAACCCAGTCAATGGCTCCTCACATTTCTTGCTACTACCCTAGTCTGATCCACTGTGGTTTCTGGGCTGGACAATTCCTAAAATCTCCCCTGTTCCTATTCTTGCCCCTTGATAGGCCCCAACCAGGCACATTTGATAATATCTGGAGGTAGTTTGGGTTGACACAACTAGAGGAGGTGATGGAGTGACCTCTAGAAGGCAGAGGGGCAGGGGTGGCCCAACCACCGGCAATGCACAGCGTCCCCAAAGCAGAATGGCGGCAAGCCATGAGCGCCCTCATCAGAGCTACTGCAAGGAGTCTGTCTGAAAAACAAAGTTAATTTGGGCATTTCTCGGTTAAAACACTTTAAAGGTCATCTATTTCCCTCAAAATAAAACCAAAGCGCAGACTGGGGCTGTGGCTCAGTGGCAGAGCACTCGCCTAGCACGCATGAGGCACTGGGCTTGGTCCTCAGCACCTCATAAAAATAAAATAAAGATGTTGTGTCCACCTATAACTAAAAACAAGTATTTTAAAAAAATGATAATCTTTAAACAGAAAACCCAAATCTCCCACAACAACCCAAGGCCTGTGAGCTGGACTCCCATCAACTCTCTGATATCATCTACCACCTCTGCCAGGCTCCTTCTGCTCCAGAGGTGGCCCCTCCTGCTGCCAGCCTGGGCCTCTCCTCTCCTCGGTCCCTCTGGCTGGGAGGCTCTTCCCGCAGGGATCCCTGGCCCCCTCCGGACCTGGCCGGTCAGCACTCCACCCTGCTCTCTCCCTGATTCTCCTCTCTGGTGTTTGTTTTCTCACCTTCTACTTCACTCTAGAATCCCCACCATTATGTACAGTTTGTTGTTTGTCTCTCAACGTGAGTTCGAAGGGCATCTCCGTTCGCCAAGGCATCTGAGCTCGTAGGGGTGTGCTTGCATACAGGAAGCACTCCGTAAACACTTTTGACTGAATATGGTAGTTTCTCAAAGGCCAGAAGCTCAAAGGAGAAAACTGGATATGTTGGCAAAAGTCAGTAGATCAGGTCACTTTCACCGCAAATGTGAGAGGAAGACATTCTTCATTCTCCAGGTGAACCAGAGGTTTCAATGACCTGCCCAAAGGCCTCAGCTAGCAAATAGCAGAGCCAGGACTCCAACCTAGGTCCACCTGAGCCAAACCACTCCTTCCACACTGTGAAACCACACATTGGTAATCAGCACAAGGTTAACGTCAGGCTGGATGTGGGGTCCTTACACGACTTTTCCCACTAGATAAAAATAGAGGCATAGAAAAAAAGGAAGATAAATAAACAAAGCTGGCAAGATTCAGATCTCAAAGAATAGAGCTAATAAGGAAAAGAAAGGGGAAAAAGGGAAGAACAAGGAAAAGCTGGCATCTCAGAGAACCAGAGCTGGCAGGAACCCAGAGGTCCCGGAGCCTCACTTGGTAGATGAGGACTCTGAAGTCCAGGCATAGCTGTTGGGTCTCCTTCACTACTGGCTCTTAGGGCTGGGTAGAGCTCAGTGGTAGAGCACTTGTCTACCCAGATGCAAGATAGAAATACAAACAGAGAGGGGGGGAGGGAGGAAGGAGAAGGAGAGAGAGTGGGAGGGAGGGAGGGAGGGAGGGAGGAAAGGAAAGAGTGAACTTTGATCCAGCCCAGTTGGAATGGAAGCCAGGTGACCTATTGCAATCTAACACCCCTTTTACTGTATCTCCCTCATCTTTCTGTAGAAAATAGAAACAGTTTTCAAATACAATTGATCACTGTGAGAAAGCAGAATCAAAACTTGAATAATTCCATTTAACTCAAGTGTGAAAGAAGTGACCAATAACAATAGTGAACTATTTTTAACAGATTGTTTTCAAATTGACATCAGAAATTAAGCTTAAAAAGTATGATTAAATACCGCTGCTTCAGCCCATATGTTAGCCCACACCTGTAATCCCAGGGTTTGGGAGGCTGAGACAGGAGGATCGAGTGTTCTAAACCAGACTCAGCAAAAAGTGAGGCACTAAGCAACTCAGTGAGACCCTGTCTCTAAATAAAATACAAAATAGGGCCAGGGATGTGCTCATTGGTCGAGTGTCCCTGAGTTCAATCCCTGGTACCCCCCACCCAGAAAGAATATCTCTGCTTCAGGGCGGTCTGTTTAGATGACTACCTTGAATATAGTTTGTTAGTAGATACACTTACAAATAATATATTAGGATGGAAATATTCTCTCTAAAGTAAAAATTGTTTTCTGTCCTTAATTCCTCAATGTATTTGCCACAGCTGTGATGACCCACAGCTTCAGTCTAACCGAGGGGCCTGTATTTATGTCCCCACAAGTGTGATGAATGTAGAGTGGGATCTGTCCTTGTCTCTGAGCATGGCTGGGATCTGTGTTCATTTCTCAGGTTGTGAAGACACTCCACCCGCGCAGGCTCATGGCCTTGGCAGGGCTCGGGGGTTCTGAGCCTCAGTGTGGAGCAGCCTCTCTGAGCACCAGTGTGTCCTATCTCCGTGGCCGGCACGTCTCCGGCCTCGGATTCCACAAAGTCGGGGAAGTGTGAACAGGATTCCAGAAGAGCTTCCTCTGGGCTTGTCTTTTGGATTAAGTTATAAGGAGACCATTAAGAAATATGAGTGGTTTTCCAATTAATTTTCAAAGTAACCAATGAGAAGGTGCTCTACTTTTAAAATTAAATATGCTAATGCACCACAAGAAGTCACAGGATCCTGGTGTCCCAAAGCAAACCTGTAGGTTATCTGCTTTCTCCCAGCACAAGGCGAGGGTCACTCACATCACAACACAAATGTCCTCAGGCCTCACGAGCAATTGTAAGATTCACTCACAGGCAGCTTTCCTGTCTCTTGTGCCTGCATATGTAGGGTACCTCTGGCTTCCACAGACTCTCACATTTATGCCTCAGAGTCTCCCAGAAGTGATGAACGTGCTCACAAATTGGCCTCCCTCTGCAGCCTGCATCCTATTCCTGATGGTTTTCTCCTCAACTCTTTCCATTCCCCACTCTCCTCTGCCCTCCTCTCACAGAGCCAGGCTGCAGGTCCTCCTTGCTGCTGTCCTGCTGTCCCCAGTGCTGCCCCCATGCTCCTCAGTCTGTCCACTCCCACAGCTCCAGAGCTGCATTGTAGGATGGGCAGAATGTCCTTCCTCTCCGTCTACTCCTTGGCCTACCATACAAAGTTTACTAGCCTAACAGCTGGCTTAGGATTTTTTTTTTTTTTTTATAAAGAGAGAAATGACTTCGTTTAGGCAAATGTCCTGATAAACCACCTGAGGTTGAAGGTAAGGCCTAACAGGCCGGGGTGCTGCCTGGACAGACAGGTGCCTAAATAAGGTCCCTCTCTGTAAGATCATTTTACTTGGAGAGGGAAGGAAAGAGAAAGGGGACACAAACAAGGAGCCTCCTAGGGGTTAGACTGGGATTTAGGTGAACCAAAGGACCTGTGGAAATCCTGTGGGCTCCGAGACATCTTAAGAATGGAAAATAAAAGAAGCATTGTACTTTAGTGCTTTTTAGCTGAATTTTTGAAAATATACTGCATTCACCAACTTCAAAATGAAAAATGCAAGCATATATGCTATAGTTGCGCCTTGTATTCTTGCAGCAATAAATATAAATACTAAGTACCCAATAAAACCTGGCACTGTTCACCCATGAGACAATCTTCCTTGCAATGACTTTTTAAGATAGTCATTTTGATCCTCACTGTTCAGATTTGGAAAACGAATCTTCCAAGTAAATAATTTTCCTTAGACCATAGAGGTAATCCTGGAAGAGTGAGTGTGGAAACTCAGATCTGCATCTCATGAAGCACTTGCCTGTTCACCAAACTAGCCCACCTTTCAGGGATGAGAAACAGCAATGTCCTCCAGGAATGGACACCTTCTTGGTGAGAAGAACAAGGGGACTAGGCAATGACCAGACACAGAGCACTGCAGGTCTCCTGCCTTCCCGGGCACCATCAGAAACGATTTCACAAAATGCAAACACTTCTAATACTTCTTTGAAATATTTAACATACATTTGTAATAATCAACAAAACTTCTACAATGCCTATTTTGTGAAATTCACACAGTGCCCTGGAGCCAGGAGCTGCAAGGGGAAATCTGCTGTGAGGTTTGATTCGCTCTGTGCAGTTCTTCCTGGAGCCACCGAGTGGTATTGTTGTGTAATTAAAACTGCTTCTGTCACCAGTCTGGCCTTTCCCTTCACCTGTTCTAACCTAAGGAGTTAGTCTTTTTGGCATCTTGCTCTGCCAGATCTACAAGGTGCTTATGTCCCCTTTCCCCACACCCATGTGGGGCTCTTTAAGTAGCTGTGTTCTCAAATTTCTCCAGAAGCAGAAAGACATGGCTGGTCAATATGTTTGATCAGAGAGATCCACTAGGTCACATTGACCAGTGCCATGGATTGGAGAAGGGACAAAATTCTGTATTTGTTGGCTGGTCACGTTTTATCACAGCATCACATGGGACAGTGGTGCTTGGCCCACAAGCTCCCACTGGGAGGGAACATGGCCTGTGCATGGGTCGGCGTCACTTGGACACACCAACCTGTGATGGTCCTTTGATGCTCTCCAGCTCTTCATCATGAGAGTCACATAAAAGCATATGAAAAATTAGGTCTCATTCTATAACTCCCAGGGGAGAGCTCTCACAGGGAAGGAGGCTCAGGAGAGGTAGTGCGGAGCTTTGGAATTTGCATCTGAAATCCTGAAACCTCCTTGAAAAAGTCCGCAACCGTCAGGTCTGGAATTTCCCATCCGTACTTTAAAAGGCTCACTGTCTTCTCTCCATCTCCACCGTCATCATTAGTGTTTATTAAGTTTGTGTTGAGGTTTTACTTTTCACTCTTTATCCAGACACCCTAAAGGATCATTCCTCCTACTCCATTTAAGATTGTGCCGGAAGAGAGGCAGCCCCTCTATCAGGTGCCACTATGCTCAGAAGGCAGACAGAGGTGCCCTTGAATGTTCTTGTGTTTCTTAACTACAAGATGCTAAGCCTTTTCACACACTGATTCTTCCTCACAACACTGTAAGACAAGTACTGATAATTGCAGATCAAGAAACCAAGCTTCTCAGAGGGCAAATGGTCTTCCTCCGATCACCAAGTGACAGCCCCAGGTGGAGCTGTGCTGCTGCTGAACCTCAGCTACCCACACCAAGAGGACAATGTTACAACCAATGCACACCAGGGACGTGGAGGTGGGGATGAGATGGGACAGAGGCATGACAACGAGTGGAAAATTGAGGGGAAAGGGAACTTCTAAGCAGTGAGTGGAATTTTGATAATCAAAATGTGGGACTTGCTTTAAACTCTCCTGAGGCAGGATTCTTACAACACAGCTTAGCAAGCAGCCAGAAAGTTGGTTCCATGGCTTAAAAAAATAAAAAAGCGGGTCAGCTGACACCAAGGCAACAGGAACACTCAGATTCCGACCCCGCCATGCCTCATATCAACAATGACGTGAAACGAGACTTCAAGGATGTTCTTTTGAGGCCAAAACACAGCACCCTACAGTCTCAAAGTGAGGTGGATCTCACAAGATCCTTTCCATTTCGGAATTCAAAGTGGATGTACACTGGCGTCCCGATCATTGCTGCTAATATGTATCCTGTAGGCACCTTTGAAATGGCCAGGTTCTTTCTGAGTTCTCCCTCTTCACTGCTGTCTATAAACATTACAGTCTTCATCAGTGGCAAGAGTTTGCTGGCCAGAATCCTGATTGTCTTGAGCATCTGGCTGCCAGTTCAGGGACAGGCTCTTCTGACTTTGAGCAACTGGAACAGATCCTGGAAGCTATTCCCCAGGTGAAATATGTTTGCCTAGATGTGGCAAAGGGCCACTCTGAACACTTTGTTGAATCTGTAAAGGCTGTACAAAAGCGCTTCCCTCACACACCATCATGGCAGGAATGTGGTAACAGGAGAGATGGTGGAAGAGCTGATCCTCTCTGGGGCTGACATCATCAAAGTGGGGATTGGGCCAGGCTCTGGAGTGGAGTGTCCACAGCTCAGTGCAGTGATGGAGAGTGCAGATGCTGCTCATGGCCTCAAAGGCCACATCATTTCAGATGGAGGTGGCACTGCCCTGGGGATGTGGCCAAAGCTTTGGGGGCAGGGGCTGACTTTGTGATGCTGGATGGGCACAGTAGTCAGGTGGTGAGCTCATGGAGAGGGATGGCGAGAAGTACAAACTCTTCTTTGGAATGAGTTCTGAAATGGCCATGGCATCTGGTGGTGTGGCAGAGTACAGGGCCTCAGAGGGAAAGACAGTGGAAGTCCCCTTTAAAGGGGATGTGGAGCATATCATTCGTGACATCCTAGGAGGGATCCGATCTATATGCACCTATGTGGGAGCAGCTAAGCCAAAGGAGTTGAGCCAGAGAACTACCTTCATCCGAGTCACCCAGCAGGTGAATCCAATCTTCACGGGTGCACGCTAGACCTGAGTATTTCTGCCCTCTCAAGGCACCGATACTTTCCAACAGAGTCTCCCAAATGGGTTTCTCACCCATTCTAACTACTGTGGCAGTGCATTTACCAGTTCTCCTTGTCCTCCTCCTGAGAGCTCCTGTAATAATGCTATACTCTGTTTGTACACGCAAGATGCCCAGAGCACTCACTGGGGAGGAAGTGAGGAAGAATACAGTCTGAAAATGAAGTAAGATAATCGAATGGGTTTCTGGGGACCCAGCATCCTGAAGATGAAAAGATACTGATTGATTCAGAAATGTTCTATATGGCCTTGGTCTGGATGGGGCAGGCTTTTGGAATTATGTCTTATTAATCAGCTTCATTAAAAGAGATCTTTAAATATAAAAAAATTAAAAATAAAAATAAAAAAGCACCTCTCATCAGCTGGCATTGGTGATGGTGTCCCTCACTTAGGAATGTGTTTGCACGTGTGAATGCCTGATACACGCTAGTTGATAATGGCAATAGGAACCCGTGAACTGAAGTCCCTTTGGCACTGAACTTGTCAGCTCACGTGAGGGGCATGTGATGAAGAATGCTGTGTTCTGGGACCAGCTGGCTGAGCATTTGTGTCTATGACAGTAACTTTCTGGACCCACTGTGCTGGGGGTCCTAGGGTCCATAACACCAGGGCACATACACCCACCACCAGCCTTCCAGTGAAAACTGAGTCTGGGGATTCATCCACATGACACCAACATCTAGAGAGTTGAATACTTCATTGCCACCAGGATGGGGCCATGTGGATGCTTCTGTCGACTTTCAGAAACCAGTAATGCTGCGACATAAGTAAGCTTTACAGAGCATGTGACCCGGGAGTGTCTTCCGCTGACTCATTCTCTCAGTGAGTTTGTAAGGATGGTGTCACAGATCACTCCTTTGGTACAAAAGACCAATCGTGCGCACAGTGCTCACAGCCTGTCGGTGCCGGGTGCACAAGGCTGCTCCCTTGGGAGCCACAAGACGCCAAGTGAACACCAAGGAGAAAGGAGCTCTGTGTCCACGGTGTCTGCAGAGCTTCAGAGACGAGTAGGTGTGGGTGTTCTAAGGGAAACGGGAAATGCGGGGTGACCTGTGCAGACAGAGCGATACCTGAAAACACCTTTCAGGGAAAAGGAGAAAACAGGAGGCACGGGGCACTGGCAGTCAGTTGGCGGTATCTGTCCTTGGCCCTGGCTCAGCCCCCGTTCAGCAGCTTGCCTTCTAAGAGACAAGAAGACCAGGGGCTAGGGGACTGACTGACCAGAGCCAGCTGCCCACACTTTGCAGACAATGACCTGGTTCCCTGGGACGCAGAGCTCCCTGCCCACATGCCCCTGGTTAGGAGACTTCTCCCAAAGTGGCTTCTCTCCAAAGGTGGCTCCAATGGCACCCAGCGTGGGAGTGGAACTACCAGGAGCCCGAGAACTCCACACTGGGACTTCCCCTTCCAGAATGTTACAAAGGAAGGACAACCAGCCTAGGAGAGCTCAGTATGTTCACTTCCCACATTCTTCCCTGGCCTTTTAATTCTAAATATCTAAACTCATGGTAGGTGAGCCCTCGTTGATATGCTTGACTGGGTTTTGTAAATATTAGGGACAGCTCTTTATTTGGGAGACTTATCAGAAATGAAGCGGGACAAAAAGGTTGGGACTCAACTCTAAAAGGTTTCACTTGACTGTTTCAGCAGAGATTTTTTTAAAAAACAGACATGTAAGGTGATTAATGGCTTAAATTTTTCTTTTTCACATCCTCTCCGACTGCTCCTACCCTCAGAGACGTCTTTTCCACCCAGCCATTATAATCATGACCCACGGTATTCAGTGTGACTCCTCCCGGTGGGATCTAATTGTTTAATGAAAATCAATCTTTTCTCCCCAACCTGACTACAAACTCTAGTATTAGACAATAAACGTCTAGTATTCCCTTTAAATCTTGTGTGGATAGCTTGCATACTTTTAAGATGGTGGTTGTCCCCAAAACTACTTAATGAACCATTATAAGAAGCTGTGGATGAAAATAACTTTCAGTGTCACAGCTGAGCCATGTTCTGCTGCCAACCTTTTATATTTCTGTATCCCCTCAGGACTGATGAAAAATAAAACTGCAAAAACTCTTGTTCAAAAAGTTTAAGAAGGTGACAGTAGAGTGTTAGATCAAGCCACGGGGCCCTCTGAGTGTGGGACAGATAGGACAGCACAGGTCTGCTTCCCCAGATCACTTAAGGCAAGTGCCCTCCCACCCCGTCAGTAAGCTCAGTGAAAAGAGTCTTTTTGCATCTTTCAAAAGCATGTCCCAGTGGTGAGTGGGTGACTTTAGATGGCACACAGATGGGCGTTTGTTTAGTGTCTTAGTTGTGTACCAGTGTGTTATGATATATGTAATAGCTATGTAAATGCGCTTTTGGGGGATACAATTTGCACATCAATCAATAACTTCATGTTTATTATTGTTTGGGACAA
Organism: Spermophilus citellus; assembly: GCF_964194105.1. NCBI lineage: Eukaryota > Metazoa > Chordata > Mammalia > Rodentia > Sciuridae > Spermophilus > Spermophilus citellus. The sequence continues at coordinate 160,955,865 of NC_138187.1, forward strand.
GGCTAAGTTTAAAAATGGGCCAAATTAAAGAAAAATATTAAGTAAATAAGAGTACAGGTGGCACACAGATGTTGTCGAAAGTATAAAATGGTACTTAGAGGACTGAAGTTTGGAAATGGTGGAAAACATGGATGGTTACGGTGTCCTAATGACCTGACACATTCAGTACCATTCTTGGGTCACACCCAACCTTTGGTTTTCTTTCTAGCTGACCCCTCTCTTGTGTTTTCCCACTAGGCTGGTAAAAGATTTTTTGGTTTTGAACAAAGAAAGGACCCTGAATCTGGAGCCTCATTGGAGCTCAAAGCCCACCTACCATTCACCACCTCCTTCCTGATCCTGTTCTGTGGACCAGGAAGCCCATTCACAGCGGACAGAACACTGGGAACTAACCCCAGAGCTGCTTCCACCAATGCCCAGTCAGCCTCAAAGTGCTTCCAACATTCTTAACACTCCTGCTCATTATTGTAGAGAGCTAAAAAGAAGTTTGTTCAATAAATATTTACTGCTTACCCCAGTTGTTGTCCTTCTCAAAATTACACATGGACACACAAAATTCATACAGCTCTCTTGAGATAATTGCCTGTGATTTTGACCCTTATTCATCTAAAGGTCATTAAATGATATGCAGTATAATTCCTAACCTTATTTGAGTTCATCCATGATATGGGAAGCATCGGTGTGTCCACACTGGAGAGGAGTCTCAGGAGGCCAAGTGGCTAACCCAAGCCCCCTGGAGGTCAGTCCCTGAAGGAAGGCTTATTTCTAGCTCTTCCCATTTCCTAGTTCAAAACATCCTCACATGGGGCTGGGGTTGTGGCTCAGTGGTAGAGCGTTCCCCTCGCACGTGCAAGATCCTGTCGATCCTCAGCACCACATTAAAAAAAATAAACAAGTGAAAAAAAAATCCTCACCATCCATTTCTTTGTGGTGGTACTTAACATCAGGGCCCTAGCATTCCCTTCTAGAATGATATTTCTTCCTAAATTCACCCAAGACTAGTGCTCCAAATTCTGAAAGGTGTTAATCTTAAATGAATCTTGAAGTACTTCCAACATTCTTTGTATTCTTTACACATTATTAGGGACATCTAAAAGTATTTGCTTAATAAATCATATTTGTTAATAATATTCACTATTAGCAAATAATGCATATTGTTTGGGGTTACTAAAAAGAACCATGCCATATAGTTAATATTCAAACGCTGGAGAGTACCAGGAAACAGCTGGGGTCGTATTCGAAGATAACACAGTAGCGCAGAATGTTAGTACTGTGCATTCATATCATCTGGAGGATGAGCAGCAATACTGAGGATCGCATGTTGATATCACCAATTTAAGGATCTGTTTGGCTTCAACCCCCATTCTTTCTTTCTTTCTTTTTTGTTTTTTTTTTTTTTGAGAGAGAGAGAGAGAGAGGGAGAGAGAGAGAGAGAGAGAGAGAGAGAGAGAGAGAGAGAGAGAGAGAGAAGTTTTAATATTTATTTTTAGTTTTCAGCAGGCACAACATCTTTGTTTGTATGTGGTGCTGAAGATTGAACCCGGGCCGCACGCATGCCAGGCGAGCACGCTACCGCTTGAGCCACATCCCCAGCCCCCCACCATGTTCTACTCCAAGAACATGTATAAAGTATCCTGTGTGATCAACTTACTAATTTTCACTTTATTTACAAGAACAACCCACCATTAGCTGCACACAGGGCTATAAGCACACGTCAATACCAAGGTACCACCTGCTGTGGGCAAGACTAGCTGATCCTGCTGCGATCCTGTCATCCTGTCCTGAGACTTCTTGACTTCTCTTTATCAATTTTAACTTACTCTGAAAATAATACTTTTTCACATTTCCCCAACTTCTTAGCTGATTTTGCTTGGGCTTCAGGATCAGGAAAGCACATGGGTGAAAAGAAACACCCGGAAGACAGACCCACAGGAAGCACTACCTGGGCCAGCAGCGACCTGGGGCAGGAGTGCGGAGGTGGAGCCCTTAGGTCAGATGGTCTGCATTCCCAGAAGGAGAACAGCAACTAAATAAGGTTTTAACAGCCCTTCCTCCCTTTTGAAATAAAGAACCTTTTAAAGCTCACATTAGGTAATTTTACATGGAATTAAAGTCCACCATCATCCCCGGAGGAACTATCATTTAGTAGCTAATTGCCAGCTGCTCGTCTGGACTGTCTGTGGCCATGAGACGGCCGCTGAGCTGGGGGCCTCCTGAGCAAGAAGCGCCCTAGCATGCCCTCCCCAGACCAACTGGACATGTGTTTTCCATTTAAACATTTCATTGCCCCAACCGAAAACAAATCAGCTGTGTCTTCGGGATCCTACGAGGAGAAGGGTGGGACTTATTTCTGGACAAGCCTGAGGAAAACATTACCCTAATGGATGAAATATGTTTGTGCTCAGGACTTTGTGAAAGCGTTGACTTGGTCTTTCCCAAGTTGATCTCCTCTTCCTTGAAAGGGGAGAAAATGCAGAAAAGTCCATTGCTATTAGCCCAGCTTTGTCCGTAAGTGAGGAGTAATGGATACACCTTACGTTGGTTTAGATAAGGATCCAGAGTAGGCACGGTCTTTAGGGATTATCCGCACACCTTCAACAATGTGATCTACATGCCCCACTCTCCCTTGGCTGTGGACAGCAACAGAAACCCACTTCCTGTTTTCTCAAGCCAAATGCCTCCATCCATTCAATTTTTCCCAAGAAAGCTCTCACTGATTTCTCAATGCTCAGTGTGGTCAGCAAGAAAATTGGTTCTGGAAAAAATATTTGCCTTTCTGCCTCAAAAATAATGGTCTCCTGAAGATTGCAAGCTCACTGTGGAGGAATTTTGGCTTATTTTATGTTTTGCATCCTGATGGAGCACAGGAAATAGGAAAATAGAATATTTTCCTTGGCAAAATTAGGATGTGCTTGGTTTAGCCATTTGACAATTTCTAAGAGTTCAAGTTGAGAAGTACACACGAAGCCACTCTCAAAACTATGGGTCTGGTTCTCAGGTATAATTAGGGAAATCTATCATCACTAAAGGTCTTGCTCTGATTTTTTTCTTTTTCTTTCTTTCCTTCTCTGACTTTTATTTCTTTTTTTTTTCTTTCTTTCTTTCTTTTTTTTTTTTTTTTGTAATGGGTCTGCCCACCAAGCAGAATCTTTTGTGTTTTTTTTTTCTTCCTTACTTTTTTGAGTTTGATTTTTCTACAAGAAGGTTTAAAAACTCAAAGAAATTCAAGAGTTGCAAGGCCCACAGTGTACTAAAGAAGAGCACTGTGTCAGTTAACAGGAAGCTCCAACTGGCGGTGCCGGTGCCAGGCCACTCAGGCTTTGAAAACACATACGAATAGCATAAAAGGGGTGTTGAAAATTATCCCCATGCACATATGTGATTTAAATTTAGAATGGAATGTAGTCACTTTTCCATCACTCAGATTGGTGTGCCTCCTTCTGCAGAGTCTGATATAGAATTCTCCTTTTTAGGCTTGCCCCCGAAACCTAGATGTGTGCCTCTTAGCAGAACTAAGGGAGATAAATCTGTTATTTTATCTAAATTATCTTCTGGATTTCCTATTCCATAGTATAATATTAATCTTTTGTAAATTTTAACTTTTTATAGACAGATTTCCTCATCATTATCATTCTGTGATGCACAGTGAGACCCTACTTAGCAAATGTAAGCATATTCTCTCATGTTAGAAAATTCATATTCAGTTTATGTTTGGTATCAACATTACGGTCTTCCCATAAGCGACTGTACTTAAATTTCAAAATTAACATATAAATGTATGATTCACCAAGATACATACATGTGTATCTATCTTTATATAACCAGATATAATAATTAGCTTCATAATAATAGTTTTATTGCTTATTTTCAGGCCCTGCTAATATCCTTTAGGCCTTGAGGGCAATTCTGAACATATCATATTCTCTGGGTTCATAGTTAAATTTTATGTTTTGGTGGGATGTCCAATTAACTGAATGAGTCGACCTCATAGCGAGGTTCATTCGGTGCTTTGAGCCCACACTGTGGTCCAAGGACTCCTTTCTCCCTGCACCCAATCCCCTCATCTCAAGGCAGTCCTGGGGCCTCTGTTTCTATTTCGTGTATATTATTGGTCTATCTTCTCCTTTTCTTAGGGTCCTACAATCATACTGATTTAATCAACTTTAATTGAGGCATGATTTATATTCAGTAGCTCTTCACATCTACAGGTTTAGCTAACATTGGGAGGAGGATAGTTTTAAAAAATCGCAAAAAAAATTTCTTGTCATTATTCTCTAAACAATATAGTGTGACATCTATTTACAGAACATTTATATCATATTCTGTATTTTAAGTAATCTAGAAACAATTTAAAGTGTGCCGAAGAACATGCACAGCTTATATACAAATGCTGTGGCACTTAATAAGAGACTTGGGTATCCACTGAGTCTCCCAGGGGGTCCTAGAACCAACACCCATGGATACCAAGGGGTGACTCTATAATGACATGGGCACGTGTTATGTGTACAGCTTTGACAAGTGTGTAGGGTCACCAGTGAGGGATGAGAACAATTCCAACACCTCTGAAAGATCTCTGTGATCTTTGTAGTGCCCCCCTCCAGCCCCAGCCTCTGGCAACCCTCTGAGCTCTTTCTATCCTGTAGATTAGATTTGCCTTTCCTGGGGACTCACAGAGTGGGATCACACCTGGGCACTCTTTGTCTCTACCTTCTTCTGCTCAACCCAGCATTTAGAAACTCCAGCCTGTTGAGGTTGCCAAGGGGTACTGATTTCAGGCATGCAACACAGATGCTTTAGCTGCCATGGGCGCTGAGGTTGTCTCCATTCAGGGCTATTAGAAACAAAATTGCTACAACCAGTCACCTACAACACTTCATATGTTTTTTCAATTTCTCTTGAATGAATACTTAAGGGTGGGATTTCTTAGTCCTATGGAAACCATATTTTCAGCTGGATAAGAAGCTGACCAACGGCTTTCCAAGGGGCTGTATAACTTTTCATTTCCACCAGTGATATAGAAGATTTCTAGCTGCTCCATGTTCTCACCAGGAGTTGGTATTTTTAATGTTTAATTTTAGCCATTATAGTGCGTGTGCTGTGCACTTTCATCCTTCAGCTATTAAAGGATATTTCTTCAGGTAGGTTTTGTTTCTGTGGGGATTAGGATACCACTGACCCATTGTCTATATGTATTTTAAATGAGGACATCCCAAATTGAATCCTATGATTTGAGTGCACTAGCCATTTTTTAAGGCTTGGTCACTTAGAATTTTTATAAGCATGAATTATTTTATACAAGTAATTGAGCAAAATATTGAGGAAAAGTGAACCTCCAGCCAAGTCCTGAAGCACGTTAATGAAGAAGCATCATCTTGGATAAGTATTGACCTGCTGGAATTCCCAGCCAGGAGTACCTCCTCATCGTCTCACTCACTTGCCTCCATTTCTTTCTATAGGGAAATGAGAGACTTACTCAAAATCCTTTGAACATTTTCAATTTCCATCTGCCAGTCTGAGAATAGAGCCATCAAGTAGAAGGATCCAGAAATCCTGCCATAGTAAATTTTCTGATTTCTAAAAGGCCTCCTGAGCATGCTCAGGAATGTGCCCACCTCGACTTGTGATGAGACTTCCAATATGCCTGAGTTTCCTCACAGGAGGCCCCTCGGGGGACCCTGATTTGAGACTGTTCCTGAGTGTGGTCCTTCCTTGCTCAAGAAATGAACTTTTCTTCACTCTCCACCTCCTGGTCAGGCTTATTGGCCTTGTTCCTCAGGGGGCGAGCCCCTTGCATTTGGTTACGGGGTTCTTTTGCCTAGTATTCAGCTGACATACATTTTTTCCTCATATTCTTAATCTTTAAAAGTCTACCTTTTCATTTGATGCATCTCCTGACAACAGCACATTTGCAGAATTTTTAAAAATTCCATCGGCCCATCAGCATTGTTTTGTGCTGGGGGAGACAGGGAAGGAGGTGCCTTCTTTCTCTGCAAAGGCAGCAGCTGCGCCAGCGCCCGTGGAGCAGGGACTTCTGGGAGCCAGCCCGGATATGGACTTCCTAGGTTCAGAGATTCCCAGGTTCTCTGATTTGTCAGAGAACTCACTCCTAGACCTACATGTTGACTGGGTTTCTTCCTCGCTGAGAGGAAGAAGGAGACCCCTTCAAGTAGACCCTTTGAAAACTTATCCACAGCCAAGGGGTTGGGTAGGTGAGGAGAAGTAGGGACCTGCTCCCCCAACAAGAAACACAGCGGACCAGCTCCCGACTCCCCAGGAATGCGCCTGTTTCAGATATCTTTGCCTCACGATGGCCAAATACCTGACTCGTAGAGTTTGGAGGAGGAAAGATTATTTTGGCTCATGAGCTCAGAGGTCAGTCCGTGGTCAGCTGACTCCATAGCTCTGGGCCCTAAATGAAGCGGAAGGGTGGGTACAAGGAAGCAGCTCAGGACAAGGCAATCAGGAAGCACAGATAATGCTCCCCTCACCAGGGACAAATATAAACTCCAAAGGCACACTCCAAGGTCCCACCTCCTCCAGCCACACCCTACCTGCCTACAGGTAGCACCCTATTAATCCATATCAGTGGATCAGTCGGTGGATTAGGTCGACTGTCACCTCATCCTCTCACCTCTGAAGTCTTGCATCGTCACACCTGAGCTTTTGAGGGACAACTCCTAGTCAACCATAACAGTGCCCCCCTCTGCCTCTGACATTGCACAGACCAGGAACAACAGGGCTGGGCCTTGACTTCCCTGCACTAACTCTGCCCTCTGCTGCCTTGGGCTAGGCTGTGTCTTTACTAAAGAAAAAAAGGAAATTCTTCAGAGATCTCCTCAGTCGCTGTTGGGTAGAATTTCCATTTGGGGAAAGGGGCTTTTAAACTGTGAGTACTATTTTTGCATGGAAGGAAAAAGGAAATTTCAAGCCCTGGATGTTCAGAGCAGCTGAGCCACAGGGAGAACATCTCGAGGTGCTTCTGAGAAGAGCCAGGCAGCCCCACACCGTCCAGACACCGCCACACTGACCTGTCTTTGAATGTCTTCCGCGGTGATGCCTCATGGAGCTGGATCTCCTGACCTCCAGCCCAGACTGGCCACCACATCTGAGCTGTGTCTTGGCAGTAGGGAAGGAGAGGGGAGCCCAGAGCAGAATATGGGCCTGTGCTCCTGTTTGGTGTGTGTTGCCTCATTTAACCCTCCCCCCCATCTATGGTAGAGTCATCATTTTACAAAAGAAGAAAAAAGACTCAAAGGATAAACAACTTGCCCAAGGTTACATTAAAAGGAAGTAGCTGTTCGGGGACTAGAACCAAGGTCCGCGTTTTCCATTTCGTCATGCCATCCTCTGCAATTCCCCCCTTGGTTCCCGTTCACGCCTGCTATTCTCAGTAGGTCTCCCAGACCCGCGGCCATCCTTCTCTTCTGCACCCATCCCATGCATCAAATCTATGCCCTACTCTTAAGGCCTTGAAGCCATGGAAACCACCCAGGGGCTGAACCTGACCTCTGCACAGCAGAGTAGCTGGGAGACCTCTGGAACCGTTAGTGAAGGCAGGGATATGTCTCTGATGATGGAAATTTACCTACAGAAGTAAACCGAAGGAGATATTTTCAGTAGAAATCTTTTAGAGACACCAACTCTCTGTACTGAAAACCTTGATTGGGTGAGTCAAGTTAGATGCAGGATTTTTTTTTTCTTCTTAAAAACGTATGATGACATCATCCACCAGACTGCACCCCTACACCTCCCCTACAGAACCTGTAACATCTACATGCCTGATGCTTTTTTGACACTTAAGTTAGAAAAGTATCATCAAGCACAGAAAAATACAGAAATTAATATAATGAACATGCTGTACTCACCATTCAGCTTTTATTGAATTTTAATATTTTTTTCATATTTGCTTTTCATATTTTTTAAGAAATAAAATATTTCAGACATATTTGAAGCACACAGATTTCCTGTGTCAGTCCCATCCACTGCCTTCTGGCTCAGAAGTTGCATTTACTAAAATTGTTTCTGGAACAATTCAGAATTTTCTGACATTATTTCTCATTTCTGTGCATTTATTATGTTTTTACCACACATTTATGTGTTCACAAACAATACAAGACTTAACTTTGTATCCAATGACACATCTCCCTGCAGTGTGCCCTCCACTAAAGTAATGTGTGAGGGATATGTGTGGTTGTGGTCATTCGTTTTTTTTTTTTAAGAATAATATTCCATTGTGTGAACATATCACATTCTGTTTATCGTCCCATTGATGGACATTCTGTTTATTTCCAATTTTGTGTTATTGCAAACCATGCTGCAGTGAGCATTTCTGTTCCTGTCTTCCTGTGCACATGTGCGAGTTTTTCTAGCCGCCCAGAATTGCTGGCCTTATTTTACCTCTGCTAAACTGAGTGACACTAAGCAAATAAATATGTGACTCTAAGAAATAGTTTTCAGATGCCCTCAATTTGTGGATGACCTGGCCATTTTCCTCTTTAGAATGCTGCTTTTTTATACCTAGAATAACATTTTGAGATATTTTTTTCCAGGGACTCCAGAGAGTCAGGCGTTAATTTCTTGAAAGTGACAGCTAGTGTATTTATTTACTATAACATTCAACTTTATTTTAGGTTCTAATCCAAAGGGCACATGATGCCTCATAATTATATATTTTATATTTAAATGCACAATGTGAGAGAATAAATCTGAGTTACAGCAGGGACCTTAAAATACTGGTAGGAAAGGGGAAAGGGGCATATTAGTATGGGCAGAGCCACAGTAACAAATAAACCTTGCCATGTTCAACAGAATCGAACCTCATTTTTCTTTCCCATAACACTCCAGGATGGTTCCCAGCCAGCAAGGGCTACAGCCTCTCTTATTCAGTCACTTTTCGGGGTCCCAAGCTCACTTCAACTCACCATCTTTAATATGTGCCTCCCAAAGCCGATCAGAGACGAGATGGTCATCTCCATCAGCCAGCTGGAGCAGACAGCAAGAAGGAGCACAAATGGGAGTCTGGGCCAGGCCTGGAGCTAGGCATTGGCCTCCAGGCCACGGCTCACTGCAAAGGAGGCCCAGAAAGAAGAGCAAGTGGACTTTCTTGAAAAGTTAGTTCTGTCTTGCATAAGAAAGAGAAAAGAAATTGGTCTCGGTTCAAAGTGTTCACAGTAAATGTTTGTTAACATGAGAAAGAAGAGAGTGAACACCACAGTTTACCATCAAAGCGCTCTCTTTCCTTCCTTCCTCTGGCTACTTCCGCTGTTACTTCTGTTGCCTGCCCTTGGTTCCCTCCTCCTTTCTCACCACTCAACCCACGGAGATTTGGGACGGTGCTCCAAGCAAAGGCGGATAGGATCTTATTTTAGCAGACTTGGTGGTGGAGTTTAACAAGCGGAAAGCTTATCAGGAGAATGATCATCAAACTGGGAAAACGTTGCATGACCAAGGGGCCCCCATCGCTAAGGGGACTGAAGGTCCAAAAGTTTATGTCCACAGAGGAAAGTGGGGAGCACTGATTTGAGGTCCTATCTTCTGGGCTGGTGAAAATACCACAGGAGCACTGCAGTAGAGACTGGTCTGCAGATGGACACGGGTGGCGCTGCACTTGTGCTCAGCCATGTCTGAGAGAGACACGAGTCCCATCTGGCGACTCAGTCCACCCCACCTGCCCGGCACAGTGATTGGACCCCGGGGGTGCATAAACCAAGCGAGGACAATAGAACCAGTTTTTAGCTTGTTGTAATAATTTCTTGTTTCTCAACTTCTTCCAAAGCTGAGTGAGTGTCCTTCTGCAAGTTCCGGGAGCCACTTTCCATGCTGCATGGAGGAAACTTGACGGCGAGCCAGAGCCAGAATTCTGGTGATGTCACATGTCAGACCCGCACCTGAGGTTCTCAGTTACCCTGATCCTACAGCTCTTCCTTTAATTCTGTGGACTGTCTGTCCCACAGATCCTCATTAAACCATCTTAGGCTGATTTGATTGGGGTTTCTGCCACTTACAGCTGAAATACACCTGAACTGAAACGTACAGTGTTACCAAGTATACACCTTCCAGCTGAGAACCGGATGGCCTGTGGTCATCTGGGGAACGTGGAGGATCACAGCTCATCGCCAGCTCTCCAATACTAAGGTCAGAATCTGCCAAATCCTGAGTGCATTTCCCCCCTTCAAGCCAAGGCATGAGGTTTGAAATATGTCGGAAGTCTTGACACTTAGGGAGCAACAAGAGAAAAAAATGGAAGGTTCTTTTCTGAGCTGTTTGCCAAACCTTTGTTGCTATCCCAGCTCTCCACTGGGCTGTTATGACAAACCACCCCTAGCACCACTGCCCACTGAAAGTCACAGTTTTCTGGGTGCTCCCAGGACAGAGGCGGGACAGCTGTGCCCCAAACTTCCTTCTGTCCAAAAGCAGAAGGCTAGGGTGAAGTCTTTAAACTGGGGTCCTGGGTGGATGAGCAGATCTCAGAGTACTGTTAAAAAAGAAAAAAAACGGTGGAGTGTGATGGATTCAGATTCAAGAATTATGGCCTGGCGAGATTTCTGGCCTTGGTTACCAGTTATGGAGTCACTGAATCAACAGAGTCGAGTCAGGTCTTGGAAAGGTGGCATGTGTCACTAAGCCATGAGAGACCAGGGCAGCACAGCTCTCAGCAGAGCTTCCCGGGGCCTGGCTGTGGTGGAAAAGGTGGAAGGGGGCAGAAGTTGGGGGCAGGTAGACCGGCTGGCCGAGGAACTCCATTGTCAAAGGGCTGGATCCTCCATGTTCCCGGTGTCCTATGCCATGAGAAGTGAACACTAAATGTAAGCCCCGCCTTGCTTTGCCCTGAATGGAAATTCACCGTGGTCACCTCTCTTCTCGGCACTCATGGGGATGGTTCAAACAGTAATTTGTCTATAGACTGCAGGGTTGTAAGAGACCATTGCAAATATGACTGGAAAATGTGTGTGCCCCTAAGTGCTGGGATAAGCGCTTCAGGGAGTCGTTGGCACCAGGCTTGGCTAAGGCACAGTCGGTGGGACCAAGGTAGGCGTCCTGGGAGCTGAGACCTGCGGGGCTGGGTGTGCAGTGCAACCACCAGTCACCCCGCGCCTGGCAATGCACTTCCCCTTCTCCCAGGAGGCTGCTCCTGACGCTCAACCACGGTCACTTGGTGCCAGGGGATCTGCCAGCCAGAAGAGCCCACCTGAAGTGTTCTGGCCAATCAGGGGACCCCACTGCCCTGACCACAGTGCAGTTTCCAAAAAGCCATGAAACCCAAGCATGGCCAACGAGAATCTTTGTGTTGGACTGTTCTGCTCAGAGAACCAGCACAGAAGACCCTTTGTTTCTCAACAGAACGTGAGTCCCAAGTGGCCTTTAGCCTCGTTTCCTGTCTGCTCAAAGACCAATCAGTTGAAAACAATGAAAATAAGAGACAAGAAAATAGGTGACAAAGGAGAGTTGTTGACACCTTGTCTAGTCCAATGCTCAGGGCCAAAGGACAGACTGAAGGCCGTGTTGTGATTTCCATGCTTATGTTAGAAATCAAGCTAACAAACTGTTAAACAGATCGTGTTCTACTTTAACAAGCACGCCTTCCTTAAAACCTAAAAAGCCAGGTTCCCTGTTCCCAGACTGCTGGGCGTTCCACTCCAGAACATAGCCCTGTGGGGATGGTCAGTAGGTCTGTCCACTCCTCACTGCTGCCCTACCCGCACCAGAAGTGGACATGGGCTTACATGCCTCAGGTCTATCTGCACCCCCTGTCCCCATGAACAGTGACCTCTTGGCCACTCTTCAATCATATGAACCAGGAGTCCCTGTGTGGGACTTTGGGTCACTTTTAGAAAGTGAAATTTGGTCGGGGAATTCCGAATCTCAAGTGCCTGAGTGTGGTCTAGAAATGGGGGCACAGGCTTCCTGAGGGCACCTGCATGATCCACCCAGGGAAGAGCACAGTCAGAGGGCACAGGAGGAACGCAGGGTAGGGTGCAGGCCTTATCTGGCCTCAGGGTGTGACTGCATGTTTGTGACCTCACAAAAGTCGCATGTTGAAACCCTACTCCCAGTGGGGTGGTCAGAGGTGGGGCTTTGGAAAGTCACTAGGTTTAGATGAAGCCCCGAGAGTGGAGCCCCCTTGATGGGATTAGTGTTCTCATCAGAAGGAAACAAGACTAGGGCTCACTTTCTCCACCATAGGAGGCGACAGAAGTGGACAGCCAGCCCAGGAAGAAGAGCTTCACCGTCGGGCCCTCCAGCCTGCAGAGCTGTGAGATGCAGATGTCTGTTGTGTCTACGCTGCATCTTGGTAGAGCAGCCAGCCAGACCAGGACCCAGCGTGGGCTTTGTGCCAGTGTCCAGGATCCCTGGTCCCCTCTGACTCCAGCAGACCTTCTGGGCTGTGGGCTGCCCTTCCCATAAACCCTCTCTGTGACCTTTATCTAGTTGGGTGAGTTTCTGCCACCTGCAACTGAAAGAATCCTTATCCCTTCAGTGTCCTGCAAGTGGTCAGTAGCTGTGGCTCTCATTGTTTCAAAGCACTTATTCTTACCGTAATTTGCTAAATCAACGTTCTCCCTCCAACATTGTATTGAACTGGTCTCATGAGAGCCACTAATCCAATGGCCTGGCTCTCATTCCCAGTTGGCTGGTCTGCTCCGTAGCATTTGGATGCATTAAACATTCCCCCTTTTGGAAACCTTTCTTTTCTTAACTCTGGAATATTAAAGGAAAAGTTTGACCCTCCACTATTTCTCAAACAGCTCCTTTGACTTCTGTGACCCTCTGCCCAATTATAGACATTCTTCAGAGTTCAACCTGGCTCTCGGGGTTGAAGCTACTTCCAACATCCACTAATTGGGATTGATAATTTGAGTCACATGGCGCTCTCTCATCTTGAAGAACCCATTTACTTTTGCACCTCCAAGTGTCACATCCTTAAAAAATGAGTCTCAAACTTCTATCTCCATCCTTGGCCTTGGTACCAAGACCTGTTTCCATGTCAGCGTTGACAGAGTACTTACATTTGGAGTGTTCCCTGACACTGGGTCTCCCCTGGTTTTGCTGGGCCCTGCCGGAGTTACCAGTGACTCCTTCCCTAGTCACCAGCTCTCAGACCATTGCTCTCTGTGCTCTTGCTGCCCCACAAGCCCTCTTCATTTTTTCCTTGCAAGGTGTTTCCTCTTCGTTTGTTTTCGGGCCCCTGCGGCAGTCTCTGCCTGCCCTGTTCCCAGGTCCTGTTCTGCTCCACTTTCATTTTTTTTATAAGAATCACCCAACCCTGATACATTGCTGAATCTTTGCATGGCTTTTTTTTTTCCTACTTAAAAACCTTCCATGGATGTCTGTGGCCCGAGGAAATCCCTTGTCTGGTGACGAAGGCTCTGCCTCAGTCTTCAGTGTTTTCTCCTGTTCTGCTTTAAAACAGGCTCTCCATCCTGTCCAGGCCCATCGCGCCCTAGATCCAAACTCTTCCTTCCTGTATCCCTGCCCCATTCCCTCTTCTCCACTCCCCAGAACCCCTCTCCTCCCCCCAGGTTCTTAACAATGGATCTCAAGCCCCAGATCCCCTGTTTTCTTTCCTCATCTTCTGGAAACTTCTGTTGGCTCTGTTTGTTTGACACTTGTCTTATGCAGTTGTATAAACTTGTCTTTGCTAGAGCTGCCTTTAAATTAGATTTTAATTGTTTTGAAAAACAGAACTTGTACCACACATGCGATCCTCTGTTCTCCCCTGGACCACACAGCCTGGGTTAGGTACAATGAGTGCTTTAAAGCATTTTCTTGTGCTATTTCTTTGTTCTAAATTAAAAGGCTGTGCTCTATACAAAGTATTTTTGTCACATGGTATTTAGCGTGGGTGCTGAACGTGTTGGTAAAAGCTTGCTGGACTCTCACAAAATGTTTGCTCCACACCTACCCAGTTCCTCCCACCGTTGTCTTTGTCTTTGAAGAATAACACATGATTTCCCCCTTTTATAGGAAATAATACCATACTCTGATAAAAGTTCTCTTGTTTATCAGCACTTCTTACCTTCTTACCTCTTCTGAATGTGATTTTAGATCTTAGCAGATAGGTATTTTTGAAGTTCAGAAAGAAAAGAATCAGCAGCCTCTAATGTACATAACAAGACACTGAAATATCCTTCTTTCATTTTATTGAAAAGGAAACATTTCTATTCTAGCGCAAACAATGTATATTTTACATCATAAAGCAAGATATAATTTACATATTACATTTCTTAAGAGATCTTTATACCATTAAGTCATTCCCTTTTCTATTAGGTCACTTCTTCTGATTTAATTTAACCTGCTGACTACCCTACACATCAGCATCCTGTTTGGAAGGGGGGTGGGGCAACAGCTCACGGTGCTCATCTCTGTCTGGGCATGACCAGGCCTTGAGGTCCAGCCCTGAGACCTTCTTCTGAAAACTGGTTTAACAGCCAGAAGCTACTTCTCCAAATCACATAGCAAACTTGTGTTTTCAAAAAAATCAATAGTAAATCAAGTGCTAGTACTAGATGGTTGCCTTCTTGATCAAGTGCTCAAATAATGGATGCTTGTAGTGTTGGTCTACTACCAATGGGCAGTCCCATGCCTGACCGGCACCAATCACTTCCAATTCCCAGAAATGGCTTGTCTAAGGTGTCAGACAGAACCTCCCAGTTTCCCCCACCATTTGGGTTTATGGGGCCAGGATTTACTATAGACCACTGGAAATGTATGTCAGGATGAATGTTTCAAAAGATTTTGTTTTACATAACTGTCTTTTCTAAGCGTCTCCCCTTTCCACGCATGACTTCTGTTCTTTACCTATAACCTAAATCTTCCTTTAGCTATTCTCTCCAAACTCCGGACCCCTCAAATTCATCAATTTTTTTGGATTGCACTCACTTCACAAATCAAATAATGTTTCCATCTGTAAGGTCATACTATTCCTTTGAAACTCAGTAATCCACAGAAATGCATGGGACAGAAGAATGAGTCGAGAGATTCCTCAGAAGCAAGTAATGTGAATTATCCAGCCAACCTACGTGAACCATTCCCTAAGAAATGTTTTCATAGTGGGTTAAAGGGAGAGGGGACCAGTTTGTGAAAGCAAAATGCCTAAGATGGGCTTTCTTCTTATTATTGGAAGAAGTACAGAATCGACATTTGAAATACATTTTGAGATGAGTGGCTGTTAGTCTGGGAAAAAATGTCACCATTAGCTCAATTTGATATGCCAAGGGAAATACAAATGTTTGCTGAAAGTGCATCTTACACACAAAGTTCTTGCCTGTCACTTATAATGCACAGTTGGCATATTTGGCCAAAATCAATCTAAAGATTTCTAATCACAGGTAACTAAATGTATGAGAATCAAGCTGGCCAGGATAAGACTGTAAGTTAATATATGTCTATTTTGCATGACTTAAATTATTCTTTGGTCAAATGGTGTGATTTCTCAGACATCTAAATATATAAACCTGTTTCTTGCTTCCAAATACAAAGCTTTATGTATGTACAGCAAGGGAGCATCTCCTTGCTAGAGAGTAAGGCTTCCTGGTATGGTACCACTCTATGAATACTGTACACTTCTACAGTCCTCTTCCTCCCAAGGCTGGAGTGCTGGACATGCAGAGAACACAGAAATCTTTAAAGGAGCACAGGAATAGAGCCTCACAACACCCCTGTGAGGTAGGGAGGCATTGCTAAACCCATTTTATAAACAGGCAAACTGAGGCACGGCATGGCAATAAGGTTGGGTCAAGTCCACTGGGCAAGTTAAAAAAGCAAGGCTGGAAACAGAGAGAAAGAAATAGGGAAATATCAGTCTTGGCTCCTAACCCTAGATGCTAAACTTTACTTCAAAACACTAAGGAAAAAAAAATAGTCCACAATTGCCTTTAAAGTTTTTGGAATTTAGACAAACCTTTAAATATTCCACCTAAAAACATGTGTCCTGTCTTTCATATTTCTGTTGAGTGGAGAAAGCAGATGACTATCTTTTCCTCCTCTAAGTATAATTCCCATGATAGAATATATCAGCATTCCACCAGAGCCCCAGCTCCAAATTCAAGGACATCTTTGTTCTCTCAAATAATTTGTAATTCATTTAAAGCCCTAATGCAAAAACGACACTGTTCTCAAACAACTGCCCTGCCTATTGCTGCGTGGCCTTAATGAGAATTCTGTGTAGAATATAAGAAGCAAGATCCCTTACTAATGTCTCATCACTGCAGAGATCAGGACAGTGGTGATGGTGTGAAATTTGCTTCCTGTAGAGTTTGAAAAACTACAGACTCAAGCTTGCAATATTTTATATATATATATATATAAATATGTACAGTATATATATATAAGTGCACATCTGACTACCCTTAAGGCACCAAAGAGAAGTAGGCCATGTCTTTCACAATTCCGTCTTTGTTTTCCTAGAGAAATTTCTTTCCCTCTCAGTGAACATATTTCCTCTACCAAACAGCCTGTGACAACAAATAACTTTAACTCAAGATGACTGATTGTTTAAATGGGGCAGGGTGGTGTTGCTGGTGATAATATAGTGCATAGCTTAGAGCTCAGACCTAGAGCTGAGAGCTGGGAGTGAGCCAGCCACAGCCAGCCACAGCCAGCCATGCTGATCAGACAGACCAGTGACCAAACCTGTACACAATTTTTGTTTTCCAGCAGCCGGCGGAAGAAAACCTTACCGTAACCGACAGACACAGAGAGAGTGAAAAGGGAATCATGGGAGGCACAGATCTTCAGAAAGACTTTGGCTTTGCAAAAGCTCCTGGAGAGAAGTGGGAGGAGCTCAGAGTAAGGCACTGAGGTTCTCACAGGTTGGTGACAAGGCCTGGGGCATCTCTCTGAGCCTGTGTGTCTGTGGCTTTGTGGCCTTTCAAAACCTCTCAGGATTATGGGAGTGGGTGGGCTGACCCTAACCAAAGAAGCTTGGAGTATATTAATCAAAGCATGAATAGAAAGAAAAATAAAATAAACACACAGAAACAAATGGTGGTGGAATTCCAGAGGGAGGAGGAACGTTTGTTAACTAATTTTCATTTTGCTCCTCTCCTGCTTTTCTCTGCCATGGTCCCAATATGTTAGTTCTGTTTGTTTGATTGTTTTTACTTTTTTTTTTCCCAGCGGATGAAGAAATGACAGAGCAGGATAGGTGTCTTATGGTTTTTGATTTCTTCTTAGGCCTGTTTAATTTTTTTTTTCCTCAGTTGACTGTTGGCACTTGGTTCCTCTGTAAACTATATTCCTTGGCCTTCAGTCTCAGGTTGGCAATGCTGTTGGCCATGTTGATGCCCTGAGCAGGGCTATTGTTGGCACATGTGGCAGAATAAGTAGCCATGGCGCTGTGGGGACAAAGGAGAAAGCAGGGAGAATAACAGGCATTAGTTTCATGAAGCTGCAAGTCCAGGCCCCGGGTGGGTGCACTCTCAGGACGGGGCCAGGCAGGGCAGGGCCAGGCAGGGCAGGGGTTGGACTAGGTGACCGCTAGGTCTCTCCCAGCTGAGGCTTTCCATTAGTCTAAGGCACTTGGAGAGGTGGCTGTGTTTTTCAGGGCAGGAGAAAGCACAGGAGAATGAGACCCCGGGAGGGAGGGGCACTTGCTGTGTTGGGTACAATGAGTAATGATTTATTTCTGGGGAGACAGAGATGAGAGCTGCCCAAATTGAGCAGCAGGTGCTTTATCAGCTGACTAATTAAAACAGCATTTAATCTCCCTGCCTCCATTCCCTAGCCCATGGGATGGGTGAGGCAGAAATGCAAGTTTGGGACAAAACGACTAAAGGAAATTTTGCTGCTTCACTCTAAATAGCTGTAATTCTAACACGTTTTAGGTAATTGATAAATACCATGAGAAGTAATGTGCTCAGAGAATCAGTTGCACCCCAATGGAACTTTCCAGTCCTTCTTGATTCCCTGGTTGATAATTCCAGCATTGTGAATCAAGAGGTGCCTATCGACTGGCCTCAATGTCCTGACCTCTCCCCAAAACTTCCTGTGGAGCACACGCTGCCTTTTGGTTCAATTATTTTGTAAATGTCTAAATTTCCAAAATAAAGTATCAAAGGCTCCAGTTTCAGCACCCTTTACCTTAGAGATGACTGTTTCTCACTGTCGATATTGCCGACAAAAACTTGACGTTGTCATTGTCAAAGACTGTTCTTAGGACCGAGAACTGGGCATAAAATTGTCATTGGGGGATTTCTTTCTTTTAAAAAAATTACTTTATTTCTTTATATGTGGTGCTGAGAATCGAACCCAGTGCCTCACACACACCAGGCAAGTGCGCTACCGCAGAGCCCAGCCCTAGCCCCAGCCCCTGTCCTGGTGGGTTTCTGATCACTGCATCCATGAATCTCTTTTAAGGAAGAAAGAAATGGTGTTGTAGAATTGTACTCAAATTGTTTACTTTATACTGAATGGATAAAAGAAGACTAATTTTAACTAAATTAAAATGTTTCTAAGATAGCAAAATCCTTTTCAACTGCGGGGTGGATAGACAGACTTATAAATGGAATGACATGTGCTTTTTTGGGGCCTGCATTCCAGTGGAATTTGTCAGCCACACAGGAGCCTGTGGTTCTGGGATCAAGTGACAAGATCAAAAAGAGAGAAAACTGAAGCTGCTCTACAAGAAGAACAGATCCCTGACACCTCTCCCAAACAGTCCAGACTTATCGTAGCCTAGTTCAACTTGGTGACTAGCAATTAGCCCAGGAAAATTAAGATAAAGAAATACAGAAGGTTCCGGATCACTCCCTCTCTCCAGAAATACAAATCTTTAGCTTGCCGCACGGGTATAAAGCGTGTGAGCAAGTGTGTGTGTGTGTGTGTGTGTGAGACAGAGACTGTGTGTGTGTGCGCAGCAGAAGGGTTACAGAGTCCTGCCTCCCTCACTTCCTCCTTCCTTCCTTCCTTCCTTCTTTCCTTCCTTCCTTCCTTCCTTTGGGGATTGAACCCAGGGGTACTAAATCACTGGGCCACATCCCAGCCCTTTTATTCTTCATTTTGAGACAGGTTCTTGCTAAGTTGCTGAGGCTGGCTTTGAACATTCGAACCTCCTGCCTCAGCCTCGGGAGCCGCTGGGATCGCAGGTGTGTGCCACCAGGCCTGCTGCCTTTCCTCATTTTGTCCGCTCATTCTTACCCAGTGGCCCTGCGTGACGCTCTCCCTGCTACTCCAAGGCAGGTCCTCCTATAGCACCCTACACTCCGCTTTCATCACTTCATTTAATTTTTTAAAAAATATTATTTTAGTTGAAGATGGACACAATATCTTTATTTATTTATTTTATGTGGTGCTGAAGATCGAACCCAATGCCTCATGTGTGCAAGGCAAGTGCTCTACCACTGAGGCACTGCCCCAGCCCCACTTAATTTAATTCTCCATCATCTATCACTGTTCTCAGCTGTTAGCTCCATGAACCAGACACCACCTCTGCCGGTTCACAACTGGATCCTTTGGTAGAGCTGACACAGCCCCTGATACATACTTGGTGCTCAGTAAACTATTTAGTGAAGAGACGAGTGAGATGTATGCAGATGGGCTACAATTTAACCGATTCCTGCTCACTGTCACTGGTTTCTGTCATCCTGCTATAAGTGATGATTTCTTAAAAACTAATCTGACCAATGTGCTTTCACTCTTTAGAAGTCGTCCTTGCTGTAAACTTCGCTCTCCTAATGGAAAGAACGAAGTCAGAAGGACATGGCAAAAGGGGATGGTCACTGCATATTCTGGGATACACAAAAATATCTTCTCATAGTAAAACTAAACCAATATTCATAAAGTTGAGACAGACTATCACTTCCCCACTCCCCACCAAAGGGCACGGGCAGAAGAGTCTCCAGTTAAGTGGGATTCATTAGGAGTGAAACAAATGACCAGAATAACCCATTAAGATAGGGAAAGGTTTTTCTTAACAATGCACCAAGAAATGCCATTTATTTTCAAAACTCATACACATACCATCATTTAGTTTCTAGACTGATTACATGTTTTCACTCAAGATTCTGCCAGAAATATGTGCAAATCCATAAAACCCATTGTCAAGGAATTTCTCGGATACACTAAAGACCGAAGAGATGAGTGGATTTGGGAAATGTACCTAAATCATGGATTATTATAAAATCAGCCAAATTAGCCTTTCCCAACCAGGAGTATATGAGAGAATAAAGCACTAAAGATATACACAGAAGGTGCCATTTTAAATACACAGGGAGAAGCTGGACTTACAGGGTATCTGCATCATTTGGAAAGTACTGAGGGTAGAACTGAACGGCCTCTGAGCACACATGGTAAAACTTCATGACAGAACACGGAGATGAGCTCTGGTGGCAAAGTGCAGACAGCCATGGAGGACTGTCCTTGGCCGAATCTGGAGATGTGTTTTCTGTTGAGAGTCTAGACAAGCAGAGTCCTACTTAACAGCAATTCACCCTTTCTGTTTCTTGGCAGACAAAGCGCACTGCGACCTCGGGAGGTTATGGTAGTTTACTGGAGTTGTTTCCACTGTTTTCCAGAAATGTCTGCAGTAGCAGTGACTGAAGTTTTATCTACTCTGTGCCAGTTTTGCTCGCTACTTCATAGTCTACTACCTGTGTCATTAGGGATTCTAGTCTGGGACTTAAAAGGTAGCACATTTCTCAGAAATACTCAGTTTTTCTCTCTAATGCAGGCCAGACTATAAAATCCAAACTCAGAGGAATGTTGACCCACTTTTTCACTCAGAAATGAATTAGTAGGGAATTAGGGTCATGTATTGCACAGGATGCTCCCAAGACTTTGTCTCTTGAATGACGCAGCCTGTGCTTCTGCAGTAGAGACAGTGCCCTGCCCAGTGGTATGGTGGTGCCATCACAGGAACACCACAGTAGGGGTGAGTCTGTACAGGAATCCTCCCATTCGTGGGGTGTGAGGAGAACAAAGCTGTTTATATTAATGAATGGGTTTTGTGATTCCCTCGAAGCTTCAGAAGAGATAACATTTCACTTGTAATTTTTAGAAAAATTATAAATGTCAAAGAAACCAATCTGACTTATTCCAGCATTGTGTGGCTGAGAGATGTAGGATAAAAGAAGAGAGGTCACCTTCATCCCAGCCTCTTAACTGATGTTTAGAATGTAATGTATCCTCCTTCAAATAGAGACCGCAATGATATTTTGCACACGTATTGAGGAATTGCCTCTCTTCCCTACAGTAGTACCACTGGGTCTAGGCTTACAATTCCATATGTGCTTTACAGGCATGCAGTGGGTGGTTCTTCAACATACCAGTGATGGACACAACTTGTCACAGGCCAGAAAAGACGAATTGCTGAGTGGGTGTTCATGGAGCAGCCTAGACGCGCGTTAAGCATGGGCAGTGGCCAAGGGAGAGGATGTGCTTCCTAAAGGGAAAGCAGATGCAAGAGAGCCTTGCATGGCTGCCAATCTGAGACACTGTTGGTGACCACCTGTCCTATGTCATGGAAACTCCTAAGGCTCTGCTTCAGGAGAAGAAAGAGAACACTGAAACATCATCTTGCAAGAGAGAGAGCTGTCAGGGCAATTAGCTGCTTTCAACCAATTTATGAGGCCATTCAGACTATGTGAAATGACCATTCCTTCCTATCCAAACTCCTGGGGTCAACAGGTAAGACTGAAACTGATGTCCATCGTAGGTTAAGCATAAGACAACAGAGAGCCAGCTCCTACCAGCGGGGCTTACCTTCTGAGTAAGCAGAGTGCAATACGAGCTGATTCCTGGCCCTGACTTTATAGGGTTTAGCTAAAGCCCATTTCTACTAAGTTCTAGTAAAGGTCTCTGTATTTGTGACCAAGAAAGGACTTCACTGGAATAACGTGCATGGAAACACTGGAGATGGAAAAGAAGGGCTGATTCCTGTCTGTTGACTCAATAGGGGGTGCTGGGACTTCCACAGAGCTGACACGTTGAAGTGGGCTTGGAATGTTTCCATCTCCTTATTTGGAGATTTCTAGCAGATGTGGCCCAGCTACAGGCAGCACAATGCCAGCCCCACCCTCAGGGTTGAAGGATGGTTTTCACTGGGGACGGATCATTCATGATCCATCGAACGGCTCCAAAAGGCTGTAGTGAGGGAAAAAGTGCTGAAGTAACTGCCAGGCACCCAGGAGGCCCTCAGCAGCCCACTCATGGCACCATCTCAAAGCCAGGAGACTCAGGGACATCTTTCCCTCTGCTTTCTCGCCACCTGTAGTGTAAACCCTACAAATCACAAAACAGTTGAGGATGGCTTGGGAAACAATAGCACTTGACTATGTTTTCAACTTTAACGTGGCCTTCTGGCTGAACAAAGAACAAACGATGACAAGCTGTTTAAATTTTTACTCCAAAGACAAATCTGTCAGCCTAAGAAGTCTGTGGGTCTTCCTGGGAATCTAGGTTTCCTCTGCGGGGACTTAGCTTTTCAAAGGCTGCAGAGCCTTCAGCTTCCCAGGCTCTGTGGTCTAGAGGGCAGAGGGCGCCTCTTTGGTGCATTCTTTGCAGTGCAAGAACAGTGGAGGCTCCTTCTAAGAAAATTCAATACTGGTTTTCCTAGGGAAACTTACTATTGAAATGACAGCCCTTACAGCCTGTTGGAAATGTTCTTATGAGACCTTAACAATCACCTGCAACTTCTGTTTTTGAAATTCAGAGGTTGCTTTTTGGTGTATACTTAGCTCTTACAAGTGGACATGCCTGGACCACATTTCATCAGCCAGTCTGCAGGGTGTACTACATGTTTAGTCATATTTCTGCAAGCTTTACCTTTTCTTCCAGAAATGTCTGATACACAAATATGCAAATATTGGCATGCGGATGCTTTGCATCTTTCTATTGTACAGATTTTTCCATATTTCTTTTTCGTATGCAATAGGGAAACTAGTGGATCAGTTTTGATACAAGCTTACATGAGAATTCAATGATCTGCTAGGAGCCAGGATGAGAACATAGTTCTTCTGACTGCTGGGGCATACCCTACAGTCAGTCAGTCACCTGATGCCTCACTCTGCAAGGCGCGTCCTGTGTGTGGACAGCACTTCCATCATCTTGGAGTGGAACAACTTGCAGATGCAGAATCTCAGGCCCACCCTAGGCTTAGTGGACCCCAGTCTCCAGGTACAGGGTCCCAGGCGAGTCCCAGGCATAGCCACATATGAGGAGTGGTGCTCTCAACTCATGCCACCCTTAGGTTGAGGACAGGTTCTCCGGTGAGCTCTGATGCTCACCACAGTCCCCGCTGTAGGACCTCACTGCTCACATCTCCAGGAGTTGAACCCCCACTTTCTTAAACACACTTAACTTCCCCTTCAGCCCTACCCCCAGCAGCCACCCTCTTCCCCCTCTGACAAGTTACCTTTTCAGTGTCTTCCGTTAGAATCCGTTATGAAGCCCCTCGTGTAAACAACATCTTGGGAGGGACGAGGATCTATGTTTGAAAGTGTGAAAGCGAGAAATGAGCCAAGGCATTCAGCAGATGTCAGGCCGCATCAGGACCACCACCAAGTGACGGGGATGAGGAAGGGGAGGGAGCTCTGCCCTGGTGCTTTCATCTAGCCCTCCCTCCGCAAGCAGCACTCTGGGCCAGGCTGCAGAGCCGGGCCAGCTCTCTGCTCTCACAGGAACTGAGGTCTTAGCTATTTCATCTCAAAAAACATTCGGCAGTCCAAGAGCTGGCTGGTCACTGCTACCCGAGAGGCAGGGCGCTCTACCAGTGAGTCCTCACAGCCGCAGGGCCTGGGCATGGGGTTGCTCTCATAACTTGATTAAGGAAGACTGTGCTGAGCTAAGCAGTGGGTATGTGTTCCAGAAAGCTTCCTTCAGCTGACCCCAGGGAAATAAAGAAGACACCTGCCAGAAAGAAGCATCCATGTTCGGGAATGCTTTGCTTCCTCTGGTGACCCAAGTCCTGCCTGTCATCTTCTGTAAAACGCTCAAGGGAATGAACAAGTTCATGACATGCCTTGGAGTAAACCGTGTGTCTCAGTTTGCCACGGACAAGCCCAGTTTATGCCCACCAACCTAAGGAAATTATCAATACCAGTTCCCTTTCACTTTCAAAAGTGTCCCAGTTTGGATGACAAGGTATACAGCCACCAGTCTAACTGCAAATGACAGCCAGGAAAAAGACTCATTGGCTCCTCCCCAGTCCAGAGTTCTGAGCGTTAGATAGTAACTGTTCTGTGCCTTGGCTTCCTCCTTTCCTCTCAGGGAAGAGCCCTGGAAGTCAGCCAGCTGCTCTCTGGCAAAACTGTCTGCTCACAGTCCCCAGGTTGCAGGAGCAAGCCACAGGGCTTGTCCCATAGAGTGCCCATATACCCATCTGAGACAGACCTTGACTCAAAACAACGGTTTCAACAGTTCTCCAATCCTAGACTTTTTGCTGCATCCAATACAGTGCAGGTTCAATTTGAATGAGAATAGTCATGTGTCCTAAGGTGTGGGACAGAAACAGGGACCACAAGCACGGGTTCTCACTCTGTTTCCTGAAGACTTAAACTTGGGCAAGTGTTCAGCCTCCTCTTCTTTGGAACTGGAGCAAGGACAGAGTTATCACACAGGAGTGTCCCAAAGATTAACCAAGACAAATGCTTTTTAATGAATGTCACTAACTTGACATAAGGATCAAAAGAAATAGCGAGTGAATTTTCCATAACACAAAATGTCTATCGATTCCTCGGCTTTTCATCACTTGTTTTTCTTCTGTATTTCTTTAACAACAGTCATGTTTCCTAGCAAGATTTGAACTGTGAAATCATGACATATTTGATTCTAAACAGCAAGAAGATCTCCAGGTAAACAAAATGGGTTTGGCCACTTTTAAAAATTAAACAAACTATAAACACTTCAGACAACATTAGGGCAAAAAAAATCATATTAATTTACTGCATTAAACCATCACTTTTCTACTTAAATTTGGAGATTAATTTATTCTTCATACAGAATATGAACTATCAGGTTCTATAATACTGTTTTAATTTTTACAAACTCTTGTATCTAAGGGAGAAGTGATATAAAAGCACACGATGAAATGAGTAAGAAGTAGTAGGTTATATGATCTTAAGTGAAAAGAGCAGAATACAAAATAATATGTAACACTAAGCCTACACTATATAAAATACTGAACTCTCATTGCAGAAATGAACAAACTAGCTATATCAAGATGATAGAAGTATGGTCTTTTGAAAAATATCTAGATTTTCTTCATCATCTTTTTAGCTAAAATAGAATTTTTCCAAAAAAGGCACACATGACCTGCCACGTTAATAGCTTCAGTTTGATGATCACCTACAAAATGCCAGTGGTGTGGGCACTGAGGCTTGGCTTCTGCTGTGGCCAGTGTCTAACCCGACACTAGTTCCGGAGGACTTCGTCCCCACGAGCAGGGGTCTGCGCTCAGCTTCTCCCTGGCAAGGACCCTCAGGAGGACGCAGGCAGAAAGGAGAAGCACTGCTTCCCAGTTACCACCAGATTCACACCAAGATCTTGAGGCCTCAGGCTTTGAACTAGACCATCCACAGGCTATTTAGGGAGTCTGTGGACTACCAGTACTCATAAAAGAAATAGTAAAGAATATGGGATGTCACAGTGGTCCTCAAATGCATTTTTAGTAAATCCTACAGAAGAAGGGTCTACATTTTAAATAGGATACACAGATAAAATTAATCTTTCAAAATCAGCAAGGCTGAGAGTAATGGGGTCCGAGAATAGGACTTCCTATACACGGGGTCTCCATGTACGAAGACCAGAATTAATTCAGGTTAATTTTACAACAAGGAATATAAAAGACATTCCCAAATGCATTTATGGTGTTTCTCTCAAGAACTGATTTGGTATAGAAAGAACATTTAGGTGAGGCTCTGGGCTTGAATTAGAGCTATAAATTTGGAAAGCATGTGCATTTCATGAATGTGGCTTTTCACTTTTCAGGGGCTAGGTTTCTGCCAGGACATATTCTGTTAGTCTAAAGCTTGTCCTTAAGCCCATAATGAACTTGACAATAAAATTTTTTTTAAAAAAGCACAATAAGTGACTTTGTGAATACTTCTTCCATTGAAATCAGCAGAAGAGAACATGCAGCCTTGACCTGGTTTCTTAGAACACTCAGGTCTAGGTTTAAAGACAGGCACCCTGGACTGGCCACAGGGTGCTGAGTACAGCGTCAGCAGTGTGTTCTGAACAGCACAATGAACTGAGGTTCAAAGTCTCAATGAGGTGGAAATAGCACTCTGCCACTTGCTTCTTCAAAAAATGTCACCCTTTTAATATAAAAGTTTAGTGTAAATTATACATTCTTTTTTATGCAAAACATACACACATGTGCACATGCACAAGTGCGCTGTGCACACGCACAAGTGCGCGTGCCCTCTCTCTCTCTCCACACACACACAACTGACCCCTAAAGAAATCTCCAGACAAGTAGGTCAGAATTGGCGACAGAACAGGAAAGCGTTTGGGATCCTAAGAAATTTCCCCCTACTAACTGGTAAGGACTGAGTCTCGAAAGTGATGGGAATGAGCTTAGGCTCTCCTTTCCTGTCTCCTCCCTCCCTCCTTCCCATCTCCCTTCTTCCCTTCCTCCCTCCTTTCTTTCTTTTCTTTTAATTCAAAATCAGTTTCACTGTGAAGCCTTACATGTTAATTCCCTACTTGAGCATAATGAAATAACCTTATCTGAAGTTTAGAAATGGGGTAGTTCTGTTCCAGAACGCTGCAAAAAGGGACAGTGAGCATGGCTTAATATCGGTCTTTTCTTTTAGATTCTTCCCCATCTTTGAAACTTTTGCAAGAGTTCCTGAGTCCGAGAGGAGATTGCTGATGGCCTGCCCCTCTCTCTTCTGCCCCAAACCCTGCTCCTGGGGCAACTAGTAATGTCCTGTGAAACTCTGGGGATGCCAGCAAGTTGAGTGTCTCTGAAGAGGGTAACCCAGTAAGAAATGTCAGCACACGCAGCTTTGAGCATGACGGATGGCTGAGGAGCATGTGGAGGTGGAGCAAGGGAGGGCGGGTGAGTCATTCACCTGTATGGGGATGCTGTCCCCCAGGAGAGATAGTCGGTGGGTCTCGGAGCAGGACGAGGGACGATGGGCTGCTCCACGGCACTCACGTCTCCTGAGTAGGATTTGAGGAGGGAAGCATTTTTGTTGGCCAGCATGGCTCTCTCATTCCTGCGGAACTTGGCTCTTCTGTTCTGAAACCACACCTGGAAGAGGGTTGGGAGGAGAGAAGGGCGTGAGGAGGGAGAGGAGACAGAGGAAGAGATCATGTGAATGCATGGTGTGAAGCCTTCCCAGAGAAGATGCAGCATGGGTCTGGATTCCTCTCAGGAAAGAACCTGCCCTAGTCCTCCCCTGGCGGGGCCTGCCTACGGCTCTCAAGGGTTAGGACTATGGGCTGGTGGGGCTGGGGTGCAGCTCGTGGTAGAGTGTGGGCTTAGCATGCATGTAGCCCTGGGCTCTATCCCCAGAGCGCGCGCGCGCGCGCGCGCACACACACACACACACACACACACACACACGGAGTTCTTCCAGTAATCTGGACTCCTGAGACAGGCTCTGTGACTGATACATCACACAGCAGAATGTGGGCATCATTCCTATCATAATTGTAATCAAGAAAAAGAGGAAAAATCTCATTAGACCTCCGCCACAGATACAATGACTTCACTAAAAACTTTTTCAAAATTCTTCAAAATGTGAAAATGTCATCTCCTTTCACATTACTAGGTATTTAAAGAAAAGCATGTATTTCTCCAAACACTCTGACGAGGATTTAAGAAGCAAATGGTTTGTTTTCAAGGTGTAAGGAACTCCACTGGGGAAGTGAGAGGCAGAGGAGCAAGCACTGCAGAGAGCATCGACAGGCCCCTGTGGGGCTCGGCTGCAGGAGCGCTGGACTGCGGCCACCGTGGCACACATTCTGTCATCCCCCTGCAGGGGCCAGGGAGCCGAGGACTTGTACCCTGGCTGTTGTCAATCATTAGTTACTAACATCCCAGCACTTCTGACATACCAAACACAGGCAAGGAGGTCTCTTGAGGTTCTGGAAGGAAATGCGGATGCTACACATCAGAAGCTGGCTGGACTACGTTTATCTGTAGGGTTTGAGGATTTGGGTGGCACCTATTACAGCATAATAAACTTGTGCATTAAGCACTGCCAGGACTGGGAACATGGAGGGGCACATTACATACATTACTTCTGGTCATCATGACAATTCCAAATAATGTTCTGTTATTTCTATTTTCAAGTTAAGGAAACAGGTTCAATGAGCTTAAGCTATTGAAGTTCACCCAAATAATAAATAGCTAAGGTCCTTTTTTTCTGTTTTGTTGTGTTTGGGTGGGTGAGGGTGTTTTCTTTTGCTTGTTGTTTCTTGTTTGCAGTGAGGGATGGAACCCAGGGTCTTGCATATGTAAGACAGGTGCTCTCCCCCAGAGCTGCAGCCCCAGCCCAGTGGCTGAGTTAGTCAAGGACATCCACCTCATGCTGCCCAGCCCTTCCAGGCAATGAACTGCACTTGCTCCTTCACTCACTAGTGAGCCTTCGTGGAGTGCTGCTCTGGAAAGGGGCGAGCAAGGCGTGTTCTCTGCTCTCGAGCAGCTCACAGTCTACAGAGGAAGAGGAGTATGCATGGAAAACCACAAAATAAATAATCTAGGTGCAATTATAGAAACACTGGCAAGGCGTTGGGGAGGGATTTAGCACATGGAGAGACAGCTGCACAGCTCTGGGCAACGTGCACCCCAAGCATCATGGGATTGTTGCCCCAGAGTCGGGTAACACAGGGGGCCAGAGTGGGAATCCACAAAGGTTTGAGCATCCCTTCTCTGACTTCCAGGACCTGGCTCTTCTATTTCTTCTCTTCCTGTTGCTATTACAGTTATCAATTTAAAATTCAATATAACTGTATCCTTGCCCTGCTTGATAACATCCACTGGCCTCCCGTGACAGAATAAAATGACAACCTTGCCATAGATCCAAAGCCTGTTTGGGAATTAGTTCTCTGTCCACACAAAGCCACACCATCTACCTCCAGCACAGATCCTCTATGGTTCCCGCAGCTTTCCACCCACCCGTCATGGCAGCAGACACCCCTCTGCCTGCAACATGCTTCTCCTTCCAGCTGCTAAAGCCCATATATTTTTTAAGACTCGACTTTAACATCTGAAGAGTTGTAGTGGAAGGAAGATGACTTTTAAGGTTCAACAGAAATGAATAAAAATGCTGACTACACTATGTTCAAGATTGACCTTGGAGAGTTATTTAATTTCTCTGCTCCTTGGCTTTAATGTTCCTACTTCCAGGATGATGAGAGTGGCCCAGAGAGGTGCTTAGTCGGTGTACATTCCCTCCCTTTCCCCATGGCCTCTGGTCCGTGGCTGACTCCTGTACACTCCTTTAGTTCAGGAGTCACCTTACAGCATCGAGACAATGATCACACCTCGGGTCTTCTCAGCCCCAGACCAGAGCACCCTCAGGGAAAAAGCCAGCGTCTCATTCACCCCAAAAGCAGGTCCAAAGGTATAATTGGTGCCCAATAAGTGTTTAAGGGGAAAAAAGGGAGGGAAAAGAAAAATAAAAACCAAAATCCCACAAATTTTACAAAGATGACTGAAACGTGACCTCCACTCAAGAGGACTCCACCATCTAGTGGAAGAAGCAGGCCACAGACAGCTCAGTGTAACGCACATGATGTTATGATAAATGCCCTAAATATGAAGATGCCTGGAGTCAGGGCGGGCTCAGATAGGGAAAGGGCTGAACTCCAGGGAGTTAGAATGGTCCTGGAGGGACAGTTCTGTCCTCCCCTTAGGGAATGTTCACAGCGCTGAAAGTTACTAGGAAGTAGCAGGTGGGAAAGGAGGAAGAAAACATAGCTCCACCATATCTGTCCGTCTATCCACACTTACCTCATCCTCTGTTTATTATATGAGTCAATATCTATAGATAATACGTGATGTGTATATTGCATGCATTGCCCATTGTGACAGGGATAAGATGATCTCCCAACCCAAACATGACTTCCACATTTTTTAACTCCTCCCATTGCATTATTCAGGTTTCCTTCTGTAAAATTCAGAACACCCTAGCAGACGGGGGACTTGATGGCAGCTGTGGATTCCTGGCCTGAAGCTCTTCATGACTCCACTGCAGGCTGAGGTTGGGGCATACGAGGGATGGAGAGGCAGGTGTTCGGGAAAGCAGAAGGGACTGCAGAGCACTGTGTGATGAGCAGCTAGGGAAAGGGGGCAGGAAAGGGGACATCATAGTTCATCACAGGACGGTGGGGTGGGCAGAGCTGGACTGAACCATGTCCCTGTGGTCACTCTCACTTGATCCCTGAGAACTGCCACAGTTACTCCTCACCTCACTCACACCTCCTCCCTGTCCTCAGGAGCCTCATGGATTCTATAAAACTCTCCCTTGGGGAGAAGCACTTGCTCTTCACTCCCTAGGGAGCCTTCATGGAGTGCTGCTCTGGAAAGAGGTGAGCAAGGGGCACTTAACCACTGAGCCACATCCTTAACCACTTTTGTTTTTCTTTTGAGACAGGGTCTTGCTCAGTTACTGAGGTTGGCTTTAAATTTGCGGCCCTCCAGCCTTAGCCTCCTGAGCCTCTAGGATTACAGGAGTGTGTCACATGCCCGGGTGAACTTTCCTCTTTTGTCACTGACATTTCTTTTCCTGTCTCTTAGGGAGCAGATTTTTTGAGGTGAGGTCCCTGTTCCCCCTTGGAAAAACTCTCACACTTTCTCTGAAGCTTCAGGGACCTCCAGGACCTCCAATCAACTCAGCAAGCATCTGTTACCATGTCTGGTGCCTTGTGACAGACACAGCACTGCTCCAGTCAAGACCCTGGAGGGGGCTCACGTCCCCATCTGTCTAGAGGGCTATCCTTTACAGAAAGAAATCCCTGAAAGTCAGACTGAACACGGATGTATAAACATCAGTCCCTTCAGAAGACGAGAGACCTGACCCCCCTCCTGATCCAAACAGCAGCTTGCCCCTGGCCATGTGGAAGACAAGAAGCTCTGTCAGCAGAGACGGCAAAGCACCCCTTGAAAAGGCATTTAAGCAGGGGACTCATTGATTCACGTCTGTTGTATAAAAAAAGTAAATAACCCTGGATCTCTGTATCTGCATCCAGATCCTCTTTCAGCCACCTCCTAGATATGCGCCTTTGTGCAAAAGACTTGACCTCTCTCTGCCTCCGTTTCCTCACCTGCAAGATAAAGAAGACTGCCCACATCATTGAACTAAGGTGGAGGTTAGGGATCAAAGAGCACTAAGCAGCAAGGACCCTGCAGTGTTGTACTGTCATCTCTGCTGAAGAACACAGTCACAGCCATATGGTCTTCTGGATGTCTGGCTGCAGTCAGTGTGTCCTGACACGAATGCTGCTCAGAACTGCTCCTCCCTCTCACCCTGTCTACATGTCCTTGTTGGGACACAGGGAAGATGTAAAAGTCACCTACTTGAAAGTGTTCTTACTTCCTTGCCCTCCATTTCCCACTTCCAGGGCTGTGCACAACCCTGGGTACTCACAGCGAGTTTCTGGAAGGTTTGCATATTCCCAAAGCCTGGGGAGGAGAGCTGAGCTGAGAAGAATTAACCTCTTTGGCCAAACTGATGCTCACATTGTAAGCTGGGGTGCAGAGTCAAAAGCTCAGATGACAGGGTAGGTAACGTGAATCTGGAAGGGTCAATAACACCAGGGAGGAGTGGACCTGGAGCAAATACCAAGCTGCCCCACCTAAACGCATTCCATCTGGTTCTTAAAAATACCAAGCAAACAGTCAAAAGCGTGCATCTGTCTTTGTGTTGCCCACTTGCAACCTCAGCCGTACCAGCTCGGTCTGAAAGCTGCAACATGGGTACTAAGTAGTCTGGACAGTTGTGCAGCTGCGGGGGTGCTCACTGCCACCCATCCACAGCAGGCGTTACCTGCACTCTGGCCTCGGTGAGGTTCACACGGCGCGCAAGGTCTTCCCGCACGAAGGCATCCGGGTAGTGCGTCCGCTCAAATACACGCTCCAAGGCCTGCAGCTGGCTGCTGTTGAAGGTTGTCCTGTTTCTCCGCTGCTTTCTCTTCTTCTTCTCCTCTGAGTTCAGCTGATCATCTGGAACAGAGAAGTTGATGATAAGGATCCAAATTCACCTTATGGGTCCCAGTTAGCACTTTGTCTTTTTTTGATAGTTCTCTAGAGATTGCTTCATTTGCTCGCATCCTTTTAAAAGTCCTATGTTCCTTGTGTTGGCATTGGTGCCCCTAAGGTCATTTGCCCAGAACTCCCAATGGTTCTGATGCTTGATTTTTGCTTCTAAGCATGGACCAGACCTGAACCAACAGCTGGAGAGACTCTGCTTACATGTTCCTTAAAGCCTGTTCTTTCAAGAGGGCTAAAGGACAATCTCACTCTTGGCCATGTTCTCTGGCTTCACCAGAAACGGAGGAATTTTTTGGACCATGTCTTAGACAATATTATGTTCATCGTTATAGTTTCATAACCAAGTAGAAAAAGTAGCTCCTGGTTCCTTCTCCAAAACATACAAACATGAACACAAACACAGAGTTGCAGAGAAGAAACTGTGTTCACACCAACTAAAGAGATTTCTGTTTCACTGCACTCTTCTTGAAACAGCAGATAAGTCCTAAGAGCATTCACCCACAGCTCAGTGCTTTGCCAGGCCTGCTTCTGGGGCTTGAGCTTCGATTGGGGACAGGGCCCCAGCACCCTCAACCCAAGCCAGCATGAGCCTGGGACTCACCCTGTGAGAACCCAAGAATGAGGAACAAGGTCCCAAGATCTCTGAAACAGTTTCATTTAAACTTGAGAGTCTTAGGGCCCTGGGAATTTAGGGACCTTTGGAGAATCCCAGCCCCAAGTGTTGCCCTGCCAGGATCCCGATGTGCTGTGCTCTCACTCTCTCAAAGGCCAGGCACACAGCCTGCGCATGGCCGTCAGAGAGCAGCGTGCCCCTTCCTGTTGCCCCACCAAGCCCTAGATACGAGTGATAGATTGTGAAGCGGAGCAGCATCCCACAGTGCTAACACCACCGTTCAGCCAACAGCTGAGCCCCAAGCAGCCACAGGGCCTGCACAGCCCCCAGAGACCCACAGCACCCACTGCCCAGGCCCAAAGCTCTTCTGAGGAACTGACCCTCTATTTCCATACCTCTCCCCTGAAAGGCTCAGCCCAAAGAAAATTGCAAGGAGTTTGAGTGAAGATGGGAAAAAAGAGAACCTGGCCACTTGTTCCAAATTCAACAGAAAGTAGCTCTCAGCTATTTATTTTTAACGTGTATAGTCTCTTGACCTGTGATTTTAACCGCAGAACACTCTCAACAAAACTACCCGCACCAACCACAATGTCCAAAGAACAGAACAGCCCGCCTCGCTCTAATACTCTTGTTACAAAGTGAGCATGTTCTGTATCCAAAGTGCAGCTCAAGTCTAAGAGAGCCAGGCCTCCAAGGCCTTCTGTGCAGAGCTGTCTCTCCAGCAGGGGAGCCTGGCGTTTCCTCAGTTAGTTGAGCACCCCCATGCATAAACGGTTGTTGAATGTGTTTTCAGGGAAAATATGAAAGTTCTCTTGTCCTTAGAAAACTGTCTTTGTACCAGAGTCTGTATGATCTCACCCAGATTCCTGCAGCATTCTCTGTGCTTCCTGGGTATGCCCAGTTGGTCCCCTCTGGTTTTTCACACTTGAGGGACCTCCCCGAGAAGCCTGCCTGGATGGCACCTCTGCCACTCAGTGAGAATATCAGATCAGCCACATCTTGAGAATGAAGCCAATCTAATCCCAATTTCTGGAGTCTATGCAGGCCTACAGTACCCCAACCAACGTCACTGATTATCCCACTACTGAGCTAGTAGTAAAATTAGTTTATGGAAATATCAACCCTGGAATTCAGACACTGAGGATCAAACACCTTTTAGACGTTGTCTTACATGTGTCTCCTCTTGCTTAGCTCCATGTTTGGAAGCATGTGTCTTTACATTTCCTTCTCATAGACCCTCTGTCCACAGTGCTACGTGGCTTGGACTCCAGGTCTCCTTGGCTCTTCCAGGGCTCTGCAATACTACACCTGCTCCCAATAAACAAGACTCTGCAAAATATCCTTGACTTCCATGTTTTTCCCACTGAGACTAACTATACCTAAGCTTTTATTTTTAATCACATAAAGGAATCATTTGTTAAGTCAATACCATGATTTCTTTTCTTCCCTCAAATAAAATTCTTTCTCAGGTAGAACCTTAAACCCTAAATCTTATGCTGCTTCCTAAGTCTTCCTAAGTTTCTTCTTGTGTTGCCAAACTACAATCAAGAGCAAGAATACTTTATATTTTGTTTTCAGTGCTACAACCTGCTACGTAATCCCCCAGTAGTTTTTTGAAATCTTCCACTGTTCTTTCAAATTCCACTGACTGTCCACCATAAACCACCAACTCCCCTGACGTGGGAGTAAGGGAAACGGAGAATCACAGTTTATGACAGGGAATAAATAGCTATGATGACTTGAAACCAGGCCAGCAGAAGTTTCCCAGTGAACGTTCTTGTTGTTTTTAACAAATGAAAACATCAGACCAGATCATGTTGAAGGTGAGAAAAGACACGCAAATAGCAGGGGTCCCTGGAGTCTGGATCTGGCAAATGTCCTTCTAAGTGGAAGTATAATAGGAAGAGACGACGGGCGGGCAACAGGGAGCGCTGCAGCGGCTGCCCTTCACTCGCCCACTTGTCTCGCAGACCTGGTCGGATCCCGTCCTGAGCACACAACAGCATCTGCACCAGCCTGCGGGGAAACAGAAACTGCACAAGTTTACAAATACAGGCACCTGAAGGGCCTGGGTAGACACAGCACTCGGGTTCCTGGCCCTGGCTGAGGATCAGGGAGTGGACAGTGTACTTTCGTCATGGCAGGAGGATCATCTTGTGAAAACAGCTACAGTGAGGGGTGATTCTGAAACACACTGTCCAGGGAGAGTGACTCTGATGGGACATTAGATGCATCTCATTCTTTGATGGTTGGGATGCACCAAGCCTCAGAGTAAATGTGTTTTTATCAAAATCATGATGTTTCAAATCCAAAGTACTTGCAGATTTTATAATTTTATTGGTCTAAATTAATTGCAAATATGCAAGTATTGCCAGTCTTCTCCCTCCCTATCCCCTCGTATTGGGGACTGAATCCAGGGACTGTACCACTGAGTCACATCCCCAGCCCTTTTTTTATTTTTTATTTTGAGACAGGTTCTTGCCAA
Organism: Spermophilus citellus; assembly: GCF_964194105.1. Lineage (NCBI taxonomy): Eukaryota > Metazoa > Chordata > Mammalia > Rodentia > Sciuridae > Spermophilus > Spermophilus citellus. Next base: position 160,991,127 of record NC_138187.1, read on the forward strand.
GTTGCTTAGGGCCTCACCAAATTACCTCTATTCTACTCTTAAGAACAAATTACAATACCCAGTTGTGTAAGAGAGAAATAATGAAGCATCCAGAGTAAGATAGGAGCTGCCACCCAGGCAGAGCTTTCCATACTAATTATATCTAAGAAAGAAGATGAGCGTGTATCACGTCATTCCTACCACAACAGCCATTACACAGGCAAGGGCTAGGACAGCCATTTCAATCCAGTGTTCCTGCATTTTCCCCAAGGGCCTCCATGAGCATGTGCAGGGTCAGCGTAGCACGGGAGTGCACCCCCATCTCTACTCTCTCCCCATGAACACATTCGCACTTCATTTTCAGATAAGGCCCAAAATCTGTTTCCTGAGACACATCTCAAATCTTACCTCCTCTGTAAGACTTTCTGGATAGCTCCAGTCCATATTGACCTCCTCCATCTCTGAATTCATATGATATGTATGTGTATACACATTTATATATCGACACATACATAATATTCATATATATACTCACATACATTAGTATCTCTTCAAATACTTTTTAAAATCATTTTATGTAAATGTCCTGTCACCTTAATGCATCCAGGTATTCCTATCGAAAAGATATGGGGTCCCTTGACAAATAAAATGACAAAGTTGGAGATGTTAGAGTGGTATTCTGGTGTAGAATTAGCTCAAAGTATTAGAACCTTAGTAAATCATCCAAAATCTTAAAGGGTGAGTGATTTCTGAATTCTGATTATTCTTTTTAACAGTGCAAAGACAATAACTAGGCTGGTATTGTTTTTGTGTCTATATGACTTTAACTGCAGAGGGAAAATAAACTTTCTGCAGTGTTCTTTCTTCAGATAGTTTGGGTATCAGATTTAGAGATGGGAAGCTTTGAGATCCTCTTCCTGTATAGATGCAGGAATGAGAAGTCACTTTTATCCCTTATGTGAAAAACAACTACAGAATAAATGAATCATTTAAGCAAAATGTTGGAGAGGGCGGTGTTTCCTGCGGATCAGCAGGCACGTGAGGCTCTTCTCAAGGAAAGAAGCCCAAGGTACAGTCCCCATGTGCCTTCAGATGGGACATGAAGGAACAGGGGCCCTAGCACTGCTCCAGCACAAGGCTTGCTCTGGACTCCTCCTGGGCTGCTGAGGTGGCCCAGGAGGAGGGTGGAGAAGGCACTAGTGACACTTGGTCACACTGTGGGGACCAGGCAGCATGTGGGAGCCCTATGCACTAAGGCCTCGCTCTCTGTGCGGGCTTCCGTTAACCCCAGCAGTCCCTGCCTGCTTCTGCTGGGTCCTGTGGGAGGAACTCGGAGATCCCAAATCCGTGATCACCCTAGCACAATTTAAAGGTACGGTAAGAATATATTTCAGAAATAAAATCAAATCAGAAAAAAAAGGTGTTTCCAACGCCTGAGTCACATCAATTTGGGAAGAAATCTGATGCAAGAAGATAAAACTCCAGCTTCAGTAGCAGAAACCAACCACCACATCAAAGCTCCTCATCCGCCTTTTGGTTGAAAACATGGCAGGCGAGCGGATCTACAATGCAGCCCGCTGATCATTTTATGGGCATCGAAGAATGTTTCCAAAGGCACTTATATTGCACAACAGCTACTTACTTTAATGGGATTTGTGTGGTGCAGGCCCTGTGACCTTTGGAAAATTGAAAGGAAGTATAATTGCAAAAGCCACTAAAAACTGTTTAGCTTTTATTGCAAGGCCTATGAAAAGCAGTGAAACGCGCCTGTGGCACTCATTGACGTTTCTTTGGCTGCACTGAGCTTCATCTGAGATGAGGACAGCTTCTTTTTAATATTCGCCCTGATAAATGGCTCACAGGTCACTTATCCAGGAAGACTGTTGCAGAACAGTGGTGCTCGGCACAGCTCAACCAGAGTCGGGGTCAGCAACACACGGCGCTCTCTCCAGGGCTGAGGGGCCAGTGGTCCTGGACCACAGCATCCCAGCATCCCTGCCCAGAGTGCCAGGCTCTGCCAACATGGACACCCAACTGGGCAGCTGCTGTCCATCCTGGGGGCATCATCACATCAGAGCTGCCAGGCCTGGGCTCTGCCTGTAGAATAGAGTGTGTTTCCCTTTACAGCACACCTAGCAGAGACGGGCTCAGCCAGCCAGCACTCTAAGGACTAGAAAGTAACACTAAAACACCTCCAATGCAATTTGGAGGATGCATTATGTTCTTTGGAGAATAAAATTCTTTGAAGAGTATGAAAAAATATTATTCTGAATGGTTTTGACCAAAAAGATGAGCCAAAGCTCAGTGAAGTCACCATGGCTCTACGGACAGCGCTCAGCTAACTCCTGGTCATACTGGATTTCCTGTGAAGCAGAAAACCCTGGGGAATAAGAGGCGCCAAATGTGACTTGTGCTGCTTTGGACTTCATCTCACATATGTCTGTCCACCTCTGTAGGACAAATACACTTCTACAGGCCAAAAAGGTTAGCACAATCCACCTGCTTTATCTGTTTCAGTCCTTCAGGATTTGTCCTTAAGAATTCCTGTCAGGCCCCCAGATTCCCACCCAGAGCAGGCCTCCCCGCAGCAGAACACCAGCGTCTCCCGGGGCTGTGTTGGGGGTACCCAGCCTGCCGTTTCCATGTGATTGTGAGTCGAGGTTAGACTACAACTCCAGAGGACAAGGTTTGAGTCTGTACCTTACTGAAGCTCGTGTCCGCCCCAGTAAGTACAAGCTAATAACCAGGTGTGCTGGAGCCAGATATCAGGGTCCTTGTCGTAGGAGCCTAGTTATTGGACAGACACCTTCTCTGTGACAAAGGCACACAAGTCTACTTTCAGACATGTAGCTACTCCCAATTTCTCTATGGACAAATCACTCATTATTTTCTCAATTTAATGCAGGATACCAAAAAAAAAAAAGTAGGAAATAAGAATCTTTATCAGAGCCGACTGACGATAACCAGAAAGGGAACAGGGTGGGGTGGAGTAGAAAGCACACCAGTTCAGAGATGGGCTAACCTGTGTCCCACAGCCCCTGCCCCTGCCGTCTGTGTGGACTTGGATGATGCATGTCACTTCTCTGAGCCTTGGTTTTCACAACAATAAAATGAGAGTAAGGCTACCTACTTCTCGGGGTCCTTGGAGGACTTAAGGAACTCAGATGGACACAGAGTCGGGCACAGAGCAGGCATTTCTAAGTGAACGTCTCACTGCTACCACAGCTGCTGTAACTTCTGCAGGGAAATGGGCTGCTCAGAGCCAGGGCTGCTCTGCCCTCGCTCCTGCTCACTGCTGGCACTCTGCTGTCCTACCGTGAAACGACTGGCAACGAAGCAAGAAAGTCATTCAGATATGGTGACATCCATGGTTGGCCTTGACAAGAGCATCACTGAGAACCAGGAGCTGGAAAGTGAACAAAAACTTTAAACATCAGCAGGTGCGGGGCATGGTGGGAGACCGAAAATTGCATGGGAAGTCACACATAGATGTTTGTCCCCAAAGCTCTATGTGGCCCCTCTCCTGCTCAGTCAAGTCCTGGCTTTCTACCAAGCCAATTTTTCTTTCTAAATTCAGAGTTTTGAAAAGAAATATTCAGAAAGCAAGCAGATTCGAGCAGTCACACAAAGAATCAATGCCTTGAACAAGTAATCACACTAGAAATTAGGTTTGTTACAAAACACAGGGAAAAGGAAGGCGGCGGCCAATGGCTAAAGACGGGCCATGAAAATTCAATTATTTCCCAGCCCATTTGCTTTGGGTTAGCTAATTTGGTTGCCACATGTCTAAAAACCCAAAAATTGGGTCATGTTACTCAATGTTTACTCAATGACTTTTAAAAAATGTCTGAGCACTTTGGGAAATTCCAAAAGATAAAAAGAAACCAACGAAGGCAAAGTTTGGGGAGAAAGAGTGGATTCCAAGACTTAATAATCTTTCTAAACTTGCATCATGGCAGGTGTGTGGTCCCTCGGAAGAGCCCGGCCTTTGGTCAGGATCACAGGGCGCTGGGGAGGTGTACGCTGCTCGCCTGCTTCTGGTGGGTTTCCTCCTTTGAGTTAGGACTGTTGTCACTTTGTAAAAGACACAACACTGATCACAACACGGCAGCAGAGACTGGCATCTTCTCACTAGAAGCAGCTACACAAGTCATTTTTAAATAATTTCTTTTTTGGTCATTGTTTCCATGCTCTTTGGTAAACCTGGGAAACCCTGGTAGGAGCCACAGCAATGAAGAGAAGATGGACACAGTTACTGGGTGAGCTCAGCTCTCAGAGAGACGGGAGTCACCACCAGGGAAAATAATTACGAGGCATTTGAACTCTTGAGAATAGAGGCATGACTTGCCATCCTTCCTCATTTTTATGTTCAGTTAAAAGGACAAGAATCCCATAGACCAGAAACCTCAGGAAGCAGAATAAGCTTTTCATCATGGAGAGAGAACCACGGGTGATTCTGTAACAGTGCGTAAGCAAATAGGTCTGCACAGGAGATTGAATTAGTCCCTCTCGGTTGTTACTCTGGTCTTGGATACCAAAATAACATGAAGACAGAAACATGCTGATGTGGTCAATGTGAGAAGCTTGACATTTTAGAATTCCACTTACGTAAAAAAAAATTTAAAAAAACAACAAATCCTCTTTTTTTAAAAAAAGTTTTTTAGTTGTAGATGGACACAATACTACTTATCTTTATGTGGGGCTGAGGATCAAACCCAGGGTCTCACTCATGCTGAGTGCCCTACCACTGAGCCACAATCCTACCCCCTAAAATCCTCTTGAAAGAACAAGAAAATACAAAGGGTAAATAGTTGCTTATAGCTTAAAATTTTTAGAGGAAAGTACCCCTCTGTAACATCTCTGGGTTTCCGTTTTCTTATCTGTAAAATGGGTTGCTGTCTTAGCTCAGGCCACCACAGCCAAATACCACAGACTAGCTGGCTTAAACAGTAGTTCTGAAGGCCGTGAAGGCCTAGGATCTGAGTGCTGGCCTCTCTGACATCTGCTGAGAGCCCTCCTCCTGGCTTGCAAACTGCGGTCTTCTTGCAGTATCCTCACAAGGTACGAGGGGAGGCGGCGTAGGGCGTGCATTCTGCTCTCATAAGGCACTGATTCCATCAAGGCCTCATTAAGCCCATTATTTCTCAAAGCCTCATCTGCCGAGAGCCTGACATTGAAGATTATGGCTTCAACATATGGATCTTATGGGGATGTAAAGGTTTGTTTCATGACAATGAATTTAAGGTGGAAGAACACATATATTTTTAAATTATGCAAATTGTAACAACTAGTGACACATACTTCTTTGAACTTGGCTTTACATCTTAGCATGTGCTAGTTCTGGTGGAACAACTGCAGAAGTGGCCACAGATTGGGAAACTGGAGGCCTGGACTCCACAGCAGTAGAGTTATTGACCCAGTCTGTATCTCGTTGTCCTAACTGGAGGCTCTCACAGGCCGGCCTCATGACTGGATGTCTTCAGGTCCAGCATCGCAGGGTTCTGGGACAGTCTGCACAATGCCAGCACCTCCCAGCAGAAAACTTTCAATGACTGTTTGTTTTAGGTGATGACTGAATTATGTTCTTTTGGTGGTGGGTGGTGATTTTGTTTTGTTTTGTTTTGTTTTTTTAAGGAAACCTTTGACGGGGTTACAAATTGGATGAGGACTGGGTTATAATCACCATGCCTGGGAAAGTTAGGGTGACCTACTTATTCATGCCCAAAGCACTCTGCAGGAATAAGGCTCTAGACTGAAATTAATGTGAACTTTTATTTAATAAATGAATTAGTTCACCTACAACTATAGAGAAAGAAGAAAGCTAGCAAGCTCCTAAGAGTCAGTTTATCCTTTAAACTAATAAAAGGAAGTAACAACACCTATGTGCCTCTTGTCTGTTCTTCACCATCCTTGACGATGCAGCCATGGGCACTAACCTTGCTGAGAACAGCTGGTATCAACCACTTTAGGCTAATCCCCAAATTGGTGCCACTCACCGGCCAAAACCAGTCTGGACTTTCATATCCTCTCACTGTGATCCTCACTGGACAGACTGAGGACCTGCAGGCAAAGAGGCGCTCTGAGCAGAGAAGTGTCACTTGCAGGCTGCTCTCATGGAACTTACAGCTGACCTGGGAGAGAGGCCAACAGCACTCGCAAAGTACAGTGGCAGAGAGTATCTCCCCATCATCACGGGGACCTCAGGGCAGAGGGGCCAACGCAAGTGCTGGGTCACAGGGCTCTGTCAGCTGCAGCTGCTCTCTGTCTCTTGAAGTTCAGCGTCCCTCTCTCAACTGCACGAGCGCCGGTCACTGCATTCAGCCCACTCTGGTGGCCCTGCTCATGGTCAGACACACACTCCCTGGTCTTTCTTCTGTCTGCTTCTGGGAGCTGGTTTCTTTCTGTCTGGGCACACGTGCTGGGCTTCGCTCACCCACGGACTCTACGGCTGCAGCTGCCCGACTCCAGGCCTCACTTACCTGGCCACTCTTTGCAGGAAGCCTCTCTCCTCAACAGGCTTCTCATTATTCTCCATCAGCCACAATCTGATTATCTAGTTGGTTGCCTTTGCACCAAGTGAAGCAGCTTCATGAGGCAGGCACCTGTGGGACTTGGTGTTGATGGCGTGCCAGCGTCTAGCATTGCTGCCTCACGCTCCAGGCACTGACTCTTCGTAGGCTTACTAAGTGAGTGTTAGACTGTGCTTGGTGACAGTGCTACCCACACACCCTGCTCAATTCATGCTCAGCTGCCCAAACAGACACTCTTTCCAGGGATCAGTTTCCATTCGAAGGTCCTGACACACACCTTTTCCAGGGACAAAGGCTTGGTGGTCTCTGAAAGGCATGGAAAGTCCCCAGGCCTTCCATGTACTTCCTATGGCCACGACTTTGTATCAGTGACCACACAATGACCTCAGTCATTATTCTTCTTTAGAAGGTAAACCTTGAGGGCGAGTGAACCCAGTGTGAGGGCCAGAGCCCTATACCTCTTAGTAGCCCTCAATAAATGTTCGACTCAGAACAATGAGGAACATGGACTGCTGGCCATCTTGCTCCCAGTAAAGATAAAGGAAGTCTCAAAAGGTGTGATCTGACACAGTCGTTTCAATGCTCCCAAAACATGTTTAGTTTTAGGTGATATTTTCTTCTAGTTAGTCATTACCAGTCCTGGGTTTTCTGTTCCCTTTCACTGGCAAAGAAGCTTGAACCAAAGCCTGGTTAATTCATTCTCCAACATACAGGAATGCTGCAGCCTGTCAGCCACCTAAACCTTAATTCCACAGTGATTTCTTCTCTAGGGAAATGTGACCGCTTTCACTCGTAAGGAAATTGATGTACTAAGGTCATAGGTCATAGAGAAAAAAAAAAAGTTAGACTTGGGCAAAATATCCAAAAATCCATGAGGAACAATCTTATTCCACTGAATCATGTCCCCTGCTGTCAAACAGCCCTGAAGAAGTCCTTGTTAATCGGTGATTCTGTCTGCCTGGCGTGGAAACCCATGAGTAATCTATGTGTCACTGTGACTCATGTCTTGACCACCACGTCCCAATCCCCATCCTCCAAGAGTTGGCCAAGGAGTTCGTACTGCTCAGCTCATAGCAGGAAGAAGCCAGGACGGAGGAGAGACTAATAAAAAGTACTGCTGGTTAAGGAGAAGGGTGATTTGTACAGGAGGACAGCCGAGGACAGGGAGGAGGGCTCTCACCACCACCTGCACCCCCCCCCCCAGGCACCTGGCTCCACTGCAGAGTCCTTCCCCCACATCCTTGGGCCTTTATTTAGGTTTCCTCTGTTTTTAAAGTTTTCCAACTTTTAAATTGTTTTAAGGACTTTTATAGTAAAATGTAGAACCAAGACTAGGACAGGCTCATGTTTGATTCCACTACGAAGCATTCAACCACTGTGAGACTTTGATTCCTTCTTTCCTTCCTTCCCTTCCTCCCTCCCTCCTTCCTTCCTTCCTTCCTTCCTTCCTTCCTTCCTTCCTTTCTTTCTTTCGACTAAAACCAGGGGTGCTTAACCACTGAACACATCCCCAGTCTCTTCATTTTTTTTTATTTTGAATTAGGGTCTCTCTAAGTTGCTGAGGCAGGGCTTGAACTCGTGATCTTGTGATCCTCCTGCCTTAGTCCCCAGAACTGCTAGGGTTAGATTTGCCAGCTTTCTTATTTCTTCTCTTTCTGCAATTTTGATTAAAATAACACAGGGCTTAATAATTTGTTTAACTTACTCAGAAGTCAGCAATTTTAAAATAAAATACCTTAGGAATAAACTTGAAGATTTTATGAACTCAAGGGACTCACTGATACTGATTAGGTGAGTCGATGGGAGAAGGAATTTTAGAAAACCAGATTTCATAAATATAGCATTTGCCATAAGTCATTTAAACAGTGTGTGTGTGTGTGTGTGTGTGTGTGTGTGTGTGTGTGAATGTTCGTGTGTGTTTTAACTGATTTAGGCAAAAATGAAGACATGCCAAGCTACATTTTAAATTTTCTCTCTGGTCAAGAGAAATGTGCAGTATTCTCCTGGTTTCCTGCTATTCCACTGTGCTGTCCAGACCCCAGCTGGTTTGTTGATGTTTCTGTACCAGGGCTTGTAGTTGCCACTGTCCCTTAATAATGTCATTAAGCTTCTCCCTGTACCATATTCCTGTTAGTTTTGGGGAAAATTTCCTTGGCTAGAAAGATTATCATGGTCTTCCCTGTAGATGTCTACTTTGAGCACCAATATTGGGACTTCCCAAGGCTGAGTGACACTAAACTTTCCTGCCCATTAATCCTAAGCGGCCATCAAGCGATACCGGTAGTTAACTTCTTGAGCGAAGAGATCTAACTTTTTTTCTTTTTTGTGGTGCTGGAAATCGAACCCAGGGCCTTGTGCATGTCAGGAAAGCACTCTACCAACTGAGCTATATCCCCAGTCCCATGAAAGAAACCTAATTTTTTATGTCAAAGTTTAATTAGACATAGCCCCAGACCAGATTTACACAATAGTAATTTTATAACCTTTTCCATATTTTCAAAAATCTGATATTGGTAAAAAAAATTCATAGAAATTTATGAGAAAGACAACATCACATGATGGGCAAGGGTGGGGACTGTCCAATGGGTTAAAGTGAGACAACCTGAGTTCTCACCCTGTGTCTGGCCTGAAAACGTGTAATCCTAAGAATGTCACTTCTATTTCCACTGCTATTCAGAAAGGGCACAGTATTTCTTTTTAAGTACCTGACCAATAAATAAATCCATGCCCTCAATGAGGTATACAGTAAAGAATAATGCATTCATGTACAAATTATATCCAACTTTGAAATCTATGAATTTAACAATGGATTAATTTAGATACTGTGTAATTGATTTCATATAATTTCTGTAGTCAATTTTTTAATGTCTTTGATGTTTAAATAAGATTCACAATGATATTTGCAAATATCAGAGTTATTTCAACACTGTATGGATACTTATTTCCTTTTAGATAAGTTTTTTTTAAAAATGGAGAGGATTTTCAGTTATTCAAACATTTGAGAAGAAAGTAAAGATGGAAACTATTTTGTAAGGCTATAAAGTTTTAAAATAATCTAATGTTTAAAGTCGAAGAATATAATTTATTTAAAAGATGTGGAGTGTGTGTGTGTGTGTGTGTGTGTGTGACTTAGCTCAGAGATTCCTCAGTTAAACTGGGAACAACAGTGCTATAAACATGAGAACTAAAAGCAGAGCCAACTGCCCAGAGTGGAAAAGTCCAACTTGTTGCACTGAGAAAGATTTACTTGTTTGGGCTCTTGCATAGCCCACTAAACTGCTGAGACCTAGCGTCATTACCTAGTCCAGCACTAACTGTATCTGGTAACTCACTTTGACATATGAGTTTCTGGTGGGAGTTCCCAGACAATGGCTCATATATCACTGCCAGCTGAACTCAGTCATAAACAAAAGAAAACTTAAATAGATATTTCAGATGTTTAAAACTTAAATAAACTAAGCAGAGTACTCAGGGTTCCAAGGGAAGTCAATTGCCAACTCGTGCTGGTTGGCACCACCCAGCACTACATCGATGGGACCTTAAATCACGCATTGATGCAACATGGAAAGAAAAGGAAATGGGGGAAAGCAATGGTGTATGGTGTACACTGAGGATGAATCACTCAGGTGATTCTGCAGTATCAACTCTGAGAGTCAATACATTGAGACTATCCCACCTTTGAAACCATTTATGGAGTGTTTCAAAGTCCAGACCAGAGCCACTATGTAAGTTTTAGGGGTCCCTCTAGAAAAGCAGTTTCTTGTCAGTGTTGGAAAAATAATGGCACAAAGTGTCCAGTAACAACAGAATGTAGGCCTGTTTGTCAGATTCCAAGCTGATGCCTCTTCCAAAAGGAGAGGGTCCAGAAGATCATTGGCTCCCCCGACCGAGTGTGAAAGTCGAATATCTAAGATTAGAAAAAGTTTGGTGCACAGGATAGCACAGCCAGGGTTCAGATCTACTGGGGAATCTGTCTACCATTTCACTTGCTCCAATAAACACTGTTAGGAAGGTGAGCTTCTCCAAGTCATCCTGTGTGGGGACTAAGGACAGAAGACAGGAAGATGTATGCTGCTTCCTTGTGAAAGAATGTCTTGCTTCCTAAGGCTCTCAGGAACACACAGAGCGAAGAGAGCAAGTCTGTATACAGTCCTCACAGTGACAGCGGTGACCGATGGCCAACAAATCAATCACATCTTGTGTACCCAACTTCACCTATGGATATGATGAATATTTGCAGCGTGTTTTTTGTGGTCTCAAGCCAAAAGTTAACCATAGCCTGGAGAATTCTGAATTTCAGAAAAAACAACTAGAAATCTATGTTCCCACTATACTTCAGTACAGTTGGAAAAGAGACGTCCATCAGAAAAAATGGAATTGGGTTCACAACTTCTGAGGGATGAGAGGCTGCATTTATGTAGTGACTTTCTTCCAAAGGTCATAAAACACATCACATATGGTATTTCATTTATATTCCAAATATCTTCATAGTACAACAAAAGAGCACTTGATATGATTTTAACCAAACAACTAATAATTTAATATACTTTGGCAAAACTAAGTCACATTTATCTAATGTAATGTACAAGGGAAACCCATGTTTAGTAATATTTCTGATTAAAAAAAAATAGTAAACTCATTATTTCTACCTTTTAATCAAAAGCTTTTTCTCCTTTCCCCACTTAGGCACATTAATTATTCTCTTTTCTTAATTCTGAGCCTGATTTACACAATTTAGCACCTTGCTGCATGTTTTCATATTATCTTCTTTGTTTTCTGTATATTTTAGTCTCAACTAGACCCTTGCTGCATAGAGCCAGCCCTGACCTTCACTCTCCATCTTTGAGCAAACTCCTCCTTTCTGACTTCCAGATTCTTAACAAATGAAAAAGAAAAGAGAAGTCCTAGGTGTCTTAAAGGATTGTGTCATGCGGTTCAAACAAGATGGCTTTCTAAACATCACTAGGCATCTAAGACAGACTTCATCCACATGAACTCTGAGGGCAGAGAGTGTAGCTTGTGATTTCCTTTACACTTCCCAGGAGTTAAGATGATATTGGGTCAGGACGATTTCCTAGGAAATCCGAATAGATATTTCTGAATAATAAGCAATTATTGAGTGCCTACTGTTTGCTAAGAATCAGTGCTAAGCACTTTGCACAATCTGTTCTGTATTACCGCCCTGGGCGATTACTGCTGTCTCTGTCCTGAGGAGAAGGAAACCTGAGTGCAGCTGAGCAGCATGGCCAGGGGCCCCCAGCTGGTGAAGCGTCTTTCAAGCTCTGAAATGCCTTTGCTCTCCTGGGCATCCAAGCAACCAGTGATCTTGAATAAATTCAGAGGTTATAAAATTTCAATCCTAACAGCTGTTAAGAAATGGAAGAATATTTAAGAAGTGGATAGGAATTTGAAAAAAGTATTAGGTGTACCCAGAGATTGAAATAGATAAATGGATCAACTTCTTGATATGATTGGGTTGTGATTAGATGACTTTCAAAATCTGTATATTTGGTTTGTCTTTGAGAATTGAGGTTCCAGCCTGTGAGATATTTCTACTCTTCCCCTGATCCACCCAGCAGTCACAAACCCCTCTCTGAATCGTGGGAGCATAAATCTGATTATGTGAGGCCTATGGGAAGGAGGTAATCACACAGATCTAGTACCCATCCATTATTTGGCATCATAAATCACCCACCTGCCACAACCTCAGCTTTCTGGAATCCCAAGTTGCTGGAAATACACTGCTTTTACCATTTGTGGGAGAGCCGTATTATACTGTCTTCATCTTAGGTACTATAAAAATAAAATTAAGACTTTGAGCATTTACTCTTCAGAGAATACTCATGTGACAAGACAATGGAAAATACAAAGAAACCAATCAAAATGTGGGCTCTTCTTAAGTGAATGTGGACAATTCAACCTAAGGAACTGGTCGTCGCCCCTTAAGAAGCCACATTGGGTGGTTCTCTCCTGAGTTGTTCTGTTTTGGAGATTACATCTGAGTGCAGAAGCACAGAGCTGCTCCCAGTCGCCACACCCAGTGCCCAGCACCCCCAACTCTGCAGAGAGGAGGTTGACAAATCCACTTCCTGACAGTTCTCCACTTCCTAGTTCTAGGATGGAAAAGTTATAACTCTGAGGTTATAATTTCTGAATGAAACAAGCAAAGCATTTGTCCTGAATACAGATGAAATGATCAGATGCCCGCAAATTAAATTAATTTAATTAAGTCATGAAATTTAAATTCAGTTGCAATGGTGAATCACGATTTAGATTTTCTGTCTTGTGTTTTCTTTCTGTTTGGGGTGACTCATGCTTGTTGAACAAAGACTGGTCAGTGTGAAAGGTCAACAGGCCACACCCTCACAAAAAGCTCACAATTTAGTAAACGGATACATAAGCAAGTAACTTCCAAAACTGAGTTAAGAAAAGTAATAAGGGGCTACTGTAAGCCGTGGCGTAAAGGAGGGATCAACTCCTCCTTAGAGATGAGGTGAAACATGAGAAAAGGGGCCCAGAACAGGGCAACTGGTTGCCCTAGATTTTGAAGGAAGGGAGAAGACCATTTGTGCCTGGCAGAGCGGGACGATAGAGGCTGCTGCTCATTTCCAAGAGTGGGCGTCTACATCATTTCTTCCTCACAACAGCCCTAAGAAGGGTGTCGGTGTCCTAATTTTAGGTTCAGAAAACTAGACTGGTGAAGATGCGTGGTCATGAGGATCAGCTGCTGGTCTGCTGAGCACCTGGGTCTTGGAGACAAGAACCACAGGGCTGTAGCAGGGCATGTGGAGCCAGGTGGTGGGGAGTTTGGGACTTCATACTGCAGTGCAGGAGGTTGGTAAAGGGTTTCAATGGGAAAGATGGGCATAGGAGCAGCTTGGTCTTTCACAGATCCTGTGATGGCATGGTGCTTGATTTGGGCTGGGCTTGAGACAAACAACCACGTCTTGCAGATTTGGAATGTCAGGACTAATAATATATCCTGTCCTGCTACATTTAACGGTCAGGACACACAGCCCCTCTGGTTGTTAAATGTCTACCATATTTTTGAGGATATTGTGAATGGAGTGGTTGTCCTCATTTCCATTTCAGAGGATTTGTCGCTGATATACAGGAATGCCTTTGATTTATGTGTGTTGATTTTATATCCTGCCACTTTGCTGAATTCATTTATTAGCTCTAATAGTTTCTTTGTAGACCCTTTTGGGTCTGCTAGGTATAGAATCATGTCATCTGCAAATAGTGATAATTTAAGTTCTTCTTTTCCTATTTTTATGCCTTTAATTTCTTTCGTCTGTCTAATTGCTCTGGCCAGTGTTTCGAGAACTATGTTGAACAGAAGTGGTGAGAGAGGGCATCCCTGTCTTGTTCCAGATTTTAGAGGGAATGCCTTCAATTTTTCTCCATTCAGAATGATGCTATCCTGAGGCTTAGCATAGATTGCTTTTACAATGTTGAGGTATGTTCCTGTTATCCCTATTTTTTCGAGAGTTTTGAACATAAAGGGATGCTGTACTTTGTCGAATGCTTTTTCCGCATCTATCGCGATGATCATAAAAATACTTGGGAATCAACCTAACAAAAGAGGTAAAAGACTTATACAATGAAAACTACAGAACCCTAAAGAGAGAAATTGAAGAAGATCTTAGAAGATGGAAAAATATACCCTGTTCATGGATAGGCAGAACTAACATCATCAAAATGGCGATATTACCAAAAGTTCTCTATAGGTTTAATGCAATGCCAATCAAAATCCCAATGGCATTTCTTGTAGAAATAGAGAAAGCAATCATGAAATTCATATGGAAAAATAAAAGACCCAGAATAGCAAAAACAATGCTAAGCAGGAAGTGTGAATCAGGTGGTATAGTGATACCAGACTTCAAACTATACTACAGAGCAATAGTAACAAAAACAGCATGGTATTGGTACCAAAACAGGCGGGTGGACCAATGGTACAGAAAAGAGGACACAGAAACCAACCCACAAAACTACAACTTTCTTATATTTGATAAAGGGGCTAAAAGCATGCAATGGAGGAAGGACAGCATCTTCAACAAATGGTGCTGGGAAAACTGGAAATCCATATGCAACAAAATGAAACTGAATCCCTTTCTCTCACCATGCACAAAAGTTAACTCAAAATGGATCAAGGAGCTTGATATCAAATCAGAGACAAGGCATCTGATAGAAGAAAAAGTTGGCTACGACCTACATACTGTGGGGTCGGGCTCCAAATTCCTCAATAGGACACCCATAGCACAAGAGTTAATATCTAGAATCAACAAATGGGACTTGCTCAAACTAAAAAGTTTTTTCTCAGCAAAAGAAACAATAAGAGAGGTAAATAGGGAGCCTACATCCTGGGAACAAATCTTTACTCCTCACACTTCAGATAGAGCCCTAATATCCAGAGTATACAAAGAACTCAAAAAATTAGACAATAAGATAACAAATAACCCAATCAACAAATGGGCCAAGGACCTAAACAGACACTTCTCAGAGGAGGACATACAATCAATCAATAAGTACATGAAAAAATGCTCACCATCTCTAGCAGTCAGAGAAATGCAAATCAAAACCACCCTAAGATACCATCTCACTCCAGTAAGATTGGCAGCCATTATGAAGTCAAACAACAACAAGTGCTGGCGAGGATGTGGGGAAAAGGGTACACTTGTACATTGTTGGTGGGACTGCAAATTGGTGCAGCCAATTTGGAAAGCAGTATGGAGATTTCTTGGAAAGCTGGGAATGGAACCACCATTTGACCCAGCTATTCCCCTTCTGGGTCTATTCCCTAAAGACCTAAAAAGAGCATGCTACAGGGACACTGCTACATCGATGTTCATAGCAACACAATTCACAATAGCAAGACTGTGGAAGCAACCTAGATACCCTTCAATAGACGAATGGATAAAAAAAATGTGGCATTTATACACAATGGAGTACTACTCTGCATTAAAAAATGACAAAATTATAGAATTTGGAGGGAAATGGATGGCATTAGAGCAGATTATGCTAAGTGAAGCTAGCCAATCCCTAAAAAACAAATGCCAAATGTCTTCTTTGATATAAGGAGAGTAACTAAGAACAGAGTAGGGAAGAAGAGCATGAGAAGATGACTAATATTAAATAGGGATGAGAGGTGGGAGGGAAAGGGAGAGAGAAGGGAAATTGCATGGAAATGGAAGGAGACCCTCAGGGTTATACAAAATTACATACAAGAGGAAGTGAGGGGAAAGGGAAAAATAATACAAGGGGGAGAAATGAATTACAGTAGAGGGGGTAGAGAGAGAAGAGGGGAGGGGAGGGGAGGGGAGGGGGGATAGTAGAGGATAGGAAAGGCAGCAGAATACAACAGACATGAGTATGTCAATATGTAAATCAATGAAAGTGTAACTGATGTGATTCTGCAATCTGTATACAGGGTAAAAATGGGAGTTCATAACCCACTTGAATCAAAGTGTGAAATATGATATATCAAGAACTATGTAATGTTTTGAACAACCAATAAAATAAATAAATAAATGTCTACCATAATATCTCTGCCCATCTCTCATGTTATCCCCTGTCTAGGTCTGTTGTTAAGGCTCCTGGTTGTCTCTCTCTCAATCCATGAAGTATCCATATACCCACTAACCAAAGACACAAACTATGAATTCAAGACATGGAGGCGTGTAATTTTTAAGTGTAAGGGGAGATCTGAAGGACTTTCCAGATGGTCCACACATGTATCCTAAGGGTCCATGCACCCTCTAGAAGGCAGCTGTGATAGCAGTGCTCCCCCAGGAGCCTGGACTGGTTGGGCGCACCCCCACTCCAGCACTCCATCTAGAAGCAGCTTTCCTGGGCTCCTGGAGAGCCCCACCTCAAGCAACTGATTCATTAAAAATTTTCTAAAAGGCATAAAATCAGGTATGGCAATTCATTTGTTTAAAAAATGATTATATGATATTTTAAAGTTGCTAACTCTGCTGACATCTAAATGATTATATCTATGATACACAGTTATGTATGATATGTAGATATGATTTTATGTGGGTGTATATGAAAGCCCTAGAAGTCCATCCATTTGTACTTTGAAGCTACACACTTCTCAGGGTGTCTTTATGTGCTTTGCCTCATTTCAAAGGTAGTAGATCAGCTTAGATCCTGGAACCCTGTCTCTCTGGGGCCCACAGAGGCCTGTGTCCCTCCTCTCTGTTCTCCAGGCACCTTTTACTGCCAATGGCCCTTCAGTGCTGAAGCGTACAGCTCCTGAGGAATCTGCCCAGAGAGTTGGTTATCTGGGAACTGATGGGAGCCTCCTTCCCCTGTTCATCAGGAGGACTGTGTGCAAATCAGACTCCTGAGTGCAACAGAGAAAGAAAGGAGAAACATTTAAAACCCAAAGGCCCTTCTCATTTCAAGGAACCAAACATTTACTCCCCTGAAGGGGTTCTGTAAAAGAATAAAAAAGAAAAAAGAAGAAGAAGAAGGAAAAAAAAACTTCATTAATGTTTGCTGGAGAAACAAAAATGTCTTTTCCACAAGAAAAGTCCTTTCTGTGCTGAAGTTGGCAGCCAGGGCCTGGGCATTTATCTCCCACATAGAAAGTGCCCTGTCAGGCAAGCTGTGACTAACAATAAGCTGAAAAGCACACCACAGACTTCCACTGTGTTTTATTTGGCAGAGAGAAATTATTTCTCAGCACAAAGTATTTGCAACTGGCATTGGTTAAACAAGAAATTACAACCTTTAAAAGACCTATTTATCATTAGCTGTAAAAGTGCAGACTTCACCGTCAATTACCCTGACATGGGATTACAGACCATCAACACCGGACGCAGGGTAGAGACAGTCCCTGTGGCCTGCCCTGGCTGAGGGAGGGTCAAACCAGGGGCCCTTCTGCCTCGACCCTTCCTCGTCCGCAGCGCTCTCCCTCCACTCAGCAGGGGCAGTGGAGCCTGAGGCCAAGAGCTTCCAGAAGAAAGATGCGGCAGCTGGGCAGTGGGCACTGAGGGCTCCCAGGCCAAAGTCTGCAGCACCTCGGCCCCAGCTCCGCGCTGAATGTGCTCCGTTGATAAAAAGGAAAACACGAGACCGACTTCTGAAAGCTGAAGAATAACGTGGTGTTATTCCCCTCCATGCTTCAAGAGGCTAAACGGTCCGAAAAAAGAGTGGCTTTTAATCAGCCAAAGGCCTCAACTGTGACTGATTCTGGAGCAGCCTCCCCACCCCGAGGGATGCCTATGTGTGCTCGGAAGGCACCTCTCGTGGCACCGAGGAGGACTGACCATCTTTAAATGATTTTGTTCCTTGGGAACAGAAAAACAAAGAAATTCTTTGTTTTCCAGTTGTTCAAATGTTTTTTAAGAATCTTTTTTCAAGTGGCTATATAATGGTGAGAGGTCTCCCTCAAGAAACAGATAGGCATGCATCCTCATTTAGCTCTAACTGCCACTGAGCACAGGGTCATTACTGTGTTATGGTCACCTTCTTGCCATCAAGTTAGTTTAAATGGTCCTCAAATTTCGTCAGAGGAGTGAGGCTTACAGATGAATATTATTCTCTTCAGTATTCTTGTTTTCGTTGCCATATTTGCCCCAGCACACAGACATCTATGATCCGTGGGAACCAAGTGCACATGAACTGCTTCCATGTGATTGGCACCTCGTCAAAGATGAGGATCTCAAGATGACGCCGACGCAGAGAAGACCACCACGCACTGTTGGAAGCTGTGTTCATGAAGGCTTTTTAATGACATGAAAGAACACTGAGATGTGTGTGTATAGTAAGGATCCCAGACACATGTATGGTATGTTCTTAACTGTATAAAAAATATTCAGCAAAGAGACTAGACGGAAATAAACCATGATGTTAAAAAAGTATTCACCTCTGAGAGATTACAATAATGGGTTTTTCCTTTTCTTCCTTTCTGTATTATTCCCTAATTTTCTATGAAGTGCTTGTCTTGCATGAATCATCAGAAGAACATTGAAAAGGTCAATACTGGGAAGGAAAACAATTGAAACTAAGATACTATAATTACATGGGGATTATGAATTAATAAACTTATGCATACAATATTCTAACCCACCAAAGGAAATCATGGTTCCCATTTTATAATAAAGCAACTGAGGTTCAAAGAGGCTAAATGCTTTGTCCAGTGGAACTCAGCTCCACCTACCAACCAGAGCTAAGGGACAGTGACCACGCATCCTGCCTGTCTCACTCATTCCTGAGCTGCCCAGTTTCTCTTGTGGCCTCTGGACAGGTGCATGTGTACAGGTATGGGTGCCCTGCAGCTACTGACTCGCCTTCCATGTCTTCTCCAGTGGATGTTTGTCTAGGAAGTGGGTCTATTCATGCATACTACCCCCATCTGTCCAGGTCAGAGAATGCTCTTTCACATGTGGCCTGCTGTGTTCATAAAAACTATCACAGGGCTATCACTTGTGAGTGACCTTCGTCTCCAAAAATCACAGGAGTTCGGAGGCTTTATTTAGCTCTATTAAGTTCAAAGAATGTGCCAGGCAGATTCACAGTCCAAAAATAATCTCCTTTTATTGGCACTCTAAATTAACTCATGGAGGAGTGAGCCGGGCTAAATTAAAGCTCTCAAACAGCAAGGCCGGGGAGTTTTACTGAGTGGTAAACGTTTTCTTTCTCTGTGAGAACTTTACTGTTTCCTTCCTCTAAGAGAGGCTGTGCTTAGAGGCAAAGAAAGTAGCTCAAAGCAGATCTGGGAGAATTCATTTTATTTGACAAAGACTTTTAGTGTTAGCCCCTGGTGTGGAATATTTAAAATTTTATAGGTTCTCCTAGCTTTTAAAATAATTTGCATTTAAATAAAGGGATACTAATCTCTAGCACAAAAGGAAAAAGTATGTTCATTGCCTTTTCTTTTTTAAACTGGAAAATTGGATTTGTAGGAGTCACTTGGTGAGGTTTTTTTACTCATAAATGGCTTCAAATAGTTTGTCGAAGCTTAACCACACATCCTTTCTGGCTGGCCTGCTGCACTTTGAGCTATCATTTCATAACTACAGGAATACTGGGTGCATTCCTCTCTGAGCACTGCACACGAGGAGCTCACAATGTCAATCATAAAGTATGAGAGTGGGTTTCGGGTCTGCCTCTTCTCCTACACAGAACGACCCTGCCGGGCAGGGCTGACAATGCCTTCACAGTTCCTGCTGTGCCGCTCTTCAAGCAGCAGAAGACTGGCATGGCAGGCTCACCTGTCTCGTGGCCAAGGACTGCTCAGTGCCACTCTCTCTGCTGTCCTGCCTGGTCTGCCCCCCACACGAGCGACCAGTGCAGGAGTGAGGCACGTGGACATGTCTCCCACCACCGACGCGGGGGCACTAAAGCTTCAGCGCCTTGATGTTGAGATTTAGAGACAGCCATTCTATTGTTATTTCTCCACACTGGACATCTGGCAACCCCAGGAAAAAAACATCCCACGTTGCTTTTGAGGCATGTGCTATGATTTCAACTGAGAGTCTAACAAAGGGCCCAGAAAATATAGAAAACAAAACAAAACAAAAACTATGAAGGTAGAGGTCAGGACAGTCAGAAGAAATGTGTGTGAGAAAGTATGCTCAGAGACCTCTGACAGATTTCCTGTTGCCTGGAAACCTGACTTTGAACTAAGGGGAAATATAATTCACCAGAAGTTGATATGTCTTCTTGAAAAGAACTCAAAACTGGCAATACAAATGCTTTTGGTCCCGGTTCCTAAGAAGAAAATACTTTCCTCTGTCTAACGGCGGCTGTGGATCTCACAAAGCCCCAGCATAGCAGAGTGACTTCTCCACCCAGAGCACTGGCTCCTTCTCCCAAGTGTGCGTGGACAGGTGATGCTTAGCATCACACGTTCCACAAAGATACTGGTAGAAGGAAGGAAAAACCAACATCCAACAGAAAGTTCAGATGTATAGTATTTTTTTGAGTGACTGCAACCATATTGCCACTGTGAGGAAGCCATAGGTAGGACATAATGACCATTAAAGAGGGACTCGGGTTTCAGTTACAGTTCTCCAGCTAACTAGCTGATCTGTGCAAATCGCTTCAGTTTCCTCATTTTGTAAATGAGGTGTTTGGAAAGCTGCCCTTCTCACTGCAACAGTCCGTGGGGTACAGTTATTGCGTTCAGTCACACTATCGGATATCTTGCATGTCAGGCTTCCAAAGACCTCCATCAAACCCTCCCCATTGCAAGTTCTTGCAACGAGAAGCAGGGCACCTGGCTTCGGCAGCTCTCCCAGCCCTTCTACTCTGCCAGTTTGCTAGCTGGCTTCAGGAAGAGCGGAATGACAAGTTAGAAGAACTGCTGCTGTTAGCTGCCTCTTAATTCCTAAGCCCACTGTTATTCTAACAACAGAAAATCCAAGATGTTATCATCGTTTTGATTTTTATCTACAGGAACCCTTCAAGCACAGCTGTTACTCATTAGACTCCAGTGGCTGAAGGCATTTGGTTACTACAGGAAAAGAAGAAAAAAGAAAAGAATCAGTAAAGTTTCATTTACAATCTGCTTTCATTGTAAAATGGTAGAAATCCTGAATCAATAAAACAGTTGTGCTTGGTACCAAAACAGAACTGTGCTTTCTGAAAACCCTGACAAATACTGCAGGCACACCTCCCAGGTCTGAAGGACTGTCTCGGTTCTCTTACGTTCCCCACAAGCATGATCATACTTCTCAGCCTTGTGAACTGCTAGTGAATAAGAAAGCACAGCTATGCAGGGAATATGCAGACACACACGCACACATATAGACTTTTCAAACCATTTTTGTGACAATCATTTCCACCCTGTGAAGGAAACAGCTGGTCTGTGAGGTAGTGCAATCCCTGTCTGTGAAACCTTTTAGCAAGGATGGGTGCTGTCTGCCAAGAATACCAGAGAAGGAATTTCACCTCCCAGAATAGGTTTGTTTAATTACTTCTAGCTTCTCTTTCAACTCTGAATTCAAAGATTTGGTGTTACAATTTTTGTTTCCTAAATTCATCTACAAAAAATGGGTACAAGCTTTCTCCTGCATTTCATGCGCTGGCAGGTACCATAATAAGTGCAGGTGAGAGAATAAAACCTTATGGTGCTGGAATTTGGGTGTATTTGCACCTGGGATTTGGACACACTTGCACCTGGAAAGCAAAGGATGCGGAAATAATGTCCTCTGTGGCAGCAGGGTCCTACAAAGTGCATTAGAAAATTAAAACCCTATTTACTTCGTCTGTGGTAAAAAATGGTCTTCTGAAAGGCAGAAAACAGGAGCATTAGAAATAAAATACATATTAATAAGATTAATATGAAAGAGGAAAGACTGCTCCTGACCATTTCACTTTGAAAGTGCAAAACTCCCCGGAGTTTCAAATGTTCAGAGTCACTGCCTTCCCAGTACATCTCACCCGCCCGCCTCAGAGTGGATTTCTCTAAGAATACATGGCCCTTGATCCTCCATCTCATCTTGTGAACTTACTCTGATTCAAGGTCTAAGATTCTTGTCTTTTCGATTCAACTTCCAAAGAAATTATAAGTAATACATGGCTGTATGGACCTCATTTTCCACTATCCATAATACCATTCACACTTAAGTTTCTTATTTAATTTTTTTTTATTTTAACAAGTTGGCCAAGCAAGTTTTACCTACAACACACTTTTGAGTTGTTTTCAATGATGATAGTGGAATTTAGTGGGAGGCGGGGGGGGGGGGGGTTGGCCAGAGGGAAAGAGGGGATCACAGTCCAGCAAGAAAGTCAGATGCTGTTCCATTCTGGACCCCTCATAAGTGAGGCAGTAATGCCCTATAACAGCCTGCTCCCTGAGAGCTGTTTCTGAGATTGGTATGTGCAGGAAATTACATCACGGCAGGCTCTGGTCACAATGACCCTAAGTACACCCATATTCTAGCCTGCACCCTCTGACCTCACCTCCCTAATCACATTGGATGCTGTCTCCACTTTTTCCAGTGTATTTAGAACCTTTCTGCAGCATGTTTTATTTTGCAAGTCATTTATCAATGTTAATTCAGCTCTTCTTGCAGTCATTCCTTTGAGGTAGAGCCCTGTGATTAGTAGTAATAACAAAACCCTGGTAGTAGGCTTTTCTGTAGCTCCTGCCTCCTGAGAACTTTACAAATATTAACAGCACACACAGCAGTCTCTTGGAAGGTGCAGGTCACAGAAGGAGTGGTGAAGAATGCTATGACTAGTCTAAATGGAATAAATTGGATGTTGGGTTGGAACTGAATCAAGATGCAGTGTTAACACGCTGGACTATTTAGGAAAAGCTCCAGGATCACTTAAGGATGAAAAGCAATAAGGCTGTCAAAATTTGCCTGGACTCTATATAGGATTAGACCAGCTCCTAAAATTTCCCAAGGTACCTCTGGGTCAAGGACTTTCTACAGAAGGCAAGCATTGTTGATGACATAAAAATTCCTAAAGTCTCAGTTGCAGAAAAATGTAAGAGGGGTATGTGTGTTGGGGCCGGGGGAGAGTAAGAGTTTCTTTCACTCATTTTCATGAACTTTCCTTATTGGACCTATTTCAATTCTCAATATTTGTCATAGATTTATCATTTCCTATCTTGAAAAAAAAGATTCTATAACCAAGATAGATTGAATTCTTAAATAATAAGAGAACCCTAGTGGCTTTAAATAAAATACAGCTTCAATTGCTCACCAAATACACTCAGCAATTTAATAAAAACGTAGAGGGACCCTTTACAAGGGAAAGTTAGCTACTTTCTAAGAATATAATTCTATAGTGAATCAAGAAAGAATATCCCATGCAGCTTACCAGCTCCAGTTATTGGGATTTTTAAGGCTTTTCTTTTGAGTTAAACTCTTCAAACTGAAGATTTAATAAAAAATGTTACAACTTCAGGAAAGTAAGAAATTGGATTCTTAACCCATAAGGATTGTGTCTTTTGTTAGGGAAAACCTCCTGAACCTAGAAAAGCCTTAACATAAATGCAAATTCTTTCCTAGAAATGGAAACAAGAATATTTTCTATTCCAATTTGTCCCTCCAAGATAGACTTTGCAAGACAGGGACAGACTGTCATTTCCTTTCTTATAGTGTCACTTTCTACTTGGTACTATCTGTGCATATGGGTAGAGTCTGGATTCTAGACCCATCCAAAGCTCTTAAGTTTCTTAAAGGACGAGCAACTGTGTACCCCTCTGAGTGCTTAACACAATGCCAAGCACACAGTAATTGTGCACCCGATATTTCTTGAATAATATAGTTGTGATGAGACAGCTTGAGAGCACCGGCTCCACGGGCAGGAAGCCCCACAGGCCCCAGAGCCCCTGAAACCAGCTGCTGAAACTCACTCCCCAAGCACAGGACTAGCATCCCCTACTTTACATTAAATCCTGGGGACTGTGCTCTTTTGTTTTATTTTAATTTTAATTATATTCTTCCTGTGGTCACATTTCCAGGACCTCTCTGACCGGTAGTTCAGGTTGCCTACACTTAATCTCTCCTGACCCCATCTAAACACTTAAATATTTAAAGCCCAAGTTGTATTACAGTGATTCTTGTCACACAAATTCTCATGTATGCAGGGATGGAGGGAAGTTGAGTTTTATGAAATATGGATTTTCTCAAATTTTTAAATTTGGAAACTAGACTATGATGGTAGCTCCTGATGGTGCTTATGAATAAATGCTAAGTCCCAACCCATTTTTCTCCTGTACACCACACACGCTCCAACTGTTCTTGGGGGGAGGAGAACACTATCTCCCATAATAATTTCCCTTCCCCCATCTAAGTGATGAACTGCTCATCCTCCACTCTTCAGCCCCAAAGTTCCCATCTCCCAGGAAATCTGTCTTTCCCTGGTGGACTGACAACTCCATCCTTCATGACCCTTCTGCACCCTGCCCTGGTCCTCGCTCCGTCCCACAGACCATGGCGTGTGGCTGGTGTGGGGTCTGCTTCTGCCCACCATGAGCCCCTGGGCAACACCACTGCACCTATCTGACGCCGAAGTTTCAGGGCTTGCTCAGTGCATGGGACATGGAAGGCATTCGGTGAGTGCTGAGTTAAAGGAGGAAGAAGAGGAGCAAGGACCTGACATGACAAAGGTGGGTCAGAACGGTCAGCGGGGGCTGGAGAACCGTAGCCCCTGGACTTTTCTGACTTCTGTACAGAATCCACTGAGGACAGCTTAGTATACAGATGAGAGAGGCTCCTACACTTTAGTCAAGATGTAACAGGAGCTGGGGTTGTGGATCAGTGGTAGAGCGTTCGCCTAGCTCGTGGGAGACACTGGGCTGGATCCTCAGCACCACATAAAATAAATAAATAAAATAAAATAAAGGTATTCAGTCCACCTACAACTAAAAAAAAATTTAAATGTAACCAAATCTTCACAAGGTTTTTCCCTTTTTTTCTTTTGAGGAAGGTTTGTATCTTTAATCAAACACACACACACACACACACACACACACACACACACACACTAAATCTGATCCATTTGCTCTCCACATTCTTCCTCCATAGCTGTGACTCCAACTCTGTGCCCCATGCACCCTCCGCCCCGCCCCATGTCGCCACCTGGTGCCCAAATGCAAGAAAAATACCTGGGAGATGAAAATGATTTTTGTTTTTAGGGTAATAAATATCATAATCTTGAGGATACACTGAAAGCTTAAAAAATCATGTATCTTAACCTAAATATATACTCACAAGCAAAATTAAAGATACAAACCCTCCTCTCAAAACACAGACTTGTTTCCACTGACATCTTTATAAAAACAAATATGAATGTTCTCAATCTTGTCAGCTCCACGGTCTTCTCCCCTGGGTTCCACATTTAAAAACCTTTTCAACTAATAAAATATGTTTTACTAAATAAAAAATCTACTAAATAAAATATTTTGTCATCTGCATTATGTAAAGTCAAAATTTCCCACTTGAGACACTATTGAGCCTGTGACAGCCAGAAATGCCATTCATGCAGCTCCTCCGTGTGCCCCACCATGACCAAAGGACTCTGTGACTCCTCTCCACAGAGTCACAGAATCAAAATCAATCCAACCAAAGAGCTTGAAGCTTCTCTTGTCTGTGGAGAGGAGAGTAAGCACATTTTTATTAGGCTATTTTTAATAGAAAAAATAAATCAAGGTCCCTATCACTGCCCTCAGGAAGTCGGGGTTTCTGAGCCTGGGAGCCATCGGATGAGGAAAAGGTATGAGCCGTGGGTGAAGTAAGACTTGAGTCAATGGTTCCTGACCAAAGGTCTCACATATCTGCACTGAGCCCAGATCACCCTGCACCTGGTTTTAAATGTCCTATCAGTTGCCAACATATACTGATGACAATTCTATTGTCATAGAACCAAGATCCAAAAGATGCACAACTGAAGAATAATAAGATCTTTGTACTTGAATTGAGTCATTATAAAATCATCAACTGACTTTCAATAATAGGAAGCAAAAAAATCACACCTCAATCAAATATTCCCACTAAACACAACAACAAAGTTTTCAAGTTCCACCAGAAAAATGGGGAAAATTAAGTACAACGTAGTGAGCTCTTCACTTGTTTTCTTCTGAGCATACAGTCATATTATTTTTCTTTATGCAATGAACAGTCAGCAGAGGGTAGGAGGTTCATTTAAATGCCCTCACTTAGCTATGTAAATAAGAGCTCTCATTTTTAAAAATAAAATTTTACTGGTAAATACATCTCTATAGTCTGGATAAACAAAAGCATGAATATTAAATAATTTTCAAGAAAAAAAATTATGAGCCATTGAAAATACCTGACTTTTGTTATCTTTCAGAGTAAATCTAAAGCAGCATATTGATTTTCAAATGGATTAGCTGAATAAAAGCAATTTTTTAAAAAACAGAAAAAATCATACTCAAGTTTTCTGCCCTAATATTGTCCCATTACAGAAATAAGTATCAGCACTCTGTGACATCGTCCTTTTCTGACCCACGTTGTACTCTGAGTGCTAATGTTTCTTTAAGTTCCTATTTTATGTCGCTTTCTGGCTCCAAAGTCAACAGAGAGCTCTAGGATTTATTTTATCTCTCAAGATCTCTAGGTTAATAGAAAAATAATCATATCAGTGACTTTTGGAGAAGTCTAACAATGAACTTGGAGGTCACACAGCAAGTAAATGGTTGTGTAGCCTTGATGCTTGGGCTTCTGAATCAGAGAATAAGAAACACACTTTTCTCAGTCTAAATATCTTGACACTTAGCTTGAAGCAAAATCCATTTCTCTTTCCCAGTCTTTCATCCTCTGTTCTTTTTCCCTTTTCTCTCACCACAGCTTTTTGGATTGAGCAGAAGTATTTGGTCACTTGCTCTTTGACCTCAGAGCCTTCTGAGACTATATATTCATTTGGAGAATGACTCCCTTTAGTTACCTAAAGTGTCCTCAGACTAAATTGTTTCCAGATGTTTACAAATATTTCAAGGAAATATTCACATAGCTTTTATGGCTGAGTGATAAAAGACTCCATAGTGTCTGTTCAATTATAAAATAGGATCCAAGTACTTATTACAAAATAACTTTCATTTGACAAAGACTAGCTACATGCCAGGCACAATACTGACCACAGTCAAGGTATTATCTCATTTAATGCCCACAAGAACACACTCCAAGGGAGCCAACGGGGCTCATTTTAGAGAAAAGGGAAGGGAGGCTCAGAGAACAGCTCTGCAGAAGTAAAGAGCCCAGGGAAAGAATGCTTCCCAAACCCACATCTGCACCACGAGTCCTGCTCCTCCCACAGAGCCAGCTCGTCCACTGTTGGCTTAAGACAGGAAAGAAAGGAGAGGATCTGCAAAAGTCATGGGGCACCCTGAGTCCCGCAGAGACGGCCTCCAGGAGGCCGGGGAAGGAGATTTGCGAGCAAGAGTCCTGTGGGTTTCTCCGGAGCCTAAGGGTCTTTCTCATGTGGGTTTAAAGTGCTTATATCCTCACTCACTGTACTCTGACTTGAGAAAGAAGAAAAGAAAGAAAGAAGGAGGGAGGAAGAAAGGAAGGCAGGCTTGGTGACCTTCAAAAAAAAGCTGTGATTTTAATAGAAATTGTGCTTCTTGTTTAACTTTGGGGTTACTCTGAAAAAGGCAACTCTGAGTAAGAAGGCCTAGAAGACCTGCATTTGGGGATGGAAAAGTGCCCAGTGAATTCTCCTTTATTCTGAATAATGGAGAGAAGCAAAGCGTATCCATGAATAAACACTCCACGAAGGCTGTTTCCACCCCCCAAGACAACACAGGGTCAAAAAGCTTCGTATATTGATCCTTAGAAAACACTATGTAGTTTCTCCATTTTTATGAACCTGGGTTAACTTTTCTCACCAGTTTTGCCTGGGTATAGTTTGCAAGTGGTATTGGACTCTCAGGGTGTAGACTGATCATGAAGAAGCTACAGAGTGTGTAAGTTAGACATGTCAACCATGGACTGTTCAAAGAATCCATGAAGTGGGAAATCCAGATGCAGGCAATTAAGAGGGGACTCTGTTTGTTCTGGAAAGGTCTCTCCTGGAATCACTGCACAAGTGCGGGGCTGCCTGTCTCCTACCCATGTGAAATGTCATCTATTCATGCCACCTCTTCCTCTGTTCTCATGAAATACTACCCCCCTAAGGCTAGAATCTGAATCTGTGTCAGGAATCCTGACCTTGGCAAGTCACATTTTCTTAGTCCCAGTCCCCAAGGCACTACAGAGCTCTCAGACTTTTGACCTTGCTGAAAACCACGGGATTTCTTGAACGGGAATTCTCTTCCCCACTTGTCCTCCTTCCCTCCTTCTCCCTCATCTCCAGGGCTGCCATAGCTCCTTTTAAAGGAAAACAGGGTCATAACGCAGAGCTGCCCGCCTTTGCCCCTTTAGGAGTTTGGTCTTCTGGGCCCACATTTTTCCCAAGATGCCATTCTCCACTCACCAAACTATATTTTGAAAAAATATCTGGGACACAAACATCAACTTGTTTTTTTTTTCCCCCTTAACTAAAAATCTGCCAGGCCTTTTCTTTTTTCTTAAATGCAGTGCTGTTCAAATCATTTTTAGGTGAGTTGAAAGATGGTGAAAGGTACCTGATGGGCAGCCTTGGAGGCAGAGGGTCTAGACTCAGCTGTGACAGAGGGAAGCTAGGACAGCTACTGACAAGGCCCCAGCTTCAGCCCCAGGAGGGCTCTCGCGGGACTGAACAGGTACATGTCATGTTGAATTTGCTTCGCTGGTGTTTGCATTCTTCTTAACTCATACTATTCTCACTTGTTAGAAAGAAAGTAAAAGGGAAAAGGGGAGTACCGGGATTGAGATGAAGAAAGCTACGTTGTTTGCATTTAAGAGTTTGCCCAAGTGAACCCCACCAATAGGTATAACTATAATGCACTAATGAATAAATTTCTAAAAATTCACTAAAGACCCATTCAAACAATGCCTCCTCCAGAAGCCTTCCCTTCTGCATCCCTGCAAGATTAAAAAACATGCCTCTGAGTCCACAGCAGTTTGTTACCCTCACATCACACCAGAACTTTATAGAAATGCTCATCAGACCTCAAACCATGCACAACCTTTCCTTAATAGTCTTCCCCCTTGAGACCCCAAGATTATTATTTTTAAAAAAAGAAAGAAATCAAGCAGAGATTATTATTTAGGCAATCATGGAGCAAAGGGTGGCATCCATAGGCAGAACCAGGCAGCACTGAAATATAGATTTTCCAAATCCATATACTCTAAATTCTTTTAGTCTCCTTCTATCAAAATGAATACTTTTCAAATTTCCAAGATTGGGTGACAGCACTTCAATTCCCACATGCATGGTCTTACAGATCACCCACACAGCCCCTGGATTCCAATGTCTTGCTGAGAAGCTGAGATTGACCACTCGGCTGCTACTCCAAACTTGAATGGCCCTCTGAAAGGACTTCCAAGTCAGATCCCACACTAACTGGCTTCTCAGCCTGACCAGCCTCCTGTGTCCTGCATTAGGAGATGAGTAGGCCTGGTGGGTCCAGCCACAGTGGAAACTGGGGCTCATCCTGACCCAATTTCCTCTGTCCCTGTTTTCATTGATGAAGACATATGTGAGAGCTCAGAGGAAGAGAGGAAGGAGCCTCAAATAACCTCGATAAGCCCTAACCTAAGCCAATATTTCAGCCTTAGGAAAAATATTGATTAAATTTCCTGTGCTGAGGAGTCAATAAACTGATAGGCTCTAAATTGTCATTCTGAAGTCGGATGACTATTATCTCATTCCAAGGTTCAATTTAGATGAAGTCCAGCTTTTCCTTCCAACTACTGAACTGCTCTTAATCCATTGCATAATTTAAGGTTTATGCTGACTACAACTTGTCATTTGCCAAATTATTTTTTAAATCTTGGAAAGTGCTGGAAGGTTCAGAACACTGAGAAACACGAGACAGTAAGGCACTTCTTAACTCCTTCACGGCTCTCCAAGCTGCAGAATGCTTAAGATATCTGAGTCTCAAAGGCTTCTTGAAAAGCTGAACAAATAGTTTCTTCAGATAGTTTCCAACTAGTGACTTCTTACAGGTTGGAGTTTCCCAGTCTGGAACTACTTCAGGGACATAGAAAGTTCCATATGTAAGCAACTCCAAGGAGGGATGTGACCGAGCAGAGGGAGACAGACCTAGATACAGGCACAGAGTGAAGAGGCTGGGATAGCTGCTGTGCCAACTGTGAGCTGGGTCCAGGCGGGGGCTTGAGGTGAGTGATGGCGAAGGAGGAGGAGCAGGTTCAAGGACCTGGGGGGCGGGCGGGGACACGTGAGCTAGGCATTTGGTTCATCTCCCCAACCACATGACTGGCTGCTTTGGCAACAGGGTGTGTCATGCACTTCTTCAAGATCCTCCAAAGTGCTGCACCACTGAACACAGTATCTGTTAGCAGAATGGCCAGTGGTAGGCAAAATTTTCTGATTTCGACCCATCAAAATCAGATTGACTTTGACTATGATTTCAATTTCACTGTTTGGAGAAAAGACTTAATTTCTGACCTTTGGCTCCATTAACACACACACCTGAAAGTGGAGGGGCTCAGGCCTAGGAAACTCGGGTAAATTCCCAAGACATTTCCCTTATACTACTTCACACATCTGAACTGCCATCTTTAGCAAGGTATGTTCCCATGTTTTCATAAATTACAAAGAGGCTGCTTCTGCGGAATTTAAAACAGAATGCTTCCTCTGAGAAAACCCCAGACAGTACGTGAATTGTATACAACCGCTCTGCCTCCTCTGGCCAATACTCCCATGGAGAGGCTTAGAAGTTTGAAAGAAAGTCTGGTTTCTATATTTTGAGAGAAACAGAAAAGATGAGGCTGAGAGAATGAGTGGCCTGAGCGAGTCCCCTGGGCCAGGCTGCAAGCCCTGGTGACAATGGCCCCTCCTCTCCTTCATCTCCAAGCTCAGCCAGCTCCCTTTAGCCTCCTGAGCCCCTGAGTAATGCCTCCTTGGGGCGCCCCCCACTCTGATCAGGACATCGTCCTTACAGCTGGTTCAGGAGACCACCCTCTCTCCTGGCTTTTGTAAAAACCTCTCAGCTGCTTCTCCTGCTCCTCTACCATCCACACTCCAACAGCAGGCAGGTGGTTCTTTGAAAAACCAAAGCACACTCCACACTCCACAATTCAGATGTCCCCAGTGGTGCCCCATGCTGACCTGAGAACTAGTCCTAGGTCCTCCACCTTCAAGCCCCTGCCACCGCCCTCTTGCACACTCTCCCTCGTCTTCTCTCCAACTCCCATCACTTGCTCCGCTCCGGCCACCTTCACCTCCTGTCTGCTCCCTGGACAGACAGGGCTGTTCCTGCCCTGTGGCTTCTGCACCTGTGCAACATTCCCAGGCACAGACTTCAACCCAGGCCTCCCATTTGTTATAGCAGCAAGTCCCAGAAAACAGGGCACGCACGGGGGTAGGTGGGGTGTCCATGTACATCATTCACCCAAATGATGACAGTTCACGACAGGTCTTCCCACTTAGCTATGTTCTGTGTCTATCTTCCTCACAGGGAACCCTAAGAAGAGGGAGAGCCTCACACACATGTCCCCTCCTGAGGTCCTTGATCCAACCTGCTCCTCCTCCTTTCCCCATCACTCACCTCAAGGGCTGGGGCTGTGACTCAGTGTTCTAACTTTGCCCAGTGTGCATGAGGCCCTGGCTTCAATCCCCAGCACAGGGAGACATGGTCAAACTCAAAATCAGCAAGGCCCCAAAGCCTCACTGGCATTCTTAGAGGAACCATGGGACCATGCCACATGACAATGCACACACTTAACTCAGATACTGGTGGCCAAGGCAAGGGAGTATTAGGAAGTCTGCCCAGAGATTAAATGATCCACTTTTAAATTTTGCCCCACGTGGGTCCTATACCAATAAGAACCATCCCTCTCTTCCTCATCGCTGAGCCACAAAGCCACTTCTTCCATGATGCAGACACCCCAGCTGCTTCTATCTACACTACAGGTGAAAATCATACCCTCATTAGTCACCTAGAGGCTGCCTGGGAACCTCATCACCACTTAGAACACTGCGTTTGGATGAATAGATTTCTAGTTCTTAAAAACCAAATTAGAAGTGGTGATCTGAATCTTTCAAACAAAATTCAATTCATAACTTTAAAAGACTCATTCCTACAGCAAAAAACAACAACAACCAAAAAAAAACTGTCATTTTTTCTCCAGTGTCTTAAAATCCAGCATTAGAGCTGACCTAAATAGGACCTTGGTAGACCCACACACAGCTGGTGCAATCAGTATTCCAGGGACATGTCCAGAAGATATGCTGGTATTCCTATCCACAGGGTTACGGGCTCACAGGGGCTTGGTAGCATGTTCTAATCATACTGTTTGGAAAAGCCACTGTCAAGAGTTGGGGTGTGACTCAGTGTTAGGGCATTTGCCTAGTGTGCATGAGGCCCTGCCTTGAATCCCCAGCATGGGGGGAAAATGGTCAAAATCAACTTCTCACTTTCAAGCCCTCAGACTGGGGCTCACCCCTGTTTATCATCCAGTGTTGTCTTCCAACGAACTCCTTCATTTAAGTTCACTCAGCCCTGTAGTTAACTTCAATTTTTCTATTTAACTGACATCAAAACATCTAGGGCCATCAGGGAGCTCCCTCCCCCCAAAGATATCACTTTCTGAGGATAATTTGCATTTTTAAATTTGTAGATCCAATACACAGCTTTGTGCCCCAGATATAGTAGCCCTGTACTTCAATGAATAATGCCACAGAAAAGCAACTCAATGGAACTACTGCCTTCTGATTTCTAGCCACGGGAAGATAAATAAGAGGAAACTGGAATACAGTGTGCCAGAGGGGCCAAGACAAGTTCTGACTTTGTTGGTAGCTGCTTTTGAAGCTTTTGGCAAATTAAGCCTCCTCTGAGCCTCAGGGTCCTCTTTATAAACTGAGGCTGATAAAATCCACCACCCAGTATGAT
Source organism: Spermophilus citellus (assembly GCF_964194105.1). Lineage (NCBI taxonomy): Eukaryota > Metazoa > Chordata > Mammalia > Rodentia > Sciuridae > Spermophilus > Spermophilus citellus. The sequence continues at coordinate 161,024,070 of NC_138187.1, forward strand.
TGTGAAAAATTAAAGAACACGATTGGTACAAACCACCCACCACTATACCTGGAATATTCGTAAATCTTAACGTCTTTCCTCTAGTCCCCTTCTCCCCTTGGGAGGCCCCAAGGTTCTGTTAAGTGAAATCAATTCTGAGCTACTGGAGCCAAACACAAAGAAATCTGGAGGAAAATCCAGAGTCTCCTTGTGTACTCGGAACCCTTGTCTCATTGAGGCCTCTGCATACCCAGGGTCCACAGGACAGGAGCCATGTTTCACGGTTCCGTTGTGGAAGTCAGTCTCACATGGGGAATTACTTCCTATGGAAGCATTAGGCTTGCTACTCAGAAAAGTGGACTTAAGCCAGTATCTATCTTTGGCAACTGCTCCCCAAAAAGAAGACTTATTGGGGAGGTGAGTCGGCTGGGCTGACTTTCAACACAGCCAACCAAACACAGCACCTGCCAGGCTGGAACAGGGTGCTATGACACTGGGTGACTCTGACACACTCAGTTGTGCCACAGTGAGGCCTGCAGGAGTGTGAGCACACAGCTCCTGGGGGTGCAGCCAGTGTGCTGTACAAATGATTCAACCTAAAATAAACAAGAGCCCACTGTGAATTACGAAGCTGTAATTCCACCAAGGGGGCTCCAGTGACGTCATAAACCACTAGAGCAAAGTTCATGTCACCAAAGGATCCCAGAGGGCAGAGAGGCCTGTAACTCAGGAGTGGTTCAGACTGGCTCCAGGAGAGCCTTTCGCCTCTGGTTTGGGCCCCTTTTTATCTCTGCAAGGGCTGTCCTTTCTTGTTCTCTTCCTCTGAGCTTGCTAAATCACCCTCCTCCTGCTTTTCTAAACAGAATACCTTTAAATCAGTCCAGTGGTCTATCGGTTAAGACAGGCCAACAAGTAGACCCTCTGGACAGCAGTCTGCAACTATGCAGACCTTATTAGATGCTACCTGATATTCAATAGAAAATAATAAGTTTAGGACAAGAGCCCTGGAGCATACCTTAAAAGGTGATAACTAAAATATAACCTTAGTATGTGCCAACTTAAGAGAATAAATTCAATTGTCATTAAACAAGGTACATTTCCAAAAGCTATGGCTAAATTTCATTTACATCCATTTTATAAGTCCACATCTAGAAAAGAGGTAAATTAAAAATTGGCTGTATCAGGCCACATAGAAAACAGGTAATCAATTTTCAAAATATTACAAAAGTTGTGCTTTATCAACCATCTGAAAGCATGGAAGTAGTTTATAAAATCGAAAGTACTGTCCTTTAACTCATTCATGTGGTGTACTTTGATCTGAGAACTTACATTTAAAACTAAATTGCAAATACTAGGATCCTTGTGAGCAATTGCCACTTTTTCAATATATGATTTTTCTTCTAAGTGCAAAGACGGCCATTGCCTAACATTAGCCTTGGGATTTTTACATTTTTTCTTTGCAATGTGCTTAGGACACTGCCAGGCACTTGTAAAGGCTGGGCTGATGCTCTTTATTTCTCACTTATTGGCTCCTATGTTCATTTATTCAATAATTGTTAGCCACATTTAGTAGGGAAATACCCCATGACAAGTGCTCTGAGTTATAAATTGTCTGCCTCTCTGTCGTTATTTTCAAAACTACATGCACAAAAGGCACAAGACCAACTCTTAGGGAGAGTAAAACAACAACAGAAGAACACACGAGACTTAGTTGACATCATAGGAAATGCTCATTGGATACCGATCATTATGGAAGAGAGGTCTAGGTCAGTGTTTTCAAACTTTGAGGTACATAGAGATCACCTAGATCACCTATTTGAAATGCTCACATTTTGGAGATTCTGGTTTACTGGGTATGGATCGGGCCCTGGAATCTGCATTTTAAGATGCCTCCATTCATTCCAAAGAAGTGACCTGGGCCCCACTCTGAAGCCATAGAGGATTAGGACACAAGCACATTAGGGAAGGAATCAGGTGCTCTGTTACTGCTCTGTATCTGAGTCATGAGAAATTAATTGCTTGTGGGAGCAATATAGACAGAAGAAAGTACTGAAGAAAACCAAGGCTGAAGACAGCTTTCCCTAGATGAGGAAGGGCCCCTGCTCTCCCAAGGAGAGCAGTAACCCAGAGCTACCCACATCACCAAGGAGACCATAAGAGCTAGAGCCAAGTAAAATCAGCATTTTTAGGCAGCACACGCACTTTTCCACGTCAGAACTGCTGTTCCCAACAGAGTTGTGTCTAACACCACTTAGCATGTTCAGGGCTGGCTGCCTGGATCCTAAATGGCCTCATGGTCAGTCGCTTCCTTAGACACTAGAACACCAGCTTTGCAATAAACTGTCTCCAGTGCCTCACCCACAGGGACTGGTTTGCTCCACATGGACTACAGCTGTTAGCTAAGCCAATGTATTACCCAAGAATGCCAGGGAGACTTGATTGCTAATTGCTTGGTAAAAATAGGGTTCTGGATGCTTCATGGTATAGAAATGCAGTCTATATGACCTCGCATATCAGATTTCAAAATGATATGTTCAAAAACAAGTCACACATCAAACTGAGGACAGAATGTTTGTCTTATTCAACTGGTTAGGAAGTCTGAATTGGAAGAAGAATGGCAGCTGTATATGTAATTGTAGTTAACATGGTATTATTGAGGTACAAAATTAAGTAAACCCCACAGGAATCTCAATGGAGTGGTGGGTTAGAGCTACGCTGGAGGTCTTAAACTACAGCGAGAAGGTAAAGTGACCTATCAGGAAACTTACTGCTATGTCGGGCTGATGCTTTGTGCCCTCAGCATGTATCATGTCGTTTCCACAAAATCCGGAAGCTAAATAGAAGGAAGGGATTAGTCTTCCTCAGGAGAGACTGCAGTGTTGGAATAGAAAAGGACCACATCATCTGAAGTACAAAAGCTGCAGGACTGCTTCACCCTGGACAGACGGAGGGTGGGGACCCTTCTCAGAAAGCTCCAGCCTCTGCTTGGCTCTCACTGTGGGGCCTTGAGGGCTTTGCTAAGAGTCACAAGGCACCAGCTTCTAACTGCAGATTAAAAACTGATGCCTAGCCGCTCTTCAGTGACACGCTGTGTGAGTGGGACCTAGCGCATGGGAATATTACAATTCCAGGAGCAGTATCAGCCTCCAGCAGTGTCTGGGAAACCACACTGACTGTCCATCTGAGCCTGGAAGGAGTGGTACTTGTCAGAGACGCTGGCTAAGTGGAGAATTAGAGAAAGTCAAGCGTTTACCTGACGCTTTCGGTGGGAAGAGGAGAGGGTGGAGGGCTCAGCGTCCCTTGTCTCATTCCTCCAAACAGTGAAACTGTATAACAGATATTAATATGCCAGTTTATCCATGAGCACATTGATATGCAGAAAAGTTTCTTAAATCAACTGGCAAATAAATGGTGGGGCGAGGGTGTCATACAGAAGTCTCTGAACTCAGAGTGAAACACATGGAAACTCCCGATGTCCATAAATCAACAGTAAAGATTTCCCACCTTTTAATTTTTAATATTTTTTGCATTGGGAATTGAATTCAGGGCCTCATTCATGCTAAGCACATGCTCTACCACTTAACTACACCCCCAACCCCAAAGGTTTCTTGCTTTTTGAGAGTTTGGTATAACTCTAATGAAATGCATTCTTATATTTTTGATCTTTACTGATAACTTAATTTAGAAAATGCTCCATGGATCCCTGTGTTATATATATTTAGCCATTTAATATATATTTATCCCTTTATTCTTAGTCACATATATTTATCCCTTTATTTTTCAAATATTCAAATTTATTTTTCAAATATTCAAATTTTCCCAAACGCAACCTTTTCTTGGCCTACTGCATTCCCCTGGGAAAGACAGCCACAGCAATCATACGCCTTCTTTATAATGAGGAATGTGAGTCCGTTCAGTCTAAAAATACTTGCACAGCACAGCAAGGTGGCATGCTGGACTCCTCATCCTCACTCACACTGGTCACTAGACAATAATGCATCGAAAAGAATCTGGTTGACCTCAAAAGTGGGGTGTGGTGCAGACAACTGAAATGGTACATGTCAATTCACAATAGCCCACTCAAAGTCTCCTAGCTACAGTTTTTCTGATGGTAAGATGAAAATAACTATACTAACTTTCCCTATTTCTCAGAACTGGCTTTATAAAACATAATGGTATCTGTTTACATTCTTAAAGTTTGTGAAGTAGTTTTATACACCTCACTCTATCTCTCATAATATTAATTAACACTTTATGACAAAGGAAGTTATCAGTTCACACAAGTAATTTCGGAAAGGAACTAACAAGCCAGCAGCTTTAGTATATTAATTGAGATAAAAAGATCGTACTTCAAGGCCTACCCCAACACAGGCTAAATTTCCTTGAAATTTCATGCTCAAGGTAGCTCTGAAACTTCAAACCAAAAAAAAAAAAAAACACACAAAAAAACAACTGTACAGAAAACAGATATTCTTGCCACCCTAAGAAAGAAAAATGTTCCAGAAAAGGGAGAGAAATAGAGAAGATAAAAATTTAAATAGCGGCCCATATATTCTGAGTAAAAACGATCACACTCAGAAAAATCTCTTCCTCCCTGAGGGCAGTTAAGAACAGACTGTTAGAGTCAAGTGTGCAGTGATATTATTTTCTGTTTCTCTTGTCAGAAGGGATTCGGTGTTTGAAATATGTCTAGCAAAACTGCAGATTTCAGTTCCATGATTAATGAAGTAAATTACATTTTATTTCTTAAATGTGTTGTGGATTCACCCTGTGGTCTCCCGATGCGGAGGCCTGGAGCTGCTGAGCAGCACATCTGGTTGCAGGCCAGCAGCTCTCCGGGTGGCTCTCTCTTTCCTTCCTTAGGAAGACGCAACGTGCAGAACTGCAGGAACGTTTATTGGGCAAGTGTAGTTTTAAACTCTCAGAAATGGTGGTTACTCTCTGTTCTCCCTTCTCATGAGGAGACACATTAATTTTTAACATAGAGAAGATGCATCTCACAAATTTTGTTCAACACGATTTTATATCACCTGTTGATACTTTCCCTAAATAAAATATTGGTGTTCATCTGGCAAATATTCTAATGTCAACTTGCCTGAAAATGATTTTTTGATAAACTTCATAATAATAATTTATATCTTAGTCAGGCACACTTTTCCAGAGGCTGACACAGGAAGACTGCAAGTTCAAAGCCAGACTGAGTACCTTAGTGAGACCCTGTCTCAAAATAAAAAAATAAAAAGGGATAGGAACGTAGCTCAGTGGTAGAGCACTCCTGGGTTCAAATCCCCAGTACCCCACCAAATTATATCTTCCTTATAATCATCACTTTAATAAAGATTCATGTCTGGATAAAACACACAACCCTTATTTTTGTAAGTGCTTCTTCCTCTGTGGAAACACACAACCATGTCCTGGAACATGCCACTATCCCAACTGATCATCATAATCACCATTCTATAAGGCATAGAGAAATGAATGCCGTTTCCTCCTTTAAAAAAAAAGTGTTTTAAGATATTTAACAAAGGAAAAATCAAGATCCAGGGTCAATAATAATAAAAAAATGTTCAGTCCCTTATGATATGTTCTCCCCACTTTGTGGTCATTTTGAGAGCTCTTCCTTATCAAGCCATTTAAACACTCAGTTTTGTGAATTGAGGCCCTGTACGTGGGGTCCAGCACGCCCTTTAGGTAGCACGCAGGCTTTTCCGATTTCAAAAGGAGACATGTGCTCATGTCTAAGAAAGCTCCCAGCTAGAACAAGTGGAAAAGAAAAAGAAACTGCTTCTCTGAAGGACGTCACGGCTGGAAGAGCGTCCCCCCCCCCAACCTTGGAGGGACGGAGCCGGCCATGATGCCACAGCCCCGTCACCCTGGGAAACCTGTTTACCGTGCACGCTTGTTTGTTTAATTTTCCTGATGAGAACAAGTGAGTTATGTTTATGTCTTTTCTTAATTTGGGGAAAAAAACAATCTGAAAAATGACATTAATTTCTGATTTAAAAAATCAGTCATCATGAATACTAGTACAATATAATTCAAAATTGCGTGCAAAATTAAAAAGAAAATATTTTCACATGAAAATGGCAACTGTATCTACTTTCAGGTAGGAAATACAGATGGCCTTTCTTTCTCATTTGAATTTTTGATATAAAATAGTATCTTTTTCTAAAATAAGCATATGTCACACTTTGGTATTACTCTGTAATTAAAAAGTGACTCTCAGCTAGGCAGCAAAGATGGCAGAGCCACAGCACACAAGGCCATCACCTGTGAACTTATTTGCTGTGATGCACAGTGTGGAAGAGACCCTCCCCCACACGTTTCTAGTCTGAAGAAAATTCTTAAGGCAAGTTAACCACCATAAAATATTTAGACAATAATCACGCAACTCCTGTGGAGGCACTGATCATTTCCAGAGTACACACTGAGGAAAGGGATTCGCAGAGTCTGGAACCTGGGAGTGAGAGGAGGCCTCCCAAGAATGGGAGGTAGCATGGACAGGTTTGCTGAAACAGGCAGGAGTAAGGACATTTCAGGTAAGAAGTCAGACAAGCAGAACCGAGGCAGAGCACAGGGGACACACACAGGGCTGGCACACGAGGGGGCAATAGGAAGAGAGGCCCATCTGCCCTGTGTCTGTGAACGGGAAGAAGGAACAGGAAAGAAGGGTAGACTGTGAAGAATTCAGCCTTGATGTAGAAAAGAATGAAAAGATACTGTGTACTCTAAAGGGTAGGACTATGATTTTTAAACAATGTGTTTATAGAAGAAACTAAGTTATCATTCAATCATCCAATAAATGATTTATTGCATCCATTTACCCTCTGTTCATCCTCTCCACCCAGAAGACAAGCAGGGAGGATGCACATTTAGGAAAGCAGTACATCAAGCAGGGGAGAGGCACTAGAGATATTAAAAGTAGATGATTCGAGTAATTTTAGGAGGTAAACTTGCTGAGAACTGGAGATGGCTTGGACAGAAGCATAAAGGAAGGAGAGTCAAGGATGGGTCTGAGTCTGAAAGGTTCGAGTTTTGCACTGACATGGTGCCATATAGGAAAACAGTGAAGTCTGGAAGAAGGTCAGAGTGGGGGAAAGAAGTCCATGTTTTGTTGTTCCTGAGGCTGAAGCGCTTTTATGACATTCAAATGAGGATGTCAAATAGGGGGTTGCATATATGGATCTGCACCCTCCAATGCGAAGGTGTTAAAGCTATGAACTGGAGTCTCATGGTTACTGAAATGATGGGCCTAGAGTACCAGGCAAAGAGCACGAGATGGGAGGAGAGGGTGAAGTGCCTAGGACTTTGGCTAGATAGAAAGGCATGTAACAGAACATGAGGAGCTCATTCTATTATTTAGTAAGCATTAACTGACACAGGCAGCATTTTGACAGCTGTCTCAGAGTTATACAGTTCCTGTAATCCAGACCGGAATCTAGGGAAGCAGCACTGGAGAAAATTGAAAGTAAAGTCGAAATGTACATAATTATTTAACATCACCTCCCAGTCTGGATTGATATTGACATATGCAGATGCCTATCACTTTGAAATGTTAAATCCCCTATATTTATGAGTTACCTGGAAAAGGAACAACAGAACGATAACCAATCTTTCAAACCACAAGAAGTCGCAAGCTATTATAAAATGAATTAGCAGGGAGGAAAATTGCATGTAGATATCTGATGCATTACATATAAATGAGCTTGATAGCCCTCTCTTTTTCTGAGGACTCCAGAAAACAGTATTTAGGGGGGCTCTCTGGCCTTTATGTCCCAATTTTCTCTGCAGCACGCAGATCTTCCACATGATGGTTGGGGTTGAGGAACCACAAAGAAGAAAAAGGCCAGTAGTCAAGGACAGGGGGCTGAAATGTCAACTGCCTCCTCAACCCACCAGGCCCTGCCTGGACCAACACTGAATTTGTGTGAAGAATACATGGGAACTTGAGGAAATGTGGCTCTCTGCATGTGCTTCAAGTGCTGGCTCACACTTTGCCCATGGTCAGACTGACTGAGTAGAGCACATCCGGCTCAGATTTTGATTGAGTTGGGCCTCTTTGCTTTAAAGTTATGGATCTGAGTCCTCTTTGAATGAAGTGGCCTCCTTCTATGTACTTGGGAGAGCATTCATCTGTTTTCATGCTTTTTCATAACTACACCACCTTCCAGCACTGTGAGGTCCTTTAAACTATAATGACATGACTGATGATGAGAAATTAAGTGAATGAGGTGAATGTTCTTACTCTCAGACAAACGTTTGTGGGAAAGCAATTTCCCTCAGAGTTCTGGCCCATACTCCTGCTTCTAGGGTACAGCCCAGCTCAGATTATCCTGGAAGGTATGTATTTACCGCCATTATGCTAAGAAGACAATATCTTCATTCAGTGGATTTGTTTCCTCCAGGGTTGCCTCATCTTGTGGACCCCCAATGTCAGTAAGAAAAAAAATTCACAAAGGTTAAGAATTTTTCTTCATTTGTCCTATAAGTCCCTTGAAACTCTTGCCCAGAAAGGGGAGATCACTGGAGAGCAGGAATCAGATTTGAAAGTGGCTTGGGTGCTTAAGTTTCAGGTTCACACAAGAATCGGGGGCAATTACTATTCTTGGGGGGAAGGAGGGTTACCCTAACACCATGGCCTAAAACCATGCTCCGGAGGGCTCAGGGTCTCTGCAGCAGTTTGGCAGCCGGGTCTCCATCTGTCAGTCTGTCCCTTTTCCTTAAGTATTTGCCCCCCTTTCCTTAAACAAGTTCAAATACACAAACCCCTCTATGGGGTCAAACCCTCTCTTTCCCCATGGAACCTGGGCACCCATTCTAGTAGCTACTGACTCCAGAGGGTCGGTAGTCTGTTCTACCTCCTGCTGCCCGTCTGCTCAGGATGGAATCTTGATCACCCTCATTTCAAAGGAGGTGAGGACGGCAGCGGCCTACCAGCTCCCTCCATGTTTCTGTCAACATGTGTGTAACATAGATTCAGATAGTCCCCGAAAAGTTTCCACACTATTTCTATTTCTCGTGTTTTGCTGCTTAACGTAAAGGAGTCTTTCAGCCTGTCTCTCCTGCCTAGGTCCAGGGGTTTTTAAGAGTAGGCAACATCCCAACCTCAGCCTGGGGGTTGCGCCCCCTATCGACGGGAGATGGCAAGCAGAAGCACATCTGGCTAGGCTGGTGGTTCCCCACACAAGGTCCCCTCAATTTGCAGGAAAAGGGCAGAGGTCGGGTGGGAGGGTTTGCATCTTTTCCTGGACAGGGACCAGGACCATTAAAACCAAAAATTATACTTTGGGTTGTGTTTTAAAAGTTAAAATTCTTCATTGAATTAATTCCTCATGTACTCATTTCACATACACTCACTCCCCCCAACAAGGGAGCCCCCCCAAAAAAACTGCTCTTCAATCCCCATGGCAAGCTCCATTCCTGCGTCTGAGTTTGGGTGTTATTTTTCTCTTTGCCTGCTAAGAAAATTTCCAGTCACTTGCAAATAACTCCAGAAAGCAACCTAGATCTTTTTAACAATTTGGATAGTGGGGATTCAAATGAACATACATATTCCAAATTTATTCCTCATTTGAAGCTGAGCTTGGTGGAATTGGTAACATAAAAATAAGTAAGCCCCAATGTTCTCAGGAATTAGAGCTTCCTCATTCCGAAGTGCTGCAAAAGGGCTGGAGCATCCAGTAGCGGAAGAACGTTCTACTTCTGTCTATGAGGACCACGGGACTGCAGACTCCTTAAGACTCTGACTGTCCTGACTCTTCTGAGAAGTCACTTGTGCGTGGAATTGATTTGTTTTGACCTATTCTTTCTTTCATAAAACTTTCTTAACCATTTATACCTCTATTTCCCACCCCCCTCCTCTGTGCTTAAGTGGCTATCAGCCCCGAAACTGGCTTCTCAGATATTTTTTCATTAAGTTCCAGAGCCAGTGAACTATAGTAATCTTTAAAGTCTTAAACCCATAATCAATAAGCCATAATTGTTTGCGTGACTACATGCTCCAGTTTGATGCACTAAATACAATTACTGCTAAGAAACTGCTAATAATCAGACCACAGTGGAAATGTCTTTCCAAGAACTTCCACAGCTACAAAACAAACCTGCCGGCTGATGAACACCAAAGACCCATCCTTAGTCTTGTAGGCAGTGAGTGCATCTCCATTTTTCCTGGTTTAATAAGAAACGGTGTTTAGGGGGGAAAAGGCTGTGGCAGTTTATTGATGTTTTATATTGTTGGAGAGAGTTGGTTTTTAATGGAGCATTGTTAGCCTGAATACCAAGATATTTGATTTTTCAAGGGTTTGAGTTCTCCTGGATACATAACAATGCTATTGATATATACGTCCTCATTATCTTGTTTAAAAGGGAGCTAAAGAGCACCAAACTGTGGAAATCACTCTTGGGCTTCATCAAAGTAAAATACAGAATTGAACAAAGAGCTCGAGCCCATTCCAATTGTCATGCTGTGCACCCATAGGTAGCTTTGCAAATGTTTAGACACAAGATGGCCACAGGGAATTTGCCCCTTATCTAGACCTTTTTTTTTTTTTTTTTTTTTTTTTTTTTTAATGTCTGTCTCAAGCTTTCAGGAATACTCTAAGAGTCCTGAAATTAAACTAACAAAGACTTGGATGGAGGATGCTGAGCCCTGGCAGTGGTGTTACTTTGAAGGAGAATGCTCTATCTGCCATCACCACCCGCTGCAAACAACAACAACAACAAAAAACCCTCTTCTACCCTTGCAAAAAATTAATAAGCACAAGAGCACAAGCAAGCCTTATGTCCTTCTTTGTAAATACTCCCCTATTTTCAAAAAGTCGGTCCTCATAATGCTTCTGATGATCCATCTCTTCTAAGGGGTTAAAAGAAAATGCATATTCCAAAAGCGGTAGAAAGTGGGCACCTCCAGGGGCTGGAGACATATGGGGGCGCGGGGGTCGAACCCGCACCGCATCCTGCAGTAAGACTTTTGCAACAACCGGGTTCGCTCTCCCCGGGCTAGGGATCTGCTCTGGTGAGGCCCAGCTAATAGAGGTAGCAGGTAAACAGGGTAAAGAAGGTTGTAAAATAAACATACTTTTTAAAATGAAAAATCAAAATGATCTAGAGATACTCGCAGTTGAAAATCTACAGCTGTCATTTAGTGCCAAAGGTGACTGCTGTCCCGGAGTAGCGGTCAAAACTAGCGGGTCTGGGTCGGTGAAATAGAAATGCACTGCTGTTTCTGATAAAAAGATCCATTTTGTAGAGGGCATGAGGGGGGTGACATCTTGTTGGTTTAGAGATGATTTACGCACTCGTGTTGTAAAATCTAAAACGATGCCCCTGGGAAGAGTAAGGAAGGAGAGCGGACTGGTTGGTGTGACACATCGCTACCTGCCTGAGGCCCCACACTCCGATGGAGTGCACCAGTATAAGGTCGGGAAATAAAACGCAAGATCGCAGGGCATCCAAGGCGCGGAGAAAGGCTCCGAGCCGCGGAAAGGGTTTCACCGGCGAAATACCCGGCGGGACGGTGACCCATGGTCTGCAGAGCTGGAGATCTCAGCCCCGGGAGCATTGGCAGCCTGGCGCCTTGGACTTTACTGGCCCATTTCCCTGACACCTCAAACTCCAAGTCTTCTGCCTGTTGCCCAAAAGCGGGCGAGAGTCACTGAACTATCCGTTCATCCAACAGTTTAAGAGGACACTCAGCCCCCTGCCCCTGCATGCAAAATTAACATTCACCACCGGCCTTCGCATTTGGCTTAGGGGCTCAGGGACCCCCGTTGATTCTGGGCTTCACCTTCTTCCCCTCTAAAAAGAAAAATTTCCTGGCTACCCTAAAGACGATCTATTTAATTGGCTCCCCTCTTGAATTAATTGAGAGCAGAATTCAAAATCAGAGTTTCAGCACCCGGAGGTCGCAGGGTGGTGCCACTTAAGACATTTCTGGCGCCATAACTATTGCGAATGCTGAGACACAGGGGAACTGAGATTATTTTGATACGAATTCAACCGGGGAGCGCCCCAGAAAATGTTCCCTCTCTCCTGGGCGTTCCTCGGGCGAGGAGGAGTTGGGGAAGCTGGGCCCGCTGGAGTGCGGCTGGTGGATTGCGAGGGTAGGCCTTCGCGCCGCGTTTGCACCTCTCCCTTTGTGACAAATCGATTTCCCGCGCCGCTGTTGTACATTTGCATCCCGCCAGGCCCGGGGCCCAGCTGCGCCCGGTACACACTTAGCGGCGGCTTGTGAGTGTGTGCGTGTGCGCGCGCGTGTCTAATTGACTTTCCGTCTACCTTTTTATGACTACATGTGTTTCCAACAAAAGGTCCTATTAGGACAATCTGGTTTCACTAATTTAGGGGTTGGGAACGTGGAAGGCAGGCGCTTTTTTTTTTTTTTTTTTTTTTTTTTTTTTTACAGTTTGCAGAAGTTGAGATTAAGAAATAAAAGCGAGATGAACTGTCCTTCTAGGGGTAGGTCTGAGTCTTTTTCTGACCGGTTCCTCTTTCCTCTCCCTGGTATCCCTGTTCTGCCATCACCCCCATTCACACACCGAACTCCCACCTTCACCACTGGATTCCCAGCTGTGTTAAAGAGCCCAGAAGTATGAGAAGTATACTGAGTCAGAAGAATCAGTTAAAAGGGAAAATAAATCCCTCTATTGAAAGAAAAATAGAATGAATCTCAACATCAGGGGTGGAGCTGGGATGCTGATGGGGAGTGGGGTAGTTCAGGAGGAAGCACTCACTTTGGGCCCAGCTCAGTTCCTCTACGATACACTGGAACCACATTGTATTTAAATTTTTGCAAAATTTAAGAAGCTAACATTGAAAGAGTAAGTTGAGGGCTGTTTGCTAATTTCCTCCAAACAGAAAATTTAGAAAGGACAGGGATAAGAACTGTTTCTGTACAGCTGGGAAAGTCAAAGTTATCTTTTCATTGTTCTCCATCTCTCCAATGGAAACTATCTTTTTGCACTCTGGAGGAGTCTCTCAGCTGGCTGTAAGAAACACCGGGCTCCTGATGCAATTTTTCAATACCTCTGACTCCCAGTGGGCCTTGAAGCCAGGACTTCTGCTCTCGCACTCTTCTGCCCAGAGACTCCCCTCTCCTCTGTTTCACAGACCCAGCCTCCGGTCCACTGCAGGCTGGAGGACCAGTTCAACCCCACAGGTCTTGATTTCCAAGCAGTTTACTACTTCCTCTGCCACTCTTGGTGGGAGCCTGGGAACTAAGGGACAGTAACTCCACCATCATCCTTAGACTCTCCCATTCTCATTCCCAAGGAGAGGAAGGAGGTGAGGAAAAGCAACAAACTATTTGTTAGCATAGCCCCAAACCCATGTCTCTGGAAATAAGGCCATATATATATATATTCTCAGCCACTTTCCCAGACCTAGGTGCTGGTTATCTTGTTCCCATCTCCTTGCTCTGCATTCTGTGACTTCCTTCCCAAATTATCGACCATCCTCTGAATATATCCTCTCCCTGGCTGGCCTCTGGAGTCTATTCTTTTCTGGGTCCTCTCCCCCAAGACCTCTTCACTCTTCATATGTAGGGGATAGGCTGTAGTATCTCCAGGTAGATTCCCATAGTTTTGTACCCTTCTCCCAGAACAAATGGTCCCAACTGTGCCCACAACCCTAAAAAGTCCCAGCAGATGCCACATGTGTGGTGTGGCCTTGGTGGCTCCAGGAGCCATTCACCAATCCCAGGCAGTCTCCCAGCCATCTCCTTTGACTTACAAATCATTCCTGGGTATTGTAGCCAGCTTTTCCACCTAGCTTCCCTAGGTACTTACTAGAGTACCATAACAAACCCAGAGCTCCCTTCTCTTGGCATCCACTCAAAGAAGCCAAAACACAGGTACCTTCTGCAGCCCTGCAGAATCTGATGTTCACTGGCGGCCTTGGCCCTGGGCTTGCAGAGGCTAGGGCCTTGGTCCTGCATTTCCCGTCCTCCTGCCTTCTCTCGGGGCAAAGCAACAGTGACTTTTCTCTCCTGCTCCACCCTGGTCTACGCAGCGGTTTCTTTGCAGTCCTGTTTACTGTTGGGGGTCCAGCCTTCAGACCTCTGACAGTGTAAATGTTGTAATTAATAATTAGCCATTGCAGAGAGTAAGAATATTAGAATAAGAGCTGTGAGATTCCAACTACTATTCTTCTAGCGTTTACACGTTTTTTTTACATTTTCCCTGGTAAAATGTTTTAAAATAATCATAGTATTTCACAGTGCATTTTGTTACAGCTAAAAGAGCCTAGCAAACACATTGGTCCTGCTGCTGGCACTGCAAGCAGGGGCAGAAAATCCAAAGCTGCAAACCCCCCATATCCCACCCCATTCCCCCTCAAAAAAAAAAAAATAATAATAATAATAACCTGCAGCAGCTCCTAGCCCTTACTCTGGATATTGACTCTTCATTCCTCAAAGTTGGCTGCCTTTCTTTAATGAAGGGCCGGGCAAATCTCCTTTGCCAGTCAGTCCCTGAGGCCCTCTGCATAAAGTAAGTGGGCATTGGGTAGATTGGTCCCAGGTCACTCCTGGCTAAAATCACCAAGGGGCTGCCAGGCCTAAGCTAAAAAAGCAGGGTAAGAGTGGTACCCTGGCCCCAGAGAAGGCCTCTCCCTTGGTACCTACTTCCACTGAGTCCAACTGTTTCTCAGTCCAGTTTGCTTTATATGTCTATTTTCCGAAAGTCAGAGATGGATAATGTTTGTGAGAATCTTAGAATAGTAGCAGGCACCCACAGGTTCCAAATTTCAAAAAACAGCTATTAGCAAATAATGGTGTGGAAATGAATCATTTCAGAACTTCCAGCCAAGTTCAGACTGGCAAGTTGGAGGAGAGAGGTAGTATCTGAGCATATCTCGGCCTATGTCACCTGGAATGAGCCAAATGACAGGTCTGTTACAGACTCAGGGAGGATGGAATACACTTGCAGTTAGGTTTTAGAGACAAAGCTAATGCCAGGCGAGCTTTTCATGGTGGTGGGGAGGGGGCCATATCAGTCGGTGAGGATGGGGACGGGCACTTAAACGTAGGCTTTTCTGGAGGGTTAGAGGCCAACAGATAGAGCTACTCAAACGTGACACCAGCTTCAGCAATGAAGCCCGAGATTTCCTGGTGTCCCCCTCTTGTGCGGAATCATGCCGGACGGGGATCTCAGATTTACTTCTAAAGCACATTCCCTTTGCTTCGCTCGACTTTACCCAAATCAACCGGGTTTCTAACTCAGTCTCAAACCCATCTGCAGGTGGAGGCGAAAGAAGGGGACCGAGAGCAGCCTGAGCGACTGAGGGCGGGCGTACCCGCTTCGCTCGCGGCTTGCCAGGTCTTGGGTGTCCGCTCAGGGTGGGCAGCCTGCGCGGCGGCAGTAGGGCTCCTGCGCACCGGGCACGCCAACCCACCCGAGAGAAGCCTTCCCGACCCCACTCAGCAGCTTAACCCGCTGCTTTCCTCAGACAGAGCTGGCTCTCCAGGCTGCGCCCCAGCGGGACCCTTCCCGAGTCCAGTCCGTTCGCCCCGCCTGCCGGATGTCGTGGCAGCGGCGCTCGCCCGGGGCTGAGGGCTTAAGGAAGTCCCCGGCGGTCAGAGTCCCTGCCCCAGACCGCAAGGCCTCAGAGCGTTCCGGCCACGGAGCCTTTCCCCGACTGCCTCGGCTACGCCCTCCGCGGAGCCTCTTTTCCTCGCCCCTTGCGCCCTATACGCTGACCGGCCATTTCTCTGGCGGCTGCCACCATCTCTCCCAGAAAACCCCGACCGCCTTCCCCTGGTCAGGGGCGCGCTCCCGCCTCCCTACCTGGGCCTCCGCCCTCGATCCCCGGCACACACTTCCCTGGGCTCGCGCCCCTCACTCACTGTCCTGCTGCGGGGTGTCGCTGCCACTGGTGAGTCCCGGCGACTCCAGCAGGCTCCGGCCCGCCTCGCCCACGCTTTCGTCCCCCTGGGCTGCGACCATGTCCCCGGCTTCCTCCAGGTCTAGCAGGTGACTGACGGAGAAGTTCTTTTTCGCCTGCAGGGTGTCGAGGTTGCCCGGGCTGTCCAAGCGGCCGCCCAGCGCCGGTTGCCGCTCCAGAACGTGCCCGTAGCTGGAGGTCATGGTCTCCCCCTCCAATCCCACCCACCCCCCTCTTCCCGCTCGAATCAACACCAAACGCTGTGGGCGAGAGGGGGGAGAGGAGCCGAGTGGGGAAGAAAGAGGGGGGAGTGGAGAGAGAGAGAGAGAGAGAGAGAGAGAGAGAGAGAGAGAGAAGGATAGGAAGGCCAAAAGAAAAAAAAAAAAAAAGGAAAAGAGGGCGGGGGACCCCTTTCAGCAGAGCTGAGTGTTCTGCACCCGCAGCCTCCTGCAGCCTTAGTTGCTTTCCTGAAGCCAAGTCCGGCGAGATCCAAAGAGATAATCCACACCAAAAAATAAAATTTTAAAAGCTACCCTATGTTTAAATCAGGAGTAAAAAAAAAATCCCTTCCAACTCTCAAAAAGCATCCACACGCACACACTAAAAATAATAATAAGGGGGAGTGAGGAAAGGGGAGGCCAGCAGGGCGGGGGAGTTAGGCAAACAGAAGAAGAGAGAAGAAGGGGTGGGAGAGAAGTATCAAAGTGGGTTAAAAAAAAAAAAAAAGGTTAAAGGAGTTATTCCCCGGCAAGAGTTCAAGCACCAACAGAAGAAGGCTTGTTCCAGCTTTAAAACATCTTCAAGCAAACGTGTTCCCCCCTCTCTGCACTCCTGTGGATTCTCAGGAGTGACTAAAGTTTCAGGAGGAGAGGGTGATGTCTTGCAGATGTATTAGCGAGCAGGATTCTCACTTTTGGTAAGGAGTAAAAAAAATAATAAAAAATAAAAAAAATTAAAAAATAGGGCTTCAAGAGTAGGAAGGAGGGTGGCGTGGGTCCCCCCTTTCTCCTCTCTCTCTCTCTCTCTCTCTCTCTCTCTCTCTCTCTCTCCCCCTCTTCTTGCTGAGCGCCTTTTTCCTTCTCAGTTGGATCAAGAAGCTCTCTGGCACTTCAAAAGGCACAAACTGGCATGCAGAGGAGGCTTTGTAGGGAATACAAGAAAATTGGAGACCCCTGGGAGGGCAGATCTCGACTTAATAGGAGCCTGTAATTACGTGGCAAAGCCTTTGTGCGCGCCTGACGTTTTACAGACCCCCTTTCTCCATCACAATCTCCTTCTTCCTCCTTTCCCTCTGACCAAAAAAACAGTCTGATTAAGAAAACCCCCTTTGCCAACATCAGAGCCAGAGAGAAAGGAGAGGGAAGGAGCAAGAGAGAGAGAGAGAGAGAGGGAGGGAGGAGGGAGAGAAGAGGGAGGGAAGGGAATGAGAGAGCCCCTTTGGATTTATAAAGTAAGGTCTAATTATCATTCCCCTGCAATAGTATCACGGGGAGAGAAGACAAACTGAAACCCACAGTCACTTCAAACGGGCTGATTATTTTGCTTCGGTATTAACTCCTCCAGATTTGTTTAAGATCCTGTTGGAAAATCTCATTTGCATGTTTTGATAACTACAGGGAAACTTGTTGGAAAAAAAATCCCCGACTATCACAAATTTTCTTTTCCTTCTGTTCTTCCCCCTTTTAACGTTTTCTGTTGTTCTAATAGTCGGCGGGAGGGGGGAGTTCAGAGAGAGTCAGAACGAGCGAGAGAGCAAGCATATTAGTCTGCTCAGTAGAGACAGCCTATTAAAAATGTAATAAAATAACAAGAGCGATAATAATGGGAGGCTCTCCCATGCTTTTCCTGCGCACCGAATACAGATCCGGGACTAGAAGGCACCAAATCGATTCGTGGTTAACCCTGCGGTTAGGAATCTCGGGGCCAAAGGCAATAGAAAATTTAAGGATTCATTTAGTTGAAGGAAAGGACTCTAGAAGTATGTCAACCGTCCCCTCAATCCTGCCATTTTTGAAAACTTTTTGGTATGCCGAGATCGCTCCCTCTTGGGACGACGCTAAGCCCAGAGGGTCCCACTGCCCAAATTCGGAGCTGTACCGTTAGGCTACAGCGCTGCTCTGCGTCCGGCCAGGGTGCGGTCGGGGTTAGAGAGCGGGACGAAGGCACCCCCACCACGAAGGCACCTCCGCGGCCACGCACAAAGCTCTGTCGTCGTCTGCTGAGCCCTG
This sequence comes from Spermophilus citellus, assembly GCF_964194105.1. Lineage (NCBI taxonomy): Eukaryota > Metazoa > Chordata > Mammalia > Rodentia > Sciuridae > Spermophilus > Spermophilus citellus. The sequence continues at coordinate 161,042,156 of NC_138187.1, forward strand.
AGAGAGGACAGAGAGGTGCTGAGCAGGTTTTTTTTTTTTTTCATGACCTGAATTTGGTAACAGCTTTAATAGTCTCATTAGAAATGAGTTACTATATGACTAGTAAGTGAAATATTGCATGCTTATTTATAGCGTTTCATGTTCTTTAACTACACACACACACACACACACACACACACACACACACTCCTTACTCCCTTGATTGCTAGATTTTTTCCCCTCTCCTATAGCCGAGAGGGTCGATTTAAGAGAAAGAAGAGTCCGAGTGTGTGTAAATGGTTTCTGGGCTCCAAACGGCATAGTTAGCCCAGAACTTCCAGCCCTGATCTGGGAAAAGAACATTTGATGCCATCAAAGGGCTGCAGATTGAAACCAGATGTGCTCGCCTCGGTTCTTTCCATGCATTTAATTAAGGAGCCAGGATGGAGGAGACTTTTTCATCATTAGTCCACCCTCTCCCCCTCCTCCTTCCACTCCCTCCCTCTCCCTGGGGGCCGCCTGTACCCCCGACCGGGAGCCCAGAGCCCCGCCAGCGCCGCGCAGTGCGCCGCGCAGGTCGCTCAGTCTCGGCAGAACCCGCTCTAGGCGATAAACATCTGTTGGCGTCCGGGCACCGCCAGTAGGACGCGCGTGGGGATGGGCCGGCGCAGAGCCGGGGCGCGCGTGCGTGTCCGGGTTGCCTTCTGCCGAGACTGCCAGCTCCGCCGCCTCCGAGAGAAGCCCTTTGCCGCGCGAGCTTCTGCCATCCACTGGGGTGGCAGCGAGTGAACCTAGCGAAGGCATTTCCACCCCCGCGCCCTGCCCTGTGTCCTCCGGGGAAAGGCAGAGGGGCCCTTCTCCCTCCCCTACCACGCCGTGGCGGTTTGTCCCCACGTCCCACGGCTTATCCGCCTTTCCGAGACCGGTGAAGCAGATTCTCGCTTCTCCCTCCTCTCATATTCTCCACACCCTTTACACAGTTGCATTTCTCTGCGACCCGGTACTGGCCCAACTGCCCTTTCAGACAAAGGTCTGGGTAAGGGGTCGGGACTTCTGGCATCCCGAAACAGGCTGTTTCTACCTAAGACCCAGCGACTTCCGTCAGTTGGGGGCACCTCGCCCTTTGAAGGGAGTTAACTTTGTCCCAGTGTGCAGGCGCATGGCTAGAGACCAAGGAAAAACGGGTCCTAGATGAGCACTTACAAGCATGGTCAGACGTCTCCACTTATTTTGGCCACTTTCTTCCAAAGGGATCAGGCGCGTTTTGAAAATCGCCTACTGTTAATACCAACCAATCGTACCAATACCAGCTAGGATGCTAACGGTTTCAACAAAAACATCTGGACATACTTGCTAAACATTTGTCGACTAAATATGTTTATATATGATTTTCTATGCGCAACATTTACCCAAAATGTCTCTCGGGCTGAAAGTTCAAGTGCAAACCAACTGCGCAAGGCTTCTCCAGCCCTGGCAATGTAGCTCCAGCCTCAGCTCAAGAAGCCAGAGGCCAGGAACCCTCGCTCTAGCAAAGGGTGTGGCTTTTGAAGACTATGGGGGCACAGAATGTACTCCCAGCGCTCTGAGTTGGAATTCAAGGGCAGAGTCTTAGCGTGCTCAGGGAAAGGGGACAGGTTTGCAGCCACTCAGGAAGGAAAGGCAGGCGACAGGGTCCCCTCCCAACACTGGGTGTTTTCTGGGCATGCCAGGAAGGTTGCAGGAACTCAAAAGATTCAAGGGACCCTTCACCACTCAAGAGGCTTCTCCTTGCGGACTACCCCCATACTTCTCAGCTATAGGGTCTAAGCTGCAGTGTCCTCCTGTCCCCAATCACCCAGCACTGGGAGTCCGGCAGCCCGGTGGGCTGCATTGGACACATCCGCTAGGAAGCAAATTCTCAAGGCAAGCAGCACCCTCAAAATTGTCCCCCCCACCTGTGTTTTGGGGGTGAGGTCTTTGAGTGTGTGCTTTCTTTTCTTTTTCCTATGAACAATTAAAAATGTATTGGATCTGCACTAATTATGTTTATACACAACATTTGAAACTTGTTGAGATTCTGGATTGTAATTTAAAACTATCAGGACAATTCTACAGGGAAATTCAAAACAGTACATTTACCCAGTAAGGAACCAAAGGTGCATCAAATGCATTTACAGAATGGTGCTGGGCTGTCACTCTTCCCAGCACTCCCAGCTGCAGGCTGGGGAGATTCCTTCCAAAGCCCAAAGGTCACTGCGCCTATCCTTTCTACTTCCAGGCTTTAGTCAGTGCTCCTTAGAGGGGTGGACCAAAGTTCTCCAGGCTCAGGTTGCAGTTACCCAAGAGAGCCAAGTGCCTCCAGAATTCGAGAAGGAACATATGGCAGAAAGATGTCCGGAGAGGAGAAACTGTCTGACAGCACAGGCTCATCTCCCAAGCAGGCAGCAGGCCTGGTCTGGGAACTTAGAAGGCCCTAGAGAAAAGTGGCCTGCTGCTGGCCCTGTAGTTCCTTAATCACTCCTTTGCTTTCCCTATGTAACTTCCTCTTAGGAATAGTTGGAAGGAAAACATTTCTAGCTTAAAATCTTTGAACATGTGTAGGCCTTCCTTCAGATTTAGCTTTGACTTCCACCCATCAATCAATATTTATTAAAGTTTGAAGCCCTGGATGATGTAACTAACCAGAACCCTCTTCCTCAGGACCCTTCCAGCTTCTGAGAGTGGCTTTCCAACCATTCCTTCTGGTCCCGTCCCCCCTTTAGAATGATTCCCATTTGGGAATTCCTCTCCAGGTAAGTGGGAGTGAAGCTGGGACTAGGAAGAAGTTGCCATGAAACCAGACAAAGGTAGGAAGGAGGTTCGATTCACAGCCTTGTGCCTTGGGTGGTCCTACCCAGAGGTTTGGTACTGATTACTGTCCAGGGCTTCCCTGGCACTAGAAGCTGGCAGAAGGCTGCCTCATCTGGCTAACAGAATGCCCCCACCCTCTGCTTCTCTTCTAACTAGAAGCCAGGAGCTGCACTCCCTGACATGTTAATAAGCTGACAGGTAATCACATATGACAGGCCACAGGTTACATGACACACAAAAAAGACGGTTTCTCCCCAATACAAACATGCTGTGGGGTGGAAACCCTCTCTTGCTCATGGTTAAGAATCTAGTAAATATTCATTAACAATGAAACAGGAAAGAGTGAAACGCAAGATGGATTCTGCAGGTGCCCATTTTTTAAATGTTTTTGAAGAGGAGACTTTAGGCCCGACTGCTCCTTTGCCCTTCCAATTCTGGCTCTTGTAATCATAAGTGACATTTTAGAAACATTCTTCCTATATGCATGGCCAAATGTTTTCCACCCATGCCCAACTCCATCCAATAGCCATATCACATTATTTTGAATTTTTTTTTCAATACTGAAAGCAAACAGGAATAATCACATTTCCAAGGAGTGAGTGGTAGTTCTATCACAGTATGGTAAGCCCAGTTAATTCAATTGGAACCTAATGCAGTTTCACTGCTCCTATCTGCTCCTCTAACCACTGGACACTGGCTTTGCAAACACCATTGTGACAGCTTTAGCTAAAGGCCCCAGTGGCTGTATATTGGCAATGTAGTAAGTATTCCTTAGGCATTATTCCACTAAATACCTCTGCTGTAATGGACAGTGTCAAGCACTCTCTTTTCAAAATTCTCCTTCTGTACCTTATGCCCTTATTTCTTGAACCACTGCCCTTTGGCCTGCCTAGAGTAGATTTTCCCCTTTTAACTACTGATCTTCTCCAGAGTTCTGTCATCCTTACTGTCCATCACAATAAATAAGTTGTCTTTTTAGAAGATCTCATACATTTTCATGGGTTAACTAATGCTTGTTGTCAACATGTCTAAATTTTAAGTCCAAGGGTTGATTACCTATTTACTCTGTTGCCTTGGACAAAATGGAAAAGTTACCACTCTCAATTTATGCATTCAAATAAGACTAATCATGAAACCAACAACATATATTTATGCAAATCAAATGAAAGTGCATGCAGTCCATTTAACCCAGTGTTTAGCATATAGCAATCCTTTAAAATTAAGACAGCTACCTTCTTGCTGGATATTCACATTTATTAAACCAACTTAAACTTAACCCCCCAAACTGACAAACCATCTTCTCCCCACTCTCCTCCTCATTCTTAGTAGAAAACCAGGGAATTATCCCAAATTCCTCCCTCTTAACACCACCTCCAGCTTATCCAGCTAATCACTGGGGTCTATCTATTTTTGTCTAGCTATCACACTGCCCCTGCAACAAAATGATCAACAAGTGCTTATGAAATTGGAACTGAAGATTAAGTAATACTGGAGCAGGTGAATCAACCATACTACACGGGAGTATAGAAGTATGACATTAGGTATGCTTATGTTATATAAGCACACATCAATTAGTGGTAAAAGGATGTTGCCAAATGCCTTCAGAAGAAGTCTGAGTGTAGGTACCATACCTTCTCTGCCCAGAGGAAACCAAGCCTTACTCACCAGGTTAATTCAAATGTGCCACAAATGGCTGTTGGGAGGATTAAGAAGGAAAATAAAGGGAAGTGCTTCATCCTAGTCAGTACTCAACAGCTGTTAGTTCCCTTCCTCTGTTCTTTCCCTCATACTCAGGTGGTCCAGGTTATAGGTTCTTTTGGACTAGAAGAATATGTGGCTCAATTCTTAATAGTTCTGGAAAGGATTTTAGGAAAATCCTTTAAGGATGGGCATATGCAGGTAACTGAGAGGCTTAAAACTGGGAATGGTTCTAGGCAAGCAGCAGCACATAAAGCCACAGGGAAACAATTTCTGATCCCTCAATCCCTTGCAGGAAGAGAGTTTATTCCTGGTGGGATATTTGTGTCTTACTCTGAGAATTAAAGAATCTGCATGCTCTCTAGATTCCTGGCCCTATAGAAGACATCTGAGTAGAGATCCCTTGCAGGAAGAGAGTTTATTCCTGGTGGGATTTTTGTGTCTTACTCTGAGAATTAAAGAATCTGCATGCTCTCTAGATTCCTGGCCCTATAGAAGACATCTGAGTAGAGATCCCAGGCTGACATGTTAGAGATGAAGAAGGATATTTAGTAAGGACAGTAAAATCAATGTTATAGGGAGATATATTTTAACTTTGTATGTATCTATTAATGAGGCTTCCAAAAATAAACCTCAAGATTCCCAAGTTTTGGACCCTGGATCTCTGTTTATAGGCTCGGCAGAAGTAAGGTAGGATCTTACAAGACAATTATAAAATGCTTTAGGCCTGAGTAGGTTTGGCTGGTTGAACCCTGTGCGGTCTTGGGCTGACTTTACTGCTTATTTATGGCGTATCCAGTGGGTGAGCCACTCTGGATAACCTTCCTTGGCTTATTGCTCCCATAAATCTGGAGCCCAGCACAGACTACTTCTCTACCTGCTTCCCCCCCCCCAAATCCTGCCACAAATCTCTAATTTTCTAAGCAGACTCCTCCCTTTCTCTCCCTGTTCTCCACTTGTCCTAAAATGCTAGCTCATGAGTAAGTAGCCAGGCTGGTTGTAGTTGCTTTTCTAATTACACCTGTTAGGTTAAGTACATATTTTTACCCTCCTTTTTTCCTGTTTTTCTTCTGTTAAATATACTTCCATCTGTCGTTTTATCAAGTGTTGCCACACAATAAATAATGGTAACAAAATTTTGGAGACTTTTTTTCTTGTCTGCCTCAAAGGGAGGCACTGAGATAGTGCGTATGTCACTAAGTGTAAAAGGCTAGGTTGCCTTCAAGACCCTTTGTACACTCATTACCTCCATTATCTTTTCCTACTATTTTCATCTTGCTATTTATCACCTCAAACAAGGATTTAAATAGTAGAGTTGAGAAACTTGATTTTTTTAAAAAATGAAATAATATATTATTTTAAATATTCTGTAGATCACAAACCTACTACTTCTATGCTCTAAGTCACTATATACCTCTCTTGTGTGGCATGTGCCTTTGTATTGTAGGAATCCACTGCCCACTCTGCAGGACAGCACAGGAACTGCCTCCCCCAGCACACACAAACTCACTGTAAATGAACTCACTGCAAATGAACTCACTGCCCACTTTATAAAAGTACAACATGATTATGTACACTACATATACTTACTAATTGTTACTACCATACTGGTTTTCATGTCTAACATGTTGCGCGTTTTTCATTGTTTCTTTGAGTATATGCCTACTTATAAACAATAAAAAAGCTTACTGTAAGATGGTATGCTGTGCTCAACACACTGCCTCACACAGCTCATCTTGATGGCATCACGAGCCCACATCAAGTGATCTACCCCTGCCATCTAGATTTGTGTAAGTACGTGCCTGGATGTTTGCACGATGATGAATCACCTAATGTTGCACATCTCAAAAGACATCCCTGTGCTTACGCCACACAGGACTATATAGTAATAATTTTATTAAAAACAAGTAGTCTGACTATACCAATACAAAGGCCTTAAATGCTGTGCCACTATAGGCTGCTAGGAGAGTCAAAGAGAAGTGGAGAGCAAATAAATGAAAAGAACACTTCATGCAAGCAGTAGCAAAAAGACATTAGCATCCCATAACATAGGCTTAAAAATAAGAAGCATGTTAGAGATGAAGAAGGATAATTAGTAAGGACAATAAAATCAATGTTATAGGGAGATATATTTTAACTTTGTATCTATCAATGAGGCTTCCAAAGATAAACCTCAGAAATTGGATAAACCAAGAGGAAAAATATACAATCATCAAGGATATTTAATATGCCTATCTCCATATCAGGCAAGAAAAGAAAAACAGAAATTTGTTAAAAAGATGGATATCTCGGGGCTGGGGTTGTGGCTCAGTGGTAGAGCACTTGCCTAGCATGTATGAGGCACTGGGTTCGATTCTCAGCACCACATACAAATAAATAAAATAAAGGTCCATTGACAACTAAAAAAAAATATTAAAAAAAAAAAAGATGGATACCTGGAAAACATTTGACCCACCTGACAAACGCAGAACACTGAAGTCAATAGTGGCAGATTGTACGTTCTTCCAAACTCATAGGTGAACTTACCCACAATGTTAATGACCATAGGCAGAGTCATAAACAAGTTTCTAAAGTATTGACACTAGTCAATTAAGTCATTAAGCTAAAATTCAAATGGAATTAAGCTAAGCATCAATTAAAAAAACGAATGCTTGGAAATTAAGCTGTTCAGTTCCATTAACCATTGGTCAACGAAGAAATTAAGATGTAAATTAGAAACATTGTGAACTACATGACAGTGAAAATCCCATATATTCAACTTACAGAATGCAGTTAAGTGAGTACTTAATGAGGATTTTATAGTCTTGAGATATAGTAGGAGAAAAGGACTAAAAAACTGTGATCCAAATATCCATTTCAAAAAATCTCAAAATTCTGCAGATTGAACACTAAGAAAATGGAAGAAAGAAAACAATAAAGGGGGAAGAGTTGAAAATTAATATTGTAGGGGAAAAAGGTATAATGGAGAACATTTGTGAAGCTAAAAGTAGGTACTTCAAATAGACCAAGAGAAGCAATAAATTCTTAGAGAGTCTGAGAAAGAATAAGAGAAGAATAAATTACTGATATTGGGCAACAAGGGAACATTGATATCAACCTGTAGATTATCCATAACTCTTTCCTCCTTGCTTGCTCCCTCCCTCCCTCCCTCCTTCCCCTTCTGGCAGGCGGGGAGAACCCAGGGCCTTGCTCCTCAAAGGCAAGTGCTCTCTCATTGCCCCAGTCCTCAAATAAATCCTTAGAGAGGATCGTCAATGATTTTATTCTAATAAATTTGAAAATTCAGAAGAAATGTGCACATAAAAATTATCAAAATTGACACAAATAATTAAAACATATAAGTAATTTTTATATCTTTTCAAGAAATTGAATGTGTAATTTTCCCCACAAAAGACCCTCAAGCTCAGATGGCAGTAAGGGTCAATAATTCCAATGATTTAAAAAATAATAGTAACATTATAAAAACTCTGAGGAAGAATAAAGAAAGAGGAAATGCTTCTCAACTTATTTTATGAGACCAATATAATCTTTACAACAGTATCAAAAGGAGACATTACAAAAAAATGAAATCACACAAAAATTGCAGGCTAATTTTTACAAATAGAAACATGAAACTTCTAGACAAAATACTAGCAAATCTAATAAAATTATACAAAGCCTAATACTTAACACTCTAGTTGAGTTTATTTTAGGAATGCAAGGTTGATTAAATATTCAAAAATCAGCCAATGTGATTCACCACTTTGGAATGAATGGGAAAAATTACATGTTAATCTCAAATGATGAAATAAAAGCATGATAAAATTCTCCATTTATAAATGTATTGGAATTGGTGAGTGCATCATCCTTCATATCTTCTAACATCTCTTTGTTGTATTTTGAATGACTTCCTCAAATCTATTTTCCAATTTATTTTCTATTTCTTTAGCAAGATCTGGTCTGCTGTTCCACCCATTTATGTAATCATTTTATTTTATTGACTATCAACATTAATTGACTTGTTCATACTCTCCTGTTTTTCCCTAATGTCTTCTATTATTTCTTTTATTTTTTAATATTTTGAATATATTTACTCTCTTTAAGATTGATTTATTATCATTCTTGAACATAAAAAAATTTCCATTTGTGTATTCAATGACTTTTCTTCAAGGTAGCTTATTCATTTGTGATGTTTGTAATTTTTTATAAGGAATTATAAAAACAATTGCTAAAATGGCTTTTTTAAAAATCAAATTTGACCAAAATCTAGGCAAAATAACATGGAAAATAAAAGCATGGAGTGAAATAATTCTAAGGCCTTTGTGAGGAAGATAAAGAAAATGGTTAATTTTAGACTTTCTTAAATTTAGTTAAATTAAGTTGTATGTTACAAATTTGAGGTTAACCACCAAAAGAATATAAATAGAACATATAATTTCAAATCCACCAGGGGAAAATAAAAAGTTAAGAAAATACAATAAAATCAATAGAAAGAAGAAAATAAGAAAATGTGAGGGTACGTAGTTAATATAAAACATTAAGCTAAGCATATCAGCACCCACAGTAGTACACACAGATCAAGCTCATTATCCATAGTTAGTCAGAAAAGATTTAAAGGAAAAAATCCAGCATTGTAATACCAATGCATGACATATTTAAACCAAAATCATAACTAAAGACAGAAAAACAGGGCAGCAGAACTATTAATAAGTACACAATTTAAATAACTGTTTTAGTCATAAGATAGAATACTGTACAGCAGCTAAAAGTAAATGATTGCTCTACGTCAATATTTGTACATCTCTACACTGATTGATCTGTAGGACTATTAGCATAGTTTTTAAAAATAGCATTGAATAAAATGTGCACAAGTATATATCAGTATGGTAACATTTGTATGGTGATTTAAAAACACAAGGCAATACTGAATATTGTTCCTGGGTTTGTGGACTTGTAAAAGTTTAAAAATACAGAATTGCCAGGTTAACACCAAATTCATGATAGTGCTTGCCTTTATAGAAGGAAAGGGGGAAAATAACAGGACAGGACAGAAAACAGAACAGAAAACAAAAATATTTCAACTTCATAATGTTTTATGTTTGCCAAAAAAGATAAGAGTGAAAAATATAATGATAAATACTTCACAAAGTAGTAATAATAAACAGTACCAAATACACCTATATTGTGCAAACAAACACGCACACTATCCCACCTTCGAATGTAACCAAAGCTGTTCCCAGACAAATCTAATGCCTTCTATATGGTTTTAAATGCCTTACCAATGAACTAGGAAAAATGACAGTCGACTCCCTAGGAGTAGCTGGAAACCAAAGCTGTCTTAGTCAGCTGTTTTCACTGCTGTGACTGAAAGACCTGCCCAGAACAACTGTCGAGAAGGAAGAGTTTATTTAGGGGCTCATGATTTCAGAGATCTGAGTCCATAGACAGCTGGCTCCATTCCTCGGGGCTCCAGGTGGGACTGAACATCATGGAGAAGAGTATGGTCCAGGGCAGCAGCTCCCGTAAGGATCAGGAAGCAGAGACCCCTCTAACCAGATACAAAATACACACTCCAAAGGCACGCCCCCCACCCCACTCCCCAATCACACCTACAGGCCTCCAGTTACCACCCAGTTAATCCCGTTGGGATTAGTTCACAGTTTGGGTCAAGCTGTCATAACCCAATAGTTTTTCCTCTGAAACTTCTTGCATTGTCTCGCACAAGAGCTTTGGGGACACCTCACATCCAAACCATCACAAAAGCTAAGGAACACAAAGGAGCAGATGTATAAAAACAGAATTTACAGAATTTAATACTACTACTAATAATAATTTAATAATTTGCAAAGGAGAGAATAAATAACTCTAAGAGTTAGCAATGGTTAAAATTCATTGACTTCTCTTACCTCAGCCAAATGCCATACTGTACTGCAGTTGTATGACCCTTTGGAGGGATTTAAATTTTGCATGATTTGTAATCCCCAAATCTTTAGTTTGTTTCATTTTTTTTTAAAGCCACTGACCTAATCTCTGCTCTCCACCTCTCAGCTGGAGACACTCTTGGTCTTGATGGGACCAAGCCTTGGAAAACTGGGATTTGGGATAGCATCGTGCACGGCATCACACTCACACAGTCATGCAAGGACAACCTCTGACACACAGATGAGCACAGAACAGCCATCACTGCAGGTGCAAGATGCTTTCTTTCTTTTACAGAATAATATATTGTAGTTGGGCACAATACCTTTATTTATTTTTAGGTGGTGCTGAGGATTGAACCCAGGGCCTCACAGGTGCTAGGTGAGTGCTCTACCACTGAGCCACAGCCCCAGCCCGCGAGATGCTTTCTTAATGAACTATTGCCTCCTTGCTGGGAACCCAGAGACCTGCTGTGTTTGCCACTTTTTAGTTATTAGGCAATGTCTGAGGGCACCCAAGGATTCTATTCCATACTTAACCTTCTCTGGAGCAGAAAGCAAGTACTTTAACAGCTGTGTGTGTGTGTGTGTGTGTGTGTGTGTGTGTGTGTGTGTGTGTTTTCTTTGGGGGCAGACAGAGGCCAAAGAAACCACAAAAAAGTCTAAGTCACAGCTCTTCCTTCACTTATGTAAGGATTACAGAAGCAGGTGCGCCGTGTTTGTTTCTTCTGGGTGTGAAATAAGGGCCTCCAAATTTTCATATTAACAATTCATTTATATTTCATTCAAAAAACTGCATTGACCTAATCTCACCACCCTTGATTGGAAATGTCCTTCCTTGGCCTTGATGTCAGCCCAGTGAAACTGGAGAAATTAGAACACTTATATAGATTGGGGGCAGTGCGCATATTAGGGAAAATAGTATAGAGGCTCTTGAAAAAGTTAAAAGTATAACTATCATGTAACTCCCTCCCAGGTATATATTCCAAGTATGTGAGATCAGTATGTCAAAGAGTTATCTGCATTCTTTTGCTATTTATAGCATTATTCACAATAGCTATGACATGGAATTAAACTAAGTGTCTATCATTGATGGGTGGATAAAAACATACGTATATACCTAGTGGAAGGTTACTACTGGAGACTAGGGCAGTGGAAAGATCTGGAATTTGTTGGTTGAAGGACACAAGATTTCAGTGAATTAAGTTCATGGTAGCTATCACCATGGTGACTATAAGAAAAATATAATGTAGATTTGAAAATTGCTGAGAATAGATTTTAAGTTCACACCACTAAAAAAAAAGTATGTGAAGTAATTCACATAATTTAACTTAGTTTGATTTAGTCATTCCACTGTGTGTGTGTATGTGTATGTGTGTGTATATATACACATATACTCACATATATATAACATGTTGCACACCATAAATATATATTCTTTCTTGTCAGTTAAAAATAAATAAAATGAAACTGAAAAAATTCACAAGCAATCTCTATCGTCCTGTGGACAGAATGAAAGCTGTTGTCTTGGCTATGCTATAAAATTACTCTCAAAGGCACCCATGATGGACGCTCTGCCTTGCTATTTGATTCATATTAGCATGTGGACCTACTAAGTGAAGGGTCACAGCTGCATGGTATAGTTGAAGTCTATGGCAAACTGAAATCCTCGTTGGAAACATTCTGAATTCCTAGGAGTCAAAAAGGTCCAACAGAAGGACTTAGGTGTCTTAGGGGTCATAGTATGCCTCTGAGCTCCTTATTTGTCATGATTTTCCTTGTTCCCTTGGGTTTCTGCAGTTTTATACTCAGTTCATTAGATGGGGGTCTAATCTACAGTAGGTTTTGCAGCAAAAAAGTATAAGATGCTGAAGATTTCCATGTTCTATGTCTATTAATTTCCTGAAGATGACAATTTCTGTTAAAAGAGACTTAGATAAACATTCTCTCAAATAATTTGAATGATAGGTTTGTTTTATCTTTGGTTTTAAAGAAGAGCATAAGGATCCAATAAAAGTGAAAATATATATCAATTTCCTATAAAAGAAATGTTGTAATCCCCACAGCCACCACCAAATCAATTTAATTTTAAGACCTCTGGCTCACAAGATGAAAACCATAGGCTTCAGTTGTTCTGAACTTCTCCATCCTGGGTCACACCACAGTTCTCAGCTCTTCCATAGGGTGAGGGTGGGGGATGGGCATCTTGACTTGGCTCTTTGTGCCACATTCCTGACCTTTGAAAAGTCCGATGTGCACAAGGCCTTTTCAGTACCAACAGGTTCCTCCTGCTCTTGTCATGTGCGTAGCATAGAATCCTTTCTTGCTGAGGCTGCCTGCTGAGGACTGCTCAGCCATTTCCTCTTGCAGGTTCCAGAACATTCTTGTAGCCCCTGAGAAGCTGGATGTAGGTCTCTTCCGTTCTAAGAGTTCACAGATCTCTGACTTCTCTTTCCATTCCCCTAGCTCAAGGGGACAGCAATATAATGGAAATCATTTCCATTGTGCCAAATTGTCAAATGTTCTTTCTACCTCCTCAGCAAACTCCATAACCAATGAATTCTCCTAAATTTGGGCTTTTAGGAAACACTAGGCAGAACTTTGGTCTATTTTTGCTAATTTCCCTATCCTGTATTTCTATACCTCTTGTATTTCTGAGGTAATGAGAGAAGGACTAGAAATCTTGAATGTGGAGAAGGTAAAAAATACAGAAAAAGAAAAGATTGAGGTTCAAGTGGTCTCAAACCAGTTACACTTTCATGCATTGACTGACAGTCAACACCAGAGTTCATAACATCCACGAAGACACATCCAATCGAAACTTCTTCCTTATCTGAGTTCATTAAAATGATCCACAGCTATTGTTGTTTTCTGATAACAGTATGAGAAAAACCACACTTCATTTCAGACTCTGGCACCTCAGGGATTTCCCAGTGCCTCACTGCAACCCTGCTTTCTAGAATTTGTATGGAGTTTGTATATTGGTGATGTCCTTGTTGGAGCATTAGCAAAGACAACCCAATAGAAAGCACTCTATTCTATTCAAACATCAGGATTTGTGGTAAAAAAGAAAAAACATATATTGAAAAATTGTAGTTGCTCTCCAGAGAACTGTATGCCTTGGTCTGTGTTGTAGTTGCCTCATGAAAGATGTATTTATCAAAAATATTTTTTTTAAGGAAGGACTCCAGCTTTCTTGGGATCACTTTCTTCCACACTTTTCCTCTCTCACAAAAGCCAGCCATTCCTGAGCTGCCCCATCATTTACCAGGAAAAAAATTCATCCTGTGGAATTTAGCTTACCAGAATAAGAATTCTTTTAGACTTTTAAGCAGCTACTGATTTCAGAATTTCTGTTCTCACATCACGATGAATATAAGCAATGCTGCTAAAAGTCAATACTTATCTGACACAGTGGTACCAACACTCAACACAGATTATAGATGACACTGGGATATTATTTACCCATCTCTCCGCAACCATGTCATTTAGGCATAGTTGGACAAATAAATGGTCACTATTATCTTAGAGAACAAACTATTAGCAACTACATGAGCATGGTTTATAATTTTTGATATCACAAACTAGATTTCTGGTTTCTAGCTCAGCATGTAGGGAACTTGAACAATGTCAATCTTATCCTGAAAACAAGGAAAAAAAGATGAACAAAGTGAAAATCAGCAATTCTTCTTGTATCCATCAGAAAATTGGGGTCATGTGGAAAACCACTGCCCAAAATTGGAGAGGCAGGGATGATAGAGAATCACAAGTTAGCAGAGGCAAAGTGCAGGAATCAAAGCTTCTACAAGAACCGGTACCAACACAGGAAGTTTTACACTATGACTGACAGATTGCTGAGGATCTCTGTGGACAAGTTTGGGAGTTAAAAACCCCAGAGGGGCCCAGTCTTGGGGGAGCACCTATGCTTTAGTAAGTTTACCTCCAAGAGCCCTAGCAGGGTAGGGGAAAAATCTGGTAAAACTCTTCTGTTTCCAGCAGGAAAGGATAAAAGTTGCCATTTAAATTCACCCAGAGCATCAACAGGGCCTGTTCTCAGAGAAATCATTTACCTGAGTCTAAACAGCTGGGGTTTTTACCAAAACCTAACTGACCTGGGAGAAGGGAAATATCCGACTCCAGTCCCCTCTAGCATTTCTCACTCACCTAAGGCGGAAAAGCTTGAAAAGTACTTGGGAAACTTACAGCTCAAGAACATGCTCATTAAACCCCCCAGACATAACAACAGGACCATAGGAAAGTTCCTTTCTCCCCACACCTTACCATGGCATCAGTACAGTCTGCAGAGGACAACTAGGGAATACAACCCACAGAATCACAGGTCTCAGACTCCATCTAAGAAGATACCTCTAGGGAAACAAAAAGACAACAGAGAGAACAGATACGAGGATACCAAAGGAAATTTTGACCCCTAATACCTACAGATACATCAAACATGAAGCACAGCCTAACTCCAAGTCTGAGGAACATAAAAATTTCACAAGATACCTATTTACCTATGTTTCATTATTCATTATATTATGTTTTGATCTCAACAAAAAGTTGTAAAGTATACTAAAGGTCAGAAAACACAGTTTGAAGAGACAGAGCAAGCATCAAAACCAGACTCTCATCAGGGATGTTGAACTTATTAGACTGAAAATTTAAAACAACTATGACTAATATGCAAGAATCTGTAACGGAGAAAGATCTTTAATGCTTTTTCAGTGGATAACATGCAAGGACAGATAGGTGATTTAGGTGTAGGTGTGGATATTAAGAATCAAAAGGAGATACTAGAAATCAAAAACACTAGCAAGAGTGGAGGATTCCTATGATTGGCACTTCAAAAAAAAATGAGCACAACTGAAGAAATAATCTGTGAATTTGAAGAAATGTCAGTAGAACTTCTAAAATACATAGAGAAAAAGGAATGAAAAAGACAACAGAATATCCAAAAACCATGGGCCTACTACAACATGTACAGCAAGTACATAATGGAATCGTAGAAAGAGAGTAGAAGAAGGGACAGAAGAAATATTTGAGGCAATCGTGATTGAGGATTTCTCACTCACCTAAGGGGGAAAAGCTTGAAAAGTACTCGGGAAACTCTCAGCTCAAGAATATGCTCATTAATTAATGACAGACACCAAACCAAAAATCCAGAAAGTGCAGAGAATATCAAGAAAGATCAAAACCAAAATGTAGACCAGCGCATATAATATTCAAACTGGAGAAAATCAAAGATACAGAAGAAATCTTGAAAGAAACCAGAGGGGAAAAATTCTACCTAAAGAAGAGCAAAAGTAAGAATTACACTGGACTTCCCAGAAACCATAACTAAGAGAAAAGTGAAGTGTATTTAATGGTTGGGGGGAAAAAACCATTTTAGAATTCTTTTTTTAGTTTATGTTTTATTGGTACATTGCAGTTTTACATAGTTATGGGGTTCATTTTTTCATACTCATAAATGGCTCCATTTCAATCCCCAGTATGTCCCCTTATCTCCCTCCTCCTTCCCCGATTGCCTTCCTCTACTTTCTTGACATTCCTCCTATTAATCTAGTTTTTAAAAATGGTATGAGATTATCCTTCAAAAGTAAAAGGAAATAAAAATTTTCTCAGACAAAAATTGGGGAAATTTGCAGTCGGCAGATCTGCTTTGCAAAAAAAATGTTAGAAGAAATTCTTCAGAAATAAGGAAAGTGATCTGTCAGAAATTTGAATCCTACCTGTATTCCTATTATAGATACAATATATGAAGGTAAACTATATAACAAAACATAGAGACTATTCAAAAGAAAAGTTTTATGTACATACTTAAATCACTAGACAGACTGTCAGCAGAGTCATGAATAGTGATGGCAAAGTCTTCCTTTGTTCAAAATATTATTCACCTATCAATAATATAGGTCATTCTAACCATTTAATGACAGCATGACTTATTTATTCAACAAATAATTATTAAACAAAACATACTATATGCCAGACAAGAATAACTACTACTTCTAAAATGAGTATACAATTTCATTAATATAGAGAAATGCTACCTTAACAATTAATAATACAGGAATATGACAGCACTTGAAGCAGCTACTGTAAGTGGCATAGGCACAAAGTTAAGGGACACTTTCAAGGAAGCACCTGGCCTCATCTAGAGGTGTCAGGAAAGGTTCGGCAGAGAACACAGTGATACAGCTGAGATCTAAACGGTAAGAGGAGTTTGAAAAGAGATGACAACAGTGTATGCGACTATACGAAGAAGCATGGCAGGTACAGAGAATGCAAAGCGATTCAGCATCACTAGAATTCAGAAGGAGAAGAGTGGGAAATGACGTGGGACCAGTGAGCCATCAGATGGGAAAGGCCTTGCATGCCTGGCAACTGGACTTGCTTCTATTTACCTATGGGCAAAGTGGATTCACTGAAGAATAGTGGGCTCTGAAAATAGAAGCACTGAGTGATATCAGCAGTCACTGTCACCAAGCCTCTGTTCTAAACCATTTACCTAGGACTATGCACTGAAGCACCACAACCCGCAGCAAGGCCAGTGTGATTAAGGTACTCATCTTAGGTCCTGCAGGTCGCTGGCAGTGCTGGGTGGGATGTGATGTAGACAGCTCGTGTCGACCCTCTGATAGCTATGTGCAAGACAAAGCAGGTGGTGATAAACTAGGGCAATGGCCATGGCAATGGAGAAAAGGGATAGACAGTCCAAAAGCAGAACAGACAGACCAATGAACGACCGAGTGTGTTGGGGCTCATAGAAGAAGGTCTAAGAGGTCACTGAGGGTCCTGACTTGGGGAAACGGAGATGATGACTCCATTCCTAAAACACGGAGTGCTGCTGGGAGGGAGATGGTTTTGAAATTACTTTATCCACTCATCTATTCATTCACTCATCTATTCTTCTGTGACTGCCTTCTTGCATTAGGCAATCTATTAAGTGTGGATAGACAATGTTGAATAAATCAGACAAAGTTCTCATATAGCTTACTGTCTAAAATTAAATTCAATTTTCAGAAATGCTAGGGCATCCATAGGCCATCAAGGTACACATGTCTACCCACAGAGCAGAATATGAAGCTAGATAGTCGGCAGGAATCACAGATTCCCAAGGAGAAGAGAGTTTCAAAGAGAACAACTAATAGGACAAAATGCCTCTAAGAGGTATTTATAGCATGGGCTGATAGTGTCCCACTGGTGTTAGAGGAGGACTTAGGGACAAGCATGACTATGCCGTGGACATTGGTTCATTTGTACTGCCTCTTCATCATTTCTATATTAAGAGTCTTCACCAGGTATTCTGATGTTGATCAACAATAGGTCCTTGCATTTTAATGAGGTCTGGGGTCTTCATTATATAAGCTCCCAGATGCTATTGGGCCAAAGGGTCTTGTTATGTTGGGCAACTTGATGAAGTATACTTCCACAATAAACTTGGATATAATTCTTAATTAAAGATATGGTTGATTCAGTTTTTCCACTCTAAATAGCAGAATTTTGGCCTTCAGCATCAGTGTGGCATGCCTCTTGTCCAAGTATATTTTGACTTTCAGCAAAGCACAGACAATATGGCCTGTCTCTGCTCTGCTGCATATGTGGCCTCAGCTGAAGACACTTAAATGGCTGGGTATGACTTGACAGCTGAGGGTCATAATCATTTGAGACTCCTTACATATCTGGCAATTGGTATAAGATAAATCAAAGGCAGGACTCAGCTGGGGCTGTCACCTAGAGCTCCTACATTGACCATGTGACCTTCGCATATGGCTTGGGTTTCCTCACAGCATGGTGGCCTTAGGATAGCTGAACTTCTTACATGATGGTTCAGACACCATGAACAAGTATTCCAACAAACAAGGTGGAAACTGCATAGCCTAACCTCAGGGCCAGGGAGCATCACAAACTCACCTGAATCAAAAGGGGATGTAGAATCAGCCTATTCATGGAAGCTCAACAAAGAATGTGTTTAGTAAACTTATCAGGGTTTTATGAGAATGAAATAAGAACAAAAATGATTAACTAAGGTTGACTCACTGTGTATTATGGTACAAGGATGGGATTGAACTTCAACTGGAAAGACTTGTGCTAGAGTTAGATTTCCAATGATCAGATATTATGCAAAAAGCATATTATCTGAATTTATTCATTCATTCAAAAAATATCAAGAATACCATGGTGAAAAAAGAGAGTTCTTGTTCTTATGAAGCTTAAACTCTTGTAGGCTGATGGAGAGTAAGGAAACAGATGCTAAAGAAGCAATAGAACATATGAGCGTGATGGTTTAAGATACAGATGTACAACCAAAGGAAAATCAGGGAGGAACCCTGAGCATTTGATAGGAAGCTCCATGCTAGACCTCGGGACCTGGTTTACCACAGTCATAGAGCATGGGAATCGAGCTACCTAAGATCTCAAAAATCTGTACACAGAGGGAAACAGCAGAGATGACACAGATTGAGTGCTTGACAACATTTTTAAGAAGCACAGAATGTAAAAATATATATATATATAGCATTTAAGTTCAAATGTCAAACAAAAGATCATATATGAAGCTAAAGAAAGGAAATGGAGCCATGGGTCAGAAGCAATGTGTGTCAGCACAAACGGGAATAGGGTTGATAGGAAAGGCCAAGTGAAGGTGCTGTACTGCTTTTTTGCTCTTCACCTGTGTATGGAGAATAGGGCTGATTCAAGAAATAGAGCTGGGGCTTGCCTTTACATACAGCAGTCCAGAAATTAAGACACAGATGAGCTAAAAAGAAGTTATTTGCAAGGCAAATAATTGTCAAAGAATTGGTATCTAGAATATGTCAAAAAAAAAAAAAAAACTCCTTCAAATTAGTTCCAGGAAGTCAAACAACCCAGAGGAAAAATGGGCAAAGAACATGATCAGGAAAATCACAGAAAAGAAAATTAATCTCACTATAATCAAAGAAATTCAAAATAAAACAGTAAAATAAAATGTACAACAAAGACTAAAAATAATAGTAGTGCACCAATTTTAAAGGTATTACCTGCCTCCAAACACACATACAAGATAATTTCAGTGTTTACAGTGATTAAACTAGATACATATAACCCAATGTGGCTAACTGTTGGAAACTGCACAAGGCTAAAAACAAATTAAAAAGAATGTAAAAATGAACCATTTAGGCAGAGTTTTAAAATGAACAAACAATTACTACATAATGATTTGGATACTTTCACATATAATAAAACATGAAAATAATGTGGTGGTGCCTGCCTATAATCCCAGTGATTTGGGGTTAGAGGCCAGCTTCAGCAACTTAATGAGACCTGTCTCAAAATAAAACATAAAAGGGCTGGAGAATGTGGCTTAGTGGTAAAGCACCCCTGGGTTCAGTCCCCAGTACCAAAAACAAACAATCAAACAAACCCACATCATTTCAGGTTACACTGTGCAGAAAGGGGAGGAAATTCAGTTATGGGGGAGGAGAATCTCCTTTGCAGGCTTCCATGTTCCTGCTCTGTCTTCTTTCTGACAAAGAATTAAGTCTAACACAAAACAAAATCCTAAGGTGCTGAAACACAACCAGTGATCCTATACTACTTTCTATATGCTTGGAATATTTTGCAATAAATTCTTTTAAATATTAGAAACAAACATAAAAACACACAGAACATTAACATGTAATCCTTCTTCATGGGGAACTGGGGAAGACACATGTTCAGATCTGGCCAGGGTAGATGTGTCTATCCTATGTACTTTGGGTTGTGTTTTTCCTTTGGTAGACTTTTCCTGACCCTAGTGAAGTTCTTGTCCTGAACCTTATGTTTAAATGTGTACTTCCATGCCTCAGAATTGTAATACTACAGAAAGTACTTGGTTTCTCTCTTTTAAATATTTCAAAGTTCATACAGTAAATGCAGGATTTTTTTCTGATTTGCTTTTGTTTTTATCCAACTACACTCATAAGGAGATTCTGGAAGATACTGATTCTACAGCTTTTTTGTTTTATCTGAGTTTTCAATCTTAACTCTCTTCTGTATTGTGGGTGGAGATGGGTTTGTTATTCCTCAATTCTGGTGGGAAAAATACCTCTAAATTTGGGTAAGATCTGAAAATGTCTCATTCATTGTGCAGAAATTATGGATTTCATATTTCATTTCCAAAATTATTTGAACATCTAACTCCTGCTGCTAAGCAGTATGCTAGGTTCTAAGTATGGGTTCACCACACAGCCATGTGGACCACAAGAGAACCCTGAGAAGTAAGTCCCTAGAGGATATCCTGAAAGAGCACCCACCCTTACCTGACTCAACACCTTTGCAAAGGATAGGTTGTTGGCTAGGGGTCGGTTTTGCATCTGTTCAATGCTAAACCAGGACTGAAGGGCAGTTCATCCTTCCCCGTCCCATTCCTATGTTCATATTAGTAACAGTAACTTGGAAATGTCTTCCAGTAAGTTTGCTCATGTGGTTACCACTCACGTTCAACTTCCTCTTGATGACGCCATGATCATGCCCCGCACCCGTGCCTAGAGGAAGCACAGGCAGTGACAGGGCCGTCTGAGCCCGGCTTCCTGCCAGGCACGCTGGAGTGCACAGCTCACAACCACGTCCAGATCGTCAGCCCCCTGGCTGTCTAGGACACCACGTTGCCACACGACCTTTGCCAAGTCATTTCTTTCTGTTCTGCGTAACATAAGGTTGTAATTATGATGATCTCCCTCTTCAACATGTGATGAGAAGCTATTCACAACAAAGCCTGTAAAAACCGCACACATGATGAGAGAAGCAGATATTAAATGTATTTTTAAAAATGTTCTTAATTGAATATTCACTTCCTCCCTGGCTCCACATGTCCTTAAAATTTATCTGTAAAGACCACAGTAGCAGGACAGCCTGATGAGGCCCTTCCGCTAAGGCTACCCACTAAACATCTTTTTCTGACCCCAAATATGGCCCGATTTTCAGCTGAATGATCTTTGTGTGGAGAGGGGTTATCTTTTCATTATTCTCTCATTAAACACATGGCCTTTCTTTTTATTTCCCCCAAGAAAACTGAGGTCACCTGGTTGATTTTCAGTTGGCAATGCATTCTTGTTCAGTGCCAGACACATGGCGTGGTCTAGTAGCCGTCTCCACTTGGGTCTGGGATCGTATTCCCTCCAGTCACCAGTATATGTCCAAACACTTGTGAGTGCGCCGGAGGGCAGAAGGCTCAAAGAGGTGAGATCAGGCCAGGCTGGCATGCACTCTGTGGGACTCAGGGACAGAGTCATACTTCAAAGGGTGTGAGAGAATGATTGACAATGCACCAGGACAGCTCGTGGTAGGTGGAAGGACAAGGGGAGAAAAATAAGCTGCCTTGGTACGCTTTTTCAAGTTTCTGTTTTTCTTCCATCTGCAGACTCTTTCGGCAGCCTTCATATTTGGATGTGGACATTGAAGGATTGCTGACCAATGCCAGAGTCACAGGAATTGCCTGCTGTGCTTTTGATCTTCCCATATGACTGAATTTCCTGAATCATCGTGTTGCTGTGTGTGCACACATGTGCACACGTGAATCTTCTGGCACATCTCCCAGAAGTGCGAGCGCTGGGACAAAGGATCCATTGGTGCTTGCAGAATGTCATATTGATCGCTTTGGCCTCCTTGGCGCAGAGCCAGACCCTCCATCTCTCACTGCACAACGTGGCTGCCAAGTCCACAGGCTTGTCTCCTTGTGACAGCCCTTGGTGCTGCCTCCTGAAGAGCAGAGTGATTTTTCAGAAGCCTTAAAAACAGAACTTCACGTTCTACCAACTATGGGCAGGAATTTGGTTCTTGTCCTTTAACCCTTACCGTCTGTGGTGCCTTCTAGATCTAGTTACATGATGCTCCCGGCGTTCAGTGGAGTGGGAAAGCCAGTGACACAGAATAATTCACTGTCTCCCTCTACGTTTTTGCACAGCTTTCTGTCTAGTATCAATCTTAGTCAAATCCATGATTTATGTTTCAAACTTAGTGATGCTCAAAGGGGAAATTTCATGAGAGGAAGAAATCTCTTAAGTTCTCAAACTGTACTTTGCATGTACGGTGTTATCAAAATTGTTAAAATAAATGATTCACAGAAGACCTATTGCCAGTGCTTCACTTTAAAGTGACTCAGATCATCAGCTTACTCTAGAACACAGTATAAGCAGCATGATTATCTTCAGGCAGACATCTTTCAAATCAAGGACACGGCCACAAACTGCAGCCCTTGTGTCTGCTGTACCCAAAGGAGGGAACATCAGAATCTTTTCCCTTTTTTCAATACTGTGTCTAGGGCTTGACCCAAGCAGAAGGTGAGACAGGCTTCCTTCAACTCCTCCCTGGTCTCACTCCATTCTCACCTCACGGCCTTCTGCACACCTAAGACGCGTGGGCTACTCTTCCTCAGAAGGCGGCCATCTGACTGGCTACCAAACACTTGAGTGGGAAATTAGTTCATGTACAACCTCCTCTTATCCTCCAGAGAAATTGCAGTTGCTTGCTTTAAATTTGAGGGAACACAGGAAAGAACACTTGTGACTGAGGCTCAGCAACCCCAGCATCTGTGAGCGGAACGGATGAGCACAGAGCTCCTGGTGGTGCTGCGGCTTTGAGTCCAACAGTGGGGTCTGCTCCTTGCTACTAAGGTGTGCTGTGCTTCGTTAGGAGTCGAATCAGCTGTTTTCATTATCCTCTGTTTTATTTGGCTTCTGAGAGATGCCCAGAGCAGGTCTCTAATTCAGGCCCAGATGAAATTTAATCTGAATTCCAAACATTCCAGTTGTAATGGGAAGAGCACATGCTTTGGAGTCAGTGGGACCTGGTGAGCCTCCTTGAGCTGTCACTTAACAGCTGTGTTGGGAAGCAACTTAACCTCTTCAGAACCTCAGTTGCTCATCTGCGGGGAAGGACAATACTGCTCAGCTCAGGGGCTGTCGTGAGGCCACGTGAGGCAATGGGTATTACAGTCCCACACAGTGTGTGCAGCTGAGGCCCCAACAAAGCAGACTCCCTTCATCACGTGTCCTTGAATGTCAGCAGCCCAGCCGGCCCCATGGAGCTCACTTCTTATTGACAACTTACGCAATCTGAAAACTCAGCTGTGATATTTTTAAGAGACTGTATTCCATGGCTATGATATCACCAGTGTCAAATTTAAACTTGTAATGATGGCACAGCTGTGCCCTCCTTGGGTGTCACACTCTTTGGAAGCAGGGCACTGTGACAGTGCTGGAGAAACTGCCATCTGTAGTATTCTTGGGGCACACAAGAGCCTGGAATTTCCAGGCAGAGATGATCATGTCTCATTCGTTTATTCTGAACAGCACCTCACAGCCGTTCTCTGCGAGTGACAGGCCGTGTGGGCTGTGGTATTGCACACACTGTGATCCTATCCTGCACAAGTGCTCCCCATACTCTTTAGTATTGTGTTAATAGTATGTTTTGAAGTTCATGTTTTTGAACTCTGAGAAACTTAATGAACAAAAACTTTTGAGATGAGGGGTAAAATATGAGACTGGGGATGTAGCTCAGTAGTAGAGCACTGCCTAGCATGCAAAAGGCCCTGGGTTCCATCCCTAGCACCACACACACACACACAAAAAAAAAAAAAGAAGAGAGAGAGGGAGGGAGGAGGGAGAATGACATGGGTTGAATGATACACACAAGACAGTTGCTGACTCAATAGAAAGACACTTTATTGTTTTCAGAATAATAATATAAAATAGAAGCCTTGGAGTCCAGATGTTAATATTTGGACCCAGAAAATCGTTCTCTCTGTACACTCTTGAGGGGATACGGTGTTCATAGTTGTTACATGGTGTGCCTACCGCTGTCTACTTAATCCCATGTATCTTGATACCATCTAGGAAAACTAAAAGCAGGGCATACTTAGGAATAGGGCTCGGGTTAACAGACGATATCAGGGTGAACAGACTGTCAGAGACCAATCGAGGATTAAGTAGATTTGTAATTAAAACTTATTTCCCCCCTTTCTGCCTTATTTTGAAATCATATGAATCATCTCAATTATTTCTTCAGTATTATAATATAGTGCATGCTTTATAAAATACAGAACAATTATTTAATTGTTTTCTTAAAGAAGCATAGAAATAGAGAAAAAAATAAAATCTACTGTTTTGAGCTTATTCTCAGACTCTGCCTTAGTAGACAAGGCTTTGCATTTAGATGGCTGTCACACTATGAAAACTTCAGATGAACAGGTTGGGACAAAACTTCCTCTCTTCCTCATTAATCGGGATCCATGGACCAGCTAATTATTTTTGGTGAAAAATTTGGACAGTTGAAATTTTTAAAATATTCTGGTCTTACAGAGAGCACCTAAGTGTACATTTATTTTACCTCCATTAAAATCAACTTCAGGGAATTTTATTTTAGTGCCCTCATGCTTCATCCTTCCTACTTTTCAATTGCCACATTGCAGATCCCTTTACTGAAGCACTGTTTATATTCACAGAGACCAGTGATCCATTAGTCTCTGCTAGTGATAAAGGGTGGTCTGTCTTCATTTCCTAAATGTGCCTTAAATGTCCCATATAAATCCTATGCTCTCCTTGGTAGCCTGCATGACCCAGAAGTAAGCAGAGTTCATGCCTGTGCCTCCAAGGAGCTTGCCCAAGGAGAAAGCATGACAGTGGCCTTCCAAGACACAAAACATAGAAGTGTCCATCTGTAATCCAAGAACCATCTACGGCATAAATCCTAACCTCTGACTCTACAGGATGAATTCCCCTTACAGTCCTGTTTGGTTTGGCTCACACAGTATTCAAGTCAACAATTTAGCAAATCACCAACATTCTGAAATGGAAAGATACTACATGAGATTCAGGATTTGTGTTTTGTCTCAAAAAAAAAAAAAATAAAAGTGGAGAAGGGTGGCAGCACAAGCTTCCCTCTCCAGGGGCCATAGCTGGTGGAGTGCCCTGGTTTTCCACAGTGTCTGTTGCTCTTCTGCTGTATGCTCTCAGTGGGAATAATTTCTACAGAACGTACTCGGGAGTTTCCAGGAAAGGGGAACCTGCATGTAGCTTGCTTTCTGTCTTCTTTCAATGTCACTCTGCTGTTTGTTGAGCTACAGAGTTGCTAAGGCTGATAGATACACACTCACATGCCGGGAAACTGAGCTCCCCGGGACACCCAGCAGAGAAGCCCTACAGAGGGCTTTCCTCTGAGTGGTCAGGAGAGCCCGGAAATTAGACCAAGATCCCCAGGATGGAGACTAGAAACCTGTGGATCCTCAAAAGAAGGTTCCTGGTCCTCATATAGCATGGATCTCTAGGAGAAGGTGTCACTGGTTCCACGGAGGTAACCTGGTCTTCTGAGCTTCAGGAACTGAGGAGGAGCAGAGCATGTCAAACTATCATTGTTCTGGGATTGAGAGAGGAGAGCAGGGGCACGGGATGTTGGCATGGGCCCACGTCGAGTGTCACCTGTTGCCCATCCGTTTGTAAAGTCTCCTTCACCTCCCGCCTTCTCAGGGAAGTTCCATGACATGGTACTCCTGCTCTACATTTCAAGTTGTGTGTGTATGGGGGGTAGAGTCACTTGAGATAACGCTCATACTTAGACACTTATCTCTTGATGAAAATGATCTACTGGGGAAAGCCTGTGGCTCACATGAAGACAGTCACAATGCGCGGAACACATCACCTAGCTGAGAAAGAGGACAAATGACAATTTAAAGAGATTTAAATACAGCCCAAAGGCACTTCCTGTGTCTAAAACCCATAATTTCTGAACTCAATAATGCATTGATTTGATGGGCTGGATGGTTACTACTGAGACTTAGGGCAATAGCCCAGCATATCAAGTAAAAATAATATCACAAAGCACAGCATAATATTTCAAAAATGTAGAAATCTATCCCCCCCCACGTCACACACACACACACACACACACCAAAAAAAAAAAAAAAAAAAAAAAACCCTTGAAATATAGAGCAATATTCCCATGTATCAATAATGGAATTTTTTAGAAGAAGAAGAACTACAAAAAATAAAAACAAAATAATAGATTTTACTCAAGTTTAAATAAAGATCTAACCTGCAAATTAAAAGTACTAATGAGAAAAAAACTTAAAAGATTATGTTTTTGAAAAAGAAAAACAAAACAGTATTATTAAATTCTCTCAACAAACAATTCAAAAAGCCAGGTATAAACACAATTCTAGTCCTCAAAGTAGGAAAGAAACAGTAAAAACACTGAAAAAGTAATGCCAAAATAATGGCCAAAACAATTTCAAATGTTTTGAAAAGTATAAACTTACATATCTAAGGAGCTCAAAGAATCCAAAGAAACAAAAAATATGAAAAGAACTACACCAAGAACTATCAAACTTAAATTTATTAAAAATATGAATAAAGAAAAATTTATTTAAAATGGCCAAATAAGCTTGGTCTGATGGTACATGCCTGTAAGTTCAGTGACTCGAGAAGCTATGGCAGCAGGACTGCAAGTTAGAGACTGGCCTGGGCAACCCAGAAAACCCCTCTATCAAAATACAACATAGAGCTTTGTAAAGTTGTGAACAACCAATAAAAAAAAAAAAAAAAAGAAAAAAAAATACAACATAGAAAGGGCTGGAGATGTGGCTCAGTGGTAGAGTGCTAGCCCTAGCAGAGCAGAGGCCTGGACTCAATCCACAGCAACACACACACACACATGCATGCCAAACGAGACTCATTACATACAAAGGAAAAAGAGATGCTTTACTTTTTCTTTTCTTCTTTCTTTCTTTTTAAACTTTGAGACAGGGTCTTGCTAAGTCCCTGGGACTGGCCTCAAGCTTCAGTCTCCTGCCTCGGCCTCCCCAGCACTGGCACTGCAGTGCATCAGAAGTAATAAAAGTGAGAAAACACTAGAGCAAATCTTTGAAGTGTTTTTTAAAAAGGAAAAACAAACTGCCAACCATAGAATCCTTTATTCAGTAAAAATATTTTTCAAAACCAAAAGTTCAATGAAGACATTTTCAGATATAAAAAAAAAAACTAAAAGAATTTGTCACACCAGGCCTGCACTTTAAGGAATTATTCCAGGTGGACATTTGGATTCATATAAAAGAAGAAGAGCACCAGAAATGGCAATTATGTGGGTAAATATAAAGACATTTTGTGTAAAGATAATTAACTTCTAGCTTTGGCCAAGTGTGGGATTTGGCAAATCCGCTCTCAAAAAGCAACCTAAAACTGGGGAAATTAACAGAAATGGTCATTTTTGGCTTCTGGAAACCAACCAAAGGCATGTAGCAATCAGAGAATGATTGTTCTTGAAAAAGCTGAAGTTCAGTTGAGACTTTCAGAAGTTCAGTTGCTTCTGGCCTGGGGCTTGGCCCTTCCTGCCCCCCACGTCTGCCAGCATGAGGCTCTGTGAGAGCTGGCATGCAGTGAGTGGGAAGTAGCACTCTTTCCACCAGTGTGGAGGTGTGAGTGGTGCCCACTGCAGTAATATTGTCATTATCAGTGACTTGTGGGAGGCCAGAGGGCAGAGGAGGGCCAACAGCTTGTCTCTTTTAGCCTGGGGCTCCACTTGTGGTTGGCACAAACTTATTCCTTGCTGAAACTGCACACACTCTAGTCAGACCGAAGAGAGGCCGATGACCCCTGCACACCTGGCCGACTGGGAGGCTGTGCATGTGCTTAAGGAAGCTAGGAAAGGGCTGGTGAGAAGGACAGCCTGAGAAAGACTAGAAGAAGATGAATGTACTC
The DNA here is from genome assembly GCF_964194105.1 of Spermophilus citellus. Lineage (NCBI taxonomy): Eukaryota > Metazoa > Chordata > Mammalia > Rodentia > Sciuridae > Spermophilus > Spermophilus citellus. The sequence goes on from NC_138187.1 coordinate 161,070,264, forward strand.
TCTTACCCGCAGATTCACTTATGGAGGTCAGGAGACCATGTCTTGAGATGCTTGGGCATTTCTTCTGGCTAACTGTTGGCTGGGGCTACACAGTGCAGGGGAGGTCACTAGGCATTGTGGTTAGACATGAGGTGTCCCCCAAAAGCTCATGTGTGAGACAATGTGAGAATCTTCAGAGTAAAATGATTAGATTATAAGAGGTATAACCTAATCAGAAGATTAATTCCGCAGATATGGATTAACTGGGCAGTAATTGTGGGCAGGTAGAGTGCGGCTGAAGAAGAGGTAACTGGGGGTGTGCCTTTGGGATTTATATTTGTCCTTAGTACATGGAGCATTCTCTCTGCTCTCCAACTGTCAGGTCCTGAGCTGCCTTTCTTTGCCACACCTTTGACGAGGAGTCCAGCCTCACCTTGGGCCCAGAGCTATGGAGTAGGCCAACCACGGACTGAATCTCTGAAATTCTGAACAAAATAAACTTTTCCTTCTCTATATTGTTCTTGTCAGGTCTTTTGGTCACAGCAATGAAAAGGCTGACTAAAACAAGATGCAAATAGGAACTAAAACCAACAAACAAAAACTGAACTGGCTAGAGACATCTATGACTACATTCCAAAGGGGAGTCAGATTTCACCATGTAGCTCAAGTGATTGACCAAAGAAAGAAAAAAAAAGAGAGGCAACAATTTTTAGGATGGAAAATAACAGAATGCACAGTTGCTTTAATTACAGGATGTGCAAAGAGCTAACAGTGTTTCCTCTAAGGTAGGAACAGGACAGGAAGGATGTCCACTTTCATCACTCTTATTTAATATAGTACTGGAAACCTTAGCAAGAGCAATAAGATAAGAAAAAAAGAAATTGGAAAGAAAATTAAAATTATCCATGTTTGCAGGTGACATGATTTCATCTATAGAAAAACCTAAACACTCCATTGAAAAGCCATTAGAACTGACAAATGAATTCAGTACAGTTTCAGAATACAAAATCAACATATAAAAAGAGTTCACTATATAATATTAATTAACTTGTTAAAAGTAAATTGAGCAAGCAATTCCATTCACAATTGCTAAAAAATAGAATATTTAGAAATAAATTTATCCAAGGAAGTAAAAGAGCTCTACAATGAAAATTATAAATCACTGATTAAAGACATCGTAGAGGACACACACACACACACACACACACACACACACACACACACGAAAGACATATCCCATGTTCACGAATCAGAAGAATCAATATTGTTTAAATGACCATAGTACCCAAATTGATCTACAGATAAAATGTAATTTGTATCAAAATACCAATGATTTTTTCACAGAAATAGAAAAAACAATCCTAAAATTTATATGGAACCATAAAAGACTGAGAATAGCCAGAAAGCCTCAGGAGAGGAAAGCTAGGAAACATTAAAGAAAGAAGAGAGAAATCCTGGAAGACACCCTGTATTCATGAATATGCATAAACATTATTGTGACCTGTAGATTCAATGCCATGCCCCTTAAAATACCAATGACATTCTTCCGAAGTAGGAAAGAATGCAGGTGTGACCACAAATACCCTAAATAGCCAAAGAAATCTTGAGTAAAAAGAACAAAAACAGGAGACGTCTCATTACACTATTTTTGAAGGTGTTAAAAAACAATAGTAATTAAAACAGCATGGTATGGGCATAAACAAGTAGACACAGGACAAAGAGAACAGAATGGAGATTCTAGAAGTAAGCACAAGCCCCTGTAGCCAGCTGATCTCCAACAAGGTTGCCACACACTCATGCTGCAGAAAGGGCAGTCTATTCAGAGAGCAGAGGCGTGAAACTAGATCCATAGCTCTCATTAGTTACAAAATTCAACCCAGCATAAATCCAATATCCAACGAGAGACTTAAAACTGTGAAAGTACTCGAAGAAAACAGGTAGGACACTTTGACACTGAAACAGGCAAGGATATTTTGGACAAGACCCCAAAATGACAGGCAACACAAGTAAAAAGAGAAGAAATGAGATTCCTTCAAACTAAAAAGCTCCTGGACAGTGAAAGAAGCAAATGACAAAGTTAAGAAACAACTTACAGAATGGAAGGAAATTGGCACACCATACCTCTGACAAAGGTTGATATCCAGAATCTATAAGAAATCAAACAGCAAAATAATAGCAATAATACGGTTTTTAAAATTGGTGATACACCTAAAGAGATGTTTCTCTAAAACAAGCTATAAATAGACAACAAGTGTGTGAAAAATCGCTCTACATCACTAATCATCAGGACGATGCAGATCAAAACCAGGCTGAGGTGGACTCCCCTGGGCCAGCATTCACTGTGTCCAGCTCTGGCTCAGGGATCAAAACTGGCCCTGCTGATTTGTTTTCACACTTTGTGAGTGGGAATGGAATTTAAAACACTTCTTACTTTCAAATGTTAAACTGGACTTCACACACACACACACACACACACACACACACACACACACACACAGTCTTACAGTCTTAGTGTGCCAGGGAGCCCAGGGCTTGGTACTCTTGGGTTACGAATAGCACCAAGCTCCTTTTCAAGGCTGACTTCTCTGGCCCTTCCGACAAGCATTACCGCTCCTTCCCTGCCCCTGCAATCTGTCCACGGAGGGTGGTGAATGTTACAGATTTGTCTCCCTTCAGCACCCAGCAGCTCATGAAAACAAACAGCTAAGTTGAAGCTAACTGTAAATTGTTTTCTGAATCATGTAAAAAAAATAATATGTATTTTTATCCAAATGTAGTAAATACAGAAATTTGGTAAGGCTTCCAGCAACCTCTCTGTTTCCAAGATCCAAGTAAATGTCTTCCTGGGGATCATCTTACACTAACCTGAGTTAGTGATGCCCCACCTTCTCCCTGTGTTTTCCATCACTATAACAAAATACCTGAGATGATCAACTTACAAATAGAAAAGTTTTGTTTTGACTTGCAATTTTTGACATTCCAGACCATAGCTGCTTGGGACCTGGTATGAGGCAGGACCTCTTACGACAGGAGCATGAAGCAGAGCAAAGCTGCTCACCTTGCGACCAGGAAGCAAGAGAGGGTGAGGAGGGGGCCCAGGTCCTGTAATCCCCTTCCAAGGGTATGGACCTAAAGACCTGCACTAGGCCCTAATTCCCAATAGTGCCACTCTGGTGACCAAGCCTTTAACACCTTTGGGAGAATCAAGAGTCACACTATAGTATCTTATAGTATCTTGCAACATATGACTTTAGAGTTTTGTTTCTTGTTTTACCTGTGTTTCTACCTCTCGGTGTCCCCCCTACACAGTATTAAATCAGCTTCCTCTGGACACTTGCAGGTGTCTGCTGTCTTTCCAAGCCGTTCTGTCTCACCTGCCGGAGGCTCTCTGGTTCTGGCCAGGACTGCCTTCCAGCCTTCTCTGTCTTTCCCTGGTTTGCTCAGTGTGGCTTCTCTGTCTGAGGGGGACTGACTGTGGGGCTATCCACAGAAGAGTCAGGAGTTTGGATAAGCCAGCCGTTTAAGCAGATTTTATGACCAGCCGTGCAATAAAATGCATTCAGGGGTCACCCGAGAAACTTTAATCAGCACCAGGGGTCACTGGATAGCACTTCTAGACAGGAGAAAAAGAAATGAGGAACAGATTCAAAGGGGAGGAAGAAGAGTTGGGGGAAGGGGAAAGGATCGAAGGTTCTCAAGTTATCAGGAATAACTTTTAAAAAAAATCAATGTGTTTTGCAATCAGAAATGGTAAAAAGAGCCATAATTGCCCAGCGGAAACTAGCGATCTGTGGCAAATTTAGACAAGAATGTTACCCAAAGACTTAATTTTTCCCTCCTTGTGCAGTTTTGCATGCAAGTTTGGCCTGATGACTGGTCTCAGGATGGATATCGGATATCTCACCCTGAAGGGAGAAACATTCGCACTAAATCCTTCTCCCCTGAAAGAAAGACAGAAAAAAATCTGCATCCAAAAATCAGAGCCTGGGCAGACAAATTGGCACCACCATCTTCACTCTCCAGCCTCTCTTTTTATTTTCTGTGAGAAATAAGACTGCAGACTCAGTCACATTTGCAAATACTTGGTAGTATTATATTGCAAGCAACTGGGGGTGGAGGGAACCAGGAGAAGGTAATTCTTAAAAGCTTTCCCTCCACTCATGCAAACAAACTTTATGCTTCTCAATAAATCTCCTGTTTTGTAAGTGGCCATTAAAATAACAGATCATTTGATTAAAATTCTGTTTTCTTTTCACAACAGTCATTTGGAGTTTTGGAGACCTCCAAATGTGGTCTCCGGCCATGATGTCATTAGCATTTTATTAATGCATTCAAAGGTTAAAAGCTCTTACATTTTATAGGGCTTTTAAAAGCAAACATTTGATTGTCTCTTGCATAAACTGAGTCTGAACCCATTAAAATGTGACAACAACTTCAGAACTGACCCTGTTTAAGGGTAAAAAATTGATCAAGGATTTGCCACATTTTTAATTGCTTTTGAAACTGAACTGAGTCCAATATTTGGGAATGGAAAGAATTAAATCCAGTCCAACACCTTTCAATATAATTATGATATTTTTAAAATTAGGTATTTTTTTACCCCTTTTTGCAGTTGAATGATTCTTTATGGCACAAAGAGTTTATAGTTTGGAAGGTTTATTTCTCCCTTTCTGCTCCAGTCACAGTGTAGTCAGTTTGTCATTAAAAATAAAATGGAAAAGAATTCTTAAAAATATGTTTCAGGTGTCCTGCCCTAAAAAATTAAATTAAAATTAAAAAAAACTGCTCAGAGTAGGCAACTGCAACCCTTAGTTTGCCTTTGTTGTTTATTTGGAAGGAGAAGCATCAGGGTCTGTCTGTGCAGCCTTGGGGCGTTGTTTTCAAATTTTTAGAACCAAAAAAGTTTTAACTGAGGCATTTTTGAATTGCATAACAAATCCACATTAAATAACAGACCCCACGCATGGGGTGTACACAGTCGCGTGTTGTTTTGTTCTGTTTGCTTCCCTCACGGTTGAGGTTGGACACACCATTCCACTGAATGATCATTTCACACCCAAGAGAAAAACCCTGCCACCCACCACCCCAAATTGACTCTCAGTGAAGCTGTGATGCTCTACTCTAATTGTTCCTGTTTTTCATCACAGATCAAGAAGGGCTCCTACTCACCTTTACTGTTTGATTCATTCATTTCTCATTCTAATACATTCTGTTTCTTCAGGCTATTTTAGCTCTTTTATTTTTTTTTCCCTCACCAATGAACTACTGAGAAGCCATCTCCCTGAGCCGTTCCTTCTTAATTGCTTCTGTGTTCTGTGGCATTGGGGGAGCAGGGACACAACTAGCAGAAGCCGATCTGCAGATAAGCTTGCATAACACACACTTAATTATACAAACAAGCCTTTCTGGAGAAAGTCTTCTGACAATTACCTCCTGAAATAAATATACCTCAGTGACTGTCAATAGTAATAAAACGCACACAATCATTTCTTAAAGCTTTTATTGTTTGCCTGTAATTAGCATGCTGATGTGATTAAAGCTACATTTGACTTTTGATAAACCCCAGACTCCTATAGATAACATTTCCAGCAGTTCAAAGCTGCTTTCATTAGAAGCGATATTTATCTGATTTGTAACCAATCAATTGGAAATAAAACTTCCCTGTGGCATGCCTTAAAACAGCCAGCAGCAGCCCGGCTTCCTCAGGCCCCTCTTCCAAGCTGCGTCCTTGAATGGGATGGATTCCATATGGGGAGGAGGAGACGCAGGGGCTGGAGAGGTGGAGAGGACAGCTCTGGGAGCCTTTCAGACCTGCGCCTCATTTCTGCTCATTGCTGCTGGGAGGCGCGGAACTGCTGTAACCAATTTTCTTGAAAAATACACTTTCGTGTGGCAGCAGAAAAGCCTGAAAACTGGGGTTTGTTAAGGCCATACTTGGAATGTTCACTCTGCTTCTATATTTTTAAAGTTTATCAGACTCTTTTGATCTGCTTTTAACTTTATCCCCCTCCCTTTTTTTTTGCCCTTCCTCTAAGTCATTTCTCCGTTCTCATGTTCTCATACCATTCCCAGGTTATAGTGTCTTTCTCTTTCTTTCTTCTTTTTTCTGGATATTTTTAAAAGTCTATTTTCTACAATAACATTTTGCTTGCAATCACTTTAATTTGCCTTCTTCAAAATCATGAAACTCTGTTGATATTCTGACAAACAGATCTCCCAAGGTTTATCTGACCCAGCAGATACAGGGTGATGCCGGACGGACGACTGAGTTGCTAACAGTGTCACCATAATATCCCTCCGTCGTCACTGTAGGAACCCTGCATCTCACTTCTCATTTTCTATGTCATTCCACCACTGCACAAATACGTTTATTTCTGTTCCCAGTGGGAAGAAAAAGAAGGGAAGCCGACCCACCATCAGAATCACAGCACTCCTTCCTCCTGCTCGCCCTGCTCTTCAAACATTTCATATTTTCAGAAATGAAATAGAGGAAGGAAAATCTTTTCTACAACAGAACAGTGTTGACATGCCAACCTTAATGGATTTCTATCTATGCCTCATTAAAATCTGTCTTTAAATATGTGGTAAACATGTTCATAAGTGCTCTATATGCCATACTTTCTAAATTGAGTAAAGTGAATAAACATTCACAAAATATTTTATTGCTATTAAAATTAAAACATGAAATCTATGTCTGCGAAGCCATTTACAGTAATCTGCACATGTTCAAAGCTTTCCTCTTTTATTTAATTATATGGTTTCTCAGTGCCCATTCCAACTGTTTTCTCAAGCACTGTAATTTACAATTTTATAGATAACCCCACACAATCCCAACCTTATTTAAAGACACACAATATGTCTTTGCACAGATCATCATGTGCATTGTCTTGAAAATGCTGATTCTTATCTAAAAATGACCTCAATTATTTAATATCTTGAAAATGAATGCCACCTCATGTACATATGACCTTCAGGCAATAGCACTTAAAAATGAGAAAACAGGAGGAGGAATTATTCCTGAAAAATTAATGGCTGAAACACAAGGTTGAGTGTGATGAGGACGTCTCCATAGGCCCAGGCTATGAACAGGATTCAGCAGGAGAACTCCGGGGAATGCCAGGGAAAGGTCTGTAGGTGGAACACCACGTGGCTCTGGAAAGCAACTTTTATCAAACAGTTTAAACATTTTTTTTTCATTTATTTTACAAATCATTAAAACTCCATTTTAAAAAATCAACCATAATGTGTTTCTTCACTTTAAATGTAGCACATCATTTACACATTTTCTAATTAGTATAAGTTAAGGGAACTCCTTTAACAAATACATTATGCCACAAAAACACAAAATATTTATTCTCATCATCTTGATTTCAAATGCATTATTTAAGATTATTAATCACATACTCTTTGGATAAAAATTTCTGCTAAAAACATTAAGCATGGGCTGGGGTTGTGGCTCAGTGGTAGAGCGCTTGCCTAGCACATGCAAGGCCCTAGGTTCCATCCTCAGCACCTCATAAAAATAAAATAAAGATATTGTGTCCATCTACACTTAAAAATAAAATATTTTTAAAAATTAAGCATATTTTTAGGAATTAAAGCTAATTTTTTTTCTGTATATCAACTTTTGCATTTCAGTATCTATATGATCACTAAAATAGCATAGCAATTCAGAGCATTCTGGTTTGAACCATGCCTTTAAACTTTACTCCACACATAACCAAAACCACAGCAACAGTATTTCAAGTAGTAGAAGGAAAAATGGTTCACAGATTTACAAAGAGAAATCATGTACTTTCCCAGGATTCTGCTTAAAGGCTTTATCTGGCTTATGGATGAGCATGGCTAAAATAACATATCAAATAGGTAGAGGGGGAATTCTGGCCTGCTGCTTGGGTATGTTTATTGATCTTCAGTGTGTGTTTCTGCATATAAAGAAGACACAGAAGTGACTACGGCACCATAGGTGAGCTGCTTATTTTGTCTTTTCTGTCATTTACTTCTCTTGGACCAGCTATTGCATATAGAACTTTTTTCTTTTTTGGTTGGGGAGAACATACACTTACCAAGCCACTGCATATAGCCACACAACAACAAATATCAGAATGAAAACTGAGAAGTGTGGCCAGCTATCTGGATTGTTTCCCTTTACAGAGCCAAAGCCCTGCGAGTCTGAAGCCAAAGTATTGGCCTAGTGTTTTCAGTTTTTATCCAGGTGTTAGGCATCCTGCAGACACAGCCACAGGCTCTGCTCCCTCTCTGCTGAGGGGGCCTGGCATCCATAGAGGCAGGGCATTTCAAAAGTCCTTGGTGGAGCAGTTGCAAAGTGATTGAAGTGACATTCTCCAGGCTGCAGGAATAAAAGGGGGAGGTTTGGACAATGTTTCTTGCAGGTAGCCAAGCCTCATCATCCCAGTTTACATTTCTCTCTTCTAACCCTGACAAGACTTTCTCCTCCATCCATCTTTGCATTTGTGTGTATCAATTCCTTTATTTTGGGTTCCTGAAAAAACATAAATCTATATACAATGGGGGTGGTGGTGGTTCGATCTTGCTTATAAGTCCTATGCACATAAGCTAAAAATTCCTCCATCTCTTAAAAAAATCTGTCAGTTGAGCTAGAGGGTAAGACTCCTCACTTCAAGGGTTACCGGAACACAGCAGGGATCCCTACTTTACTATCATTCTTCCCCACAAGCAGAATGTCCATGAACTTGGGGCCATGTAGCCAGACACAGTCTGGTTTCTACTGCACCCTATGACTACAGATCAAATTCAAGTTTAAGTAACTCTCGATTTGTTGGAGGAATTAACTTTGCTTTTTTCCCCTCACTTGCTATCCTGAAGCATACATGAGTGTACTCTGAAATTAAGTGCACTTTCTGAAGTCTGACCACCAGCTAAAATCTACACTAGCTCCCCAAACCTCAAAGGTATGTCCTGGCAGCGTGTTTCACTCCACATTACAGAATAGTATTCAAGATGCTCTTTAAAACTTACTCCATATATGTTCAAAACTTGTTTGCTTAAATTAAAAAAATATATATATCTTCTTTGCAGGTATATATGTGGTTATATGACTAGTAGGATGGTATTTTCCACTCTTCTACAACTTGAAACATTGTGACATACCCAGTTTAAAAAAAAAGGCATTTCAATAAAAGATAAAGGAATCTTATAAATAAGGATCATAGTAACCTCTGCTCTCTGGGTTTCCCCCCCAAAAAATTCTTCCGAGAGTCAAAGGCTCCTCTGAAGGCAATCCTCCACACAAAATGGCAGCAGGCCTGCTCAAGGCTGTGGGAGCACAGACTTGCAGAGCAGTGGGTCCAGGCAGCTGGCATTTGCATTCTCCGACACGTCTGGGAGCTGCTCCTTGGGTTCCGGGAGAAGGCCTGATGCAGGTGGACAGTGTCTACTCTGGTCTTGGCAACTTTTGCAAAGCCACTGTGGAGCTCTTAAGAAAAAACACCAAAAGAGATGTTTGAAAATGAAAGAGAGAAAAAGGAGGAGGAGAAAAAAAAAGAAAGAACAGGCACGTGCAGCTCCAACGGAAGCCATGCCAAGAAGCGACTAACTCAAAACAGACTGAACAGAGACAGAAATGAGGAGAGAATACAATGGTTTGGAGTCAGTCTGACAAAAGCACGAGAGAGTCACATGGCTTCAGAGTGGGACATGGCCTCTATCTCAGAGGTATTTTATTTTTAAAAATAAAAATTTTTATTTCTGGAAGAATATTTAGCAATTTCTTAATAAAAAAGATGGCTTGTTTTTCTTCTTTAAAATAGTGGATAGACCACCCCCATCTTCTCCACATTCCCCCAATTCTACCTCCTCTAATTTACTACACTTTTAAAGTGTGTGTGTGTGTGTGTGTGTGTGTGTGTGTGTGTTTCATTTCCTGGGGTGTCCAACCAAATAAAGTACTAGAACCCAATGTCTGGGCTTACTGTCTTCCAACTAGTCTCCTAACAAATCCTTTTGAGGAGGTTGGGACCACTGGATTTTTCTTTTTTTCCAGGCCATTGTAACAAAGGAAGAATAGCTGTTTCAAAACAAGGCGGATGCAAGAGGGCCAGTTTTGATTCTGCATTGCTTTGAGTAGGCTGGGCAGCCTTGGGCTGAGGGTTGAAAGTATTTGGCTTATTAGATCTAATCCACTGAAGGTTTGTGTGGTAATGAATGTCTGAAATGCTTATCTGTGATTAGGAATCTCTAACGCTGTCCTCATGGGTTCTGCTGGACTTTCCTGTTTGTCAAGGGAGGCTTAGCACTCTCAAGTCACCCTGAACTGTGCAAGCTGGGACACCCAGAGAGAAAGCTCTCCATTGTGATGCTAATTCCACTCTCACCTTTGACCAGGATCAGTGATTATGTATAATTTGTGCAAAAAGTTCTTCTGAAATGAGAAAACATAAAGGAAACACATTTCCCCCCTGAGTGCTGGGGGTTGAACCCAGGGCTTCATGCATGCTAGGCAAGTGTTCTGCCACTGAGCAGCCCCCAGCTCCAGGAATTTGTTTAAACTAAATTGAAAACTTTCCAGATAAGAAATACAAATGCAGTTTGAACTGGATCATTCCCCTCTTCCTTGTTATCAAAGCACTGGGAAGTTCGGCTTCTCTGAAAGCTAGGGCAACACTGAGGCCTTTCTTGTTGGCCCTTTCTCTGCAGGCCACGGAGACCAGACCTGATGAAGCGCAGATCCTCAGCTGCCAGAGACTTCTGTTTTCTTCTGAGACAGACATGTTCCAAAGGCACCAGCGGTGACTACTCATAGGCCGACAGTGACGACTGTCCGGGGTGGCATTCAAGCATCTATTTCATATGGGTCTCCCTTGACACTCCACTCCCCTGCCAGCCCCATCACCAGCCTTACTCAGGTTGTGCTGGGACAGACACAAGAGGAAGGTTGCCTCTAAGGCAGCCACCCTGCCCAAGAGTTCCCTGTGCCTCTGAGAGAAGTCTTATGAAATACCTGTTCTGCTTAATGTGTCCGCATTTCCAGGATGCTTCACATCAGCCCCTCCGTAGGCTGAAACTTTCAGTGGTACTGTACCAAGTCCAAGAGACCAAGTCCCAGCGGATCATGATGTGGACAGCAGTGGTGATCTATAGGTGCAGCACAAATCCCTTTTAGGGGTAGAAAGTGGTGACTAGGAGACAAGGATTTTCACCACAGTCAAAAAATCAACCATTATGTTTGCTTTTCAGTGTTGATTGAAATACTCTATCAGTTTCTGCTACTGACTGGAGGCTCCAGATCAGTGAGGCCAAAGCCTGCCACTCCCACAGCTTTGCATCCACACACTAACCATGACATGCACTGAACGTGTGAGCCTTGGCTCCTTGAACCTCATTTCTTTACACCTCAAATGAACATCATATCCAGAGATTCTTAAGATAAAATCCAGAAAGTGCTTGGTCCATGGAAATAAAACATAACACTCAATGAAAGTTAGTTCTTTCCTCCACCCTATGAAGAAAATAAGACTAATTATTTTGCAGTGAAGCATTTTGGTTCAAATTGTCCTGAAGTCTAGTTACCAACTCTCCTTCACAAAGGACGAACATGCTCTACCATTAACGAGGTCTATAGGATCATGATGGTCATGTAGAGAAAAACGTTATAGGAGGCATAATGAATAATATCTTCAATGGCATACATACTCTGAATTTACCTTTAGTGTCAAATATCCATAGGTAGTTTTCTGATGCTTGCATTATAATCATAATATATCTTTTGCAACGTAGGTTGAGAGCTATAGATAAATTATTTCACTTATTTCTTCTAACAATTTTATGAAATATTTATTTCCATTTTGCAAATAGGAAATGGAGACCCCAGAATGGTAAAAATTTTCGCCACTACACAGATGAAAACCAGGGGCACAGACGTGGATGGCTAAGTCTGAGATTCAAATCCAGGTCTATTGGTGAAACCCCAAGCTCTTAAATACTGTGTCCTGATGCAGCTTGAACACAGCACAAAGCCACCGTAGCATCACTGCAAATCACCACTAAAACTGTGCTCAGATGCTATCCCGACCATCACTATGAAGGCAAAAGAAACAATTAACTACATGGAACAATAATGTTTATAATATAGAGTGAAAAGGAAAAGCTGCTAAATTACTCTCTAGGTTTCCTGGCCACTAGCTTGTTGCTAGTAATATTATCCAGGGTCATTAAATGTTATCTGTTGAAAAATTTTCGTGGCAGACAAATTAGACCTACACTTGCTACATGTGACTTGAAATATCAAGAACCTGAAATGTGACTATTCTTCATTGAGATGTGCAAAACATACACTGGATTCCAGACAGCACAAAAAAAAGAAAAAATATATAAAATACTTCAAATTAATTTATTGCATATCAAAATGATAATATCTGAGATATGAGTTAAAGACATTATCCAATATCTTTTTTTACATATCATATTTCATACTATCCAAAATCTTTAAACTTATTTCTTATTTTTCCTATTTATTTAGTTATTTTTGCAGCACTGGGGATGGAACCCAGGGGCACTGTATCACTAAGCTATATCCTCAGCCCTTTTTATTTTTTGAGACAAGGTCTCACAGAAGTTGTCCTTGAATTTGCAATACTCCTGCTTCAGCATCCTGAGTAGCTACTTGTTCGTTCTTACTCTTTTAAATGTGGCTGCTAGAAAATTTTAAATTACATACATGGCTCACATTTGCTTTTTTTTTTTTTTTTTTGGTACTGGGAATTGAACTCAGGGGCTCTCAACCACTGAGCCACATCCCAGCCCTATTTTTTACTTTATTTAGAGACAGGGTCTCACTGAGTTGCTTAGTGCCTTGATTTTGCTGAAGCTGGCTTTGAACTCACGATCCTCCTGCCTCAGCCTCCCGAGCCTCTGGGATTATACCACCACGCCTGGCTTACATTTACATTTTTGCATTGTATTTCTGCTGGACCAGACTGATCTAGAATCTCAGAAGTTCAATGTGTCAAGTCCACCCCTTGCTCCAGGTTGTCTCAGAAGCAATAGAAGCAAATGCCTACTTAGCTTCTGTCCTATAGTGCTCTTGTCTGTTGACTTACAGGTTCTTTGTATGCATGGAGAGATTATATTTTGACATGTGGTGGGCGATAAAGTGAATATCTCATAATCATTTAAGGTCGATGAGAACTATTTATTTACACCAGAAAATACTGCAGTTTATATTATATTATTATATTTATATTTTGGCCTTACTTCTTAAAAAAAAATTCAGGCATTTGCCTTCAGTTTTACTGGTGTGGGTGAGTGGGTAGGGAGAGGAGCAGAAGAATGGGTGACCCACAGAGAGCTGCAGTGAACAGACGCTAGGGCCAGGGTTGCTCAAGCACCACCCTGAGCATCCACAGGAACATAAACGTCTTTCCAAACCCCTCACTAGCCATCAGAACACCACTGAACTATCCAGTCACCTACCATGTTGAAGACCTGAGTTGGCCCCCTGAGGCCTGTTTCTTAAGAAATCAAATGGTGTTGCATTCACCCCCAAACACACACACACACACACACACACACACACACACACACACTCACACCTAGAAACGGCCTGTTGGGTCGCAGAGGAGGCTACAGCTGATTTCCATCTTGGAGGAAGAAACTGTTTCCGTCAGCCTGCCGGCCTGAGACTGCAGCTGAGCCATATTTAGCCTCTAAAGTTAGATGTTTTAGTGCCTGGCTCTTTTTAACTGGCATATGTTAAGAGCTTTGAATTAACAGGTGCATAAAAACTGTCAAAAAACACTTAAATCTCAAGACAGACTGTCAGTTGTATTAAAAAATATGGTGTTACATAACCACGCACTCTCAACACGTCCAGCATGTTACAGCTTGGAAAGTCCTTTCTCCCTTCAAGCAACGCAGCAGTGCTAATCCACACTGTGAAACAAAAGGCCACGTCCTCTCATGATGGAGGGATGGAGAATGGGTCCTGTGCCTAAGGAGGAGGTGGCAGTCACCAGGCAGAATCCTGGAGGGAAGGTTTTCTCTCGGAACCAATTCTTTCTGTTTTGAGATCTCTGCTTATAAACCAAGGGAAAGGAACACGAGGGCCCTGGGAGGCACACTGGACACACTTCCTCTGAGGAGGATAACAAGTAATCGTTGATGTGGTGAAATCTATTAAAATTAGCTCAAGAAATGCGTTACCTAAAGCTGTGTGAAGTAGGGCAGTCTTGAGTGACGTACCAAAGGCTGCTCAGCACAGTGAACAGGGCAGGTCTGCGCCAAGTCCTGGATGGCCGAGTCTACTCCCACACATGGAGGGGGCCATCATCTGTGGTTTTGATAACAGCTCTGTGTTAGTAGCTCTGTAACTGGGATGGGACACCTAGTATTAAAGCCTTTTCAATGAAATTGAGTTAAAATGTTGTATGACCTTGGCTGTTCTGCGGTGAGGTCTCAGACACAGCTCTGGGTCCTAACCTACCAACCTAACCTACCAAGGGCCCTGTGACCATAGCAGGAGCAATGACTTCCCAAGCCTCATTTATTTTTTGAATGATGATGTGGAGGCAGACGAGGGTAGGATAGGAGCAAAGAACCCGATATTCTTCTTTTTTCTAAAAAGCGTAAAACCTATGATTTATGAAATTCTACCTGAAATAGGCGCCATTTCTGGATATTCCTATGTACAGTACTGAAGCACTATACTGACATTATGGAAAAGGTGATTTTTATTTTTCTTGTTTTCATGTCCTGACATTTAGATTTTTATTGTTATCTGGACTTTTTATTTGTTGTTTGTTTTGATGTGTGCTCTGGACCCAGAAGGCTGTGAGAATCAGGGTTTTCAAAGAAACACACTCTGAAATGGAGATGTGTGTCCTGAAGTTTCCTGGGGAGTATGTCTGAGCACAGCTACAGGAGGGCCAAGGAAGCAGCCCTGGGCAGAGTGGCAGATTGAGCGGAAATACCCCAAAGGCCTCAGCAGGTCCGGGGGGGGGGGGGGCCTTCTACCCACACACCCTTTCCTCTCATCAAGGCGAGGGGACTTGTATCCTCACAACCACTGGCCTTTGGTTGCAGGTGCACTCTCTCTTGCTAGGGGAGGGGTGATCAGTCCCGAGGGGGAACTGGGCAGCAGCAGTACCACACCTTCCACCAGGAAGCAAATGTAAGATGGTTCTGAGGTTATTATTGTACCTTCCCTCTTTCCAGATGTATGACCTTGGACAAGATAATTATTGCCCTCTGAACCTATACTTTGCTCATTTCTAATTTAGAACTAAGAGAACCAGGTAAAGTTGTGAAGACTAAAGAAATAAGATTCATAGAACATCTAGCCGTGTCTGATGTATAATGGGCTCTCTTGAAACCTTAGTTCTACCTTCTCTCCTTTCAAATAACCACCCTTCTTTACGTCTAAGGGTGGTTTCAAAAGAAGAAAGAAGATGTAAGGGTATTAGATTGTCCCTGAGGTTGGCCCACAGATGAAATGCTCTCCTGTTGTGAATGTCTGCCCTGAAGGATGTTATCCTTATCTGAAAAGTACACACCAAACAGTGCGATCCCTCTCCACCACAAACCGCCTCAGTGGGTCTCCAACACTGCCCAGCTCTGCCATTACTAAGAATTTAATGTTAGTGTACTGGGGACCAACATCAGAGGTGTTCTCCAAGAGGCCACGTCCGCCTTCTTCATGTGTAAATGTGACAGACTATTATTAAGTATCCTGCCAAATTTCTCTGATCTCGGTTTATTAAAATGAAGAGGACTTGGATGGGATAGAGGGGAGGCAGGCAGAAGCATTTAGTTATTTTTCCAAATCCATTTTTAAATATGAAACCAAGCCCAAAACAGTACGGACAGCACCAGGAAGCTGCAGTCCCCCGGGAGGTGCTGCCATGTGACCAGTCCTATTGCTGTTATATACTACATTTACTGTTTATTATGTCGAACTTATTACCAATTGCTATTCTGTCAGTATCAGGAGGTGTTACAATATTGTTGTTTGTTCTTCATGAATGGCTACAAGCAGTCAGTTTCTATCAAGGGCATTAAAGAGAAAGGGCTTTACCAAAAGGAATGCATTCTAAGGAAGACGAAGGGCAGGGTCTCAATGGAGGGAACTCCTCTCTGTGGGCTGGGCCTGGCAGGCGCAATGAGGTCCCTCTGCACGTCAGATGGCCCAGGCTGCCCCTCCTGGTGCTCTTCTGCCTCTTCCTTTGCCCTAAGAGGTTTTCTTCTGGCACTTTGCCTTCTTAGCGTCAGCCAGTTTGACACAACTGTCACAACAGGCTGAAGAAGGCAAGCAGTGTCAGAAAACAAACCCCTATTGGTAAATATTTTGATTTTTTTAAAAGCTGAAAAACAATCATTATCTCAGAAGCTGAAGGGCCAAGTTCAGGAAGGAAATTCCTGAGAAGGCACCTGGCCCCGGCCCCCACAGTCTTCAGCTGGGAGATATTTTTATCTCTGAATGTGGAATAGGAATATCTTTCTCTCCAAATATTAGAATGAAATCAAATCTTTACCATCTTCTTTAAAGTAGGAAAGGAGAAAATTACTAGAGCTCTAACCTCAGAGAACTTAAAACCATAACAATAAAACAAACTGAAAGACCCAAACAAAAACCACTTTTCATTCCACCGTGTGAGCTAAACCATCTTATCCCTCAGGGTACATTGGTTTTTATTTGAGTTTGTTTACATTTTGGCATCCATTCTGCCTCTCTTTGAAAAAGTCTGAGGCGTTTTAAAGGTGGACATGAATTTTTCTAGGTTATTTATGTTAGAAGCTTTCATGGTTTCATCTTGATTGTTAGGTGAGACATCGGATATTTTCTTCCTTCCTTCCTTCCTTCCTTCCTTCCTTCCTTCCTTCCTTCCTTCCTTCCTTCCTTCCTGGGATTAAGTCCAAGAGAGATTAACCACTGAGGCACATCCTCAGCTTTTATTTTTTGAGATAGGGTCTCACTGGGTTGCTTACGACCTCACTAAGTTGCTGAGGCTGACTTCCAACCTGCAATCCTCCTGCCTTAGCCTCCCTAGCTACTGGGATTACAGGTGTGTGCCACTGTGCCTGGCTAGTTACTTCTGTTTTCATCTTTAAAGTATGTAACAAACCCCTCAAAACATTATTCAATTAAAGCTGTTCATTTCTGTACTTTAGTTAAAAAAAAAAAAAAAAGACATGATCCAGAGCTTTGTAACTGATTCATACCTGAAACTTTCTTAAAAGTTCATGGATTGTATGTATGTAGCACAAATCTCTAGTAAACCAACTCTGCCAAATCATGGAGTTCTTGGTGGATTTCAAATGACCAGAAACTGGGGGAAGAGTGGGTGGAGATGTGAGGGGGCATCCCACTGCCATAAGCACCTCTGGAGAGCACCCTGGGGCCCTCACTCTTTTGCCACAGCCCACCAAGTGGCCTTTGCTGGGTGGGCAGATTCTGCTTTGTGGACACCAAGTCCTCTCCCCCAGCCAACCGGCAGACGCCTGGGTGTCTGTGCCATCCATTACTTACTGACTTGGAGAACATGCACAAGTGTGCAACAGACTCCAGGATCTGACCTCCCTGCAGCCCTCAAGATGACAGGATCTCTCAGCCAGGAGGCAAGCATCCACAGTGGGCAAGGGAAGCAGGTGTGCATGACCCCGGTGGACGTCCTCTTCTTCCTCACCCCTGGGCCACTCTGAGGCTCATGCATGCGCACATGTGTGTGTATGTGTGTTTCTGTGTGTGTGTGTGTGTGTTTGTGTGTGTTTGTGTGTGTATGCATGCACTGCTGGGGATGGAACCCAGGGCCTTGTACAGCCAGGCAAGTGCTCTGCCACGGAGCCATACGCCCAGCCCAAACATCATTTATCTTTTTTCCTTTTTAAATTTATTTTTATTATTTAGAGGATACTTTACTTGTTTCTGTAAATCAAACCCACATCAATAAGGCCTTACATACTTAATACGGCGCGTTAGCCCTGTACAAATGGGAAAAACTCAGTCGAGCGTTTCTAGGCCTGCATGGTGGTTGATTTCGGCACTATGCACTGGGATGATTTTCCAAACCAAGCCTTCTTTACACCAGAGCCTGTCCACAGCTGCTCCTACGGGATGCACCCCTACGCGCCCAGCAAGCACCCTGTGGTCATGCGGAGCAGTAGCCAGTGGGACACTGCTGCCACTCCCGTCACTGCCCCCCACTCCCTTCTTCCTCTCTGAGCTGCCTTCCTGAGGAGC
The DNA here is from genome assembly GCF_964194105.1 of Spermophilus citellus. NCBI lineage: Eukaryota > Metazoa > Chordata > Mammalia > Rodentia > Sciuridae > Spermophilus > Spermophilus citellus. The sequence continues at coordinate 161,088,457 of NC_138187.1, forward strand.
ACCAGCAGCTCTTTCCTCAGGACCCATTTTCCTAGACAGCCTGAATCAGACAGAGGGAAGCATGAGTCCTCAGAGAAACTGGCCTTTTTAACCATCTGCATGAAGTAGTTTGAATCTTCAAAAAAAGGACGTGCCAATAAGCACTCCCCTGAGTAACGAGAAATGCAAGAGGCCCCCTTTAAGATGCTGGTCATGGCACAAATATGCACCCTCAGGACAGAAGACCAGAGGTCCCCCTAGTTCCTCAGAGCACTCCTCTGCAGGCCATGGTGGCCTCCAGGGAGCCTGGCGTGGCAACTCCAGCAGCAGGAAGTAACCCGGCCTTGGCGGCTGCAGTGGAGACTCTCCACATCTTCAGAGGAAAACCTCCAAAGAGAGATGTCAGGAGGGGCATGAGGGTGGTGCCGGTGGCAGAGAGAACGTGTTCAGAGGAACCTGAGAGGCAGCTTTTTATGGTTTGGATCTTAAATGTCCCCCAAAGGCCATGTGTGAAGGCTTAGTCACCAGCCATGCACTATTGGGAGGGGGGGGGATATTTGGGGAGTGGGGCCTCCTGTAAGGAAGTTAGGTCACTTGAAGGGCACATTGGGACCCTGGCTCCTCCTCTCCCATTTTCACTTCCCAGTCATCATGAGGTGAACAGGTGTCCTCTGTCATGTAACTCTGCCATGATGTGCTGCAGAGGCCCCAGAACAACAGGACCCAGCAACCATGGATTGAAATCTCTGAATCCATGAGCCAAAATAAGTGTCTCCTCCTTAACTTTATGTTGATTATCTCATGTATTTTGTCATAGCAATGAAAACTGACTAAAATACATCTCTTAAAAGTTCTAAAAACTAGTTAGAAATTTGGAAGAGGAAAGGATTGAGGGGAGGGTTACCAACTCTGAAAAACAAATTGAACCAAAGCCAACTTTTATCACTCAGCTGTTGTTGAGTTAAATGACTGACATTCAGTACATAGTCAGGAAATGAAATCAATACGTCAAAGAGATAGCTGCACTCCTGTCTTCACTACATTAGCCATGATACGGAATTAGCTTAAGTGTCTACCAATCAATTGGTGAAGGACATGTGGCACATATACACAAGGGAAAACTAGTGAGCCTTAGAAAAGAAGGAAATTCTATTATTTGCAATAGGATGAATGAACCTGGGGTCACTATGTCAAGAACAAGCTAGACACAGAAAGACAAATGCCACGTGAGCTAAGTTATGGGCGGAACCTATGAAAAGCTGAACTCATAGAGGCAGAGAGTAGATGGTTCTTACCAGAGGCTGGAATGATGTTAGCCAGTTAGATGGGAGAAATAAGTTAGAAAATTTATTATATAACATGGTGATTACAGCTAACAGCAATGTATTGAATCCTTAAAAATTGATAACAGATTGTCAGTGTTCTTACCACAAAATATGATAAGGATGCACAAATTGCTTAGCTAGATTCAGTCATTCCACGCTGTACACTTAATCAAAACATTATGTTTAACACGATAAAGGTCTACAGTTTTATCAATTAAAAATTAAATAAACAGGCCAGACATGGTAGTGCATACCTGCAATTCCAGCGACTGGGGAGGCTGAGGCAGGAGGGTGCAAGTTTAAGTTCCACTTCAGCTACAGAGCAAGACCCTGTCTTAAAGCAAAACCAAAAAGGGCTGGGGATGTAACTCAGTGGTGTAACTTGTGTTTAGCACATGCAAGGCCCTGGGTTCAATGCCCAGCACCAAAATAACAACAACAACAATAATAAAAGTTAGTTTCAATAAAAATTATGCATAGCTTTGCTGTATCACAGGGCTTTCCTTCCTCCTCCCTGATATGATTATCCCATCTTTATCACTACACAATCATGAAGAAGAACAATAAGATCAAAATTCAAGGCTTAATAGCAAACAACTGAAGATCTACCACAGACTGGTAGGAGCCCCTGAAAAGATGAAACTAGAATCTGTTGAACCAAGAAGATTGGCAGAGTTTAAAGAGTAAGAGGAGGAGGAAGATGAGCCATGCCCCTGTGGGACAGAAAAGTGGACAGGCAGGGGCCAGGTGACAGCTTATGGGAACTTCTGGACATCAAATGAAACCTGGGACTTCCTTTCCTTCTCCAAGAAAGGCTTGTCCAGGGCCACCACCACCCTTGCCTTCTTGCTAACCCCTGCAATGTCCTGTCCCCTACGTCCCTCTAGATCCCTTCATTCTCTTTTAGGCTGAGAACAAGTGTGTGTGCATTTTAAAAATTATTTATATTTTAAAAAATCTTCATTGCTTTCTGCTTTTCTGGTTGGAAAAAAAATGCAAATAGGGAAAAAAAATGAGAATGAGGAATAGAGAGGCCATTAGACCTGCCCGTAATCACAGGGGCCTCGTTAGAATTGATTTATGTTTGGCCAATTTAGAAATGTTTTTACTAAAACAATCCAGTCCTAATTCTAAGAGCTGTGTAATCTTTCACCCTCAATCTGACTGAAATTACTAACGTGATTTAAACTCTGTAAGGCACACATTGCCCAAGGCCAGGATTTAGAGGGAGAGTCAAGTTTGCAGTCTTTTACAAAATAGACTTTCGCACCCCTGTTCTCCAGTTACCAAACCTTTTCCAACTTGTCTGGACCTTCCGGGGCTGGTGCATAAATCAGGAGAAATGTGGGTGGAAATAGCTTCCTTCTCTTCAAAGTCACATGTACCCACCTCCCTGGAGCCCTGGAAATCCATAATGGTGCATGTGGTCTCCATTAGGCCAAGGGAGACTGTGCCCGGCTGCCGGGCTGCTGTGTGACGTCACAGCCTCTCCTATATGCTGGAGAAGCCCCTGGGTCCAAATCAAGGGGGGGGGTCATCCAGGCAGATCCCTTTTCCATTCCAAGAGACAGCAGGAAGACACTGCTCATTTGGCAGCCTGGCCTGGTCTCTGAAGGACAGAGTCTTAGACTTCTGACTTTAAATACCACTATCCTTCAGGGATTTCACTGCAGCCCGAGCCAGAGAGGCCTGGGAACAGGACACGCAGCCTTGAGGCCACAGCTCTGTCTTGTCTTTGGAGTTCTATGATGCTCAGCATGCTGGCGTGGGTGGACAAGGTTTGCGGTGTTCCAGCTCCTTGTTTTTCCTGAAATTATTCTTATTTTTCCTCTAATGCTGCTTTCATCAGTGTGAGTAGCACTGAGTTTCACAGGCAAATGGATTAACGGCCAAGATAAGTGGACTTTTATATGCCACAGGGTGTTTTCTAATAAATAGGAAGATCATCACAACTACTCACAGTGAATGTACCAAGAGATGTCTGCATAAGCCCTGTCCTCCAAAGAATTACAGGCTATTGGAATAAAAGTAATTAATGATAATAATAAGATAAAAGAGAGCCAATATTTACTGAGCATTAATTATTCATTAATTCAGCCAATAAGTGTTCAGTGAACAGCTACTCTGTACTAGGCAGTTCTCTACGCGCCAAAGACAAAGCAGCAAACATAAAGCTGAGGCTGGTGTACTTTGCAGTGTAAAGGACTAGGCATCTTGTGTATATATCCTTATTTGATGCTCCCAAGAACTCTCCAAACTGGATAACATTATTCCCAGTTTACACCTGAGAAAACAAAACCCCGGAGAGGTTAAGTCACCTTAGTTTATTAGAGAAAGAGCCTGGATTACAAACAGTAAGTCTGTTTGACTTCAATGCCTATATTTTCCACCACATGGCAAGGCCTTTAAAGACTAAGGGACACACCACAGGGAAGGCCTGGAACAAACGCCTGTGAGAAGACTGCGGAGGGGGAAGGATGGCAAAAGGCAGGGAGGTGGGGGGGCGGGGAGGCTGCAGGTGGAGGCTCAGATCAGAGTCGGAAGGTTAGAGTTGGGATGATATGGGAGGGAATCAGCACAGGAGGTGTGGAGACAGATGTGCGTGTGGCCCGTCCAGGGACCTTGAGCAGAAGTGGCTTAAAAAGAATAATTCTCACAGGAAGACAGAGCCAAAGAGGAAGGTCTGGACAAAGTTCAGTGCCTTGAACTTATAAATACAGTGTCTGTACTTTTCTGGGGGCAGTGGAGGGTGCAAAGGGACTGAGACATGACAGCAGGTGCTCCTGCTGGGACTGCCCTTTGAGGTCTACCTTCCAACACTGTCCTGTCCTTACCTGTGAAACACAGGAGAATCACAGAGAGTGTTTAGATGACTTCAGGACTCACCAACTCATAAAAACCTCTGTTAACTACTGGAAAAAGATCAGCATATGTTAAGTTTTACCCCCAGATATATATATTTTTAATAGCCACGCAGATTCTTCTTTGAGTAATGTTGGTATTCATATAACTGGATACATGAATATTAAGCTAATAAAACTGGTCAAAGAATGTGAGAAATTTATCTACTGCATGAAGTCATTGTTTCGTGTTTGTCTGAAGCTCCCAGTGGACTCTGAATACCAGATTTTTGTTCCTTTCTGCTTTCCACATTGCTCTTTCCCATGAGGAGATTCTTTTGATATCAGCATGGGGTGTATGGAATTCTTTGGGGGTGAAAGGTGTACTTTCTATTATAGTAACTTTTTATTTAACCCGTTCCCTTCCATACAAAAGCTGCAATTGATGTAATAAAATTCGAAGAGGCACACCAGGTCTGTGTTTCAATTTTCCTCTGGTGGGATAAAGTTGCCGAGCAAATTTGTTGAGCAGCTGGAATTGTTAAGGTCACACTAACGTTGAAAAACCAAGGTCCTGACATCAACATACCCAAAGACCTAGATAATTTGGGGCTGCCTTCAATTTGGAAATCCATTTCTCTGGGATTTTGTATCTCCTTCCCCTTTTCCCACAGTGCTTTTGGCTTTCCTCTTCATATAATGAATCCAATTCCATGTGGATTTAAAATTTTTGCCTGCTAAATGCAAACAGTTCCAATGGTCTAAACTTAATGTCAATTCCACCAAGTATTATTTGCTCAGTCTGTTCATGGGGGGAAAAAACCCTTTTTTCTGCCCAGATCTTGTGTAATGGCATGAATTCTCCTAGTTATTTGGCTAGGAAAATCTATCCCAAGCTACACTGACTCTAAGATGGAGGAGAATTCATTATACATTCCCTGCTGAAATAGTGACCTGCAAATAATGATGGGGAAATCAACCTTGATCGCTGTTGCTTTCCCTTTAGTCTAATTTTCTTCTGAACTTTAGACTGTAACTTGTTTTTTGGCTAGATAGCCCCAGGACATGCTGGAGTCTGACAGGGAGTGCTGAGACCTGGATTTTCACACCATGAAGCTGGTAACAGTTTTGACTTCAATGCCTTGAAAAGTAGGTGATTTCAATTGCCCTGTTTCCTTTCAGGGGAAAATGCTTTCTTTGCACCTAAACAATCTTCCGGTGCTTTTGACTGACAAGCATATTGTTATGATTATGACTGGACTTCTTGACTCCTACAGGGATAGCATTTAAAACAGCCTGAGACTGGCACAAATCAAAATATTCATCAACTTAAACTATGTCAGCTAAACTGGAAAAGCCAAAATTGTAGTGTTTTATATCATGTCAGGAGTCCAGGAACACTGCAAAATGCTTAACTCTTTCCCTCCCTGGAGAAAATGGAGCACTGCTTATTTGGATATTTTTTCAAAATTAGACCTATCATATAAATGCCTTTTCTTTCTCTTTGTATAATAACCATTGCTTGGATTTATAGGTTCAATTACCTTTTTCTTCTTTTCTGTTCATCGATTCATTGATTATTCGACGTACACTTTTGGATGCCAAGTGTGTGCAGGGCATTGTGTGTGCCTTGTGGGAAGAGGAGAGGACTTCTTGGACACAATTTGCTGGTGGTCTGTAAGGAGGAGACATATGCACACATTTCTATAAATGGCAGTACAGGTACTGGGTGGTAGGAATACAAGATGCCAGGATGGCTCAATGCAGGGAAGTCACCTCCCCCTCTGGAGAGGGCGATTGTGCACCTAAGAGGTTGTCCCCAGCCTCTTCTTTTTCAAGACTTTTCCTTCCTGCATTCATGGTGTGTGCGCCACAGACAGTGTCAGAGGGGTCCTGTCCTTCCCTGCAGGCTCTCCTTCAGCTCCTGTTGAGTGACCATTGACCACACTGACCTTTCAGAAGGCCTTCCACTAGAGTTCTGCTACCAGGCAAGAGATTTCAGTCTCAGTGTGGTCAAAAGGGAAGTGAAATCCACAGAGAGGGTGAGCCAAGTCAATGGAGGTGAAGAGCAGGCGGGTTCTGAGGGCAGTTCAGGTCTTCAGTGCATCCTCTGACACTGGCCACCCAGCTTTCTCGGAGCACCTGCGTTTCATTTTCTCTGGAGGAAAGGATAGCAGAAATGAGTCCATTTCTGTGACTTGCATCCCAAAGAAACCTTCAAATGCAGGAGGCTATGGAGGAAGGAGAGGATCATCTCCATTCAAAAGAGAATGGGAAGGAGAAGAGAGGCCTTAAGAAGTAGGCAAACATTTTGATGATTAACCAGTGTGTTTTCCCCATGATTTCCTGTTACCCTTGACCCTCCCCCACTGGGCAGCTAGACCATGAGTCACTCCTTGCCTCAAGGGAGGGTTGTCACAGCAGAACCAGAGAACAAAAGAGACAAATTCTTGGCTTTGGAGTTTAAAAAGCTGAGCTTCAGGCTTCAGACAAAAAAGATTTGGAAGAATATCTGATCCATTTGAGCCAATTTTTTTCCTGCCCACGTATATAAAAATTCCCCTGGCTGGGATACAAGAGACAATTCCAAAGCAAAGCCAAAGGGTTAGATGCTGCTGAGTCCGAGAAGGGGCTCCTGCACTCTTCTGCCCCCCACCACTGATCCCTGGGGAGAGTGTGGGCTTTCAGAGTCTGAGAACCAGGAGGCTTGCACCTCATTTCCTAGTTAGAATCCAAAATATGGCAAACCTCAGTGAGATCTCTTAGACTTTACATTGCACCAGAGCAGAAGAGCCTGGAGTTGCCTCAGAGAAATTTCCATGGTCCTAGAGAGGTCAGGGAGGGGAGCCTAATATTCTCTGTAACCCTCACAGAGATACAGCTTTAGGGATCTGGACTGATTTGAAAAACTTGAAGCAAACATGTGTGCGCGCGCGCGCGCACACACACACACACACACACACACACACACACACTCATACACACACACCCCACAGACACATACTCACTGCCCCAGCAGGCCTCAAACTTTCAGTCCTCCTCCCTCAGCCATTAGCTGCTATAACAGATGTACACCACACTTATATCTCTGAAAGATGTGCAGATATGGTCAGGAGGGAGCCAGATTCGGTCCAGTCTACAAGAGGGCAATGAAGACACAGTACCCTTGGATTGAGGACCATCAGCAGGGGTATGTAGTAGCTCATGACAGGCCAGCCTGGACCAAAAACCAGACCCTGTGGCACGGGGAGGACTCTGCTATTCTATAAAAGCAGCTCTGCTCCCCTTGCTGAGCTCGCTGGACTTACAACTCTCCCATTTGCACAAAATGTTTCTCTGAATAGTTCTGTTCTCTAGGGAGAAGTTATCTACCAACTTCAGAGTTTCTCCAAGAATGGAGTAACGATTGTTGGGGCTCAGAAAATGACACCTCAAAAGACTGGTGCTTCCACATGCTGAGACCCAGAAGCTGCCTCTTCCCCTGAGCTTTCCGTGTCCCACCCCACCTCCCAGCACAGGGAGAGGCTTTCCGTAGAGTTTCCTTATCTACTTGACCAGATCTACCCAAAGAGGAACAGGGTCACCTTTAGTCTTTTTCTGAAATTTCACAGACTAGAGAAGTCGGCTCATTGCACGGAGGAAAACTGAAATGTTGTACACCACACCTAGAGCCCACAAAGAACCTTGTTCCAGCTATTGCTTGTTCTTCTGGGTCCATTTGTCTCCCCTAAACAGAATTTACTACACCTCTAAAACTTCCCCACCCTCTCTGCCCTAGGAAGAGTACCTAAGCTTCAATTATCTGACCTCCTCTGAATCATACAGTATCTTCCGTGTTTGACATGTTAATATAATTTTTGCTTTTTCCTGTTACTCTGCCTACTGCAGTTTATTTCATGCACTATAATGTTCAAAGCTGAACTTTCCTACATTCTTCTTTAGATCTTTTCATAAGAGGGGCTAGGTTCTGTAGAAGTCACTGTTTGCCCAGATTTCTGTTCAGGACGAAGACTTCCCTGTTCCATGGGAAAGATTAAGGACCATGAAAAACCTTGCCCTCAGTTCTATCCAGATTTTTTAACTAATTTCTGAAGTGATCAGACTCAGAGGAATCCAGCAATAAGACACTTGCTTCTATCTGCAGGGCTTTTCAGCGCCTCCTTCAGAGTTTGGATATTTCTCACTCCACCCTGTGGCCACTGGGAATCTCAGCTCTGGTCTTGGTTAAAGACTGCCACGATAGCATGGGGTTCAGCTGTCACTAGCTTGAGGAGCCCCACTGTCTTCTGCCAGCAGCCTAGGGTAGGGAAGGGATAGGTCAGACAGAAAGACTCAAGATGTTTCTGAATCTATGCGACACTGAGGCCATGTCTTATAATAACTTCTAAGGGGAACATGGGAAGTAAATCAGCCAACATATGGAAAATGTGATTGCTTCAGCTAGTTTTCAATTATAAAATCCAAGTCTAAGCAACTAACCAAAATTCTACCAAACTGTAGTTCCCCAGTTTTGCTTAGCTGAGTAAATGAGATGGCCAATTCTGTGGAGTTTTTAATTAAGCAAAAGCTCTGGTATGAATATACAGCTTCAAAATGCTGTATAGACAGCACTACTGGCCACTGTGCTTGCACACAGCAGCACTGTCCAGCAATGGAACACACCCATGAAATGATTCTCCTAACTATTCATCTCCTCTTCCCTGAAACAGCAGTGACACTACACCTTACAAGGTCATTATTTCACTCCTCATACAAATCTTTGGCCTAGTGATTTATCCGAGGCATGCTAGAACCACTCAGAAACATTATCCCTGTCACATCTCACTGCTTAATTATATCTCTATTTTAGGCTTCTAGAGTCATTGGACTTGGAAAGCCCTCTCTCATGTGTGATCTTTGAACAAGACTCCATGATGAGTTATCCTTGAACTTAAATGGTTCCATTTCTAACCTGTTCTGACTTAGACAGCAGTTATGGTTTCTTGGTTCAACAACACATGGAATAATCATGAGTTCTGAGCTTTATGCTCATCTCCATATAAGGTACTATCAATTCTTTGCAGGAGGGTCTACTTTTTCCCCAACACTTGATAGGGTTTGCATTGGTGAATCCCAGTGAGTCCTCTATTTTAAATTGATAACATGCACATAACTTTGTTTTTCTAATTCACTCTTGCTCTGGTAACTATACTTTTAACTCTGTACATGTTGTCCATCATGAATTTTTGGTTTTATTTTGGTTATACTTATATTGTTCCCCAGTGCTAAAAGTTAACTTAAAAAATATGGCTGTCATAGACACCTCCATATATTGCCAAACAACTAGACAGAATATTTAAAATTAGGAGTGTTGGAAAAATTGGGGAGTCCTGGAGGGATATTCACATTTAGCTTTCCAAACACTTATTTCGCTTACCATTATTAAAGCATTTCCTCCATTGGCCTTTTGTGAGTCTAAATCTTATTCCCTCAATTAGACAATAAGCTGCTTAAGGACAAAGGCCCAGATCACATACCTCTTAAACATCACCACCATGTAAGTAGCTACACGAAGTTGTCTGATCAACTGTATAAAGAGATGACATTGCATTTTTAAGACAGCTATTTGATATTAGAAGCTTGCGAAAGTAGCCTAACACTGAAGGCAGACTGGAGAATAGTGTTCTGCTTCATCCCTCCAGAGAGCAGTTCAAGTCAGGTCCCGGGTAGATCTATGTTGAGAAGAGATATAATTACCCGGATCCAGAGTGGCCTCAGGTCTTGTCTGGCAGACTGAGTTATATCTATCAGAGCCTTTTAAAATGCTTACTTGGCTCCTTATAAAAACAAACCCCAAAACATCATTTATAAAGGTCATGGGAATGGCCTGGGCCAGAATAACTAGAATCCGTTTTGTGCCAACACCACAGAAGAGGTTGTGGCTGAATTCTTAGGTAAGCTCCTCAAGCCTATATTGCTAATTCCAAAGAATGAGACATTTATAGCTGAGCTGTACTCTGTAATTCAAATGCCAATCCAGCAATAAAATAAGATCATGGAATTCCAATCAGAGATTTTTATCATCTGACATGGAAACCACTACACCCTCAGTGATACAAAGATTGACCACCACCTGCAAGTGCTGGAATGCAGCATAATTATATAGAGGTGAAAATTTTGAGGAAAAAAATAAAAACTATTTCATTGCAATGAGAACCACGTTTTCAAACATTTGCCTTCTCTGAAATGACTAATTTTAATAAGTAGTGAATCAAGGTTTAAGAGCCCTATATCCAGAAAGTCAAGTTGAACCAAATAAAATTTGCTTCAAGTTAATAAGTGAAAACTACTACAATTTGGAAAAGACTTTTAAAGAGCACAAGTGAGATCCCCAAAGTAGTTTGCTCCTCAATTACTCATCACAAAGCTCAGAACTCTAACAGTCTTCTACTTCAGCTAATTGAGAAGTTTTAACATAAGGACAGCTCTACAAAGTGTCCCAATAAACACACAGCATTAATTCTGGACCAATAATTTCCTTTACAGAAATTACCAGTTATTGTGTACTTGTGAATCTATATAGCAAAGTTTTCCTATGTATTTTAAAAGATGTACATATCAGGATTATCCTGAGAAAGCCAGTGCATATGGTCCTCTTATCAAGGAGCCCCCAGCTCTCATTCATTTGCTCTGTTCCTTCCACACATGGGATACAGCTGCCTTTGTATAAAACTGATGCAATATAGTTTTGTCACTTATATTATCACCTGAGCACTCAGATACCACCCCAGGAAAGCCAAGCAAGATAACGTTTTTAATTTTTTTGTATAGTCATATTTGAAAAGCATTACACACACACACATACACACACACACCCTGAATGGATTATAAAGCAAGACTGTCAAGCAGAAGGATGTGCTGCACATCACCAGGTGATGTATGTAATAAATACATGAGGAGTACAGAACTTTACTGGCACTTTAAAATGAGCCAGTTGGCCAATCAGCCACTGTCAAACTTCTGGCCCTTAAATTCCTCATCGTAAAATAAGATGATCAGAAGATCAGATTCATTTCTTTCATGATTCTCGCTTCTCCATTCAGCTTATAAGTAGTCAGCCTGAAAATTAACAGTGCACATAGCCATATTTAAACAATATTATAGAACTTTATTTGTTAATAAATTTTCTCATACAAAATTGAATGACTATATCTACCTCAAGGAAATCCAAAATGCATAACTGACACACACTTCCCCAAACAGTTATCTCTTTGAAACTTGTGTTTTTAGGTAAATAAAAAGCCACATTATAAATATATCAGACTGCTTTATTCCTTAGAAAAATAAAAGTGTCTTGGGCAATGAAGTTTCGATTTTTGTGTATGTTATCCATAAATAAAACACAACTCCTATATAAATGCATCTATTGAGAGAGGTCAGTAATGAAAATTATACTATTAACTAAATTATATGCAAGTACAAAGATCATCCATACTACCAAAAGATTGTATCCTCAATCAAACCCACTTAAAAATGACACTATATTCTTTCTTATCTTTTTATAATAGTTCCTTTAAGACTTAAGATGCAATTATTTTTATTTTCTGGAATTTCTGATAAATAGATCATCATTTAATGTAATAGTCACAGATTTCAGGACGAAACTACAATATGTTTATATACCCCCTTCACATATAGCACAATGAATGTAGTGGTCAAGTATTAATTAACTAACTATATTAAAATAATAAAATGATTTATGCCAGGATAATTTATGTCCAACATACAAAACACACATTTACAAGAAACTTTAGAAAGAAAATACATCAATTTTTTTTTTAAAATCAGGAGTAGCAATAAGATTTTCTGTATTATTTTCAGCCCTATGTTAGAAATGTTTTTCTAAATTAAACTGATCAATGTGTCATTTTAAAAAAGCATACATTAAAAATAAAGTTACACATACAAAGAATTTTTATATACACACACGTATATAAAACAACCAACAAAACCAACAAACAAATATTAAAATGGTAAACTAAAACCATTTAAAGGCAAATTAAAAGTAAAAGTAATGTTGCCTGAAGCTGTTTGGTTCTTTATATAAAACTACTACATTATAGCATAAACTATACTATACTATACCATATGTAGTTTGGTGTATGAACTACTATTTCCAAGTTGTATTTTGCAACTCTAGTAAGATCCATATACATAATTCGACCTGCTCTTCCTCTATTGACACATTAATTTTTGTGTCTTTTAATTGATTACATAAAACAAGACTTCCATTTTCAACACTTCTCCCAGGAGAAGTTAAACAAGTGGGATTGGGTAGTGAGTGTCATTTTTATTTTACTTTCTGTATTTGCTTGGTCTAAAATTACTCTAACCATGTATTTTTTCTTCTACCCTTTTCTTCTGTATGTGGTGCTGGAACTTGAGCCAAGGGTCTCATATTCTTCATCCTTTAAGTCACTTATTTTAACCCAGTAATAATGGTTAAAAGAATAGTGGACTCAAACAGGGTGAAATATGTCCCTTGAGGAGCTGGCCTTGTGGCTCAGTGGTAGTGTGTTTGCCTACATGTGTGAGGCACTGAGTTAAATTCTCAGCACCACTTATAAATAAATAAAAGAAAGGTTCATTGACAAGTGAAAAATATTTTTTAAAAAATGCCCCCTGATATAAAAGTATTATCATTTGGGACTCTGGAATGGCCAAACATGTTAATCTACTTAAAACTAATCACATATTCAAAAACTAAGTTTTAAAGAGGCTCTTTCTAGAGACAGGGTGTAATCTACAACAGAGAGTACACTTCACTGAACATGATATTAGCTGAAAAGAACACTGGCACTTCAGGTGGCCATAGCAGCTGACATGTCATTAACTCCTTGGTTGGGGCAGTCTGGACTCACACAGGGGATCCTGCTGGAACTTCCACACTGTTCGCCTACCTCTAGGGAAGCAGACTGTTCTTGTGGTTTTCTGTCCTCCTTTACAAATTGTAATGTCGCACTCTCCTCAGCAGACTGACATGGTCTTTCTCCAAAAGCCACTCGTTTCCCTGCTTCTGCTTCCTGTTCCCAGAGCAGTCTTTCCACCTCCACCTCAAGTTCCAAGGTTTCCTCATCAGCTTGCACATCCAGCTGCTGCATTAGCTCCTCCAACTTTTTGGCCTTCCGGAGCTCATTTTGCTGTATGATTGTACAAAGGTGCTCAGTGAGTTGCTCTTTTATCTCAGTCTTTCGCTGCAGATCTAGCTTTGCTGTAATATACTCAGCTTCAGCCCTGTCAAATCGTTTCCTGTCAGGACAGGGACAAAGATTGAGCCATTAGTTTTCCATTGAAGAAGATATTTTTAAAAAGGCCAGAAACAATAAACTCCAAAATTGGGCAAGGCATGTATGATGAAGATGGATATTAACACTTCACAGATACCTGTCTACATGTTAGATGAACTGAGAAATGGATGCAGAAACTTTCACGACATTCTTTAACAACACCCTTCTGTGCTCTCTTCTTCTTTCCGAAGCTGTGCTTGAGTGAGGGCAGGCTTAGACTGTTAATTCAATGGTGTGCAAGCTCTGAAATGTGTGTCTGTGGGGGCGGGGGAGGTGGAGAGCTCTGACTTGTAGCTTTGCCAGTATGTATCTACTACTGCCGCCAATTTTAAGCTACCAATGTGATATCACTAAATATGGATTTGGGAAGAGATGAACAAAATCTGCTCTTATGAACTAGCACAAGCTAGCTCCAGCACAGAACTGGTTATAATTTATAAGAAATAAAACAAGAGTTGGATAAAGCAGAAAATCTGTATCTCTTAATTAATGAATTATAAAAAGTAGAAAACAATTTGATGGAGGATATGGATGGTGGTTGGGAGGTAAACATATGTAACACAGAGTGCACCCAACAAAATACTAGGTGAGGGCAAGAAGAAAAAAACAGTAGAAAAGAAAACAAGGCAGATTTAAGCAGGATCTCTCACACTTGGCACTATTGGCCATTTTTAAGTCTTCATTGTGAAAAGCCACCCTGTATACTGTGGGATGCTCCACTCACTAGCTGCCAGTACCACTCACTGCTTAGGACAACCAGGACTGTCTCCAAACACTGCTGAGCATCTTGTAAAGGGCAAGACTGTCCCCAGGGAAGAATCCCTGGTTTAAGCTGTTCTCTCTCGTCACTCAGCAGCAAGACTACTATCACACTCTTTGGCATTCACACTTATGTACACCCTACAGATGGGCAGTGCCAGTCTTACACGAGGTAGGGTAGTTCAAGCAGGGAAGCCAGTCACCCTGAAATATTCTTTTATTTTTTTTTGCAACACAACGGTAAAAAAGAAAAGTCATATCTTTGTTCACTGTCTTTTGCTTTTTCTACATAATGTATAAAATGTATTACTCTTCTTTTTACAATAAGGAAAGAGGTTTCCTCCTGTCTTCGAAAAAAAGAGATTGATTCCCAACTAGTTCTTCAAATAATTGCCACTAGCACTAGTGCAGACCATTTTGGCTTTCCAGTCATGACTAACTCAATGTAAGGAGTACTTTTTAGTGAAAGAGTCATAGCAAAAACCAGTTATGTCTCCTAGTGTACGATTCTCTGTCTTGGAAGGGCATATAGTGAGAATCATAAAGGCTTTGATTTTAGAAATCCAGGGTTTGAAACTTTCTTCTGCCATTGACTGTGTGTCACTTGCTTTGGTCTTTGGATACAAAGAATAGTTATCCAAACTAATATGAGGGGGAAATGAATTTTATTGTAGAATACAAGAGGCAATTTCACAGGCAAATCCTAAGAATCAAAGGCTTCTTACTCTCAGAGCTTAGAAGCCACACCATTTCTCTCCCTAGAGCTTTCCTATCACACTCCACTCAATCTGTCAGTGATCCTGTTCTGTAAATGCCAGGAGAACCTGGGTTGGCCTCATTCATCTCAGTTTAGAGTTCTTAATGTTCGTGGCCACGAGCCACTGTCTGGCCTATGGATTAACATGTTGGAGCCAGCAGCCCATCTTTGTTCTAATCAGAGGAGCTCCAAGCTCAGCATCTGCAGTGAAAAGCAGTCAGATTCCTGTGGAAGGGGCTGGGCAGGAGTGACAGGACTGACAGCTCCAGCACAGCGACTCTGGGTAGTTCCCTGGTGAATCCTGGTCTATCTGCAGAGCAGTGATGGAATGAAGTATCTCACAGGAATGATTGAAAATTCAATAGCACAAATAGGCCAAGCATCTAGCCCAGTGCCCAAGAAACAGAGCTTCCTTCACAGCACCAGAATTGAAAAGCATCATTATTGTACTAGTAAACATGTATCTAAAATTAAGATTGTGGAAAATTTAGGAACCCAGTATTTACACTTTATATTCTTATTTATATAATGTTCACTTATCATATTTCTTTTTTTTTTTTTTTTTTTTACTATTAACTAGTTAACATGAGAGAATCATTTGTGTTTCAGTACCCCCTGAGTTAAAAGAATTATTCTAAAGGAGCTCTGTTGAACACCTGGGTCCCTTATTTCCATATTTTATAACATATCCTGTTTATAAATGTCATCAAGGCAAGAGCCAGCCCTGACAACATTCTCCATAGAGAACTGCCCTTTCCCCCACTCAAACTTCCCTTGTCTGAGTCTCTGGTCTCCCTCAGCCTAAGTCAGTTAGCAGAGATTTACAGACTGGGTTCATGAATACTGAATTGAAATTAACATTTGCAAATAGGTCCCTAGGCTTCCAGTGATCTTTCACTGGAAGATAAATCACTAAATATTTTGTATTTTTTTATATATATTTGAAGTCCTCCTACTCAGAGACATGCATATATATTCTTGTACAGAATGATTTATATTCAGAATATTGAATAGTTTCACAAACTACACTACCAGCCTGAGGGTCAGGTGAATAAGATCAAATCAGAGTATGATGCCATACTTTGGAATAAAATAATAAGAGCATTATATACAATACAGTAAGACATACTGCACTGGAAATGTAATTATAGAATTGCTTTGTTATTTTAAAGGGATATTGAGAGATTTATTAAATGTTATTTAAAGGATTCTAGAAACTGTCCTTCGGTTTTGGTTTCTCTGAAATTTTTAAAGAAATTATTAACCCTTGGTATATCATTAGGTTTCACTATGCACTTTTATTTTCTCAGTTTCTGTTTTGAGAAGTTTTAACTCTTTGTATGCATTAACCCAGGACTTTTAGAAAGTATTTAAAAACAACAAAGAAAATTCACTTAAAAAAATAGATTAAAATGAATTGTAATTTGATAGAGCTTTCCTATCACACTCCACTCACTTAAGGTGCATCATGAAATTAAAGATACATTTTTCCTATATCTTGATACATTCTTCCATCTCATCACCCTAGGAATTGTTTCATCAGTACTTACTGATTATTCCCATTTATGTTAAAAAGTAAACAATGAGAAAACGAGAATGGTGGAATGATCTAAAAAGATGATGCAATAATGAAATAAATTATCACTGCTTGATTTTCTAATTGTGTTGTTCAAAGTACTATGTCACCTCAAAAAGGTGTAAGAGAAGACTGGAAACACCATCTTTACATACTGCTCTTAGTTTTCATTGAAGACAGTTGAGAGTTAATAGTTCCTCATTTTCTACGCATGTTGGCAAACAGACATTTGACAGAAGAAAACATTTTGCTATTAGACAAATCAAAAGATGAATACTGTGGTGGGCTAACACAGCTTACCATCAAAACACCTCCTAATCCATGGAACTTTTGAATGTTACCTCATACAAAAATTACCTTATAGGAGAAAAGATGTGATCAAGTTAAGTAGTAGTTAATCTTGAAATTATCCAGTTGGGCTTTAAAAGCAATCACAGGTATCCTTTGATATGAGAAAATAGAGAAGTTTTGAGAGAGAGGAAGAAGCAATGTGATCCTAGAGGCACAGAACGGAGTAGCGTGGCCATGGACAAGAAACATCTGAAGCCACCAGAAGTTGGCACAGGAAGGAAGGAAGGAGCACAGTGCTCTGAGGAAACTTGGCCGGCCACCACCTTGTCTGCAAGTGTCCAGGCTCCAAGAAAGCACGTGAAGAAGCATCTCATGTTTTAAGCCATACAGTCTGTGGTAATTTTCTGACAGTCCTAAGAAACTAACACAAATGCAGACACACTCTTTAGAGTGGAGGTAGTAAAACTGATATTTAAATGAGATCTCAAACTATGAGTCTTCAGAAAAACCCATCCTGTGTGAATTTCCTCAAACTCAAGAATCCACGAAAGAAAAACATAGTTTTAAGGACAAAAATGAAACATGATATCCTCATACAATTAACAACTTCAATAGGAAGAACTGTCAATATTTTACAAGCCTGGGGTTGTCCTGTGCTACGAAAAGAATTTTCTCCTCTTTTCAGTTCGTAAATCAAATTTTATTTCATACAAAGAAGTTTACTACAATCACGTTTTTATAAAGTTGCCTTCTACAATCCCTTTTTATCTGACTTCTATGAATTACTATAAAATGATTTCAAAATATTTCCCTCTTGTGTGCATGTGTGTACACACAGGGGTGACCTTTAAGCCTAGATGATCAACAGGGGTAATCATCGTACACTCAGGTTCAACAACACACTCTGGATGCCGTCGGCTCCATGTTCTAGGTGGTCTGCATGGCACTGGGGCAGTCCTGCCCCTCAGCTGTGCCCAGCAGGAACAGCAGCTCTCAGGTCCGTGGCAAAGTGCTGGTCTTCTCAGAGGTGACGTATCCTAAGGTTGCTTCACACTAGTCAATTTTAAAGTAAATTCTGGCTTATTTACTGAGAACCTTTGCGGACATAGCACTGATCCAGGACTAGAAAATTTAAGATATAATTTTTATTAAAAAAAAAGAAAAAGTTAAGGAAATCTCCCACAGAAATCAACAACCTGAGGATTACCTTCCAGTAGAAATCTGGACCATTATCTTATAGTACCAACCTATAACTTCCCTGTAACCACAAATGCAAACTTACAAAACACTGCATAATATCATCACTAACAACCAACCCTGAATCCAGTCGCAGTTTTCTGATGCTTTTCTCTGACTTCACCAAGAGCTGAGGCTTTTAAGAACAGTTTCACACTGCATCCATTAACACACCGCCACATCAACACCACGAGGAACTGATATCTTTAACTCATTAGAGATGTAAAAATACACTAAAAGTTCATTAAGGATATTTATATATTATGGGATGTTTTCTCCTTTAACTAGTAATTCTACTGTCACTATGGTTCTCTGAAGGTCAAAACTGACATTTCTTATATACTATTCGGTATGAAAGGTGTTCTTCTCCATTCACCAGTAGGACAGAATTAGTTTTTGTTGAGATGCTCAGCAATGGACCTTATACTATGAATTATTCAGATAAAAGGCTGAAAAGGCATAAAAAAGGTTCTCTGGCAAACTCATATTACAGAGAATAAAAGATGCTAAAAATCAAGGCTTAGTTTAATCTTAAAATCCTGGTTACTTCCTCAATGGCCTTATTAATAGGAATCTGGAACCTCTGCTTATCAGCTACTGATGGCATTAATTTAAGTTATTAATTAATAAAGGCTAACCATTATGTCTAATAGCATATGGTCAAATAACAATTACAAAATCACAAGGACAACCACAAACCTCTTTCTTAAACACTAAACAGTGAATTAAAAACCATAATCAAGCATTTCCACTTTATTAAATTGTTACATAAACATTCTGATGTTGTGGTTTACCCTGGACTAATGAGGCATTCCGATTGATTTCTAGTGTTACAGAGAAAATGCAGAACCAAGTCATTAACACAGCATTCCCTTGTGAGAAAAGACAAACCAGGATGATTAAAGAAATGTTAAAGGGACTGAAAAACCCTGAAATTGGACTTTTTTTTTTTTTTGCCCTTTTATCTGTTTGCAAAGTCCATGTAATTCTTTACATGTGTTAGTTCATTTTAAAAATACTCCATGATGATTTTTGCCTCTTTATAAAAATGCCAATAGTTGAAGCCAAGGAAACAAAATAATCAAACCATTTTGTACATATAATTTAAAAAAAATAAGAAATGAACTTTAAAGATTCTAAGAAAGAATGGTATTTTCTTAAAATAGTCACAAGCTTATAAGAAATAAACTAGATCTTCTGGCTTTGAAGAAAACTAAGAGAATCAGGCTGTAACCCCATAAAGGCCATTATCAAATGATCGAAAATCTTAATGGCAAAGAACACAGATTTGGTGTTATAGAGTTAACAGTTTGGGGACAAGCCATTCAGATGTTTACTTTGCTAGATCCTAAAAGATTAACAAGGGTCCCAAACATTAGATAGTTGGAGGTATACAAAGAAAAACTAAATGCAAAGAAAAATACAGGAAACTCTCTAACAGGGACACAATAAGGTAAGCTGGTAAAGCAGAAGACAGGAAGACGTCACAGAAGAAGACACACTGAATTAGCACAAAAGAGAACAAACACTACTTACTAGGGTTGAAAAGAGACTTAAATGATAATATGCTTAAGAGCTAGGGCCTGGCTAGTGATAAACTCAGACCAGAACCCTTGATCAAGGTTCAGATTCCCTCACTCACTGTGCATATGAATAGTCCAGGCTGGCCTGATCAATCCGGTTCCTGAGGATTCCAATGTCAGCAGACACCATGTCATCCAAAGCCTGTAACTCCTTCTGGATCCGCTTTAATTTCATGGTCTCTGCCTGAGTTCTTTTAGATCTAGAAAATCAGGAACATGAGTGGGTAAAAAAAAGTTTTAAAAAGATGTATCCATACATAATGTAAGGAAAAAAACAAGATACTGAATATATAATTATAGTTATGATTTTTTAAATTGGAAAAAAGTCAGAATTTAAATAAACGTTAGTAATATTTTCATATTATCTCTAAAACCACATTTGTTTTTTTCTGCTTATTCTTCCAAATTTTCTATAAGCACATGCTACTTCATAAACAAGGAAAAACAAAAATATATAAAAGAACATATCTGTATTCCCTTTAATTGAAGCACCCAACACAGCTTTTTAAAATTCTAGTATTAAATTTCTCTACTTATTAAGCCCATTTCCATTTGAGTCTTACCTGACATGAAGAATAGATGCCTGTATTAAACATTTCTTTAAAAGTCTGAAAACATCTATTTGTTTTTAACTGTTGTAAGCCCCATTTCTCTACTTTTCTTGCTTTGATTTTTTTTTGTTCTCTAGGTAAAATTACAGGTCCTCAAAATTATTTGTGGGGCTCAAAACCAAAATACTCTTTTATTTCCTTGTCTACCTCACTAAGTTTTATTTTCCCAGATGTGGGATACCTATAAAATCTTAACTGAGCAACAAATATACTACTTATAGTAATTTCAAAATAAAAATTATGTTTTTAAGAGTTCTATTCTTTTGAGAAAACAGGTAAAATTAGAGCATTTAAAAATATTTCATATTTATATAAAAATATATATAAAAGAATTTAAGCTATAGATGAATTTCCAATCTATTTTAATGCACCTGTGTTAACTTTGCTGAAATATTAGCAAAACTGAAAAGTTCCACTTCATTATCTCTCAGTTCCTACACCACCCCAGGCACACATTTTAGAAACAGAGTAGCAAATACAAACCCAAACTTTTAATCCTGATTCACTGATTTCAAAATCTCACACATTCTCAACGTAGAAGAAAACCCTACATGAGACTATTATATGGCAACTTACATTCCCGATTCCACTGCACCATGCGTTTATCCTTATATTATACCCACCACAGTTCACTTAACCAGTATGACTTTTACATCAAATACTTCATAATCCATTTATTAACAATCCAACCATGATGCATTATTCTTTACATTTCTATCAGCATCAGTGTTCTCCATCTTAAATCAGAAACACTGAGAGAAGTCTGAGCCTGTGAATCTTGTAAAAGCCCCAGTAAACAGTCTCCCCACCAGATGCAGCAGTGTACACCCTGTACTCTCAGCCACTCAGGAGGCAGAGGCAGAAGGACAGCAAGCAAGTTCAAGCCCAGTCTCAGCAATTTAACCCAGTACCCAGAAAACAACTCCTGCCAAAAAAATCCACAACCCCCTGCCTCTCTTTCCAAGCCCTTCTGTAATTCTTTATTTCTACACAATTCTCTGGCTTATCCTTTTCCTTTCTCAGAGAAGTGAGAAGTCATTCTACACTTTTTCTAAATGGAAGCCTATGACAATGCTTTTTGAAAATAACCACTTGTGGGGGAAAAAGAGGGCATTTCTCTTTCACACATTGTTCTTTTTCTTGAAACATACTAAAGTCAGTGAGCTGCATATCTCCCATGCTTCATGAAAGAAGGAGGTGCACCAGCAGAAGAAAAATGTCATTTTCAAATGCATACATCCCTCTAGCTGATCAAGTTCTGAATCACCCTTAAATGCAACCTGCTTTGTTTCACCTCTTCCCTGGCCCCTGTATCTATCTATCTATATATATTCCAGCCTCAAGCAATAATAGTTTTGTCAGACTTTTTCAGAGGTCTGAAAAGAAAATGCCATCGAATACTTGTTTGCATTAAGTTCACAATGTTCTTAACCCCTGCTTTATTTCCTAAGGCCACAGGAAATTAGTAACTAAAAACATTGCCATTTGAGGCTGGTACTGTATACCAAATTATGTGTTTTATTTATCTGTTTTATTTTATTTTGTAATACTAGAGACTAAATTCAGGGCTTTGTGCATTCTAGACAACTGCTCTACCACTCAGCTACATACATCCTCAGCCCTTTTTTAAAAAAATATTTAATTTTGAGACAAGGTATCCCTAAATTGTGTAGGGTGGCCTCCAACCTGCAATCCTCCTGCCTCAGCCTCCAGAGTCACTAGGATTACAGGTGTGAGCCAACTTAGCAGAGTAAGTAAGAAGGGACCACTGACAAACTAACATTGGGAGGTGCTAGAAAATCTCATGCAGTGCTCATTACGGTTATCTTGCATCAACAATAGAAGGCTAAATTAAAAGGTAAATTAAGAGAAATATCCATAGGAAACACAACTAAGATTGGTTGCAGCGTTAAGTCCTTATGCAGAATAACCTTTCTCCTATACAGGTCAGATAATTAAGGTTTCTCCACATCAAAATTAAAACCTGCTTTCGTTGTACTTTTGCATACACTGATAGCTATTGACTGCTTCCCTGATGAATGTGTACATGGTTACAACTGAAATCAGATGCTGGTCCTTAGCTTTAATTTTACTGCATTTATAAATTCATTATGATACATACTTAAAAAGCCTCCCTTAATGAATTAGAACTGGAACTTCAATATCATTTATGAAGTGTAACTTGTTTAACTATCATTAAAAGTAAAGGTCGTAGAGAAAATGCCAGTTTATTAGAATGGGCATGGGAAAACATAAAACACAGCAAAACTGACAATAAGTTAAACAAGCTCTCCTGGTTCAGAAGCCTCACCTTTCTGCAATTGCTTTAGCCAAAAGAGCTTTCTTACGTTTATTTTTTTCTTCCATTAGTCGTTGTTCTTGTTGAAGGATTTCCCAACGAGATTTTTCTTGCCTAGAGAGCAAGAGCAAAAAAAAGGTATAAAGATAAGATTATGAAAGAGTCTTCTGCCCTATTCCACACCTCACCAGTCTGTTTCCTATGTATAAAATTTAATCAGGCAGATTACATATATTCTTTCAAAAGTCCTCTTAAAAGAAACCCATCTGCAGCTCATTATTCTACTCTAGAAGGAACAAAGGCTATGATCTGAAGGAAGTAAAAAGGGTTACATAAATTGGACCTTTGAAATCCATTATATGTATATAATCTAGGATCCCACAAACTGGAAGCCAGAATACTGTAGCACTTTTTTAAAGAGTACAAAGAAATGTGTGTAAGTTAATTATGTATTATATGCAAAATTGAGATCAAATAAATCATTCTGTAGCTGAGGTCATGTCATACCTTTTAGAATATTCTATAATGAAACGTTCCCACCAGTTTAACATTCTTAAGACAATAGCCAATGTTTATTTCATATATTTTCTTCCAATTTGCTCACTTTTTTCCAACTCTTTAAACATTTTAAAATAGAGTTATATGCTATGAACTAAAGCCAAATGGAATTGGGCTAAAAAAAGTCTTCAAATATCCAAAAATATGTATTGTCTTCCAAACAGATCAATTCTGAAAGAAATATATTAAAATTTACCATAAAGTCATGAATTTGATGTCAAATTAAATTAAACAACAGCAAACCTATTTATTCCAATTATTGTCATCTCTTACCACCATTACTTCCAAATTCTCTACTTGCAAACCTGGTAACCACTTCCAAATGGATACCTCTTCACTTCATCCCTCCAGCTCTGCCTTAGTGCTGACACGGGTCATCCCACATTTTCTCTACTATAGATCTCCTCACCAGGTGCCTAGTTCCAGCTCACCTGGCACTGTCCCCCAAATGGTCTGCAAATGCAATAACACCCAGTATTTCTCTAACCATAACTTTGATCAGATCATTTCTCCCTCTGAGGCCTTAGAACAAGGCTGTGTCAGCAAACTCACCAGACATGCTGCCTCTCTCTTTTTTTTTTTAGAGAGAGAGAGAGAGAGAGAATTTTTAATATTTATTTTTTAGTTTTCGACGGACACAACATCTTTATTTGTATGTGGTGCTGAGGATCAAACCCAGGCCCACGCATGCCAGGTGAGCACACTACTGCTTGAACCACATCCCCAGCCCCATGCTGCCTCTCTTTCCAAGCCCTTCTGTAATTCTTTATTTCTACACAATTCTCTGGCTTATCCTTTTCCTTTCTCAGAGAAGTGAGAAGTCACTTTAGAGCATTCTACAGGATACAGCTTTCCTTTCCCCTGCTTATAACCTCCGAATTTTTCCTTTTCACTAATGGCTCCTCAGATTACTTGTCTTCTTTAAAAATATGAATATATTCAGTGTTTTAAAAAAAAGAATAATTTTCCTAATGACACCCAATCTAAGTTGTCCAGCTTAATTTAAACTTACACCCCCCACCCCCAATGATTTCAGGCTTTTGTTGGTAAACTAAACACTCTTTCAATGTTGGTTTCATAATCCATGTGATCTTATATCTCTTGCCTAAATTCTTAGTTATAAATCCCTGATGGGCATTAAACATTTAAACTCATGTATAGAATCTGGATCACCAGGGATTAGAAAAACATACAAAATATTTTGGAAAAAAAAAACTCAAAAAACTAAAACAAAAGTCATCATTTTTCCCTTACTGCTATTTAATGAATTCACAAGACACAGAATGGCAATTTCCACAAATTATGTATGTTGTTTCTAGTACAACCACATTAAGTAAATAAAGAAAAGAAATCTAGTGGTGCAACTGAATTATATAATTAGTCCCTCAGTTTCCTACACTCTCTCACTGGCCCACCTCTTCATGTTTTCTTCATAAATACTCCTTTCTGAAACAATGGAGATGTCATCTAGAAAGTGAAAAGTGAGTTCAACTTGGGAAGTGGTACAATACCCACAAGAACTACTTTTGGTGAGTATAAAGGTCACAGACTTTGGATATAGACATATTTGTGTATCTGAACTCTATTACTAGCTGTTTATTAGCTTTAGGAAGAGGACACCTGTTCTGAGTACCAGATAAAGTGAAAATAATAAACATACATTGTAGGGTTAGCCTGAAGACTGAATGATATAAAAGAAAATGCCTAAGAATGATTCGCTCATACTATGTTTAGCTGGTAGCTACTTTTCCAAGCTTCCTGATAACATTTCAAGGCTTGAATATAAGACAGAGAAAATGTTAAAACCAACCAACCAACCAACCAACCAACTTTCCTCAAATTACAAAGGGGGAGGGGGAAGTAAAATGAGAAGTCTTATAGACTTACTAACAATTCCACTTTCTTTTTCTCCAATTTGCAATCAGGCTTTGGAGGTAGGACCTCAACATTTTTGTGACCATCATGGGAGTTCTCAAGTCCTGGTTCCCTTGATTGACTTTTAATACCCTGTGGTTTTCCATCACCAACAGGAGAGGAGAGTGTAAGAGGACTAGGAAGAGTAGGGGAAGAAGAATGTGGTTCTTGAGTGTTAAGCCTCTGTTTTGGTGCAGAAAGCAGCTGCTCTGGAGGTAACGAGGCTGATCCATCTTGAAGTCCGAGTCTCTGACTTAGCTCTAGAAGGGCTTTTTCTCGCTGAAATTGTTGTCGAGTTTTCTTCCCAGGGAGACGGCGCTGTGGTTCAAATGGATCTATGTAAAGGGGGATGAAAAAAAATTAATTTGTGTGAGCAAAGAATAATTATAATTTCTTTAAGAAAATAAAACACTGATATTAAATTTTGACAAAAATTCTAGAGATCCTTCTACCTGATTCTCCAAGCCCAGAAAGTCAGCCATTTTTCTGTAAAGTTCAATAGTTCAAACACCATATTGCTGATATTTAACAAAAACCCAGCTCTCAATTTATCTTAACTGAAAATCCATTTGTTGAGAGTGGGCCTTGGAACACAAAGCAAGTTTTCTTTTCTTTTTTTTTTTTTTTTTGTTGCCTGGATGCAAATTTTTTTATTTTAATGATTTTATATTTATTTTTAAATATATTAGTCAAATTACACAGTTTTTCATGATTTCATGGTTATCACTGCTTTTCTTTTTAAATGTGATTTGATATCTGCCTATAAGAATTCTTATCAAACTAGGTAAACAACTAAATTCTCTGTCTTGTCCTGACTCTGATTTATGGTTCTCTCTGTTCTCCTGAAATAAATTGGTCATTAGTTTGCAAACAGATTCCCTTCTTTACTTTTCTAACAGGTTTAGGGGCAATTTTATACACAGGTGGACACTTTTAATAAATATAATTGACTAAAGTCTCATAATTCTAGGAATTAGAAATTAATTAATAAATTTCTATTGTTTTATTTTATCTTGCAAAACAACTGAAGGTTGTATCTCCCAAAGTCTAGCCAGGCTCTAATTAATGCATTCAAACTAATTTTAATAGTAGCTTTAACAAAGCAGTAGAGAAATATAAAATAATTGGAGGAATTTTTTTTCTAAGCATAAACTAAATAATATTTCTATCATATTTTTTGGACTGTCTATGCCAATCTTAACCTCTTAGGGCAGACAAATGGAGAATATGACTTACATTCATACTATATTTAATAAGATCTATAAATAATATTTTCGATAAACTGTTTGGAAAATGAAAGTATGAGTCCTTATAAATGAACAACTCAAGTAGGTCTTTTAAATTCTACATATTGGCTTTTGAAGCAGCACACTCCTGTTATTTAAGTTTCCCAAAGAGGAATTAAAAGATCTGAAGTCACAGCCCAGTTTTGCTTACAGACCAGCTCTGTCAGGCCAACCATTTTATCATTCCATCTCAGTTTCTTCATCTGTCAATCAATTGAAAATTATCTGCTTTATTGAACTCATGGAGTTAATGGAAGAATTAAACAACATATGTTAAAAGATAATTTCAAAGATAGAAGCACTATGCAGGGTATGTAGCACACACCTTTAATTCCAATTACCTAGAAGGTTGAGGCAGGAGGATCACAAGTTTGAGGTCAGCCTGGGCAATTTAGCGAGACCCTATCTCAAAATAAAAAATAAAAGTGGCTGGAGGTACAGCTCTGTAGTCAAGTACTCCTGGCCTCAATTCTCAGTACCACAAACAAAATAAAAAATCACAACTCTTCAAGAATAGACATATTCCTTCTCTTCTGGAACACACAAGAAAACTATTTCCTATGCCCCAAATCATATAACTTAGTTTATTAAATGAAATGTAAGTAGGAATAACACATGTCATTCACTGGTGAAAGCATTTAACTGCCAGTGTTCACTTTTCCATCTTCTTTTCCTCCTGCCATTGTGAACTCCTTTATGACAGCACCAACTGATGGTGTAGCAGAGTCACCTGGCAACCTATGTTAGACATAATACTGGAGTGAAAAATAAATTTTTATTATTTTAAGGTTACTTGTTATGTCAGCTTAACTTGACTTACACAGATTGCACAATTACCAATACCTTTGAAATTCCCTGGGTATTCACTCCTTCCTAATCACATTCCTTCTCTTGCATACCCACCAACCTGAACTTGGTATTTCTTTGACTTTCTTTATAGTTTTCCTGTATTCCTAAAGGAATATATCTGTTTTAAATGATTTTGATTTTATACAATTATCATATTATATATATATATATATATATATATATGCCTCCAACTTGCTCCTTCTCTTCACTTTTCAAATGCTTCTATCTTTGAAATTATCTTTTAATTAGAGCACAAATTATTTATCTCTTCCCCCGTTAACGAATACTTCAGTTGCTTTTAACTCTTTAATATTATAAATAAGAATAATGACCAAGTTCCTCAATGTACATTCAGGCATTTCTAGGGTATATTGTCCTCACTTTTGCTATCGACCAATTCCATATTCCTAGATTGTTTAATTATATTTTTAAGGCTGGAGAACAGCTGGGAGGGCCCTTAACATTAAAGATCCAATTCTTAGAGTTTTACAGACGAGAAATACAAGGCGAAAGGACTTAGAGGCAGCCCTGGGGTCGTTATGCCAATCATCATGTTTGTGCACGGGTATACAAAGTTAGCATCTTTGTCCTGAAGGTAGTTATAGAGTAGTGATCTGGGGTCTATGCCCTCACATTTCACTACTGTATCATGGAACTTGAAATTTAGGTCTTTACCACCTTATACCAATCCCAAAGCACAGAGATAATTCAAAGTATAGTTTTAGTTAACAACTGTTTTGTTTAATTTGGGCTCCTACATTAATTAAATCTTCTTTGCCCTGGGAAATTCACCTCTGCTAACACATTAATCTCTGTGAAAGATTCCCAAACTCCACCCAATCCCTAGTACTACAGCCAATTTTTGGACAAAATCTACATTCAAATAGTTTTATGGTCTTTCTCATTAGGCTATAAGCTCTTTGAAGGCAAGAATGGGATGCTTTGCTTATTTTTGCATCTCTAGTGCAAAAGGTGATACTTGGAACTTGGAATTCAGACCAGAAGCATGGGTACTTGTACTCTACATCTGGATATGTGACTGCCCGTTGAAAACTCATCCATATGTGACTGGATGATGAAATAATTTGAGTACATCAAGCTAGATAGAGTCAGTTAACCACTCACTGTGGCACAACTTTTCTGCTACAGTTTTTAAAGGCCTCTGGAACAGTCAAAATTTCCCAATTTATATAACCTACATCATCCTTATCTTATTAATTTACTTCCTTTTGCATTCGTCAGTCCTGGATTATTCTCACATCTTTGCTTAAAGTGTACAGGCTATTGAGTCACATCCAATTTTCCCACAAACTAATAAAGGGCTTAGCAAGACTTATTTAACTGCTCCCCAAATAAATTATGGTACCAAGAGTGGCCCGAACTTCTCACAAAAGTGGTGTGCACTACCAGGATCACTATACAGACCTTTAGGAAAATTCAATCACAAGCAAAGCACAGTTTCCATCACTAAGAGTTCCCCACCAAGTCACTGGAAGCTTAATTCCTTCATCAAAATACATTTAAAAATAATATGCTTACTCATAAAGCCAAGCCGGAGGGAGAAGTACACGATTCTAGCTGACCCGAGTTGGTATGGTTACATGTGTGAATAGACACAAATTTCTGTGTGAAGGTAAGCGCGCGCGCGTACACACACACACACACACGCACAGGGCTTCACATCTAACTTCTCAAAAACTCTTTCGATTGCTGTCAAGAACTGGAAAGTGCGAGATCACCTAGCACCCGAGGCGCAGGCCATCCTGCAGACTACTCTCACAGGAACCCCGGCTCAGGCACCTGTCGGGCTCTAGGGTTAGGGTCAGGGTCAGGGTCCCCTTCTCCCCGCGCCGCCGTCGGCGTGAACGCGCCCGGCCGACCGTGCGCAGGTGCCCCCCACCTTCCTCTCCGCGGACCCCCGCTCCCTACCGGAGGCAGCCAGACTGCGGGCTCGCCTCCGCTCCCAGGCCGCAGTCGGTCGTTCGGACCCGGCTCCGAAGAGCGGCGGCGCCAGCTGGCCCCAGCCGCCTTCCCGCGCCCGGGGCAGAGCCTCCGGGTCAAGGCCGCGCAGCGCGGCCCACGCTCCCGGCTCCACGCCCCCTTCTCTCCCGGGAGCCGCAGTCCCGCCCTTCGCCACCACAGACCCGGGGAGGAGAACTCCGCACGCACACCGCGTTACCTTTATTCTGCTTCAGTCTCCTCAGCTCCTCCTCGGAGAAGCCCGCCCAGTCTCGCGCCATGGGCCCCGGCCGCCGGCACCCCGAGCGCGCCCTGCTCGCAAAGCCCGGACTGCCAGCTCGGCGGCCCCGGCACATCCGGGTTCCGCCGCGGCCGCTAGTGGCCAGCCAATCAGCGCGCCGCGCTCTGGGCACCGGGTCCCTCCACGGTTGGTGTCCGGGTCCTCCAGAGGCTGCGTCCGGCGTTGCTGGGCCGGCTGCGGGCACGGCCGGTTGTGCCCCGCTGCTGCGCTCTCTGCAGCCCTCGAGAGATGAGGGGGAGCGCCGAAATGGAGAGGGGAAAGGGGCGGCAGGGAGACCGGCCCGAGGACTCTGACTAGGCCGTTAATGGGGGCGGGCCGCGGCGGCCGACACTTCCCGAGCGTCCTCTGCGTCCCGGTTCCAGTTCTGTCTTAAACGCCACCCACCCTGGGCCTCCTGTCCCCAATTCTGGGGGCGTTTAAGAGGTGGAAAGATGCGCCTGTCGTCGTGGTACTCATCGGTCAGGGCGAGTTCAGGGAGCTGAGTTG
Organism: Spermophilus citellus; assembly: GCF_964194105.1. Lineage (NCBI taxonomy): Eukaryota > Metazoa > Chordata > Mammalia > Rodentia > Sciuridae > Spermophilus > Spermophilus citellus. The sequence goes on from NC_138187.1 coordinate 161,118,392, forward strand.
TTCTAGGTTTAGATTTCTCTCTTGGCTGCTTTGTATCTAAGAAAGAAATAGCAAAACCTTATCTGGGTTCAACTTTGAAAGTCCGAGGTGTTACTCTGGGTTTAGTATGTTAACAGTGTGTTTTGAAAAATTGAAATAGAGGAGCAGGTGGACAATAGGACATCACACCAAGAGAAAAAAGTGGAATGAGTACTTCAGGTTTAGAAGATTGATCAGAAGGGGAAAGACGTTTGGGGTCTCTATAGTCTTTTGGGGGAGTTGCCAAAGACGCTTATTTTAAATGTGGATTCATTTTTCAATACATTGAAAAAGTAAAATGCCATCCAGAAGGAATGGAGGGTACAGTTTCATCCAGTTTTTGAATATAGAGGAAATACAGTACATTAAAGGCATAGATTACCTCCAGAATAGTAAATGGGAATCAGTGGCATTCTAGCAGTTAATTCTAGCAGTTTCCCATTTGCTGACATCAGCCATCTAGTTCATCTAACAACAATGTTAAACTAACTTGTGAGCTCATGTTGAACTTTATACATAAATTTTCTTTGGTTCGCTCTGGATGAATTTCAAGTTATCCATAATCTTAATAGAGATGGTAATTGTGGTATTTTAAAAGGTTTTGCATTGGCCCTGAATTAGAACTGAAGCATGAGCAAGATATAGTAAAAGATAGTAAAATCCATCTGTATAAAATTATGATTTCCAGTTGCAATGTTCTAAATCTCATGTTTGTGTTTCTGTCGGCTCTCCCTCATGGTGACTGGTTTCTTCAATTGATATATAATATTTTAGTGGGAGCTTATCTTCAAAGAATATTCTGTGGGAGTTTTCTGTACCCGGGTGGAGAGAGTGTCTCTACATTTGCTTTTGCTGGGCCATAGATGACTCGATTGTGTTAAACTAGATTTAAGATAATTTTTTTTCAGCTTACAGTATAAATTTGGATTCTACCTTCAAATATACAGGCTTCAGGTGTCAGGGTTTTTGTTTGTTTTTTGTATTAGCATAAACACATTTATTTACTAACCAAAGGGATGGTCTTAGTGAAACCAACACTTTGAAATAGTTCCCTGTAAAATGTTTGTGATAGAGAAATTGAACGTAGTAATAATAATAATTAAAAAAAACAGTCTGGAGATTTGTTCATTAAACTGAGCCTCTTCATTCTTGCAGCTAATTCCTGTCCAAAGTGGTGATGGAATTTTTATTCTACTTTCTCATGGCACACTCCACCACTAACTTCACATTTTTAAATTGTCTTGTTGCATCTTCCTTCCATCTTCCTTCCAGCTGCTAGAATGGTAGCCATGGTGGGCACTGGTGGGCTGGTGTATATGGTGAGGGGAACAGGTTGGATGCGGGCAGCATGCTGTCCAAGGTTTTTTTAAGTCACAGACAGACTTTCCTACTACTTTTACAGAGTATTAGGCCGAATTTTCCTAATTCTCAAATGCTCTATTTTTTTCCAGTTCTTCAAATTTTGTCTTCAAATATGTGTGGGAGTCCCAGTATTGGGGACCTATAATACCTAGGACCCCTCTTTCTCATCTCTTATGCTTTTGTTTAAGTCCAGTCATTTATTTTTTCACTTAAATAAAGCATGTATTACTGAGCATTTTTGTGTGTATGGAAATGGGACCATCTGTGACAACTGAGACTATAATATTGCCTCCAGTTGATTCTCCACTAGGGCAGCTAGAGGAATCTTTTAAAAATAAAAATCCAAACATACTTTATATACAAAGAAAGATATGAAAAATTGTGTTCTATATGTGTAATAAGATGGTGATGCGTTCCATTGTCATGTATTTAAAAAATAAAAGCAATTAAAAGAAGAAAAATAAAAATCCAATAGTGTCTATAATCATTAAAACTATAAAATGACTCCTTATCACACTGTGGATAAAATGTCAGTGCCTACATAATCCCAACCTAATGGACTTTTGCTTAACTTTTATATTAGGCTCTCTTTCCCTTCACTCCACACTCCCTAAATTCCAAATTGACTTTCCTTTGGGTTTTAGAATTTTCCAGATCTCCTTCCCCTGCCCACCCTCAACCTCTTATTGTCCATCCAGGGCTATCCCAGTGCTTACCCCCACCCCCTGCCCATTGAACCCAGGGATGCTTAACCACATCCTACCCTTCCTATTTTTTTTTTTTTTGAGAGATTCTCACTAAGTTGCTGAGACTGGCCCCTAACTAACCATCCTCCTACCTCAACCTCCTGACCTGTTGGGATCACAGGCAAGTAACACCATGCCAGTCTCCAATGCTGTTCCCTAAGCTATGATGTTTCCCTTGTCTGAGTGGTTCCTCTTGCATCTCAGGTTCTGACCTCAGTGTCCACAGAGATTTTTATGATTGTCCTATAAGAGTGGCACCCCCATTTTCTTAGCACTAATTACAATTTCTAAATTATTTGTATTCGTTGACTTTTGGGGGGGGGATGGCTTTTACTTCTTTATTGTCCGAGAGTTTGTGCCACTTCAGGGATTGGAGGTGCGCCATTCAAAGTTCGCACCATTCACAGGGATTGGAGGTGATGGTTCGCGCCATTCAGTGCGTCATGGACCTGAGCTCCCGGAAGAGAAGCGCTCTGGGTGCCATCTTTACCAAAATTCCTCCCTTTTTTGTTTTGGTTTGGGGACACCGTACTCCATCTGGCTACTTCCTGCTGAGTAGGGGTGACGTTTAGAGGGAGGGAGGGAGGTCAGTTGGTGGGAGAAGGAGGCCCCATATCCATGTGTTGAAGGCATGGATTTCCTCCAGGGAGAAGTCCATAAACGTGCCCTGAAGCTATGAAAAGAAACAGCATTAATTTCTAGCATGTTGTCCAGTCTGTAGGGCTGGTAGAAAAAGGCCTATGCCCAGGAAAAGGCAGGTTAGAACATATAAAGCTGAAAACCAAGGGCTTATTTCTTTGGCATGGTGGGGTAGACAGAGATGGCCCTTTGGTGGAGTTGTCATTCGGTGTCTTCATCTTTCAGCACTTGGTGGAGGTTTCTTGGGATGAGTGGATGTGAGTGTCCTCTGGCTTGTTGGCAAGTAGCTTGTAATCCCTGAGGAGAAAGGTAAATCTGGGCGATTGTGGGGGTCCTGCCAGGTTGGGAGTTCTGGTGGGATTGTCCTCTGGAGGGGTGCTGCCGGTTCTAACCAATCCGCAGGCCAGTGGTGGATGTCAGGCAGGTGATCAGAGGAGTGGACTGCGACAGGAATGGTTGGGCTCCGAGTTTGGGAACGGGATTCCCCTTGAGCGAGGGGGATCCCCGTCCTGGTTTCAGCACCAATGTAGGAAAGGCGGAAAAATCTCTGTAAACTCACCAAGCTGAAACAACCGAAACAACCGTTTACCTGTCCAGATTTTATTAGCAGGAATGTAGCGGCCAGTCGCAGAAGAGAAGGGGGTAGAGAGAGAGAGAGGGAAGAGGGGGAGAGAGGGAGAGGGAAGAGGGGGAGAGAGGGAGAGGGGAGAGGGGGAGAGAGAGTGGAGAGGGGGAGAGAGCTCGTTGACAATTTATGTCTTATTTTCCCTGTTAGATAATATCTCCTCAAGATTAGAACAGCATCTTTTATTTACCCAGAGTAAACTATATTTGACATTAAATAAGCACTGAATAAAATATTAACAGAATAAATCCTTCTGAGCCAACCATTAACTTGAAACACAGCCACATGTATTGTATTTTTAGATTCCTTTCTAGTGTGAATTTTTATGATGGTGAATAATATTAACCATGTTTATTATTATGTTAGGTCTTATATATCTTCTGTCAGCTTTCTCCCTAAGTAGTTCATGTTGTGATGTTGATATAAGTATTAATATTTTATAATGTTTGGTTTCAATTATTTTGTGTATACACAGACACACCCCAAAATGCATATGCTGGAACTTAATCCCTATGCGATATTAATAAGAGATGGGGTCTTTAGGAACTGACCAGATCACAAGAACTTTGGAACCTCCTGAATGGGATCTGTGCCATTATAAACAGGTTTAAGGGAGCCTGCTTGCCTCTTCTATGAGGTGCTCCAACACGAAGGCACCTTCTAAGAAGCAGAGAGCAGCCCGCACCAGACACCAAATCCACTGGTGCCTAGATCTTCAACTTCCCAGCCTCTAGAACTGTGAATGATAAATTTCTGTGCATAAATTACCAAATACACGATTTTTTTGTTATAGCACCAAATGTACTAAGACAACCTGGAAATAAAATTGGCTTTATTTGTTGATCTTATATCCTGCAACCATGATAAACACACGTATTAGTTATGAAGCATTTTCAGAGGGTAAACATCATTGGATTTTCTACAGAGAAAATCATGTTTTGCAAATAAACAGTTTTACTTCTGTCCAATCTGCCTTTTATTGCCTTTGTTGCCTTATTGCACTGGCTACACCCATCAGTACAATACTGAATAAAAGTGGGATCAAACACTGTTGGCCTCTGGTCTTAAGGGAAAATCATGCAGTCTTTCATCATTTAATATGATGTTAACTTTAGTTTTCTTGTAATGTCCTTTACCAGGTTGATATAATTGCTTTCTGTTCCTAGTTTTCAGAGACCTTTGATCAGAATGTATAATGTATTTTGTTGCATACTTTTTCTGTTTCAGAGTATTAATATGGTCAGTTGAATTGAATGACTCATCATTGTTATACCAGTCTTATATTCCTGGGATAAACTCCACTCAGACATGTTTAATTATCCTTTAAAAAAAATTTAATAGTTGTAGATGGACAGCATGCCTTTGTTTAGTTTTTTTATGCGATGATAAGGATATATCATTACATTTGGTTGGCTAAAATTTTGTTTAGACTTTTGCATATTTTTACAAGGAACATTGGTCTGTAGTTTTATTGTTTGTAATGTCTTTGATTTTGAGATCAGGATAATACTCTGACACATGAGTTGAAAAATGGTCTCTCTCTTCAATCTTCTGGAAGACTTGTGTGCCATGAACAGTCATTTTTTTTTCTTAGATACTTGGTATAATTTACGAGCCATCTGGAGCCATCTGAAGTTTCCTTTGTGTGAAAGTTTTTAACTTCAAATTCAGTTTCTTTAATAGTTATAGAGATATGCATATGCTCAATTTCTTCTTGGCTGACTTTTGTTTGTTTTTCTCTCTAAGATTTTTTCTTGATGTATATTAACTATACATTATGGTGACTTTCACTGTGGTATTGAGTGGGGAGGACGAAGAGGCCCCAGGGATGCACCCTTCCAGGGACACCCCAGTGACCCAGCTCTTCGGCCACGCCCCATCTTCCTAAGGTTACCACCAAGTCAGTCCATTAAAACTAGGATGAACTGATTAGGTTACAGCTCTCACAATTATTTTCCCTCTGAATATTCCTGCTTCAACATGGGGAGTTTTAGGGAAATACCACATATCAAAACCATAACAAGGCTTTTCTAATTTACATTCTCACCAAACTGTACAGAGTTCCCTCCCCCACACCCTTGTCAGCATGTGGTGTTTTGATGATGGCATTTCTCACTGGAGTGAGATGTGATCTAAATGTCGTTTTGATCTGCATTTCTCTGATTGCTAGAGATGTTGAACATCTTTTTGTATAATCGTGTACTTCTTCTTTTGAGAAGTTTCTGTTTAGTTCATTTGCCCATTTAGGGAATAGGTTATTGGTTTTCGTGTTGGAGTTTTTGAGGTCTTTATGCGTTCTGGATATTAATTATTTGTCAGACGAGTAGCTGGCAAAGATTTTTCTGCCGTTCTGTAGGCCCCTTCTGCATGCTGTTGTTTTCCTTTGCTCTGCAGAAGCCTTTTAGTTTGGTGCCATCCCATGTACTGCTTCGTGGTAGTATTTCCTGAGCTATAGTAAGCCACTGCCCATGCCTGTATACTGGAGTTTTCCCTTTATGTTCTCTTCTAACGGTTAAGAGTTTTCTGATCCACTTCCTGGGTCTTTGATCCATTTTGAGTAGACTTTTGTGCAGGGTGAGAGATAAGGGAACAAGTTTCAATCTTTTATGTATGGATATCCAGTTTTCCCAGCACCATTTGTTAAAGAAGCTGTCTTTTCTCCAACATAAGTATTTGGCAGCTTTGTTAAAATCAAATGGCTGTAGTTGTGCAGGCTTGTCTGTGTCCTCTACTCTGTTCCCTTGGTATATGGCTATTTTTATGCTAGTACCAAGCTAAGCTCCCTTCTCCCTCAGCACTGGAAATTAAACCCAGAAGCACTCTGCCACTGAGTCACATCCTCAGCCCGTTTATCTTGAGGCAGATCTCACTAAGTTGCTCATGCTGTCCTTGAACTTGCCGTCCTCCTGCCTCACCCTCTTGAGTTGCTGGGATTATAGGCATGCACCATGGTGCCAGCCCAACCTGTGTTGGTTACTATGGCTCCTAAGTATAATTTGAAGCTGGGTATTGTGATGCTTCCAACTTTACTCTTTTTGCTCATAATTGCTTTGGTTATTTTGGCTGTTATTCTTACATATGAATTTTAGGATTTTTTCCCCTAGTTCTGAGGAGAATATCATTGGTGTTTTAATGGGGATTGCCTTGAATCTAAATATTGCTTTTGGTTGTAAGGCCATTTTGACAATATTCTGCCTATTCACGGACATGGGGGCTCTTCCCACATAGTTTTTCTTTCAAGATATTTGTCCATTCATCCAACTTATTGAATATATTGGCATAAAGTAGTTCATAGTATTCTCCTGTTGTGCAGTAAAGGGTTAACTTGGACGGGTTGGGCTGCTCAAATCCAGCATGTTCCAAAGAGAGGACTAGCCCTTGACTTGCTTTGGGGTGATAAACTCGAGACCCTTGGAAAACCTTGCCAGATAAGATTATCTTATAGCTGGGGTAGCTGGCCTTATTAGACACTTTATACTAACAATGTGATTTATGGTGAATACTGTTTTTGTTTGTTTGCCTTCCTGGCCTTGCTGTATTAGTTTGGTGTCTGGAGGAACTGGATATTGGATAGCTAGTAAGTTGTAAGAATCCTCCAAGCCTCTGTGACTGATACACCCAGAAGAACTCTGCACATCAAAGTTCCAGTATGCTTTCCTGGTTGGCAGTACTTCATTTGTGTAGTCACATATCATTTCTGGAAGAGTTAAGTGCTGTTTCTAAAAATACACTGGTAGGGGACAACCGGAAGCTCCCACCTGATTTTTCCAGGACTCATAAGTTCCCTTTACCTTTGCTGATTTTGATCTATATCCTTTCATTGGAGTAAACTGAGTTCTGAATCATTTCTAGCACATCATAAAACCTGAGGGTGGAACTCCCCTGACACTTATCCTTCTGGCAGGTACAGGGACTGAACACAGGGGGCTCTAAGCCACATCCCCAGTGTGCCCCCGACCTTCTGAGACAGAATCTCTAGATTGCTGAGGCTGGCCTGGAACTTGCCATTCTCCTCTCTCTGCCTCTCGAGCAGCAGGGGTTAAAGGTGTATGCTATGCCTGATTTATTCTTTTAATAGCTGTTGACTTTATAGTGATTTCACTCCTCTAATTCCTTATATTGATTATTTACTTGTGTTGTGTCTCCTTACTTTATTCCTTTCTTTTTCTTCCTATCACTCACATTAGAGGCTTAATTTCTTTTGATTTTTTTCTTTGAGTTGTGAACTATTAAAATCTGTTACTTAGTTTCCAAATATTTTGGATATCTTTCTGGAGTCCTTTCTCTTATCGATTCCTACTTTAATTTCATTGTGATCAAGTGGTTTGTATAATCTGAATCCTTTTATATTTACAGAGATTTTTTATAGCAGATAATATAATCTCTCTTGGAAAGTGTTGTGTGTGTAAATGAAAAGAACATGTATTCTGCTATTATTAGATGGAATCTTCTGTTAGTGCCAATTAGGTCAAATTCTGTATCCTCCATGATTTTCTGTCTACTTGTTATGGTATTTATTCAGAGATGGGAACAGAAATATTATACTGTAACTGTAGATTCATCCATTTCTCTTTACAGTTTTCTCAGTTTCACTCCATAAAGCTTAAAGCTCTGTTATCAGTACATGTTTAGGATGGCATATCTTCCTTTTTCTTTGACTCATTTGTCATTATGAAATGACTTTCTCCTTCCCTGAAATTGTGGTCTGAAATCTATATTTTTATATTAATAGAGCCACTTCAAATTTCTTTTAATAATATCTGCATTGGTGCATCTGTTTTCCTTTTTAAAATGATTTTAATCTATTCCCTACTCTATACAATTTTATTTATTATGAGCTCTTTATTTTGTTGTTGGTGTAGGGTCACAGGGCACACCCTTACCTGTCTATCTGTAGATGTTCTTACACCATACATAGCACAAGAACCTTCCTAGTGTATACTTCCACTTCTCCTCTCCTGGCCTGTGTACTGTTGTTTAAACATTTCACTTACACACCTCAAAGTCCACACTGAAATGTGAGTATCTTTGTTTAAATTGTCAGTTACCTTTTAAAGAGGTTTAAGTAAGAAAGTCATATGTGTTTACACATGTAGACACAATTTCCTGTGCTCTTCATTTCTTTTTGTAGATCCTTATTTCCATCAGGTATTGTTATCCTTCTGCCTGAAGAACTTCCTGTTCCATTTCTTTTAGTGTAGGTCTGCTGGTGATGAGTTCTTTAAACTTCTGTCTATATGAAAAGTATTTTGCCTTTCCTGTTTGATTGGACATAAAATTCTAGTGTGGCTTTTTTCTCTATTAGTACTTTATAGATGCAGTTCCACTCCCTACTAGCTTGCATTGTTCCTGATGAGAAGTCTGCTGTCATTCTCATCTTTGTTCCTTCATACATAAGGTCTTTTCTCTGTTTTTAAGATTTTTACTTCTCCATATTTCTTGTGTTTGAAATTATTTAAGCTGCTTGGATATGCACATTTGTTGTTATTACCAAATTTGAAAAATTTATGGCCATTGTTCCTTCAAATATATTTGAGTTTTCTTTTCTCTCTTCCATACTAATTTATGTCCCTCAGTCACCTCAAGAAACCGTTTCAACTATTACTCCTATTTTGCCAAAGATGAAACAGAGGCACCAAGAGAACTAGTCCAGTTTCACAGCCTGCATTCAAATCCAAGCAGTATGGCTTTAGGATCTATGACCTTAACTATCCTGCCATTCTACTTTTATAATAGTCCCCAGTTTTTAAGGAACTAGGGCCAACATTTCACTAAATCCTTATGTGGCTCATATGAGCAGAATGTGAAGACTGATAATCACTAACCCTCCATGATATTTGCATTTTCAAGCCCGTGCTTATGTATCCAGATTAATCTTTAGTAAATGAAATATTATGTATTCTACCACAGAGAAATGAGTTGTATTTTTGAGATGTAGCAGAAGTTGGTTTTAGCCACTAGCTCTCCCAGTTTTGCTCAATCTTGGAATTTTCTGGTTTGGTTTCCCTGAGATGTTCCTAATTTTTGCCAACTTCTCTTAATCCATTCCTCAGACTGTTAAAGATTTCTGGTTTCCCTTTTTTAAACTTTTGTGTCCTTTCATGACATCAGCTAATGGGAAAGATGGTCATAAGAGTGTTTTTAAAATGAAGTGCTGCAAGTAAGTGAACAGCTTGCATTTTCTTTTGGGAAGCATTCAGAACTCCTTCCATCCATTTAGATTCTAATTTGTTCACTTGTATTAGATTTTTTGTCGGGCTGGGGATGTGGCTCAAGCAGTAGCACGCTCGCCTGGTATGCGTGCGGCCTGGGGTTCGATTCTCAGCACCACATACAAACAAAGATGTTGTGTCCGCCGAAAACTAAAAAAAAAAAAAAAAAAAAAAAAAAAATTAAAAAAATTCTCTCTCTCTCTTTCTTTAAAAAAAAAAAAAAGAATTTTTGTCTGTCCCTGAGTGCATCACTATGAGGTAGCAATAAGAGGTGGGGAAAGGATTTTTGTTGACTGCTACATTACAGTAACTAGAGCAAGCCTGAGATGGTGGATTAATATTATTGGATGGATGGATGGATGGATGGATGGATGGATGGGTGAATCAAGCCATACTGAAGTCCACCTGGAAAAGCCAAAGGAGACTGAGCAGGCAAAATAAGCAGCAGATGATATATTCAGCATGAAGTACACATATAGCACGTAGGCAATTGAGTCTTGCATGTTGATATTTTGGCTATGGGATATGTTTTCTACTTATATTATTTTGACTTCAGAATTTATATTTACAATAAGGAAAACATACAGACTTTAAGAAGATGTTGGAAAACTGAATTTCCCCTTTCTTTTCTATATGATATCTTCACTGGAATATTTTAAATGTTTTCCAATGAAGAAGTAATTCCTTTTAATTGCATGAGTATTTCAGGCATTTTTAAAAAATGAGAACACATTAAAAAAAAAACATTAACTAGAACTGCTGGGCAAAATAACTCTCCTGTTTAACAGTTTCCATCAGTCTTCAGTTTAATTACAGGTTATTCTGCCAGATTTCTCCAGAAATAATTGACTGAATGAAGTCATTTCATTGGATATTTACAAACACTAGACTTGTAAAGGGGGACATCTGTCAATTCCCCTTTGGCTTGAAAATGATGGAGGCTGACCTGGCAGTGCACAACTGCTATTCTGGGATCGGCATATTTTGATACTCATTAACACAGTAAGGAAAGAGAGAAAAGTAAAACTTGACTTTTACACTTAGCCTTAGTTTTGTAATTTTTTTTTTTGCAGTGAAATATATGTGAGACTACAAACCTGATTTGGTCTAAGATACAAAGGGATTGGATAATGATTTTTGTGTGTGGTTTTTAGAATATCTTAACATTAAGAATAGTCTGGGAGGAATCTACAAAGCTTTGGGTATCTGTAGTCAAAGCTTAAGTATTGGTGTATCAAGCATGATAAAAATGAATTGCCAGGATCAATTTGTTAATGTGATCGATTTTGTGTTCTGTAATAACGTGTTTTGTTTTGGATTAAGTAATAATATTTGATTTTGAAGGCATAATCTCAAATGGGAAGCACACAAGATGAAGATTAGACTGGGATTAATTTTATCTCAGTCAGCCTACAGGAAATTCCAGAAGACAAGATCAATATAAATGAAGTTTTTAAAGAATTGAAGTGGAATGACAAATTGTGGTCCTGTAGATCCAAGTTTAAAAATGTCAATCCCTATTACTTCGAAAAAAAATTGATGCAGAAACTTCAGATGGTCTTTGCAAAGAATTCCAACTGTGGTAAAACTTACAATGTGATGCATTCAGAGTGTTTATTCATAGTTTAAAATATGTGGAGTTTTCAATCACAACTTATAAATTTGGTGAAAAACCCAATTTCCTCTTATGTGGTAGCAGCAGATTTTGCAGGATATCAGGGCTTATATAGTTTTGTGAGCCTTTAGGAAGGAAAAATAAAAATACAACGTTACAGGGACTTGAAAGACTCAACAGGTGAGAGGCCCTAAGGCTTAATCAATCTTGATCAGCTTCAGATCAATCTACTTCACGTTCATTTAATTTCATTTATTTAGAATGAAACGATTCATTATAATCATAGTGGTGTTCACCTGTAATCTATTTGACTTGAGGATGAGATAGGAAGATCTCAAGTTTGAGGTCAGCCTGGGCAATTTAGACCTTCAGTAATTTGGGATGCAGCTCATGGTAGAGTGCTCCTGGGTTCAATCCCTAGTACCAAAAAATAAAAATAAAAACAAAAGCCCAGGCTGATCCATTCATTCCACTGTTCATTTATTGAGTGAAGCCCTATAAAAGGAACTGTGGATGTGGCTTTGAGTTTGAAGGCCCTGTGCAGAAGGAATAAGGCATTCCTATCCACTCTGAATGTGGAGATAGTGTGCACCGACCTGCTTATTGCACTCAATAGACTTCCTCATGTTAATGGTTCTTAGAGGTCTGACTACTAGGAAACATACACCACACACATAGAATTCAACTTCACTCATTCCAGTTTTTAGGCTTTTAAAACATGTGTGCAACATGTAGTAACATCACCAGGAAGACATTTGGGGAAAAGATCATTCAGCCTCCTTGATTCTTTGCTGTGCTCAGGTTTTCCCTCTGGCCAAGTGGGAACTCACATTCTTCTTACAGGTATGCGGAACGAAATTAATGTTCTAGACACACTTGTACTCTTTGGGCAGTTCTGATTAAATGATACCACCAATTGAGCACAAATGGGCAGTGGAGTATGAGTAGCTGCTTACCTGGGATGGAGAGGCTGACCCTTCACAACCCAGGTTTGTTCTTCACGACTCCTGGGAGACTCTCCCCTTAAGCATCCTTCCACTTCTTATCTGGGTTCCCTGCTCTGGCAATGTTGCCTCCTATGCTGGTTTGTGGAGGTTATGTATGAAGACCACCCAGGCAGCCTGTGTGGCAGTTGGAGACCTGAGCAAGAGTAAGATTTTACCCCTTCTTCAAAGTATTTCAGGATGTAGAGGCCCGAAAGGAGCCCTCCTGCAAAGTATGGCTTGGAATTTAAACTTAATGCCAAAGTCACCACACCTTTTTTAGAATAATTACCACTTAACCAAACATTTCTGAGTTCCTTATAAAATGGCCCCCACAGTCACTTAACCATTTTAGTAGTTCTTCTGTGAACTTGGTCCAAGTTTTCCATAATTCTGGTTAACAAGGTGCTCTGCAGGGAATGCAGTGTCCAGGTGCATAACCCTGCCAGGGCATTTGGTGTGGTGGGGGGAGCAAGAGTAAGATGACAACCATCCAATATCCCTCAGGCTCTCGTAAACGTATGGCAGATTTCCAACCAGGAAAGTGGTGCTCACAGTAAACCAGTAGGCAGGCAGTCGGGAACAGCCCTGCCCTGGGTTTAGGTGGAGGAGAAGCCAGGGGCCACTGGTTTGGCAGCAACAGAGAGGAAGTGAGTGAATGCTAAGAAATCTTTCACTTTTTAAATGTTATATATCTCCTGAACACAAGAAATCCTTCTAAAGCAAGCTGAGAAGGTCTAACCAGGGATGGATGGTTCAAGGAAAGACAGGTCTAATCCGAAAGCTTCCTGGGCTCTGTCCTTTTCCGTTATTTACATATTCCTATAAATGCGATCACTAAAGTGTTGCTTCATTTTCCTAGTTTCTGATGGTCCTGAAAGGGAATCTGATGAAAAGTCACTTGAAACTGACTTTCTCAGGATAAGCAAATGAGTAAACTAAGGAGTCAGGATTATACTCACAGTACATTTGGCTTCAAGCCCTGGGCTTTTCCCTTAGCCAAACAAACAAGCAATAAAACAAAAATGTGCCCATTACCACATCCTGTTTCTAACACCAATTCAGGAAATTAGGTGCAAACACCTATTGGTGAATTTCTGATTGTTTAATTTAGTTACTGTATCATTTGTATCCATGTCTTTATTTTTAAATTTTGTAGTCACTTCCCCTGCCTTTTTGGATAACTCTTTTCATAACAAAAGATCAAATTCCACAGACATCAGCATCTGGCACTTAGGAAAACGTAAGTTATGTCAGTTTGTTGGGAGTTCTGGAATACTCTAACTAGGATTTCAGCAAAGGATTGTTAAGATTTAAGTATAAAAGTCAATAATAAATATCTGAAAAAATAAGATCTTCTTATTTCTTTTTTTTTTTATAAGTTTCTTTTTTTTAATCTTTTTTTTTTAGTTGTAGTTGGACACAATACCTTTATTTTATTTATTTATTTTTATGTGGTGCTGAGGATCGAACCCATTGCCTTGCACGTGCTAGGCAAGTGCTCAACCACTGAGCCACAACCCCAGCCCCTTATTTCTTGATATTTGGGATGTTAAAACCAATTTTTAACAATTTGATTCCAAGGAAAATTAAATATGTATATAATGGACCACCCTAAAATATACATAAGTAAATTACTTAAGCAAGGAGCTACAAAATCGTCATGACCACTAATATCTGAACCATATTTACAAATACATAATACTGCTATAAAGCAAAATGAGGTAAGGAGAACCATACCAGAAGAAATGCAAGAGTTAATACAACTATGCATATTATTGAGGCTTTTTAAAGATACTGTTTATAATCATGAGAGTTTAGATTTCAACTGAAATACTATTATTTCTCACAACCTAGACCTGGTGTGCTGCTGGGATTCTCAACTGAGCACTACTGACATGTATCTTGAGCTGCTGGCGGGAATCTGGCTCTTGTTTCAATCTCCTTTCTCTACCGTTATTTTTCCCTGACTATCTCGGGGATGATTGTTTAAGAAATCTATAATTGAGTGAGGATTTAGGAGGAGGTAGAATACTAATATCAAACACAGAATTATTCTTTCTTTCTCTGGTCTACAACTCTTTGTGTCAGCCCTATCTAACTTTGGAGGCTGAGTTTGGAAATCAGAATCCCTTTTGAACACAGCTGGACTCTCAGGTAGTTTGGTCTTTGGGGACTGATATACCTAAAATAACTTTGAATAGTTAAATCTGACCACGTGTGAAATGGCAGTTGCCTTTTAATTTTAATGGAATATTTTAGAGCATTTTTATGGAAAAGCTGTTAAAGTTTTTTTTTTTCTTCACTACCTTAATGAAAAGGGAAAATGTGTTGCTGTAGCTGTTATTTTTTATAATAAATTTAAAGCAGTTCCTGCAAATCTTAACAAGTAAAATCAAATATTTAATGCTTTTGGCAAAATGCCTTTATAAAATTTATAGAACAAAATAAAATATCCTGGATTTAGACTTTTTTGAATTAAGCAGACTGAATTTCTTAGAGTTTCTTATATCATGTATCAATATTTCCAAGTTAATTTGCTGTGTGCAAACATCAAACCTCATCATTACCATTATAGTTATTGTTGCAACTACAGATTTGTGCTCAGATTTTTAGATGGAACAAAAAGCTAGATTCACAAGTATGAATATTGCAGATGGAAACATATATATCTTTGACGTGCAAATTAGGATATTCTAGGATATCTGCTCTTGATATAAGGTGTAATTATAAAAGACTTTGTGGGCACTCTAATTCTGGGTCTGCACAAGGCTAATTTTTTTGTACTATTGGCAATGTTGTGCTGTAACATTTAATAAAAGGTCCACAGAAAGAAAAAAACAGCCTAGATTTGCCAATTTCCACAGTATAAATGTGAAATGCAGAGTTAAGAAGGATGCATACAGTTCTCTCTTACCAGCTGATGCCAACCAGCTCCATCAGATCATTGAAGTTTGTGCTCTTAATCAATACATTCTAAGACACAAGTTTATTTTTTTTTAAAAGAAGCCTACTAATTAGAGTACTTAGTGAATAATTTTGAATATTTTATAGTGCTTTATGGTAATTGAATGTGGATAAAGTCATTGATATTAAACTGTCATTGACATTCAGATGGGTAGATAGTTTGACAGGGTCAGCATTTTAAGGTTGGAGCAATTCTGGGTCAGATAATCTTTGGATTGCATTTACAAGATGGAGATTACATAGTAATGTGGCTATTACTTTAGTTACACCTTTAGTTAACACAAATCGTCTGTCAAGAAACTATAAATTTGTGCTCTTTATATTGCTTCTTACACCAGAAGGAATTTAAGGTGCCTATATATACACACACACACATGTACATACACACATACAGAGATTTGTAATCTATCTGCAGGGAAGTAAGGAAATCTAACTTAAGATAAAAGAAGTGTAGGAAAAATAAAACGGAGCAGAGAATGAGGAAAGCACACACCAGCCTTGACTCAAGATCTGAACTCCTTCCTTGAGCTCTGTCATGACCTTTGTTCTGAATCTTTTCAGAGCCATGGCCGAGGGGGAAATGATTGGCTATGTCTGTATATTAAAAATAAAGCAAACACAGGGCACTTGGAAGAAGCCGGGGAGGAGTTTCATGAGAATGGTAATGATTTTATTATCAAATTCATTAAAGAGTATGGTCAACAAATTTAGAAAACAACGTGTTTTACTTTGGTGGTAGTGGGACTTGGGCCCCTACCACTGAGCTATACCCCAGCCCTTGCTTTTTGTTTGTTTTTAATAGCACTGATTGAGTAGCATGATTTGATGTCCAGATTGGCCAAACCAGGCAGCCCCAATATGTAGCTTCAGTTCTATCCAGCTTTACCTAATGCCAAAAAAAAAAAAAAAAAAAAAAAAAAAAACTGATGGATACTTCTGGGCCACAGCTTAAGTCATATACTTTTCGTCTGGGAAATAATTTCTACATTTTAATCTGAAAGGATTTTAAGAAAGATTCTGAAAGAAAGAACTTCCTTGATTAAAATTATAAAGCACCTATAATTAGCACAGAACATGCTCATATTGGATAATTGAGAATTTATAGAAGGGACTGTTTACAAAGATGTGAGCTGTGTTAGTGGAATTAACAAGGCATGATGGCCACAGCCAGAGGCCAGGACCACCAAGGCCTGTAGGGACCAAGGGAAGGAGAGGTAACCAGAACACAAAAGATTAATGGTTGTTGGTAGTTGTAGCAAAAGGCACCCTGACAGTTGTGTTCCTCTAAAAGAGTCAGTCACTGCTGTCCCAGGGCCTGACAGGGAGGGGGGGGGGGCTAAACACCCTTCCTGTTCCCCCTCCCAGCCTTCATCTCCTGCTGGTGACCCCCACGAATTTGACTACCTTTCTTATGGTTTTGTATACCCACCAGTGATGTAAAAGAGCTTCCACATCTTTGTGAGCAGGCAGTCATTATCTTTTTTTTTAAATGGTGGACATTAAAGGGGTCTGTGTAGCGGCAGCTCATTGTGATTTTAATTCACATTTCCTACTGACATCTGGTGTTTGGTGCCTTTTCATGAGCTTATGTACCATTGATATCACTTCTCTGATGAAATGTCTAATCTTTTTGTCCATTTTTGAAGCTGGAGTGTATATTTGCTCACTATTAACTTTTGGGGATTCTTTTTCACTTCACACACATACAAAATTTTGACCATCTCTCTTTGAGTGAACTTGCAAAAGTCCTTGTCTTTGCCTCAGGATGCTGTCAGCCTCATACGCTGCGTTGAGAAGGTTTCTTCTGTTTATATGCTCGTTTTGGAATAATTACCTTCTTTCGCATTTTGAGGTAAATGTTTAGTTCATTTATCTTTCATCATAAATAACTTCATATAAGGCCATATTTTCTCCTTGAAGTTGAAAATATTCATTAAATTTGTATGTGGAGTATTTTCACTGTCATTCATTTTAAAGTATGTCTCTGTGATCTCTATTTTGCAGGGAAAGATTCTGTTTTTATTCTTTATTGTCATTATTTTATTTACTATCCGTTGGAACATGCAGCTCTTTTTTGGTAAATGTTCCAGGCCTTATTAGTCAAGTCTATTATTCTAATCTTCTGTAAACCATATATATATATATATATATATATATTTATTTATCTCTTTTTGATTTCTAAAAGAGGTATGTGGATTTTCCATTATGATGATGGGTTTATCATTTGTTCTTGCCTTTTTAAAAGGATGATTTATTTAACTAGTATGCTTGGTGCATAAACTTTATAGTTATTATATTTTCTAAGTAGATTTTGTTGTACAAAATTATAACTTTTTCCCAGTGAATGCTTTTTTCATGAATTTTTAAAATTATAGCACTAATATCAATGTGACTAATTAAAAAAGAATTTAGCAGGTATGTATTAGTTTTCTGTCACTGTGACAAAATTCCTGAGAAAATGAACTTAAAAGAAGGAAAGGTTTATTTTGGCTCATGATTTCAGAGGTTTCAGTCCGTGGTCAGTTGGGTCCACTGGCTTTTGGACGTATGTTAAGGCTACATCATGGCAGGGAGCCTGTGCGGTGTGTGAGTGTGTGTGTGTGTACAGAAACACAGTTGTACCTAAAACCCCCACTGGGTTTGAGTTTTCTTTTCCATATCTTCCTTTTCTCCTTCCTCCCTTCCTCCTCCCTCTCTTTCTTCCTTATTAGTTTAACAAACACTTTTGTAATCAACAAATAAATAGTCACCCCTCCTTCGGGGCAGTGATTGTCCTACTGTTCTTCCTCCTGACTGAGTACAGCTCTTCTCCAGTTTTCCATGGTTAGTGTAGTTAACATCACATTCTTTGGTGAGTTGTTATATTAGGCATTTATAACTGATGGAGTCCAAGGTAGTTCACCCCAGTGTGGCATCCAGGTGTATGGAATGTTTTGAGCTAAAGGAAGTTGAGAAACAGCAGTTACAGAAATAACTTTCTGACTTTTCCTGAAGCAAATTTCTAAAACTCTCATGTGAGAAGTAGTCCCCCTAAACCCAGAGGAAAGGAAAATTCTATGTTCAAGACAGAGGGACTCCAGAAGACTGCAAATGGACAGGCCTTGTTGATTTTCCCCATTTGCCCATACATTTTGTCCTGTCACACTTTTCTAAACTTTCTACTCTTCATCAGGCTTACCATAGAAATGCTTCCACTTTGGGGGGGCTTCATTCCCTGTGAAAGCTACTATGTCACATACAACTTATATTAAATAGATTTGTGTTAATCTGCACATTGTTAAAGTGACCCCAATTGAGAATTTTAAAAAATTAAAGGAAAAATGTTTCCCCTCTTCTATGTAACTTCAGTTTGTTTGGTTGTTGATTGAAAATAATCTGCTATAGACTTGGTAAAGGCACATGCATATTGCACCTGTCTGGTTGTACTCTTTGTCCTGATACGCAGAAAGTTCCTGGGTTGGAGCCTTATCATTAACGGAGCCAGGGTGAGTCACACTTGCAGAGACTCCCCAAAATAGAATTATGTACATTATGTTTTGCCACATTTAAAAGGTCCAGATGATTTGACATTGATATAAAGATTTAGAGGTATTTTGGTTTGCACAAACTAGGTATTACATAAATTCACAGATTTAAGACATGGTCCCTGATTATATTTTTAGTTTATTAAATAAATTTTTGCTTCTTTATTTGAATTTTTTGTAAAATTAACTTCTGCTGGAAATTCTTTTATAATTATGCCAGAACTTCTTAAATAATAGAGAAGAATGATTTTATTTGAGAAAAAGATAGATACTTGAAAAATCTTTCTCATTCCCCCCAGTCTTAAGCATAAAATTAAAAATCTAAAAATCCTAGTACCATCTCAAATTATATTTAAACAAGAGTGTCAAGAGCTGGCTCCCCAGATGTCACTGACACCTTCTGTCAGTAAAGGAGAGTGGAGTTTATTGACTACTCTTGGAAGGGAGTAAGCACCGCATCATAAGATTTTGGCCCTGTCTGGGAAGGGTAATGGCAGAATTCATTGCAGATTGGAAGTTTGGTTTGAACCTGCCCTTTCAGTGTAGAAACTGGATTAGGATTGTGGAGGAGTCAAAATACAACCTTCTAGGATTAGAAGACAGAGCAAGGGGAAGATTTTGAGGCAAAGGAATGAAAGAATCCAAGGCATAACCCCTGGTACTTTCCAGGGAATAATTGGTGGGTCTTTTGGGAAATTCCTGTAATGAATAATCAAATTGTTTTAGTCAGCATTTTCCCCTGCTGCTATGACCCAAAGACCCGACAAGAACAACACAGAGGGGGAAACGTTTATTTGGGTCTCAGTCCATAGATGGCCAAGATGAGGCAGGACATCATGGTGACAGGGTGAAAGGAAAGAAGCTGGGAACATGGCACCCAGAAGGGAGAAAGAGAAAGAGAAAGTGAGTGCACACACGTTCCACTCTCCAGGGACAAAATACATACCCCAAAGGCAGGCCCCCAGTGACCACCTCCTCCAGCCACACCCTGCCCGCCTGCTCTACCACCCAGTTAATCCCTGAGGGGGTTCAATTCACGGACTGGGTTAAGGCCCTCTCAACTCAACATATCACCTCTAAACCTTCTTGCATTGTCTCACACATGAGTGTTTGGGGGACATCTAATATTCAAACCTATTCTTTGCTTGTCAAGCCAGTGGGAAGAGAGAAAAAGAAATGCTGATAAGACAGAAAAGTAAAATTCCATGAATGTAGGCAGTAAGGCAGGGCTTCCTTCTCAGTGCTGAGGCTGAGTGTGGGTAGAGGGCTTGGGTTCTTAAGAGTTATCTGGATTGTGTGACCCTGCACCTGCTCTGCCAACAGATCTCACTGGGATCCTCCTAATTTTCTTCTACTCCTTGTTAGAAAGTTCTAGAATAAAATTTCACCTGAAGTGGGAATTCTGATAGTATAAATGGCATGTTCTAAAGTCTCTGGATCATGATGCGAAGCTCTTGGAGACCAAAGATGTAAGAGCCAGGTCCTCCACTTCCCAGCATGGACAGAGGCAAGACATGTGGGCTCTCTGTCCCCAGCATTATGGCTGTAAGTGACTAAGGGAACTTCCATTATAGGGAAAAGGCGCAGGGCTGAGTCATGACAACTCTGTTTCCAGAGTGACTGGGGAGCCATCAGAACAGAATTAAAAATGAAGGCTCTCCAAGGCTCATCTCAGCCCGTTCAGACTGCTGCACAGAATACCAGGCACTAGATGTTTAAGAGCATTTATTTCTCACAGCTCTGAGGCTGGAAGCTCAAGATCAGGGTGCAAGCATGACTGGATTTTGGTGAGGGCTCTCTGCCGGGTTTGAAGAAAGCAATCTTCTTATATCCTCCATGTCAGAGAGAATGAGAGGGAACAGAGGAGGAGGGAGGGAGGGAAAGGGGGGAGAGAGCTCTCTGCTGCCTGGTGTTATAGGGGCACTAACCCACCATGAGCTGCCACTGCCCAAGGCCCCATCACAGTGCGGTTAGGGTTTCAGCACATGAATTTTGGGGACAGAAACATTCAGCCTATAGCAGTTGGCTTTAAATTCATTTTCATCTGGCCTCCAGCCAGGCCCTACAACAGCTAGCATGATGCAAGGTGAATTAGTGTCTCTTGGGAAAACACATATATCTGCCCTTTCCTCCTGCTCCAGACTCATTCCACTTTCCCTCCTCCAAATAGAAGATCTGAATTTCCATTTGTTAGAATTTGTACATCTGCTCATGTTTATTATTGTGGATCTCAAAAGGGATATGATAACCAAAGTTATCAAGCAAAGGTAGAATCATTCTATGTCTATTTACTGAACTGTGTATGTGTGTGTATGTGAGTGTGATTATATGTATGTATATACACATACATACATAGTATATATACACATACATCGTATATACATATACATGCATATACATTTGTCTATGTGTGTATATGTATATGTACACATGCACACACAAGCAAGCACTTCAAATTCTTTCTTTATCAATGATTTCTCTTGCTGTTAGAAAGGTCAGAGCAAGATAAGTCCTTTCCTGTTCTGTATCTTGAAGCAACTTTCGTGTCAATGACCCACCTAAGCTCTGTCACTAGACAACCATTACTGGCAAACTGGCCTCAACGTTTCAAGGTTGGAGAGCCTCAGCCAATGCCGGAGGATGGGACAGAATCGAGGCGCCAAGCAGTGTCCTCAGGCTGCTAATTTGCTGGATACATAGAGCCCTGTTTTGTACCCTCCCCTAGGTTGTGGGTGAGTGGAACCCATTGACATTTAAAAATATTTGCAGAAATCAGAGGGGGAAGGTATTTCTGGAGGGCTAGTACTTGGTGCACTTTCATGCGTGCCAGAGTTTGTTGGCACGGCTCAGTCTTTGATAGAGAACATCTGGGGGGCTGCTGCTGCAGCACAGAGACGTGGCGGAGGGCAGGAACAAAGGGGGCTTGTGAGAAAGCGTTCCAGTGGGGAGCTGCTCTGTGAACCAGGCCTTACTTAGTGCCGTCCATGCTCAGCTCACTGGTGGCTAGGGCAGGGATGGGCGGGTTTGCCTCCACGTTGCCCTGGTGACAAGTGCTGGCATCTGACTGACTGCCAGCACAGGGTGGGCTGGTGGAGCTGCAGGGCCCTGTTGCCCCTGCTGGACAGACAAGTGTGAGGGCCAGGATCAAACCAGGGAGTGCCACGGGGCACCCGGGGCTGCTCCTCCTCCTGCAGCTTCATTGCTGAGGACACAGAACTACATGTGCATCAGAGACGAGGGAAGGCGCCATGTTCATGGACACAGATTCATCACGGCCTCCTCCACAGCCAGCCCTACTCATGCTCCTGGAAACAAGATAAAATGGGTGACCCATCAAGAGTGGGTACATCTCATACACAGAATTGCTGTTATTAGCTGAAGGTTAATAAATCTGTTGGATATCTTTCATTTATGGGTAGAATTTATGTTGGATTCTGATTTATGTCTGCCTCACCTTACCTGGCTCGCATCTACGTGGGAGGACGACCCTCATCTGGGCAGTTACTAAATCATACCCTTGCTGATACAGGATGGGGACCTCTGCAGTTCTTCATGAGCTGGTGACTGTGGACTTGGCTAGTCTGCGTGTCCCGTCACTGGCCCTCAACGTGGATAACTGTGGACACGGTGTGTGGACATGGTCTGTGTGTCCCATCACTGTTCCACAGAAGATGTGTTTTCCGTGTCCCCTGCTGCTCTTCCCTTTGCTCCCCAGCTGGCTGCTTCCTTTCTGACTCAGCTCCACAAAGCTGGCCCCTCTTTTTTGTTGGGGAGGGTATCGGGGATTGAACTCAGGGGACACTCGACCCCTGAGCCACATCCCCAGCCCTATGTTGTATTTTATTTAGAGACAGGGTCTCACTGTGTTGCTTAGTTGTATTAGCGTTTACATTGGCTGATAGTACTCTCACTCTTGTGATCCTCCTGCCTCAGCCTCCAGAGCTGGAGCGATTACAGATGAATGCCACCGCAGCCAGCTAGCCCCTCATTTTTAATATTGCTAAGAGCTCTCTTCTCTGGGGATCCAATGAAGAACCCAGACATTAATACACTCACCAGAGAATTAACCCACCACAGAATTCTGGTGGGTCGAGGTCCAGTGGAGGTAGTACCAAGTGCATAGGCATGCCAAGCCGTGTGACCTTCAGACTCCATTCATCTGACATTTATCAAGCATCACTGTGTCATGGGCTCCCGGGACATGAGGCTCAACAAGACCATCTCTGCTTTCCAGTTCTAGGAGCTCCAGATGATTCACTGAATATTTCCAACAGCAGAAGCTGACTCGGTGGAGCCCTGGTAGGTGCCTGTATTTCATTAAACTGCCTTGATAACTCTGATCACTTCTACTTTTAATCGGCTCTTACTATTTCAGAGTGCACGTGTACTTTTAAGCTTATATTACTGAGATTGCTTGTCCTGCCATTCTAAAGCTGCTAGTAAAATGATAAAGATACCCCGAGGCTTTGAGTTTTCAGTGCTCTGGTGTCTGTGAGCTGTGTGTGCATGTGCATTCTAAAATAGACCAATCAAAGTGATTTTTTTTTTGTCCGCACTGATTCTTTTTTTGTTTTGTTTTGTTTTGTTTTTACCGTTAGCCCCTATTTTGTTTAGAATTTGAGTTTACATCAGCTTTGGGTTAGGGCTGCAGGCTGATAGTACTCTCACATTCCTAAATGCTTTTTAATATTCTAAGGCCTTTCTACTTACAATTTTTTCTAAGACTTTTTCTTATCTTTTCCCTTTTTCTCCCAATCAGTAAACCAAATACATCTGAATGCCAAATTTACGGTCAGCTCCTCCAAGAAAAATAGTTTATTAAACTAAAATCACTGGAGGTTACTTCAGACTTTATCAAAGATTCTTTCTATAAAGAATAATTATAATAAACTGTAAGCCTGAGAAATAATAGATATCTGTGCTAACTAGAAATAAAGCCTCAAATTCATCCTGTAAACAATTGTCTTGACCAATTTTTAGTCTGAAGAAATCTAGGGTACCTCTTTTTATAGGGAAAAAAAGAATACATTCACACACCAAAGTTTACATTTGTCCTGGAATAACTATATACTTGTTAGTCTTAACTGTACCACAGGTGACAGGCTCTATTTCCTTTAAAGGTTAACATATTTTTATGAGATGATTGTTCCTTGAACAAATATCATCCCCTACATCAGAGTGGCATTGTTTTGGGCTCAGTAGGTACTTAAATGTTAAGCAGAACTTACATTTCTAAAATAAAAACATCTTAAGGAACGGGGAAATGGAATATTAGTCTTAGTCATGCCTGTAGATATAGAAATTGACATCAAAGCCAGGTGCAGTGATGCACATCTGTAATCAGAGTGACTTGGGAGGTTGAAGCAGGAGGACTGCAAGTCTGAGGCCAGCCTTGACAATTTAAAGAGACCCTGTCTCAAAATAAAGTAAAATAAACTGGGGATGTTATTTCCTGGCAAAGCACCCCTGGGTTCAATACTCAGTACCATAAAAACAAAAGAAAATGAACCAAAAAAAAGTAAAATAAGAATTTTAAAAAATTGACATCAAAATCCTACAAAGAATCTCAAATTTATCCAGCCTATGTTGTCTGAAAGCAAACCAATAGATATATGTTTTTGTTTCTCTCATCTCAAAAGTTTTTGGGTTCTTTTTGTTACGTGGAATGCTAAAAATAATTCTAAAAATCACAATTAAATTCAAGAATGCTTCTCTGAAACCACTATACTGAAGAAATAATTAAGTCTAGACCATTACACTTTCTTCACCAAAGCTAACCATCATCAAATTAATTCTCCATTCAAGAGTAGTGTTAGAGAGTGGGTTCATATCATAATTTAGTGTCCCTCCAAGCTCAAATGTGAGACAATGCAAGAACATCTGAGGTGGAATGATTAGGTTATGAGAGTTGTGACCTAGTCAGTGGATTAATCCATCCATCTGAATCACCAGTTGGTCACTATAGGCAGTGTAGAACTATACCAACTGCTTTCTTTTTTTATTTTATTTTTTTTTCAAAATTTTTTTTTATTGGTTGTTCACAACATTAGAAAGCTCTTGACATATCATATTTCATACATTCGATTGCAGTGGGTTATGAACCCCCAATTTTACCCCAAATGCAGATTGCAGAATCACGTCGGTTACACATCCACAATTTTACATAATGCCCTATTAGTAATTGTTGTATTCTGCTACCTTTCCTATCCCCTACTATCCCCCCTCCCCTCCCCTCCCATCTTCTCTCTCTACCCCATCTACTGTAATTCATTTCTCTCCTTGTTTATTTTCCCATTCCCCTCACAACCTCATATGTAATTTTGTATAGCAATGAGGGTCTCCCTTCATTTCCATGCAATTTCCCTTTTCTCTCCCTTTCCCTCCCATCTCATGTCTCTGTTTAATGTTAATCTTTTCTTCCTACTCTTCCTCCCTGCTCTGTTCATAGTTGCTCTCATTATATCAAAGAAGACATTTGGTATTTGTTTTTTAGGGATTGGCTAGCTTCACTAAGCATAATCTGCTCTAGTGCCATCCATTTCCCTGCAAATTCTATGATTTTGTCATTTTTTATTGCTGCATAGTACTCCATTGTGTATAGATGTCACATTTTTTTTATCCATTCATCTATTGAAGGGCATCTGGGTTGGTTCCACAGTCTAGCTATTGTGAATTGTGCTGCTATGAACATCGATGTGGCAGTATCCCTGTAGCATGCTCTTTTAAGGTCTTCAGGGAATAGTCCGAGAAGGGCAATAGCAGGGTCAAATGGTGCTTCCATTCCCAGCTTTCCCAGGAATCTCCAATCTGCTTACCAAATTGGCCGCACCAATTTGCAGTCCCACCAGCAATGTACAAGTGTACCCTTTTCTCCACATCCTCACCAGCACTTGTTGTTGTTTGACTTCATAGTGGCTGCCAATCTTACTGGAGTGAGATGGTATCTTAGGGTGGTTTTGATTTGCATTTCTCTGCTAGAGATGGTGAGCATTTTTTCATGTACTTGTTGATTGATTGTATGTCCTCCTCTGAGAAGTGTCTGTTCAGGTCCTTGGCCCATTTGTTGATTGGGTTATTTGTTATCTTATTGCCTAATTTTTTGAGTTCTTTGTATACTCTGGATATTAGGGCTCTATCTGAAGTGTGAGGAGTAAAAATTTGTTCCCAGGATGTAGGCTCCCTATTTACCTCTCTTATTGTTTCTCTTGCTGAGAAAAAACTTTTAAGTTTAATTAAGTCCCATTTGTTGATTCTTGTTATTAACTCTTGTGCTATGGGTGTCCTATTAAGGAATTTGGAGCCCGACCCCACAATATGTAGATCGGAGCCAACTTTTTCTTCTATCAGACGCAGAATCTCTAATTTGATATCAAGCTCCTTGATCCATTTTGAGTTAACTTTTGTGCATGGTGAGAGAAAGGGATTCAGTTTCATTTTGTTGCATATGGATTTCCAGTTTTCCCAACACCATTTGTTGAAGATGCTATCCTTCCTCCATTGCATGCTTTTAGCCCCTTTATCAAATATAAGATAGTTGTAACTTTGTGGATTAGTCTCTGTGTCCTCTATTCTATACCATTGGTCCACCCACCTGTTTTGGTACCAGTACCATGCTGTTTTTGTCACTATTGCTCTGTAATATAGTTTGAAATCTGGTATCGCTATACCGCCTGATTCACACTTCCTGCTTAGAATTGCTTTTGCTATTCTGGGTCTTTTATTTTTCCATATGAATTTCATGATTGCTTTATCTATTTATACAAGAAATTTCGTTGGGATTTTGATTGGCATTGCATTAAACCTATAGAGAACTTTTGGTAATATCGCCATTTTGATGATGTTAGTTCTGCCTATCCATGAACATGGTATATTTTTCCATCTTCTAATATCTTCTTCTACTTCTCTCTTTAAGGTTCTGTAGTTTTCATTGTATAAATCTTTTACCTCTTTTGTTAGGTTGATTCCCAAGTATTTTATTTTTTTTGAGGATATTGTGAATGGAGTGTTTTTCCTCATTTCCGTTTCAGAAGTTTTGTTGCTGATATACAGAAATGCCTTTGATTTATGTGTGTTGATTTTATATCCCGCCACTTTGCTGAATTCATTTATTAGTTCTAGTAGTTTCTTTGTAGACCCTTTTGGGTCTTCTAGGTATAGAATCATGTCATCTGCAAATAGTGATAATTTAAGTTCTTCTTTTCCAATTTTTATGCCTTTAATTTCTTTTGTCTGTCTAATTGCTCTGGCCAGTGTTTCGAGAACTATATTGAATAGAAGTGGTGATAGA
Organism: Spermophilus citellus; assembly: GCF_964194105.1. Taxonomy (NCBI): domain Eukaryota; kingdom Metazoa; phylum Chordata; class Mammalia; order Rodentia; family Sciuridae; genus Spermophilus; species Spermophilus citellus. The sequence continues at coordinate 161,145,370 of NC_138187.1, forward strand.
GGGCATCCCTGTCTTGTTCCGGATTTTAGAGGGAATGCCTTCAACTTTTGTCCATTCAGAATGATGCTAGCCTGAGGCTTAGCATAGATAGCTTTTACAATGTCAAGGTAAGTTCCTGTTATCCCTAGTTTTTCTAATGTTTTGAACATAAAGGGATGCTGTACTTTGTCGAATGCTTTTTCTGCGTCTATCGAGATGATCATATGGTTCTTATCTTTAAGTCTATTGATGTGGTGAATAACATTTATTGATTTCCGTATGTTGAACCATCCTTGCATCCCAGGGATGAATCCTACTTGATCATGGTGCACAATTTTTTTGATGTGTTTTTGTATTCGATTCGCCAGAATTTTATTGAGGATTTTTGCATCTAGGTTCATTAGAGATATTGGTCTGTAGTTTTCTTTCTTTGAGGTGTCTTTGTCTGGTTTCGAAATCAGGGTGATGTTGGCCTCATAGAATGAATTTGGAAGAGCTCCCTCTTTTTCTATTTCCTGAAATAACTTGAAAAGTATTGGTATTAATTCTTCTTTAAAGGTTTTGTAAAACTCCACTGTATACCCATCCGGTCCTGGGCTTTTCTTGGTTGGTAGTCTTTTGATGGCTTCTTCAATTTCATCCATTGATATTGGTCTGTTCAAATTGTGTGTATCCTCCTGACTCAGTCTGGGCAAATCATATGACTTAAGAAATTTATCGATGTCTTCACTATCTTCTATTTTATTGGAATATAGGTTTTCAAAATAATTTCTAATTGTCTTCTGTATTTCTGTAGCATCTGTTGTGATATTGCCTTTTTCATCCCGTATGTTAGTAATTTGAGTTCTCTCTCTTCTTCTCTTCGTTAGCATGGCTAAAGGTCTGTGGATCTTATTTATTTTTTCGAAGAACCAACTTTTAGTTTTGTTAATTTTTTCAATAGTATCTTTTGTTTCAATTTCATTGATTTCCGCTCTGATTTTAATTATTTCTTGCCTTCTGCTACATTTGCTGTTGGTTTGCTCTTCCTTTTCTAGGGCTTTGAGATGAAGTATGAGCTCATTTATTTGTTGGTTTTTTCTTTTTTTGAGGAATGACCACCAGGCGATGAATTTCCCTCTTAAAACTGCTTTCATTGTGTACTATAGATTCCGATATGTTGTGTCTATATTTTCATTTATCTCTAAGAATTTTTTTATTTCCTCCTTTATGTCTTCTGTAACCCATTGATCATTCAGTAACATATTGTTCATTTTCCATGTGTTGTAGGATTTTTCCTTCCTTCTTTTATCATTGATTTCCAGTTTCATTCCATTATGATCAGATAAAATGCATGGTATTATCTCCACCCCTTTATATTTACTGAGGGTTGCCCTATGGCATAATATATGGTCTATTTTTCAGAAGGATCCATGTGCTGCTGAGAAAAAAGTATATCCATTTGATGATGGTTGATATATTCTATATATGTCAGTTAAGTCTAGGTTATTGATTTTGATATTGAGTTCTATACTTTCTGTATTCAACTATTGTTTGGAGGATCTGTCCAATGGTGAGAGAGGTGTGTTGAAGTCACCCATAATTATTGTGTTGTGGTCTATTTGATTCTTGAACTTGAGGAGAATTTGTTTTATGAATGTCGCAGCACCATTATTTGGTGCATAAATATTGATAATTGTTATGTCTTGTTGGTGAATGGTTCCTTTTAACAGTATATAATGACCTTCTTTATCCCTTTTGATTAACTTAGTCTTGAAGTCGATTTTATTCGATATGAGGATGGCCACCCCTGCTTGCTTACGAGGACCGTGTGCGTGGTATATTTTTTCCCATCCTTTCACCTTCAGCCTGTGTATGTCTTTTCCAATCAGATGTGTCTCCTGGAGGCAGCATATTGTTGGATTTGTTTTTCTAATCCATGTTACCAGCCTATGTCGCTTTATTGGAGAGTTTAAGCCATTAATATTCAGAGTTACTATTGATATATGGTTTGTACTTCCATCCATGTTTGATTGTTTATCCTTTTTTTAAAAAATTTAGTTTGTTTCTCCATGATTATCTTTCCCCCCGTCCTCTGTCTTTACTGAGGCACTTCCCACTGATGGTTTTGGTTATTGTTTTTCATTTCTTCCTCGTGTAGTGTTTTGCTCAAAATGCTTTGCAATGCTGGTTTTCTGGCTGCAAATTCTTTTAACTTTTGTTTATCATGAAAGATTTTTATTTCGTTGTCATACCTGAAGCTTAATTTTGCTGGATACAGAATTCTTGGTTGGCATCAATTGTCTTTCAGTGTTTGAAATACATTGTTCCAGGACCTTCTTGCTTTCAGAGTCTGTGATGAAAAATCCGTTGTTAACCTTATTGGTTTACCCCTGAATGTAATCTGTCTCCTTTCTCTTGTAGCTTTTAATATTTTCTCTTTGTTCTGTATATTGGATATCTTCATAACAATGTGTCTTGGCGTTGGTCTACTGTGATTTTGTGTGCTCGGTGTCCTGTATGCATCTTCAATTTGTATATCTGTTTCCTTTTTTATTTCTGGAAAGTTTTCTGTAATTATTTCATTCAGCAGGTTACTCATTCCCTTGGTTTGAATCTCTGCACCTTCTTCTATCCCGATGACTCGTAAGTTTGGTTTTTTCATGTTATCCCATAACTCTTGGATGTTTTTCTCGTGATTTTTTACCAGCCTTTCTGAGTTGGCTAGACTCTTTTCAGGATGATATGTTTTGTCTTCATTATCTGACGTTCTGGCTTCTACTTGCTCCACTCTGTTAGTGATACTCTCAATTGAGTTTTTAATTTGGTTTATCGTTTCCTTCATTTCTAGAATTATTGTTTGATTATTTTTTATAATCTCTATCTCCTGATAAAGATGCTTAACTTCTTCTTTTATCTGTTTATGTAATTCATTCTCAATGTGTTATTTCGCTGCTTGAATTTGCTGTCTTGTATCCTCTTTAAGGTTCCATTCCATTTGTCTAAGGTGTTCCTTGAGTTCTTTATATGACCATTTTTCTGATGACTCTAGGTCCTCCTGAATATTTAGACTGTCCTGCATTGTTTGTACTCCTTTTCTTCCTTGCTTTTTGAAGCTGCTCATGTTACTTCTTGTTCTGTTTGACTGCTGAGTTACTGTTTACTCCTATAAATTTATTTGATGCTTGGGAGGAAAGGTATTAGAAGGGAAGGGAAGAAGTCACTGTAGCCGCAGGTTTCAATGAAGTTATCTCCTCCGCCGCTGTCTGATGACGTCAGTTCTCTGCCATAGTGGTGTCTCTTGCAAACGGCGACAGTTCGTTTCCCTTTGCCGGGCGACCAATGCAACGGGTGGGTCCTTACTGTCTCTCCCAAGCCCCGTTTCAAACCTGTGGCCACTACTTATGAAGGCTCGGTAGGCATTTACCTCCGTAGGATGAGAAGGGCTGACCAGTTGTTTCACCCGGATGGATTGATGCTGAGTCACAGCTGTTTGTCTGCGGGAAGCAGGCGAACGGGAGCTTGAATTCATCCAATCCGGGCTCAGTGTGTGTTCTGAGAGGCCCAGACTGTTCGCCCCAGATCCACATCAGGTCAGCATTGCCTAGTGATCCTGAGCAAACAGATTTAGGTTGTTTATGACTCCCTATGCCCGCACAGCTGAAGAGGTCAGAGACTTAATCTCTCTGCACCCGCCGCCATGTTGGAATCCCAACTGCTTTCTTCCACCATGCCCCGTGTCAGGATGTTCTGCCTCACCTGGGTCCAGAGCTGTGGAGTCAGCTGACCATGGACTGAACTTCTGACACTGTGAGGAAAATAAACTTTTCCTCCTCTACATTGTTTTTGTCAGGTATTTTGGTCAAAACAACAACAACAACAACAAACTGACCAAAACAAACACTGATGCCAGAAGTGAGGTCATTTCTGGTTGTGACTAACCTGGCCACGTTGTTCATGAGCCTTTAGAGCTGGTTTGCAGGAATTTTGAAGGTTTAAAGTTGCAAGCTGACATAGCTCTAGAATGTGTAAGCAGGGTGTAATGGGAAATTCTGGTGGAGTTCAGAGGATCAGAATGCTGATAGGATTGGGGCCAGTAAAGACTGCAGCTCATGAGGTTTCAGAGGAGGAAGACTCTACTGGGATTTGGACTAGAGGGTCATTCATGTTACACTCTGGCAAAGAGGTTGTCTACATTTTGCCCATGTCCTTTCTATGAGGATGAATTTAAAGATAATAGACTAATAAATCTGGTGGGGGAAATTTCAAGACAGCACAGCCTTCAGGCAGTGGCATGGATACTGCTAATAGCTTTTACCCAAGCTTACTGTGATTATTAGGAGCAGAAAGCAGAGCATAAAGATCTGGAAAACTTGCAATCTAGCCAAAAAGGAGCAAATAAAACTAAGGCCAAGAAAGGTATGGTTATTAAAGAGATCATAGCCACCAAAGAGGTATTAAGTACTTTACAGAGAGATAATAGGAAAGACGAGGGCATCTTGGGTATTGATAATTCCATACCCATCTCAGGCTCAAGGGTATAAACATAGGAGTTTCATTGGGAAGAAACCAATGGGGCTTGCACACAGGGGTCCAGGGTGTTGTTTCACCATATTCACTACCCAGGCACTCAGAGGCTCCTGGATTTATGGCCCCAGGAGGCTTGGCTACTGCTTGAGATGGTGGCAGACTTTGGTGGCAAACATGTAGTACAAGTTCTGCGGGAATACAGGATGCTGGAGTTAGGGGGTCCTGGAGGCTTCAACTAAGATTTCAAAAGAGGGCCTCGGGGGCAGGCAAAGTGTAACAAGGTGGAGGTCCCTGTGAGCTGTCCCTGACAGGGTAGTGTATGAAGAAGCAAGAAGGAAGCGGAAGCTGCAGTGGAGACTCCCAAGAGTAAGAGAGAGCAGTACTGTGGAAGGTATGCTGAGAAAAGCTGCAGGAATCGAGCATAAATAAGGGAAGAGAGAGGCCATATGAGCTGCGGTCAGCAAGCCATAGGGTAGAGCTACAAGCACTTTAGAGAAAACGTCACAATGCTGTGTGACTCAGATGTGGGACATGAAGCTACAGGATTTGTTGGTCCATCTGGATTTCAGTCTTCCTTTGGTCCCACCACTTCTTTCCATACCCCTCTTCTTCCCTTTTGGAATGGAAATCTTTACTCTGTGCCTTTATATATTGGATATATGTAACTTGCTTTTGACCTTTACAGGTGAAAACATCCATGAGTTTGCCTTGAGTCTCAGATGAAAGTTTGCACTTGGACTTTTAGACAATGCTAAAATGTTAAGACTATGGGATTCTTGGAAATGGAGTAAAAGTATTCTGTATTGTGAAATGGGCATGAGCTTCTGGGGGCAGAAAGTTTTATTTTTGATATGTGGTGTCCCCCAAAAACTCACGTGTGAGACAATGCAATGTCATTCAGAGGTAAAATGTGTAGGTAAGCAGAATTATACCCTAATCAGTAGATTAATCCACTGAATTGGATTAGCCATCTGGTAACTCTTGGCAGATGGGATGTGGCTGGAGGAAGAGGTCACTGGGGGCATGCGTTTGGGGATGCTTGGTAAGTGGAGTTCTCTCTGCCTCTGGTTGCCATATCCTAAGTGGCTTTCCTCTATTATGCTCTTCTGCCGTCTTCTGCCTCATGTTCTGCCTCACATGGGGCCCAGAGCAATGGAATTGGTTGACCTGATACCATGAGCCAAAATAAACTTTTCCTCTTCTTTGATGTTTTTGTCAGATATTTTGGTTATGGTGGCATTAAAGCTGACTAAAAGAGTATTCAGTCACTAAATAGCACCTAATGTCTATTTCCTTTCTTCATCTACTAGAAAAACTGAAAGCTGAGCATGCATAAAGCAAACACATCCACTGGTCAATCTTAAAAGGCTATGGCTCTTTCAATAACCCACAGCCACCTGCGTGATTTTAAAAAGATCTTCTGAATTTAATGTAAGGAAATACTGCCAATGAAGCACCTCAGGATTTAATTCTACCTCATTTTGTTGTTGTCTGGTCGTATGATGTCCATTGGCATAAAGCATCTGCATATAGAAAAGGAGTGTGGACTTATCAGTGGTAATTGAGGGGAAGATGGCCACAGCTTCTGCAGATGATCCAAAGGCTCTATTCTCCATGACTGGTTCCACACCTTCGTCTCTGTCCATCTCTGGATGAACATAGCTGTCTTTTCCAGCACTTTATCTGCAGAATGGCTGTGCTCTGTGGTTTCAGTCTGTCAGTCCCAGCCTTGGTACATACACAGTGGGGCTTTAGAAATTGCAGCAAGCACTGTCTTTATGTATTTTTATGCAAGGAGATGTCACAGGCTCCCTGAGCTGCAGAGGCATATCTTACACCTCTCTACAAACAACCTCCACTGCTATCAGAAATACTGAACCCCGTTTACCATGCACATGGCTTCTAGCCCATCCTTAGTTGAACTGTTTTATCAACTACATCCTGAAACTAGCAAAATCCAAAGCCCTGTCACAACCCACTAACGATCACCCACAATGTGACAATGATGTGAGGCAATTGCTTATTTATCGTACAATTTAAAAGTGCAGTGGTCCTTTGCATGTAAACTCAAATATCAGCTGATAATTGTGACAGTATTACTTTGTAACTTATAACCATGATCTGTCATTAACAAACTTCCCTAAATCATTCATGAATTTGGTGGCAGGTGAGAATCCGAGATGGCTTTTCAGGGCTGTGTACACCTCTTGAGCTGCTCATTATTACCCAAGAAAGGTGACTTTTTTCTTTTGGTGAAATATCATTTCAATTAAAAAAACTGAATATTAATGAGAAGCCATATTTAAGAAATGAGATCGAAGACATACCAAGGGGATACCAAAATAATACAGAGACATTAAAATACAAGGGGAGGCATCGGATTTCTTATTGGAAGGCAGTCAGATTCTCAGTATAAACAAAACAAAAACACTCTGTCCTTGTTGCAAAATTGACAGATCAGTACAAGATTGACTTAAGTGGATGGCAAAAAGAAAGAAGGGTAGCATGTTGACAAGTGTAAGACCAATTACTTGTTTTCACATTTTCACTTTTGAAATGAATGTAGAATTAGAAGTTCTGTAATGAAGCAAATCCTTATTCAGGGTTCTGACTCATCTAGCTCAAAGTTGATTCTTCTAAAAGAGAACTGTGAAGGCCTGCAGAGTCACTGCGATGAGCCTCTGGTGGAGCCACTTGAGCTAGTATTCCAGCGTTTGGAATCTGATTTGTTTGCTCCATTTACCAATGGGAGATGGCAGGCTTCCACTCCTCTCCTTCCTGAGCATGCTGATGGGGGACTATGGTGTCCCTGGGGAGGCTTAAGCAGTTCGCCAGCTGGTGGGCTTCCTAGGTCTTCCTCAACCTGTTATACACTCTGCTCTTCTTTGGTAGAGAAGAAATCTCATATTTCTCTGGAAATTATTTTATTCCCTGCCTGCAAAAAAGGAAGATCCAAGATGGGCAAAGGAGAAGGGAAAGATCTTTGCTGCATTTGTTTTCTGCTTCTTGGGTTTCTCAACCAGTCAAGATGATATTAGAAAAAGTTTTTTTTTCTTTGCTTTTGGAAAAATTTTTATTGTTTATCTTTCTGAATTAAAAAAATATACTATTAAACATGCTTTATTCATATTATAACCTAAGCTCTCTTAGGTTCTATCGTCCTTTCTAGGTATGGGACTTGTCTTTAAAAAATAAATAGCATTGTTTCTCAGATATTTAAAATAAACTAAATTGAGGGAGGATGTTTTTAGTCCTTTTAGGATAAAAATATTGATTTGGCTATAAAACATTAATTTTGATACCTTAAAATTATAATGTAGTTTATAACTATTAACCGGCTTTGGAAGCTAGCAGTAGCAGGTTACTTCAGGGGACAGGGGAAAAGCCACTGTACCACTGTCCCTTTATAGGCAAGTACAACCCAAGGGCTCCTGGGGAGTCTTGATGCTATCTTTCATTGATCACCAGCAAGTATCACTCTGGAGGCTTCTGTTCCTTCAATTATTTTTGCTTTCTTTTTTAGGATGTGATAAATCCCACCAGCTGGGCCACATATCCATCTATTAGATGACCCAGTGGCAGATACAGATTAAACCTGAGTTGAGAATACGATCAAGAACTCCCAGGATTTGGTTATCATCTCTTACTCCTTGGAAAAACTGAACTCTGTTAGATTTAGATTTAAACCCACCTTCCTTGTGCCCCTGCCTTTCCAGCCAGGAAAGTCAATTAACAAGGTCAAGACTGGTCAGGCAGTACAGAGTGTCCTGCTGGACAATGCAATGGGAGAATGCCAATGTGGGTCAGTACCTCCTGTCTCAGCAAGACTGCCTCTTGCATACTTCTTTTTTTTTTTTTTAAAGTGCCTTTGATAGGATTTGTACATGAGACTACTAGCAAGTACTGTACTCAAGTGTTTTGTTAAATCCTGACAACTAATTGTTTTAAATTCTCCACAAGGAAAATAATTTCCTATTGGCTATTAAAATTGATGCTTTCTTAGAAGCCTGGATGGCAGTCCTGTTTTCAGGAGCTGGTCAGAGAGGGAGGTAGGAGAATAGGTCATTGTAAGACACCTGGCTCAGGCCAGCTGCTGACGCCCCCTTGAATCTGTTAACACCTATTTTTGCTTTCTTTAATTGATTAACTTCTTCATTGCCAGATGACAGCACATCTTGACCTCTTTTACCCACAGAGTTCTTGGGATCACCTCCAATTATTACTGGAATCAACTTCTTTGTGTAGTCTTGAACTTGGTTTATATGGCTAAAGTCCTCATTTCACTTAGAGAAACAGATGCTTCCCTGATGTACCTTCTCACCAGCAGTGTATGGGGTTCCTTTCCCCCTGACTCTTCACCAACATTCATTATTATTTATATTCTTGATGATTATCATTTTGGGTATAGTCCATCAAAAAACTAAAACTGGAGCTACTATCTGACACAGCTATAATTAAAATAAAATCAGCCCACTCTAGCTATGCATGTGACTCCACCATGTTTATTGCAGGACAAGTCACAGGAGCCAAGTTAAGGAACCAGCCTAGGTGCTCAGCAACTGATGATGGTTGAAGAAAATGTGGCATATACACTCAATAGAATTTTATTCAGCCTTGAAGGAGAATGAAATTATGTCAATTGCAGAAAAGTGGGTGAAACTGGAAAACATCATGCTAAGTGAAATAAGCCAGATAAAGACAAATGTCACATGTTTTTTTTCTCCTATGTGGAAGTTAGGAGGGAAAAGGGAAAGAAAAGGAGGATTCTCACTAAAGTAGAAGGGAGACCTTTAGGGTAGAGGAAGGAGATGGAGGAAGCCAGAAGGTCATAGGGAAGTATTTGGGAGTGAAATTGATTAAATTATGTTATATGTGTATGCAAATATGCCACAATGAAATCTGCTATTCTGTATAATTGATATGCCCCAATTAAAAAAAAATAAAGAATGTTTGAAATATGGTTTCTGGACTTTCACACCCTCTTGTAATGAGAGTACAATGCTGCTCTCTGCTTAATGTACATAACCTTGTGTAAAACCTCGGTCACATCTCTGATCCCCAAGAGCAGTGATCTGCTCAGCTCTTGTTGTATACCAGGCAATGAGTCATATGTACCCCTTGATCTTCATGGCAGCCCACTGGGATAGTCCATGTTATCCACACGTTCCAGGTTACACGCAGCCTTTAGAAGGAAGACCTGATCCTTTATCTTAGAACATTCTATGGATCCTCATTGAACTACTGCTTCTGCAGCCAATCAATTTACTTGACCTACCTCATCTGAACTTTTGATAAAGAATAATCAGGGCTGGGGATGTGGCTCAAGCGGTAGCGCGCTCGCCTGGCATGCGTGCGGCCCGAGTTCGATCCTCAGCACCACATACCAACAAAGATGTTGTGTCCGCCGAGAACTAAAAAATAAATAAATAAATATTAAAAAGTCTCTCTCTCCTCTCTCACTCTCTCTTTAAAAAAAAAAAAAAAAAAAAAAAAAAAAAAAGAATAATCATGTACCACCTCAGACAACATGCAGGTCATTCTTCTGGTCTCCTCTTATCACCCTAGTCTAGAGAATATTGCTGAGCAAGTCCCTGTTGTACTGTGTTCAAACTATGTGAAGATCTTCTTTTATCTTGTAGAGGCAATTTTTCTTCTTATTACAGCTTTTCCTGTAAGCAAAATAGGAATAAGTTTTCCCTAAACTTAAATATTCAGGGAGCTGCTAATAGATGCTAAAATATTGCTCTTGTACTGAGTTAGCAAAGTGCTCCGGAGACAGCAGTCTGACGTACCACAATATTTGTGTCAGAACCAACCAGAGCATTGCTGCCACAGGCATGGAATGATGCCCGTGTGTCTGGGACCATTTTTCTATCTTTGCAAATTAAAAGCTGTTAGCTGTCAAGAATTTAAGAACCCAAGGCCTTGATGACAGCAGTGATGTTCTGTATATTAGAACACACGGTCTGGAGTTTCTCCAGTGAGGCAGACCTCATCTGAGGACCAAACTCATGTCTCAGGTGCCTTATTTCCTTTCAATAGGACCATTTCCCCTGGTAGGATCTGGTCCTGGAACTTTTAAAATTAACTCATGTTGCTCTGCTCTACAGCTCAGAGGTGAAGTCAAGTCTGGCATTTTGGATCAGTTTCTTATTCTGACAGTGCTAGCACCAGCATGGTTGAATTTCACAAGACATACCACTGAAATTCAGCCGCTTCTAAAATGACGGAGCATATAATTTTTACATGATGAGTTATGAATATCCTTTGAAAAGATGCAAAAGAATAGGTGTTAGCATTAGACATTTGATGTCCTGGTTAACAATAAAATATTTGGGGCTGGGGATGTGGCTCAAGCGGTAGTGCGCTCGCCTCGCATGCGTGCGGCCCGGGTTCAATCCTCAGCACCACATACCAACAATGATGTTGTGTCCGCCGAGAACTAGAAAATAAATATTAAAAAACAACAACAACAACAATAAAATATTTAAGAAGATGAGAAGACAAATAGAAATAATATATTTTAAAGACCAACCTTTTATGAATTCAAATACCTATTCTTCCACTTAAAACCAGACAAGTGTAACAAGGTTGGGTTGTATCTACAGAGTAAATTCTATTTTTAGAAAATTCATATGCCAAGCTTAAGCTGAACTATAATTTCATTAAGGTATTTAATTACTGAGTCAGTATATAAATACCAATATTATTTTAAAGTAGATTTCAATTTCATTGAATTATTTACCAGATCATCTGAGTAGTCCTATATATTTTTAGATTTGATTTATTTAGTCTACTGATACAAAAAAAATAGTTTCAATAGGCTTTTCATTCTGAAACAGGGAACTAAAGAAAACAAATTTCAAAACAGTTAGAAATTATTTGCTTATTTCCAAAGTCTGAAATTATAATAATTTTTTTCAATCCAGCTCTATATCACTAAATTTTTACGAGATGCAATCAGCACATCTAAGACTGCACTGCATATGTTTCCCTGAAAAGGACATTTATTGTTTTGACAACATAATATAGCCCTCTTGGAGGCAGCTTTGCTGGATTACTCTGAGTTAATATAAAGGAAGCACTTCAGTCTACATCATTGGTATTTATATCGTGTCTATGCTAGTCCCTGGGAAAGACACAGAGCTAAGACCCACCTCCAACTTCCAAAAGAGATAACTTCTGATAGGAATACTTTATTTTTGATAGATCTGCTTGCCTTTTACAATGATTATACATCCCATGTCTTCATTTTATTCTAATAACTATAAAACAGACAAAATGAGAAAACTGGGCACAGAAAGTTTATAGAATCTAGTTAATATCAATAACTACTTGGCGAAGGAACCAGGACTAGATCCAGTCTTTAAGTCCCCAAACCAGAGGTGTGGAGATCTAAAGGGTGGTCTCTCACCGTGGTCTATAAGCCTTCAATCAAGCACTAGCTGTCTCTGGTGCCTCCGTTTCCCAGGTATTTAATAGTAGGGTTGGGATAGATGATCTTCATTTTTTCTGCTTCTGAAGTTCTAAATTAAGGAAATGTGACAACCCTGAAGAAAGATCATGCTGTTATAGTTTTCTCAACTTTTTCTTCCAGGGTTAATACTCTGCTTCTTTCTATAGATCCAGATAGAACCAAGTTTTGTTTTGCTTTAGATGTCTCTTTCATCCTCTCTTCCTAACCACAGCTTTCGCTGGCTTCTTGAACACTTTACTGCTGTGGTTCCCATTTGGGGGATCTCTTTTACCTTTTACCTTTGATATGGTAAAGCTCTTTGCATTAGAAAACTCCAGGTCTCTGCAGTAAAGGCAGAACTTGCCTCCAGGGAACCGTTCTGAGGATTTAATGCCACTTCCACACCACGGTCAACAAGTCATTAGGAACACTCTGTGGTACAGACCACGGAGTGGTGGGCAGCCTCGAGTTAAGACTATGGAAATCAGGTCCACTCTCAAATGGGCTGTCTCTCTGTCGCACACTGATGGCAGGTTACTGGCCACCATCCTTTTCCAGCACTTCCCTTCTCCTGGGCAGGACTGTGTCCAGACCCTCACACACACCGCTGTCAGCCTCACGGTCATCGAGGAACATTCCATCCTGGACACACAGCCACTGCCTGCCATTGGCGGTTGTAAGGATTTATGTTGGATGGAAGAAACTTAAAGTTTAATGTTTTCTTCCAATGACTCAAACTTTATTGAGTGCCCAGAAACATTACTCAGGAATGGCTACGCTTCCTCTGAAAGGCCAGAGTTCTCACAATGCCTATTAAAAGCTGAGCAACAATTACAAATCAGTCGTTTACTGAATATCTCAACTAACTCCCAGTATGATGTTTGACATCCATAAGACCTGTGAATTTGATTCGCTGTTGCCCTGTTAATATTGGATGATTTCCTGTGTGATGAACAGGCTAGAGTTTTAATTTTAAATTCTCTAATTGAGTTTTCTTTAAGCAAGAGAGCAAGGTGGTCTGTGGCTGCCTTAAAGCCAGACAATTCTTTTTTTTCTCATACAATAAATGTACAGGAAGGTATGTGTTTCCATGAGAGACTAATTCCATTCACATTAAAAGCAAATTGCAGGACATTCGCCAATTTCTATTATGAACTTGAGAAGTCCAGGAAATTTCTCTGCTGCCGCCTAGACTGTATTTACTCCCTATCCTAAAATTTTGTTACTAGACAAGTGTCTGCAGCATTTAAGTCAGTTAAATTAACCATGTCTGGCATTTAAAATTCCTTCAGCTACGCTCATATTTACATACACTGAGTGCTTTATTTATTAATTTTCAGAGGCAGTCAGTGTAGTGAAAAGACACTGAAGCCACGTGTCCAGGTATGGTAAGTGGTAATAGGACATATGTGATGTGGTGGGGTGTGTGTGTGTGTGTGCATGCGTGCGTGTGCATGTGCATGTGCGTGTGCGTGTGTGTGTGTGTGTGTGTGTGTGTGCTTTCACATAGGTAGAGGGAGCAAAACCTTATAAAACCCCACTAAAAATGCTGCATATTGAATGGGTTGAGAGTCCAGTCTAGCCAGGACATATGCTCAGTGAGAAGACACCGGGGCCACATGGAGTTCTCGGGCTCCTTCTGAAAGACTCTCTGATGAGTCTGGTTGAGTCTGACAGTCACCTCATGACTCAGGATGGAGCCATCTCTTTGTGAAACCTTCCCTGACATTTCCAAACTCCAGGCAGAACTAACAGCTTTCTTTTCTGTGCTTGTAGTATTTTATATACTGGTGATAATTAATATAATGATTGTTTATAAATCTGTCTCTTCAATAGACTGGGACTTACTTGAGAGTAGCAATTCTGTTTGATACTTTTTAATAGAGGCAGGGTAACACCTGAGAAGGAACCTGAGCTTCAAAGCCAGAGCTGGTTTCAAATCAATCTCACTAAGGTGCGCTGTGTTGCCCTGAACAAAGTCCTCAAAGCTCAGTTGCCACAGGTATAAAATGGGGATATGTAGTGCCTAATTCCACGGGGTTTTTCCATAAATACAAAAAGGCTCTCAAGTATTTTATTTCCTTCTATCTTACTTAAAGCCCAGTGCCTACCAGAACCACAAGAAACACTGAATATTTTCATGTTCTTTGGTCTTGAATGTCCTGCCAACCTGGAGTCCATCCCTCCTCTTCCAAAGGAAGTGGGCACCTTCTCAGTGATGGTGTTCTGATGGGCCTGGGATGCCCTGGTGACAGCTGGACTCTGTCACACAGACCACAGTTAGTCAGCTGTTCAGGGGGCTGCAAAGAAAGTACTCTTCATGTGGAGGGTTGCTTCAGATGACCTCAGGCACTCAGCAGGTAGATTTTGAGTATTTGATATTTGCCTTCCAACTGTGCCAGATGCTGTGGAGATTAGAAACCAGTATCTGGCAAAGATGTTAAAATTAAGTAAATGAATAGATCACGATGAAATGAAAAGTGTTATGAAGGAAAGAAATAAGACCCAAGACCCTCAGTTCCTTTCCAAGTCTCACCTAGGTGACTCAATATTCAAATTTCCAGCAAATGGAATTTTTTTTTTTACAGAGAGAGAGAGAGAGAATTTTAATATTTATTTTTTAGTTTTCTGCAGACACAACATCTTTGTTTGTATGTGGTGCTGAGGATCGAACCGGGGCCGCATGCCTGCCAGGCGAGCGTGCTACCGCTTGAGCCACATCCCCAGCCCCAGCAAATGGAAATTTCAAGGTCCCTTTGTCTAGTCTACTGATTGAATCTTCTGTTCCATTTCTTTCTAATGGGTCTGTCTAGCCAGGTTCTCCTGGTGGCACATCAGTGTCCCTTTGTCCATGCAATTATCATTCCCCTCACTGCAGCGTTCAAGATGTGTTCCATCTCCCTGAGCCTCGCTTCCACACCTTAAAATGAGCCAGTAACATTAAATAAATGACCTTCATGATTTTTTAACCCCAGAACTTTTTGATTCCTTTAATCCCTCCAGTGAAGAAGGAGGCCAGATTGTGCTTCCTACATTTTTTTATCTAAATTTTATTCTCTATGTTCAGTTGCCATTATTTATTTATTATACTCTTTTTAGCTTTGTCTATTTTCAGAGAAACAAGGAGAAGAAGCTGGAATGTAGGGCATGCATTGCATGGAAAGTGAAATGTTTGAAAGGGCTTTGAAGTGTTGAATGGGAACATCATTCTAAGAACATTCCATCAAATGGAAGAAACCCGGAGACTGAATGGGCGGCGGATGTGCAGATGGTATTACTAAGCATCCTCAAGCAGAGAACATAGCCTGTGTGCAGTACGCCACATGCTTCTGTACACTGGATGTACCAGGAAGTTGTCAGCAGTTGTTATCTCTGTATGTATTGTCTCTAAGGGGAAGAATCCAATTGCCCACATTACACACCCTAGATGTTTCAGTTTAGTGTTACCAAGAGAATGCTTCCATAAGCACAAATCAAACATAAAATCTGTGGGCCTATGCAGGAGTTGGTGAGGAGGCAAACAGAAAGATCCCCTAGCATTTTAGTTCTTTTAGAATCTCCTTAATTCTGATACCAGGCATTCTACAAACTATAATAATCCGGTGTGTTCCACATCACCCTGGGACATTCTAGAATGAGGGCGAATCCCTTACCCCAGTCAACACTACTGATAAAGAACAGCAAAGAGTCTGAGTATGGGCATGAGTCAGGCAGCCATTGCAGCATTACAGAGAGGTGTTATTTCTCAGAGATAAGGGAACAAAGAAGGCTTAATATCCGGCTCAGCCAGGGCAGGAAATTGCCTACTTCCTGAGCCAGTGTGGTGGAGGCTGTGGGATGGGAGCCAGATACTGGAGGGAGGAGGCCAGTGAGTGCTGGCGACTTCAGGATTTTATTGTAGGGCACATGGACTTTGTATTAGAATGTCAAAAACTCATTTTGCCTTTAACACAGAAAGATGCTTGGCAAAGAATTAATGACCCTAAAGCATTCTTATAAATGTCAGGGATGGCCATTAATTTTCACAGATAGTCATTCGTTCTCAGACATCTGTGCTTTCTATTCCTGGACTCCTCCCACCCCAGCTGGGGTATGTGCCAACATTTTAATTTTAAAGACTATCAATTATCCTGTTAATTCTAAACTCCATTATAAAAGTGTAAAGTACCATGCTGACCTGACATCCTTAGTCCTAATCACACACACGTGTTTTCATAGACCTCTCTCCAGCCCCACTGACACTAACAAACTAGTTTGCAAAGCTCTTAAACCCCACCCCACCCCACGTGTTTGCTTTTCCTCATTTGATGTTTGAGACATCAAACTAGATGTCTCATAGGTTGGGTTTTAAAGAACAGTGGCAGAAATTCCATCAAGCACAAGGCTCGTAATGGGAATGAGAAATCTTTGGGAGCTATCTGAGTTTAAGTCTCTGCACCTCTGACCATCAGGCATGTTACACTGGGAACATTCTCTAATTGCCTCAAGCTGTTTTCAACATTTGTAACTGGAATGGACCCCCACTGTAGGGTTGTGACAGAATTAAG
Organism: Spermophilus citellus; assembly: GCF_964194105.1. Lineage (NCBI taxonomy): Eukaryota > Metazoa > Chordata > Mammalia > Rodentia > Sciuridae > Spermophilus > Spermophilus citellus. The sequence continues at coordinate 161,161,861 of NC_138187.1, forward strand.
TGACATCAGGTGTTAAAGTGTATGGCAGAGAGTATTTAGTGGCTGCTCCTTTTATCTCCCCCTCTTCCTCCAGTGTTACGTGAACTTAACAGATTTTACTATTTCTTATTAAAAAAAGAACCCAAGTTCAGTTGGATGTGCTGGAGAACAGAGAAGAAAGATCCATTCACAGAAGAGCTAGAGATGGATAAACTTTGACAAGTGAAAACTGGGGATGGAAGACATTCTCCAAAGGGAAGAAGGTAACCCAAAGGCAGTGGCTGTTGCAGAAAGGTGCGTGTGGGAGTGATGGACAGTCTCTTGCTGCCAAAGTAAGCCTCGTGGAGTGGAAATATGACCCTAATCATTCACTCTGTCTACTGGCTTCTACTCAAATGTTTGGGTGCCATACACAATGTTCCTTTTAAACATATATCTTTTCCTTTTAACATATGTCGTGGAGATCATCCCATATCTACACATAAAAATCATTCTTTACTACTCTTAATATAGCATTGTATGTATTCATTATAATTTATATAAGCAATACTCTACTGATGCATAATTGGGTGGAGACTGACTATATTTCACTTCTACAAATAGGTGGCATTTTGCTCTTGTAAGTAATATTGTGTATATGTGTACATAAATTTTAACATGTATGAGTAAATCTATAGAATATATTCCTGAAATGTGGAATTACTGGTTTTAAGGGCTTGTACATTTTGAATTTGAAAAAAAAAATTAAATTGACAAACAATATATGTTCATATTTATAGGGTATGTTGGAATTCAATATATGTATACAATGTGTAATGACCAAATCAGATTAATCAGCATTTCCATCCTTATACGTGTATGATTTCTATGAGTTGAGAACACTCTGACTCTTGTAGTTATTTTAATGTATATAATATGTTACTGTAGACTACCCTATTGTGCTGCAGATCACTAGAACCAATTCCTCCTATCTAACTGTATTTTGGCACCCATTACTCATCCTCTCTCATACCCTTCCTTCTTCCCAGACTCTTGTGACCACTACTCTACTCTGTCCTACTTTGCCACCAGCCTTTATAGTTCCCAGAAATGAGTGAGAGTGTGCGGTATTTGTCTTTCTGTGCCCATCTTCCTTAACAGCTGACATCCTCCAGTTCCACCTATGTGGCCACAAATGACAGGATTGCATTTTTTCATAGCTGAATCCTATTCCAACATGCACATACACCACATTTTCTTTATTCATTCATCCACAGATGAACACCTGGTCTGGTTCCATATCTTAGCCACTGTAAATAATGCTACAATAAACCTGGGACTGCACATATCTTTTTGATATAATTTTGTTTCCCTTGGATGTACACCCACCCAGTAGTGGGGTTTCTAGTTCTATTTTTTTTTTGGAGGAAAATTCATATTGTTTTCAATAATGGCTAATTCATATTTCCACCAACGGTGTGCAAAGAGTTCCCCTTTGTCTGAATCCTTGTCAACATTTGCTATTGTGTCTTTTTGATAATACCCATTCTAACAGGGGTGACCTGATATCTCAGTTTGTTTTTTTTTTAAATTTATTTATTTATTTATTTATTTTATTATTTTATTGTTGGTTGTTCAAAACATTACATAGTTCTTAATATACCATATTTCACAGATTGATTCAAGTTTGGTTTTGATTTGCATTTCCCTGCTGACTAATGATATTGAGCATTTCCCCCCATATACTTGACGGCTATTTGCATTTCTTCCTGTGAGAAATGGCTATTCAGATCATCTTCCCAGGTTTAATTGGATTATTTTTTCAATGTTGATTTTTTGAGCTCCTTATATATTCTGGTCAGTAATTCCTTATTGGATGAACACTTTGCAAATATTATCTCCCATTCTGCGGGCTGTCTCTTCACTGTTGATTGTTTCCTTAGCCATGCATAAGCATCTTAGTTTGATATAATCCTATTTGTCTGATTTTGCTTTTATTTCTTGTGCTTGTGGGAAATCATATTTTTTAAAAGTATATGTATACCAAAGTCCTTGAATTTCTATCTGTAGAAAATTTTCCTATGAGTACATTTAAATGTATGTATTTACAAAGGTACTTATGCCAATATTTGATTATAATATCAAGAGTTTAAAGCAATCTAAATGTCTAATAACATGGGCCTGCCTGGTTAAGTAAGTTATGGCGTTGTAATGGAATAACACAAACCCCATCAAAGGGTTAAGGTATACATGTGTAAGGACAAGAGAACCTCTCTCTCTCCTCTGTTAAGGTTTGACATTTGGGTCTGAGAAAAAAAATTAACAATAGACGAACTAAAAGGAGGAAAGGCATGTAAACTCCAGGGGAATACCCAGAATTCACCAGGGAGATTTAGAAGCTTATGGTACCTTCTTCATAGGGAACAAGGAGGTAGAAGCTGTAAAAAATTTTAAAGGAAGAGTGAATGATTTTTAGTGGAGATGAATGACCCTAAGAACAGAAAATAGCCCTGGACAAGATTCATCTGGGTTCTGAGTGTAACATTACCTCTAGTTTTCCTCCTGTAAATTAATCTTTGCTATTTGATGAGATTATAGGGAAAGGGCTCAAGACAACTTCGTTTCTTCTGGAGAAACTTCCCCTACTTAGATAAAGAGGCTTTAGAGAGAATCTTTCCTTGTCCTTCAGGAGGAAGAAGGAGGTAAGGGATCATGGCAGGGTACAGAGGAACGGAAGAGAGCATGGGGTTGCAGAAGGGAGGATAGAGACCACGGGGGGGTGCAGAAGGAATGGAAGTGATCCTTGGAGGTGCAGAGGGAGGTTAGGGACCATGGAGGGTGCAGAAGGGATGGTAGAGACCATAGGTGGGGGCAGGAGGCATGGAAGAGATCGTGGGGGCTGCGGAAGAGAGGTCAGAGACTTTGGGAGGCCGAAGGTCAGGGAGCCTTCAGCTGTAAGGCTGCCTCTTTAGTTTAAAGTACTCAGCGTGTCAAAATACCACACTCTGGCAAATCATTTTCTGAACCCCAGAATATGGCATTAACTCTGAAATACATTTTCATGTCTAAAAACCAAGGAAGGGCATGCTATAGAATATACTACAATCTAGTGTTCAAAAAGAGTAAGAATATATTATGTATATGTGTATATATACAGCTTACACACAGACTCAGATGAGCACATGTATGCACACTTTTTTGTGAACATAGTTTACTTCTGTAAGTATAACTAGGAACTGTTGAGAGTGATTTCTTCCAGGGAGGAGAACTGGATGTGCAGAGAGAATGCTTACCTACTGTCTGTAGCATTTCTGTGCCTATTAAATTTGGTGTCATTTACATTTTTTATTCAAAAATTATTTTAAGAAGATAAAATAAATATATTTTTTCAAACATAAAATATCAGAAATTTTACTTCTGTAACACTTTTGTTGAAAAAACTACTAAAAATATATTCCAGCAAGAAAAATATTTCATTAACACTAGTAAATATTACTGCATTCGAGGCATATTTTTAGTACTCTGAACACCTGATCTAATTTAATCTTCACAATAACTTGATGGTAGGCACAATTACTATCCATATTTTATGACTGAAGAAATGGAAATTTAGAAGTGAAATAGTTTGCTCAAGGCCATACAGTTGTGGAACCTATATTCTCAAGATACTGCTCTCTCTTTTCAGATGTTAGTGTAGCTGAGAAAAGCTAAGCAAACTCTTTGACTTCTCTTGTCTTTAATTGTTCACCTTTGGAATATACTGATTTGGGGGAGTTACACATCTGAGGATAGCATTATTAGTCACCCACAAGCTTTGCTGAAGACAATACATCAAACTTGTGAGCTCTGATGATATAGGTCCAGGGACTTGAAGGCCACTTTTGTCAATAGCACTGACTCTTCACTTGGACTGAGAAACTAATGCGACTCCATTTTTAAAAATAAATAAATAACAGCAGCTTCTACCTCAAGGCCTCCTAAGGAAGGGGGCGTGAACTTTGTCCTTAGAAAAACCCACAGAGCACTCCTAAGCACATACCCACCCTGCTGAGTTGTTTGTAAATAACTGGAGAGGTCTGAGGCGCCAGGTGTCCCTGACTCAGTCAGGCTAGGTTAGGACCCATAGCAACCCCCCTAGCAACCTCCAATCAGCATGAGACAGGGAAAATACCTGGAATGCTAGATGACCCCCAAGTAGTTTATGGTGGTTGATAACATGTTGGGAAACCATGTAGTTTAGCACTTACACTCCTCATGGTCTAAACCAATCAGTTCAAAGGAATCCCTCTTTTGTATTAACCAATCACCCCTACCCAAATTGTTCCCGCCATTGAATGTGCTAATCATTGTTAAGAGTTGTTTTTTTATTTTCCCGTATGGAATGATTTGCTGTGTGATGTTGTGACGCACAGAGTATCCCCCAAAACTTATAAAATCTCACTGAACAAAGGACCGGGACTCACTCCATGGGACCACTGCGTCGGGAACGGTTGTGAGTCCAGGCTCAAGCTTGCAATAAAGACTCTTGAGTACTTGCATCGGATTCGGCTCTTGGGGGTCTACTGGGGTCCCATGAATCTGGCATAACAGGACTTGATGAATGATTAAAGCAGGTGGAAAAGCCTGGCGTCTCTGCCCTCATATTGCATCTGTCTCCCTTTGAAGCCAGATTTAAAGTTAGGTAGTCAGTGTAGTTAGGTAAATCGGGTCTAATACCGAGTGAAATCTAAAATGGAGGCCATGCTGGGAATGACTCAGAAAAAACACAGGACAATGGAATGTTAATGGAGCCCAGGAAACAGCCCCAACAGATTTGAAGATAGCCCATCACAAAGAAGTGTTAATAAACAGCCCCCAGCAAACTTAAAGATAGCCCATCCCAAAAGTCCTCCCTGTCCTTTTGGCCCACCTGTGTCCCAACCCCTCCCACCTACATTCCATCACCAAAACTATAAAAAGGGGAGACAACAGCCCTTCCTCGGATTCCATCTCCTGGGTCCCCTTCTTCCTCCGGGAGAAGTCTTTTCTGCTGTCCTTTAATAAACTTCTACTTTCTACTCTGACCTTGCCTCGGCGTGCTTCTTTGGTGTTATTCTTCAACATCGGGGAAGCAAGGACTCGTCACCGGTCAACAGCGGTAACACCTTGCTACCTTAACCTTTGGGTCAAACTGTTTCTGCTCAACTCTTCAGACAGTCATTTAGGGAATGTCTGTCCAGAATCGATGGTGCAACAATTTACCCCTAACTGACCTGCTCTTTCAAGCCTGAAGATACTAATGTAAGGGTCCGGCGAATCGTTGGAGAAAGAGACCACAAGTGACCAGCTTCATGCAATGAGCAGGAGGGAGTTTATTGAAGAGGATCCTAATTCAGCGCGCTGAGGCTCAAGGCTCACTCAGGAAGGGATAGCGACCCAGAGCCCAGAGCAGAGGTCAAGCAGAGCTTAAGTACACTTTTTGGGGAGGGTTTGCATACATCAGAACAAATCATCATGAGGCGAGGGAAAATTGAACAACAACTCTGAGATATGATTAGCACATTCATTGGCGGGAACAGGTCAGGCGGGGTGATTGGTCACTCCTAAGCGGGTACACATTCAAACTGATTGGTTCGGGCCCTGTGACAAACTGCACAGGGCCCTAGGCTAAATGGCCAGTAGGGCGTTCTTTTAACTATCTCAGGAATTTCAGGTTCTGGGTGTAGCAGAGGAACTTAACAATACCTAGTCTTTTACATTTTAATTTAGGTTTTGCAATTTAGAAGCTTTACAATGCCCAGTCTTTTACATTTTAATTCAGGCTTTTGCAGCTTAGAATCAGCTTAGAAATTTTACCTTTACACTAAGACAGAAGTAACTAAGATATTTTCAAGATATTCAGAGGCATGATGAGCAACAGAATACCCACCAACAGGGTATTTCAGTATTTCACAAAATCTCTCTCTCTCTCTCTCTCTCTCTCTGCATTGCAGCAGTTTACTAGCTTCATCTTCTGTTATTTATTCATCAAACCTGAGTTGAATATGTTTTGTTCAATCAAAGCTGCTTTCTATAACACACCTTTGTAGATTTACTTCCACTTTTCTACTAGACAACTGATACATCTGGTGTGGCTATTTTAGATGAATACATCATCCATTCTTTTCCTTCTTCCTTAGGCTTGATCTTAGTCCTTACATCAGAGATAGGTAAGAGAGGTGAGTGAATGAATGAGACATATGGAAATACTGGGAGAAGCATCAGTGTATCTGAAAGCACAGTGAAATTGTTTCAATCTTATGACTACTAGATATCTGTCTCTTTAAGACATCAATACCCTTGTCAAACTTACTTTTTTTTTAAGAGAGAGAGAGAGAGAGAGAGAGAGAGAGAGAGGGAGAATTTTTTAATATTTATTTTTCAGTTTTTGGCAGACACGTCTTTGTTTGTATGTGGTGCTGAGGATCGAACTCGGGCTATATGCATGCCAGGCAAGCACGCTACCAGCCCATCAAACTTACTTTTTTAATCCACATTTTTTCTTCAAATTAGATTGTAAACATTTATCAATGTTCATGCCTTATATTTTTTATTCCATATGATTTATTTAGTCATGTGGCAGTTTTTAAGTCTAAATGGGAAAGTGGCCCTTTCTGGGATTCTAGTTACAGTAGTTACAAATAACAAATTCAAAACACGTGATTAGTGGAGCCAAGTCACATGCACATTTTCCTCACAAATTCCAACCATACAGCCACACCATCGTAAGGTGAAGAATGCTTTGGGTAGGGTGGAAGGTTTTACCCCCACTCCCCTCAGTGAGCCAGGCAGAGTGTGAATGGGGACATGGGACCCTGCCCTTGCTTCAGATGGTCTTGATTCCAGGGTGCCCCTCCTGCATCATCTTACTTCTCGCATTCAGAGCCAACACAGACAGAGCATAGTGCCACCATAAAAAGACATTTCCAGTTAGCTGAATATTCTTAAATCTTAACATTAAACCCTCAAGTTAACCAGGAGCATTTATGTGCCCTCTTGTTTGACTATCACAAATAATTTTCTCATTGAAGTGTAACTTAACCAGGGCCTTCTTCTGCAATAGCAGGAAATGTCTCCCTGGGACCTTATTAAATGCCTCCCGTAACTGCCAACTTTTCTCTTACAGATTTTCATGAAGTAGGATCACAGTCAAGCCAAAGTGACCAGCACAAAAAGCAATGGGCAATGTATCTTAACCCATGAAGGGTGTGCAGTGAGTCCTGCAAGGTGTGTCACGGAGAAGGTCGAGTGTCTAGAAATTCATAGGGAGACAAATAGATGGAGGCAAACCCTATGACCAACAGGAATAGCACAGACAAAGACTCCAATGTTCACAATTGTAGAAAACAAAATACTTATTGGCTTAATACCCGAGTGTATGCTGAGGATAAAGGAGAGTGGAAAGAAGCTTATATTACAAAGAAAACCAGAAGGCTATTCTAAGAAATTTGGACTTGAACTTTTTGTTACAAAAAGCCATCATTTGATTTGGTTCTCATATATCCCTTGTGAGAAATGAGAAACGTGGCTTTGGTAATTTTGGATTCTGCACACACACCAGAGGTGGGACTTAGCTCAGAGGTCCACAATTAAATCCAAGGCCCTTTAACTCCATTGCAGTGTTCTTCACTGGTGGGTGCAAAGCCATTTCTTGTACCTACAGGGAAAACTGCTCTTGTTACTTGATCCCTTTTGCTCTGGTAGTGATCTCTCACCCCCATCGTATTGGATAGTCCAAACTCTGACAATGAATTTGGACCTTTCCTTTATCTGGAGTTTCAAGATGGTGGCAAAGCTACAGAGTTGTCAAAAGCAGACAGTTGGAATGTAGAATTACTGGGCTGTGAAATTTCTATGGAAAATGCAAAACACCCTGCACTTAACACAATGCCAGAGCTGATTAGTGCAGTTTATTGCTAAGCCCCCAGGGACACCTGGGGCTTTTACCTCCAGTCCAGAACCTCTGGCCAGAGGGAAGGTGTGATGCCATGTTAGTTCCGCACTCTTTCTATTAGAGCTTTCTCAAAGCTGCCGACACCAGATGTGTTACAAACGAACATTAATTCTGCCCCAGCATCTGGATCGCATGTACAACGAGGGGCAAGATTTATGCCCTGCTGAAGCATTCTCCGGTTTTTAGCACAGAAGTGATTGAACTCCAGATGTTAACAAGATGCAGAGACCTTTTAGCATGATTAAAAACATGATTTCTTGTTTTGCTCATGACAAAAACCATTGGATTAACTTATTAGAAGTGGAGCTGCCGTCCTGCTCATTGGAAGCTGTGTCTGCTTTAGCTATTGGAGCTTGTCGTCAGAGATGTTATTAAGAACTAGCCACCGGCAGGCTCCTGAAACCACCACTTCAGGGCCCCTCAAAAAACCAGGGCTACAGGGGCAGGAATGCTCTGAGACCTGGGGATGATTCAGGTGAGAATGAAGTGAACATAAGTGTCTGTATGAGTTAATTAAAAGAATAGGCTGCCTTTCAATAGTCCATTGTTATGGAGAGACATGGAACCTCAGGGCTCACAGCTAGAGTGGTTCTTCAAAGACCATCTGATCTGCTCTCCTTCCTGGGTCCTTCCCTTCCTCCACCTCCAGGGATAAGGAAATATCTCCTTCTAGAGTTTAGACTGAATGCTAAAAGATGCAGTGTTTTGATACAGTTCTCACCAGAAAGGTGGTTCAAAACCAGCCTCAGCAACTTAATGAGGCCCTAGGCAACTTAGCAAGACCCTGTCTCAAAATAAAGAATAAAAAGGGCTGGGGATGTGGCTCCATGCTTAAATTCCCTCAGGTTTAATCCCTGGTTCCAAAAATAGCAACAAACAAAAAAGTCAGGAAATAGTAAGCTCTTGGAATCCAACTCTGCTTTTTTTAACATAAAGATTTTTCTCAACAATTATACATATCTCACCAATAATTGACTTTTTCCATAGCTGAAATACATCTCAGATTCAGCGTAAACATTGAGTCAGTTTGTTTTTGAGCAACTGTTAAATTTGTAGTGCACATGGCAATCAATAGCATCTCAGGATCAAGGAAATAGTTTGATTTCTTTAGACAGAAACTAAGAAGTAGTCATCAGAAACTGCCATAATCTGGCAAGTAGCATTGTCCTTTTGGGCCCAAGGAGATACCTTGTGGTGTTCTCAGCCCATGCAGTCAGAGTAAAGAAGGAACCAATATATTTCATTTTCATATAAAACTTTAAAATAGAAATATAATCATGCTGAGTATTGTTCATCATTCATGATTTTTGCCTCTTGTTTCCAATGTACCTTTCAAGAACTTGCATCCTTGATATCTGAATGCGTTATGATTTCTAAGACCTCAAATCTTCATTCATCTTTGATATTTGTTCAGTTCTAGAGCTTGCTATGATAAAATTTACTATTTTCCTATGTTTCTTGGTGTGGCTCAGGAAAAAAAATATTTATTTATTTTTTATATTTCTTTTTTTTTCTTTTTTATTTTATTGGTTGTTCAAAACCTTACAAAGCTCTTGACATATCATATTTCATACATTAGATTCAAGTGGGTTATGAACTCCCATTTTTACCCCGTATACAGATTGCAGAATCACATCGGTTACACATCCACATTTTCACATAATGCCATATTAGTAACTGCTGAGGGCCACTGCCAAGTAGATATGACGCATCGATATTTCCTTGCCAGTGTACCCCATGTTAAATGGACTTGCCTTGGAAATTTGCTGTGACCTTGCATGTGTGTTTGAGAAAGGTGACCCTGCTCAATGACCAGGGTGGATCCAGAATTAGGGTGTATCCTGCAGTTTGAGGAAGTATCCCGCTCCTTGGGTTTAGGGCGTTCCCAGTTTAAGACCTTGGGTTTTAGGGAAGTTCGATGTTGAGGATTATTGCTGCTGGAAATAGGGCGTTCCTGCTACCTGAGCTCCCTTTGAGTTCCCGTGAGATTCAGAGAGTATTTTGGGAAAAAAAGCCTCATGGAGTAGGTGAATTGGGCGGCAGCAGAACTGGGATTGCCCCAGAACGTGTGTGGAGGCCGGTGTGAGTTCGGGAATAAAGATTTGCTGTTTGAATCTACAAAGCTGTGTGGTGGCTCGTGATTCTGTGCCCAGCCAAGACTGCGGCAAGTAACTGTTGTATTCTGCTATCTTTCCTATCCCCTAGTATCCCCACTCCCCTCCCATCTTCTCTTTCTACCCCATCTACTGTAATTCATTTCTCTCCTTGTAAAAAAATATATATTTATAATGTGTGTAAGTAAAAAGAGCAAACTCGGCATAGTCATGAGACTGCGTCATTCTTTACCACTGCATCTGGGTAAGAATCCTTCTTGTAAAACTTGTCTGTACGCTGCTCTACCATGGGAAGGGATCTCGCTTATGCGGTAGAACTCAGCACATTTCCCATTTCCCCCAAAGAATCCACTCACACATTGTAGATTTAACTAAAGATTTTGTGGGGGAGAAGGGAGGGCGTTTAGGTGTTGAGTTTTCATCAGAAACATACAGCAAATAGTTTAAATACAACTCTTAGCTAACAATCTGAACAGCTCCAATAGAGCTGTTTGCTTTGATTCCTTCTTCTCATATACAAGGCCCAGCCTTTCCTTATCTTTCCTTTGTTCCCTTGTGATGTCTTGAAGTTCACTGATCTTTTCTTCTGTCAAGTCTAACCCGCTGTTATTCCCATCTAGTGAGGTTCTGGAGATGAACTTTGTAAATCTAATTTGATTCTCCTTTACAGTTTCCCCTTCTTTTATTCTTACGGTCATGCTCGACTTCAAATTCATGATCATATTCATGAAGCTTAACATCCTCATCTGCTGATCCCACCCTCTCTATTATTTCTCTGTGTGACTATGGTCACTTCTGCCCAGTTTTTATTCTGATACTTACTTTCTCCACTAAATTAATTGTCATATTTTGTAGATTAATTTCCAAGAAATCCCTCAAAAAATTCCCCATACTTTGTTCCATTTTCATTCCTGTGAACAGCCTTTGTTCTTCTATTCAAAACATCACCAACAGCTATGACGAGTCTCCTTACCTTCATTCCCTTTTCAAACCACCTGCGGGAGGTTGAGATATAAGGATTGCAAGTTTGAGGCCAGCCTCAGCAACTTAGCAAGACCCTGTCTCAAAATAAAATAAAGAGCTGGAGATATGGCTCAGTGGTTAAGTGTTCTGAGTTCAATATATTTTAAATCCCACATATCTATTATAATGATTGAAATAATCATGTCTGATCTCAATTACAACTTCCTTTTAATTTGCTCTCCTCCGTGACTATTCCAGTTTTTACTAAATACATGAAGGAATTGCTACAGCAGTCTTTTTAGAAATCTTTTGGTAATTTATCATACTATGTCTTGATTTATCCTTCTATAACCATGTGCCTTTTATGTTTTATCCTCCAAATTTTCCCAAGGGTAAAATTCACATACTTTATCATACTAATACCTAGTGGCTAATAAACATCTCTTCGTTGGTTAAAAAAATGGGATTTAAGGCTATATTTCTTCAAATATTTTGGTTTTGCTTTTTGAGTGATGTTGGTAGTAGTAAGAGATAAACCTGTTTCCTGACATGTGTCAACCATGTCTGGTGTGCTTTCCTTAGAACACTGACTTGAGTCCTCAGAGCCATTCTGCAGGGTTGGGCTAGATGCCTCCACTGGAGCAGCTGTGGGATCTTTGTATAGCAGTTCAATGAATGATGGTCAGAGCCAGGTCTCTCACTCCTTCGTCTATGTTCTTTCTATCCTACTCTCCTCTCTGGCCTCTTAGACTTTCTTATTTTAGCTAAAGATTTTTAGGTCTCCATGCCACCATGTAGTAATGACACTGACTATGTTCACTACTTGCTCTAAAACTGACCACACTCTTTATTCTCTGTGGGCAAAATAAGGTTCTAGCAGATCCTAAAAGACCTCTTTCTTTTAGGCCCTTCTTTACCTCACCACCTCCCATCCTCCCGTCCCCTCTTTCAATCTGGTCTTTTGCACAAAGTAAGAAATGCAATGTATCCTTGGATTGTTTTTAAATTGTTCCAAATATCTCTCGGGTTGACTCATTGTTAAACCCCATGGAAACCCAAGTTTGTTTGGCTAAACTCAGGACTAGGATTTAGGGAATTATGATAATTATGGCTCATCTTATGATCCTGGGCCAACTATTTTATTTTTCTTTGCTTTAGTTGCTCCATCAGCAAAAGGTAAAAATCTGTTGTATGGAAACAGAAGGTCAATTGCAGAGGGCAGAGAAAGTTGCGTGCAGTCTGTGAGCAAGAGGCTGTATATAAAAGCTAAGAATAGCCATCTCAACAGCCACAGGGGAGTTGGGCTTTTACATCTTCCTCCCCGGGGCTCCAGCAGAGAATACACTTCCCAGCTCCCCTTTCTACGCCAAATCACATAGCACACTTTAAAATGCTGAAACAGATATTTTAGTACCTCAATAGTATTCATGATGCTGCTGATGAAAATGGCAGTTACCATTTGCTGAGACTTCACAGGGTACCAGAATCTGAGATTTCTTATGAAAATTTTATGAAAATTCTGGGTGGTGTTGATTCTTCTCTTCTGATCTCCCTTGTGCTGAGAAACAAAGGCAACGAAGGCTGCACCAGGAAAGGTGGTTCCCTTGAAGTCAGAGAGCTGGTGCCCGGCAGAACCTGCCCTCCAGGCTCTGCCCTGGGTGCTGTGCCACTCCTGGCCTGGGCACAGCAGCGAGGAGTAACGTAGAGCTGCTCTTGATCTCCGTGACGGCTCGCTTCACTCTGTAATCACTGACTGGACTCGTTGGCTGACATTTTAAGAGTGTGTAGGTTCGAGGATGACGGCAGGTCTTCGCTCGCCCACATTTGGGTTCAGGTCTAAGATCCTGTGCTCCCTTTGTTCTTTCCTTTGGTGATTTCTTGTGCTGTGACCTGAATGTTCACACAGTTTGAATGTAGTTTATTCTCTTTGAAACTCATGTTGAAATTTGATTTGTCATTTTGGCTGTGTTGGGAGTGGGCCTTCACGAGGGGAGTAGATCAGCAACAGGAGTTAATGCCTTTCCCATGAAAACTGGGTTCCTTCTTCTGAGAGCTACTTACCATAAAGTGAGGCCATCCCCGATGCTTGTCTCTTCCACACATGCCTGCCACCCTTCCAGTTTCCTACCATGTTCTTACATAGCACAAGGCCTCTCCAGAAGCTGAGCAGATGCCACCACAGTGCTCTTAAGACTTCCCAGCTCTAGAGATATGAAGTAAACTTTTTAATTTAATGTTTCACATTCTCAGGGAATCTGTTACAGCAACAGAAAACAGACTAAGACAAATAAATGCACTTCCTGAAGTTCATATGTAGGAAACTTAATTTCCAAAGCAACAGTGTTAAAAGGTGGGAAATTTAAAAGGCGATTGGATCATGAAGGCTCTACCCTTATGAATGGATGGATATCATTCTCTCAGAAGTGGGTAGGTTAGCCTGAGACATGGGTTTATTACAGAAGCTGCCCCTCTTGCTCTCTCTCTTGTGTATGCTGTTTCACCATATGCCGCTGCCTCTGCATTTTAGAAGCAAGCACAAGGCCCTCGCCAGATGTGGCCCCTAGATTTTGTAATTCCAGCCTCTGGAAACATGACCTGAATAAACTTCTATAGTGTATGATTCACCAAACATGTGATATTTTGTTATAAAAGTGCAAAACAGACTCTTTTCCATCTTCCCTACTTCCCCACTCTTCTTCTTTTCTTTCTCTTAACCTCCCTTCCTCTTTCCCTCTCTCTTTTTATTTAATGGCTTTGGACCTCAACACTAATAGAAGAAGAATTTATTAAATTGCTGTTTACTTATCCCCCAAGTCTCTGTTACATCGCAGCGATGTTTTGGGGCAATGTCCAGGACAAACTTCTGGCTTTCCTTACATGTCATCTAATTTATTATTCTTTAATGGTGCTGGGACGGACCCAGGGCCCTGTGCATGCCAGGCCAGCATTCTACTACTGAGCACCCCCCCCCCCCCCCCCCCCCGTTCCATGTGATCTAATTTCAGATAATAGCAGTAATAGCTTCTATTTATTGGGCAATTGGATTTCAGAACTTTTCTTTAGCCAGTTCTTCCCATTTCATTGGTATCAATGTTGAGTTCAAGGCCTCCTTGTAATACAACAGGGCATGGACTTTGTTCTTCCTGGAGCATCTCACCTCATCCCTTGGCTGTCATGACCCACAGAATTGATGCAGCTGCACACAGGATAACCCCTGGAAGGCACAGAGGCTCCTCATGTGCCCGTCAGCCTCCTGCCTGGCTGAGCTCTCCAGGTTCCCACCCTTATCAGATCCTGCCCACCTACCCACTCACTCCACAACAAACACTGGACGTGGGAGTGAACCAAGCACATAAGATTCCCTAAGTTCCTGGGTCTAATCCAGCACATGTATTCTAGTCACATTCAATGATTTTTATGTACTTCTCAGATTGGATGGGATTTCTCTGTGGGCACCAGACTGGGAATTTGGTAACGAAATTCAGACTATAATTTTAGGTTATTCTCCAGATACTTTTATTTTTTTATTTTTTTTTAAAGAGAGAGTGAGAGAGGAGAGAGAGAGAGAGAGAGAGAGAGAGAGAGAGAGAGAGAGAGAGAATTTTTAATATTTATTTTTTAGTTCTCGGCGGACACAACATCTTTGTTGGTATGTGGTGCTGAGGATCGAACCCGGGCCGCACGCATGCCAGGCGAGCGCGCTACCGCTTGAGCCACATCCCCAGCCCTTCTCCAGATACTTTTAATATGTTCCTCTTTGCTTGCTGGTGAATTTAAATGTATTTCCTCTTGAATTCCTTGGCCCACCTGTGTGTTTTCTTTTGCCTAGTCTTCTTCAACAACCCCAGCATCTCTTCAATCCTTCCTCTCACCTCCATGCTTTAACGTTCACAAGCACCCTGGAAGGTGCCATTTAATAATGAGAAAATTAAAACTTAAAGAGGTTACATAGTTTTCTGAAAGTCACCCACCCAGGAAGCGGTCCATCTGGGGTTTTAATTTAGACTTATCTGACTCAAAAGTTGTATTGTCAACCAAAACTTTATTCTTGAACTCTTTGAAAAGCTTATTCTACACATACACCATTGGGCGCGGCATCACATGGTATTTTGGCTACTTTTCTCGAGGCTGTGCCTCCTCGACAAAGTGGAGACCATCCCTGGTGCCACTCTCAGCGCGTGATGGTTCTGATCTGTGGGCCGTCTAGTGTTTCCGACGCCATTCAGCTCTGAAGGAAAGCCAGCCTTTGATTGGGAGGTCACTTAGTCTCCTGCTCAAACCTGCCTACTTTTCACCACTCCCCATGTCACCCAGCAGAAGCCTTGTTTTAGAAACAGAGCTGAGAATTTTAAATGATTTTATACAATTATCCCGGACTAAGGTGCCCAAGGGTTCCTTTTGTGCACTTGTGTGAACTGTCCAAACTGCCAGTGACACTGGGTCACATCATACAAACCTTCTCCCCAAGAGAAAGCACATGACCTTTTGTCACAGCTGTTTTGAACCTGCATGTTTTTCTAAAACTGCCTGAGTGGAAGGTAGCGGGATGAGAGCCATCTATGGAAGCAGACTAGGTCATTTTCAGAGAAACACGTGGAATCAAAGCATATAAGAAACTTGCGTGGACCGGAAGCGTGAGACTCAAGTTCAACTGCAGAATGACGACAAAAAAGAACAATGTGGCAGGATAAAAAGAGACGACGTGAGATTTGGGGTGCCTATGTCACCTGGGCGACATTAGCTAATTTTTTGGGCCTGAGTCCTATGATTTATGAAATTAGCTATGTTACACTAGACAGTGAATATACATCAGAATTGCCCTGGAGGATTTTAACAACAGATTTGCAGTCTTTGCTCAAAGATCCCGGTTTAGAAGCTCTGATGGAACTAAGAATCTCAGCATCTTAATCAGTTGTCCAGGTGGCTGCATTGCAGACTGCGTTGAAAAAGCCCGTGTGGGGACCACTCACTGATTCTACATTCCATGCTTCTGTGAACTTCCATGTGACCACCACGGGGCCGGGTGAGGGGGAGCACCCAGCTGCAAGCCCTCTCCCTGCAGGCTCACGCTACAGCCAGCAGTGTCCTTGGAGTCCATTTCAAAGCTGAAGAGAGTGAACCAGGGAGCTGGGAACCACTGGTGGAGAGTCTGGCCTGAAGGAAGTGAAGTGGTTCAGCCAGAATGTACTGACGCACAACCAGGAAACCACAAGACTGTGAGAACCTTCCCAAGCCTGAGTCCTGGGATCAAAGAGGTACGGGAAAGGCGCTGCCAGGAGCCCTTCTGCTCCTGCACCCCAGCTCCAAGGCTCTGTGTCAACTCCCTCGGCAGGTCCTGTCACCGAGGAGCCGTGTCTAGAAATCATCCTGATTGATCCCATTTTACTGCTCTACTCTCAGTGACATGTCTGGTGGGTGGGAGTGATCTGCTGTCTCTCTTTTTTTTTTTCCTTAGTTTTTTCTTTTGGCAGAGGTTGCCATCTGAGTATTTACTCTGGCTTTTCAGAAGTCATAGATTTCTGGATTTCTGGTTTTGCCAAGTGGCTATTGTTTGGTTATGTGCAAACACCAGATTCCCAAACTCCTACCCTAGCCCAGATCACCTGACTCACATGTCTATCAATAGCCTGGTCTTGAACAGGAAAGAAAACTGGCCGTTCTTGCATTTCCTGCAGCCCAGTTTAACCCTTCTCCCAGGCTGGCCTCCTTTCATTTTCCCATTACAGATATAGGCTGTGTTTAAATGCAAGGTCACAGTAATTTTGTTCCTATGAATTCTCTGTCCTTGGCCAGAATAACTTCCCTATTGCCAGGCAATCACCAATCAACCATCACAGGGCAGATCCAGTTATGGCTGAGACTAGCAGGGTAATTGACCAGGTCGTGAGAGCCGAATGACAGAGACATGGGACGCACCGTGGAGCACCTCAAACTGGTTGCTTAGTAATGGGGCATCTTTCCTGATAAGACAACAATAATTCTGAACTGTCAATCCCATCCTGGGTACAGACTCCTGTGAACAGGAAAATGAAGCACACATGTGATGATCCCCCCTCCTTTTTTTTGGCTTTCTGTCTTGCCTTGCATGTTTCAATTTTCACGTTTTTATTTTGTAACCCCAGCTAGATGATCCATTAATGTTGCCCATGTGTAATAAAATCCATGATCTCATGCCACAGTCCGGCTGCAGCAAAATAACTGGGGGGTGACGAACAACTTGTGTACATTGATACAGCAGGAGTGGGAGCCGTTTATTGTAGGACAGGAGGGGTAGATATACATTCCACACAGCTTATCTTAATTAACATAAAATAGATACAGCAGTCAACCAATAAGGAACCTCCACACTTAATGGCTCGCTGGCGTTACTTCACAAACCACTCCCTCTGGCAAAATGCCAGGCGCCATCCTGACTTGTTTATAGACTCTAACAATCTCAACCTATTTCTTTTTTCTTTTTTGGTACTGGGGATTGAACTCAGGGGCACTGGAACACTTGAGCCACATCCCCAGCCTTGTTTTGAATTTTATTTAGAGACAAAGTCTCACTGAGTTACTCAGTGCCTTGCTGTTGCTGAGGTTGTCTTTGAACTCACGATCCTCCTGCCTCAGGCCGGTTCCAACCTATTTGTTATCAAACTCTCAGTAAGTATGAGGTAAGGAATAGTTTTTTTTGAGACAACATCCTGAGTCTTGGCTTGGGTTTCATCCATTTTAGGAAACATGAAAAATTCACACACCCTCTGCAAAGATGTCAGAGGTCAAGATTTGGGAGACCCTGAATACAGACTAGCAGTGACTATCAAGTATGCTCTGAATTCTTTCTCCCCCAGGACTTTTCTGTGAAGTAGGAACTTTGCAAACATATTGTGCTGTAAGCACATTTTGGACTATGTCTTTTTTAGGAAGTGCTGTCTTTGTACTCTGCTGACACCAATGTCTGAAAATAAAACCTTTTCTCTCCTCCACTTTTTGGCTTAGCTTATCCTACCCAAATACACTTCAAAAGACTTTATAAAAAGAATGTTTCAAAAACATAATATTTCCATCTGTTATTTCAATAATACATGCTTTGGGACTCTCTTTATGAACCATTTTCCTTTCTTTGCTCCCATTTCGATGTATAAATATTTGACTCTAAATCCCCAAGGAACAGTCAGCCAATCAGGTTGCTGAACTATGAACATTCCTAACCCTACAATTTTGTCTGTAGCAGGCACTCCTGTCGTGGGCCTAAGGCTAAGGGATTACAGCACTGCGGTCCCAGACCGTTTCTTCTCAAGGTTTCTCTGCACTGGTGGGAAGGAAGCAGTTTTAATTTTGATAAAATAAACTTTATTTTGTAACATTATTATTTGTTTTTCTTTCTCCTTTCAACACTTCATAATAGACGTGTCTGGTAATTTGAAGTTGGCCTCCCTGGTTTAAGAGCCCCTAGGCCACCCCATATTCTTACAGCTTTTTTAAAGAAGTAGCCACACAGAATTTGGTCCTGACTGTGTTTCATGAGCTGAACCAAGCTGGTAGTGACCCTTAGGAAAATATCCAAGGGTGCATTCATTAGGGGTGGCAACAGAAGATGCGTAAAGGCTGTCATGTCACACATTTCATGTGCAAAATTCTGTTACTTTTCTGCTAGGCTTTCCTCCTCAGACCTTTATTTCAGCAATTTTTGAAGAAATTGAATTTAAGGTTACAACATGAATTTCGTGGGAACTCCATTTCTGATATAAACTTGAAACATGTTTCTAGGAATGAAAGATTTTTATGGATGAAATCTAATATATTTTGAATCAAACCCAAAGAGATCTTTTGCAGTGTGTGAAGAATAAAGTAAAAATTCCATTAATAAAATTTTACGGCTGGATGGTTATGGAAAAATCTTTTGCAGGATAAAAATATTTTCCTGCTTACATTAAAAAATATAAAGTTATGGATATTCCCTTAAAACTAAACCTAGTTTTAGAATGTAAATAGCCATATTTTTTTAAAAAACAATAGGATAAAAATGTTTCAGAACATTAAAATGTATATAATTTTATCTAAGAAGTTATACTTTTAGAAGACTACTCAGTAAATACAACCTTAAAAGCTGGATAAATATAAAAAATCATTTGATGGCATTGGAGAGTTATAAGGCAACCAGAAACTGAGAATTCAAGATTCTTAAAAAGATGAGCCAGCCGGTGGTGGTGCACACCTGTAATCCCAGAAACTTGGGAGACTGAGGCAGGAGGATGGCAAGTTCAAGGCTGGTCTCAGCAACTTAGTGAGACCCTGTCTCAAAATCAAAAAATAAAAATGGATGTAGCAGACATTTGGTGCTGCTTTTCCCATCAAGATATTTCCCAATTTCAAAGAAGCCAAGATATAGAGAAATCATCTCAGAGAATGTTATAGAAGTCCTACGGGAAAAGGGGGCAGAAGTGAGATGTTTAAGTGTGTGACGGTGTTAAGGAACTGGCAGACAGCCAGGACGTGCAGTTGGGACTCCTCAAGGGCTACACTTTAGGAGTAAGAGTGAACAGAATTAGCCCTTTCAGACACTGAAACAAATGGTCATGCCTGTTTAATCCCTGATCGTTCTAGGATAATAGTTCATCAAAAGCAAAGTAAATATTCTGTAGAGGAAAACTTCAAGGTATCTCTAAAATATTTTATACACCACATTAACATTTAAACAATACTGCCATACATCCCAGGAGGCAAGAATAATGATCAAAATGAAGAAAATTCTTAAGAAAAAAAATGAAACAGATATATAAAAGAAACATTCATCGGAACTGTCAGTCATGGACTTTTAAATAACTATGACTACTATTTTAAATAAAATAGAGGGCAAGGAGAAGAGTTTTGGCTGAGAACTAGAATGTAAAAAAATTACAGAAGAAAAAGTACAATAACTGAATTTTTAAAAATCAGTATGTGAGTTTCAGAGCCAATTGGACATAGTCAAAGACAGAATGTGTGAACTGGAAGACAAATCAGTAAAGATAAGTTAGAAATAACTAAAAATAATGAAAATATGAGTAACTAACAAAAAGACAAACAGAAACCAAGCAGTAAAACGGCAGTTTTTAATTTCAACAGTATCAGTTATAAATGGACTACCTATTTCATTTAGAAGACCAAAATCATCACACTTGTACTAAAACACACAACTGTATGCTACTTACAAGAGATATACTTTAATTGTACATACAAAAGATGAGAAGTAAAAATGGCGTAAAGTCATATACCATGCAAAGAACCTGAATAAAGCCGGAATAGCTTTATTTTTTATTTATATATTAACCTCAAAGAAGACTCTGAGAAGAATTACATCAGTCCAGAGACACATTCTGTAATGACACTGAGGAGCTGTAATGATTCTAAATTCCTGTATATCTAACAACATACCTGAACAGGAAGCAGAATCACACAAAACTAAAAGAAAAAAATAAATTCGTCCACAGATACATTTGGATAATTTAACATACTTCTTTCAATATTTGATAGAACAAGAAACCAAAGTTTATAAATTTAAGCAACACAATAAATGCCACCTGAAAGACCTATAAATACCACCTGCATTTTAATACATCTGAGGCAATGTTTCATGACTCTCAAAATTAGAGCACTTATGAGCTGTTTCCCACAGGTTTTCTCTTGGAAATGTCATGCTGTTAATTCTAAATACAGAATAAGCTTTTTTAAGCTGCCCTGACTGAATTGCTAGTTTTTTTGTAAAACATACTCACCGAGGCCCATAGCTTTCCACAGTCTGCAGCTAACAGGATACTCTCTAGTGTGACTATTTAGCTCATACCCCTCAGATTGAATTCTGTGTTTATCAAGAGTAACTTTTTGTTTTTTTAAAAACTTTATCAGTTATACTCTTCATTCATTTACATGATTTAGTTAAATAGGATATTTGTTAGATTTCTGTCACTATAAAAATGCCTGAGTTGATCAACTTATTAAGAACAAAGGTTTATTATAGCTCACAGTGTTCAGAGGTTTCAATCCATGTTTCCTGGTCCATTACTTTGGGGCCTGTGGGGTGGCAACACAGCAGGAGCATGAGTTAGAGGAGGACTGATGCTCTGGTGGCCGGGGAGTAAGACAGCAAGCACGAGGAGCTGCTTGGGGTCCTGAAATGACATCTCTCACCAGGTCTCCCTCTTACAGGCTCCCGCACTGTCCAACAGGGCCCCCGGGGACCACACTTCTACCTAGCACATAGCCTTCGACAGACATTCTGAATAAGAAGTGTAACCATATACAATGATAAAAGGTATCCTGGAGAAATCTATAATTTCTATGAGAGCTTTATGAAAACTTGAAAAAAAGATGATTGTTGAATAGAAAAGAGTCAAAGTATTTATATTATTTATTTTCAAAATATATAAATCTAAAATTCTTCATGTGAGTTGCTTCAAGATATCTCCAAGTTCTTTCTCCACCTGAAAGAAACTATGGAGTGAAAATCTTAGATAACTATGTGTGATTTGTGGATATGGTTAATATGAGAGAAATGTGGGTACTCCGATCAGTGGCTCGTCATTCAAAATAAACCTTGGCTTTCTGTCAAAATATTGGCAAATGAATGAAGTTTATTATTTTAACCTAAACTAAATGTATTTATTAGTAGAACTGCCATTTAGAGGGCCACAGGATAGGTCCTTAAACAAGGGAAATTTATTTTCTCATGATTCTAGAGGCTAGAAGTTCAAGATGTCCGGGTATTGCAAGGTTGAAGCCTCTCTCCTTGGTTTGCACACAGCTATCTTCTCATTGTGTGTACACATGGCCTTCCTTCTGTGTGTCCTTGTATCCTAATGTCTTCTTATAAGAACAGAAGTTGTATTAGATCAGGACCCACCCTAATGACCTCATTTGAAAGACCCCTATCTCTAAATGCAGCCATAATCTGAGGTACTAGGGGCCAGGACTTCAACATCTGAATATGAGGGGGGACATAATTCAGTTTATATCAATGCATTAAGTATTATTTTTATGATTCCATGCTTTTACCAACTTTCTGACTAGCCATCTCATTATACCATATATGACACATATGAGTAATAGAGTTGGCTCTGCAGCCCAAATATCAGTTCTGCCACTCAATAACCACATGCCCTTGGGAAAATTAGATAGCTCCCTGTGCCTACGTTTCCTTACAGTTGAGAATAACAATAGTACTTACTTTATCCAGTTATTAGAATTAAAAGAGCAAATATATGTAATGCATCTAGAATGGTGCCTGGCCTGTAGTGAGCACTTAACCAATGTTGTATATAATTACAGGTCTCAAATATGTCAATCACAAATATTTTGAAAGTCTCTGCTCACAGTGTGAGCCCAAAGTGAGATCCACAATCTGATGGTTTATGGAGATGGTTTATGTGATCTCTGCCAGTATCTGCATGGGCTGATCTGTGTGCAGGCTTTCACTTGGAAGGCAGAGAGAGGAGTCAGGTAGTAGAGTAGAAATCTAGGTCCAACATGGCCAGGATAATGGCATGAGGTCTTCCTTCCCACTGGGTCGCTTAAACTGGCTTTTAGCCCTTTTGTAGAGAGTATTATAGACCGAAACTGTGACAAAGGGTCTGTTTCCCAAAAAGATCTGTGGGGACTCAGGCACAAGCAGGGCTGCTATGGAGCCTGGTAATAACTCACAATCCAGAAGAGGAAGGAATTCTCTCTTCCCGTCATCTTACCGTCTAGTGTTCTGAAGACGAAAATGTCCACTGCCACTCGGCTTTGCCTGGTGGGACCCTTGCAGGACAGGCAACTGAGGAAGCCTTGACCAGGGGCTGTCAAAGAGACACGTGAGACTTCCTTGCACATGTCAAAGCCCCCCTTGGGATTTTGTAGAGGAACTGGGAGAAATTGTGAGGTTTAGTTTACAATTAGGGGCTGAAATGGACAAGTTCTTGACAATTTGAGCTTTTAAATGTTGGTTACTTTATTTATAGTTTTTGTCATTTGTGATACAAGATGAAACTTTTTCTATAAGGTTTCTAGTGGCCCCAGGACAATTATACACCATATAATGAAAAAATGTGACCTCATGGATTTTTGGCAAATGTTGGATTAAAGTGTGTGTGTGTGTGTGTATGTGGGGGTGGGGGTGTGCATGTATGTGTGTGTGTTAGTTTTTTTTAAATGTTTTTGTAGTTGTAGATGGATAGAATGCCTTTTTTGTTGTTGTTATTTATGTTTTTTAATGTGGTGCTGAGGATCAAACCCAGTGCCTCACTCATGCTGGGCAAGTGCTCTGCCCCTGAGCTGCAGCCTCAGGCCCTGTGTGGAGTTTTGAAGTAGATGTTGTGTCATGTGGTCCAGGTCTACCTCCCCATCGCTTTCCTCCCCTTTGAGTGGAAAGGTTAATAATTTCCCTGGTCCCTAGTAATGCTGCCAGTTGGAAGTTGGTCAGCCCTTTCTTGATTTCTCTCATCTGGTATCACTCCACATTTCCAGGGCAGACTCTGTCTAGGAACTTAAGGATCCGACAGTCTTACCCCAGCCTGAACATGGACCCCGTGAAAGAATGTTTTAATATGAGAAGTGCTGCTGAGTTCAGGTGAGTCTTTTGACAGCACCTGAGTCTAACTGAGAATGTCAAATGTCCTCCTGTGACAGAATGGATAGATAAATTTTCTTCCATGTGTATAATAGAATATTAAATAATAATGGCAGTAATAAAGCTATAGTTGCATGTATCCTCATGTGTTATGGTTTGGATATCAGATGTCCCCCAAAAGTTGGTCATAGCAACACAAAGCTGGAAAACCAAGAAGTGTTTGCTGCTATTACCAACCTGACTGTGTGGTTGGAAGAATTTGGTTTGCAGGAGGAGTTTGGGAAAATTTGCAAATGCAGACCGAGAGACCTTAGACTATTGTAAGCAGAGATCAATGGGTGATACTAGTGGGAGAATCCTCAGAAGACCTAATGCTGACAGGACTGGGGACAGCAAAGACTGGATTCACGAGGTCTCACAGGGAGAGGAGCACTCTACTGGAAACTGGATGAGAAGCCATTAATGTTACATTCTAACAAAGAAGCTGTCTACATTTTTCCCATGTCCTGATGCTTTTTATGAGGTTGAATTTAAAGGTGATGCTGGCGAGGACATGTCAAGGCAACATAGCGTTCAGGATGTAACAAGAATATTGTTGGCAGCTTTTAGCCAAGTTTACCATGACAATCAGGAGCAGAAAACATAGTGGAAAGATGTAAATAGATAGCAATCTGGCCAGAGACGTGCAAGTAAAACTGGGACCAAGGAAGTTGTAGTTGTTGCAGAGATTACAGCCACTAAGGAAATGCTAAGTATTTTACATAGAGACCACAGGAAAGATGGTTTAAGGACATTTCAGGAATTGGCAAGACCACATCCATCATAGGCTCAAGAGTAAAAATTCCACTGAGAAGATACAATGGAGGCACCCTGCTTGCATGGGGGGGAGCGGGATAAGGAAGTGTGCCCAGGCACTCAGGGGTCACAGCCCCGATCCCTGGAAACCTAGTCATTTCCAAGGTGACGGCAGACCTTGGCATTGTCCATATGGTGCTGGTTTGGCAAAATGCAAAATGCAGGAGTTAGGGCACCAGGGAGGCTTCCACGGAAATTTCAAAAGAAGGCCTAGGAGGCCAAAGTGGAAAAGGGTCAGAATGGTGCATGCAGACCCTGAGAGGGTGATCGATGGAGATGCGAGAAGGAAGACAAAGTTGTAGTGGAAACCCCAGGATTAATAGATTCCAACAATGTGGAACATCTGCTGAGGAAAGCTGCAGAACTGAGCTGACAGAGAAGCCAGCGAGGGTGCCACAGCAAGGCCACAGGGAAGGAGACTCACTAGCCCTTTGGAGAGAAAGAACATCACAATATGCCATGTGCACCAGATGATGGACATGGAGCCAAAGGACTTGTTTGACCAGCTGGATTCTGATCTTGCTTTGGTCCCATCTCTTCCTTCTATGCTCCTGTTTCTCCTTTGTGGGATGGAAATATTTACTCTGTGCTATTATATATTGGGTAAATGAAACTTGCTTTTGATCTTTATAGAGGCTTAACAGCCAAGACTTTGCCTTGAGTCTGATGAGATTTTGGTGTTGGACTTTGGGCAGTGCTGGAATGGTTTAGACCATGAGTACTTTTAGAAATGGACTCAATGTATTTTATATTGTGAGATAGGTATGAACTTTTGGAGACTGGGGTGGAATGTTATGGTTTAGATATAAGGTGTTCCCTAAAGCTCACATGTCAGAGCTGTAACCTAACCAGTGGATTAATCATTTGAGGGGTTAATAATTTGAATGGACTAGGGGGTTGTAATTGCAGGCAGGCAGGGTGTGCCTGGAGGAAGTAGGTCATTTGGGGTTATATTATCCCTGGCTCCTTGCACTCTGGCTCTCTGGCTGTAGTGAACTATGCAGGTTTCTTCTACCATGTCCTTCCACCATGATGATCTGCCCCACTTTGGGCCCAGAGCTCTTGAGTCGGTTGACCATGGACTGAACCTCTGAAATCCCAAGCCAAATAACCTTGTTCTTGTCAGGTATATTGGCTACAGTAACACAAAGCTAATACACTATGCTGGAATCTCACTAAATATGATGTTGAATGAAAGAAGCAAGACTCAAAAGGGTATATATTTAATAAGGATATAAATTCACAAACAGGCCAGAATTATAGTTGGTAATTTGTAAGAGACTGAGCTGCTTGATGCTTTACATGAAAAAAAAAATTTTGGTCATTTTATGAAGCACAGGAAACTCTTGGATTTAAAGGCTCAGGTGCAATTTTGAATATATACTGCCCATTCCGAAGAACTCATAATAAATTTAATCATCACAACTATAAACTAGATCTTAAAGTAGCACTAAGAACCAATGATGAAGGTGAAAATGAAGAATTATGACCATCCAGAAATATCATGATTAATATATATTATATGTATGTATGAATATAATACAACGAAACCCACTACTTGGTATAACTAATATGAACTAATAAAAAAAGAAAAAATATCCAGAAAGTAGGCAAAGATATTTGCAACACATATTTCTAAGGATTCATTTTCAGAATAAAAGCACTTTTAATAACAAAAAGGCAGACAACTTAATTAAAAATAGGCAAAGACTTGAACAAGGACATCAAAAAAGAGAAGATTCAAATGGTAAATAAGCATACAAAAATTTGCTCAAAATCAACAAGTTCTTCAGGGAAATACAACTGAAACTGGGTATGGACCAACTACCCAGCCACCAGAACGTGTTAGTAAGGATGTGAGCAAATGGGACTCTCATCCAGCACTGTAGGAATGTGTACTGCTATATAAATTTAGAAACTGTTTGATACTATTTATTAAAAATGAACATATATATTCCTCATGGCTGGGGCAGGGAGTGTAGCTCAGTGGCAGAGTTAGCTTGCAGGAGGCCCTGGACTCAATCCTCAGCACCACCAAAAAAATGGAGTAAGATTTTCTTATTACTTCTGACACAACAGTTCTACTCTTAGGTATATCCCAACAGTGGTACCTATGTTTGGTAACTAAGAGAGTTGATAGTAGAATTGTATGTGACAATCAAAATTGAAAATAAGCCAAATGTCCATCAATAACAGAATGGATAAACAAATTGTGCTCTACACATATAATGGAGTACTAAATAATCACAACATTAATCAAACTATTAGACTACACTGACGTGCGTCAACATGCATGACTCTCACTCAATACACGCCGAGTGAAAGACACAGGACATAAACAGGTATATACTGAACAGAAACAGCAATGTAAGAACAAGCAAAACGATCCGTGATGGTGTACGTCAGAATCCTTGCTATGTTGACTGGGGAGGGGCAGAATGAAGGAAGGGCTCCTAGGGATTCTGATGACTTCCTGTGCCTGATGGGGATCCTCATAACATGGGCACATTCACTTGGAGAAGATTAAGTTGTGCAACTACGACTCACGTATACTTCAATAAAGGAAGTGGGGAGATGCACTGCTGAGAGTTTTGTTCACATTATGGAAAAACTACTTTTTTTCTGTGAAGGAATGAGAAAGAGGGTCAGAAATAGTTCATTTCAGCTCAACTTCCTTACAAGGGATTTTTAGTAATTTGGAGGTTATTTCATGGAAATTTAAGATGCTTTAAAACCAGAGCTTAAGGATTATAACCCTTTTCAATCTTTCTATGATTAGTAATCAATCATGACTTCTGATCCTTGAATACTTTTCTTAAATGGTACATTCCTTTGGTTAATCTTGACTGATAAAGAAAAATGTGGCTATTTACACGCTGTGCATTGTAGCCTATGATTTACAGCACTGGCGAGGCCCAAGGGTGGGTCACTGTTTGATAAATAGAGTGGTTATTCAATACCACATCTGTCTCCCGGCTCACAGATCCAGAAGGCAAAGATGCCGGGAGTGGGTAGACATTCAAGAAACTAGTTAAGTCAAAAGGTCTGAATAGAACCCTTTTCAGATGGAAAACTCTGAGTTACTGTGATAATGAAGGAAGGCTGTGGGAAAGACCTCTGGCCGTGGACGCCGGGGAGGGAAGGCTGAAGCCAACGTGATCCACTCCTGGGAGGCCCACTCAGATAAGACAGGTCCACATAGGCAATCCCCCGCCCCCTTCACTTTGAACATATGTCTACAAGCTGGGAAACCATCTCAGCTGACACACTGCTGTGGAATGACAGACTTGGAGCAAGAGATTCTCTCCAAGAAGCCACAAGAAGAATTAACAGACAATAGAGTAGCTCTCTACCACAGCCCAGGTACTCGCCAAAGTGCAGTTGTCTCCAGAGGAATGCAAGACACGATTCCTGAATTGTTGTTCCTGGAATATGCTTGGAAACCAACCTAGTTAGACGCCTGCTGTTTTCACAGAGAAATTACAACTATGCACCCAAAGATGTCAATGTTCACGGCCATGGTCTTCAGCCAGTTTGGCATGATCTTTGTCTTTGCAAAATAGATATTGCAAACAGAACTCTCTTAATGTTTTGTGAAGCAATTTATATTTTCTTTAGAACTTTAGGCACTTTTCTTTAACAGTACTGGTGAGTGAACCCAAAGTCTCATGTATGCTAAGCCAGCACTCTGCCACCCAGCTACATCCCCAGCCTTTTTCTTTACTTTTTATTTTATTTTATTTTTTTTATTTCAAGGCAGG
Organism: Spermophilus citellus; assembly: GCF_964194105.1. Taxonomy (NCBI): domain Eukaryota; kingdom Metazoa; phylum Chordata; class Mammalia; order Rodentia; family Sciuridae; genus Spermophilus; species Spermophilus citellus. Next base: position 161,190,052 of record NC_138187.1, read on the forward strand.
GTCTTAGTAAGTTTCCGCACTTGATCCTCCTGTCTCAGTGTCCCAACTCACTGGGATTGCAGGCATTTTATTATCTTTTAATGTGTCAGTGACAACAAATTCCTTTAGGAAATCAGAACAACAACATCAAAAAAAAAAATAAATAAACCTGTCCCTTGGATCTGTCTTTAGATCTATCTCCAGCCAACGTGGAATTGGTGTGACAGTTCAAAGGGAACGCTATCTCTGTGATACTTGTTTCCTTAGTACTCTTCATGCGATCTGCGTGTCAGTTCTGTAGGACTTCCAGAACCTTCTGGGTAACAAGTTATATTCCTGTCCGCAACCATCCTATCAATTTTGTTACCCACTGTTAACCATGGTAGCTGTGATGTTCAGCACTGAGATGGATCACAGTTTGATGGATAGAGTGGCTATTCAATACCACATCTGCTGACCACTGTTAACAAAAGTCCCATCTTCTTTCTCAGGGGACTTGAGTCAAGGGTTCCAGGATATCTTAGAGACCTGCGTGGCCACAGAACCCAGGGATATGGGTACGGCATCCAGGAAGGGAGCACCCAACGCTCCACCTGGCCCAAGGAGAGCCCGGCAAGCTTACCTGAGCCCACCATAGGATTCCCTTCTAATTTGACCTCTCACCTGCCTGCCCTCCCCCCCTCCCTTTCTTCCCCAACTTGAACTCTTCCTCATATTCCAACAACACGTGCCACCGTGTCCTTGGACTGGCAACTTTTTTGTTTCCCTTTTCATATCACCAGTTTTGTCCCCCGGCTCTAGGGTAGAGAAGTGGGCAGCTCAGGTCTCCCCAGTCAGAACGTTTCATCTCATTAGTCACAGGGAGTGGATCACAGATGAGCATGTGACCTAAGAAATGTCCATTACAACCCTGGCTTGGGAATAATACAAGCTGAGGCTTCCCAGACAAGAGAACATGAAGCTGGGGCTGCTTGCAGATAGTGCAGCAAATGTGTTTGCTGAATGCAGCCAAGTGAAGACAACTGTCCCATGGAGTCTCACAGAGAGTCTTGTGGCTTTAAGTTTCCATCTAACAGACCTGACCCTCTAAATTTTTAAATCTCTTCTTTCAGTTCTGTGAATTGATGAAATATGCTCCAGAGCTTTGTGGATGAAGGAATTCCCTTTCTGCACAAGCCAGTTGAGCTGATGTCTGTCTGTGGCAACTGAAGAAGTCCTGAGGAACATAATAACCTAATCAAGAGTAACAGGAAGGTCAACAGTGTAAGTTTCCCCTAGTTTGGAGCAATTATTTCCAGCATCTCGTCCAATATCTTTGTATGAACTCTTGGCAATTGGACATTAAATACCTGCTAGGAATGTTGTAATTATTTCTAAATAGTCTCAGCTCCCCATAGAGTACTTCTCCAAGGAAGCACTTCCCAATATTCAATATGCTTTCAGAGCTAGAGGATTTTTTTTAATATCAATTGTGACAAGATATCTTATGGCTTTGATTGATACAAAGAAAATAGTCATTACATCTGCTGTGGTCTAAGTACTGTGTTAGGCAGGAGAAATTTAATGAGGTCAAAATCATCTCAGACCTCAAGCTGTTAATAGCTAGGAATATATTTTTTCTATAAAAAGAAATAATGGTTGATACATACTGAGTAAATTGGGAACAAAGACGGAACAGTGGGCATGGGTGCTGAACATGGGAGAGGTTGGATCTGAAAAGGTACTGAAGGACTGATGGGCTCAGGTTGTGCAGAGGAGCAGGACAGACTTTCTGGGAAGAATGCGGTCCATGTGCCTGTGAAGAAGCTGACACTCATCCCACCTCGTTGTCCACTGCTCCTATTTGTCTCCTTTCTGACCACCCATCTTAGTTGAATTTCTTGATGGATTTTGATCTGAAAGTGACAGAGGGAGATAGCCATTCCATCTGGAGCATCCTTGACATGTGGTCCCCTGAAAGCACTTCCTACATTCCTATTCTGTGGCATCCATGGACTTCCCTTCTGATCATTCATCAAAGTGAGAGGCCATCTGCTGTGTGCTCGGTTGGCTCCAGGAATGAAATCAAGGCATATGCTGTGTGGCTCCATGCCAGCTTCCCCTTTCTCACAGCTGCCTGTCCCTTTGAACAGCCCATGGGGCATAACTTATGTCTCACCTTAACGCAAGGTACATGACCCCTTTGCTTCCAGCCCTATTTCACTTTGAAAAATACCTGCACCTCCTGCTGTTCAGGTGTTATTTTAGAAATCCTCACCATACACTAAACCACTAGTGGCTTACATTTCTTTGGCAATCACCCATTTTACCAATGAAAGGTTTTAATGGAAATTCAACATTTCAACCAATTCTTGTATTACAGGAAGAATAACAGTTTTTCAACTGTATCCCCGTCCCTTTGAAGTGCATTATTGACTTTTGCTAACCAATCTACTTTATATCCTTGGGATCTTCATCTCATAGAAGTTAGGAAGCTAGAAACAAACTTTGAAACTAGAGTATAAAACGAATGAAACTAGTCCTGGTGAATGGGAATGAAATGACCGAAATAGAAAGTGGCCAGCAGCAACTGTGTGTATGTGAGGGACAAGAGCCTTTCGCTCCCAGAGAATTAGGGAAAGACCTGTAGATGATTAAAAGGAAGAGATTTTTATATATGTGTTGGAAAAAAATCACTATTCCAAGATTTCCTGTGTGCTGAGTAATGTAAAATTAGACAAGTGTTTAACCATTCTTCTTCTCACTTTACTAATATATAGATTGTCAATAACAAATACTTAGATGAAAGAGTTTTTATTAGGGCTAAATATTAACCATGGTGCCTACCTCGTATGTGTTAGGAGCTCCATACTATCACTGGGCCTAGCGTAGAGCAGGCACTCAGTGACCATCTCGTTGGAATGGATGAAGGGAGGAAGGAGTGAATGAAGGCAGCACACGGAGCCTCCCGTTGGTCAGGACACTGCGGTGCCTCTATGTTCCTAGGAAGATACTACACACCTAATGGAATTTCCATCATGATAGATTGAGAGCTCTGGGCTTAGTTTGATGTGAAGAGTTTATGAAACACAGAAAGCTGAGCTATGGACAAACTTAATCAACAGCAAAGTGGCACAGGTAACGTCCCTAAGACCTTTGTGAGCTGAGGTCATTGTTTTTTAGAATTTTAAACAAAAGTTAAGTTCCTGAGAGAAATCGAGGAATAAAAAGCACAGGTTTAATTAAAGTTCAATTGTAGGCAGTGGAAAATGAAAGTAAGCAGGATTAAAAGAGGTAGCACATTCCAATAGCTTTACTGAGTCGTAATTAACACTTTAAATTGCATGCACTTCAGTGTACAACCTGACAAGTTTTGACACATGTATATGTGCAGGAAACCTCCAATATCATCAAGAGAGTGGACATGTCCATCATCCCCAAGTGTCCTCGTAACTCCCCTGCGATCTCCTCCTCCCTCTCTGCTTTCCTTCATAACCACTGATCTTTTCCCAGGACAGTGTTGTCTTCTACAGTTTCGTATTAATAGAATTACTTAGCACATGCTCCTCTTAGGATTTTGCTTCTCTCTTTCAGCATGACCACTTTGAGATACGCTTGTCGTATTTATTGGGAACTCATTTCTCTTATTCTGAGTATTCCCGTCAGGCTCTAACATAGATTTTCTGTCAATTCACCGATGATGGACATTTAGATTGTTCCCTGGATTTGACTATTATAAACAGCTATTATAAATTTTCGTGTACAACTCTCTGTATGGACATAGGCTTTTATTTCAAAGGAGGAGGATGACACCTTGATAATATAGTGGATAGATTTTAATTTTTTAATTTTTTTTTTGGTACCAGGGTTTGAACCTAAGGGTGCTTAACCACCAAGCCGCATCCCAGCTCTACTATTTTTTTTTTTAAAGAGAGAGTGAGAGAGGGGGGAGAGAGAGAGAGAGAGAGAGAGAGAGAGAGAGAGAGAGAGAGGGGGAGAGAGAGAGAGAGAGAGAGAATTTTAATATTTATTTTTAGTTCTCGGCGGACACAACATCTTTGTTGGTATGTGGCGCTGAGGATCGAACCCGGGCCGCACGCATGCCAGTCGAGCGCGCTACCGCTTGAGCCACATCCCCAGCCCCCAGCTCTACTATTTATTCATTTATTTTTCATTTTGAGACAAGGTCTCACTATGTCACTAAGTTGCTGAGGCTGGCTTTGAACCTGATATCCTCCTGCCTCAGCCTCGTGAGTCACTGGATTACAAGCATGCACCATCATGCCTGGATAAGTGTTTAATTTTTTTCTTTTTTTTGTAGTGCTGGTGATCAAACCCAGGGTGGAGGTTTAATTTTTAAAGAAGCTGCCCAACTTCTTTCTAAAATGGTTGCCCCAGTTTGCATTTCCACCATCAATTTCAGCTCCTACACCTTGTATCAATGTTCTGTATGGCCAGTCAGAGTAACGTGTATTAGTCATTAGAACAGGTGTGTAGGATACGGCTGTATTTTGTATTTCCTAATGACTAATGATTTGAGCATCTCTTCATGTCCTTATTCCACATAAAGGTATCTTCAGTGAAGTGTCTCTTTAACTATTTTCTCATTTTTTTATTGAGTTGTTTGTTTTCTTATTATTGAGTTTTGAGTGTTCCTTTTGGATTCTGGATACACATTCCCTATGAGATTTATGACTTGCAAGATTTTTCCCAGTCTGTGACTTGTCTTTTCATGTTCTTTACAGTATCTTTCAAAGAGCAGAAATACTTCATTTCCATGAAATATGGCTTATCATTTGGGGGGCTTGTTTTATGGATCATGCTTTTGGTATTCTAATAAATCTTTGTCTATCTCAAAATTACAAAGATGGCTCTAATTTTTTCCTTCAGTAAGTCTTGCAGTTTTAGAACCTCTGCAGGCCTGTGATTCTTTTGCGTTTATGCAGACGGCTCAGGTGTGAGTCTCACTCACGCTCTGCATTTGGAAGTCCGGCTCCTCTGGCTCAGCAGCTGATCACATCCTTCTCTAGAGAACTGCCTGAGCCTCTGCCTGGAGACCCGGCTGTCCGTCTGTGTGTGCATCTTAACTTTGTGGAGAGCCGGCTGTCCCTCTGTGTGTGCATCTTTGGACCCCGTCCTAGAACCAGGCAGTAGGTTGAGAGGTATTCTTTCCTCTTCCGTTTTCTGGAAGAGTTGGTACAGAATCAGTGTGGCTTCCTTTATAACTTGATAGAATTCACCAGATCAAAAACTTAAGTGATAACCAACCACTTCCTGGATCAATGCAAACTTCCAGACCTTGCTCCAGAAGAAACAGGTCATCTGAACAACCCCAGCCTTTGCCAGTAACAAAACAGTTAAAAATCTTCAAAAAGATGATGATTCGTGGGTAGAGGTAATTTTTTTCACATTTCTTGTACTTGGAATTAAAAGACCTTTTTGGATCTTTAGGTTTCGCCGTCAAAATGTTTTATAAATAATCATTATGTCCTCAAGCACTTTTTCTGTGCCCCTCCCCTTTCTTTTGGACACAACTGATGAAGCTGCACCCCAGCCACTGAGGCCCCCTGTCCCTGGTCCCTTCCCCTCTGCACTCCACCCTGGCTGCCTTGACTGCTTTCCTCTGTGAGCTCCTGTCTGCTCTTAGGCCCTCCAATGCATTTTTCACCTCAGACATTTTTGTTTTCATCACTAGAAGTTCGATTTTGTTTTTAAGATTTTCTTTCATGCTTCTACACAACTTTTTGAACATATGGAATACAGTTACAATAGCTGTTTTTATGGCTTTGTCAGCTAATTCAGACATCTGTGTCCGTCCTGCGTTGGTTTCAGTAGATTGCTTCTCTCCTCATTCAGGATCGCATGTTTTCCTGCTTGCTAGTGCGCTTGGTAACATTTGATTGGATGCCAGACATTGTTGGATTTTACTTTTTTGGGAACTAGATATTTTCATATTCCTATAAATATTCTTGAGCTTTTTAGAGCTACATCTAGGGATGCAGCTGTTACTTAGAGACAGTTGGGTATTTTTGGTTATCACTTTAAAAAAATCTGTTAGATGGTAGCAGAATACTATTTGATCTAATGCTAATTATTCCATACTTCACACAACAGAGACAGACCCTCCTGAGTGTTCCTCCTAATGCATCCTAAATGAAGTTTCCCAGTGGTAATAGGAACACATCGCCTGACGGGCCCTTTGTGATTGCCAGGATTTGCTACCACTGAGCTTTTTGGGTAGTTCTTTTACTAGCTTTGACAGGTTCTTTACCTGAGGCACTAATCATAGTGTTCTGCTAAAGACTCCAGAGGACACTTTGCAAATCCCTGGAGCTCTTTCTCTGCTCTCTTGAGGTTAGTGTTGCACTCACCTTGTTCAGTTTCTCTGAGACCATTGTTCTCTGTTGCCTAGTATCCAGTATCTTTAAAAAAAAAATCATTGTTTCCATATATTTTGCCTACAAGCTTTGGTTGTCCTATAAGGGAGGATAACATCGTCTCTGTTCTTCCACCTAAGTAGGAAATGCAAGCTTGGGACAGATGATATTTAAAAGCAACAAAGCAGATGCTGAAGGGGTTTGAGTAGTCCATATTGACTCTGAGCTTTACCTTCTAGCATATATAGCAGGTTTGACACCATCCCTTAAACACAGGCTCACTAAGCAGCAAAGCAAGTGATTCTTACTTACTATCCTCTTGCCCTGTGAAGACTGAACAGAGAAGCGAAATATGTAAAGAAGTGCTGGGGAAACTGAAGGGACCTCTCCCTCCCAAACAAAATGACCCAGGCCACTACTACTTTAGTTTCTGTAGTTTCTACAGAATATCCATAATCTGATATTATGGAGTGAAACCTACATCTGAATTATATCAGGGGAACAGACCAAAACCAGATAAGAACACATCAAGGAAAGAAAATTGCACACCAATATCCCAGATGGACTTAGATGCAAAAGTACTTACCAAAATATTGGCAAACCATGTACAACAACTAAGAAGACTGTACACCACGTCCAAGTTGATTTTATTTCAGAGATGCAAAAATGGTTTAATATATGCAGATCAATAAATATAATTCATCACATAAGTAGAAGTGAGGACAAAAATCATTTAGTCATCTCAACAGATGTGGAGAAGGCCTCTGACAAAATTCAGCACACATTCATGATAAAAACACTGAAGAAACTAGGGACAGAAGTAACCTACCTCAACATCATAAAGGCTATATATGAAAAACCCAAACAAGTCTTATAGTAAATGGGAAAAAAACTAAAGCATTTTCTATAAAATCTGGACAAGATAAGGATGTCCACTCTCACCACTCCTATTTAATACAGTGCTAGAAATTCTAAATAGAGCAATTAATCAAGAGAAGGAAATAAAAGGGAGAAAAATAGGAAAGGAAGAAATCAAATTATCATTGTTTGCAGATAATATGATCCTATACCTAGAAGATCCAAAAAACTCTACTAAAAGGCTGCTAGAACTAATAAACAAATTAGGCAAAGTAGCAGGTTACAATATCAGCATACAAAAATCAATAGCTTTCCTATATTCCAACAATGAATCTGCTGAGAAAGAAGTCAGGAAAGCAATTCCATTTTCAATAGCCTCAAAAAGAGTACAATACCTAGGAATTAGTCTAACCAAGGAGGTGAAAGATCTGTACAATGAAACTATAGAACACTGAAGAAAGAAATTGAAGACGACCTCAGAAGATGAAAAAACCTCCCATGTTCATGGATAGGCAGAATCAACACTGTAATATTGTTAAAATGGCCATAATACCAAAAGCAATATTCAGATTCAATGCAATCCCCATCAAAACACCAATGACATTCTTCACAGCCAGAATATTTGCCCAGAGCTGGATGTCCTAAGACAGCTTCCATAGATAAAGCAACATCTTGGTAATTGCGTATTCTCCCAAACTCTTCAAAGATATAAAGGTGAATCTGGATAGTAAACACACTGCTCACGTCCTTTATTTTAGGGAACTGTTACATTTTCTGCAATCATGCTCCTGTTATTGAGAGAAACCCACATTTAGAAATGATGCTTATCTAGTTTCTAAGTACCTTCGAGTCTTTTCTGAGGGTAATGTCCATCTCAAGGCTACTGCATTGGGCTGAGACCTTCTGTGAATAGGCAGTGTGCTTCACACCTAGTCTGTTGGTTCCCTTCTCTATCTGACTTTCTTTTCCTGCTCCCTGATGAAGCAGTTCTCAGCAAGTTTTATTGGTTCTCTCCCTTCCAAGATGGCAAAGTCATTACATGAGCACAGTTCTGAGACTAGCTTGGTTATTTTGAGCAACAGCAATTTTTGACCACATCCTTCCATTTGGTCAATGTAAAGGGCCTTTATCCTTTATGTGTGGAGCATCTGTTCTCCTTTTAATTGCTTCCTTCAGCTTGGGTTGGTCCCCATGTTTTCTTCCATCCCTCTACCACCATCTCACAGATTTGCCTGTATTCACTGGAGAGGGGTAGGATAAAAATGTACAGATCACCTGAAGGGAACCAAATTCAAAATCTATGGGAGACACTGCTTAGGATGCTAAGGTGTAAAATTAGATCTACATACTAAGATGTGATTTTTTTCAAGGATGTCATTTTTTAAATGACAATTAATGTGCTCACCACCTAAACAGATTTATGATAGCCTATTAGATGTTAAGAGAATGGGTGAGTGTCGCGAGCCATCCATGGGCAGTGTGTGTGAGCTATGCTCATTTGAGCATATGAGGGGACTGGCCTGATATTACTGCCTAACTGGGCGGTGTGATATATGTGTGCCTTTTCTCTTGCTCTGCCTTTGATCCCACACAGCACCTGAGATGGGTGTGGCTTTCCAAGATGTCAATCTGCTGGCCACAAGACATCACCAAGCAAGACTCCACCCTTCGAAACCCAACCCCTTGCCTTATTTGGGTGGAACTTTCTGGAATGTCTTTTCCCCAATAAATAGAAGGTTTTGGGTGTTCTCGCTCTCTTGCTCCTTCTAGCACTGGGGCTGACCATTGCGAGCCCTGGGGCTGACCATTGCGGTCACCGGGCCATCCTGCCTTAAAAACTCATGTTCGTATGCTGCGTGGTTTCTTTGTCATTTTCTTAGGACTGTTAGTCCTAAGTGCACTATGGAAGAATCATCTGAAAGGCAAGGAATCTTCCACATAGGGGCTCCCTGGCAAGTTTCATCAATTACTTAGTCATGTTTCTCATGTCCTAAAATATGAAGAACAGCTTTTATTCTGTATTTGTGTGCTTTTTCCCTTAAAACTATCCTCAGCTACATTACTGCATGGCCACAGCCAACTAGTAGGTATTTATAGTACATTGTTAACAAAGTCACATGTATTTATCTTTATTTTTAGTTGAATTCTCATTAATTCTTTTTTTAGTGGTAGTTGCAAACATGATATTTTCTTCCTGTTGCCATTCTAACAAATTACCACAAGCATAGCACAGATTTATTTTCTTACAGTTCTGGAGGCCAGAAGTTTGGAACCAGCTTAATTGGGCTAAAGTCAGGGTGCCAACAGTCTTGGTTCCCACCTTCTATAGGCCTCTCTGTCCCTAGTTTCGTAGCCATCTCGCTATGTCTTTGAAGTCAGCAGCAGAGTGTCTTCACTCTTCATCTCTATGACCTCACCTCTGTCCCTCCGACCTCCCTCCTCCCTCCTAGAAGCAGCCCTGGGATTACTCTAGGCCTATTTGGATAACCCAGGATAATTTCTCCACCTCAAGAGATTAACTCAACCACACCTGCAAAGTCTCTGGCCATGCAGAGTAACATTTACAGGCTCCAGGGGCTGGGATGTGGACATCTGGAGGGGCCACGGTTCAGCCTTCCACACTCAGTGTTGTAGAAAAGGCCTATTCACTCAGGAGTGTGCTTCCTCATGTCTATATTTTTCATGTCACTCTAAATTTCTCCCACATGACCTTATCCTTTGGCCTCTAAGTGGATCACAGAATCAACTCTACAGAATCTACTCCCAAAAGCAGATCTCACAGTACCATTTGTTGGCTGACCTTGCTTACTGTTTCATTTGCACGTGGCTCTGCAGATTATTAGACATACTTGCATCTACTCTGTTCCTTAACCCTGCAAAGTAAGACAAACCTGCTTGCACCCCAGGGCCTTTGTTCTCACTGTCACCTTTATCATAATTCTTTCCCACCACTTTGCATGACTCACTTTCTCACTTTCTTCAGGCATGACACAAATGAACTTCTCAACAAAGACTTTTTAGGTAAGAAAGTTAAGGAAGGCTATCTTGCCTAAAACTGCACCCCTTCCTCCACACCAAGAAGATTTTATCTTTCTATTCTCTTTTTTTCTTCTCCTTGGCATGTACTATGATTATCACCTATCATATATGATAATGTAAATGTAAATAAAAATACCAGACCCTCACTCAATCAGATGGGTTCAAGTACACTGGTGCTGCATAGCAGCTTTTAGTCGATGACGGCTGTATACACAGCCCTGGCTGGCAGGAGTTGCACACATTCCATGTGAACCTGGTTCTGAGTTCATCATTTTTTCTTTTGCGAGATTTAATCTGATGTTGTTCATCCTGGGCCCAAAGATACAGAACCCACTGCCAGCGTTGCCAGTGAGATGCTAGGTTGAGCAACTAACCTGGAAATGAAAGCAGAATGACTTAAGGAGGACAAAGGTGAAAAACAACTGCTCACCCAGGCAGGAGTGTCCCATTCAGCATCACTGCGATCTCAAGGAGGAGGAGCCCAGGACAGAGGCTCTGAAGGATATGTGACTTTGAAGGCCACAGGACCAACGAGAACTCAAGGAAGACCTGTGTCTGATGTGGAGAACCTACCAACCATCTGCACTGAAGAGCAGACAGAGAAGCCAGCACAAGGCACCCTGCTCCCCACATGTCGTCACTCCACGTGGGGCCCTTTGGTTTCACCTCTTCCCAGGTCCCTGCCACTCCATTACTACAAAGCAAACCTGAGACAAGACATCATGGCATGCAAAAATGCTCAGTAAGTACCTCCTGAAGATGGAGATCACTAAAAATGTCATAAGTGACAAACATGTTCACACTCAGGAAGAGTCAAAAAAATTCTTCATATAATGAAGCCTCTATTTGTAGATGTTTAAATTTTCCTACCTGATGTACCACTTTTAATTTTTATTTTACATTTTTTTCTGAATCAGGAGCCAAGCAAGGTTCACATATTAAATTTAGTGCCCATGTCTTATCTCTCTTTTAAACTGTGGCCTTTTCCGTATTATCTTTTTTTCTTGCCATTTATTCATCGAAGAAACTTAGCATTTTGCCCCCTTGAATTTTCTTCTAGATTTTATTTAAAATTTTATAAAGGTTTAAATAATGAAGGCTTAGAAGAGAGTCTAGCAGAAGAGGTCAGGAAAAGAGCTAACTTAGGATCAAGTTTTCCCCCTTTATCTTTGTCACTAAGAGAACCCCTCTTGTAGCAGATGGTTTCTTCATTTCCAAGGTCATCAAAATCAGTGCCGACTCCCGAGACCTGAATGGTTAACACCATTTGCAGATCCAAAATCTAGGACTATATCCAGGTAAAGGAGTAGAGTATGAAACTATATGTATGTCACATATGGATGTGTACACAGAGACACGTATATATATATTTGTAGTTATGTGTACATAAAAATAGGCATATATATACATATTATTTATAAATGTGTTATCTATATAAATGAAAAGTTTGCTTTCATTTTTCTTATGAACTTCTCTCAGCCAATAATGAAATCTTTGACTTAAACTACCTTTCTGCTAGAAGACAGAAACAAGCAAATCCACACATCCCAAACATTTTTTCCTGTAAAAGGGGCTTCCTTCAACTCTAAATGTAAATTGATGCATGGTAATCCCTTTGAGAGGTGGTGGGGTAATATGTTCCATGATTTAGCCCTCGTGTCTGGTGGTTTGATGGCAATCTTTGGCATTCCTTGGACTACAGATACATCATCCCAGTATCTTCCCCTTCACATGACATTCTGCCACTGTGTGTCTGCCTTTGTCCAAATTTTGCCTATTTGTGAGGATACAAGTCATATTGGATTAGGGCCCATTCTAATGACTTCATCATTTGCATAAACCCTATGTTAGTCAACACTGCATTATAATAACCAAAATACCTGACGAGGACAAGTTAGAGGAGGAAAGATTTATTTTGAGTTCAGAGGCCCAGTCCATGGTTGGCCAGCTCCAAGACACGGACATCATGGTTGGGAAGTAGAGAAAGAGGCAGAAGGGGACAGGAGCAAGGTCCCCAAGGCTACACACCCTCAGTGACTACCTGTGGTTTTCACCGTCTCCCAGTAGTCCATTCAAACTATTAATCCGTTGAGCTTCTTATTTAGATCTGAGAGGCAAGTCAGAGTCTGGCCTGACGCCCCTCTCAGCTTAGAGCCTATTTATTTCTACATAACCCTTAGAGTTATCAAATCCATATTGCTCTTTTAGGGTTTTACCTCTCCTATCTGCAATGGGGGCTCCAAGAGCACAAGATCCCACCTTCCTATTTAACGATGTCCCCCCAGCATCTGAAGCATCATGTGTTATACGGCGCAGGCTCCCTGGGAGGCACTGTGTTGTATCACATTATATTGTGCTGTTGGTTGTATTAGATTAAATGCAGTCAGAAGGTATAAAGACAAGCATTTGAAGGTACATTACCAGACAGCATTAAAAATTTACCAAGAAAACAGACAAAATGAGATCATTCTCTACTACCTTTTTTTTCTTTTTAACATATGGAAACATCACTAGCCTCTCTTCTCCCAGGATTCAAAATACATGTTCACATGCCATTTTTCTTTTTCTTTTTACCTCCACTGGCCTCCCCACTTAAAAGCACAACTCCCCACTCAAGGCAGCACTCCCATGTACTTCTTCCTTGTTCTGTCACTCCACAACACTAGTGTCCTCCTGAAAGACTCCATGGGACACTTAATCATGCTGTATTTTTTAATTGCTTTTCTCCTTCCCAAAAGAGACATTTGTCAATTTATTCATTGAAATGGTCCAAGAATGTAGAACAATGCATGGCACATTGTAGGTGCTCGATTGAATCCATGTCAATGTCTAAATGGAAAGTGGGCCTTGCCCTCTCCGTTTCCAAACTGTTTACCTGAAAACCAGGGCAACAGAAAGAACAGTGTTTTTAAAAGAAAACGTGTAAGACGGTTCCAGATTAGAAAAGGAAGAGAACTAGAATAATGAGTGTGCAGATCGTCCAACATGGCAATGTTCATTGGCCCTCACAGATTAAAGCTCCCACTGGGCTGGGTGGATCCTGCAGGGACTCTGCTGTTTTGGACTCCAGGCCTCATGTTCCCCTCCACTAGCACTGGGGTCTTGTCACTCTTTAGGCTGGTTAAGTGGCTGGTAGCCACAGCATGGCCTCTGGCCAGGTCCAGTGCATTTCCTTTTTCTACAGAATTTACTTTTTCCATATCAACATGACAGGCCTCCCAATAATCCAGACCCACCTTTGTCTTAATGGAGTCTGAAGTTCACTCCTCTGTTTATGATGTGTAACAATTGAAGTGGGAGATGTAAAGTTTGCAGCTATTATGTAATCAAAAACATTTGTGTGTTCCCAAGGAGGAGCGAGGAGGCAAGAAGGGAATGGGGAGGCGTGGAGGAGGGAAAAAGAAAACCACCCAGAATTGGAAGTTTGGAGCCTGTGCCGTGAGTAGGAAGTTGAAACTCATCCAGCTGTCACATAAACACAAAGGAAAATGCTTTATGTGCTCAGTCATTATTAAGTGTTCTGCATGTCTATTTCCCATGTTGTTTGCCAATATATATTGGTTTTCAAATGCTAGCATTTTAAGAGCAGTAGAAATATTTGCTTTTAAGATAAAAATTGTTTCATTTTTGAAGGCCATAAAAACAAAAGACCATGTGGTAAAGAGAAAAAAAAGGTGATCCTCACCCTCACCTCCAAGAATTCTTTACTGAAACCAAAGAGGCGTCTCCTGCTCTCAACTTCACAAGGCACCTTCCAACGAAGGCCCTGCCAGCACGGCAAGCCATTCCCACACTTACACTTCAGGAACAGGCTCCGATGTCCATTGGTGGTGTGGAGGTGGACAGCACTTCAAAGATAGAGGACTGCACTGTGGCTTGCCCCAACATGGCTTTCCTGTCCAGAAGTCCAGCTGAGCCAAGCCAGGGGATGGAAAATTGGGGGAAGTGGAAGTCTTTGTGGACATTTTTCTCTTTTGGTTTTTCTGAATAGAGAAACCACAATTATAATTGAGTCACTGAATTTATAAATCTTAGCTCTGTGGAATGTTCAGCCTAGAAAATACTGAAGGAAGCAAGGACTCAAGTGTCTGTTACAGATGAGAAAACCAAAGAGACACGCTGTGCCTTCCCTAGGGTCCCAGGTGTACTCAGTGACTGAGCCAAGCTCACACCTACCTGTAGGGTTGTTTGAAAATGAGCAGGGAATGCAGACCCTGATTGTGATGTGGCCTCTTTTCCGCTTTGGTCATCTAACCAGTGTTTCTCTGCTGTCCTTTAAAACCTTCCAGGAGTGCTTTCCTGCCTCTGGAGGGGAAGCTCACATACCACTCTCTGGTCCATTGACTCCATTTCTATAAAAGACCATCTTGAGAACATGTCTCATACTCCCCAAGTCTACATAAACATAAAATCTGATCCCTAGTGAACAGGAATGTTTGTGGTGGACTCTGAAAGGGCAGCAGAGTTCTAATGGCACTTTCCCAGGAAAGAGGAGTTCCCGAGTTCCTCTTGATGATGCCCATGTTCCCAGAACGAAGGCTTTGCTTTCTTCATCCTCCTGTCTTTGCATGCACGTTTATCCTGCCTCCAGCTGGGCCCAGCTCTCTCTTCAGGTCATTTCTGCCTTAGCTCCCCTGCCCTGCACCTGTTAGCTTCCAATCAAAACTGCTCTCCAAGAATCCTAAGTAATCTCCGCACACACCGTCACCTGTCCCTGCTCTTGGTGTCTGATTGACACATTTTCATTTATCCAGTCTCCAGTGCCCAGACTCTGTTAAGTTCCTCTGAGCTTTACTTCTGTCTACTAACACATCCTGAGTTCTCGACCCTGTTTTCTTCTATTACATTTGAGATAAATACATGCAAACTTGCATGTCCATCAACTTTATTCCTATAATTCTTGAACAGATGCATGTAGTTTTAAAGAGGAATAGCATAAATACTTGTGTGCACACTATCACATTTAAGAGAAGGAATAACATTCACGTTACTGGAGTTTTTGGGCTCCTCCTGACTGCAGCTGCCTCCTATTCCTTCCAAGTATTTATTATTCCACCGCCTTTCTTTGTAACTCTCTCACGTTTGCATGTACTTCTACTGTGATTTGGGTAAATGTCCCCCAAGTGTAGATATTAAAGGTTCATTTCTCACAGTGCTGCTATGCAGAGGTCAATCTTAGCATGCAGGGCCTGGGGGAGGTCCTTAGATCACTGGAGTGCCCTCTGAGGGGACTGTAGGACCCCATCCCCTCCTTTTTCTGTTTTCTGGCTCCACATGTGAGCAGTTTTCCCCACCATAAACTCTCTGCCACTGCCATCTGGCACTCCCACCACAGGCCCAAAGTAACGGGTCCACCCAATCTTGGAATGGAATCTCTAGAACTTGGAGATAAATAAACCCTTTCTCTTGTAAGTTAATTATTTCAGATATTTTCTTATGGTACTGAAAATATAACTAATACAGCCCCTCAGAGACATTTATTCTTGCTTTTGTTGAGGTCTGCAAACATGGTGTTGTATATACATAGCTCCTACGAGGCTGCAGTCAGGAGTGTTTTCACCATTACTAGGGAAGTTCTTATTTCCTAAAATGGTCACACCAATTTGGAATCTCACGAACCACAGTGTCATCAACACCAGGTTTTGTTCAAATTTTTTTTAACAAATTGTTCAATTGTTTTCTCTCTCTCTCTCTCTCTCTGTGTGTGTGTGTGTGTGTGTGTAATATTTTATCTTATTTATGGTGTCATGCACTTCTGTAGTTACTAATGAAAGTGACCACTTTCAAATATACATGCAGGCTGTTCCTGTTTCTTCCTCTGATACATAAAAATACCTCTTCAAGAATTTGCCTGTTTTTCAAAGATGAAGTTGTCCTTTCCTTGTTCATTTGCAGGAGTTTTCTGCATACTCTAGATCCCAAGGTCTTTGCTCAGAATGTATCATAAATATTCTCTGCCAGTTTACAATTTGTCCTTTTATTTTTTAATGTCTTTGATGTTCAAAAGTTCCCTATTTTTCTTCTTTTAAGGAATGAACTCCAGGCAGTGAACTTTCCTCTTAGTACTGCCTTTGTAGTGTCCCGGAGATTTCAATATGTTGTACCTGTGTTCTCATTTACCTCTAAGAATTTTTTAATCTCCTCTTCGATGTCTTTTGCAACCCATTGATCATTCAGTAGCATATTATTTAGTCTCCAAGTGATGGAGTACTTTTTATTTTTTATTTTATCACTGATTTATAATTTCATTCCATTGAGATCTGATAGAATGCAGGTAGTATCTCTACTTTTCTGTATTTGTTAAGAGTTGATTTATGGTATATTATATGTCTATTTTAGAGAAAGATCCATGTGCTGCTGAGAAGGAAGCATATTCGCTCATTGAAGGATAAAATATTCTATATATGTCAGTTAAGTTTAAGTTATTGGTTGTATTATTGAGTTCTATAGTTTCTTTGTTTAGCTTTTGTTTGGAAGATCTATCCAGTGGTGAAAGAGGTGTGTTAAAATCACCCAGAATTATTGTGTTGTGGTCTATTTGACTCTTGAACTTGAGAAGAGTTTGTTTGATGCTTTTGACATGTTTTTGTATTCAATTTGCCAGAAGTTTATTGAGAATTTTTGTATCTGTGTTCATTAGAGATGTTGGTCTGAAGTTTTCTTTCTTTGATGTGTCTTTGCCTGGTTTTGGAATCAGGGTGATATTGGCCTCAAAGAATGAGTTTGGAAGTGCTCCCTTTTTCTATTTTATGAAATAATTTGAAGGGTATAGGTGTTAGTTCTTCTTTATAGGTCTTGTAGAACTCAGATGTGTATCCATCTGGTCCTGGGCTTTTCTTGGTTGGTAGGCTTCTGATGACATCTTCTATTTCATTGCTTGAAATTGATCTGTTTAAATTGTGGATATCGTCCTGATTCAATTTGGGCAAACCATATGACTCTAGAAATTTGTCAAAGCCTTTGATATTCTCTATTTTACTGAAGTACAAGTTTTCAAAATAATTTCTAATTACCTTCAGTATTTCTACAGTGTCTATTGTGATATTTCCTTTTTCATCACGTATGTTATTAATTTGAGTTTTCTCTCTTCTTCTCTTTATTAGCATGGCTAAGGGTCTGTCAATTTTATTTATTTATTTGAAGAACAACCTTTTTGTTTTGTCAATTTTTTCAATTGTTTCATTTGTCTCAATTTCATCTCTGATTTTAATTATTTCCTGTATTCTACTGCTTTTTGTGTTGATTTGTTCTTCTTTTTCTGGGGCTTTAAGATGTAATAGCACAAGGATTAAAATCAAGAATCAAAAAAATGGGACGAATTCAAACTAAAAAGCATCTTCTCAGCAAAAGAAACAATCTGTGAGGTGAATAGAGAGCCTACAGAATGGGAGCAAAATTTTACCCCTCACACATCAGATAGAGGACTAATCTCTAGGATATATAAAGAACTCAAAAAGCTAAACACCAAAAAAAAAAAAACCAAATAACTCATCTGAACAGACACCTCTCAGAAGATTATATACAATCAATCAGAAAATATATGAAAAAGTGTTCAATATCTCTAGCAAATAGAGAAATGCAAATCAAAACCACTCTAAGATTTCATCTCACTCCAGTCAGAATGGCAGCTATTAAGAACACAAACAACAATAAGTGTTGGCGAGGATGTGGAGAGAAAGGCACACTCATACATTCTGATGGGACTACAAATTGATGCAGCCAATATGGAAAGCAGTATGGAGATTCCTTGGAAAGCTGGGAATGAAACCACCATTTGTCCCAGCTATTAAAAAGACCCAAAGCACTTAAAAAGAGCATATTACAGGGTCGCAGCCACATTGATGTTTATAGCAGCACAATTCACAATAGCTAACCTCTGGAACCAACCCAGATGCCCCTCAGTAGATGAATGGATAAAGAAAATGTGGCATATATACACAATGGAATAATGCTAGCAATAAAAGAGGATATAAATTCATGGCATTTGCAGGTAAACGGATGGAGTTGGAGAATATAATGCTAAGTAAAATTAGCCAGTTCCAAAAAACCAAATGCCAAATGTCTTCTCTGATATGAGGAGGCTGATTCATAGTGGGGTTGGGAGGGGAACATGGGAGGAATAGACGAACTCTAGATAGGGCAAAGGGGTGGGAGGGGAAGGGAGGGGGCATAGGTGTAAAAAAGATGGTGAATGAGATGGGTATCATTACCCTAAGTACCTGTATGAAGATATGAATAGTGTGAATATATTTTATATACAAGCAGAAAAAAAATAAGAAGAAAGAAAGAATGTCTCAGCTACACTTGCACCACAAAACTGGGCATTTTTCTTCTTTTTCTCCTCTCTGAACAAGTTTTGTATAACACTAAAATTTTCTGTGTTTTGAATGTTTTATAGAATTTATTTGTGAAAATGTCTTTACCTGATGCTTTATTTGTGGAGAGATTTTAACTGTGGATTCAATTTCTTTAATTATAAAAGATGATTCAGGATTTATATTTCTTATAAGTTAGTTAGGTCACTGATCTTTAAATAACATATGCCTCTCATCTAATTCCTCAATTTATTGGCATATAATTTTAAATAATAATTCTCTAGTTGTCTTTTTTTTAAACTAAAATGCTTCTTTAATTATACTCTCTTTTTTATTCTTTTGTTGTTGTTGTTGTGGGGGTTACTGGGGATTGAACTCAGGGGCACTCAACTACTGAGCCACATCCCAGTCCTATTTTGTATTTTGTATTTTTATTTTAGAAACAAGGTCTCACTGAGTTGTTTAGCACCTTGCCAAAATGCTGAGGATGGCTTTGAACTCACAATCCTCCTGTCTCCACCTCCCAAGCCACTGGGATTATGCCACCACGCCTGGCCTCCCTTTTCAATTCTTAATTTGACTTATTTATGAATTCTACTTTTTTTCCTTTAATTAATCTTGCCAAAAGTCAATCGACATGATCACGCTTGTAGAAGACCCTATTCTTTCTTGGCTTTCTCTTTTATGCTGGTTTATTCTGCGGGGTTGAAGGGACAGTGACAGGGTCCGTCCCATCCCTGCCTTGAGTTAGCAGGGATTTGGCTACTGGCCATCTGGGCTGATGGAGCCCTGAGCCCCAGAGGGTGGCCTGTGGTTCAGGACTCTGCACAGCCTCAGAGGGAGAGGCTGCACAAGACTGGCCTGTGTCCCTGACAATCCCAGCCTCACTCGCACAACCTGCTATGGGGATTTTCCCCCTTGTTTCTTTAAAAAAATACACAATGGTGAATTTCCAGATATGCATTTCCTCATCTGTGAGAGAGAGATGATTTTCCGTTGATGGCATATTTTGAGAGGGTGCAGCAGTAGTGAGGGAAAGCAGGAGAGAGAATCCCTGAGGGTGGAATGCTCCCTGAAGTCAATCTTCTTGACTAGGAAGTTAAACTGAAAAGCCAGAAGTGGAAGAAATGTTGGCAGTCACTTACAGCTTCTGTGACAGTCACGGTTCTTTACAAAGGATCTTAATAGAACGTCAATTAAGAACATAAGTCAGCTTCATGAACAAAACCTCATCGGACCTTCCAGCAGTCCGATGTCAGTCCATTGGGCAGGATGTGACTGGGATGGGGAAGGGTGCACGTTGTTTCCTGGGGAGGGAAGCCATCAGCTGGCTGAAGACAGCCTTAATGACGAAGCAGCAGCTAAGAGGTTTTCAAACTTTTTCTTGAACTTCTGTGATGCATGGAGTGTTGTGCATGGATGTGGGGATGAGCTGGAGCAGGGGCCTCGGCAGGCAGAGCCCTCCTGACAGTCAGGGCCTCCTGTTCCCTGCGAGGCCTTCCTTTTGCAGGCCCGAGAGGTGGCATTCATTTTTACCTCATCACTCTGGTGAGGCACTTTCCAGCATATGCTATTGAATCTGTTAAGTGGAGGCATATCTTTATTTCTAAACCCATGAAAGCTGGTATTAAAGAGAAAATAAATACACTTCAGGAAAGATAACATTTTTCACAACAGATGTGAGAGCAAAGGAACTGCTGACATGTTTATTAGCAATGGATAAACTGAATGTTTCAGTTTGGCCCAGCCCCCAGAAAATGCAGATGTGTATCCAGATGCAAACCCCCAGAGTCCACACATGAAAATTTGTATTGGACATTTTACAAGCTCTCTGGCACTTCCTGCTCCACAAGAAGTACCCCTGAGAGCCACCTATCTCATGATGTTTTGGCAGTTTTTTCCATGATCTAGTAAGAGCCAAGACAGGCAGAGGGCCATAATATCAAAAAAAAAAAAAAAAAAAAAAAAGAAGAAGAAAAAAAGTAAGAGACAGAGGGATAGAAGGACAGAAGGAGAAAGGAGAAGAAAGAAAAGACAAAACAGAAATGAGAAGTTTACTGAACTACTTTTGACCTTCAAATTTGCATTTAAAAAGTGGACCTGGTTTAGAATATGGAATCCCTGGGTCATCTTTCTGCCCCTAGGTTATTTTCACTAGTCATGAATAAAC
The DNA here is from genome assembly GCF_964194105.1 of Spermophilus citellus. Taxonomy (NCBI): domain Eukaryota; kingdom Metazoa; phylum Chordata; class Mammalia; order Rodentia; family Sciuridae; genus Spermophilus; species Spermophilus citellus. The sequence goes on from NC_138187.1 coordinate 161,210,769, forward strand.
TGAGCATTCCTTCACTCTTGCAAACATTTATTTAAATACACAAGGCTTCAGTTTAAGTCCCGGATTATCTTTTCCTTGGTGGGAAAGCACTAAAGTATAAGCAAATCTCAGAATATATTTTATATATATATATATATATATATATGAACTTACAGTTCATATCAGGCTCAACATGCTAATCTATGGTGCTAGTAATATTTATTTAGAATCAAAAATTCATTGGGAGAGTCCCAAAACTAAGAACCTAACATTTTGTCTATTCTGGGATGTATGACTGAGTCAATTAAATTATTAATTTAAAGCATCTTCCTATTTCATCAGTAAGTTTTTTAAAAATGACAACATTAATTGCTATCACTTTTCAAACACACATCTAATACTGTTTTATGGTTTCACATGATTGCGGTAACACATTTGGTCACTTAGTATGCTACACACAATGCTATGTTTTGTATGTATACTTTATTTTAAATTCTTTCAAAAGCTTCTGAAAGTCAAACTCAGAAACTATAACATCCATTTTACAGATGATGGAAGGCCTAAAAAACTCCTATGACTTTCAGTATAATTCTTAAAAGTAAGTTTAACTATGGGAAAAACTGCTTTGAGTTTTTTGATTGTTTTTGCTTGAAGGTTGCAATGGCATTTAATCCATAGATCTAACAAAATCATATGCTGATTTGCTGAGGCCTGGCTTTTTCTAGTCTCCACAGTGCCAGGAGAGTGTGAATCTGTGACTAGTTGCTCAAACACCTGAGCTGGTGGCAGGTACCAGGACACCAAGGCACCAGAGTCTGGATACCAACCTTAAAAGGTGTCCAGAAACTAACAACCCAGGACAGAACCTGGGTGGAAACAGAAATCAGTACAAAAAAGTGGACATTTAAAACAACAGATTTACATCTGACCAAGCCACAATAGCCAAGTGCAAGTGTTAATCAGAGCTGGAGAACCAGCCAATCTGAAGGGCCCCTTCCAATCTGGCCTCGAGCTCTCTTGATGTCATAGGCTTAAAACTTGATCTGAAAACATCTGCTCAAGAGTCATCAACAGGGATGAAATTTGAGACATCATGTTGAACTCATGTCCATGTGTACATTTTTCTGGTACAAGAGCAATATATAAATATATTTTCAGGAATGTTAGAAACAGAAAAATTTAAATACTTATTTCCACAAGCCAAGTGTAATATTTTAACAATTTCTATTGTGAGTAAATATGGTACTTGTGAAAATGTGCAAATGTTTTGTTACACTTACTCATTGTAGTGTTTTTGAGAGCCACCCAAGTAAAAAAGCTTAATTTGCTCTATGGCCGCACCCTCTTTAGGACCAAGCCACGGTGCCATGCCTGGTAACTTGTCCCATTCACCAGAAGAGCGTCTAAATGATTGTGACAGTTGCTAACACACAAATCCACTCTAAAAGTGCATATTTGCACCATGAATATTTCAGAAGACCTTATGGCAACACGAAAGGAGTACTCCCCCAAAATGTTTGGGCTGAGAAATAGCAACATCATCGGAATAAATATGTAGTCTCCTAAGGCAACTACTTTCCTAAAATATAGATGAAGAAGTATTTCCTTTGAGCATGCCAAACCTTATAAACTTAGAACAATTGCTCTCAAGCTTCAATGTGAAATTCCCAGGAATTTTTAAGAAAACAAACTGCAGATACCCTGGGATCCAAGTCCCATGTAATTCAATGGGTCTGCAATAGAGTTCACCAACCCCTCTTTTAACAAGCGTCCCCAAGGGACTCTGATGTGCACAATCAATAGGGCATTCTCCATGATACACTGGGCTGGGTGCTTTACTAATAAGCACACCCTACAAAACAGGAACATCATCTGCTGTTTCATGTTTTCTTTCCTTAAACCACCTCAACATAGCTTAATACCATGTTAAGGCTCTCAGTTATTTTCAGTTTTGACTCAAGTATGATAGCTAAACTTCTCTGTGACCTTAGTTAGTAATTCTTACCAACTTACATATGAAACTCTTCAGATCCCAATTTGTGATACCTACCTGTGTCCATGACTATGGTTGGTGGCTTCGTCAGTACCTGATTTTTTTTTTTTTTAGCAGCTCTTAGGCAGGAAGCATGATTTCATGGAGACATCAGAGTGAACAGGGTGGGCTCCAGCTTTGCTGGCACTTCTTTTCTGGACACAGAAGATATGTGTATGCAAGTAAATTAAATCCAACAGAGCGGAAGACAGTGGCATTTCTTTTTTAAAAAAATATTTATTTTTTAGCTTTAGATGGACACAATATCTTTATTTTTATGTGGTGCTGAGGATCAAACCCAGTGCCTCATGCATGCCAGGCGAGTGCACTACTACTTGAGTCATATCTCCAGCCCCAGACAATGGCATTTCTTAAATTGTGTTCTACACACCTGTCATGTCTCTTGTGATCTTCATAGGTGTGACAGATTAAAAAGGATCTCATGCCCAAGATGTTAGAAATGCAGAACTGAAGTGTGCTGCTTTATTATAGGGTTCACCAGAATCTGTAGGATGCTGATATGCATGCTCACTGAATAATAGGCTATATATAAAGTTCCTGATCCAGGTGAGATTTTCACAAAGTGCCTTACTTAGGTGGATAGCAGTATGAAATGCAACACAGTTTGAAATGTGGGACACACACCTCTCAAGCTTTTATGTAAAGATATGTACATGTACCATAAGGAGAAAAGTTTCAATGATATAAGAACAGCCCTACCTGGAGGTAAGGGGTGGTTTAGAGGATTACTGTGTCCCACCAAACTCAGACTCTGAGGTGTGACGTGTGTCACAGATTCCATTTTTGTGTTTTTCATTGCCCCCTATATTGTCTTTGGTCCTAGGGTAGCCATTAAACAAGCTGGGTGTTTCTGGGTTTATTTGTTTGTTTTTAAAGCTAGTGCTGAAAAGCTGCCATTTATCTGCACATGGCCACGGCTGAAGTCACCTGGAAATAATTAGTAAGCACAACATTAGCAATGTCCTGTGTGTTTGTAGGCTCAGCAAAGAGTTAACAGCACCTTCATTCAAATTTCTTCAGCGAGGAAATCCTTACAATGCTGATGCAATAGTGACTTCTACCTGCCTGGAAAATCACAAACATAAAATGAGAAACCCACCAGCTCTTGGCAGCGGGCACCTGGACATGTCCTGAGGGTGGCAGCCTGGACTACACAGCTCCAGAGTGGGCCAGAGAGATCTTGTGAGAGACACAAAGCAGACAGGGAGGGGTCCTTGAAAGGAAGGACTCTGCCAACAAGCTCATGATCAAACAGCTCTGGGGATGTTTTTGCAGCAGTGTGCCTAAGAGGCTGCTCCAGTCCAGCATTTCTTTCTGTGCAGTCCTTTCTCTGCTGGGCCACAGCCTCTCAGGAGGCAGGGACCAGATCACAGGCCTCTTTGTACCTCCTTCTGGACCTCACTGGAACACTGAACCCACGAGGTACTTAATCACTGGTGTTGATGGTCAGGCAGAACAGCATGTTAGGAACCTGCTTTTTTTATTTTGAAAAAGGTCTTGTTTTGGTTGGAGATGGAAGTTCCAGCTACTTCTTCTTTACTCCAGATAGTGCTGTGTCTCCGAAGTCAAGCACAGTAAACTAGATATTGAAAAGGAGTCCGCTGAGTTAAATCCTGCAGACTCCTGTGCCCAGATTCCTTCTCCAAGGAATCTGAGAACCATCCACACCAACGTGGAACGTTCCAGTCCATTAATCTGATGCTTATTTAAACCAACTCTGGATAAGATTTTTTGCCCTGCCTCCTGGAAAATCCTAGAATGCAAAGAAAATTCTAGAGAAGATTTTTCTCTTGTTAAATGCATCGACTAGCATGTGCATCCACGTGTCTAAGATTATCTAATGGGACTTCTATTTTCCCTACGCTGGAAGCTATAGCAGTTAAGAGAAAGAATGTCCTCAGCTCACATGTTCTCAGAGGCAGGATGTATGCTACTGACCTGATAAGAAATCACCAGAAAGATAATTTTCAGCCCCACACTCTCTCTTCAAGACATCTGGGTGGCACCTGGGTGACCTGAGGATCATGTGCAGGGGCCTCTCTGTTCTCTGTACAAGGAGGGTTCTGCTGTCCATGGTAAAATTGCATTGTATCTTCCCCAACAAAAGAGCTACCCTTCTGCAAGGTTCCTTCTTCACTGTCGAGTTTGTAAAGTTGCCTCTCCCTTTCCTTCCAGACGTTGAGATGTTTGACAGAAGGTGTTTCCATAAGTCTTATCTTCAGAAGTGTGCTAATTTTAGGAAAATACTCCTTAGCCTAAACTGAGAGGGTACACATATGGAAAGATAAGTAACCTGAGTCTGACAGCTGAGTGGCCAGTAAGCCTGTAACCTTTTCAAATTTTAGTTTTAACTGACAAATAAATTTATGGAGCATAATGTGATGCTTCAATGTACATTTAGATTGTAGAATGATTAAATCAAGCTAATTAACAAACACAGCCCTGCTCATATTTTTTTTTTTTTGGTAGGGAAAACATTTAAGACCCACTTTTTAAGCAATTGTGAAATATACAATTCATTATTGTTGTTTTTTAGTCACCATTCTGTGGGCCATATCAACAAAGCTTATTCTTCCTAACTGAGACTTTATACTCTTTGATAAACATCTCCCCTCTCTGCATCCCTCCCCTAAATGCTGATAACAACCATAGGTTTGTCTTCCTATGCCTGGTTTCTATCTCTTAGCTTACTGTTCTCCAGGTTTATCCACACTGTGAAGGCTGAGTAATATTTCATCCTTTTTAAAGACTGAATAATATTCCATTGTACATATATAACACATTTTCTTTCTCCATTCATCTGGTGATAGACACCTAGGTTGTTTTACATCTTGGCACTGTGAATAATGCTGCAATGAACATAAGAATTCAGATATCTTTCCAACATATCGATCTCAATTTATATCCAGATATCTCTTCAATATATTGATTTGAATTTATATCCAAAAATGGGATTGCTGGATCATATGGTGATTTTATTTTTAGTTTTTTGATGAGCCTCTATATACTGTTTTCCATAATAGGCTTCTATCATTTTCAAACTTAATATATATTTTGTAGAATTTCATTTTAATTCCCCCAAATGTAAACTTCCCTGTCCTCAAATTTCATTGCCAAAAAAAAGTATTGAAAGACACTTTAGCAATTTAACAAACAGGAAAAAATTTATATCCTGCTCTAACCAACATGAAATCTCAATTAAATTGATTCCAGTTGGCCAAGTTGCTCTCTGACTCCTCCATTCTAACTGGCATTTGCCTAGGCTGAGGTGGGGTTCCTGTTACAGATTAAAACAATCCCTCAAGTAACCACTGCAAAACTCTACGGGCATCATGTGCATTTTCCATTGTATATTTATCATCCAGGGATGAGCACCTGAACTATTCCAGAGAGGCTATGAGGCTGAACTTCTTTTTTTAGAAATAGCACTGGTTTCAATCGACCTCGATCCACGAAACGTACCTAAAGGTGCACATTAACGGAGGGCAGATTCTATTTCTACCATTAGGCTATGGACGTTTTTATTGCAGGAAAAGCAAACCAAATAGAAAACCACCTCCTTGACAGAGTCTGCGAAGAGCACTGAAACTTAATGCTTTAGAAAGTTAAATGGTGTATTTGTTTTTTTCTGTAATTCAAAAGCAGGTGACAGGGCTGGGGATGTGACTCAAGCGGTAGCGCGCTCGCCTGGCATGCGTGCGGCCCGGGTTCGACCCTCAGCACCACATACCAACAAAGATGTTGTGTCCGCCGAGAACTAAAAAATAAATATTAAAAATTCTCTCTCTCTCTCTCTCTCTCTCTCTCTCTCTCCTCTCTCACTCTCTCTTAAAAAAAAAAAACAACAAAAAGAAAACAAAAAAAAAAAAAAAAAGCAGGTGACAACAAAGTATTTTCTTTGTGATAATCCAGACTGAGACAGAGAAGGGAAAAAAAACTATAGGAAAAATCGGACCCTTTCCAGGTTGGTACAGGCCTCCCAGCAGCGAAGCGCCAACAGGCCTACGGGTGCCTGCCCAGAAGCACGAGCAGGGCCTCGGCGGGCGCTGTGGTCCTGAGGTGCTGGCAGTCAACAGGCGCCTACCTGTCACCTTGGGGGCCAGGCCCAGGGACGCCTGCTGCAGAAGTCCAGAACCTTCCAGCGTTGACCACCTGCCGACCTCCCCCTCCTGATCACGGACCTACGCGGTGAAAATACCAGTTAGTGCGGTTCCAACCCTAATTAGCATAAGTTTGGACCAATAGCGTTAGGGCGTTTCCAATCCTAATTAGCATAAGTTTGGACCAATAGCGTTAGGGCGTTTCCAACCCTAATTAGCGTAAGTTTGGACCCATCGCAGTGAACCAAGAGCTGTGTAAACCCGAAGAGGCAGGCACTCAGAGCGAGCGCTCCCTTTGTACACTGAGAGTTCTGGTTCCTATTCTTTGACAAGTCCTACTTTTTTTCTTTCTTTTTAATTTTTAATTTTAATTTTTAAATTTCTGGTGCAGGGGATTGGGCCTGGGGGGTGGTGCTTAACACCTCAGCCTCATCCCAGCCTTTTTTTTTTTTTTTTTTAAATTTTGAGACAGGGTCTTGCTAAGGTGCTTAGGGCCTCCTAAAGGCTGGCTTTGAAGTTGGAATTCTCCCATCAATAACTCCTACTCTTACACCCACTCATCCTGGTCTGTGGACTTAATTATTCAAAATCAGAGACAGGAACATTGAAAGAAAAAAGAAATTGATGGTGAGCTGCTGGGGTCTCGGGCCACACTGGAGAGCCTGGCTCACAATGAAGAGCTGCAGCCATCCGGCTGCGGAAGCCTGCAACCATACACAGACCCCACCCACCAGCAGAAACGGAGAATTGAATTTCATTTCAAAAGTTTGGTTTCAGTTGTGAGTCAATGTTTCATGCAGGTTGATTTTCAATAAATAAGATTTAGGTATGAAATCATGGTGGGAGGAGTCCTGTACATGAGAGACGGAGCAGAGAAATATCTGTAAAATCTACTCTCAATTAGAAGTGGCAACAGAGATGAGCTGTCATTTGGTTGGTAAGAGCCCAAGGTCTAGGAACTTGACAGACCTGTGTTCAAACTTTGCCTTCACGTGGTTACCTGTGAACTCTGGACAAACTGAACCTGGCTCTGTGGTCCTCTTCTGTTACATGTTCATAACAATGTGAAGCCAACGTCACTTCCAGAATTAGATGAGATCAGGCCTAAAACACTTAGCACGGTGCTCAGGCGAGGGTTAAGCTGCTGTTAAAGTTTTTTATTTTTCTCTTCTGGCAAAGAAGACTGTGACTGTTTCAACAGCTTAACCCATCTCTAAAGAGAAGCCAAGAGGGAATTTTCCATCTCTGCCCCTTAGCCACACCCTACTTTAACCACCAGCCAGATTTCAATCCATCTCTGAAAGGGCAACACCCACTACAGATTTTCTCCATATTGGTTCAAATTTCATCACACTAAAGGCAATGTATCAGCCAAAGTGCCTCTTAAGAAATTATAATGGTATGGTATGTCACTTTAATCTCAAAGAGGAAAATCATGATTTTGAAATCACAGGATGGAGGGTATTTACAATATCCTCAATTACAATGGCTTTAAGATAATACTCCGTATTTCCCTCCATGCATCCATCCATTCACCACTAGCTAGCTATCTTATAAAGCAGTTTCAACAGTGGAACACTATAGGTTTTAAAAGTTTATTTTCAAACTTAGCTGATGTGGTGCATTATTTTTATTTCAGATTTCAGTTTTATTTGTGAAACACACCACACCCAGTTTATAATGTAATTAACCCAGAACATTGGAAACTAATTTTGGAATAGATCTTGAGGATTTACTTATTCACCATCTGTATCAGCTTCTTGTGTAATGTTGGAAAACCTAACTAAAGTTGGCCTAAACAATATGCACACACAATCTCTGGGGGTGGGGTGGATTTATTGGCTCTCCTAACTGAAAGTGTTGGTGTAGAATCAGTTTCAGATTTGGATGTATCCAGAGACTCAACAAATGCTACTAGAACCTAATTGTTCTCTCTTTTTAGTTCTGCCTTTTGAGTAGTGACTTCATTTGTAGGTTCTACGTGATGATGAGGTAGTTGCTTGGAGGTTGAGGCCCAGTTGGTCCCAGGTTTACATCCAGCAAAGAAGAAGCATATATTTTTTCTCCCTTCTCTCTGTCTATCAAGTAAAGCAAAAGAATCATTAAGTGTCAGAATACTGTGAAGAAAGAAGGTACAAAACCATGGCTGTTTGACCAACTGTTTCCTCCTCGAGTATCTGTAGGCATGAGCAAAACTGTTACTTAACCGGATAACCAGTTGAAACCATCACCACTATTGCAGTTTTTTATCCGCTAGATTGTTTGGAAACGCAAACCTCTGTAGCCTCCTCCAAGCCTCCCATCACATGTCGACCAGTGTTCACCATGGGTTAGGAAAGATGGAGGGTCCTGAAGACATAGACCTCTAGCACCAACTTTCAATGCCCTTGTCTCCTCATCAGCCAACAGACCCTGCATCCTAGTGGTGGGGAAAATAACGAGGAGAAAATGAACAGCTCTGGGTGGTGTTGTGCACATGTAAGTGTGCATACACCAGTTAGAAAACAAAACCAAACAGCCAATCAAGCAGAAACCCAGAGCGACTCACACCACTGGGATGACCTTGATCCACGAGCATTTTTCTCACCTAGGTTCACACATATGTACACTTAGGTACACACAAGACGACCTTGGATAGCACTCCTGCTTCCTTCTATTGGACAGCTCAGAGAGTTGCCTGGGCAACCAGCAGCCACTCCCACAGCTCCTCTGGATGACACTCAGTAGGCTTCCCTGGGAGCATCATGTGACCTCATGAATCTCTAATAACACAGAAATTTTGCCAGAAATGTTCTGTCTTGGAGTCTGTTGTTTTCAGCCAGAATTAGTTTCTCCATGACTGTAACCAGGTGGCGTAGTTGCTGTTACAAGTAGGATATGTATTTGTAAAAGCCCTACCTGACTGGCCCTCACTTCAAGCCATCATAGTTTTTGTTGTTGTTTTGTGTCTTAAGAGGCTCAGCATCACTCATTCAGTTCTAAGTCTAAGCAAATACTGGAGGATGTTTAAAGTCCTATAAAAAGTGGAAACTTCAAATGTTTTTCCCTCTACTACTTTGTTGGGTGACCATGACAAAGCACTTTCTCAAAGTCCCCACAATCAAGAAGAGGCAGAATCAGTATTCCAGGTGCCCACACAGCTTACATGCACCTCTAGACACCTGTGGCATGGGTCTGGGTGGGTGAAACTTGACTTGGATGTTGACATCACATGTTCTCATTTTTGTAAAAGGTGGCTCTCTAAACATGAAGAAAATTCCCTTCAAGAGATATTTTACAAATAGAGTAACCAGTTTAACAGCTGCATGAGACACACAGAATCTGTGGCTTTGATTTTCAAGGACTGGACAAGGTTCCTTGTCATTTCAGGACTTATTTCCACGTTAGCATTAACAGGCTCTGCTATCACCATACGAAGGGGAACCTTGACTTTGCTTTTGCCTCTTCATTTTTCCAAGAAAATCAAAATCAAAAGAAGATAATCTGCCTATTGTCTTTCTGATTTTTTCCTTTGAAAACAATGTAGTAATATTTTGGTTTAGTGAAGTTTTATCACACTAGAAACTAAGAGGGAGGGAATGTTATCATTTTCATAAATAAAGTTTTTTTTTTCTTGGACTGGAGATTTAGCTCAGTAATAGAGCACTTGCCTAGAATGAGAAAGGCCCTGGGTTCTATCCCCAGTACCACCAAAACAAAGACAACTTTTCTTTAAAATCAGATTTTTCATATTTGTGGAGTAAAGTCTATATGCTATTTTTTTTGTCGGGGGGAGGGTGGTATTTGTTTGAAAGTACTGGGGATTGAACTCAGGGCTTCACACATGTTAGTCACTTGATCTTCCACTGCACTCAATCCCCAACTCTTTTTGTTTATTTGAGACAGGATTTCAATAAATTGCTGACTCTGGCCTTGAACTTGCCATCCTCCTGCTTCCTGAGTACCTGGGATTATAGGTGTGCACCACTGTATGCAGCTCTACATGCTGGTTTTTTTGTTTTTGTTTTTGTTTTTTTTTTTAGAGAGAGAGAGAGAGAGAATTTTTTTAATATTTATTTTTTAGTTTCTTCAGCGGACACAATCGTTGTTTGTATGTGGTTCTGAGGATCGAACCCGGGCCACACGCATGCCAGGCGAGCACGCTACCGCTTGAGCCACATCTCCAGCCCATACATGCTGTTTTGTTGTTAAATTCTTCAAAGAATTTTAGAGAAGAGAGTTTAGATATATCAAGGGGTGTGTGGGAGGCAGGGAGAGAAAGAGAGTGTTCACATTAAATGAGAAGATGAATGAGTTATGGGGGTTGGATTGACTAGACTATGGGATTTGATCAAGGGTAAGATTGGCTAAATTTTATACTCATGTTGGTTCTAGGAGATTAGAGAACATATAAAAAGAAAGTAGGAGTGGATGCCAGGCACTGAGGAAGAGGAAATGAGGTGTTACTGTTTATGGGTATAGAGTTGCAGATTTGCAAGATGATACAGGATTCTGGGAATGGATGGAGGTGGTGGTGGATGCATAATGATACACACCCATTTAAAATCACTGGACTGTGCATTTACAATGGTTAAGAAAGTCAGTTTTGTTATGCATATTTTATCATAATAAAAATAGATACAAAACATACATTATAAGAGCTATTTTTTCCTATGCTCCAAAGGCTAGCTGGCAAGTTTTGTGGGTCCAAGGAAGTAAGGAATATTCACAAATTGGGCTAGAATGTTCCTACTCTGCTGCTGATGAGATTGGGGGAGGACCTGCAGAAAGAGGAACAATAAATAATTTAAAAAACTTCTGCTGCAATAAAACTCCCAGGGGCACTTCAGATCATTTATGAGAAGAGTATATCTTAGCTATGAACCATTATCTATTCATCCTCAGTGGCAGCTGAATCTCTGTGGTAGATAAGTGTAACACGTCTGCAATGTGTCTCCTCTGTTCTGTTTTGGTCAGTCCTGTCTCACTGGGTCATGGAAACCAGTTCTCCCCTTTGGTCTGGTCTGTGCTTTGCCTTATTTCCTCGGAGCTCGCTCTCTCTCTCTGAGGTCCTTTATCGTCTAATAAGCAGCATACAAGGTCTGGTGTCCCATGTGCCTTCTCCCGAGCATCTTCTCAGCTCTGAAGGACACTTCATGCCTAGGCCTGGCTGGACCATGTGCCTCACGATTTGCAGGCTGTCAGGAAACCATGCTTTCTTTGGGGTGAGGATATGACAAGGGTCTTTCAGTCAGTGGCAGTTCTTATTCTTCAAAGAAAGATTTAGACAAGAAAATGTGTAGCGGGCCCAATTTTTCCAAAGTAGAGGATGTTGGTTTCTCTTCATAGTAAATAAAGGACACAAAGCAAGTGGCAAGTTCATGGGCTGCTGCTATTTAGAAAATGTTCAGGCCTAATGATCCAAGCAGATTAGTTCTTATTTTTGTTCCATTTTAGACAAACATGGAAACAGATTCAATCCTCAACTGCTCAAAAGAAAACTTCCAACTGTGTATATTTTCCAAGGAATGTATCATTTTTTCCTTCCTTTGTTGGATAAAAGAAAAAACATTTATAACACTTTTCTCTTAAAAAAAACTAGATAGAAAATGATAGGAATTTTTGAATTTCACTGAAGTGAAATTTTTGATTATCAATGGATTTGAATTACCCATGCTTCTGTTAGATTTAATCAATACAAATTATAAAGTTAAAATTCCCAGTGATTTTTTTCATCGGTTACTTATTGCACAAATATACCGGAAAAACTGTGTGTAAGTTCTGGATATCTCAAAAATCCTCTTTGACTCTGAAGAACCCAATCTGGGGCACATCTATGCGTAAGTTGAAACCTAAAATAAAATCTGAACGCATATTTACCAAGCACTAGCTTCCCCTTCAATATTCCCAACTTAGCCTCACCCCTTCGCATTTCTTTCAGGTCTCTTTCTGGAAAGTTGGTCATCCCTTCTGGGATCAGTGAAACTCCTCGAGTTACATTCTATATAAAAACTCAGGCGGCCACTCTGCTGGGTGAAGGCTTTATTAAGTCTGTGCCAAACGGCTTCCCACCGTGGCCTCATGTGAAAACTTTGTATTGAGAACTCTGTGTGTGTGTGTGTGTGTGTGTGTGTGTGTGTGTGTGTGCGCGTGTGTGAGGGGGGGAGAGATTGTGTGTGCGTGTGCGGTGGAACACAGATTTACAGATTTCCTCATTTCAGATCCTGGGTATTCACACTGACACCAAAGGGAAACCCCGCTTCTTAATTGGTTCTCATGTTTTCTTCTCAGAAAATGCTGTGGAACTGGGGCACACACAAGGAATCCAGCTCTGACAGACAACCTGGTGTCTCAGACCTTGTCAAATATGCCAGGATTCCTCCAGAAACCTGGGGAGTAAGTGTCCTTGTGAAAAGATTCCTTTTTACCAAGACGTGTGAGAGACACAGGAAAGCCTCCTTAAAAAAAAAAAAAAATGAAGATTGTGTTTGTTTGGAAGCCATTGATGCAGAATTGGTCTTAGCATTGGGCCATTTATAAAACGAGGAGGAGTAAAACCATGGTAGAGCATCTCCCTTTATGAGAGTGAGACCATGACCCTAGATGGGTATCTTCTAAATTCAAAACTAGTAAATTGACCATTAGGGCATTTGCTTATGACTATAAAGTCAGAGAAAACATGTTATTTGGGGCTTTCTAATCAGATCTGGATTTTCCCCCCTTTAAAATTAAGTCTGAATAAAACTATTTCTGGTTGATAGATATTTGAATTGTTTCCAGTTTGAGGTTATTATAAATAAAGCTGCTATAAACCGATGAGTACAAGACTTTGAGCAGGCTTTGTTTTTATTTCTCTTGAGTAAAAGTTAACAGTAGACTTGCTGGGTTGTAGGACAGGATGTCCATGTGTGACTACATAAGCTATTTATTTGGTTGAACATTTAGAAATACTGCAAAATTTTGCATTTGATCCATCAAATCCTGTAGTTCTAGTTGCTCCATATTCTTGCCAAAAGAGGTGAGTTTTAAAAATTTTTACCCTTCTAGTGAGTGTGATTTCGCACTTCTTTAATGACTACTAATCTTCAGCATTTTAAAATGTGTTTCTTTCCCATCTGCATGTCTACTTTGGTAAAGTGTATTTTCAAAGGTTTTCCTTACTTTTAAATGCTGTCATTTTTATTGAGATGTGTTACTTATGTATTTTGTACAAGTTCTGTAACCGATATTCTCTTGAAAATATTTTCTCCCAGGCTGTGGCTTACCCTTTTATTTTCTTAATGATTTTTTTAATACCTTTGTTTTATTTTTTTATTTTTATGTGGTGCTGAGGATCGAACCCAGGGCCTCACATGTGCCAGGCAAGGGCTCTACCACTGAGCCACAACCTTAGCCCTTCATGGTGTTTTTTAAAAGAGTAAAAGTTTTTGATTTTGGTGAGTTGTTATAGGTCATTGTGTGTGTGTGTGCATGTGTGTGTGCCTGTGTGTGTGTGTGTGTGTGTGTGTGTGTATTTAATCTAAGACAACTTTGAGGATTCCAAAATTTTTTCTTATTTAATTTCCCAAAAGCATATTTTTTTGCATGTTTGTTTAGGTTTATAATCCATTTTTTTCTTTATAAAGAAAAGAAGTTTATTTTGGCTCACAGCTATACAGGTCCAAGGTTGTGAGCTATACTTGGTGACCCCCTTCTTGTGGAGAGTCCTGCGGTGGTACAGGGCATGAGGCAGGCAACTTGAATGTGTGTGTGCCCTTGATCCACTATGGGTTAACTTTCTATGTGCGGCAGTCGGAATCAAGGTCCCTTGCTCTACAGGTAGATATGATGTTCTCCATCATTTGTGAATTAAAGAATCTGTTCCCTTTTGAAACACTTTGGCACCTTTTAAAAATTGGCCAACTATGCATTGGTTTATTTCTGGAATCTCAATTTCTTTCTTGCTATCTATTCTTTTGATACTACATTATCTTGATTAGAGTAATTTTAATTCTTGAAAACAGGTAGTGTAACTTGTGTGTATGTGTGTAATGTGTTTGCATTCCTATATTGTATAAATAATATTTATTCCAAGGACCATATATATGTATTGAATCTTAGATTAATGATATCTTTACAATATTAAGTTTTCTGTCCTCTTAAAGTGGTATATCTCTCCATTTATTTAAGTCTTTTAAAAATTATCTTCACAATGTGTATCTACTGGACTTGAACATATTTTGTTAAGTAAATCCTTAAGTGTTTAAGTCTATTATACTTTTATAATGGTATTTTTAAGTTTTAGTTTGTAATTAGTATTGCCAGTATGTAGAAGTAAACTGACTTCTGTATTTTAACTTTGTATCCTGTGACTTTGCTAAACTCATTTTTTTCATTGACAATCATGTACTGCAATTTTACCTTTTCCTTTCTGTCCTGAACTGTCTCTCTCTCCCTCTCCTTCTCCCTCTCCTTCTCCCTCTCCCTCTCCTTCTCCCTCTCCCTCTCCCTCTTTCTTCTCTCTCCTCTCTCTCCTTTTCTTTATTTTCCTTTTTTTCTTCATACACTGTTTAGAAACTGGGGTTTATTTTGTCTTCCCTTGGGAAACATCTAACAATATATGGGGAAGTTTGTGGGTGACACAGGTGAGGGATGTGCTGCTGAAATCTAGCACATTCGAGTTAGGGATTCTGCTGAACCTCCTGCAATGCACAGGCCAGTATCTCCCCCCCCCCCCCCCGAAAAAAAAATACAAGTTATCAGGTTTCAAAATATCACTATCCTCTGATCCAAAATCCACAGTGCCTTTTAAATATAAAGGGTGAGAGTGGACGCTTGTCCCGTCTGTGGTCTTCAGGAAAGAGCATTCAGGCATTCACCATGAAATTCAGGGTTTCACGGAGATCCTTTATTGTGTTAAGAACACTGTCTTCCATTCCTAGTTTGCTAAGAATTTTTATCAATAAAGATACTGAACTTGAGAAAAGTGCAGCCAAGGAGGTAATTATGTGTCCTTTTCTTTTATTCTGTTGAGTTGATAAATTGTATTGATGAATTTTTAAATGTGAAACTAGCACTGAATACGTGAGATGAAAAACTTTAACCATAATCATATTATTAAATTTAAATATTGGTGGGTTCAATTTATTAAAATTTTGTCAAGGACTTCCACCTATATTTGTAAGGGATTATATTAGTCAGATTTTCATTGCTGGGGTAAAATACCTGAAGGAAACAACTTAGAGAAGGAAAAATTTATTTTGTCTCACAGTCTCAGAGGTTCCAGTCTAGGGTTGGATGGCTCCATTGCTTTGGGCCTGAGATAGGCAAAACATCAGGCATAAAGGCGAGACAGAGCAAAATGCTCACCTCATGGCAGCCAGGAGGCAGAGAGAGAAAGAGAGGAGGAGGGACTGTCGAGAGGATATACTCCTCCTGTGGCCTACCTTCTCCAACTAGATACCACCTCCCACTGTTTCCACCAACTCCCAATAAAGCCATCAGATTATTAATCCACCAATGGATTAGTCCATTGATGAGGCCTGAGTCCTCATGACCCAATCACTTCCGACATTGCCACACTGGAGACCAAGCCTTCAACAAGTGACAACAACACTTTATATCCAAACCACAGTAAGGATATTGGGCTATAGTTTTCTTTCTTTGTAATGTTTTTGTCTGATGTTGGTATCAAGGTAATGTTGACCCATAAAGTGA
Source organism: Spermophilus citellus (assembly GCF_964194105.1). NCBI lineage: Eukaryota > Metazoa > Chordata > Mammalia > Rodentia > Sciuridae > Spermophilus > Spermophilus citellus. Next base: position 161,226,576 of record NC_138187.1, read on the forward strand.
TTTGGAAAGTTTTCCTTCCTCTTCCAATTTTGGAATAATTCTTAGAGAATTTGTGTTATTTTTCCAAAGATCCCCGGTGTAATTGAACAGTGAAGATGGCCTGGAGTTGTCTTTCCTTGTTGTTTGTTTTGTTTTGTTTATGGGGATGTGGGTGGATAAGACAGAGTATAACATAATACCAATTAAGTGATAATTCTCTACATTTACCATGTCCCTTCCCAAGCTAGGACTCCTACCCATTGCAGCCAGTGGGAGTCATGATGAGCCACCAGAGGCACAGAGAAGATGTTCTGGCTTCTGGTTTTCTGAGAACCTTTTGTTTGAAGAAAGTTCTGAGGCAAATGCAGCTTCCACACCTCACCTGCTGTCCTATGGCCTTACTGTCCCCTCTGTGTCTTCTGTTTTTCTAGTGTAAAGCTGCCATTTTTGAGGGCCTGTGGGAACTTGTATGTGTGACGGTTAAGCAGTCATACTTGGGCTTATAAGTTATTAATACAGTTTATAATTTTATGCCCCTTTACTTGTTTTAAAACTCCTAGCTGGGGTTTGTCACCATCAATGGGTTCTTACATGGTTTCTGAGTTTTGAGTTAAAAGCTATTAAGTTGAATATGTTCACAGGCTCTCTTAATTGTTCTCAAGCTGCCCAGAGATAAAACATGGAAGTGTTCAGCATTTCTGAGGCAACTAAACAACCTCTTCAAAAAAGCCTTTGGTCCACCTGGAGAAATCCACTGTATCCATGAATAAGCTTCCCATAATCATTGGCAGGGTCAAACATTCCTTCAAAGCACCGTCATGGTATATGGAAACATAGATTTAAAAACTCTAAATGACTTGAAATCTGATTAACTCCCCAAATACCTGTGCTCATGCTTAGTTGTGACAATAAAAAGAGGATGAAGTTACCCTGGATGTGGTGGTGACCCAGGACTGGTGCTTTTCTCTAAAGCACCTTCCTTCCGGTCCAACTCAGCCAGAACCCTGCTAACTGAATATCACGGAACCCTGCTAACTCAATATCACAGAACCCTGCTAACTGAATATCACGGAGCACTGAAAGATCTGCATTCTTGCAGTCTGGGAGCTCACAGAAGGTACACTTTGATTACTATTGTTTTTCCCTTTTCTTTCTCAGGAAAAAGGATTCCTCAGATTAGTAACTACAAATGTATTTACAATATGTTCCCGGCTCCCAGGGTGCATCGGTGTCATTTAATGTAATAGATATTGCTCACACAATCCAAGTAGCTAAAAAACTGACTAGCTAAGGTAAAGTGAGTGATGGAAAACTGCAGGGTGATTTTCAAGGTGACTGAACTTACACCCTGGATGCACTTGAAGGTAGTAATGGAGAAGCCATGCCTGCAGGAGCGGTGCCTGGGCCCACTTCTGTCCAATCTGACCAGCACAATCAGGCTGGAGCCTTACCAGATGCCCACAGAGTCTGAGTGAATTGGCAGCTCTCCAGTGCTTCAGAAAACGAGGAGAAGACCAGTGCTTTTTTCGATAAAAACCCAACAGAAATTTTAGTTCCATCTGCATCACATTACGTGCCGTGCAAGGGAGACATCTTGCGTCCTGCTGAGCACAGAGGCTTTATTTTTAGTAAGGATGCATGGAAGCCCTGCCTCCACTGGCCGAAGTGGACCATTAGAAGGTAAATTGGTCCTAAAGAGCCTAACGTAGATCAATACTCGGGCTACAGCTGCAGCAATGTACATTTGTACCATGGAAGAAAAACACATCAACCACTTTGGCTTAGGATAGAGCCCTTTTAACCTCCTGTTTTTGAAAGCATTAGCCTTGAAAAGTACAAAGAATCCCCTGAAATAGACACTTTAAAAAGAAGGCCATCAATTGACCAGGCTATGTTTACAACTTAAATTTGAGCGGTGAGTTTATGAAGCTGACTTTAAATTCATTTTGGTAAATACATAATGAGAGTCCATTGTGGGCAAGAAGCACAGTTTGTCGCTACGGTGAAAATTGTAGTCGCTGCTGCTTTAAGAGAGTCTTAGGCCAGAGGAAAACAGACACGTATTTTGAAAGGGCTCTTTAGTATGATAGAAATTAGAGAGAACACAACACATAATTGTAGGAATATTTCACAGAGCAAATTTCTGAATTTCCTGTGCTTGGCCAAAGAGCCTCAGAAGAATGTGGGAAAGCCAGTAACTGCTCCTCTGAGGGCACAGGAGGGGTTCTGGCAGCTTGGAAGTCATGCTCCCTCTCGAACACCAGGCAAGAAAAAAGGAAAAAGGAACTCGGAGCCCTGTTCCAAGCATCTTCAGAATTGTTCTGGACAGGAAAGTCAAAATATGGATCAGCGAAACTCACTCAGTGGGCGTAAGAACCAGGGGGCAGAGACATGACGAGAAGGCACTAGGCCCACAGTTCCAGAAACGGTCCCCAGAGGGCTGCCCGGGCCTGGATGGCAAGGGAAATAAGTGGCAGTGGAATTTGACCTGAAGGCTTTGGAGACCTCAGCCTGAAACAAAATGTGGACCTTCAGGGCAAAGTTCTGCTTGCAGAAACCTTATCTTGTGGTGAAGCTCCAGGCTGGCTCCAAAGGCTTTAAGCAGTCATTGACATGCGAGGGAGACTTTCTGGCAGGGTGGGACAATTTTGAGGCGGCCCTGAAAGTCCTGGTGTGTTTACACAGTCGTGTCCAGTTTACCTGTGTCAGACGCGACTTTGACAGGCCTGCGCAGGGTCGCTAGTCATCCGCGCTGCCGGGACACAGTCAGCCTGGCCCGCCAAAGGAAAACAGACGCGGCTGCCAGAAGCAACACAGTAATGGACTTTCCGTGAGAAGCTATCAGTTCTGGACAATTTGGTATTTTTAGAGAAAAGACTCATGCCCAGGAGGTACCAGGAGGGACATGAAGGCCTGAGCTGACGTGGCTCGTGGATTCAGGATGGGAGCACGGAGCGGCCAGTGAAGAAATGGAGCATCCATGCAGAGAATTTGTGTCCCCAAGGAGCAGTAAGGTACAAAAGATATTGGGAAAATACATAAGAGCTCCAACTTTCAGTGCAGAATGTCAAAGTCTGAGAATTCCTTATGGCAACAACAGCACGCACACATCGTTTGGAAGGAGAAAGAAGGACTTAGGAAATGTAAATATGCTTTCCCTATAATCAACAGCTACACTGCTGTGCCTTAGAAATTGGAAGACGCGATGTATAAAAGATGTTCACATGCATTCATAAGCCCAGAGGGTCCTTGGCTAAACAATCCTGAGCTGGGATCTGTGAGTTCATTGCCATCCCTTACATTTCCAGAAATTTCCTTAGGGTCAACTTAACTCTTAAGTCCTAGAGCTTCTGGCTTTTATTAAAGTAAATTTTGCAACTTATCAAACAAGATTATGAAATTTCTCAGAAACACAAGTAGATACAAAATTCTGAATGATGCCTAGATTTAAGGGGGAAAAAATCTCCTAAAAATTAGTGAACATGAGATACAGGGTTGTAAATATGGAATCTCATTCCACTAGACCTCAGCACAATATTTTGCAGAAGGTTAGTACCTAGAAAAAACTTGGACTGAAAGAGAATGATTTTTTTCTCATTAATGAGTCAACACTACATAAAAGATAGCATTCCTAGAAGGGACCTGTTTTATTTTTCCTAGAACTAGAAGCACTACTTAACCTAGAAGTGCCAGATGTCGTCATCGACCAAAGTCTTCAGCACTCTCTCCATTTGAATATTCATGAGCCCAGATGTCTAGGAAATGTCAGATTACTGATATTTCTGTGAAATTGTGTAGCGGAAATTGTTCAGCATGCGTTTCTGGGAAAACTAGCTCCAGGCTCATTTTTGCCTAGTGTTCAGCCTCAGTTCTACTGCCCACCTAACACACTGTTTCTTATTAGCACTGGAAGCTTTGAGTTGGAATCTCAATTTGTTCCTTTCACATCAACTGATTATTTAGAACAGAACAAGAGAGATATCATGTGCCCCTTTCTTAGCAAGATGTACTTTATAGCTTCCTGCCACAAAGCATGGAAGGTTAAACCAAAGTCCAGAAGCCTTACATGAGTTAACGTCTAGTTTTTGCATTAACGCAAGTTAGAATGTTAAGTTAGGAGGAGTGAAGAGGTTGGGTGTGCCAGGGCTCGATGAGGAGAACTGTGAGAGAATGGTTTGCAATTCTGTGTGGTACGTTCCTGTAACTTGGTATTGCTGTAGCCCCATTTTGAACAATAAGCACTCAATATAATTCTAGCGAGAATGCATGGGCAGGAGTCGATCCTACCCATGGGCAACTTGCCAGTGGCTAATTGACCAGCAACTAGTATAGGACACCAAGTGTGAGAACTGGACAAAGCAGGGAGCAGCAATGTAGTACTGGCTGAAGATTAGGATTTGCTCTCCCTAAAGTAGCTATCAAATGGTCAGCTATTGCTAATTTGTGGTGAAGAAAGAAGAATGTGGCATTTGTGGCCACTTATTCAAAAGCTTCTTATTTCATGTAGAACAAAATCTGACCTCCTTTCCCTGGCCCACAGACCTCTGTGACGAGGCTCCTGCTGACCTGCCCGATCCCACCTGGTTCTGTCTGCTGTCCTTGTGCTGCTCCAGCCACCACCTCCTTGTGGACCTACAGAGCTACCAGTCACCCTCAGGTGGTGCTCCTTCTTCACATGCTGTCCGCGAACCCCTCGCACCCAAGCCTTCCTGTGCCGTGGCTGGCTTCGTTGCAACTTTGACGTGTTAGCTACATTTCTCTGCCCTCTGGGCAGCCTCTCCTGAACATTCGAAATGGTGTGTTAGGTGGGCAGTAGAAGTGTAGCTAAACACTAGGCAAAACCAGAGACTTGAGCCTGGAGCTAATTTCCCCAGAAACGTATGATGAACAATTTCCGCTACACCAGTGGCTTTGTAACACCCCAGCCACTCTCTAGCATCTTTCTCTGTCTAATTCCTTTCCTTCATAACACCACGACCCTAAATAGTCTTAATTGCCAGGTTTCTCTTTCCTCCAATGGTACTCAGAACACTGTTTCATTTGGGGCTTATTTCTGGCATTTGGTGCCTGGCACATGGAAGGTGCTCAATAAATATCTTTAAACAAATAGAAGCCCAAAAAGATCAATTGAAGCTCTGCTGTGGGCAATTGGATCCTAGTGTTGAGACTGTGAAGATAAAGCTTCAAGAATCCAAGCAAGAAAGCCTCTATTCACATGGCCCAGTTTTAATGTCCACAAGAAACCTAAGCTCATCCACCCCACATGGTCACTGCGTCCCACACCCTCTTTACCAACTCAGAGGGCGCCTTCTTGGAGCCTCTCCTACAATTCCTTTGGTATACTCTGCAAGGGAGACATGAACTCAGTCCATGGGAAGTGGCATGCAATTAACCCCCTACCACCCAGCTCCATTCGGTTTCCAGTATGTTTGGGCTGGCCATTTGTCAGGGCCAGGGTGCTGGTCACTCTCAGGACAGGAGCTTTGCATCTCACTGTGAGAGCTCTCCACATCTAAACCAGGGGCTCCATTTTAAGTGGTTAGAGATGCATAGCTTCTGGCTGAAACCACAAGCATCTCTGGGAGGAAAATGGGGGATTTGGAGGTGCAGGGAGTTGCAGTTGACATCCAAACACTAAGGCCCAGTGGGGGCTGATTGAGGAGGGTGTGTGTGCAGAGTGGCTTAGGAATTGAAGGGGTGGGATGGTCCTGACACTTTGGTGACAACCAAGAAAAGAAGAAGAAAGGTGTGCAGAATGGATGGGGAAAATTAGGATCCATGGCAGAAAATCGCACGACTTGGCTGCATTATCCATTTGATTAAAAAATATTTTAGGGTAGGCAGGACTTGAAGAGAGGGTTGGTAACTTTTTATTTTCCTCAATCAAAATATTCTGACAATGTACCTACGAAGTGAATCCACGACCCCAGCTGCTGTGTGTCACCAAGAGTCAGAACCAAAAAGTCCACCACCCACATTTCCACACGTCTTTCAAGTCCTAACTTGTGTGTCACTTGGAGTCATTGTTTGTATGTGATGTTGAGTTTTTTCCCTTCCTTCCCCGCTTCCTTCCTTCCTTCCTTTTCTACTCTTTCCTCTTTATAAAAATCTGATTGTTGGAAACTTAAAATTGCAGATTGAATTATTGTGATGTAAATGTTAAGTGCTAGAGCGAGGGAATTTTGTTTTTCTGCTCGCTGTGTGCAGTGCTAAGGGAGATGAAAACCATCTGTTCTCCATCCAATAGTCATGTCTTCCTGATCTGTCTCTTAAAAATTGCAGTTATTGGAGGACTCTGCCATTCATTTCCTGTTGGCCAGGACACCTGTCATATGAGCTTTGCATCTAGAATCAGTAACTGCTAATCTGGACCACACACAGCTTTTCTGGACCATTCTTAAAGATAGAAGGTTGAAGATTCAAAAATGCAGGATTCTTGTCTTGGTCACTCACGTTCTAAATTCTATAAAACAGTAATGATATCATCTACCTGTGGGGTTCTTGTATGGCTCAGGCTAGTTAGTGTGTATAAAGTACTTGGGAAACAGTAAACAATAATATGAACATAACCAGAAATTAAAGAAGGTGCTGATTTCTAAAGAAGATCTCTCCCACAATTTCTCAAAGAGCTTTATATGGCCTATTTATTAGGAGGTGTGGATAAATCACACATTTTTACATTTACTGTGTACTATATTATTAGATTTAATGTTACATGTTGTTTTGTAACAAGTATGAAGTTTAATTCATACTACCAAAGTGGAATAAATGGAAAATACATGTTTCCTAATCCTAACTGAATGTGTTCCACTTCAAGTATTGGAAGATAAACGCCCAGACATTTATAACGTTCGTAGAGGATATTGATGTGAGTAGCTAGAGAGGAAGTTTCTCACCTCTCCACTATCCTTTAAGAACTACAAGAGGCTTAGGCAGTCCAGAACCTTCACAGCATCCTTTTCCTTCAGTCAATGTTGATCATCATTGACGTGATCAGTGTCCAAGCACAGGTGTGCCCTTGAAGCTGGGCAGCCCTTGTGCTTCCATACTGAAGCCACGCCCTTGTCCCAGAGGGTAAAGGGGCAGCCTGGGGGTGGGGCTGGAGCTCTGGAAGTAAGCACAGGCAGAGGCAGAGCAGAGCCCCCCATGCCACCAACCTGTCACACTGTAGTGACTAGCAGGGGTGGGGAGTAGATGCCCACTCCACCTGTGGCCACAGCCCAGAAACCATGATGTGAGGACCTCAATCTCCCGCTTCCCAACAAATGGCAGGGAAACCTGGAAATAAGGCAGCTCTGAGTGGATGTTCAGGGTCAAGCATTAACCAATAGTGCTGGTACTTTTCCAAACTCTGATTAACATAAATGTGGACCCATTGCATTGACCCAAGTGCTATATAAACCCCTAGACTGGCACACTCAACCCTATATGGGTGGCCCCCTCTTGCCCGTGAGAGTTATGTTTGTACTCCTCGGTTAAACAAATTGACTTGTTTTTCTTCTGCTTTTCATTGTCCTGTGGGAACTCAGGAAGAAGTTGGAGGTGGGCTGCTGGCCTATTACAACAGTGGAGGGCAGAAGAGTAGGATTTGCTGACTACAAACCTGGAAGCTGATAGGCATCCCCTGCTGTGATTCACTATTAACACTGCAGAGGTCTGCGGCTTACACAGACCCTCCACCTGCCAACAGAGGCATCCAGTTTTGTCTCAAACTCTGATTTCTATGTCATCCTTGAATTCTAGGGTTTTTTTTCTTTATTTTTTTATTTTTCTTTATTTTTATTTTTTTTATTGGTTGTTCACAACATTACAAAGCTCTTGACATATCATATTTCATACATTAGATTGAAGCGGGTTATGAACTCCCAGGGTGTCTGTACATACCTAAACCCTCTTCTTAAACATACCATGCAACCAGTATTTTCCAAGTTATTGCCACCTCCCAGACCACTGCATGGAAATAAGGCTGACTGCTGCTTCTCCATCTCCCTAGACCTCTGGTCTCCCTTTTCGGTCCTGAGAGACTCTCTAGATGTCTCCCCTAACTGGCTCCTTTCACATCTTCCCAGAATGCACTTCCTGTCCCTTGAGATAATCTATCATGATCTCAATGAACTCAGCCTCCTCCATCCCACCTTCCCCCAATCCACACAGCTGTTGGCTTTAGAGCATACATAGGGCAGTTTCAGCTTTGCTTCCTTGAAAGTCTAAAGTCCTGAGTCAAGAAAACACAGTCTTAGTTACCCGGGATGGGAAGGGAAACACACGTATCAGTGCAGAATTGGCAATATTAACGTGTCAGCTCATTCTGCTCTGCTGCCATCAACATGGGTATCGTCATCCTTTTCCCCTCCAATTTCTAGTTAGCCTTGTACCATATTATAGGAAATGTTGAGGAAAAAGGCAAAGGAAGCAACTTGGTTTGGGAAGAAGACTGGAATAGCAAACAAAGATGGCCTCCTAAAAGTCGCCACTGCTTGACAGATGTGGCAGTGGCCACGGGGCTCTTCCCACATGCCCGTGGGATGGCGTTTTTAATGGGCTGATGTCAACAACTTGGTTTTAAGAGAATCTTGGTCCTAAAAGCCACACACTTATCTGGGATGGCACTGACCATAGAGAAGCACCTGCCAGTATTGTGTCTAGGAAAATATGGAAAATAGAAACGCTGCTTTCTGAGGAGGCCAGGCACCTGCAATGCACCTTGTCAATCTTATTCTAACACTGATGATAATTGAACAAATATTCTCAGATTAAGCTTATACCTGATCCACTAGAAAGAGAAATAAGTTACAAAATTGGCTTGTTATTTTTATGCTTTGAGTTATTTCTGATTGTAGTAACAACTCTCTAAGTTGATCCAGAGAAAGGGAAATCTCACATTTGAATTCAAAGTTATACTAGTTCTTCCATTTCACATATTTTATTCATCCCTTTCCCAAGTGTTATGGGGTTTACAAAGGTGAAAGACAGTGCCTCTGCCCGTAACAACCTAGCAGATTTCAGATTCTTTCACGAAGTTCTTCTGGTGTGAGCCTTGAGTCAGGATCGTCCTCTGTGAGGAAGCACAGGCAATGTCACATATTCCTATCTGACCACGAGCAAACTGAGGCTCAGAGAGGCATCTGTATTCATAGAGCATCACATCCAGTTAGAGGATGTCCTGTAAGTACACCCCAAGATTCAGCTTCAATAATTGTTACCATATTCACCCTGATTCTCTTGAGTCCCAGGGACTCCTCTAGAAAGGAAGAAATGGGCTAGCATAAATATGGTCTATCAGCAATAGGTGGGACAACTCAAGTTTGGGGTATCCTGTCTCAAAATGACCTCACAAAGGGGGTTGCCTAGCCTTATACCTTGAAGCCATGGCACTACCTGGATCATTTTATGAGAGGGTGTAATCCATGAGCATTCCAATCAGCATACCATAGAAAAGCACATGCTTTGTGGTAGTTACCAGCCCTCATCGCCCATACGTAATGTAATCTTTACATGCCTTTGATTTCTGAGAAGTCCTAATGTCCCATCTCTTGGGGTCCCTGGAAGGAGTGAGAAGGATAAAACACACAGTCCTTTACCTGGCATCCTGACCTGGGAGAGGTGCTCCAAAAATGTCATCCCCCCACTCACCCCCACATCACTCTGTTAATGCATTCAATAAACCAACACTTACTTATCACCTATTATACTCCACATTGGGCAACAAGAACACAAAGATCAATAACATCTGGTCCCTTACTCAAAGAATTTGCCTTCTGTTGCACTGGGTAAGGGAGACTTCACGCCAGAGCTGCATCCAAATGGCACTCTTATTCCTTAGGTCTCTTGTTGCCTGCTATCAATTTCCATCACATGGGGTTTGGCCAGTTATCCACTTTGCCTTTATCCTAAAATTAATTTCCTGAGGAGGTAGAAGATACAGGGAGTCTCACCCGAATGCAAGCTGAGCGTTCTAGGGAAGTGGCGGCCCTGAGAAGCAAGAGGAAGATGTCTATTCAGGTTCCCTTTTCCTACTCTAAATACTCAGACCTTTCACACTTCGCTTTGCCATTTTGACTTTGAATTAAGCTATAACCAAACTTAGGATAGAGGAAAGGTACTGATTCGCTGGGTCCCTCCAGAGGGTTCAACAAGGAGGAGCCAGTGGGCCTCAGAAGGACTTTCCAATTCACAGGTACATCAAAGAGCAGCAACAGGAAAGTAGAGAAGAATGAATACTGGTTGTGCGGTGTGTGCACATGAGAGAGAGAGAGAGAGAGAGAGAGAGAGAGAGAGAGAAAGTTGGAGACACAGAGACAGGAAATTAACAGCTTTCACTGTTACTCTGTTCTGAAGTAGAGACATTTTTACTTAAGAAATTTCAAAAAGCCACTCCAAAATAAATGTGAACGCATACACACTGAGCGATCAAGAGCATTTTCTCAGACTACATGTCTCCTGAGGAAAATGTGGAGATTTTGCTTCTGGCCAGACTGGAACCTGTCCCTGTGCCCACCTAACCCTGCCAAAGCTTTGATCCTAAAGAAACACTTCAGTATTTCAAACCCCAAACCACAAGAGCAGACCTTGTGGTAGAAGTATTTTGCATTTGTGATATTCCTTATTCACAACAACTTTCTCCAACCACACTGGGTATGAGATACATACCACACGTCTATTTCCATTGGACCCTCCGCCCAGCCCCACCGTGCACAGCATAAACCTTTTCTTTTTAATCAAACTTCCCACCCATTCGTTGTGCTTCAAGAGCTTCTAAAATTTCAAATCTCTGCTAAAGAATTTCCCATTTAAGCTGGAAGTGAGATGGAATTTTCTCCAGATTGAGTTCCAAGGTGAAACTCACACCCTCGGCCCCACTCAAAATGGCAACTGCAACTCTCTGGGTTTCAGTATTTATCTTCCCTAGAGCTCAACACGTTTTAGGGGATCATTGTGCTTCCTTGGTGTATCATTCAAACAGAAGGAGATACTGTGTATTAATTTGGAAAAGAGCAGAGCCAGGGCAGACACTAAGAGGCATCCCTGAGATCCTGCAGTGTGATCCAGGAGGCAGAGGGTGGCAGAAGCTGTGGATTCTCAGAAATAATGTGCAGGGACTCCAGGCCTGAAGCTTCCTCGCTCTTTTGACTGCAAATTGAACAGTGTCAACTACTTCAACTACGTATCTTAGTGTCACGGTGCTTTCTTCTCGTGTTGAGATGGATGTTAAAATTGTTTGAAAATACTCCCTTTTCCGGGTCCATTTCCTGTCCTCCAAACACATGTATTTCCCCACCACACTGCTGACCTCAAAAAGTTCTGAACACAGGGTTGGAGGAGAAGGAAATTCCCTGATTTCTCTTCCTCTACCTTCATTCACTTCCCGTCACGATGAAGGAAACGGATGTTACTAATTGTATAATGTATGATGCATTTAGTTACATCTAATATTTATGACAATTTTACTCTATATTATTTCCCCTCAGAGGGATTAAGGGCTTTATTCTCATAGCTTGCAAATATAGTGAGAGCTACAAACACTCAGGCTTCCTCCAGTTCCAAAAACCATGTATTGTTCCTATTGTGCTCTTCCCCCCCCCCCAAGTTTATTCATTTTAAACAGATCAATACCATCCTAATCTTTGAATAGATGCTCAAAAACAAGGGGGGGGGGGTGGTCACGAGTATGTTTATCCTTGTTATGGACATTGAGATGTTTAAGTTTTGTTTTGTTTTGTTTCCCCATCTTTTTCTTTTTCTTTTTTTTTTTTTTTTTTCCTAAGCATCAAGTTTCAGGCTGGGAGCAAGACAAAGCCAAGAGCTTGACATTTCTTCGGTGATTCATCCAAATCAGACAAAGCTGTTCACTGGTGAGGCCACCCCCCCCACCCCCGCTCCGAGACCTTAGAAGGGTTCATTCCATTACTTGTCACTGGGAGAGTCTACCATACAGAAACCGAAACATGAAATTCATCACTAGCTCAAGTGACCCACGAGTAAAATGGGTGAAAATCATGCTACAGAGAAGAGATCCATAAGAGAAGCTACTTTTACAGAGGAAAAAAATGATTACTGGAGATAATGATTGGTTTGGGGCTGGAAATATCATTTGGTCTCCTTAGCTTCTGTAGGATGAGGCTAAGAATAAGTTTTGTCTTTTTGAAATCTGACACATATAATTATTACAGAAAAAAAATGTTTAGGCTAAAAAGCAAGGTAAACATATATAATTTCACTCACCCTGAAGAAAAATAAACACTTGATACATGAACTTCCAGCTCTTTCTCCTTTACATATGTAATTTAACATAAATAGAATCAGAGGACAGCACATCTTTGAAACTTACTTTTAAATTTAATATTATAGACATTAATTGAAGTAAATAAGGGAATATCTGTAAGACAATGATGAATAATGTGATTATATAGTGTAATATTGTGCTCTGCACATAACTTAGTTAACTTGTCCTTTAGGGTTACACAGCAAGGCTGTTTCCGATTTTTTAATTGTAAATAGTGATACTATGAATATCAAACAAATCCTCTGCATTAAAGAAAAAATGACAGATAATATCACGTGCATGAAAACTGTTTATTAAATTAAAGGTGAAAATGTTTTTGAAATTTTTCATAGATGTTCTCGAGTTATTTTTCTAAAACGTGTGCCAACATAAACAGCAGTGAATGATTGTCCGTTTCCCTGAATCCACAGATTATTTCATTGTTTCCGTTTGCATTTGCAATTAGCAGTAATGTTAGATAATTTTGCTACGCATCTTGACTGTGTACATATGTATTTCTTCTTTTATAAATTGCTTATCAGCTTTTGCACATGATTTTCTTCCCTAGTAGTAGTCTTTCACTTGATTTGTAGAAATTTCTTATTTTAAATATAGAAATGAATTATAAGTTGCAAACAGTTTTTCCAGTTCATCTTTTTTTATCACTTTTGATCTTGTTTGTGGTATTTCATGCAATACAAACTGAAGACTTATGCAGTCACATCTCTCAGCATTTTCTTATTTGCTTTTTCCCTTTATTTCAGGCTTAGACCATCCTGACGACATTAAATCAACTTTGAAAAAGTCAGGCTTGAGATACGTAAGTTCTCTAAGGAACTCCCTCAGAGTTTCCATGTGTCTCTGTTTATGATATTGATTATCAAACTGTGCTTCTGTGGAACACCATTTTTCCACAGTTTTTAGTCCAGGTGCTGTGCCATTAAATATGAATAATAGCAGTCCTTCCAGTTTTTCAGAAAAATAAATTTAATGGAATATCTTTTAATTCTGGACACATACACCACACTTTTTTCTTCACTGTTTGGTGCTGCTACTCATTGCCTTTATTAGTATCTAATAAAAGCTGGTGTCATATTATATATTCCGTTATTTTAAATTTAATATGTCAATATTCGACGGTGGTGTGCAAGACCGCTATTACTTCCAGATGGTGTACTAACTGACAAGTTCAAGGATCTCGGGTGTGGGGAACAGTTTGCTGCACTTGGACTAGGAGGGAGATAATGTTCACAACACAGAAAAATGAGAGAATGGAAGATGAATAGGACAGTTACAAACACTAATCACTTCTTACCTTCCTCAAGATCCTGAGCCTCGATTACAAATGGGTTCAAGAATGTGATTGCCAAGCGATTTTCCGATGGGCTCAAGTAACTTTCCTAATGAAAAACTGTGTGTGTGTTTGAACTACAAAAATTATCATTCTTCACAGCAGAAGCATAAATAAGACAAGGACATTTATTCCCTGTTTTTGAGTGCTTCCAAGGACAGTTTTTTTTTAATATTTATTTTTTAGCTTTAGGTGGACACAATATCTTTATTTTATTTTTATGTGGTGCTGAGAATCGAACCTCATGCATTTCAGGAAAGCGTGCTACTACTTGAGCCACATCCTCAGCTCCCCAAAGACAGTTTTTATTGCTGTCCAGAATCTGTGAAGGACACATACAAAGGCACCTCTGGATGGGTGCGCACCAACAGAAGCTTTGAAAATGGGCACCTACAAAATGTGTGCGCTTCCTGGACTGGTAGCTGCATCACTCAGTGGACCATTAAAAGCCCATATGGAGGACCTGGCACAGGCTCCTGCACACCGCAGGTACTTAATGTGGGTAAACCCGGTGTAGTAAGAAACAACGAGAAAGACAAATCGCGGACCAACGGGCACTACAATTTACACAGAAAAAGAGTTCTTTCCCCTAACCCAAATTTCCTCCAGCTCTAACGCTCATAAAGAAGAAGTAATGTGACAAAACTGCCCCACCTTCAATCCCCCAGCCCAAATCCAGCACCCCTCCAGCCCTCCAAGTATCAATCATCAGCCCAGGCAGGGCAAATGAACTTTTAATCAATAACAGCTACTGTTTCTTGTACCAGGACTGTTTATGATTTTAAAAGGGGAAAAAAAATTAAATCGATCCTGATGTGAATGTTTTCCCTCTTGAAGAGAAAAAGCAACGCCCCGTGTCAAGGGAAAGAGTGTAGCTTCACATGTCTAGAATGCATTAAAATAAATTCGAGATGGGTTTTGTGCACATTGGCTATAGACAGAAAAGAAAAAAAACTACATGGGACACCACGGATGATGAGCCATGCTGGACACGTGCCTTTAATCTCTGTCTTCACACTATTATATTTCCTGTTTACATTCACACATTGGAATAAAGGAGAATTTAGAGAATGTCTGTCCAAAAACCACTGCTTTGGGAGACCTGTAACTGGAGAAGTTCAGACATAGGCACAAGGATCCGTTGACTGGGAAGCCAGAGAGGAAACAACAGAAAGAAGTTTTGACCCTATTGGTAGAGGAGACTGATTGATTGTAAAGGAAACCCAGTGCATGGATCTTACCAAAGCAGATCTGCTCTGGGTGAGGATTCTTGCCCCTTCTCCATCCATTCCTGAAGGCAGCCTTAGTTTAGAACCTCCACGGTTCTACTGAGGCCTTCAGGCCCCACGGATGTTCTGATTCTTCCCTCCCTGTTCCTTCCATTCCTCGAGGCCACATCTGTTAGTCTCACTAAACACCATAAATCCCAATAATACTGGGGGTCAGGTCTTTCTGTATCTTGAGTCTCCCTTTAGCCACAGAGAAATCAAACTGGACTCTCTATGAAGCCTGCTGCATTATCTTGGCATGTTTGCACAAAACCCGAAATTACTTCCCTGAGATTACTGAAATGAAATCATCTTTTACCTAATTGGGAAAAGCTACACAGGCTTAGGCCCAATTTTCAAGAGCACTAGGATTGTAGGGGTGGGGAGACGAGGGGAGTGATTTCTCGACTGTTTTCTTTTACAGTTTGCTGAAATGGAACAAATCAATCCTGTCTTGATTATTTATAAGACCTTAACACCACGGGGCGGGGTGAACTAATGAAAGCAGGCACGAGGAATGTCGAGCCTCCTTTCCAAACTGCTGGCACACAGACATGCTCCGGTGCCTTGTAGCTTTTAAGCACTGAAGAAATGAGTTTTCTGCCTCCAGCCATCGATGGCAGGGAACAGCATTTGCAGCTGATTATTCACCTCTATCACTGACAACCCTGGGGGGGACGACACACGCAGCAAAGAAGCCCCTATTTTTTATTATTAAATTATTTATTTATTCTAACTTGTTATATATGATGGCAGAATGTAATTTGTTTCATATTACACACACACAGAGCACAATTTTTCAAGTCACTGGTTGTACACAAAGTATTTTCACACCATTCGTGTCTTCATACATGTACTTTGGGTAGTGATGTCTAACTCATTTCACCATCTTTCCTACCCCCTTGCCGCCTCCCTTCCCCTCCCTCTCCTTTGTGCTATCTAAATTTCCTCCATTCCTCCCACACTCCCCCGCCCCCATCAACTGCCATTATGAGTCAGCACTCTTGTATCGAAGAAAATGTTCAGAAGCCCCCATTTTGAAGAAGCAGGACATTGTACTCTCAGGTGCACCCTTCAAAGAATGTGATAATAACATAAAACCACTCAGAAAACAATGACTATGTTACATGAAGAATGTTGTAGTGGACTTTTAGGGCACATTCAACCTTGGTACTATCTCTGTGAAGTCAGCATTTGCCACATACTACAGAGGAGGAAGTGGAGTCCCCAAAGGATCTGAAGGCATGTTCAAAGACACTTAACACACGACTGAAAAAGTCAGGGTTTGAATTCAGGTCCCTGGATAAATTCCAAGTTCTTGTCATTTTTCTAAGAAATATTTTTCTGGGACGTAAAGAAAGAAGAACTCAGCATGTGAATAGAAGTTCCCCTGTTAGCCACAGCAACCATGCTGATCTGACGTGTTCCTCGGGAACAACTGAAATTCACTCCATCCTCAAACTCTTGGAAAAACCAACAGTCATCTCTGGAGTGTCACTGCACAAGACTGGGCTCTTTGCTGAGGGACATCTCCCGGTACCTCAAACCCACTGAGTGTCAAGAGGCAATGGCTTGTGATGGACGCTTTTGGAGAAGGCCATGCTCTTTCTCCACAGAAGGAGGAAACACCTACAACTCTGTACTGTCAATCCGGCTGTACTTCATCTCCATGCTCGAAGGCTTCTCTGATTCAACCCCAAGTCTCCAAGTGCCTTGGGAAAGGAGCTCCGCCAGCGTTGGATGGTGGCTCCTCTTCCCACAGTGCTGGGGTGTATGTCTGCGGCCAGGGATGCTCAGGAACCCACCCTCTCTGTGTCCCACTCTCTGAGACTCCACCTGTACCACAGCTCTGCTTCTTCCTTTGGCCTTTACCACGGAGCTGAAAGTTGGTGTGCTGTTCAGGTAGAAAGAGCTTGTGACGCTGATTTGGTTGATGGCTCTGGGTTTAGAAGCAGAAATTCATGTGGCTCCCCAGGGTCATGACCTGTCAAATAGTCAAGGCAAAATATTAGAGAAACGGGGCTGGGGATGTGGCTCAAGCCGTAGCGCACTCGCCTGGCATGCATGCGGCCCGGGTTCGATCCTCAGCACCACATACCAACAAAGATGTTGTGTCTGCCGAGAACTAAAAAAAAAATAAACATTAAAAAAAATATTAGAGAAACCTGGTATTAAATACAACAACAAGAGCCCACGTCTCTTTCCCTTAATCTGTCTGGAACCTTGGGATATACATTTAAACATGAATGTGCTCAGACTTTGGCCATTAATGATAAGCACCTGGAAATTCAGTGACGACATGGCAGACTGTAGAGAGAGGCAGAATTTTCCATTACCAAGATCATTGCTTATTGTAGTGAGGGCCTTGAACATTGTTGGAATTTAGTGTATGTGGCAAAGTGAGTCAGAGGGAAGGGTGACAGACAAATGGAAGGGAGACAGAAACACCTGCCTTTAGTACTGCCATTAGATTTGGGCAAGAAGGACTTCTGCCCTGAGCCTTGTACTTTATGGGGCCCTATGCTTTGGAGGGTCTTCCTCAAAAATTTCTAGTGACCAGGAGGGGCCCACAATGTCATGCTAGAAAGGACTTCCCTGTCCACACAGGGACTCCCACAGATCTGGGTCAAAACTGTATCTTGTGTGTGGAGTCTATGAAACGTTCTGAGGAACCCTGGAACTCCCGGATATGGGGTCACCCGACCTGGCCTGTCCATACTCCACTGGCTGCTGTGGAATTTCTTTGACCTGACTGCATGACACTGGACCTCCAGGATGCGCTGCAGCAGTGAGATGAGGTGACTCAAAGTGTTTAGATAGACAGTAGCCCCACAAAATGTCCTTTCCTAAAGCTTCCTATACCCTCAGGTAGTCCAGCCTACCTTTAGGGATCAGGCCATTCATAAAAATAGATGTCTGACAGTTCCACATAAAACTCCATTAAGATCCCCAGGGAGGGCAATCACTGTACTAGCCTGGTCTCCCCAAGCCTGGCCCAGAGCTAAGCCATAGGCAGGAAAGCCTACGTGATTGATAGTAAGTCCATTCATTCTCCTCAATATTTATTCTAAGATGTTATTTTCTGCTCACATGATAAGTGGATTCCCAGTGTTTCCAAAGCACTGTGGGCTGAAGATCCATAATATCACTAAAATCTCACTCTCACACAAAGTATTTGGACTTTGAATATGAACTAATAAGTAAGAAAAGCTTCACTGGAGGAGGAGTGGATTTGTCTAAGATTAAGACTCACAAGTGGGAAGAAAATCTTATCCAAGATTCAAGCAAAACAATACCGTCATTTGCCCAAAATTATAAAAATAGAGAAGCAGAGCAGACAACTTTAATCTGCCTGAGAAAAGCACATGTTGCTCAACAGGATACCAGGAATATAAAATGTGTCTAATTTTATTTTTATAAACGAGAAAGCATAAAATGTTTTATCCTGCTACAGCTTTATTTGAAAATAAAACTTAAGCTTTCTTTCCTGACTCTAGTGTATTCTCGCTGTTATTTGCAGTCTCCAGGAGAGCCACCTTCAGGAAGAGGGTGGTGATGCCTTAGAAGAGACCCGCCTGCAGAGCTAAGCTTTGCCAGGCTTTCACAACAGCCAGTCCTCAAGTGGGTCACACAGAGCATCGACCAGAGTTGAGTAGGAAGAGTGAGAGTCCAGAGGCCCAGTACAGGCCCTGAGAGCACGGCCTGGGGAGGACAGAGTCCCCTGACAGAGTCTGGGTTTTTAAGGGATTTGGGTTCCTTTGTTCTTGTCTTAGTTGCTCGTTTCCCCCTGAGTGGCTTCTTACCCTCTCTATAGCCTTTAGCAAATTCTCTTTGCAAGGGTCAAAGAGCTGGTCACAGGGGTGGGTGTGATATGGTCTTGGAACAAGACTTCCCTTAAGGGATGACAATTAACAAGGTCTGGGGAGATCTGGTACCAGTTCCCATTTTCCGGATGCCTGTCTGTTTTGATAAGGTTCCCTGGGGTTCCCAGTCCACTGACCTTTGCACTTTCTTTGATGCACATGTCTGGTGTCCTCCCTGGAGTGCCATCACCCCTCATTGTCCTCCCCTACACACTGCTCTGCCCGTGGCTGCCTGTCTACCTGGACATTAGTAAGGTACGCATCTACTTCAATTGGCACTAGAAAATGACCAGAACTGGAGGCAACTTTAGGACTGTCTCCCCTCTGTCTCTTTCTCCCTTTCTTGCTCCTCCCCCCTTCCCTCTCTTCCCTCTCCCTTCTTTCTCCTCCTCTAAAAGGTAGAGCTATTTCAAGATTGACCAGCTAACCCAGAGATACAGCCACACTGGGTCAGGTATCTACCCCAGGACCACTCAGAGGGTCCCCTCTGCCCCAGAGCAGCTGCTTGCTAGATAAGACTGAGTGGCATGCTTTAACCTGGAAGGGAGGGCCGGATGGTGTGCCAGCTGGGACAGCTGTAAATGCAAATGTCTAGAAGTACCAAGGGAAATAACTCTAAAATCCCCACGCTTCCACTACCTGGAGATGACTGCCACAAATACTTGACTATATTTCACTCAAATTTCTATTGAGGCACGAATATTCGCAGTATTTCCCACTAACTTTGTATAGTGTAATTCTATTTTATGACTTTCCTTTATTCTTTCTCTATCAAACAAACATCACTAAGTATTAACTGAAATTTTGTTATTAAATAAAATGAATTGAAATCAATCAAAATGAATCAAATGAATATGCCATCATTTACCTATTCAAATCCCCTTTTGTAGAATTTTATGATGTTTCTCATTTTGTCCCTTTTTAAACATAGCTTCATCGAGCAACCTTGTAGGTACGAGTGTGTATATGCATTGTTTCCTTAGGACACACCTACCTACAACTGGAATTGCTGGGCCCAAGAGAATGAGCTTTGTTTTTTAACCTACTGACAAGCAATGTCTTTTTAAAGAAATGGTTGCACCAATTTGAACTCTTATATGCTGTATGAAGCGTGTCGGTCATTCTGTCCTACGAACACGAGGCATTCGGCCTGTGTCTTTGTGTCTCGTTTCTGGCATCGTAACTTCCTGCATTTCTCAATTATCCACCTGTAGCTTAAAAGGGAAGCTTGCTGACATCCATGGGGTAGATCTCTTAGGGATAAATGTCTCCTTACACATCAGCCTTTTTTCACATTTCGTAGGAAACATAGTCTCATGGAGTTTGGAAGAGACTCTTCTTTATTAGTTGTGATGCCTCAATATTTGTGACTATTTCTGATCTATTCAAAGATTAGGAGCTTATCAAGTAGAGGGACCCTCATTGCCATAGGCAATGGTTCTACATAGACATGCACTTAAATTGTGTTTTGTTCTAAAGTGAAACACACGGAGGGGAATTTGGTTGCTTGGTTCGTTGGCTGGCTGGGTGTTGATATGAGAAAGAAAATCCATGCTTTCTGTAGAACATTCTTTTAATCAGACTGTTGGTATGCTGGGGACTGGTAAGGCATGAGTGGAGCTGATGAAAATTCTTGAGAAATAAGCAGGCTCTTCTGATAAGAGAGAAGACAGTGTGCTTCTCTTCTTTTCCTGAACATTTTTGTTGCTGTAGTTCATTATTTTCCTTGGATTGAATCTCTTAGGAAAGATGCGCCTGCTTAAGTAATTGCTGACTTGTGCACACTCCCCCAGGTTCAAGGGCAGAGCAATGCAGTGCACTCGGTGTAACACTCGGCTTCCAAAGGAGCTCTGTTCCCGTCCGTGCTTTCCTTTCTTATGGTCTTGCCACAACGGTTTTCCACACCAGAATCGGTCTCTAGATTCCTCTCAGTGCAATCTCATTTGCTTCTCATTAAATCCAGAGTTCTTCTGAAAATACTTTAACAAGTACCTTTGATCCTTCTGTTGTTTTCAAGCATTTCTCGGTTTCTTACAAAGGCTCAGCCGACAGATTTCTGAGAGGCCTGTTCCCTCAGAGATGCTTTAAGCTGATGACATCATCCAAACCCCCAGGGAAAGGTCTTTGGGGACCCTTGGGAGCATGGGTGGCTGGGAGCCACCTGGGTCCTGTTCTTCATTTCTCTGGAAGGTAGTTAAGGAAGGCTTTCAGTCACCTGCTCCCTGCTTTCTTTAAATAAAATGTTCTCAGAAACAAGGGGCTTCAGTGGACACGCCCGTCGGGTGCTTCCTCCCCACAGCCAGGCTCTCCCAAGGCCACTCTTTCCCACGGAGCAGCTCCTGCCGTCTTCACTGTGATTTTCTGAGTGAAGACCCCAAGACCATGGGGCCTTTCTACCTGCGCAGAAGCCCCTGGAGCTCTCGGGCTGAGTGAAGGCACCGCTGCTATGGAACATCAGGTGGAGGCTTAAAGGGAAACGCGTTAGTGAGAGAGCTGGCCTCGGGCTGCTGGCACCAGCTGTGCCCTCACTTGCTCTGCATCTGAGGACATCATTAAGTGCGTTTTGAGGTTTTAGATTCCTCCTTTGTAAAACGAAGGACTTTAAGCTATCAGAAATGTTCCTGTCTTCCCAAGGGTGAATTACGATTTTAACGAGAAGGGCATAGTACAATTAACCTAGGGGAAAAAACCTAATGTGGCAATATTTTTTTTTTTAATTTGGAAAATAGCATTTGGGTAATTTTCCACAATATAAACTATGCAAAATAAAGCATGGTAACATAGTTTTCATGGTGAGGCATAGGTTTTAAGAGGTTGTGTAATTAGGGAATAAATAGCTAGGCTGCCCTGGAGCACATGGCCACAGCAGGAATTGGGAGGCTGATGGAGCTGTATTTGCTCCTTGGCTCTGCCTCCTGTGAGCAGATCTTGGTGCATTCACTCTGTTTTCAGCCACAGATTCTTGATCTACACTAACAAACTAAACAAACACATAAACCCCCCAGGGATGACAATAATATCTCCTTCGTACTTGGGCTCACTAATGACAAGGCATATGAAGGACTTGGCTTGATGGCTGGCACAGAGGTAATCCTTACTGTTACCATTGATGCTGCCGGTGCCTGCTAGATCTAGGAGTCTGTCACATGCACTGCTTGAATTCTCCTTATTTAACTTGATCAGTGTCCGCCTGTTTGTACTATTATGACAAAATATCAGAGACCGGTTAATTTATACAGAAGAGAAATGTATTCCTCATAGTTCTGGAGGCTGGAAAATCCAAGATCAAGGCACGGGCAGGTCTAGTTGTCTGGTGAGGGGCTGATCTCTGCTTCCAACATGGCCCCCTGAAAGCTGCATCTTCCACAGCGAGTGAATGCTGAGTCAGTCCCCAAGTGGTACACAGCAGAAGGGTAGCAAGCCGAATGTCCTCTGAAGCCTCCTTTATAAGGAGGACCTTAGTCCCATTCATGAGGGAGGAGTCCTGCTGACTTAACCATCTCTTAGAGGCCAACCTCTTAATACCATGACTTTGGCCATTTTGGCCATTACGTTCCAACATGTAAATTTTGGAGGGGACACATTCACACCACAGCAACCAGTTTCTCCTTGCCTTCATAGGAATGTTTTTCAATGTTTTTTTCTTTTCAAGTTTTTTTTTCTCAATGTATTCAATATAATATATCCAACATACTCATCATAGTTCAGTATGTGCAATATATACAAAGTTTCAAATGCAAAAGTACTCTTCTGTTGCATTCAATAAATACTTTGATTAAATATTTTCAAAAGATTTTGAAAACAAAATCAATACCAATTTAGAGAAATCTTTTATGAATGTGTTTATTTCTGTGTAGGACATTTGGATTGTTTTTCAAAAGCTCAAACATTTTAGAAATCTAATTTCAAATAGCAAATACAAAATATACACTGCCATGTTAATGTAATTTCTTAAACTTAACATGAGCTTTGTCAGAAAATTTTGGATCCAGTTACTACTAAGTGGTTATGAACACAGTTGTACAGTTTGAGCACTACGGTTTCCGTATCCATCAGCAGATGAAAACTCGAATGTGATTATGAAGCGTTCACGGACCATACCCAAATCTAGGTGCATCTCTGCTACATAAGCTTCCGAATGTGCTTCACCAAAACTGTGCTGCAAAAACATAGAATTTATCTTCCATATTTAACGTTTTAACTGGCACCTTGGAGTGAAACCCTCCAGTCATTTGATCTAATTGAAAAGCCATATCTCACACAATGATATGAAGGTACTTTCTGTGGCTGTAAATGGAGCTCAGTCTTTAGAAGCTAGTTTCTAATGTTTGAAGTGATTTCTGGTGCTTCTCCATGAGACTTCCAGTTTTTGTGGGGTCAGTGACATCACTGCAACGCTGTGGTGGGTGGTGAATGTCAGCAAGGTCGACGCGGTTATCATTCTGGAGCAAACAAAATTCTCCCCTTTTTTTTTTCAGTGAAGTCCTTTTGGGGCTTATTGCTGCTAAAGGTATTTACTGTAAAAAGGAAAAAGCACTGCTAAACAATCAAGTCAATAGTTGTAGCATCACACTGTACAGTTGGTGACGAACACCAACCAACACTGGAACCGTTGGAGCTGACCTCCTGCTGCACAGGTCCCTCTGCCCTGCCTTTGTCTCTTCAGGTCCCATTCCTTTAAACAACTTACCACATTTCTTATTTGAAGTCAACCTGCCCACTGGAACCTGGTGGCCTGGGACGTCTTGCAGGCTTAGCATGTGGCCAGAATACAGCTGGCACAGTGAGCAGCCACCAGTGGTGGAGTTGGATGCTTATCCCAGAGCTGCCTGAGGCTGGAGGGAGGTATCTGTATCTAGCAACTCAGGTCTGGGCACACTTCATTTGCTCAGCAAGCTGCTTTTGAAAGAGAGGCATTAAGGTTAAGGAAATGGTCAGTCAAAGATGAGTTATCACAGGTCCGCTTTCAGATTTAGCCATAGAAGGGTGAAAACCCTGTGCACTGAATCTATGTCTCACATTTCTGTGTGAAACCATGGAAGAGATGGAAGAACAAGGGAGAGGCTGCTCAGTTATCTGCAGCTTACTCTAAAGCAGGAGCTACTGTAGAATTCCATATCACCATGAGAAGTCCAGGAAACGCTCATGAGCCAGTTTTGTCAGGGACTCATGACCATGGCACATAGAGTCATTTCAAAACTCTCTGCATTTGTTCTCTGTTGTTACAGAAGACTGATGACTGCTAGGAAAAGGTCACTGGAAGATGAAGTTGATTTAGGGGATAGGAAGGGTTTCTCAAAAATAGCACGTGCATTGGGGAGGTTCTCCTCGCTGGAAGGGTTAAATCAGAATGTTGGTGTTATAGAGAGAAATCTAGGCAAGATGCACTCCAAGGCCCCTTCTAAAGGTTTCATGATTTTTCAATCAATATATTGTTGTAGGCAGATCTCAGGACTCCCAGCCCTGAGAATGTTAGCATGGTTTCAGCAGATGTCAGAGGAAAGGGGAAAAAAATCTCTTTTTGCAAAGATTTTTAATGGTTTTATAGAAACTAAGAGAATCTGAGCTGGGTGTGGTGGCACACGCATGTAATCCTAGTAACTCCAGAGGCTGAGGCAGGAGGATTGCATGTCTAAGGCCAACTTGACCAATTTAGCAAAGGTCTGGGGATATGGCTCAGTGAGAAGGCTTTGTCTTTATCTCCCTGAGAAGAAGCAGTTCATTCAGTATTTACTAATTTATCACTTTTACAAATAATGAAAATCAGCTATATTTGTGGTTGGTTATCCAAAAAGAGAATTTAGTGAACATTTAATCCAGATTCAAAGTTTTACATTACAGAAAATGAGGGTGCAGTCAGGCTCATCTTGGGTCCTGAGAAAGAGCTAGACAAAGTCCTCCAGGGCCATCTTTGTACTCACACCTGTGAGTACACACCTGTGTCTCTGCAGGGTGAACCTGAGGCAGGAGGCAGCTTTGGGAGGGGTGGTTCAGTGGGGTCAGATAAAAGAGAAGTTTCCCACACGGCATCTGCTGATGGCTTCATATCCAGTGGGCCTACTTATCTGGGGATGTCAAGATGCTGAGCCCAAAGTCATCTGAGCTTGAAGAATCAGGCTCCTCTTGTTCTATGGTCATGTGGCATTAGGCTATGACCAAAGACCCATGTCGAGATTCAATGAGATCAATATTATTAGAATTGTCTCTAACATTATTCTAGACATGTCTTATGCAATTAAGTCAACAAAGCTTCATTCTCACATCTACTTTCCTCTATATTCTAAGGACAGAAGCTGCTGACCTTAAACTAAGGCAAATAAGAGAGATTTGGCTAACACTTAGTCCAAACTAGGTGATGACAAGAAAGAGGAGACACAGGAGGTGACTACCTGGAGATCCTGGAGAAGTATGAAGGTAACGGTGCGTCCTCAATGGTGTCCTTAAATTCACCAGACACTTGATCTGCTTAATGTGAAACATTTGTCTTTGGGCACTAAAGTTGAATCTAACCACAAATTTATTCTGTTAATCAGTTTGGCCAGGATGCAATAACAACAATAACTCTACTCTATCCAATGTCAGTGTCTAAGGATGAGAATCTAGAATCCAGGTCCTTGGGTCAGATCAACCTATTCTGTCCCTTGGCATGTAGACACTGCCTTGTAGAGCCCTGGAATAATTGTCTAATGCAGTTGCAAGTGTATGGAAAAGCCGATTTATAGGGACACTGAGAAAATTTAGGGCAACCTTAGAACTGAGGCCAGCATGATTTTATCATCAAAGTTTCTTCTAGTCTATGTATTCATATAATTCAAAAAGGACTGTGTAATACAGAATTGCACTGAAGATAATGACATTCATAGCAGGTGCTGTGTGACTGCCCCTGCCCATATCCCTTGGGCATTAAATGTGGCATTCAGGACAACAGGTCTGACTGTCAGTGTCTGCAGACCTTTCCTTTGGGTGTTTCCATCAACCCTCAGGTAGGGCTCAGTTTGTACCCATGGCCCTGTTGCACACTCCTCTTGACCAGTGACTGGTAGGAGCTGGCACGCCCACTTGGGCAGATGACTCCGAGGCTGAGTGTTCTGTGCTGTTTTCCAGAGATCCCCACAAGATTAAATTCCAGTGGTCCGTGGTGGTAGCCAGCTTAAGATATCAACTTCTGTTTGTTGTCTCACTTCCTGTCTCACTCTCCTATTTTTCTACCAGTTTTTCCTAGTTATCTGTTATCTATTCCCTGTATTCAGATCCTTGTCTCAGCATCAGCTTGCAGAGAACCCAACCAGAAACCACTTAGCTAAGGATCCACCTGCAGCAGCATTTACTTCTGTATGTCAGGCTACGCAGCTTCCTTCTTCCTATGACCCTCCGGACCAATTTCTACCATCTATGCAGGTGCTGACTTGGTAAATCTCGGTCCTCTTCTTAGCCTCCAAATCTAGCCATCCTTCATAATGAAGTGTAAGGAGTACAAGACTGTGAATCCCGTTAGACTTGGGTTCAATGTCTGACTCTTCCATTTCCTAGTCTCATTTCCAAGTTTATAAGCATCTCTGGGCTTCCATTTTGTCATTTATAAAATAAGAATAAAATCTACATCAGATAGTTGGCAAAAGAATCAAATAAGAGAATATATAAGACATCTGACCCCTAACAGGTTATCATGAATGGTTTGCTTCTTTCTTTCTCAGTTTTCTTTATTTCCTGCTAGTTCATGGTGATCATGCTGGTTCATGGTGATCTATCACTCCATTATCCGAACTTGAGGCTCTAATTGATCATGCCATGTTTATCTGTCTCTATGAAAAACTAATAATACTAATGATAACTAATGTCTAATGCCCTCTCTACAACTAGATTGCAGATTCCTTGGTTGTAACCACATCTTCAATTTATTTATCTTCCTGTGCTAGTATGCCTTACACATAGAGAATCTCTTGCTGACTTGTTAATGCACTGCTGATAATTAGCAACCTCAATCTTAATGATCCATATTCAGTCTTCACATGCTTGAGTCCATACCAAGGCTGTATTGTTGATAGAGACTACCGGCAGTGATAAACTTCTTGTCTAAGCTCAACAGGGAACTCAAAGCATTCCATCGTCCCAAGGAAAGCTGGGATTACCAGAAAGTTCAGGATGTGGGGGATTTGAGGGCCTCTGCAGAACCTCTTGCCAGTTATGAGGAGATGGAAGGGCAGTCCTAGCCAGATCATTTCCTCAAATGCATATGGTTTCTTGGGAGGAGGCAAGCTTTGAGAACATGGCAGTCTCTGAGCAAAAGCTAAAATATTCCACCCCTTTGTTGGAATCTGGTCCACTGAATAATCGTTCACTTATTATTTTTGCATTCCCCAGCCTTCTCCAATGCATGCATTATATTGCTGATGTTTATTACTACATCTAAGGCATCCTTAAAGCTCCCTTTTTCTTTTTTTTCAATTTTTTAAAAATTTTGTTTTAATTAGTTACACATGACAGTACAATGATCTTGACATATCATACATTTGAATCAGATGGGATATAATTTCTCATTTTTCTGAGTGTACAGGTTGCAGAATTACATTGGTCATGCAGTCACATATACACCCACAGCAACAATAATGTCTATTTTATTCTGCTGGCCTTAAAGCTCCCTTTTATGTTACTTTGTTAAAAAAGCAATGTGACACCTTACTCTTTTCTGATTAGGACTCTTTCTGTTTCCCCTAATAAACCATTTTTCAAAATAATTTCCTTGACTTCTATTGAAATTTTAAATGCTTTCTTTACAAAGTCTGGTCCACGTGCAACTTCCCAACTTTGTTTCATATTCTGTAATTTCTGTAGACACAACCAAACCGCAACCTCTTTTCAATATGTTAGGACGATCGTGTATTTAAATTATCACTATTAATGATTACCAGTATTATGAAAAATCCCTTTGATCCTGCTTCCTTCAGTGTCTCCATTTAAAATCCAAGAGACTTTTAAAAATGTTACTTCTTTTCCCGGATGTTCCATTCTCCCAGCCACAACTGCTTTTCTTCTTAGAACTGTGTTCCTCTTGTCCCTCAAGTTAAGCATGGAGGGGGAAAAAGTCACAATTCCTAGGAGGAAATAAAGCTAATCATCCACGTATGCTCAGCACACTTATTCCCCTTTAGAGTTTATACCAAGAGAGGGGAAAAGCACCCTGCAGTTGTCAGGACCACACAGTCCCTGATCCCAGCAGACCCCAGGGTCCTGTCTCAGTCACTGCTTGTCTTACACTTGTGACATGTAAAGTGGTCAGAACCAGGCAAAGAGGGTGGACTTCCTGCAGGTTCACCTACATGGTACACTGGCCACTCAGAGGTAACAAAGGATATTATCCTGCTTAAATGAGATCCAGGGAAATTTCAAAGTACTGGAAGGACCACAGAAGGGCCTGGAACACAATCGCAGAGGTTGAGAAGTACGGAGGAGACGTGCCTGGTTTCAATATCACACGCTGGTCTTCTAGTCCAGCAGAGCACAATAAGTTGAGGCTCAGGAAAATGAACTACAATCTGGGGAACACATGAAGAATGATCAGGGAGTGATTTTTGGTACTCTTCTCGGCAATGCGAGGAGGCTGGGCGAAGGGCAGTATTCAGAGGGCTTCTCTTGTCCTTTCCTTGTGACTTTTAGATTCCAAACCCAGGCACTGAGTACAGTGACGGGCTCCATGTGCACTTGAATGAAGCTCCAGACCTTCCCTGGGTCACTTAGATCTAGAAGTTCTCCAAACAGCTTTGCCTCAATGAAGCCCAAATTAGTTTTTCACCTAAAATCGCACAACCCTTTTTGATTCCCATCCGATTGGAGTTGAGCCCTCAGCCACACCAACTGGGGAGGGGCTCTCCAGAAAGCCACAATGGAGTCCTTCCTGGTAGAAACTCTAGGGAAGCAGAGACATGTTCTCCTGACATGTTCTCCTAACCTCTGAGATCACTGGAAGAAGAACGTCTGTACAGAACTTTATTTACTTCAATCACCAGGAAGAGTCGGGGTATTTCTAATCAACGGAGGAAAGAATTTGTAAAATCAACTCATTGTCTCTTTATAAATAATAGCTTAGAAAAGGAGCAAAGGATTTTAAAATCCCAAACCAAACAATTTGAGCTGTTCAGAAAGATTAAATTTTAAAACTCCCAATCTTAGGAAAAATAGAATTACTATTTTTTTTCCACTTTCTAAGCTTTCTGATCATTTAATCCATTTGAGGAAAAGTTAAATGTTTTTGCAATCTGGTACCTTTTCTCAAGGAATTTGCTAAAATGGTTGTATTCAAAATGAAGGAGCACAAACATGCCTCACTCTCAGAGAGCTTCTGGCTCCTCCCAGAGGCCTCCCACCGCAGCCTCTGCCCTTCCACATGGTGACAGTGCCGTGACACCTTCCAAGAGCTGCATTCCACCATCTCATAATGGTTTCCAACCTGGGCCTCAGCAAACAGTTAGTCTCAGCATTTTGAAGAAGCCAGAGTAGTTTCCCGTACTTTGAACGAGAACTTGGTGGGAGAAAATGTTCTGGAGGGGTGCATTCCAACATGCAAAGAGCAGCTGCACACATTCCCCCTGGGGGCTCCTTTGTGGATTAAATGAGATCAGTTTGGCAAAAGGTCCGCACAGAGGGATTCTCAATGGTATTGCTTCCCACACCCTTTCTCAGAAGAGCAGGTCTTACCTAAAAGATGCCAATGGCACAGCATCCCGTGTGGTTATTTCCACCACAGTTCATGTGAACATAATAGTATGTCCATGTGAAGAAAGGTTGAAGTAAGACTCACAAAGGAATTCGTGTTCACTGCATAACGATTGATAGCTATAGGCAGGCGTCAAAAGTCACGCCATGACACTTAGAGTTGCCACTGTGCGTAGGGGCCCTCTGTTATCCCTGTAGTCCTTCTTTGTCCACATGAAGTAGGGATCACAATGTTCTACACTGTGCTTTCTTTCTTTCTTTCTTTTTTGGTAACAGGGATTGAACCTAGGATGCTCTACCAATGAGTCACATCCCCAGCCCTTTTTAAAAAATTTTATTAGAGACCTGTCTCTTGCTAAGTTGCTTAGGGCCTTACTAAGTTGCTGAGGCTGGCTTTGAACTTATGATCCTCCTGCTTCAGCCTCCCAGGCCCTGGGGATTACAGACCTGTGCCACCGCACCCGGCTTTTTGTACTTACTAATACAACGTAAACATTTTCATGTCATTAAATGTTCTTATTTGTAACGATTGCACGTAACCTATGATTTTGAAAATGTATTATTCATTTAACATCTCACATTTTAAAACAATTGACTCCCTGTTTTTCTCAAAAATAAAAAGTAATTTGATAAAACTACTGTTTATAAGTAGTTTTATCAAATTGGTAATTACCAGTTTTCTCAATTATAAATAATAAATAATCCAATGAAAACTATTACTCATAAATCATTGCTGATTCTTTACTTAGGATAAACTCCTAGAAGTGGCGTTCGGGGGTTAAAGGTACACATCGTTTCAAGTAGCTAAAATCATATGTGCTAACACTTACAATGCCCTTCAAAATGTTGTGTAAATTTATGTTCCTACTAGTAGTGCATGCAAATGATTGTCTCCCTAGAGGAGAACATTTAAAAGGCAGATAAATGATAAACAACCATTCTAGATCGCATTCTCCATTCAGAGAATGGAAACTTTCGAAGCACAGCAGGCAGTTTTCCTTTGGTACCACACATTTGCAAGTCTGGGGGAAATGCTGAAGGAAGGAGGCTAACCAGACATCCACTCATATCAAATTTGGGACAAATTCTCAACTGGAAAAAATAAACAGTGTGTTGGAGGGTTGGTGCCTTCCCAGAGCTGGCAAGACGTCACGCGCCAGAGATGCTGCGCGATCGATTCTGTGCTTGCCACCTCGTGGCCCCTTCTCTCCCTCTTGCCCCCTGGAAATGACAGGACTTGGATGGTGGACAGTTCTGGATACAGGGGGATGATGTTCCCCACATGCTGAGGGGAAGTGGCTCAGACGTGTGCATTCCTGAGAGCAGCCAAGCTGCTGGCCTCGGGATTCCTCTGGGTTTGAATCAAGGTACCCACAGGGAGGGTGCCGCCTGAGGTTAATTTGGAATGGCTGTGTCCAGGTTTAGTACGCGTAAGTAATTTTTAGCAGGAAAATAATGTTTCTAGGCATTTAGGCCATCTTTCTTTGTAAGTTCCTTACAGCATCTTTTTTCAAATAATATTTCTTCAGATTACTGACAGGATACATGCTGTATTTTTCAATATTTAAAAAATATAATCAAAGAAGAATTTTAAAAGATCTCACAGCTGCATCACCTGAAGATGGTTATTACTGTCTCCTTCATGGTGTATTTACTTCTGATCTTTTAAAAAAAATATTATGTATATGTTTCTTTTGTATAATTAAAGCTGTACACATAGTTTTATTTGTATCCATTATACATGTTTGATGTCTTGCTCTTTCAAAAAATGAATCACTGTAAACATTTTTAATCTCATAAACCATCTTTAAATCTTAACTAATACCCATTAATGTTATTTAATGGGTGCCTAATATTTCATTATGTCCCTATATGCAGGATCATTTTAAACACTCCCCTGTTTGACCATTAAATCTGCTTCCGATTTGCTACACAAGTAGCAGTTATGCACGTTTTCTAGCAGGAATGTCTGCCATGTCTCTTGTTATGTCTGATAATTTTCCCAAGGTGTGATTTCTACAGGTACGTACTTGTTATTTCTGAGAAAAAGGAAACTTGATGACCAAAGCTGGGGCCAGAAAGCTCATTTTCCTCTTATTCCATTTGCTTTCCGTCTGTGTACTAAAGAACGGTTCTTTCTCTACAGATTCTATGGTTTGTTTGTCCCTTTGTTTTAAAATAATGGATCTGAGGTCAAAGATGTCTCAGTTTCCAGAAGATTCCTCTACCTCATCCCTCTCCTCTTGACGGGTCCCTACCTCGGACCTCAGCCCCACACCTATTATATAAAACTTCCCCGGGGACAGGGCTCCTTTGGGAACAACCATCCCTCTGATCCTCAGGTTTCCTCCGGCTACCAGAGGCATCCTGCTCGACGCTTCCTGGCACACAGGCTTTCCTCCCTCAGATCTCGTATCTGATCTCAGCTTGGTTCACCTGCTGGTAATGGAAAACCAAAGGTGTGGCTGGCCCAGCCTCCAGGATGCCACTGGCTTCTGATCCCACGCAGGGTGAGACTCACACCTGCATCGCATTTACTTAGAAGTCAGAAAGAAAAAAAAACACCCCAAACTATGTCCAGAAAGACAGAGATAGGAAAAGTCGTGGGACTGGCTTACATTTATGAATTATGACTCTTGAAAATGAAAGGGAAGCGGAGCCACTGTGCTCTCAAGCCCTTGTGAGGGCGGCCAGTTTTATGGGCTTGAGTTGGAAGTTTAGAGTCTGAGTTCCCGCTCAATTCTGTGTCTTGATGAGAGTGGTATTAACTTCTTGGACCTCCTTCCGCCCAACAGAAAATAGAAGTTAATATTACCCACTTCCTCATTATCGCAGCAAAGTCTGTGGAAACGTTGAAGTTCACACTCAGTGTTATGTATTCCTCAGAGGAAAAGGAGTTAACAGACGGCCATTATTTTAGAACTAGAATTCAGATAAATCTGGTATTGCATTTGTCTCTGGCGCCAAAATACATGACAGTCCTGTAATTTATTGTTGGCATAGAAGCTTCTCGATGACATGAAGCATGTCTAGAAGTACCATCTCCTTTAAGATGCTTCCAGCTAGTGCATATCAAACACCCCCTGCTGCTCAGAAGATTGGCTTCACATCCACATTCTTCAGTTTCCACGTTTGCTTTAATTCCCCTTCCAGGGCTACGAAACACAGTGTCATTATTGTTACTATTATTATTGCTCTCATTAGGGTCATGAACATTGGTTATTTATTCCAATAGAGGTACAAATCTTTTGTTTCTGAAGCTTGCCTGAATGTGACTAGCTTTTATTAGGTTTCGTACAGTGGTCTATGCTAAGAGCTCTGGGCATAATAACTCAGAATCCTCACAATTACTCCCTGAAACAAGCACACTTCTTTTTTTTTTTTTAATTTTACAGATGAACAAATTAAAGCCTAAAAAAGGGGTCAAAAAATGCTACAACAGAGACTATGCAAACTGTACAGAACTTCAGACTTGGAGCTTTTTAACATTCGGCAATACTACCTTCTGGAAGGATCCATTTCAATGTGTAGTTTTTAAACTATTGAATCAACTAGAAATGTAAATATGAGAAATTTTCATGAAAAGGGTATTCAGTTCCAGGTTGTTGTCTTCTTTTTCTGTGTAGAGATGAGACCAGCTCGAGCTTTGCTGGACTTGACAGCTTTTGTTTTGTAAAATATTGCACATTTAGTATGGAATCACCCAGGGAGCATGACTCCAAGCCCGGACATACCGTCTGTGCTGGAGCCAGGGTTCTGGAACCTCTTCTATCGTGTTATGGAATTGGTCTCTCTTTCTGCTGATTTTTCTTTCATTTACTAGAAATGTGCTTTTTCACATTCCTCAGACCTGAAGAGCGAATCTGCCAGGTGAATTTAATTTATCGCTCTGCCGGTCACACCACTGTTTTGTCTTTCTTCCTTTTTATTTTTAAAGGGCTTGTGTTTTACTGAGACGTTGGTATGACATTTCTTTATAGAAAAATAATCTTTTATTCAATGATACTTGAAGGAGTGTTGGTGTGAAAATAATTATATCTGTGAATATAATTCATATGGTTCATGGGACTCATGTTTCTGTTCTTTGTTAAAATGTGGAGACTAAAAGATTTGTATCCCAGTGGTATCTATTATTAATAACATTATTGTTTTCAATAATTTTGAGATATTGGTTGTGCAATTCCAGTCTTCATCAATATAGCTCAGGGGAGCTGCAGGACCATGCTCAGGGCTCATTGTCCAAAGTGTGCTTATGTCCACGTTGCTGGTAACACAGCTGGGTCCTGCCAGCTCTCAGGAAACTTCCAGAGCCTAATGAAGGCCCCTCCCTAGATAGGAAGCTGTCCCATATCCCTAAGGAAATGGACTGAAGGAGGGAGCACTTGGGTAGGAAAAAGCCAAATGAGCAGGTGAAGTCCAGAATTCTATGCCAAAGAGCAAGACCAGAGTCTTTTTTTTTAAAAAATGTTGGTGGACCTTTATTTTATTCATGTCTTTATATGCAGTGCTGAGAATGGAGCCCAGTGCCTCACAATGCTACGCCAGCACTCTACCACTGAGCTACAACTTCAGCCCCAAGACCAGTCTTTTTTTTTAGTTGTAGTTGGACACAATAACTTTATTTTATTTTATTTTACTTATTTATTTATATGTGGTGCTGAGGATCAAACCCAGCACTTCTCATGTGCTAGGCGAGCGCTCTACTGCCGAGCCACAACCCCAGCCTCAAGACCAGAGTCTTTTTAAACTAAAAGCATTTGCACTGTTGGTACTTTGTTTTCTTCCAACTACTCTGATCATCTAACTATTTGCCTATTTCATTAGTGGATATTTGGGACCTCTCAAAAGGGTCTTAGAACCCCAGGGTCTGGTAGTGTCTCCTGAAGCGACCATTGGAATACAAAATTCTGGGTCATTTCAAGAGCTCATGATCCACTCAGTTTGGGGTGCCCAGAATCTTCCTCTTAAGCTCTCAAAACATTCTAACACAGGTGGCCCTTTAGATTACTTTGAGAAATAACTTTACAACATGCAAGGTCTAAGATGAAGCCCAGTCAGGATTATAAGCCTGGAAAAGATCTGTCTTATTCCTCAGGAAACTCCAAACTAAGAGGTGGTGGAGATGTCAGCTCTAATGACACACCTTCACTGTCATCATCAGAACAGTGTCTCTCTGCCAGGTATCGTTATTATTTGGGGTTGCATTCATGTATCCGTTCAGGGAATCCTCCTAACAACACTCACAGTGAAGTTGACCAAGGTGCATGAACATCAAAGAGCACATCCAAGGGCGGGAGCCCAGGCTCAGCTCCCCGCAGATACACCTAACCCTCATTTCCTGTCCTGCGTCCTGTGGCCAGGACTGTTCTGTCCTGTAAACTGCAAGGAAAGGCAGCAGGTGTGAGTGTTGTGGGAACGACACAGCCAGGCTGGTGCAGGCAGAATGCAGGCTTGTCAAGGGCCCGCTGCCTGCTGTGATGCAGGGGCTCTGCAGCTTACACTCCCCCACAGTGAGACACACACCGTCATCCCATTTCACAGTGAGACACACACCATCATCCCAGTTCCCTTGGGCTTGAAGGAGGGATGGTAGAACACCTGCTCTTGCAGCTTCCTAGGATTAAATAAAACAGAATGCAAGTATCTCACACAGGGCTTGGCAGTCAAGCACTCAAAAAATACTTGCTACTATTATTTTTGCTATCACTTTAATCTTCTTTGTAGATGGTAAAAATCAGACATGTTGATGGTCTACAACGTGCTGCTTTGATCTAGGCGTGTGCATGATGGAATGGTTAAATCAGCCTAATTAGCATAACCATTACCTCACATACTGTTTTTGTGTGTGTGGTGAGAACATTTGGGATGGACTATCTTGGCATTTGTCAAGTCTAAAATACATTGTCATTATGATGATGGAGCATTGAGAGATCTGCACCTGAGGAATTAGAGAACGTGGTCAAGGTTACCCACCAGCAACATCTGAGCTTCACTCTCTCATCTGACTCCCTGCTCTGCTGCCACACAGCCTCAGTGAGAAGACAAGGCCCTTTCAATCAGGTGACCTTGGAAAACTTCATGGAGGACAATGTCTCAGAGTCTGGCCCTGCAGGATGGGTAGAATTTCAAGGGCAGAAAGGATGGGGAAGGGTGCTCTGATTTTTGCCCGTGCTATTTAACCTCACTAAAATAAAGTCCATAATTTAACAAAACCCAAATCTCTCAAGACTTTAGTCTTCAGAACTTCTGCCAAAACAAATTTCAGGCAGGTTAAAGAAAAATGTCCCTGGATTCCTTCAAGACACGCATGTGAACTGTGCAGGGAAAGCTGGTGGTGGACGGTGGCAAGGTTGCTGTTACCACAGATGCAGCACAATGCCCTAGTCGCCTGAGGAGGCAGCCGCAGACACCTCCTGAGCCCTGAGCATTCTCATGGGCCCGCAGAGGGCCACCACCTGCCCCCCACCCAGCCTGCCCCACTGGGGAAGAAAGGAGCCTTCCTGAAGGAGATGCCTAGGCCCAAGTGCAGCTCCGGAGCCCACGGAGTGACACCCACAGACAGTGGCCTTATCAATGAACCATTCCTCAGTGCCAGTCCACCCTGGAAAAAAGTAAGAACTCACCCAAGCCTCTTTCTCCACCAGTAAAATCAGGGATGTCAATGGAAAGGGCAGAGTCAAGGCCGGAACCTACTCTCCTGGTTCCCAGGCTAGCTTCCTGCCCAACCTCTGTCATCCCCAGGGTTTCTTCAGAGGGGACTGGCTGGCACAGAGCACCTCCAAAGTCCTGGCCTGGAGGGGGCCCCGTCTCTTTAGAAATCTTGCTTTCATTTGATCCTTAAATGGGAAAATTTCTTTTGTTTTTTGGTTTTTTTTTCCATCTGATGACTCTTGAACCAGTTCATTCATTTATTCTTTTGCAAATATTCACGTGCCAGGTACTGGTACGGTTTCTGTGGAGAAGAGAGTGAAGAAGGGAGACAAGAGCCTCTGCCCACACTGAGCTTGGATGGTAGGGGGAGGGGAGGACAGTCTGTAAGAGGACAGAAGAGTGAAAACATGGTTCACTGGAACAGCAGTGCTAGGGAGACTAGCAAAGAGGAAGAGAGAAAGCAAGCTGGTGTGACCGGGGAGGGGCTTCCATGAAGGGAGGACCCTGAGTGCAGGCGCCACTGGAAACTACATCTAGGAAAAGCCCCACAGATGCCCGGGGAAGTGTACTCCAGGCAGAGCAGCCAGCAAAGGCCCCAGTGGGGAGCCCCTGGCTCACTGGAGGTCCGGAGTCCAGGTAGGAGGCTGCTGCCATCAGCAGAGCTGTAGGATTGCCATGGTAGGTGGTGTTTACGGTGAGGCCCTCTAAATGCACACGGTTCTCCTATGGCTTAAGATGACAGGTCAAAGTTCAGGTTTGAAAACTCAATCCCCAAATTCATATGCTAAGGATATTTGGAGTTGGGGCCTTTGGAAGATAATTAGGCTAGATGAGGTCCTGTGAGTGGGCCCCTCTATGGCATTAGTGGCTTCACAAGATGAGGAAGAGGGACCCACGCTGGCACACTTGCTCTGTCACACCATGAGATGCCCTCCGCCATGTTATGATGCGTCAAGAAGACCCCTCCCAGATACTGGCCCCTTGCTCTTAGACTTCGCAGCCTCCAGAACCATGAGCTAAACAAACCTCCGTTCCGTGTAGATTCCCCAGTCCATGATGTTCTGTTACAGCCACAGACAGAGAGGTTCATAACCTCTCTTTCCCAAGCTCTATGACATTTTCTCCCTCAGCATGTTTATGAAACAAGCCCCATATAGACTCTGCATGTCCCTGCTGACTCTAAACAATGACACCTCTGACACAAACAGCCACAGGCGAAGCTGAGTTGGTAGAATGATGAATACTTCACACTGGTCCCCTCTGCACCTACCCCAGACCCCTTCTCTTGTGTCTTCTTGTATTTCAGAGGCTGGAAAATAAAAGAATATTTTCCAGACCTCCTTGTAGCGACAGTTTCCAAGGTGGTTTGAGTTTCACCAAGCAAACTTCTGCTGCAAGACTAGGAGGCCAGAAAAGAGCAAGAGGAGGTGATGGTTGAGTAGAGAGGTGGAGTCTTCTGCAAAGCGTGGTGGAGGAAGCCCAGTGTTCTCAGCTGCGCCGACATCGCAGGTACCATGTTGTGGGCAACAGGAAATATTGGAGGGACATGCTCAAAAACACCGTTTCTCCTGGACGCACTGTCCTTCCCAAGGACCTGCAAGCCTGGCTCTTTGGCCCCCCTGGGAATGCTGCAGTTTCCAGGGGCCTGTGATAAACACTCTCTGTTAGAGTCCAAGGCGGCGGCTGCCCTCTAACCTTAGTTTTAGGCTTTGGGACCGTGGGAAGGGGAACAAAAGGGATTTTATCAGTGTTCTACCCCCATTCCAAGAACCCCCTGGAAGTTCTTACATTTAGCTCTCACTGGCCATAGAAGCCTATCCACATGGCCACACCCCATTGCAAGGAGACTGGGAAATGTAGTGGTTGAGTGGCCATGTGTCCATTCGGATACTGGTGGGCAGTTTGCAGACCCAGCCTCAAAATGTATGAATGCTTTGTGGGCTCTCGATGCACATTGCTACACTGTTTTATCAGACACGTTTGTATTCTCATCTTCACAGAAGATGAAAAACGCTACATGGGGAAAAAATTAAATACGTATCTAAAGTCTCATGTAGCCATAAAATTGTCTCTTTGTATCAATAAAAGTTTTCAACAAATATTTGAGTGTCTAAAATATGCCAGAATCTGTTTTAGATAGTGGGACAAATACAGGAAACAAAACAGGCAAAGAGCCCTGCTCCCCGGAGAAGCTGGTTGCAAAGTGTGCCACCATAATAGGGACAGGAGCCCACGGGGTGGAACAGTTAAAGATTGATGACTGTTGATAAAAACTGTGATTGTTGATCCAAATTGTGATTTGGATTCTGGAATGATTGACCTGAAACCTTCCTTTTTACATAGATTGTTTGAATATGGAGTCCATTGTCTGGGAACTTGGGGCAGTAAAATCCCTGCTAGCACATGTTAGCATGTAGAATGGTTCCTGAAGTGCACATGTCCCCAGAGATAGGGAAAGATGAGTCGTGGTGAGACTATCATCTAAGAAAGTGATCCAGCCAAGAAATGGAAAGTGTGTGCTGAGGCTTCATGTTAGGAAGGGGTGCAGGATGTCTGAAAATGCAGCAGCTGAGAGGGGGTGCAGGGAGCTGTGAGCCGGGTGTCATGATGGAGATGTCAAGGGACAGGGCAACCATGCAGGAGGTGAGCCATGGCAAGGCCTGGGCAAGACTACACTGTGTAAAAGATTACAGTTTTATCCCATTGGTAAAGGGAATTGTTAAACCCTCAGAGCAGGGATGTGGCATCATTAAAGCAAGAAAAAGGATGGAAGTAAAGCTATTGGCACAGTGCCCAGCACCTAGCAAGCACGTGTGAAATATTGGAGTAACAAGCATTGTTATGCCCTGCTTCCAAGCCTCCGCCTGGCAGCAGTGTGAGAGAGGGGGACAAGATGGGGATCTGGAAGGTTGACAATGAGTGTGGAAGAGGACAGAAGAGATATTTTGGAGGAAGACAGCAGGACTCACTGGGAGATGAGGTACTAAGAAGCAACAAGACTCCAGCGTGGCCTCCTGGGTTGTGTGCCCTTTCACTGGGAAAGGACGATGGGCAAGGGGATGCCTTGCAGGGGTTGGGGTGTGTGGGTGGTGGGGGGATGGTGCCTCAGGCCATCCAGAGAATTGTGTCCTCTTCTGTCCCAGTTTTCTATTCTGATCTAAGACACCCACATCACGTCATTGCAAGGACCTGCTGCTGCCATTCAAAGTGTGACCAAACCGTCCGTGTCTTAGTACAGCTGGCTTCAGTATTATATTGGAGCCTCGTGAGGAAGAGCATCCACACTGTCTTGCCTCTTCTTCCACTTCCCCAGGGATTTTCTTCCTGGCTTTGAAATCTTTCAGGTAATGAGCTGCAAAAAACAAACACTTGCTCAGACTCTTGTTGTCACATACAGACACTCATTAGACTAAACTGTTACTTTCCCTCTGTCCTCCTGGAATGAGTGATGAGGGGGGAGAAGGGCAGTGAGGGAGACCTCTTGTCCCTGGAAGAGCTCTGTGTGCCCCCAGACCATTAGGTCAAGAGACGAGCAAGGTGCCCGGGCACAAAGTCAGGCTGCCAGCTCAACTGTCCCGGGAGGGTTTTCTGATGGGGCAGCTTCTTTGAGAACTAAAATCCTTGAAATACACTTCCCTTGCCGAAACACAGTGTGTGTGTGTGTGTGTGTGTGTGTGTGTGTGTGTGTGTGTGTAGTTATTTTGTAAAAGCAAAGGACCATTAAAAATTAAACGCTCCTATTAAGGTCTGTTTTACTTGCAACCCATTTAATGGCTTTTAGGCCTCCCTCGTGCTGCATTGTTGATACTGTCTGGCTCTGCAAAGTGACCTGTTAATTGAAACTCAACTGCAGGCCCAGGGATAACCATCCCTATTTCTTCTAACACCCCAGAGTAAAAAGTGGAGTCTAGGCCGAAAGCAAGTGAGATATATCTTTTGATATCTTTCTGATTCCACTCCTCACTTGCCTAAGTCACTTGATAATGTCAATCCTATCCAACCCCCTTTCTCTGCTCCCTTCTCAGGTAACAGTTTTAGTGTCCTTTGGGGGATGCAAAGATGTGTGCTACGTGGTGTAGTGGGGTCAGATCTGGAGTGGAATGCCATTTCTGCCCCCCTGAGAGCCCCAGGTTAACTTGGCACAAGTTAACTTCATCCTTCTAAGACTTCAGCTTGCTCATTTAGCAGGACTTGGGGGATGTTGTAAGATTGGATAAGATAACACAATGCATATAAAGGTCTCAGCACAATGCCTGGTGTTCTATAAATGGCAGAGCAGTCTATAAATGGCAGAGATGGTTAGATAAACGAAGAGATCAAAAGTGCATGTTCAATACGGCCAACAATCCCAACCAAGCTGTGGAAGTTTCCAATAACAAATAATTGTGTCTTGACTGAAGACTTTTCATAGGAGCCAATGTTCCAGGCAAAGCAATGTCTTTGACTGTCTACAGTCTTTCTGCAAGGGGAGAAACAAGACATAATATTTTTAGAGCAGTTCCCACTAATTATTTTTAAATTGCATAAAAATTTGCTGTTTTTCATTAGGCAAATCAATCCATTCATTTTGAGGTCCTGTTTCCAGCAGTGACAAAAGTTTTGCAAGAAAACCACTGGATCACTGCCTCTGTGTGTCTAGGGCCTTCCTGTTCCAGGTTAATTCCTCCCATGCCCTAAAGCATATACCTGTAAAAACTTTAGAATCAAACACAAAAGATTCAGTTACCTTTTAAAATTATTCACTTATCTTATGTTCCCATGTTATTATACCAGAAGAACTGTAACCACACAAACACCATCCAAAAACGTATAAACGTTGTTTGCAAGAACACTCCTGACAGTTCCCTCTGGGCCTATTTGATATAAGCTTAGTAACAGAATGCACTTTGAGTCAGCCTAAGTCAGACTAAGTTTCTGGCTGGATTTTCTATTTGCTCCTTGTTTATTTAAGAATGTGTTCATGCTCTCCCTGGGGCTGGACATAATTCCGGTTCTCCCTCTGGGGTACAGCTCTCTGAAGGACCAGTGGTTTTGATGGCTTCCCACAGTTCTCTCTCCTAACATACATAATGTGGAGAGACCTAAGCAGGACAAAGGAAAGGAGGAGGCCGTCTTGGGAGCCCTGGTAAGATCTGAGCCTCTGTGGAGTTGGAAGCAGCAGTTCCAACAGAATTCAGCAGACCCAAGAAGAAATACCAACGAAATACCCCTGCTTATGCACACATGAGGCTCCTAGGACTCATGGAGCATGTCACACTGTCCAGTGTCCAGTTCATCCTTCTGTCCATCACTAGATCTGTCCTTCTGGAATAAAGCTCTGATGGGCCAAACCTCTATAGAGGGCCCTGCAGATCGGGAGCGAAGGCCTCGGCCCTCAACCTCGTGCCTTTCCAGTTTCATCTCCCTCTGCGACTGCCTCCCAGCACACTGACCTTGACCTTCCCCCAGTTCACCTCGGTTTGCTCCCTCCAGGTCTTTGTGCTAGCAGTTTCTTTTCCCTGGAGAAACCCCACCTGTTTGTCAAGGTCCAACTTAAATACAGTCTTCTTGGGGAAGTCATTCCCAGTGCCTAAAACCCAG
The DNA here is from genome assembly GCF_964194105.1 of Spermophilus citellus. NCBI lineage: Eukaryota > Metazoa > Chordata > Mammalia > Rodentia > Sciuridae > Spermophilus > Spermophilus citellus. Next base: position 161,268,240 of record NC_138187.1, read on the forward strand.
GTCATCACTTCCTCCCTGGCATTCCTGGGGACTTTGCAACAGGCCTCTGTTTAGCACTGTCCACAAGAGTCCACAATTGTTTCTCTAGGTCCCCATGATACAGTGATCACACGGTGCTATCATCAAAGGGCAAGAAACGTGTTTTAGAAATGTGAGGTTCCACTCTTTCAAAACTAGTGACTGAATTGAAGAGAGAACAAATGAACCAACCCAGCCCAAGGGTCCAATGTCAGATCTGAAAGAAGCTGGAATATCAGTGAGGGACAGACCTCTAGGTGCACTTTGTCACCACTGTCCTACTGGCTGAGTTAAGCTTGGTAAAGTGCTTCCTGGGAGCTGATAACAAGAGATATCTGGGTAGAGAAAGAGCCTCTGTTCCCAGAAAGCCAAGGGCCCCCAGATGGGATGAAAGAAAGCTTGCAGGTGGCTTTCTCTCCATCATGAGAGTTTGTCCACGAGAGAACAGTAGCACAGGCATCCTTCACGAAGATAAGGGGAGTCGTGTGCAAGAAAGCCTGGTACAGAGCCTCCATCGTAGGAAAAGTACAGCTCTGTGGCTGGGAAATTCTCCTCATTAAGAGTTCTACACTCTGGAATGTGCAAGGGGAAACAGTCTCAGTAGGGTCTTGACTCAGCAAGGCCTGGAATTGATGCCGGAGGTTGATCTTCAAGGTCCTGGGGCATTTCCATTCACAGTGGTCTGAGCCCAGTTGCACACGCCAGCACGGATCGGTACAAGCCTTAAATCAGAACCACCCGTCAGGCCTCCTCCCTCTCTCTGGCTCTGAGCCCTGCCCCCCCACCCCTCGCTGCAGGCTCATTACGGCCTTTCCCAGTGCTGAGACACTGCGTTTGGGGGACTGGTGGAGTGTTTGATATTTTCCACTCTGCGTGTCAAGGGCATTTACAGTCGGCGTCAGAATGTTATGTCGGTCTGAGGAGGCACTTTGAAGTGTTTGTGGTAGAGGCCACATGTGCAGGCAAGATGTGCCTCCTCCGGATCCCTGGATCCCTGAGGTTCCTCTCAGCTCTTTCCCAGCGTCATGTGACAATGAACAACACCACTTAACCCTTTCCTTCTTGCTGTAGGAGCTGGTTCTTTGTATTATAATTTTGAAAGGGGACTTGATCCTCCTCCTCCATCTCGGCTTTGGAAGTGATTTGCAAGTCTCCGCAGGCCTTCCACTCACCACTTGTTGGGATTTTTTGTGGCTATTTTTGCTACCCTTCCACATCAACGCATATTTAGAAATGGATTCCCAATTACCACTCACAGGGCCAATGCTGCAGCATACACCGAGCTCAGCACTGTACAGACACCATGGCAGAGCCCCTCCAGAGAGTGGACAAGCTGCTGATCACCCTCTCCCTCCACCCCTCAGTCCAGGAGGGTCACCACCAGCATCAAGGACTCCCAATGCAGTCGTTATCTTTTTACCTTATAAAAGAAAATTCACAAGCCACCCTTCCAACCCCTTCCAACGTCATCCAACTATCCCATGAAAGTCTAGGGACCTGAAACCCTTAATTAAAACAACACAAGACAAAACACCACATGATACTTTGAGAGGAATTGACCTGAGCCTCTTACCCGGCTATGTGGTTTGGCTTGTGCCGTGGACCTAGGCTGAGACTGATCACGTCCAAAGCTCCTCTCCACCCTGAGGCTCTGCAGTGTTCTGCTCTCCACTAGCCTGGAAAAGTCCTAGAATTGGCAGGATGGGCTGGGGTGGAGACACAGGTCTCTTCTCTGAGAACATGGGCGTCAGCCTCTTTAGGGATCAGTCTGCATTCAAGAAGCACTTGGCAATCCAGTGGGAAGGAACCCAAGTCACTTTCAGGCACTCAGAGACCTTTTGGGAAAGGCGCCTTGGGTTCAACTCCACCCATTAGTTCAGTCTCTAGATACACCTATTATATATGGATTAGCCCCACAATGATAGCTCTGCTTCCTTATTTTAATGGAGATCTGAAGAAAGGAAGAGACTTGCCTTAATCTTAGATATTAAAGTACTATTAATAATTCCCACGTGCCTGGCAATGTGCAGGGTAAAACATAACCTGTTTCAGGTTCGTAATAACCCTATGAGGTAAGTACTATTATTTGCATCTAAACCTCAGGGAGATTGATACTGTGCAGAGATCACATTAGAAAATGGAGGATCTGGGTCGCACAAACTCCCGACTCTAATTAGCATCTACCTTGCTGACTCCACGGCACAATTCTGCTCATTCCAGGTTAGGGCCAGTGACCTTCTCACCTCCCAAGACTACTCCTAGGACACTGCCCGCCCTTGGCCCACATTTTCCCAGCTCTGAGTCAGGAAGACTTCATAAATCCTGAAGGAAGGAGCGAGTGGATGGCAGGTGACAGCCTGGGAAAGGCTGGAGGGAGCAACGGCATCGCCCCAGTTCTGTGATACAAGTCCCCCCCCCCCCCCGAGCCTTCCCCAGTACAAACACGACACTGTCTCAAAGCAGGCTGGGGCTCCAAACCTCCTGGAGCCAGGAATCCATGTCCTCCTGTCCAGACGTCCCTCCCTGACAGCATAAACTCACAGACTTCTTTCTTCCAGGGCCACAGGCTCCGAGACTTACTGGTCTGATGACAATTAAGCATCTCCCCTCAAAAAATTATAATAATAATAAAAAGGTCAAAAAGGAGGACATTGGCGTGCACAGTTTGTCAGAATAACTTCACTGTTTGTGTTTGCTATGCACAGGGTCAAAATGTCTCCTAACACATTGGGCTTTTGCATGCTTGTGAAAAACATCCACAAGAGGGGGGCAACAGAGAGAGTTAACAGTGTTCTGTTGCAAAACTGCCTTATCTTGTCAGTTGTTCCCAGGAGGGCTTCCAGCAGGGCTTAGAAGAGGGGCACACCATGTTGTCAGTGTTGTTTTTCCCCCACTTGGGTTGGAATGAGAAACGTTTCTGGCCACTGTGTCCTGAAAATAAAATGTTTGATGTGGAGTAGTGAACAAGACATGTGATTCCTAAAAAGCCCACTTGGCCCTCAACTTGAACCATGTTTTCAGTCAAGAATTGCTACCTTGGGTCCCCTCGGTACCTTCCATGGGGGGACCCTGGCCCAGTCTTCCCCAGGAAGACGTCTCCCTCGCTTGAACACAGCTTTATTTATTTTTGTCTCCAACGCACCAGAAAGAGGGAGATGGGTTTTCTTTGCTGAATGAATTAATCCAAGTATTTTTATTTGTTTTAGAGCTGAGTTGGCAGCCGATGTTCACAAGAGAGGGGATTGGCTGCTAGCTCGACTTTAAATTAGGCATTTGTCACGATTCAGCCCACTCATAAACCTAAAAAAAAAAAAAGAAAGAAAAAAAATCCCAAAATTAAAGGTCAAAACTAGCAGAGCTAAGATCTGCCTGTTTATTTTAAAATTAATAAAAGCTGTTGGTGGTCTTTGCTGGCTGCCTGCACTCCCACCAGACAGTCCACTGTTTCTGCCTCCCCTCTCTCCCTGTTGCTTCACACTTGCCCTTGCCCACTGACAGGGGCTCTCACTTTTTTGCCTCTTCTGTCTAATTCATCTAGTTCTCACTCCATATTGGGGACTCCACACTGGAAGGGGGCTGGGCTGTGCTTTGTGGAGGAGCCCGAGTGCTCAGGCCTGGCTCAGGGCACATGCTCAGTGAGCCCCTGGCGGCTCCAGCACCAGCCTCTCCACTGCTCTGCCCTCCCTGTCTTCGCTCTTTTCCCTCCCCTTCTCCCACTCCAATTTTCTCTGCTTTAACCCAGAGGGAATAAAGCAGCAATTATTCCCTTAGTACCGAACACCTGCTGCATACAATATAAAACACCCTGCTTCAGTTGTGTCATTCAATCTAACCAGACTCCTAAAAGGTGATTCTTCTTTCTGCTTTGTAAAAGGAGGAATCAGTGCCCAGACCAAGCCGGGTCCAGCAGGAATTCCACCCTGGGCTGCCCTCGTCTGTGCTATCTTTATGAGTCTGACCTACATTCTCCACTCCTGGGATGACCTTCGGCCTGAGAGGACCAGTCACCAGGGGGGACTGGATTCAGGGCAGTTTAGTCTAAGGTCTGCACAAACACCTGGCCTAGAGACCTTGGCATTTAGGCTTAAGCTTCTGGGGTGCAAGGAGTGGGGTGGCCTGGCAGCAAGACTGTGCTAAGGTCAGTGGGTGCTAAGGGAAGAAGGGCACATTAGTTCCTTTTTATCAGTTGCTATGCATTTAAATAAATTTGAAATTTGAAAGGCATTATGTGTTTATTATAGCAGTTTTATTTTCCTTAGGATACACCCTCTCCAAAAAATGAAAATAAAAAACTTTAATAGGGGAACACATTGATTTAAAAAAACAAACTAGACTGAGTATAAAGCTTAAGCATTGAAATTATTACTGAAAACCATTTGCCACAAATTTGATCTAGACAGAGAGTAAGAACCAACTAGCAATTTACAACTGAGAGGAAAGTACTACTACGCCCTGTGAAAAGGCTTCAGTCAAACGTGGTACAAAATAGCAAATGTTCAATTTCAGTGCTAGGAAAGAGTTCAGACAAAGACATATAAACACAGAACTTTCTACTCAATCTCTTTTTAGAACATCTGTGTTGATGAAAGTTTTAATCATAAGAATTTGAGGAAGATTTTGCCTTTTACAAAAAGAAATTCTGCAAAACTTACATGGTAAATTGGATTTTCTTCCTAGCTTGAGGCAAGATATACTTTATGATTTCAGTGTTGATAAGGAGAATTATAGAGGGAAATGAACAATATAGTCAACTAAATGAATATCAAATGCTGATTTTTTTCTTGTATTACTTTGATGATTCAACCAAATGTGCATGAAATGATGCGTTTATTTGATAAACAGGAGAATATTGATTTATATATTTTAATTTGGCTCTGAAACTTTATCTACTTGCAGCAAAGTATGCTAAGTGAAGAATGGATGGTTCCTTTTAACAGATTCCATTTAATGTGATATATTTGTGGCTTATGTTCATTGATTACTTGGGGGAAACACATATTCCGACCCCCACCCTGATGTTTACTCTCATGTGAAGGGGTGTGCATCAAGGCCAGGTTTCCATTCTCTGTCCATCCCTTGGCTAGCCTCTGAGTATAGCAGCAGAGGTGGTACAGAGGGTAGAAAATAGAGGCTCACCTGATTTGCTGGTATTGGGAGAATTAAGATATCTTACCTGCCTCTCTTCTTTCTGGAACAGCAATGTGCACAGGGAACATGTGTTCATCTCTTTATCTCTGGGTACTGTCTCTGTCCCTGGTGATTTTTAAGAAAGTTGGTTCCAAATGGAAAAGAATAGAGAACCCAGAACTTAATTCACATTTATGCAACTGACTATTTTTTTTAATAAGGTGCCATGAACCTACAGTGCACAAAAGACAATCTCTTGAATAAACGGTGCTGGCCAAATTGGAGATACATGTGCAGAAGAAGAATGGAAATGAATCTCTTTCTCTCACCGTACACAAACTCACTCCCAAATTGATCAAGGCCTAGATCTCAGACCTGAAACTATGAAATTATTACAAGAAAACATAAGGGAAACTCTTCAAGATTTTGGCGTAGGCAACAATTTTTTAAAAAAATAGAATCTCCGAAGCACAGGCAGCAAACATAAGAAGAGACAAGCAGAATTACATCAAACTAAGCAGCTTCTGCCCAGCAAAGCAAACACTAACAGGATACAGAGACAGCCCTCAGAGCCGGAGAAAACATTTACAAATGGTACACCTGGCAAGGGATTCATAAGGCATAAGGAATTCGAAAAGATGAACACAAAAACCAAACAATCCAATCTAAACAATGGACTAAAGAACTACACTCAAATACATGAAAAAAATGCTGAGTTTCACTAATCATCACAGAAATGCCAATCAAACCCAGGATGAGATATCATCTCACCTCAGGATAGCCATCATCAAACAAAGGCAGGAATTAACACATGCTGGTAAGAGTGTAGAGTAAAAGCAACTCTTGCACACAGTTGGTGGGAGTGCACATGAACTCAGCCATATTGGAAAATACGGTAGAGATTCCTCACAAAACTGAAAATAGAACTACCATGTGATCCAGCAAGTCCACTGTGGGTGTAGACCCAAAGAAGATGAAACCTTTATACCAAGATGCTTGCACCGCATGTTTATTGCCGCACTATTCACGATAGTTACAATACAGAACCCGTCCCAATGCCCTTTGGCAAATGAAGGGGCCAAGAAAATGTGGTGTATTTACCCAATGGAATACTGCTCCACTACAAGAAGAAAGAAATCCTGTCATTCACAGCAATATGGATGGAAGTGGAGAGAATTATGTTGAGTGAAACAAGCCAGAAACAGAAAGACCAACTCCACATGTACTCACTTATGGAAGCCAGTAATTCGACCCTGTAGAAGTACAAAATCGGAGAGTGATCACTAGACATGGGGAGAGATGGGGGAGGGAGACAAAGAAATCAAGGGGGCCTTTGAGGGAATGGGAAGGGTGCTGGGTCGGGTGAGGATGGAGACCAGAGTAAGGGGTGGATGCGTACGACCAGCAACACCCATGCCTGTATGGAAATGTCATAGTGAATCCCATTAATCTGTGTAATTAATATGCATTGATAATCAAAATTAAAAAGAAAGAAATGTGGCCAGTTTAGTGCTGCAGATGAGTAACTTGGTACAATTTTAGGATCAAGACCAAGCTATTTAAATTGAAAGTGAAAATGTGGTTCCTTCCCTTTGTTGAGAAAATCTGAAAAAAGTGCCGTTGAAGATACACATAAGACTTTTTCCTTTTTTCCTCTCTCTCATCATGTGATTTTCTTATTTGCAATTTAATATCATCCTGAATAAACAGAAAAGTTTTAATTGTTACCATGAATTTTTTTCATTCATCTTTCTATTGTGCAATAATAGCCTTAAATGAAAATATCAGCACATTTACCTCCTGTGCAAAACCACCACATTTCTTAATTCACATTTATTGGCTTATTCCTAAGCTGGCCAGAAGAAATAAACACCCACCAACTAGTAATAGAGGACACTTCCTCAACCTGATAGCAGTCAGCTACAAAGAAACACAGCTAGTGTCATCCTTAATTGTGAAATACAGAATGCTTTCCTTTTTACATCAGAAGAAGTTAAAAATATCTCCCTTTATCACCATATTTAACAAAATAATGGAGGTTCTAACCAAAGCAATTAGGTTAAAAAAAGTAAAAAAAAAATAAATTTAAAAATGATACAACAAGATTGGAAAGGGAAAAGTAAAAATATGTCTATTTGTAGATAACAATTTAGACAATCTTAAGGAATTCACCAAAAAACATTTAACACTGATAAATGAGTTCTGCAAGGTTGCAGCATACAAGATTAACATACAAAAACCAACTGGGTTTCCATGTGGTAGCAATGAACAGACTGGAAATGAGAATAAGGAAGCAATTCCATTCACAATAGCACAAAGAATAAATACCTAGAGACAACTTTAACAAAAAAGTATAAACTTGTACACTCTACACTGAAAACCATAAAACATTATTGAAAGAAATTAAAGAACTAAGTAACAGAAAACCAAGAATGGCATAGGTTTAATATTTCCCCTTCCCACTAGCCCCTGGACTGATTAACTGAGCTGCAGACAGGAGTCAGGGTCCCAGGAAATTGAGCCTGTTGACTCCCCTTTCCAGAGTTCCACTGCCCCTACCCATGGCAGATAGGTCATCCTTTAAACTTCTGCATGGAGACATGCTCAGAGCTTCGCCTGGGGTGGAGGAAGGGACTTGAGTGGTTCTTCCTTCCGGTCCTGTGGCTTCCTGTGCCACTCATCCCACACACCAATGCAATGCCAGCCCAGGTGGGAACAGCCCCTGCTGTTCCCCTCCTTGAGATGACATAGATGCATGCTCTTGCACCTAACCCACATCCACCCATCTCTGCCTGTGGTAGAGGGTGGCAGGGGTCACAGAGTGAAGAGGAAGAAGATAAGCAGGTCCTGGCAGAGGAAGCAGGGGAGTAGTGAGCAGAGAACTCACCTGGAGCAGGCAGCGGGGACTGGGTGTGAGCCCAGGCTCCAAACCCTGGTATGGTAATATGATACACTAGAACTGCAAAACACGAATTCAAAGAGAAAATTGTTAAAAATTTTAAGAAAGCAACCACAAAACACGTAGTCCCGCCCTTGAGGCCCTTCTCCACAGGGGGCCAGTGCCACTGGGCTGGTTGCTGTCCACAGGCTAGCCCTGCCTAAGGTTCAGAATAAGAAGTTCACACGCCCATCCACAAAAATTACTCTCATCTATTGGTTTTGTTGTTAACTGAAGTGATGATTTGTTCCTCATTTGACCTGTCACTTTTTCTTAATTCTCAATTGGTTCAAAGTGAAGGACTACCCAAAGTCTAACTTCGCCTACCTAATTTTTGCGTCTTGAAAGAAATACAGAAAAATCAACAATTAGTTCATCATGAGGTCAAGTTCTAGGCTTATCGAATTGAAGGCAGTATTAACTAGAGGTTGAAAACAAGGTTTGTGGGACAAATTTGGTTTCAACCTCCAAGTTCTATCACTTTTAATTAATGCTCCCTAGTTAATTATCTCTCTCCTTTTGCCCTATATGTAAAATGTATATGATTCTAGTACCTACTTCTAAGTATTGAAAAAATTTAACAAGATTATATATGTAAGGCTTTGGCATACAGCAAGCTCTCTATAGTGCTATTTTTTAAATTTTGCCAATTTAATATAAACTGCATTCTAGTCATATTGAAATTCCTTTAGACATACAACTGAGTTTAAAACCCAGAAGTGTAGTACTGGCACATAAAGGGCACAGCTTCTAAGCTTCTCAATGACACTAAGTAGACAGTACTTTGGATGGTCCCGTAGAAGTCCTAGTGCTACTTCCTACAAATTCATTGGAATTTCAGGGCAAGAAATGCCTGGTTTCAGCTGTGGTAATAACTAAATCCATTCATCCAAGACGATTTTAAAGGTGCCCGTGTCTATTGTCCACTTATGTTTAAAATCCAATTCAATGCTATAAAATAGATTGAAAAGTTTTCAATTATATTGATTTTTGCTAATGATTTTATTTCCTTGTGTTAGCTTTTTTATTTATTATTTTCTTTTAACCATTCTGTTTCATTCATTTTTTGACGTGTTGTTATCTTTTGTCGTGATCTTGGTTTACCTGTCATCCAAGAGACCTAACGATTCCCAGAGAATTACTTCCTCCTGCTTCTCCCCAGGAAGCTAGGGAACATATGTTTTCAGGTAAGTATCATTGTACAGTGATATCACAGTACACTGGGCTCTGAGGTCAGGCAAGTCAAATACCAATGTCCAGTACTGCCTCTTGATTTCTCTGTAAGATTTCGGCAAATCATCAGTTTCCCTGAAACTTGCTTCCCTTATCCACAAAATGAAAATCATAATAATATTTCAAGTTATTGAGAAGATTAAATGGAATTACATATCACCACAATGGCCCAACGAACCTTGATTCGATGTGCCAAGTGACTGACACATGTAGACATTCAGTGAGTAAATACTTACTGTTAACTGTTATTATTTCTGTCTGCTTTTGCTTACTCCTCAAGATTTCTACGTGTCTATCTTAAAGAAGGTGACATAAAGTCATGTCTAAAGTATGTACATTTTTAGAACAAAACTTCAAAGTTACCATCAGCTGTCTGCAGGAGGTGTCACAGAACTGAGAACCTGAAGTCGAGGAGCCAGGGTCCTTATGACAGCATCCAGTCTTTGCACAGAGAATGGTGAGAGACGAGAAATGCCATTTATAGAAAGAAAACATGATTTTAACACGGTCATTGCCCTATTGTTTCTGTTATGGTGATGGTGTTTTAAAATTAAAAAAGAAAAAAAGCTGCTACCACAGAAAATGGAGAAGATCATTGCCATGCATCATGAAATGTTAATGTGACGGGTGCTATGTGCATTTAAAATGACCTACGAAGTTCACGTTCTAAGGCTGATGAAACCAAAGTTTATTGGTGTTACAGAAATTGACCAAGGTCTTGTGCCTGATGAGTGGTAGAATTCAGGTTTGAACACAGTTCTGTTCTGAAGCATGCAGCCTGCCAAGCAGTAATAATCTAGTCTAATTTCTTTCAGCTGTGATCTTCTAGGCCCTAGAATTTTTTGTTATTACATTAGGATCCTGTTTCTTAGCATTTGAAGCATGGAAAAATTTATCAAGGATCAGAAGTCAACAAAGATTAGACTCAAAAAATCTTTAAGAACCCACATATTATTGGAGTACCCATGAAAAAAGAAGGAAGTTAGGTCACTTCTTTAGGCAAAAACATAAGCGTTCCTGATATTTATCCTCGTTAAAAAATATGTTTCTATTTATTAAGAGCTTTAAAATATTTATAAATTGGTGATAATTCAGAAACTTCACTCTAGAGTCTTTTTCTTCAGGATATAATCCTGGACATGCACAAAGGTGTTTATACTAGTGCTATTTAAATGTTTAAAGAAAATAATACATGCCAGGAATACAAGATGGGTTTAACATCTGAAAATCAATGCAATACAATGTAACAGTGAAATATAAACACCTCATGACCATTTGAGTACACTCAGAAGTATTTAGAAAATCAAGAAATTTTCATGACAAAAATCATTCAATAAGCTGGAATAGAAGAGAATTTTCTCAACTAATTAAAAAGTATTTATAAGTAACTTGTAGGTAGCATCATTCTTAATGATGAGAGAATGAATGATTTCCCCCTAATATCAGGAACAGAAAAAGGATATCTGCTTTCACCATTTCTATTCAATATTTTATTAGAGATTTTAGGTAAGGCAATTGTGCAAGAAAAAGAAATAAAAGGCAGACAGATTGAAAAGGAAGAAATATTTATTTGCAGATGACATGATCTTATCAAAACAATAACAATAACAACTATTTGAACAAATAAATCAGCCACCAGTGTGGCAGGAAGTAAGATTAATATACAAAACAAGTCAATTTTATTTCTATTCGCTGCCAATGAACAATCTGAAACTGAAATAAGGAAAGTGATACCATTTGTAATAACAACAAAAAATAAAATACTTAAGAACAAATTTAATGTAAAATTCACAAGACTTGTAATAGAAAACTACAAAAATGTTGAAATAAATTAAATAATTAATTAAATGGAAATGAATTTTATGTCCATGGATCAGAAGACAAAATATTAACAAGATGGAAAAATATAAAAACATCTACTCTCCAAAATTGAACTACAGATTTGATGTAATTCATACCCAATTTAGCTGCCTTTTTTTCCTTTCTTTTTTTCTTACTTATTTAGGAAGTTAACAAACTGGTCTTTGAATTCATGGTATCTCTGTCTTTGTTCAAAGAACACAGAATAACCAAAACAATCTTGGAAGAAAAAAATTTGAATACAAATATGTCTCAGTTTCAAAACCTACAAAACAAAACTCTGGTCACTAAAAACAGACGGTACTGGCATACAGATAGACATAGAGTATCGTTCAGAATTCAACAATAAACCTTCAGAAATGGCAAGTTGATCTTTGACAGGATTACAAGAAAATTCAATATGGGATCATGTCAACAAATGATGCTAGGACCACATGCAAAAGAATAAAATCTAAACTTTATCACACACAATGCACAAGCACTAACTCAAAATGGACCACGAATCTCAATTTAAATGCTAAAAAAACCATAAAACTCTTCTAAGCAAATGTAAAAGTGAAATTTTGTGGCCTTGGACTAGGCAATGATTTCTTAGAGACAACACCAAAAATTCTAGCAATTAATTGGAAAAAAAATAATTTAAACTTCATCAAAATTAAAAACATTTTGCATCTAAGGATGCTACCGAGAAAGTGCAAAAAACAATGTGAGAATATAGCTAAAATATAGAACCAACTTATGTGCCCCTTCAACTGATAAATGGATTAAAAAATATGGTGTATACACAATGGGATATCACTCAGCCATAAGGAAGAATGAAATTATGGCATTTGCTAGTAAATGGATGGAACTGGAGATTGTAATGCTAAGTGAAATAAGCCACTCCCCAAAAGACCACAGGTCTAATGTTCTCTCTAACACACAACAAGGGAAAGGGAAGAAGGAAGAGTAGAAGTTCATTGGATTAGACAAAGGGGAAGGGATGGGGAATTAGACAAAAGGGAATGAAAGGAAGGGAGGGGGGAATGGGAATAGGAAAGACAGTAGAATGAACCAGACATGAATTTCCTATATTCCTATATGAATACATGACCAGTGTAACTCCTCATCATGTACAACAACCAGAAGGGGAAGTTATACTCCATGTATGTATAACATGTCAAAATACATTCTACTGTTGGGTATATCTAAAAAGAACAAATAAAAAATAAATAAATTTTTTTTAAAATATGAGAAACTATTTGAAAATCAGCTTACAAGAAACCTGTATCCAGGATACACAAAGAACTCCCACAACTCAAAATTAAAAAGACAATGCAATTATAAAATGGGCAAAGAATTTTAACAGACCTTTCCTCGAAAAAGATATGTATTGACCAACAACAAGCATATGAAAGATGTTAAATGTCATTAGCCGTTTTAGAAATTCAGGTAGGATGCAGCTCAGGGGTAGAGCACTTACTTACCTATGAGGTCTTAGGTTTCATCCCAGTGCTACAAAAAGAGACGAAGGAATTAAGGAAAGGAAGGGAGGGAGGGAACAGAAACCAAAGCTGAATGAAATTCCACTTGGAATGCACTAAGGTGGCCGACACAGGAAAGCTGGACTCTAGCAGCTGCTGTTGCCCAGGTGGAGGTATCGGAACCCTCACGTAATGCTGGTAGAAATGTAAATGGCCCCACCACTTGGAGAACAGTTTACAGTTCCTCATGCAGTTGAAGGGCCAGTGGCTTCAAAACTGAATCATCAGAGATCACAGACCCCTTCCATTCTTATTCCCCGTGTGGCCTGGACAGGGCTCCTAACTTTGCCTTCGTTTCTTTGCCTCTTAATGAGACGATGAATACATAACTAATGAGGTTATTGAGAGAATTAAATGAGAAAATACATAAAGAGATGGGCACAGTGGAAATCCAATAAGAGTTCCTTTTCTCCGTACTTCACATTACTTCCTTAGGATAGCGTCTAACGAGGGGAATCATGAGGTCAACTAGTACAAAGATTGCCATAGCCCTTCTTATGTATTTCCAAGTTGCTTTTCTAAAGGAAAAGTCATTTAATTGCCTCTATCTAGATTGCAAGTGCACTAATTTTTTCCTTTGTTTTAAGTTATTAATTATGAGGCATTAAGAAACACACAAAGGATCAGAAAATATTGTATTCACCACTAACATCAAACAGATGTTGATTTTTTGCCATATTTGCCTTAAATCTTTTTTATTCTTTAAAAATAAATGATTTCATATTCTTCTAAAATCCCTTTGTCTTCCCATCCTCTTTCAAAGGTAACCATTAGTTTACACCTGCCAGTTACTATTCCTGTCAGGTTCGCACATGTCCCTATATGTTTCCCTATGTCTCAAAGATCTGAAACAATAAAATTATGTTATATGAATGTCATACTCTGCTATGACTCGGGTTTTCAACATCATATGAGTGCTTCACTTACATTGAAATTTATCTAACCTAATGAGCTATTTTGCCTACAATACAATTATTCCATTGTATGAGTCGTTCACATTTCCCTACTGTTAAATAGTTAGGTTGTTTTCACTTTGTTAGCATTAAAAACTGAGCTTAAAAAATCATCCTTGAGTTTTTCTCCTTGCAAATATGAGATCATATCTAGGATAGACCCAAGACATAGACTTACTAAGTTTTGGTGTGTTCAGGAAAGTAGCTGTACCAAAGAGACCACAAACACCTCTATGATAGATCAACATCAATGATCAAATTCATGTTCTCAGCGTGTGGCACATTTTCTAAAATAGACCATATTTTAGGTCACAGGGAAAATCTCAGCAAACACAAAAAAATATAGATAATTCTTCAAATCCTATCAGATCATAATGGAATGAAGTTAGAAATCAATGACAAGATAAAAAACAGAAAGCACCCTAACACATGGTGATTCAGTAATACACTTTTGAATTATGGGTGGATTGCAGAAGAAATCAGAGGAGAAATAAAAAAAATGTAGAAACAAAAAAGAACAATGATATGACATCAAAACCTCTGGGACAGTATGAAGGCAGTTCTAAGAGGAAAGAGTATAGCACCAAGTTCCTACATTTAAAAACTAGAAGATTCCAAATAAATAATCTAACATTATACCTCAAGGCCCAATGAATTCTATAATGTCTTGAAGTGAGCCATTTTTTCCAAACATGTTAAGTTTCTTTTTGATGTCTTATTCATTATTTGAATTTATATAATTTTGTATTCATTTGGCATGATAATTTTAATTTATATTATCACCCAATTATCTCAAACTCTTAAGAGATTCTAAACTTTCTGTTTGTCACACTCTACTTTTGACTTGTGGTTGATTCTTTCCTTGAACACCGTATAATTTTCTAATATGAATTTTCAGTAAATGGGATAGTTTGATTTCTGTATGAGAGTCTTTCATATCCATGGATGGAACTCTCAATTAGTTTTATATTTCCATCTGCCAAATGACCCGGGAGTATCACCCACTGATTTTATTGTAATTTTCAAGGAGGCCATGCAAATTTCAAATCTCGAACGCCTGACAGAGAGAGTACCTCATTCACAGATGATCAGGAAATCCTCTTTCTGTTCTCTTCCCAAAGCCCAGATTGAGGTACAGAAGCTTTCTTCCTATTTCAGTGGCAGACCCCCTACCAACCCCCACCCCAGTCCACATTTCAGTTAAATATACACCCTCTGCAGTGCTGGGTCTGTATGGATGGTCTCTGTTCGGTCCCTGCTTCACCTCTGTCTCTGCAAGGCCACCATGCTGCTAGTTCAAGGAGAGTCCCATTCTGTGGACACACATGGTCATTTGCCCTGTTTCACCTGCTTTAACCATCTTCCGTTTGATTCTGGAACCTGAGGGTTGTCCACACTTGGCTATGGCTTCCAGAGACCATTTTCTGTATTTTATGCAGCATTTCTAGATTGTTGTATGGGGTGGGATCTCAGGCTGCACAGCACATCCATGTATTAGAACTGCAGGTACATTGCTTGAGATTTTATAATATATATTTTAGTTGAGGAAAGAAGAGAAATATGCATGAACTCCATTTGGTGTTTATTCTAAAAATAAAGCAAAAGGGTGAGACTTCCCCGGCTTACTTGTTTCTGACCATATTTATCTTTCATAAAGTCAAGTAGACGTAAACAAGCTACCTCATTTCCTACTGAGAGGAGAATTTCCAAAGCTTTCCGTTTACCAGTACGAAGACACTTGCTATTATCCTGAGCAATCACTGGATCTCGGTCTAAGTGAATAGTCCTCAGCTGCCTAAGTGAAGATGGGCCACTTAGAAGTTACAGAGTCGTGAACAAGTGATTTAATTAAGGAACGAAAATCAAATAGGCAGTGAAAGAGATTAATGAAATAAAGAAATGTGCTTAGTCCAGTACTTGGTCAGGATAGGTACTTTGCTAAATTATATCACAAGTAAGTGATGTTGACAATAATAATATTCAAGTAGCATTTGATCACAAATTCCTCAGGTGTCCCTGAGGAACCAGCCACATTTAGGTCAAAACAGACCTTTTATGGCATCAAATCATCTACCTGTTTGTAGAAATCCTGGCTGTCACTGTGAGGAATGAGATCAAACTGATTGCTTTGGCGTCCCTTCTAAGGTAAGGCCAACACCATGAATTATATCATTTCCTACGTCACCCTGGAGTTTCTTTTAACATTCGCATTAATTAGCCTAAGGGGTAACCACTGAGAACAGTTCCGGGCACTTTGTGGACGCATGTCTGTTTCCTTTCTTTATCACTCTGTGACTTACCTCAAGTCTAGAAGAGCATGGTGTGCCAGGTCCTGCAGACTGTGTGGACAACGGTGTCAAGACTGCTGAGTGGCGTTTCTTACAGATTTTAGATGGGCAACTTCCTGGGACACTCCCCTCCCCTGCTGCCTTTCCAGTCAGTCAGATTTAGCCACCATAAGTCATGTGACCATTCAGAAGGCCTTCCATGGAGAGGTTGCTCCTCCAGAAAGCGCTTCTCTCACCTGCGTGGCCCCACTGCACGCAGCACACTTGGAGATCATTGGCACAGAAGCCTTGGCAGGCAGCCTTGCCCAGGGCCTGGACAGATTCTGAAGAACATAAACCAGTACTGCACGTGGCAGCTACTCAACATCACTAAGCAAATGGACTCACTTTTCCAGAAACAAGGCCAAGTTGGTCAGTAATCCATATGGATTTTTACTTTTTTTTTTTTCATAATACTGGTTTCGGTCCATCTCATCTCAAAAGACCTTGTGAAGTTTCCACTCTGCTTATATATCTAATAATAAGCAGAGTGTCACGGCTGATTATTTTGCTATAGAAATCTCTAGATTCCTATGTGAAAGGGAATAATAACAACTTGGATGAGTGTCATGTTCAAAATTAAATTTCATCACTTTTGGGAGAAAGAATTGGGATAAAGGACTGTTGTACATGATATGCAGTTCAGACCCTATTGCAAGACACTTTGGAATCCTTCTCCACAGAGTCTGGGAAAGTCTGCTCTCTGCGTTTTAAGTAGTTTTTTTGCATCCTGGGAGTTGAGGTATTACAGAGTTTGAGGCAGTCAGCCCTGTGAGCTAGGGTAAACCCCCTAGGAGGACTGACAGAGCAGGTGAAGGGCAGGACCTTTCGTGGGGTGGAGGTGCTTGAGTTAGCCTGACCCTAAAGAGTTTCTCACAGCAAAACAAAAGGGTGCAACTCTTGGGGACAACAGTGTGCTTGTGGAAATGTCCTCCTTTAGAGAACTGGTTCTTGCCGGCTACACATGTAGATTACACTGCATAGTCTTAGACTCGTGAATGTGTATTTATGAGGTTGCATTGTCCTTCCCACACTGAACTAGCTGTGAGTGGCCAGGCTTAGAGAAAGGTAACCAAGAACAACTTGCACTTCCCTTGAATTCTCCTCTGTTTAATAAACAGGATGACACCAGCTGCTATAACCCTGACGTGATAAAAGTTTACTACATAAAAATCTAAAATAAGTGTTCCTAATCAGTGGCTGGTTCTCTTCCCTGTTGTGATTCAAGGACCCCAAATCCTTTTGTCTTCTGGCTCTGCCAACCCCAACATGTGACTTCAAGTTACCAGGTTCATCCGTATCAAACCATGCAAGGGGATATATAGAACCCTGCCAAGAGCCGTCCATGGGTTGGATGTGGGTCACTGTGCATCGAAGCCTAGTGGATAGAAACATCTGATGTCTGGGAAGGACCAGTGGACATTTTCTCTGGTCAACTGCCCAGGGACATTGTGAATTTCTATCCCACTCTGCCATGTCCCACACAGCACCTGAGATGGGTGAGACCTGCCAAGATGCAATCAACCTGCTGACTGCAAGACATCAGGAAGCAGGCCTCCACCCTGGAGACCTCACCCCTGCCCTTAAATGAACCACAGAGCCCTCTTCCCTTTGTCTAGTCCCAGCTCTTGTGTTTTGTTCTTCAGTGATTATTTTAGACTTTAAAATAAATTTTCAGGTGGCTTATACTCTCCTTGGCAGGAAGAAAGACCCCCCAACAAGACGCTGGCCCATTGTCCCCTTAGAACTTGAAGCATAGCAAATTTCTTTCTATGGAATAGCTATTAAGGTGGTGTGCCTTGCCTCTGCTTTGAGACCCCTGGTTAAGGCCAGACACACCATGTGGATTTAAGAGACCGGAACACACTAACTTCCAGGAAAAGGAGTAAATGAGTTTGGCAAACAACTGGCCAGCATTAAGCCACACTATCTTAATCGGTCCACTGTTTTACATCGAAGTTTCCATTTGTCCTTGGAAAGCTGGATTTCTCTTCATTTCTACCTTGGAACAAGCGGAGGGAAATGGGAACTCTTCATATTCTAGAAGTCAGAGGAGTCAATTTGCATGCAGAAGTCCTTAAGCTACATGTGTGTTCTGGTCTTTACAGTCTCCCAGTGTGGATCAGGAGCCAAGACCAAAAACAACCAAGACACAAGTGGAAGCATGATCTCCACCATATGTTGGTGGAGGAATGAAGAAGGGAGCCAGACCGCGCTGCTGAAGCCCAACGTTGATCTCTAACACATGGAGGACGGAAAATTGATTCAAAAATAGGGACAGCGGAATCATGCCAAAAAAATAAAAAATCTCAGTTATCTCAATTATCCATACAGACTAAGATGAACATTTTTGTTTCATTTTATATCATTGGTACTAGGGACTGAATCCAGGGGCAAGGTACCACTGAGCTACATACCCAGTCCTTTTCATGTTTTATTTCAAGACAGAGTCCTGCTAAGTTGCCCAGATTGGACTCAAACTTGCCATGACCTGCCTCAGGCTCCCAGGTCGCTGGGATTACAGGCCTGCACTACCATGCCCAATAAACATGGTTAATACTTATGAGTTAGTGAGGAACTCATTCTAAATCTCTGTATTTACTCATGAATAGTTATTTTTCTGCAAAAGTCAGTTTTCACAAGTGTATGGAGGTAGGTCCATGTGACTTCATCAATGTAATTGAGTTCATTGCTCCTGGATGATATAAAGTTCAAAGTGCAGATAGGTGTGTGTTAAAGACTCTGAAGAGCGTTCTAATTAAGAGCTCATTGACCAGAGGGCATGGAGATGCATCCCACTGGTGTTATCACATTGGCCTTCAGGTGACAGTTCTTCAGAACTGTATTAAAGGTGGAATATGTCCTCACTTTCCTGAAAAGAAAGCATCTGGAATTCCTACACACCTAGTAACATACACAGACAAATCGTCAATATTTTAAATACTTCAAAGGGGCTGATGCATATACTGAGCCATGACTTGCGATCGTCTTCCTGAATTCAACAAAGCACTTTGCCAGGCTCTTTGGTGACAGGCAGAAAGAGTGTCAGTGAATGAAGTAGCCTAGGAACTCTGGTGGCATCGCGGAGGAGATGGGGAACGTCTGCGCCTCCTTCTAACATATGGCATGACAGAGTGTTGGAACAGAACAGAAAGAAGCCCCAATGGCAGTTCAGGTCGCGAGTGGATTCATTCTGCGGGGTGGCAGCTAAGAGAGCTGGCGGAGGAAATGACACCGAGCGGAGTCTCGGAGGGAGAATGAACGACAGGTGGTAGAGATGCCGCAGGGAAAGTGTAGGTGGAAAAGGCACAGAACCAAGGCCGTGTGTTTGGAGGGAAGAGGGTCATGTGACCTCACTGATGCCCCTCTGTCACTGGGCGAACACCTGCTGAAGGTCTGCCAGGTGCCAGGGAGTGGGCAGATGAGACTGAAGAGACGGAGGCAGTGGGTTGCAGGCCTTAAACCCTCCGTTAATAAACCGAAAAGACCGTGTTTAGGGCGTGGATCTGGCCTTCCGGTGTTCATGGGAGAAACCCTGGGGGTGAATGGGGCTCCTCAGAGAGAGAAGAACTCTGAAGAGAGAATTTTGAGGATGCCCTTGGTAGGCGGGGAGGGTCTGGGGCCCCTGGATCTGATTGGAAAGGCACCTTGAGGAGGTGCGGAAGGGAGCTCCCCACCCTGGCTCTGCAGGGGGAGCCCAGCCTCTCGACACAGCAGGTGCTTATTTTTATTTTATTTTATTTTAATATATTTATTTTTTTAGATGTAGTTGGACACAATACCTTTATTTTATTTATTTATATCTGGTGCTGAGGATCAAACTCAGGGCCTCACACGTGCTAGGCGAGCACTTTATGGCTGAGCCACAACCTGTTGAAAGAAGCCAGAACACGGCACTGCAGATCTCAGAGAGAGGAAGAACTTTAGGAACTGAACATCAAAATCTTCCCAAATGTTGAATGAGATAAGTAACTACACAATGGCTTTCTTCCCCTGGCCTCCTGGAACCCATTAGGTATCCTCCTGTGCCCTACTTTGTGATTCCAAAAGATTGCTCTCTCCAGATGCATGGCCTGGGCTTCCTTCCCCTCTGTCTTGAGGCTGAGGTAACCCATGGGAGATACCAGCTGCACCTCAAAGGTAAGGGAATTGAGAAATAAGGGAGTTTCATCTCTCCCTCTCTCTGCGGGGCTGTTGTTTTTACAGAGGCTGATTTTCCTGCAGGAAGAGCACTCTCCTATCAGGCAGCAGCGACTCCTGCATGTTTCTGACAACAGTCCGTCCTTCACTAGCCTCACCACCTTTGATGATCCCTGGATTGGCTCCCTTAATCTCCCCATAGGGTTCCTTTGCTTCATAAAAATCCATGTTATTAAAATTAAGCACTTTGAAGTTCTCCTACTGGTACCATGCCTGGTTGTATGTTGGAAATCATTTAGGAAATGGAAACAAAGTGTCCACCAACTAGTGAATGCAAAAAGAATATGTGGTACCTAGGCACAGTGGAATACTATTCAGCCAGAAAAAAATACAGAATGCTGCCATTTGCAACAACAGGTATAGAACTGGAGACAATTATATTAAGTGAAATAACCCAAGCATAGAAAGAAAAGCCCTGCACTATCTCACTCAGAATATAAAATAGCTGATCTCTTAAAAATTGAGCATAGAACGGTGCTTGATAGAGACTGGAGAAAGGAGGGAGGATGGAAGGAAGAGCTAAGGTTGACCGAGTGCACTAAGTTATAGTTAAATAGGAGCAATACATTCTGGGGTGCTGTTGCACAGTAGGTGGACCACAAATGCGGATAAGGTATTGCACATGTCGAAAGCTAAAAGAAAGAATTCTGAAGGTTTTCATCATAAAGAAATGAAAAAGGTTTAAGGACATGGATATGTTTATCGTGATTCAAACATTACATGGTGTGTACATGTATCAAAATACCACAAGGTGTCCTGAAAATAGGTATAATTTTTATATTTTCATGTATCCGATTAAAAATAAACTTTTTTAACAGAGGTGATGGGGTCATGACAGCACCACCTCATCAGGCGGGCTGGGTCAACAGAGTCAAGAGGAGGAAGTAGAAGGTGAGTGGTGATACCCTTTGAAGTAATGTTAGGAGAAATAGGAGAAATGGCATCATGTGAAGAGGCAGGTGCAAGGGAAGAATTTTTTTATTCTTGGTTTTTAAGTCTAGGGAAGAATGTGGCCTAAAAATATGGTCAACTAAACGAGCCCAAAGAAAAGGAGACAATAGGAAGGTTGGTCTCTGGCAGGACGACTGGTGAAGCGGTGATCTGAGGTGTCAGGTTCAACAGCCCTGGCTAAACCTTAGGAAGGATGTAGGCACACTTACTCTGGGACAGGAAGGAGAAATGGAAGACTGAAAGAAGACAGAGGTGGCATCGGTGGTAGAACATCAGAAAGCAGAGGGAGACGGCATCACAAGGCCACTCTCTCCCGGGCAGCATAGTATGTAGTAATGCTTTCTGAGTCTTTGGAGGCTGTTCAAGATTTGAAAGAAATGGAATAAGGGAATAAATTCGAACGTTGTTTGTTTAACTTTATTTTTGAAGAATGATAATGAGGAAAAGATTATCAGAATTCTGCAATTTCACCTTTGATCTTGCAACAACAAGTAGATTAGAGAAGGAAACAACTGTGTTCATGGGAATGTCAAAGAATATGGCAAGAGTCATGGAGGGGTTGGTGTGGGTAGAGAAAGCTGAGGCTGAATAAAAGGGTGCTGCAGAGTGGACTCGGGCATCCGTTGTCCACTCTGTGCCAGTGCTACATAAGGCACAGTGGTGACTGTACAAAGAGTAGAAGATACACTTCCCTCCTTCAAAAAGCACACAGGCTCACTGGGAGACATAGACACACACCAAGGACTGCAGTGGAGGGGAGGCCGGTAGAACATCACTAACTCCATGCCAGACACTCTGTCAGGTACCGGAGTTCACCCTCTGCCCCTCAGCTTCCTTGTTGGAACAATAAAGGAGGTAAAAATTGATGGTTCCTGAATACCATTCTTTTATAAAAATACCCAGGGGTCCTTGGAGAAATGCCTGCTGGTAGGATCAGGGCAAGTAAAATGAGATGCAAACCTAAGACATCTTGTAGTGCCATAAAGAAAGGAAGTGCTCAAAAAATAATGGATGGGGACATGCCAAAAAAAAAAATCACAGAAGCCAACCCCAAAAGCTCCCACTGCTGAGGTTGGAGCAACTTGATCAACACAATAAATAATATGGCATTAGTGGATGTGCTGCCAAAGAGAGCAAAATAATGTAACACTGGAGTGAAACCCAAAATGTAAAGTAAATATATATAAGTGCCTTCCAACATAAACAAAGGACTGAATAGAATAATAAATGGGGAGAAGAATCAAGTCATCCTTACAGAACACGGTGTGTAAATGCTTCCTCCCCCAAGACGGGACCCCGGACTCCTCCGTGCTCACCCTGAGGGTGGGTACATCAGTGACTTTCTCCCAAACAGTAGAATAAGGAGAGGGAGAACCCAGCACGCATGGCACCGACCACGAGGTGAAGGTGAAGACCCTGTGGTTGTCACATCCCCTTAACGTGAAGTGACAGGAGGGCACTTCCCCTCGTGGGCTTCCTTCCAAACCTGCAGCTGAGAGTGATGGAAACAGAGCTCAGCCAGGCACTGAAGGACAGTCAGCAGGGAACCTTCCAGCACCTGTCAGGACTTTCCAGGCCATGAAAAAAAAAAAAAAGACCAAGAAACTGTCACAGACCGGAGGAAACGGGGGAGACAGGACAAGTAAATGCGACGTGCCATGCTGGATTGAATTCTGGAACAGAAAGAGACCATTAATGGAAAAACAGATGAAAACAAAATAGAGCCTGAAGTTTAGTTAATTAAAAAAAAAAAGGATTCACAGTCTCTAAAGTCTCTTCCAGCTGGTAGCTATAATAATAGCATTTATTATCTAATTGCTTCAGAACTGGGCTCCTATTATTCCCAAAATGCCATGGAGGCAGGAAGTAAGAGAACCAGGAAAGGGGGGCGCAAGGCTTGAATCAGAGTTTCCCGTCTTCTGACTTCCCGCAGTGCAGCGGTGTGTTGGTGACGCGGCTGTGGTCAGCACCAGGCCCTTGCTGAGGCCATGCTGTGACAGTGAAAGTCCACTGTCTCTTGTCCTGCTTCCTGCCAGCGCCCCTCTGTCCTCTGACTGGGGTAAGGACAGCCTCTAGTGAGGCCACAGGTTCCCTTCCAGTGGAGCCCTGAGAGTTGGGGGCTCCGGGCTGCACCACCAGGTACTGCAGCCAGGAAAGGGTTGCTATGGTGATGCCATGTGGCAGGGCTACCTTCAGCTCCTGTGATTTTCCTGGACAGTTTCTTTGCTTTAAAACACACACACACACACACACACACAGTTTATGGAGCCCCAATGTGAAACCACGCTGGCTCTGATTCATGACATTTTCCTGAGACTTTATAATGTTTCTTTTTTCTAAATAAGCAATTTCAGGTCAGGTAAAAATGTGAGTAAATCATGCCTGGCTCTTGTTCCAGATGTATCAATTTCTGCTCATTCCCCTTTCCCCCTCTTTCATGGCTTTGGGACAATAAAAATAAGCAATGTCCCCACTCTGGAGCCTCTCTGAGCGACGGTGAAGGGACGGCCCCGCGTGCAGGGAGCGACTCCCCTACCTGGGGCAGTCCTGAACCTAGCGTTTTCTCTGGCAATTATCTGAAGCAGAGCAATAACGTGGAGTAATGATTCTGGCACGCTTGAGACCCTGGAAGGATCAAAGAGGTGATGTGACAGTTCATGAAACGCGGAGGAAGCAGCCTCCGGCTGCCAACACTAACAGCCCTGCTCTGCAGAGCCTGGGGGAGCCGCGTTGCCAAGTGTCCGCCTGCATTTTCTTTGCGGGGGCCAGGCCAGAGCAGGTCAGGAAAATGATGGCGTTTATCCAGCAGACACTGTGGCTCTGTCTGAGGATGGCCAGTCTCGCTCACTGCTGGTCACTGCAACCCATGTGGTCTTTTAGAGCCAGGGCATAGAGGTTTTCATTAACCGGGAAAGAGGCGCCCACATGAGACTTCATTTATGTGGAGTACACAGGGCAAGGCTGCCGGGTGACAGTTCCTAAAGGAACTGAGGGTGAGGGTTCTGGAGACAGACAGCCTGAGTCTGAATCCTGGCTCTTTGGGTCACCATTCTGCACAACTGAGCAAATCCTAACCTCTCTGCCTGAGCTCTCCACCAGGAGAACGAAGATAATAATGGTCTCAGTTGCCTGGTGACTGACACATGTGAAGTAGTCAGGACCCTGCCCGGCAGTGGGAAGTCCTCAGTCTGTGTCCACGGTCATCTTCAGTTTCATTTCAGCTACCTTTACTCAGGGAGAAGGGAATCGGGTTTTCTGGAGTTTTGTGCCCTGCTTTCTCAGGCCGTTTGCTCTTCACATGTTCACTGAGGCTTAGGAAGATCTAGGCCCTTTGCAAAGCACTGGGAGGAGCCACACTCAAAGGAACAACCCAGCTCCTTGCCAGAGACGGACATTCCAGCGGAAGAGATAAGAAAAGTACACACACAGGAGTTCCCTGCTGGGCAGAAAGCTCTCCCTCTGCTGTAGCACCGATTACTGTAAAAGGCTCATGGTGCAGACTTCATGGCAGGGCCAGCCTTTGGCGGCAGACCGGGTGACAAGTGTTTTTGTTTTTATTTAATGGTGCAGCTTGGCGCAGGTGTGGTGGCAGGCAGTGGGGGAGAGGATGGAAAGACTTGCAAAGGTGGAACTGATAGATGCTGAAGAGGTACTTGAGAGGAGGAGGCAGTGTCAAATCAAGGGTGTAAAGGCAGGTTTCTTGGTGGAGAGGTGTACAGAAAGGTAGAAGGGGCAGTCAGAGGTGGGCCTTGAATGGACTTGGCCAAAGGAGATCACAGTTTTCATTAATTAAGAAATGGGGCTAGGGTTGGGGATAGAGCTCAGTTGGTAGAGTGCATGCACAAGGCCTTGGGTTCATTCCCCAGCACCGCAAAAGAAGAAGGAGGAGGAGGAGAAATGGGGCCTCTCTCGGAAGAAAGTGGTGGTGCTGCAGATTTGGAATTAGAAGTGTGCTCTACGAAAAGCTGGGCACAGTGGCGCATGCCTGAAATCCCAGCAGCTTGGGAGGCTGAGACAGGAGGATTTGCAAGTTTAAATCCAGCCTCAGCAACTTAGCAAGGCCCTAAGCAACTTGGAGAGACCCTCTCTCTAAATAAAATGTAAAAGAAAAGGCAGGGTGGGGGCTGCTGGGGATGTGGCTCAGTGGTTAAGTGCCCTTGGGTTCAATCCCTAGTACCAAAAAAAAAAAAAAAAAAAGAAAAAAAGAAAAAAGAAAGAAAAGAAAGAAAGAGTACCCTAGAAACTGTGAGAAAATATCCTGTCATATCTCCAAAACTAAACTTCCCACATAACAGGGGGAGAGATTTCTGTCATTTATCATTGTGTCCAGTACAGAAGTATGAAAAATATAAAAATCTTAAAAATTTAACAAAATATCTTCACAAAATAGTAATCCCTCAAAAGTATGCTGTTATGGGTTTTCCAATTATAGAATACTTTTACCACAGGTTTTATAGGACAACTTATAATTAAGTTCAACAATATTCCTAACAGATAGGATTTGCCAACGGAGATTTCTCTTTTAGGAAGTCTGTTTCCCCAGCTCCATATGCTTTAGCAGAGAAGCTGGCATTTGGATCTGTGCCACTACATAAAAAATATTTCTCACACAATATTTCAGCCAAAAGGCTGTTATTTCAATCACACAAATGTAGAGAAGAAAGCTCAACAAAAATAAGGTTTTTTGAATATTCTTTGAAGTTAAATTTAAAACTTCACTCCAAATTTAAGTCATAAGTTATAGGACCAGAGTATTATGCAGAGGCCCAAAATGTTGAGAATACTAAGTAACTTGAATTTTAGGTCCACCATTTTCTATTTTAAAATCCATTTCTCAAAATCTCTCCTATCTTTTCTCTCTCCTTCCTTCCATTTTTTCCCTCCATCCATAATACCTCCTCTCTGCTACATACTGTGCCACAGGTTTTCATATTGCATCCATCAGTCCACGTATTCATTTTTTCTACTGAAACATAACTGTCAATGACAATGGACATGAGCCGTCTATCAAGAACTGTCCCTGTCATTTCATAAAGTCTCTTATGAAAGCTCAGGGCTTTGTTCAGAACAGCACCTCTGCACAGCTTGTCGGGGGGGTTCTCCAAGTCTTCTCTAAGGTCCTGTAATTTCTTTACAGTGCACAAACCCCTCTCCAACAAGGGGCTCTGCGTGATGATGATTTCTCATGTCAATCAGAGTTCCTGAGAATTGGATTCTGGTTGTGATTCTTGCACAATCTGAAGGTAAGTCAGTGACTCAAACTATCTAATCTTTGTTTTCTTAAACTAATATTTTATCGGTAATACTTGCCACTGCTACAACATAATGATGGCCTATATATGGAAAACCCATTTGGATCTCCTCAGATAAAATGATTAGTAAGGATGATGTAAAAAAAAAAAATAGCGAGAAAGCTAAGATGGATGAAAGTTAGGCTGAATAAATTCACTTCTGCCTCCATGGAGTCTTTCACATTCCTAATGAGCTTTTAAAAAGAGACTTTTTAAAATGAATGGTTAAGAGACTTGCAAGAAAGATATTGAGCAAGGATTTTGTCATTCTATGCCCTCCACCAGTTAAAGAAAGCATCTCATAGCAGAAGAGTAGCACTTGAATAGACGACGTGACACAGTAGAGAGAGTACTGACCTCCAGCCGCAGTGAGACCTGAACTTCTGTGACATGGGTCTCTACACCCACAACCCAAGGACGCAAATTTCCAAACACTAACTTGAAAGTTCTTAGAAATCAAAATAGTCATAATCTCTGCAGTTCCCCTGCTCCAGCCCACTCCAAAACTCACATCTTTGGGTGGGTTAGCCAGAGAACAGCATTCTCCCAATGCTACAACATAATGATGGCCTATATATATGGAAACCCCATTTAGAATTTTCCTTGCTCTCCAAAGAAATAAAGCCAAGAAACAGGGACAAGAGGGAAAAAGGAGACTGGAATACGTCCATGGGATGTAAAAAGGAAGAGCAAGGGTGTTTCTAAAGGTGTGGGGATTTAGGAAATGGGGTAAAGTTGTGGGTTGTATAAAGTACAATTCACGTTATCCACATATATATTTTTTCATTTCTCCTTTCCATTTTCACCCGTTCACTCTGCCACAATGCCATGGGCAGGGATTTTGAACGCTTAGAGCTAATGTGACCACACTACAAGACGCCAACCCTCAAAGAAATCACCATGGGGAAGGACTACTGGGCAAGATGGCCAAGTGGACAGCAATGGAACAATAAAGTGTGATGTGCTGTAAAAGAAGCCCCTACACAATTCTAAGGCCAGAGTTTTGAGATGAAACCCAATCCATTGCTTCTGCTGGCAAGTGAGACTGGGTCATTCTGCTTCTGCTGGCAGGTGGAGTCTACTAAGTGGCAGGTCTCTGCAGCCACCAAGTGCTGCAGCTGGTAATGGTGGGCTGTGCCCTCCAGTGTTGCACAGACCCCAGCAATGACATCAGTTTCTTCTTTCTAGGTTCTTGGGTCATGAATTTGAAGAATGAAATCCACAGTCCAAGATGAGTGAAGCACAACAGTAGGATTTATTGAAGAATAGAATCAGGAATAGAACTCTTGCAATGCAAAGGAGGGTAGGTAGTAAGTTTTCTCCATTGGAGTGTTTGGGCTAGGGGTTTATAGAGCACTTGTTTCACTGCTTTTGGCCCAAAGTTATACTAATCAGGGTTTGAAAAAGCACTAATGCTATTGGTTAGCCCTGAATCCCAATCAGGTGTGTCTTACTTCCCTTTTCTCCCTGCTTCTCTGGAAGCCAGAGGTTGAGGTCAGTGAATGAACCATGCTCCCTGTGTGTGCTGGAGTGAGTGTCTGCCCTCTGTGGGTCAGACCTGTGGGTCAGACCTTTGGGTCATTTCACCTTGGTTCGCCTCAAGCCCACTGTACCTCTGGCCAGTACCTCCCTTGGGCTGTGCCCAGCTGTGGCCCATGCTTGCCGCCTGCCCTCCAGCATCCTGGCCACAGCTCTGCCCACTTCTGGTGGGTTGGCTGTGTGGCTTGGAGGCCAGGGAGCCTTGTCAACGCAAGGTGCAAAGATGGTAAGTACTACTCTTGGGAGGTGTTTCCGTCAGCTTTTTCGCTACTGTGACTAAAGGACGCAACCAGAACAAGTTTAAAGGAGGAAAAGTTTATTTAAGGGCTCACAGTTTCAGAAGTCTTAGACCATAGAAGCCCGGCTCCATTCCTGGGGCTCCAGGTGAGGCAGAACATCACGGCAGGAGAGGTGGCAGAGCGAAGGCACTCATGTCATGGTAATCAGACAGCAGAGAGAATCCAGGCTCTGGATACAAAATATATTCCCCAAAGCCATGTCCCAATTCCCACATCCTCCAGCCACCCCCACCTGCCTCCAGTTACCACCCAGTTAGTCCCATCATGGATTAATTCACTGATTGGGTTAAGACTCTCACAACCCAATCAAAATTTCTTCTGGGAACCTTCCTGCATTGTCTCATATGAGCTTCTGGGGGGACACTTCACACCAAACCATAACAGAGGGTTGGAGATGGCTTGCTGGTGGGGTTGACTTCCCAGTAGCTTTTTATTTTTGCAGTACTGGGACATAGTCTTCCACCGAGCTACATCCCCAGCCCTTTTAAGCTTAGTGTGGGTTTTGTTTGTTTGTTTATTTTTGAGACAGGGTCTCCCTAAGTTGCCGGGGTGGGCCCTGAACTTGTGATCCTCCTGCTCAGCCTCCTGAGTAGCTGGGGTCCCAGGCCTGCGCCACCACGCCCAGCTCTGAGTTGCATTTTGAAGTAACAGTTTTCCAAGTAGACCAGGGACAGGAAGTCATTTCTAGCCAAGTGAGTGGCTTGCACTTGGGGACTGGAGCTAAAGGTCCCCTTGATTCCGGAAGCTGTGGTACTTACGCAAAGCTCAAGTTTGGGGGGCCGCCGTTAAGCTAAAGAGCATTCGAGGCCTTACAGAAAAGAAGGGGTGTGGTCAGATTTATACCTCAGAAAACCCACTGTTGAAGTACTATTTCCAATTTAGGAATTAACAAGTAATGAAAGAGGGACAGAAAGAGCAACCAGGCGACACTCTGCCCTTCCCTCCTGCTGTTGCGGGTGCTCGCGTGCTGGCTGCCTTTGCCCAGCTAGAAAGGCCATTTTCCAGTGAAGGTGGGTGCAGGGGCCTCGCAGCCTCGCAGGCACCTTGGAGCTGCCGCAGGTGAAGAGGCTCTGTAGGCTCTGACCTGGGCAACCTTGGCCACCTGTCACCTTCAGAGGCTCCCCTCTGCCTCCCTCCAGAGGTGGCTAGCCCACCGGCACACCAACAAGGGGAAAAGGCGAAGGAGGTTCCTGCCCACCCCACGTGCCCCTGGTGAGACTGAGGAGCAGAGCCTGGGAGGTGAGAGCTAACCAGAGGCCACTGCTTCTTGCCTGACAC
Organism: Spermophilus citellus; assembly: GCF_964194105.1. NCBI lineage: Eukaryota > Metazoa > Chordata > Mammalia > Rodentia > Sciuridae > Spermophilus > Spermophilus citellus. The sequence goes on from NC_138187.1 coordinate 161,297,777, forward strand.
CAGATGGACACCAGGCAAGCCCTCATCTCCAGGCGTGGCTGCTGCTACTCAAGGGAGCCCTCCTGCTCCGTTGCTGCGATTGTCCTGGTCACTCATCTTAACTTGACGTGTTGCCTTTCATGCAAGTGGTTGGGGAGGCTGTGAACCTATGTGGCTGGGAGAAGAATGTGCTGCCCTGAGGTTTCCAACTTTCGCAGCTTGCCTGCTTGCGGAGACCGTGCTGCAACGTGCTCTTGAAATCATTTGGGTGGGCCTTGTTTCTGAGGAAATAAAAAGGCCCCAGAACCTCCCAAGTGACAGAAAGAATTGTTTCCAGATAGCCAAGTGGAGTGGCCTTCTGGCTACATGAGCTGGATGTGCTTGGCAAGTCTTTCCATCTGGTTGGCCAGTGTCCCGGGGTTAGCAAAGCAGAAGGCAAATCTTCTGGGAGCTAAAAGACATCTGCACGTGCCAGTATTTTTGACAAATACTCAGTTAATTGTTTTTTATGATTCTTCTCCTGAGACAAACTGTGTGCACCAGGCACCAAGAACTGTCCCCTCCCACAACCTCAGATCTCAAGGGAAACTTCATAATGACACACATTTGAGCCAAATATCTACCCACAGGAAATGGACAGCTCAGCCCCTGGGGATGAGAGGACGAGGCAGGGCATGGGAAAACAGGAAGCCCCTGAGTGAGAAGAAGCTGGGCTCACCCCCGTCAACCCAGAGTGCTTATATACACGTGAGGAATTCAGGATTCACACACCCGTGCAAAGGAAGCGGTGGCCAGGAGAGGCCTGGGTGAGTGTATGAGAAATCTGTATTTTTATATAGCTGCTTCATACATAATTCAATACTTGAAAACCTCAACAGTCCAGGGTGGAATTCAACATGGGATTAGTTCTGGAAAGAGTGGCATATACAGTGGCTTTTAAAATAGATTGTGCATATATGGGGATGACATGGAGGTCTAAACTCTAAAATCAAGAGCCTCTGTGAATGTTTTCTTTCAATTTTAACCCTTTTTTTTTTTTTTTGCAATTTTGCCCCTTTTTTGACTTGTAACTTTCTCTAGTTATGTTAGGCTCCCGCCATTCATCCAATAACTATTAATAGTTATGTACTGTGTAGGATGCCTACATACCTGCTCTTGTTGACATGGAATGGACTAGAAGATGCATCCCTCTGAATGAATGCCAATTGGGCCAAAATCTCATCTGCAAAGTAAAAAGGGTTGCTTTTGAGAACAATTGACTGGAACCGCAAAGAACCCCAGTACTGCCAACATCACTCTAAGATTGGCCTCAATAGAAGATAACTTGGTTTTGATTACTTTTGTCAAAGGTTTTGAATCAAGAGACTTATGCAGTAGACACAAAATTTAACACCTTTTCTCTCTCCCTCCCCCTCCCTCTCTCTCTCACTCTGTCTCTAGTCTCTCTCTATCATTAATTCTTGGTTGCTTCCACCAAAGTTGACTTTATAAACACTGACAACAATAACATGCTAAATCAATGACAAAACCTAAATGAGTTCAAATAAGCAAAGTAAGATGCTGAATTACTGATTTAAGGTTCTTCATTCTCTTTGAAATCCAAGTTTTTCAAAGAGAATATAAACTTCCTCAAAGAGAATTGAATTTAAAAGTCTCTGAAATCATAAAGGTAAGAGTGGTAGCTGGTTAATGAATTTCAAGTGCCTAGGAAAATTTATAAATACAATAAAATCTTTTTTTTCCAAATATTTTTTAATTGTAGATGAACGCAATAGCTTAATTTTTTATGTGTCGCTGAGGATTGAATCCAGGGCCTCACGTGCACTAGGCAAGCACTCTACCATTAAGCCATAACCCAGCCCCCCCAATAAAATCTTGACAGCCAGAGTTAGAATACAAGAGAAGAAAGTGCCATCAATAGTAAAAACAAAACAAAAAAAAAAAGAAAGAAAGAACGAAAACTGATTAAACAAGAAATTTGTTATCAAGGAGCAATGGCTCAAACAGGAAGCAGTATTGGTAAATTCAAGTTAAAAATTTGGCCAATATTCTTAAAAAATAAAATCAATTAAATAATAAAAAAAAATTTGGCCAAGACATTTAGTAATATGAAATGAAGGCAAGAAAAATATGTCTGAGAGGAAGGAGAATAAAGGAAAGAAATTGATTTTTCCTTTACAAAATTTTTTAAAATAAATAATCATAATGACTTATTTTAAGGAAAAAAGTCTTTTTTTTCCTGTTTTATTTTGTTTTGTTGTTTTAACCACAGGAACGACAAGGTCTGTTTGTGATAGAAATACTGAACAAAATGGCTTGTTGGATAAAAGATCCCACCGCAGCTCCCAAATTAATACAAAGTTATTTGTAGACAGAGCATATGTAGTTCAATAAGCAGTAGTAAAACATTACTATATGTTTTGTTGGGAAAAAAATTTAAAGGCCCTCAATGAAGCTTCTTTCAGACATGTGTCATGGGCTTTTTCTTACTGAATTCTTCCATATTAATAAACTAAGTTGCTCTTCCTTTCATTCCTTTGGCCACAGGACAGACGAAATTCACCAAAGTCTCTACCACAAACATTCTCAGATGGTGCTAATAAAAAGAAGAAACCCAAACCAGAATTGGTGGTCCACATTGTGAGAGTTGCTAAATATCATCACAAAGCAATAATTATCCTACAGCATGTTTGGTGGCTCGACATTCTGAAATGCAAATGTCAAGGGATGTAGTCTCCACTACACTGCTAACAGGAGCTCATGTTTTGTGTTGGGTGGTCTTGCGTTCTGCCTGGTGGTCCTGTTTCTGCCTGCTCTGACAGCACTAATGGTTCCATGTGGCCCCCAATCCTACATGGTATTCACTTGTCTCCCTTTAGTAATGCACGGCAAGTCATAAAAGACAGACTACCCAGAAATGGCTCTGCGGTATTCCACACATTTTCTCTCTTGGTGGTGACAGTTCCAAATCAAGCCAGCTCAGTGCTTAAGTCAAAGCATTTTTCTAAGTGCTGGTTCAAAACACAGCCTTAGATCTGGAAAATCAAAACTGGGCTCTTCCATCATTGCTTGTAATAAATATTCAACTGTTGGACTGCAGCTTAGCAATTTATGATAGATGACACAAAACTGAATCCAAAGTTCTCTTTCCCAGATGCAAAGAACTCATCTTTTGGTGAGAGAGACCCCACTACCTTTTAATATACACAGGCAGATCATTTTACAGACTTTCTTGCCATACTCATTCAGGATTTATTTCCCAAGTTCCCACAAAGAAAAACAAGGGAAGGTTTGTAGCTGCAGAGGATAACAACATAATTTCTGTTTAGAGGGTGGAAGCATCACACACCCCAGATTAATCCAGGCACCTTTCCCAGTTTTAATCTGAAGGGCATACCAGAGAATTCTTCAGCATAAACTGACTATAATTTTATGCTTATAGGATGACAGAACCAAGAATCTAATCTCAGTAGACTTTGGGGGGCCATCAAGTGTACTAGGTTAGGGGAACTCAGAATTTTCCCAATAATTTGTCCATCCTAAAGTGACCTCTGAGTGTTCTGCCTCTAGCGTTCATTAGCCCTTCTATTAAACTTGACCTTGTATTGTGGTTAAATTTTCATAGTCATTCTTGTGTTTAACAAAAACAAATTGAGTCCTTGCTAAACCTTTTAAGACCAAGGAACGGTTTCGAAAAAGGAGCAACTCTTGAACTGCTATTCTAGGTGTTTGCATCACATCCTTAATAAATACTTGGTGTAGAACATATCATGTTATATTGTCATCTTGCATGTTTCTCCTCCTTTGTTGTGAGTTCCCCCAGAGTAAATATTAGACATATTCATCTTCATCTACCCGCTGCCTAGCACCGTGCCTGGTAGATGGCAAAGAGTCAGTCCATTTTCTAACACGTAGATCCAACTTGAGCTGGAGGGGAAAGAGTGATTACAAAACTGAGTAAGAGTCTTCTCCCTCAAGGTCTTCCTAGTTTAGCACATGGCTAAAGTGTGGTATTGGACTTTTCCTGGATAGTTCTTTCCAGGGGTTTAGAAACCCATGAGGGTCTTTCTTGATCTACCAAGTCAATAAGAGACTGCAGGAGTAGAATCTCCTTCTGCTAATGAGGCAGCTCACCTTGAAGGGTGCCCTCCATTAGAGCTCTTTCTTAAATCACTCACTCACTCATTCAGCAGTATTTATTGAACATCTACAATTTGCTAGGACCTAATCAAACAGCTTGGAATATCGTGGTGAACAGATTCCTTTTATTTAAAAAAATACTATTTTCCTGGAGCTTACATTATAGTAGATGAAAACAGAAGAAAAGGCTGACATAATAATTAAGCAAATTATATAGTATATTAGAAGGTAAAAAGACAAAGAGATAAAATAGAAACGAGTCGGGAGACACAAGGATGGAGTTGGGTTTGAGGCAGTTTACAATTTGGAAAAAGTGGTCAGGGAAAGCCTGCTTGTAAAGATGTAAGGCCTTCAGGGAGAGAGTGAGCTCTCCATGTGGGCGTTTGAGAGAAGAATGCCTCAGATGGAACTGCTAGTTTGAAGGCTTTGAGGCAGGGATATTCTTTCTGTGTTCTAGAAAAAAATGAGACCAATGTGTTGGGAGCAGTAAGGGGGCAAGTGCTAGAAGATGAGAGCAAAGATACCAGAAAAGGCAGATTATGAAAATTCTCTCATGGTAAAGATCTTGGTTTTCCAGTGAGTGAAAGCTACTGGAGCTACTGGAGGATTCTGTGTCAAACAGTGACATGATGTGACTTGTATTTTAAGACCATCACTCTAGCTTCTATGATAAAAATAGACTCTAAAGGCAAGTGTGGTATTAGGAGACTATTTTGGAGGTCATTACAATAATCCAAGTGTGAGAGAAGATCATGTCTTGGCTCAATGTAATAGTCATAAAGATGCTGAACAGTGGTCTGATTCTAAGTACGTGTTGATAGCACAGCCCACGGGACTTCATGGTGAATAACATGTGGAATGAGAGAAGAAGTCAAGTATGCCTTGCCACCGAGGTGTAGATCACAAATGGGGTAGGTTTGGGGATCATGATTAGTAACTCAGTTTTGTGCACATTATGTATATATGAAGATGATACACAGGCATTGGAAATTCAAGAGAGAGGCTTAGACATACAGATTTTAGAGCCCAGCACATTGATGGCATTAAAAATTATGAGGCTGTATAAGTTCACTAAGGGAATGAATGTTAACAGAGGGGAGAATCTGGGTTTCTACAATAAGTACTAGTTCTGGAAAAAGAGGAGACTGAGAGAACACATACAGGAAGGCAAGAGGGAAACCTGTAGCGTATGGTTCTCTGGAAGCCAGTGAGTGGAGCACATGGAGAGAGAGCAAGCGACCGACCATGTTGATGCTTCATCCTGGAAAAGAACATCAAGAGTGACCCCTGGAGATATTCTCCAGGTTGTTAGTGACCTTGACCACTGGAGTGGTTTTCATGGAGTTGTGAGAGCACAAGCCTGAATGGAGTGAAGAGAGAATGGGAGGGGAGAAACTGGAGAGAGCAAGCACAGACAATTCTTTTGAGAAATTTTCTGTAAAAGAAAGCAGGAAAAGAGGTGGTAGAAGAGAGAATTGAAGTAAAAGGAGGATTTTGGAGTCTCTTATTGTTAGTGCTAATTATGGATTGAGTTGTGCCCCCACCACCAAAGTCATTTGAAGCATGGCCCCAAATACTTCAGAATGTGACAGAAGGTAATTAAGTTTAAACAAGGGTGATAGGGTGGACCTAGTCCAATCTGACTGTGTCCTTATAAGCAAAGGGGACTGGGACATCTAAGGAGGCAACAGGGACACACTTTCACAAAAGGAAAACCACGTGAGGTCACAGCAAAGAGGCAGCCATCTGCAAGTCAGGGAGAGGTCCCAGGAGATATAAACCTGCCAACTCCTGATCTTGCACTTCTAGCTTCCAGAAGTATGAGAAATAAATATTTGCTGTTTAGGCCACCTAGTCTGTAGCATTTTGCCGAGGCAGCATTAGCCTGCTAATATGTTTTTTTTTCTTTTTTATAAGATGTAAGAAGTAATATCATGTTTGTGTTCTCTTAGGAAATATCCAGAGGGAAAATGATGATCCAGGAGAAAGAAGAAATGGACATTGAAAAGATGAAAGTGGACAGTATCTGGTCTTTCCTAGTCACTTCTCAGAGTTCCTCTTAGTCTTGGGCCTCAGTTATGGACCTTAATAAATGTTTCCTGATTTCTTAATAGTTACTGTAGAATCAGTAAATGTAATAAGGAAGAAGAGATCCTATCAAATCAACATTTCCAGAAAAGAAGAAATTATTTTTAAGTGGAAGGAAATAAGAGAAGAGATATGAACTTCACCTTCTTCATGAGAAGTTTGATAAGACACTAGGTGGAGTTGTTCTTGTGAATATTGAAATTTTTGAGAAAATTTAGCAAAACCTAATTAAAGAAATGGAGTAAGTCTGAAAGAAAATTTTCTCTTAAATACCATATTTTCTATAAACAATTTGCTTACTATGAAGAGTTCCTACCACAGGGCATGCAGTATTTATCAAAATAAAGTCATGAAGATGCAGAACAGCTTAATGGCTTTAATAAACTGAATGATGAAGAGAAAGATGGTCAAGAACAAGTTCAGGAAAAAGCAGGGGGAGAGGAAATAACCATTCAGTCTTTGCATCTTGAGATGTCTAACTATGGGCCTCAGGTAGAGTATGAGACAAAAGAATCAACACAGAGATCCTGGGGTTGGGGTGAAGGAAAATGAGTCATCTTACAACAAAGTCTCATAGTGTTCCTGGAAATTAGGAAATCTGCAAGGACTTGCCCTAGTTTGCAATAGTGGGAGAATTTTGGCATCATGAAGCTAAGAGATTCGATTCATAAGTCTATTCAATTGGTTCAATATGTCACAATGAGGCAGTAGCAAAACAAGACTGGAACCCAGGACTCTGGCTGGTAGACAGGCTCTGCCCACATCACTGTATTGACGGGCTCACTCTCAGTCTCTCTCACATGCTCTGTGTGTCTCTCTCTCCTCTCCTTCCCTCTCACATACCATCGATGACCCTTGTATGTGTCCTCCATAAATCACTCTATAATGGTGCCCCTTTGTTGTTTTCTTCTCTAAGTACCTAAAGAATGATCATGGCAAGAGAACCAGGGCTCAACATTAAGGGAGATAATTGAAGGTCATTCAGCTGAAAATAATCCATATTTATCCATAGCTTCCTTTACCAGAGCATCTGGATTCCGTTAACCAGCATGGTGTCCTCTGATTCAGACTGTGGTGGCCTGCAGTAACCACATTTTTGCTCAAACAGAAGACTAGTACTTTCTTACATCTGTTCCCGAGATGTTGGAGACTCTTCCTTGTACCACGCTGTGCTCTGCACTTAGATCCATGCAGGCTAAAACTGCATGGTGTTAGGTACTGGCGACTTTGACACTGCTCCCGGGTGGTGTTCTCCGTCTGTTGAGATCAGTCATAGAGTCACAAGTTAGGAAGGCTGAAGTCAACTGCTTCATCTCACCAACTCCTGCCAGGATTCCACATGTCTGTGCAGGTTTAGATTCCTTCTATTTGTAGAGATATTTTCTGCTCTTGTCCCCAGAAGGGAGAATATATTAACTCCCTAAACCATTAGAGGCTGAAGCATGCCTGTCCGCTGTAGGCACGCTTTTTCATTTTGATTCTCGTGCATGTGTGACGTTGTATTTTATTAGCAACGGGAACTCATGCCTCGGTTTTAAGCATAATCTCTCTGGGCCTGCTTTTAAATAAATGCTCCTCTAGTCTTACTTTCCAGTCATTTTTAAAGAAACTTATTGGTTATTTAAATGACAAGACATGAGCAAGAAAAGAATGAGCCTAATGTGGAAAAAGTTTGGCGTATGTAAGTGTTGGAAAAGCAGAATTCTGAAGCATAATCAGCAGTGGGTGAATTTTGAACCCATTTTTAAATGAATGACATTGTTATTCATGACAATTGCAGGAGCTCATCAAGTGCTTTCTGTGCACTCTGCCTCTGGCTTTAGGTTCGTTATCTCGTTCAATCCTCACAGTGAATCTCTGAAGCAGATAATATTCTTATGTCTATTTTTTAAAGCACTCTTTTTTTAACCTTTATTTTATTTTTTTATTTTTATGAGGATCAAGCCCAGCGCCTCCCATGTGCTAGACAAGCGCTCTGCCAGTGAGCCACAACCCCAGCCCCTCTTATGTCTATTTTACAGAAAAGGAAACTGAGTCTTATAAAGATGCATTTGTGGGGTTCCAACAGGAAACAGATGGCTCACTCAAAATGGGTTGCGTAGAGGAGGATTTACTAAAAGGACCATTTACCAAAGTGTGGGCAGGGTGTAAAAAATACCATAAGGAATCGAGCAGTACCCTGATGCTAGGAACATTCGGCCATGACCACCCCTGCACCTGGTATTAGGGGATGATTACTAGAATCCAGAAGAAGAGCTCAGTGAGGAGGACCATGCACCAGGATCCCCCTTTGCAACCAGATGTAGCCACCTAGACAAAGCCCGAGGGAGAAGCTGGGGAGCAGGCACTCCCCCCTCACTTTCTTTTCTTCCCATGCTTTGTTCCCTGCTGAAGTTCCCTATTAGTTAAAATCAGCCAGAAGCCCCCAGTCAAAGGAGCTTGTGGGTGAAAATCCAGACAGGTCAGAGAGCAAGATGGGAAGAACAGAGGGTGGATCTGGAGGGCAGAACCTTTTTCCAAGGTCATCGTGATAGGGCAGGTTACTAAGTGATCAAAGCCACTCCTTGATGAGGTAGAAATTCAAATCTGCATTGCCCAACTTTAGGGCCAGGCTCTCACCCAGCATGCCCTGTGGCCAGTGGCTTTGACTTGGCAGAGAGGAAGTTTATTCCAGAAAGCATCAGCAGTATGAGGAGAAGTGGGGCGGGGAGGGGATGGGGGAGACAGGCAATGACGTTTACTAGATGTGCAGCCTCTGGCAGTACTGCCCTGAGTCTGCTCACTCCTCGAGGAGTGACCATACCAAGAGATGTGGCCCTTTCTCTTGAGTCTCCTAATGTTGTTGACTTTACAATTTTCCTGATTCCATCTTAATAGAAGCCGTCCAACCTTACATTCAGAAACACTGACCTCAGCTTCAGCAGTTTGCTACGTTGTGAAGAGCTGCTGGCTTCCTAAGCCACTCATTGCTAGCCCAGGGCAGAAAGATGCTGTGAAATTCTCTATTATAATTTTCTTACTGTTTTCAGGTCACCAAACAAGAGTCAAGGAAATCAGTTTTTATAACAAAACAAGTTAGGGAAGGTGTTTGATTTACAACAGAGCTCTTCACTCTGTAAAAGGAGTCACTTTAATACAAAAACCAATAGCCATAATATGACTGCTTTTGAAATTCTTCCATGCTGTGATCTACTGAGAACAAATGTACATCATAGTACCAGTGGGTATGGAAGATCACACGGTGTCAAGTCCCCATGAGTCCAAAGAGATGTCTCACAGTAGCTTACAAAACAGTCAGGAATCTTCTGTGCAAAAAGCAAAGGTGATAAATGGAACTGTAAATTGGAGAGGAAGCCAAGAGAGCAGGAGCCAAGTAGAAAATGCAGAACTGAAGACATTAGGAAAGAAGTCAGGGTTATAAGAGGACTCTCGGCTTCACTAACATATAATGCAAGAGAGCATCAGACAGAGTTACAAATTAAATTCCAAAACGAAGTTTCAATAGACGGACAGGAAGACGTGATCTAGTTTGTTTCCTGGAAATTAGCAGGGGGAGGGGGGGAAAGGACAACTTGGGAAAAGACAAAATAAGAGATGAAGGCAGAAGATGCAATTTCCAACCAACAGTTTTAGGAAGAGAATTAGGAAAATCAAGAAATAATCAGAAAAAATAAAATTAAAAAAAATTGCCCAAACTGAGGGGCAAATTCAGAAAGGATAATCCTGCCAAATGAAAAGTAATCAAGTAAGACCCGTATGGGAAAATCATTATAAACATTTATGACATAAAAAAATAAGAAGAATAGATCATAAAGGCCTCTAGGGAGAAAACCAACCTCTTCCAGGTTAAAAAAAAAAAAAATCATGTGGCAGAAAACAATATCTTCAAGTTCAAGGATTCATTTATTTTAGTTGGAATTTTATAACTAGCCAAAGTATCAATATGAAGGCAGAATACATACATTCTAAGACAGAATAAATGTATTTTAATATTCTAGAATTGTATCTCACTTTCACCTTTTCATAGATTGTCACATACTTAAGTAAACCAAGAAAGAAGAAGACCTGGGATTCAGATAATTATGGATCCAAAGCAGGAAGAAATATAAGGAATCCCTAGAAGATAGGGAGGTAACTACTGCAAGCATTTAAACAAAAATCTCTGGGGGTAGATTCTGTGGGGGGAATAAAAGAATAAATGGAATTTATTTATTGCTTATTTTAAAAGATACAGAAAATTAAATAAGATAGATATTAAAATGTAGATATCAGAAAAACATAATAATATAAATATAAAACAAAAACATACAAAGAAAATAAGGAAGACAAATGTTTAAGGAAAAACTTTATAGGAATAGCATAGATACAAATAGGAACATGATTAAATACTGACATAATTTTCATCTAGAGGGAGGGGTCAGGGAAGACCTGGAGACAGGGAAAGCAGTTTGAAGTATTTCAGTTCCCCAATGAGAGAGAAGAATGGTTCAGCCCAAGATCATGGCAGTGGGACAGAGATAAATGGTTAAATTTTAGAACTATTTAGACAGCTTGACAGTTCAATATCAGAGAAAAAAGTCCCAAAGAATATCCTGTAGTTTTGATTTAGGAATCTGACCATGAAATATTATTATTCACTGAGACAGGGGCCATTAAAAGAAAAAAAACAGTTTTGGAAAGTATGATGGTGAGATAATTTGATTCCAAGATGCTGAAAGGATATTCAAAAGAAAATGGCCAGTTAGCTGGGTGTATTGTGTAGGGTGCTGCAGAACACTTTTTTAACATGAGACATTTTAAGCAATAGGAAAGGGTGAGTTAATACTTCAAGATTGAATGTCCCCGGGGCCAAGTGTCTGGGGAAAATAACTTAGAACAATAAGCAATAAACTGTATGGAATCTTCCTAAAACTACGTTCCATGTTGTTTTGATCCAGACCAGTATTTGATCTAAAAGAACACATTCCAGTAATTTCAGAATAATGAGTATTTTACTTGTGTTTCCAGTGATTTCAGTGTAGGAACTATTTTCTTGTGTTTCCTCAAACTCCACAAAGTTGATACATAGTTCTTCAAGCTACCTATTATTTATTCCCCAATCCTCACTGAGAGTCTCGAGGATCCTACAAGAGCTCAACCAGTGTTGATCTTTTTATACCTCCAACTCCCCCTGTACCCTGCTTTCCTCTCAACCCCATGTCACAAAATCCCCAAAACTAATCAAGAAAATCAGGACTATCATGGCAGGGTGCAGAAACAGAGGGGCTACAGCAGGCCAAGCTAGAGCTCACCCTCAGTGTGAGTGAAGGAGACAGTTGGACGTGAGCATCTGCAGATTAGTTTCATTCCATTCTGTAGCTTCTAGATAATGAGCCTGAAGTATTAAGAGTTCACTGTGGTCAATAGAAAGTGCTTTCCAGATGAGGCCAGCTTCCTGTCCACCAATGACCTCACAGGTGACACAGTTCTGGATCTGCCTGTCCCCTGCCAACCTGTGTCTCCACTGTCATCAGTCCTGGGAAGTCTGTCACCAACGAATCAAACCCACAGGAGGGTGCTGTCTTTCAGTCTAATCAGAAGGCTCCTTCCTCTACTTATCTTGGGAGAGGCTTCTCCCAGGGTCTAGAATCATCATGGTTTCCCATTCCAGGCACCACCTTCTCAGGAGACCAGTTCATAATGAAAATGAACTTATTAGCAGAGAATAAAATGCAAGTAAGTATGACCTTCAGTGAAGGAATGTCAAGTTCATGCCAGGAGGGATGTAGTGGGTGTGTTATTGCCCCATGTCACCCCAAAGAGCATGGCGCCCTTGTGTCCCCCTGTCCCTGTCTAGACTGCCCAGTCGCAGCTCCCTTTGCTAGTTACCCACACTCTCCTCCACTCCTCCATATAAAGTACAATGCAGTTGGGTTCCAATTACTAAATTAAAATCACATTCTAGCACTGCCTACATGAAATTACACCCAGGCAACCTAACTGGAGTTGTGTGTGTTCCCAAAGACTTCAGGCACATATTTCCAGACGTCTCTGGGCTTACTCCCACAGATGGCAGACCTTATTTCCATCTCACAGCTGTCCCCACTGCATTGCTATTATTCAACAGAATAATAAAATTCTATCAGTGTCTCTCCGGCATGTTGACTCAATTCCCCCCACCCCCAACACACACTCTCTCTCTTTCCCTCGCTCTCTCCCTCCCTCCCCCTCTCCTCCTCTCTCTTCCTTCCTCCCTCCCCCTCAAATCCACCTCCTCTAGTTGCCCCAATTCCATGGGAATGTGAAAACAAAGAACGTCTCATTTTCAGGTGTCAGAGTCACCAGTCAAGGCAGATACTAGTTAAAATGTTTGGAGGTGGACAAAATCTGATTCAGGTTTTACTTGACAGTTTTCATAGATTTTACCCCCTTTATCCTTTCAAAATTTTCATCTTGTCAAATACCTTGCAAATTTTACTTTGATATATAGCACAAATAGAAATTGTTTGCCAATTCACATAGCTGACTTGTTTCATGTTCCCTCATGATTCCAGCTGTTACTTTACCTTTCGCCCCCTCTATGGCAGTGTTAGACTATCCTTTGGGGGCACAGAGGAGGAGTGGAGCCTTGTTAGAAGGCGGTGGTTGGCATGAAGCTGCATGATTCAGTGGTCCCCTGCACTCTGTGGAGACGCTGGTCCTGCAGTCTTCTCCAGGTCTCTCTGCTCTTCCCCACAATTTTAGAGGCAGAAACATGGAAATAATCATTCAATTTGGTGGCATGCAGGCAGAATGAAAGAAAATTGACCCGAACAGTGAAAGATGAGACAGAAATAAGGAAGAGAATTGTAAGACTGGAAGAGAAGAGGAAAAGGCTATACACTGGGTTGTCTGTTCCATTTTCTTGCTCTTCCCTGCTTTCCAGTTAAGATGCTTATTTCACTTAGCCTTCTGTCATGATTTTCACTCAAGAATCTTGGGTCCTGGGTGGAAGTCTGGGGAAGCTATTTGGAACTTAGCTCTTCCTCCAGCACACCCACATGCACACAGAGACCCATACACAGACTGGGCTGGCACACCCCGGAGAAGCCACATGTGCACCTAGGAACACAGGGACAGGCAGTGTAGACGCTCCCTTGCCACAGAAGCACTCCAGCCCAGATTCCTTCTGCAGGCCGCACATGTGCCTGCGTCTCACTCCCACTGACACACCCACAGGCAGATGCCATAGCCACAGCATGGGAACGCAGATGGTCTCTAATTAGAGCTCCCCAGATCTGCCTTGGTTTGACTAATTGAACTTCCCTTTGTGCAGCCTCATGAAAACTCGACTTCTGAGTTGCTCGAAATAATTGAGCAGAAGAGAAATAAGGCTCGGCTCAGTAGACACCTGAGGGAGCTGAAATTTGGGAAGAAGATGGAAAAGCTACAGTCCCCCTCAGACATCTGGGTGGCGGACTCCCAGAAAGATCTGGAAATAGCACAATGCTGTAGTCCTAAGAGATGGCCGCTGACACTCAATGGAGCCCACCACAGAAAGAGAATGAATTAGGAACCAGACAGATTAGACCCACAGCTAGTAATGCCATTTACTAACCATTAACTTGGGCAAGTTGTTTAATCTCTGAGAATCAATTTGGTCAACAATAAAGTCTACTTCCCAATATTCTTGTAAGGATGGAGTGTAAATATATAGACATACATATTTGAAAGTGTTCCCAAAATTGTTTCCTGTGAGCTCTCTAGGCAACAGACAGTGGTATTCGTTTTCAGATTTTCTAAACCAAATTACAAAAGGCCACAAGCTCACTCTTTCCTCAGGAGAAGAGTATTATTAGTAGCTAATATTTGATGTAGGAACAATTGATTGAACAAACAGATGGGTGAATAGGTAGTGTAATTTTGTCATACTCTGCTGTCCTTAAAACCACCAATATGGAATGCTCAATTTAACATATTGACCTAGTCCTAGAGAAATAACTTTAATAAAATAAGAGAAGTATTACAAGATTTTATTACAGCAGAGTAAAAACAAGTGACTTATGGGAAATAAGAGTGATGGGGAAAGTTCTTCAGAGCAGTGAGATGCGATGTAGGTATCGAAAGATAAGTTTGTGGGACAGCAAAAGGTGATAAGGGCATTTTAGAAAGAAGAAAGGGCATGGGAAAGGTATAGAAGCATGAAAGGTGCTCACCTTGCCTCAGTGTGTGGGCTGAAGTGGTGGAATGCAGAGGGCATGGGGTTCCAAGCCAAGTGACCAAGTGGGAAAGGTCGTCTAGGGAGCAAGTTCTAGGAGCCCCTTGCATAAAGAACATCTTTGCATAAGAAGACATTGAGTGCAGAGAGTGGCAGGCAGGGAGGGACACGTCCCCATCCTGTCAGCACAAGGACAGGTTCAAGCAGGAAGAGACTGAGGCCTGGTCATCCGTCTTCTCATCGCCTTTCCTACGCATGATTGCGATGGTTTTCCACAAGGCAGGGAAATGTTATACGAAGAAGGGATACACGCAACAAAAATTTATGAGGTTCAATTGGCAAGAGTTGGAGGCTTGATTAAATTTGTGGGGGAGTTAGAAGGGAAGAACCACAGATGACTAAGAATTCAAACATATGTGACTTGATAAATGTTATTCCACTTACCAAAATGGAAAACAGCTCCAGTTATCTATTGTTGCATAATGATTTACACCAAAATTTAATGACTTCAAATGACACAATCATTTTTATCATCATCGTTTATGGTCTTGGCGGCCGAGATCCGGGGGTGTTGCTCAAGTGTTGCTTCATGCATTGCAGTCAGCTGCGGCTGAGGCTGGCATCCCGCAAGCCTTCCTCACTCACGTTCTTGAGAAGCTGTTGAGCAATTTCCAAATGTCACATTCTGAGCACCTACCTGGGACTTCCCCAGGTGGCCTACACTTTCTCAGAGAACAGTGGCTGGATTCCAATCTCTAGTGTGACAAGAGGGACCAGGGGAAGAGAATCGTCGTTATTATCTAGGTCTGGAGGTCACATTAGTCACTTCACTTCACTGATCATGACAGTCCCAAAGGCCCACCCAGGTCCACGGAGGGACACAGACCCCAATCTCAATGGGAGAAGTTACGATGTCACATTTACAAAAGGATGAGATGTATCATGGCAGTCAGGAAACACGATTTACTACAGAACATAGAAAGAGGAGCAAGTTGAGTTCGGTTTGGTACGTGGCGTTTCTGGCACCCGCAGGACACCACGCTGAAGAAGATAAGTGGGGAGCGATGAATCTGGAGATTTGAGCGCTGTCAGGTAACTGTGGTAATGGCTGTCACAGAGTAGACTTTATAGTTCTCCAGAAAATAGAGGGGGAAAGGGAAAATATTGGAGGGAAGGAATTAGAAAGCCAGGGGAGAAGAAAGGTGGGGAAGTTAACAGGAAGGAGAAGAAGAGGAGATGGGCGTAGAGAGGCGAGGGGCGTTAGTTTCTTAGGGGGAACAAAACTAAAGCTGGGGCTAAGGCAAGGAAACACGCTGTCTCCCAGTTGTGTGGGCTGGACGCCTGGCATCCGGGCTCCCGTAGGGCCATGATTGCTCCAAAGCCTCTGGCAGGGGAAGCTTCCTTCTGGATCCCAGCGCTCCTTGCCTATGGCAGCAAAGCCCAGTCTCTGCCTCTGTCTTCATGTGGCCTCCCCTCTGGGTGTGTCTGTGTCCAAGTTCTCCCTGTCTTTTCAGGACACCAGTCACATTTGATGTCGGGCCCACCCCACTCCAGTATGACCCCGTTCTAACTTAGCTAATGATCTCTGCAACAACCCAATTTCCAAATGTCCCATTCTGAGGTACTTTGGCAGGGGAAGGACACAATTCAACTCATAATAGGAGGGAGGAGATGACAGGGCCAGAACCCAGGGACACCACAATGTTTGGATGAGACAAAAGAAGAGAGGCCTGTGGGGAAAAAATGAAAAGATACAGAAAGGAAGACATGGAACTAGGACATAGGGATGGAAAAAGCAAGATGTGGTTCAAAAGTATTCATTTAGCGAGAGGTTACAGCCGTGTCCACTTGAGCCATGAAACTTGTGGGACCGTACTTCAGAGAATGGTAGGGGTGGAAGAAAATTTGCAGGACACTTACCAGTGCCAGGGAGGCGACGGATGAGAGGATAAGCAGGCCACTTCACAGACGGGAGGGATTGCACAGTAGATCCTTTAAGGATGTGGCCCAAAGCTAGCTCTAGGAACCTGGTCTTCCTGTTAGCCAAATTCTATATACAAGACCAGGAGGAAAATTTGAATGGGAGAGAAAAAGAACACAATTGTGGAGAGCGAGTTGGAGCTGCCATTTTAGGAGCTCTCTTGGGGTTTCTCTCAAACTGGAGAAGCGGCTTCCCCGGGTCTGGTCCCATCCAGGACAAAAGCCACTGGGAAAGCTGCTCGAAGGAGTGAGAGCTGTCTGCAGATGCCAGGTGGGAGCTGCAAAGGAAAAGGAGGAGGGACCTAAGGATCTATATCAAAGGTTTGTAGGATGCCAGGAGAAGAAGCATGTGGCCAGGGTGAGGCTGAGTTCAGTGCCCTGGTGCTGGAGGAGCACCAACCAGAGGAGCTCCCACAGCTTCTCCCAACCCTGCAGTTTCCACAAGTGGGTGAAGCCCTTCCTTGTGTAAGGTCAGATCTCACTGTGGTTTTTGATTTGCATTTCCCTGGTGTTTAGTGAACCTCATCACTTTGTCATATGCTTTGGGGGCATTTGTATGTCTTCATTGTTGGGGAAATGTAAATTCAGGACCTTTGCCCCCTTTTTAATTGGGTTGTTTTCTGTTATTGTTCCTTATATAGTTTGCATATTTGCTCCTTATCAGATGCATTGTTTGCAAGTAGTTTCTCCCCCTTGGTGGTCTTTCCTGCACTCTGTTGACACTTTGCTCCCCAGCGTTTGAGTTTGGTGGGTGCATTCTATTTGTCTAGTTTCACTTTTGTTGCTTTTGCTTTTGGGATCATACCCACCAAAAATATCATTGCCCAAACCAAAGTCATGGAGTGTTTCCTGTTTTCTTTTAGTAGGTTCACGTTTGGGGTCTCGAATTTAACTTTTAAATCCATTCCAAGTTGATTTTTGTGTATGAGGTGAGATTGGTCTGATTTCCTCTTCTGCGTGTGGATACGCAGTTTATAAAACAACATTTTCTGAAGAGACTCTTCTTCCCATTGTGTATTCTCAGCACCTTAGTCAAAAATCACTTGGCTGTGAATGTGTACGTCTATCTCTGGGCTCTGTATTCTGTTGTATTGGTCTGTGTGTCTGCTTTCAAGCGAGCACAGTGCTGTTTGGGGTATTAGGGCTTGGTAGTATGTTTTAAAGATAGGGAATATGATCTTTCTGCTCAAGACTGGTTGGGCAATTGGGGTTTGTGTGTGTGTGTGGTTCCATTTGAATTTTTTTAAAAAATACTCTTTAGTTTAACACTATTATTTTAAAATTTTATAGCCTTTAAGAATATATTTCATATAGCATAACATATTTTATATAGTACATAGTACAGTAAAATATTTTAACAGAAGCATCAGTTTTTTAATCTTTCTTATATACACTTTAAAATTTCAAGATTTAAAATGTGCTTTTTAAATGTAGCTCTTTGTAAATGCTATTTAGTTTTTACTCAAATATTCAAAAATATAAACAGAACATGTTTGGTTTTTATAAAAGGAAATAAAATGAGGTTAACATTCAAAATGAAAAGCAGATTTATTTTCAAACTTGGCTTTTGATAAATACACATGCTATTCTTTTCCACAATAAAATTTAGCCAGTATTTTGGAAGGACTGGTATCCTAAGCATCAGATTTAATTGATGAAATTAAAAACCCAGGTCCCTAACCTTTACCACGCTTACAGTGTGACCTTACATAAATTGGCAATCCATCCCTGCTTTTACTTGGTAAATATCCAGGTAATGTTGAACTAGCTAAGTTTGGGCAGAAGTAATATATAGCTTGCGGCCATCATCTTTAAGTGCTCTGTTGGCTAAGCTCACACACACACACACACTCTCTCTCTCTCTCTCTCTCTCTCTCTCACACACACACACACACACACTCACAAGCACAATACACACACACACTCTCACACACACAATGCATGTGCACATACACACACACACACACACTCTCTCTGTGTCTCACTCTCTCTCTCTGTGTCTTACACACACACACACACACACACACACAGTGTACTTCCCATCAGTTTCATCATCTAGATTAGATCATAAGACCACCTGTAGTTGCAAAGAAAGCTGGGACAATGGGAAACAGGTTCTCACAATTGTCTTAGGTCAAGCATGACCTGTCACGAGACCTATGCATTACCACCTGAACAAAACCAGGGCTCTGAGGTCAAGGGAAAAGTGTAGCTGCAGGGTGGGAAATAAACAGTGTCTACCACCCAAACCGAGCCCTTGCTGTACACCAGTTATGTGGAAAGGAGCAGGTCTAGTCATTCACATCACTTGGTCTTTATAATACTGTAAAGTAGTTGTTTGTAAATGTTGTCTGTCCCCTATTCCTTATAAATAAGGAAGTAAACCTCACTAAAGTTGTAAGTACCTCCCCCAAGGTCACAGAGCTAATGAGTGGCAGATTAGAATTTGCACTAATTCTTGATTTCAAGTTCACACTCTTCCTACAATGTCATCCTGCCCACAGTCTTACCACCTGTCCCTGAGTCATCCCTCAGCCTATCTGGCTAGCTCTGACTTCATGGGGTTTGAATCACAAGGCTCTCTCTCTAAAATCTAAGTCATATGAAATCTTGATTTAGATATGTCAAATACCAATCACAGTGCCTAAATCATAATAAGTATTGAAGATACCAATTTAACTCACCATTTCCCAATTCCCTAACCCCACCTACCTCTAAAATGAGATTCCATGGAACCCTACCCAGAAGGTTTTAAAAACAAAGATTTTAGCCAGGTGCAGTGGTGCACTCCTGTAATTCCAGTCATTTGGGAGGCTGAGGCAAGAGGATCAAAAGTTGAGGCCAGCCTGGGCAACTAAGCAAGATCCTATCTCAAAATAAATAAAAATCAGAACAGGGGCTTCTTGGGACTCAGCTCAGTGGTAGAGCATCCCTGGGTTTAATCCCCAGTCCCACATACAAAAAAAGTTCTCATTATGATTTTGTTTCACCTATAAAGCATAGACCCAAGGACCACACCTCCAGAGAACACTGTCAGCATTTGGTTCTGTGAGAGACATCAAAGCCTCAATCTGCAAGAACAGATGGAGAACAGAACACTCGTTTCTTTCACATGGATTTATTGACCACTTAATATATGAAAGACATTGTTCAAAATCCCGGCAGTTTAACAGCAAACAGGATAGAACAGTTTCCTGATACTTGAATTTCCATTCTAGAAAAGCATTAAACATACAAAGGTAATTTCGAGAGTGCAAGTGTTTCAAGGAAAATGAAACAACATAATGTGGTAAGAAAATAATCTATGTGCTAACTCTGATGAGCTGCCTAGAAAGGACTGGACCCGTGGCTAGTTCTCAGGGCCTCGGGTCTGGAGGCAGGATATTCTACAGGACCAGAAAGAAGGGCCGTGGTGCTGGAGGAAAATGACTGAGAAAAACATAGTAGGAAAGAAGATCTGGAAAAAAAATGAAATAATATCCGAGAGGAATCTGTGTTTTATTCAATATGCAATGGGAATTTTGATGAATTTTAAATAAGCAGGGAAACATGATCCAACTCTTTTAATCGCTCTGGCAGCTGTGTGGAGGACGGCTTGTGGGTTGCAGTAGTGGAAGTGGAGATGTGGTGAGGCAAGTTGGCCAGAGCGGTGCTGGCAGAAGCTGGGTCAAGATGGATGGGTTCAAGATGGATAAACATTGTGATATAATCTACCTCTGGGAAAATTTACTTTCTCGCTCATTCCATTTTATTTTGAGTTTTCAGCACCCCGGTGTTTTATCACATTCAAATGCGTGTTCTCTGATGAATGGTGGCCATGGTTTCCTTCTTACATCCTTCAATAATTAACTCCTTACTGTGCTGACAAAATTCAATCAGACACTTAGCATTTTCTCTTGCTTGAACAGACGGTATCTATAAGGCAGTACTGAAGCAGTCAGGTTATGCAAATAGCTTTTAAATTCAGAGCTCCCACATTCCTGGGGGGGGGGGGAGCCAGTCTATATCTTTTAGTAAATATAGCCTGTCAGCCTGCATAATTTGCCATCATGAGTTATAAGCATCTCCCTTTTTCTCTGGGTTCATGAAATTAATAGAAATAAGATTCTCCCATAAATTGTGTCCTGGGGTTAATCAGTGGGTTCCTAATTGAAATTAGGAGGGGAGTAAGTGAGGAGAAACACATGTTCCTCTGGGAAACCTCCCTTGTAAACTTCCTACGTCGGAACGGGCACTCCTTCTGGAAAACCCATGGCAGTATAACTGCAGCTGAGAAGCAGTCATCCTCCAAGTGACGTTCAGATGAGGACCGTCGCCTGGCCTGGTCAGCTCTTCTGCTGTCCAAGCCCCTCAGCTACTATTGCTTGGTTATCCTCAGAACAAGCTTTGTGTATCATGGCTAAGTGTCTTAAGTGGAAAGGAGCTATGTGATACCAGAATGCATCTCAGCAGAAAGAACTTGAATTTTTGTTTGTGTCAATTTGGATAAAGATGACTATCCACGAAGCACAAGAGAAAACCAGACTCCAGCTGTTCTCAGAGAAATTGAACAATGGGGAGAGCTAAACTGGACAACTTAGCCCAAAGAACTTCAAGCAGGGACTCAGGGGCCCACAGATCTAGGCTTAAAGCTCTGGCTTTAAGGATGTTTGAGGGAAAGGCTGTGTTGAGGAATATTCAGAAGGATGAAAACAGATCCCCACAGGTAATCAATGCAAATGGAGCCTTCAGTCACAATACCCAATTAAAACATTCCTGTACAATTGAAGGAAAAGAAAGAAATCAGAAAATACATAATGCTTTTTAAGTCCAGATACATTTCACCATAATAAAAACACATGCCAACTGCCTGACTTCCCAATCTAATAAGCCCCAGGTATGAAATCTGATTCTAACTGCAACAAGGAACCAGAAAGCCCTGGTGCAATTGGAGGACCTCTGCAGGTCCGGTGTTCTGAGATTGTCCCAGCAGCCAAAACAATGATTTATAAAATCTTGGGGAAATTGGTTTTTTGCTTCCAGACTCTAAACTTCCAGTAAATTTTAAGCATCTCCTAGTTATTAAGGATTGCTAATTAGCATTTAAATATTCTCCTGTTAAACAAACATAAAAATATGGGTGAGTTGCTATTAATTACCATGCTACATTTTCCATAGCACCATACTATTAACTACTGTCTATTTTCATGGTATGGCTTTTGGATCTTCTGATGGGTTTGATAAATATTTTTGGAGCCCTCAGGAACTGGAGTGAGTATTAGGAAGTTAGGATGTCTTTCTGTACCCCACCAAGCTATTGCTCATCTCTCACAGCTCCCCCTCGCTCTCCATGCTGCTTACGCAATTTGTCAACCTGGAAGACAGAGTCTTGGAACCAGCCACATATCTCTGGTGCTGCAAACCACTCCCATTGTGTCTCTGTTCATCAGTGCTTCGGGGATCATCATCCTGGTCGCATACTCTGTTTCCAGGAGTTCAGAGTCCACTGACATTCAGGGAACACTGTGAACCATGAAGAAAGCTGCTCGTAAGTGCCTCCAATTGCTATTTTCTTATGCCTTAACTGCCCTAACAAGGAGGAAAATCTTCACCATTTGGAAGGCTTTCTGGACATCAGCCCCAGTGCACCAAACCTTTGATCTCTTGGTCAAACTGTTGATCTCTGGAGAACTCAGTTCTCTTGTGAAGTTTCCAGGCTGCTCCCAAAACAATTGGTTGCATAAGCTCTCAGAGCCAGGCCCACAAAGCTTCTCTGTGTTTTGGAAAGTTCCCTAAATAGAGTTAGGTAACGATGGCGCCCGCACAAAGACCCAGGCAGACCCAGGCAGAGCGGTGCCTGCTGCTGGCCCAGCACGCACAGCCCTGTTTGTCTTTCTCTTGACATGTCTCCCCCCCCCCCCCCGCCCTGCCCCCTGCCCTTTCTTCCTTCCTCCTTTCCTCTCCTGCGTTTCCTTCTCCTTTGCTTTTCCCACAAACACTTCTGAGGTCTGGACCAGGCTCTGGCTCCACCAGCTTTGCTTAGGCTACTAAAGCTGTGTCCAGCTTTCCTTAAAACCCAGGGCGGGGTGGGGGGGGGCGCTGTGGAACACACTGAGGCAGACCTCCGATGGCTGGGGTGCTCCGGGAGCCATTTATCTTACAATGTCCAGAACTTCTGCTGCAAGGTATTCTGAGAGTTAAGACTGAGTTTAAAATATGTGAGACTTCATGCCAAATAATTGAAAACAAATCGTTGGTTTATACTGAGATCTTGCTATTTTCCACTTTTCTGAAATGCAGATAAAAGGCCTGATTTCTTTGGCTTCAATAGCAAGGTTTACTTACTAAATAACCTGAATTATTGGACACTCTAATATGTTTAGGACTTTTGAAGTAAATCTTCAACTGATTCTAGGAGTAATTTGAAGCCTGTGACATTCATCAATGTAAATTAACCCAGTGCATTTTGTTTAAGAGTTTTGGTCGTATTTTCTCCTCTTATTTGTAAAGTGAAAGAGTCTTGTGATGTTTCATAATGAGTAGGGCCTCCTGTGTGAACCTAAACTAGGAGAACTCACTGGAGCTAAGATGAATGACTTCTGTTATCTTCACTCAATTTAAGTAATTCATTTAAAAGTCACTTTTCAGAAAGAAAAAAACATTTGGCAATGGTAGTCACATGAAGTTTACACTGCAGTGAAATTACTATTGGAACAGAATTCCTGATGATTGACACATATCTACACAGAACCTCTCCCACTGTGCGCCTACCCAGTGCCAAGTCTCAGTGGCCTTGGCCCTCATGTCCACTCTTGCCTCTGGCTGCACTTTTGTTTTACCACTTGGGGTAAAATGTTTGTTAAAATTTTAAGAAACTATATTGAATATATATATATCTTCAAACTGGTATGCTTACTCCCAAGGGTACACAAAACATTTCAAAAGATGTGTGAACACAAATAGTTTTCAGGAAATTAATTTCTAGATACTCAGCTTCCATATCTGCTCTTTCCTGAAAGCAGTCTGCCTGGGTGGGTGCCACGCAGGGAATCTTCCCTTCCCTCCCCTTCTCTCTTCCCTCTTTACAAAGCCTGCCTTCCCCTAGATCAAAGACACACCCTGGCCCCATCCCAGTGGGAGCTGTGCATTGTCCTGAGGTGTGACATTCTTTGGCATGTTTAGACAAAGGAACAATTTAAAATATTTCGGTCATCCTGTTTAATGGAAACACCATAAACCTTCATCATATATCACACTAAAATATGCATCCCTGGCAATTCTATTTTTATACTTCATAATCATAAAAATTAAAATGTATGTTTATGGTTTTCATCACTTACACTTGAAAATGACTGCATTGATGAATGGAGGAAAACTGTGTGTCTTCACACTCAAGGACTACAGAAAACTTTAATGCAGCTGTGAGGCTGAGCCACAATTGTAGGAAAAGGCATTTTAATTTAGACATGAATTTTGAGTTGGCTACACTGACCTCTGCCTATGCGCCCACAGGAGCTTAGGGCATCCCCAAGGCCTCTCGTTCTGCCAATTTTCTCCTTGGAATTAACTAGGCTTCGAGCCTCAGGTTGGTGATCACTTCCGACCCTACAAGACAGCTGAGGTCCTAAGCAGCCTGACCTCCTCTATCCAGCCTCCTGCCAGGTTGCCACTGGCCCAACCCAACCAGAGGTCAGATGGCAAAGACCCCCCTGTGCTCCATACAAATGGACATGGTAGAAACACTTCTAACTTTCAATGTGATTGTCTTGTTTTTACTTGGGGCCCATTCATGTTTCTAGAAGAACTTTTCCCTACAGGCCTCCCAAGGAATAGCTGCAGGAATGAAGCCGTCTCTCTCTTCCTTGCACTGGCTGTCCTGGCTCCACCACTTGCTAGATGGGTGAAACTGGCACATTTGCCAAGCGAATTTGCTCTCGTGAAAAAGATGGAGCCAGGAAGTTCGTAATGCTACGTGTGGTATGACCTCTCCCCTAAACCTCTCAGATGGTCAGTACAACCACTACACCAAGCTCATGTTCGGGGATGATACAGGATGAATCCAAGACAAGGCAGAGAAAACCACGAGGAAGGAAGTCACTGAGAAATCTAGAGATAGCTCCGACCTTGAACCCATACAGATTGGCTTAGGTCTCCAAAGGATGGTAGGACCCCAACTGACACCTGGGATATGCTTTGAAATCTCTAAGGATTTTCATATTTTAAAATTTTCCATTCTACTTTTTGGTATAATCTCTATAGTTAAGAACTTTATGTCTAAATTTAAATTCTTATTGCTGCAATTTCAGCCCAGCCTAGTAGTTGTCGTAATGACCATAATAGCTCCCAGGCACGAGCAATGGAGTCAGACTGTCTGGGTTTGAATCTCAGCCACACGGCTCCAGGCTCAAGCAAGTTACTTAAAACTCTGTGAACTGGTTTCTTTACCCATAAACTGAGATTGAGATGACTGAGAGTTGTTGTGAGCATCTGACAAATTGATACATAAAACAATTAAAGAGTACCTAGCATATAGTAGGTGCTCAATGCATTTGCCCTAAGGATCCTGACTTTGTGCTAAGCACTATGCTGCTTCATGGGATCATTACCCAACACGCACCTTTGGAATTAGCTGCATTTATCTACATTTTAAGGATGAGGAAGTTTAAAAGCAAGCTTAATAATAGAGAGTTGCTGTTTTCCATATCTTCCTGTTGTGTTTATTATGGGATCGATATGATTATGGAGAGATAAATGTTTGCCTGAATAAATGAATAAATAAATTATCTCCTTCTGGCTTCTCATAGAATCCAGCGAAAGATGAGAAATAACCTCATCTCTTAATACTGCCATCTTCTAGTATTCACTCACGTTCCCAAACTAAGTATTTAAATGCCAACTTCATTAATGTTCCATTTTATTTTTCTGTCAGAAAGCAATAAAAATATTTATAAGAAAGAGATAGAAACAGTCCTGCCTCCCGGCCTGCAGCCCTGAACTTGTCTCTCCCTTGGTTGTCTCACAAGCAGCCTCTGCAACATATTATAATTTATGCCAATTGAAACAAACTCTCGAAGTAACTTAAAAAACACAATTTTGCAATTTCTGAACCAAATAGTCTGTAAAACTCTAACAAATAACATCGATTCTACTTTATTTTCTCCTAAATATTATGAAGTTTTTCTCTAAGGAGTATAATTTTCCTGGCACGGTTTGTCCTACAGAAAAGCATACTTCCAGCTCATGATTTCCTCCTCTTTTAGACGTTTCCAGTATTTTCCTCAGAAGGCATCTTTCTAGTCCTCAAAACAGACACAAATTCTCTGAATGGTGCTGCTTAGACCACTTTCTTTCCTGGGGTTGGGGCTGAGTCTCTAATCTGAGGGTGGTCTTCCACCCATCCTAACGGGTTGGTTTAAGCCAGTTTTCCTTCTAGATGCAGAATGCTCAGCTGAGGTGGCCATTTGGATGTAATGATCAGGTCCACATTTTCCATTTCTCACCTTCTACTGGCCCTAATCTTCTGCACCCCACCCCCGCTCCCCAGTAATTCTTTTCTATTAAGTAACTCAAGCTTTCAAGGATCTTATGGGGAGGAAGGCTGTGCTTGAGTGTTTCTGAACCTACTCTCTGCTCATTCCTAGACCATTCTGTCCCTTTGTACTAATTAGTCCATCTCACATTAGTAAGAAGTATGCAAGACAGTCTACAGCAAGCTCTGAAAGGTAGGTCATAGATTTAACACGTCTTCTGTTGCTATGTAATATTTGGTTAAAGATGGACTTTCTCACTATTCTGCTTATTACACAATTAACAATGGTTTAAATTTCTGATAATAAATTGGATATTAAATCACACACACACACACACACACACACACACACACACACACACACTGGTTACCATGGGTGGTCATGGATTTGATTGTGGTAATCGTGACTCTGTGCATCTGCATATCAAGTGATCGTGTTGAACATCCTGAAAATACATGAATTTTACTTGTCAATGACATGGTTTAAAAAGATTGAGTTAAGAGAGGTGGATGGCTCCTAATTGACCTAGAGGGATTTTACAGCATTTTGAAAGCAAAACAGCAAGATACAGGAAACAAGTTGTATATAGTATTCCAGTTTTTTTAAAAAGTGGGAAAAGAGAGGCCTCTGCCTATGTGTTTATAAGAGGTGTAGGAGGTGAGGGCAGGACAGTGAGCAGCCACCCTCCTCTCCTGGGGCTGCAGATCGCCGGCCCTTACTGTGGCCCCTGCACCTCCTCAGTGCTCTTCTGCTTTATCCCTGCCTCCTTCTGTCTCCTCCTCTCGCTCTTCCTGAGTGTCACCGAGGCTCCTCCCGTTTCCCCACACTCAACAAGCAGTCTCAGAGGAGAGGACACAGAGATGAGAGGCACAGTCCTTGTGCCCAGGTGGCTTTCTGGCTGGCAGCAGAGATGAACAGAGCCCTGGATCACACTGCCTGTGTTGCCGGTGACCCTGAAGCGCCCTTGTTTGTCCTTCTCCCACTGCTAGGGACTTGGGGAGACTGGGTTCTGTGCTTTGGAGGACGACAGCTCGCTGCAGTGTTTTCACCTCCCACCCTGCCCTCCTCAGCTCGCCCCCACAGAACTGGGGGTTTCATCACCAGCCCTCCGTACAGCTTGTGGCCTGAACCTAGGGCGAGCAGGCAACTTGCCCAGCCACGCGGCTTGTCAATGGCAAAGCCAGAGCAGAACCCAGCCTCAGGCTCCCGCCCCTGCTGTCAGACACCGGATCGGCTCTGAGTGGGCTGGATTTTTCCACATTAAACCATAGTAATTCTATACTCTCTAATGGCTTGGTGTTTCCCTCCAGTTCCACAGAGGGGGACAGCATGCCCCAGAGATCTGAAGGCAAGATCCATACCTCTCTTGACAGAGCAGACAACTTCTCCAGGGTCCATGTCAGTTTGTGGAAGATTTGCTCTGAGAGCCAGTGACCTCAGGCGGGAGAAGGGGTTCTGAGTCCATTAAAATTCATGCCCAGAGTCTGATGGATCACGTGGGAGCTGCTGTAACTGAAATCACTCCTGAGGTCACACTGTGTGTTGACCCCATATTCCCCGTCACAGTGGTGGATTCAGGGAATCCTGAGCCAGAGAGAAAAGAGTGTGTCTGGGCAGAGGAAGAACAGTCTACCCCCAAGGTGCAGAAGACAGTCAAGAGAAGCAGAGACGGACAGAGACCTTGTGGTATCGGCCTTTCCAGGGGTAAAAACAACACCCAGATATTCTGTGGCCAAGAAGAGGATGGGAAGTAAATGAAAGAGGGGAAAAGAGAGAGAGTGGGGAAGAGAGGGAGGACAGACCGCGGGAGAGAGGGAGGGAGGAAAGAAGAAGGACAGAAGGAAGGAGGGGGGGGGGAGACGGAGAGAGGTAGAAAAGGCAAGAAGGAAACTGCTTCACCAAACTGATGCCTGTCAGATAAAAGAGCCTGGAGCCATGAATTCCGCCAGCATTTCTAGGGGGTTTAATACAGCATTGCCATCATCTTTTCTTCATTCTTTTAATGACATACATGCCCGAAGTGTAGCCGTGGAGCCTCTGAACTCTGTATATTTCTGTAATACACAAAGAAAACAGCCGTCACATCCATTTTAAGGAACTTTTAAATACATTACAGTGAGGTCTATAGGCCCCGAATCTAAAGGGACCAGCACAAAGCCTGTCTGTACATCATCTGTGAGGGGCCTGAATTCCAGCCAAGGCAGATTTTTAAAAAAATAATAAAATAAAATACTGTGTTTTTCTAAAGGAACATTATATTTTTAAACTGGAAATAATTGTATTTTGTATCTTATGTGGCATCTGAAAGTGATTTAGTTGAACAATGTGGTTTCTGATTGGTATTTGAATTGGTTCCAGAACATTTTTCATAATAACCATCTTAAAGATCCCAATTATCTGATCCTCTTTCCCCCTTCACATGGTTTCATAGGAGGTTTCCAGAGAAAGAGAGCGATCTGCAGGGGCTGGCGGGCCGGCGCGCAGTTAGCTGAGCAGGGCTGGCGTGCGGGCCTCAAATGAAGGGCCTGCTCGTTAGCCTGAGCTGTCCAGGACGCATTTATAGCTCCATAAAGGAGGCCTTGGCATTACCAGGATAATTACTTACTAAAACAAGCCCATAAAACCAAAGGGTCGCCTTGACTCAAAGGCAAACAGGGAAGTTTTTTTTTTCCTTTTAGTGTTAACATGTAAAACTAGTAAAGTGTATTTAGATTTCTATAAAATCAGCTCTGGGTGCAAAAGGGATGGTTGACTTACCAGCTGGGCAGCAAAATCAACTCCCCAGGCTTACAGAGGGGCTAAGGAAAGTTGTCCCGTAGAGTACGAAAGAATGCTCATGGGTGAAGGCCTGGACTCACTTGCCAGGTACAGATGTCCTGGTGTTCTGGGTGAGAGAGCATACTCAGGAGTCCGACAGCAGGCTGCCACTGCTCGGCTCCATGGTGCGACGCTCGGCTCCATGGTGCGACCCTCAGCAGTGACCCAGACTCTGTGTGTTACGTCCGTCCAGTGGAAATTATGTCATACCTCTTTGACGGGCTCACTGGAAGAAATGGATAAAACCACACACATGAAGGGCTTAGCACGTACCTGGTACGTGGCACACAAAGGATGTGGCTCTTATCACAGTAATGGAATATTTTATTGCAATAAGAGTAGTTTTTATTATCACGAATATGAATAATAGGATTAAACTTTTAAAACATTGATAATCATATCTTTTTTTCCATTGGAATCTCTTCATTCCATTTCACTTTTTAGCTGACGTTGAGTGTCTGTGTTTAGGAGGTTCGATGGACATTTTGACACACACTTTGCGGAATGAGTAAATCTAGTGACTTAACTTCCCATACTTACCATTCTTGTGTGTGGAGAACACTGAGAATCTACTCTGCTTGCAATTTTGAAATGCACAAGGCTTTGCACTTTGACCCGTGGCTACCCTTTCTCCCTGGCCCCAGCCTCACCACTGTTCTGTTCTCTGTTTGTGTGAGTTCAACCTTTTCATCTCGATGTGGATGTAACTGGAGGACCAGATGGTGAGTGCAATAGGCCAGGCCCGGAAGGACGAGAAAGGGCAGGCTTGTATGTGAACTCTCATAAGGAGGAAGCATTCTGGGGTCACTAAGTGTAGCGCTGACACTGTGCTAGGCATCTGAAACAGTAGAGCTTCCTTAATTCTCTCCAGGTAAAGTTCTTACCTAAGGTGAAGAATCTGGTAGTGGCTGAACTCAACGTAGGGCTGCCAGGTTTACCAAATAAGACTGCAGGACACCCAGTTAAATTTGAATTTCAGATACACAATAAGTAATTCTCATCCCCCTCTGCGGTCTTGAACACGTGGCCCTCAATGTCATGGTATTACCATCCACGCAGCTGGTAGGATCGTTCGTCACACTCCCTGGAGGCCTCAACATGGCACAGTGTCACACTCGAGTCACATGGTCACCCCTAATAGTAAGGGAGTCTGGAAGTGTAGACATCTGTGTCACAAGAGCAAGAGGAATAGGCCTAACTGAACAGCTCGCAACCTCAACCATACACAGGGGCAGTCCGATGATGCAGCACTGGTGAAGCAATCTTAGTTGACCCCAAGACCAGTGGGGATCCACTGAGGGGGTTTAGGTAAAGAGCAGAGATGTGACTGGATTTGCAGTTTGTAAGGAATCCTCTGGCACCCAATTGGAGTAGAGGTTAGAAGTATATAGGAGTGGTTGGTTGTAGGGAGATCGGTTTCAAAGACATGAGAACAACCCAGGCTGGACATCCTGTTGGCATGAAGCGGAGTGGCGGGCGGTGCTGGAGCCAGGGAGGAGGAGGAGGAGGTCAGCCCCATGCACCAAACCGACACCAAGGAGGAAGAGGGAGTGCAGAACAGGCCCGTTTCCCCTGCTGAGCTGTTTTCTGCTTGCCGTTACCAGAATCACCTTAGCTGCTTTTGCATCACTAGGCTTCTTGAGCAGCAGCAGGAAAAACCAAGAATCAGAATTATCCTAAAGAAGTCACTGGATTTGGAAAACGTCACCAGAAGGGCTTTTGTGGCCCCTAGGCAAAATCACCAGGGTCTGAATGGGTTCAGCACAGCCTGACATTAAGAAAAAAGTTAAGTAAAATAAAGTTAGAAACCACCCACTGGAATGTGATAGGACAGGGAGTCAGCAGACACAGAACGAGTGTGTTACCTTTTTATTGTTTTCTTATACATAAACTGAGGGCAGTAATGCCCAGTCCTCCTCCCTCCTGGGACTTCACTGTTGTGAGAAGCAAAGGCCAGAGAGATCACAAACTCAGAGGAGCACAGTGGCTCCTGTTAACAGGGCTCCCTGGTGTTTGAAGTCTCTATAATTGCTTGACCTAGCTATTTAAGAAGAAGTCCATCAAAGTATTTGCACACAAAGTAAAGAATCTCGTGTTCAAAAAGCCCGTTCGTTCTTTTCTTGTTTTTACTGCTACCTAATATAACAGTAAGTGAAAGCGATTTTCCTAGTGTAAAGGGCTAACCTAAACAAACACAAGATGCAGGAGCTTGTTATTCAGTGCACAATTTAATTGGAGAGTTGAGAGTTTGGTGGTTGGTTTTATTGGTGTAAAAGAGGGGAAACTATTCAACTCTAGTTGGAAATGATCTTTCTTGTGGTACTGAACCTTGGTTTTTTTCCTTTAGTCATCGAACAAGCTGAAAATAGTAACAGGTAACACTCCCTCAAGGCTGGGCACTGTTCTAAAGATGTGTGTTTGTGTGTGCATCACGCACATGTTTATATGCACACACACGAATATACCCCTCACCGTGATCTCATCTGCAAGATACCACTATTACCGTCTCCATTGCAAAGACAAGGAAACTGAGGCGCTGACAGGTTCAGAAATTTGCCCACAGTTACAAACCTAAAAGGTAGCTGTGCCAGAATTCAAGTTCAGGAATTGACAGACTACGCCCTCCAACCCCACTGTGCCGCCTCCTCTAAACGTAGGAAATGCTCTGCCGTGTGCTGTGTTCTGCTCCCAATAAGACCTCACTCAGCTTCTGACGATTGCGTTGTTTTCTCTGGAAGACTTTCCCTAACAGCACTCTGATAAATTACTCCAAGAAGTACCACTCACTTGGCCCACAGTTACTAAAGTCAGGCTAGTAAGATAATCCCAGATGGGTGGGAGGACTGGAAAATTCCACAACCAACTGCTGTCAGCTAGAGCCCTATCCAAGGGAAGAGGTCACTGCCAAAGTTGCTCCTTCAAGATGGTGACTTTGGGGGGGCACGCGTGTGCAGCGGAGGGGAAGAAGCATCCTGTCCTTCTTTTCCTGCTGCCCCTGTCTTATCATGGAGAAGGCAGCTGCTTGACCTGAATCCTGGAAGCCAATCACATTCTCATTGATCTAAGGGGGAGTGACGATGAGTAGGACAAAGGAACAGAAAAATAGGAAGGAGGAGGCAAGAAATCGCAGAGGTGGGGAAGTCCAAGAGGAGGCTGCTGTGACCAGCTCACAGAAGGCTCTGTGCAAGTCGGGACTTTCACTCCTCAAAGATCCAGGGAGCCGCCAACGGAAGCCTAGCAGCCTAGCAGGCGGTTTCAGGGTTAGGGGAAGCACTGCATTTCAGCTCAGGACGTTCTGAGCTTGAGATATGAGGCACATTGAATAGGAGCGTTCTATAGGTAAAGGGAAATAAAGTCTATGGTTCAGAAGAGAGTTGTGGACTAATCTCAGTCAGTTAGTAGTTGAAGTCACAACTACCAGTGAGATTTCCCAAGTGGATGTACAGAAGAAGGAGAGACAGTAGAGATGGGAACCCTGCGGGATGGTGACATTCAAGGGTGGGGGACAGAGGAAAGATGAGCTGAGGACAAGCAGGGGGAGTTGCATGAGCAGGGCCCTGGAGAAGCCAAGGGAGGAGGCAGCAATGTTTCAAAGGGTGTGGGCTGACGTGTCAGGCATCTCCGAGGGTGAGGTAAGGTGAGGGTTGCAAGTTCCTCCCGGTCTCAGTGGAGATGCAGGGCCAGCTCCTCCTCCCAGAAGTGGAAGCTGGTTGGGAAATCAAATGAAAGAGCCAATGAAGAGTCTTCTGAGCAACGAGAGGCACAGGTGGAACGTGGCTACCGTTCTGTTCTGCTCCAGTGTTTCTCCAGGAGACTGGAAAGTGGCATGGAGCCCTGCAGCCCTGGTTTCTCTGACAACCTCTTAAAGAAGATCAGGGTGACAGATGTCCCCTGAGGCAGAATTTCATTTAAGATTTAAGCTATCAATTTTTAGGTTATTTTCTAAATCCCCAAACTAAGCAAAGCGGTACACCGGATCCTCTTTGGGGGCTTAGTTACCTAGTGTAAAAACATACAATGTCCCCAAATGCAGGTCTTACGTGTATTTGAGCACAGAGCCACTATTTGAACTGGGTCTTTTCCATTGTTACAAAACCCAGATGATTCCACAGGTTGAAGGGAATTTTCATTCATTACTTTAGTTTTCCTCTTGGGTTTATTAGTACATTTAATTCCTAATACCCATGCAGGCTGGAGGGTGTTGTGTGAGAGGAGGATGTTCAAAAGTACTCTGCTCTGTAAAGGTTCACCCACTTGCCTTTTACCAGTTTTATGGTCCCACGGTTTGCGGTCTCAACCCCTCCTCTTACTTTCTGTGGGGTCTCAGATGTGTCACCTGGCTTTTTAGAACCTCAGCGGCCTCACCTGTCTAAAGAGGACAGTGAGCAAGATGCTCAGTAAAGCCCCATGTTCAACACCTGGCGTTGGCAATCATTTCCTACAAAGAGCCCTGTGACAGACACTCTGGGCCTTGCAGCTCCATGGGCTTGAATGCAGCCACTCCACTCTGCTATCACCACACTGAGGCAGCCACAGGCAACATGTGAACAAACGATCGTGGTCATGTTCCAATAAAACTTTATTTATAAGAACAGACACTGGGCCAAGATTTGGCCCACAGGCCATCATTTACCAACCTGTGTCTCAGACTTGAAAATGAAGTGCTTTGATTTACAATTCTAAAATGCTTAGAATAAGCTGTTATTATGTTCATATCCCAGGAAAGGCAAATTATTCAACTACTGCCAGTCTCCAAGTGTCAAGAGTCATAAAATTTATCTCACACAATGAGGTTCAGTATTTCATCAGGAAACGATCTGGTCCCTCAAAAGGTAGATGAGAAAGACTAATGCAAACCTAGTTGAACTTAAAAATCTATCTCGATTCAATAATGTTAACAGTCTACTCAAGAAATATTTAATCCAGGTGTGGTGGGGCACACCTATAATCCCACCAACTCAGGAGGCTGAGACAGGAAAATCACAAATTCAAGACCAGCCTCAGCAACTTAGCGAGGCCCTAAGCAACCCAGTGAGATCCTGTCTCAGAATAAAAAAATGAAAAGGGCTGGGGATGTAGCTCCATGTAAATTTTTGTCTCTGGTTTAAATCCCCAATACCTCCTCCCAAAATAAATGTTTTATATCATTTTGTTTAAAATTCCCAGTATCTGAAAGCCCCACCTCCCCTGCTCAGTGACAGTGATGTGTGAATGAGGAGGAGTAGGTAGGATGTATGGCACCTCAAGGGTCATACACATTCTAGGAGCAAGTCCCCTTCCCTGTCCTGAGGGCCCCCTCCCTGCCCACACAGGTGCTGCTTGCCCTGCTGGCACCAACAGCTGAGGTCTGTGGTCAGAGCCATTTCCATGTTCTTGGCTGGGGCTGGGGCTGTGCAGGGCTTGGGAGTGACCCTTGGCTGACTGCCTCACCTCGGCTGCTGTTGGGGTTGGAGACCCCCCTGAGGCCTGGCTGTGACTGCCATCAGGCCTGGCTGGAGGTCTGATGTGCACTTGTGCTGCGGAGCCATCTGACCCCAGCACGGTGACACTCTTTTGCCAAGTTTCCTAACTGTGCTCTCAGCTCTTTCCAGAACCCATCTACATAGGATCCAAGCTTGGCTCAGGGATGACAGGCCTCACAGCTACCTCTGCCCGAGCTTGTTGTGTGATCTGGTACGCACAACCCTGACCCAGCTTGGCTCCGAAGGCCTGTGAGCCTCCTGCCCAGTCCCAAGCTGTGTCTTGGAGTTTACTGCCCCTCGCAGTAAGTACCTGGGAAGGGGGATATCTGTGCTGCTCTCTCTCTCCCTCTTCTCTATCGCACAACCTCTGCAGCTAGAAGGAGTCAGCTTTTCTTGCAGGGCCCCTCCATCCTCCTCTTCAGCTGCCATGGAGCCGACCTGGAGAACACAGCATGAGGTCATCTTCTCCACGCCAGAGGGGTTCTCCCAGCACCCTTCATGCTAAATTGGTCATTTGCTAAAGGGAACAAAGAAGGTATTAGAGGACACCTTTTTCAACAATGTCTGGCTGGCTCTCAAACCTACTCCTTTGTTCAAAATCTATCTTATATGTCAGCAGCTATTCTTTCCATGTTGATTTCCTTATGCAAAAATATATAATCTTCCCTCAAACTAATGGATGGATTGATGGATACATCTGGAGCATCAGGATGAAGAACTTATATTCCAAGAGGAAAAAAAAAGAGGAAGGTATATTTCCAAAATATAGCATTTCTAGTTAATTGGCAATTCTTTCTGAAGTCATTTGGTAGACCACGAAGACCACTAAATAGAGAGAGGCTCTTGAGAGTGCCAAGCTCAGGTGGGTGGGTTGCTAAGGATGCATAAGGGGAGAAGAGCAGGCAGAGGCCAGCATATGCAAGGTGGGCATGCTGCAATAAGCCACAGGCAGAGGGAAGAGGAGGAGAGCTCCCAAATGCATTTCCCAAGTGTGTAGTCCAAGGTTACCATGGGAGAAAAGCAGCTATGTATAATCAGACTGCAGCCCAGCAAGAGGCCTGGAGGAGAAGACTGAAGAATGAGCTAAAGCTATGATTGTGCAAGATCTAAGCACTGGACCTGAGAGTCAGCAGTACTGGTGGACAATACCAGAGGACAGAGAACCTTGTTCCAAAAGGGGGTCCATGGGAAACTCCCTGGACTATGGGAGCAGATTCAAAATCCAGGAGATGATGGTGAGGGGCCCAACAGAATGCTCTAGGGAGAATTAAAAAGCATCTGGCAAGAGAAACATACTTTAAAATATTTAAGAACTAGCTAGAAAATTTATATTTGATTATAAGATGGATAATTGCTCATAATCAGAAATTTAGACCCTCAATTTAAATGCCATCTCACTACCTACAAAGCCATGGAAAATCCATAAGTAGTGTACTCTTGACTTTGAAGTGTATTAGACATTTTCAGAAGTATATTTCATTCCTAATTGTACCATCCCGTGGCTGACATCAGCATTTCTTGACATGCACTGGCTGATAAAGAGATGGAAGCAGGATTAGTAAAACACGTCAACCCAGCATTGAAGTGCCCCTCAGAGAGTGGACGATCCCTTCATCTACTGGCTACGCACAGGTATCACAGGACAATCCCAGGCACTCGGGGATGCAGAACAAAGATTACACTGATTCCTGTCCTCGAGGAGATTAAGGCCTAATGGGAAGGAAATAAATACATAAAATCAACGTAAATACATACAGATGTGCACAGCAATTACAAGCGGGAGATGGTCTATGGAACCAAGAATCAAGCTGATTAGTTGAAGAATGGTTAGGTAAACCTCAAAAAGATGTGTAAAGGAAATAGGGATTCCAGGTGGTTATCAATGTGCTTTCAGAGAGAATGTTGGTTCCATGACACTTCTTAATGTCTAAACTTGTAACATGCAATCTCCAGTATCCAAGAAACTTTGTTTCTAAAATACACTTACCATCCAGTAACCAAAATGACTACTAGGTTTAAGAATGGATTAACAACTCTTGTGCATGGCTACATCTCTAATTAAAAAAATAATAATAATTCAGTATGAGGAAGTTTACTACAGTGTGATAGCAAAAATATGTATGATGAAAGTGTACAGCAACTTGAACTTGTCACCCACCAGTGGTGGACAGTGTAGGCTCTCCCTCTGTAGCCCATAAACACCATCACACAGTGGGCATTCTGTGAGTACGTTTCTGTGCACTGGGACAGCTACAGAACACACTGTGACCTGTTCTGAGGCCTGATATGAGCAGGTCCTCAGCTGTGGGCTCTCTTGGACCTTCTGTTGTGGCTTTTCCAGGCCAAAGGAACCAGGAGGGCCGTCTGTCAGGAGGCTCAAGGCATAACTTCCATGAAGGGGAGGGATTAAGACTAGAGGAAAGTAAGGAATCAAATCCTTTGTCCAAAGAGGGAACCAGAAGACACATCTCACTTAAGGGGGGGGGGGGGTCCAGAAGTGAAAAGCTTTAGTGCAGAAGAGCCTAGAAAGAGCTTGGAAGGACTCTGGAATTCCACAGGCTGCAGCAGTCATTTTCCTTGCCAAAAACCCACCCAGAAATTCTTAAAGAAAAGAAAGAAAGAAAAAGAGAGAAAAGAAAAAAAGAAACAGAAATAAAAGCCTATTGGGACCAAAAGCATTGACTAATAATTCTTGAATCCATCTCCACAATATTATTCATCCCCGCCAAGGTCAGCTTTGGTCACGCGTGGCCGGAGGTCTGGGCATGCAGTTCCCAGTTTTATTTTTACAGTAGTTATGGAGCCCTTTACCTTTCCAAGGGCCCCCGTCACTTGTTTCCCACCCGTTCAGACCACCCACCCACGTTCCCACACACACTCCCAGACACGCCCACACAGACCCGGATTCTTTCAACCTCAGGGTCCAGGAACACTGCTGCTCCAGACGACTTCACTTTACGCACTTGGACCACCCCAAAATAAGTTTCCCTCTCTGGGGACCCATCTAAGGCTCTTACCACTGGGCAAACATTTATAGAGCACCTACTGTGTGTGAGGCACAGATGGATGTAGGGGCTGTAGGAAGCTCTCCAGGAGGCCGAGAAACGCGAGCGCTCTGCTCTGCTGAGCAGGCCCCTTGCCTTCTTGTGGGAGACATGTACGTGTGGGAGTGGGGACGGGGTGCCCAAGTCCAGAGGCCATTTCCCCTGCTGCCCATGTGCCCTTCCTGACTTTGCTCCTCCTCCCCCTGGGCCACTCTTCTCCATGGCTCTTCATCTTGTGCTGTGTGTCTCTCCCTCCTTTCCTTCCTTCCTTCCTCTCTTTTCCACTCCAACAAAACCTCCTTGGGAGGTGCCCGAGGTGGAACTCTGGCTGTACGTTCCCTGCTCCCTGACAAGCCCTTCACGGGAGTGGGCCCTGTGGTCGTGACAGGAGAGGGACGGTGCTTATGCTGATTCAGAAAGACTGACTGTGAGGAAACCGCCCCCCACCCCATGCTGCCCCTCAGGGACGGGAGGAGGCCTGGCCACCAGCAGCCACTGCGTGGACCTCAGCCTTCCCACAGTCCCAGCCAAGCCCTCCAGATAATTTATGAGGTGTCAGGATATTCTGACCACAAGGTCGGAATAGAAGGGTTTTCACACTTCAGCTGCCATAAAAGAGAAACAATTTAATCCTGTCTTTCGCTGGCACTGTTTTCACAATGAACAGGGGATGGGGTCGCCTGGAGATTATTTATCTAAGCACAACGACCAAGACTGCTGCGAGATGCTGATTTCGACCCTGGCTTCCTTCTCCTCCCTTCCCAGATGGGCCGGGCACTGGTCTTTCTTACTGTACCAAAATGGGACGGGACCTTCCACCTAGGCAGTCGCCCTGTGCCAGAGAATAAACTAGATGCCTGGTGGCTCCGTCCTCCACTCACTTTTAGTGGGAAAATGGGTTCAAGTCAGAAAGGGGCAGGAGGAGCCCCGTTCTTGTCCTGCCCGTGGTCCCGCCAAGCCGCCGTCTTGAGTCTGCAGCAGTGTGTTCCTTGGCGGGAATCACGGCCTCCTGGCTCTTCCCGAAGCTGCAGCACCATGGAGGTTCTGCTGAGTGGCCCGAAGCTCTGCTGCCAGGAAAACCCAGCGTCCGCTCAGAGAAACAGCAAGGCAGCAGCTCAACGCTCCTCCCTCCACCCGCAGGTCGCAAGGCCAGCCCTCTCCCCAGCACCATGTCCCCCAGGCTCTCAGCCGGCCCAGAGGTCATCTCTGAACCTGAGTTGGACTAAGGGTTTCACTGTAGGGTGCTCACGGAAGCTCCCAGAAGGAGAGGGCTCCCTGGTGCTTGGGCCCAGAAACAGCAGGCCTTCCCAGGCTGATTCCTGTGAACTTCTGGAGAAACACTCCTTCTGGATTTGGCCACCTGACAGGAAGTCAGGATGAAGCACAACCTATTTCATCAACCTTGGAAGAAGTAAAGCTGGTTAAATAGAATGAAGTGAATCTCTGTATACTAATAGGAAATGACCTTTAAGAAACATTAAGATCCGTCTGGTAGAATATTATGCTGCCATGTGTAGGAAAAGAAGCATCTACACAGAAGTTTATACTCAAAAAGACTCAAAAGAATGCAGAGGCTGTCTAAGGGGTTTCCTTTAAAGAAGAGGACTAGACACCTGGGTCAAAATTCAAGTGGAGATCTTCCCACCATGTTTTTTAGGGTTTTCTTTTTTCTTTTTTTTTATTTTTTTTTTTTTTGAACTTTTTAAACCAAGAACTCATATTGCCTTCATGGGACAGTTTTTAATTTAAGTAAAATCCCACAAAACTGTAATGAGAAAGGGGAGTGAAAAGGGAAGCCAGAGAGTAAAGCTGAGGACGTGGCTCACTGTTGGGACAGTCCCATCTCCAAAAGCCACTCCCATCCTGCTAAGTGAAATGAGCTGGTCCCCAAACACCAAAGGTCAACTGTTATCCCTGATGCGTGGACGCTAACCCACAATGAGGTGGGGGGGAGGATAAAAAGAACAAAAGTCACTCCTCTGAGCGACAGCAGTGAGCTCCCGGAGGAAAGGGGGAGAAATTCCTTACTCTCCTGTGGGTGAGAAGATTACCTCCAACAAGGACTTGAGTCAATGCCTCCTGCATTTTAACATCCAAGAAGCCTCAGTTTCACGTAACGTGCTGAGTCAAACCGGCTTGCTCCCTGCTCTGAACAAGCCGAAGCTTCTGCAGCTCCGATGTACTGCTCGCCCAGTGATCATTACCTATCTCACCTCCAAGCCCAGTAGGTGGGAGAAAGTGCACCGAGCCTCGGCCAGATGGCATGTGACAGTGCCAGCGTTCTCTGTGTTCACCGTGTGAATGATTTTCTCTCTTGACCGCAGTGTTCTCATCTGTAAGGGGAAAGATCTGAATGAGATGCACTATCTGAAACTGCCTTAAATTGGGGCTGAGGCCCTGCGTTCAATCGCCAGCATTCCCTACCCCAAGCCTTAAATTCTACAGATCTCTGACAGACATGGTCACCATCTCCTCTGTGCAGGTGGCACTAGGACCTGCTGCAGGCATCTCAGAGATTCCCCCATGCTTCCACTGGACCTTCAGGTGAATGCAAATACCAAACTACCTTCTGTCTGACTTCTTCCGTCGTTGTGGATACTTGGACTTCTTAACAAGGGGGAGAGTTCACCACAAACCTCAGAAACAACCAGGC
This sequence comes from Spermophilus citellus, assembly GCF_964194105.1. NCBI lineage: Eukaryota > Metazoa > Chordata > Mammalia > Rodentia > Sciuridae > Spermophilus > Spermophilus citellus. The sequence continues at coordinate 161,337,625 of NC_138187.1, forward strand.
TTCCTGAAGTGCGTTCTGTCCAGCCAGACCTTTGTGCAGAAGGAACTACTGCATTGTGAGCCCAGCCTTGGAGACTGGCATGGCCCCAAGACGGGGATGGAGGGGGCAGTGCCATGCCCATTATCTCAGGGCAGAGGTTGGCACTGAGGGCTCGTCCCTTGATAGACAGCCAACACCACTAAAACAAAGGCCCCCCTCCCGTGTTCCATCCCACCATAGCTATCTGGGACTCCGAAAGAACTGTGTCCCTGTCAGGGAGAACAGCGCACTCTGCTAGAGCAGCGTAATGGTGCCCTCAGGGTCCTCGTGAACAGAGATGGAGAGAGAGAAGGGCAAGCGAGCTCCGAGGAGGACAGCCCGTCAACCACTCTCCTCACAGGTGGGGAAACAGGAACTTGGTGGGTGGGCAGAACCCGAAGATGGGGACATCTGAGCTCATTTCCCCTGGGTGGGTTATAGGAAAATGGCCAAGAAGCTGTGACCACACTTGGAGATTGACAAGGAACCCACCTCCTGCTCCCAGGAAGCCACACCATTCTACACCAACAGACGATGCAGTCGCACAGCCCTGCAGACAGTGAGCCTAAAAGGACCCACGAGGGGAAAAGTGGAGGAGACAGCAGCCAGTGGGTGAACCCCATGGGTCACCTAGTGCTCAGGAATCACCTCAGGCGTTAAACAGCTCTTGTGGTGTGACTAAGGAGTTACGGGATGTGGACACTAATTTTCTATTCAAATTGTTTCTCTAAAATAAGTGAGAGATGTGGACAAATGCTCAGACCCCTCGTATTTATTTTAACCTACTTCTTCACTCACTCACTTTATGGTGATTCCACATGATATGATTATGGCCGAGACCACTCCTTAGGAAGTCAGCCATGATTTCCAAGGAGTTCTTATATTTAAGATCGAGGAGCACACATAGCCACGTATTCCTGAATCTGTTTTTAAGTAAAGAGATGTTATTAGACTTCCTGATGGGATTATTTGAAAGGTGCATCAAATCATTGTATATGAAATATATGTGCACAGATAACATATTAGAAGAATGGAAGAAACCAACAAAAGAAAGAAATCCCAGACCTGCCTTTGACTAGCTGCAAGTGTCACCTTGGGAAAGTTCTCAGCCTGAGCCACAGCTCCATGAGAGAGACTCGAAGATGAGAGATCCCACGGTGTTGTGCACGCACGGCAGCTGAACGGCTTGCTGCAGGTGGGAGGCCAGAGCAGTGGCGGACAGGCAGTGAGCACCAGGTGTGGACATCATCCATGGGGTCTGGACATGAGGCTGCCCTAAGGCCACCAGCACACTGTATGGGGTGCATGAAGAGCGTCAGGATGCTCCTCCTGAGCCCCTTGGCCTCCCAGAGGTCCTCTTGGTGCGTCTGCTGGGCTGGTAACTGTTTCTTCATGTGCTGCAGGGCCACACGCACAGGAGGCGCCATCTGTCTCCAGTGACACGTGTTTACCCACTTGCATACCTATCCCTCACTTGTCCACCTCTTCTCCCAGAAAAAAAATAAAGGGCCTGTCTCAGTCTTTCATTTGTATCAGCCTCCTCTAATTTCCTGTCCGAAGTGCCCTGATATTTAGATTAGAATACTAACAGAATATCTGCAGGCCAAGGGGAGAGAGAAACCAACTGCAGTCTTCTGTGGGACCCTGGCCTCCTCACCACCTGTTTCCTGGAGGCCAGGTGTCCCATTCAGGTCTGCTGTCACTGAGGGACCCCAGGACCATGCCTTGCCCTGTGGAATAAGTGAGGTGGCACAGCAGACACCGTTGCTGTGGCCCAACATGTGCTTCCCCCTCGGACTTGCTAATTAAACCCCAAGTATTTAATGTAGTTAGGTAACAGAGATTGCAGACTTTTAAGAAGTTCAGCCTCTTCTCTGGCCTCACTTGCCATGTCATTCTGTTTGCCAGTGATCAGAGGTAAGTGTGTGACTCAGACCTGGCTAATGGTTAGGGAGCAAGGCAGGAAGAACTTCTAGAAATGATTTTCTTTCTTTAAACATACATACACATGCAAACTTGCGGGGGGCGGGGGCATTTCCTCCTGTCTCTAAATTTAGTTAGATGACAATGTGTTGCCAGGAGCTGTGGCAGCCATGCTATCATAATAATTTACCTCTCTAAAGAACCCAAGCCAATATGCTGAAAATGGTGGCGTAGAAAGAAAGAATGGGAAAATTGATGACATCATTGAGTCACTGTGATTGCCCTGGGATCATCTCTCTTGTAAAACATAAGCTAATGTCATTTGATCTTCTGGTCCTTAATAGTTAATCCTAGCTAATACAAACATGCATTTTGAAAGAAAAACAGAGTGCTTTATAACAGCACATTCATTAATCCTGGACCACCCCCTGGAATATCTAACACATATGCCCCAAAAATAATTAATTATAAAAACTTTTCTATATTTCAAAGTATTTTCACACTCCTCTTACTTCTTCTTGTAGACTTTTCCATTAAAAAAATTCACATGATTTTTCTATTAAAAACTTTATCATATAAATGTCATAATTATCTTGCCTCCATTAATCCCAAATTTCCACAAATACAAAGTTCTGTTTTATTCTCTCAAATTACAAATTTATAGTTTAATTATATTTATTGCGTTTTTCATGCCCCCACCCACATTCCTTATCCCTTCCCAGAGAGGCTTTGGCTAAAAGCACCGATTCAGGGCCACAGAGACCCAGAGTCATGCTTGCTGTCCGTGTGAGCCACCCAACCATTTATTTTCTCTGACACTTCACTTCCTCATCTCAAAATAATATCTAGGTCTATTACCAAGATGAAACCTTGGCACAAATAAAATCTCAAAAAAATATATAGGAAGAAAAGAAGCAGGGGGAGAAGAATAATAAAACAGTAAAAGGAAGAAAAGGAAGAGAAACACCTCAGGGGAAGAGGGGTCAAGGGTGCAGAAGAAAGAGACAAAGAAGGAGGAGGAGGGACAACGTGAGAGGACAGAGGTGACCATGAGGGAGTGGGGTGGTCACTGTGATCCAAGAAGAACGTGAGAGGCAGAGAGGCTGACACACTTGAGAGCACGGCAAGGCTGACTGTCCGCTCCTCAGTGCCCCGCGATGCCCCCCCCCCCCCCCCCGGGGCTTCGGTACCCAGCTGACGCTGTCTCCTAGAGTTTGAATCTAGTTACTCCAAATATCACTTCAGAGTAAATTACTATTTAGTTAAAGGATTGCAATCCTTGGGCAGTCATCCTCGTATTTCAAAGAAGTGATTGATTCATTAAGATTCCGGTGCAATCAAAGAACCTGGAGAAGTCCCTGGGATTTGTTTAGTCAAATATGAGGTTCAGCTCAATTAAATGAGTTAAAAAAAAAAAAAAAAAACGTGATTCCTTGGATTTCTTCTCTAATGGCCAGGTGTCCTCCTCTTCAGTGATGACAGGACGAAGGAAAGAGCCTTTTTTAGCCCCCGATGCAAGAGGGAAGTCTTCACAAGGAGGGCTAAAACAAGCCTCAGGGTGACCATCCCACTGGTCAAATGTCACTTAGTGCAGAGAGTCTAAAAAGATGGATTCATTTTGTGCAGTCTGACGCAGGCAAACGGCAAGTCGCAGAGAACTGGGAAGAGCTCTCCGAGGATGCTCTAGGCCCCAGTTCCCTCCTGCAGCCTGGTCTCCGCCACGCGGTTTCCTGCTCTCTAGGGGGCACGAAGCCTCCTCGTTTCTGACTTCCCAAGGGGCTGCCTGCCCAGAGGCCGCCCCCCCCTGCAGACTAGGTTACATCAGCGGCCATTTCTCAGGCACAACCGTGGACATTGTGGCTGGTTCTCATCTTCCCTCCATAAAGTCAGTTGGGCCAAATGCTACCTCCATCACGTCACCCGAACCCAGATGCCATCACCTTGCAGGGTTTGGCTTTCAGCTCCGAATCCTGTTACCTTGCAGCCCAATCCCAGTAGAGTGGCTTCACCCACGAAAGCAAAGGAAGGAAACTCTTGCCTTGGCCTGAATTAATAATGTAGAACGGGGAGAAGTCTCATCTTTCCAGTCCAGAAGATGTGTGCATTGTTTGTTGGGAAGAGCCCTTGGGGAGGCAGAGATTTCAAGTTCAGCATTTATGTGGCACATTTTTCAATTAGACGATACACAGTATGGCATTTCCCCCTCCCTTCACCCCTTCTCTTTTATTACCACATGACTTCATCTCCCCATGTGACTGACAGAGCCCATTGGGCTCAAGACTGATAAAAAACATCTGTGGGAGAAAAATTGCAATTTAGAAAACAATTAACTACATCAATTTCAATTCATTTGGTTGGCCAGAGAAAGAAAAGTTGTTTCAAAGAGGAAACTCGATCTGCACTGGTTATGGATTAAAGGGCACGCAGACTTGTTCCTGGGGTCCTGGTGCAGAGGAAGACACCCAGCTCAGAGTCGGGGTGCAGACCGATGCCTCCGCGAGGGGTGCTGCAGATGCTGACAGAGAGTAACCAGCGAGCATTTCTCTACTTTTCCAAGGTCTTCTTGTTTGTAAGACATTTTTCTTCCATTCTCTTGAATTCCAAAGAACTGGAGGACTTACTTGAAGGACATTTCCCTCTTTCAAACATTCACCAGATGCTCCAAGTGAAACTGGGTTTGCTGTTGAGGGTCCTAAGGTCTGAGGTGTGTGTGTGTGTGTGTGTGTGTGTGTGTGTGTGTGTGTGTGTGTGTGTGTTTTCTGTTCTGCTTTTCTTCACCAGCTCTGTGAGCACCCATAGGTCCATTACTCTGAGGTGCTCAGAATCTTTGTGTATTGCGGCCTAAAAACCTTAAGGAAAGAATTTTAATACCAAGCAGGTCACCTCTGAGTGCTTCCTCTTTTGCCAGAAGCACCTACCTAGATAAAAATTATTGCTCTCACTTGCTGAGTTCTGTCTGGAGAGCAGGTCACCGCGACTCACACCTTGACTCTATCTCATTCACTTGCAGCATAATTCCCAGTGAGCTGCCTTAACATTTCCATATTTTTCAGGTGAGAAATTGATGTTTCTCACTTAATGTCACTCATGGGGTCTGAAGACCTAAAATCAAGATCCAGAAGCAGGAATTTTATGTTATTTGATTAAGAAACAGTAACGATCCGGAAGCTCCTTTGAAGAAGGAGCCAGTTGGTGGGAAGGTCCTACTAAAGATCCCACTCCTTTTCTTTGAACCAATGGGAAGCACACCACTTGGACAGCACATGTTTCGTTTTGCCTACTGTCGACAAGGAGCACACTTAGAATGACATCAAGGGGCCCAGTGGGTTAGGGCCCTCTCCACTCCTAATGAGCCGGTGTGAGTGACGGGACCACTCAACGCATGGTCCACTTGGCACAAGGAGGGCTGGAGGCTACAGAACAGGAGCAGGGTAGCCTGGATACAAAGTAAAGAGGAAAAGGAGGTGCAGATAAGGGCGTTGGAAAGGAAGAGGGAGCCAGCCGAGGAGCCTCTGGTGGGCAGTGGTGGAACCCAGGACCCGAGGGTCTACTAGGATACAAGGATTTGGGCTTGTGAGTGGGGAGCTGGGAGTGGTCTCACAGCTCAGTAAAGTCAGATGCTGCTGGGAAGAGCTCGACTAACTGGGGACGTGGATGGAACAATGCCTGGATTTAGGCGGTAGGTACAGGGGCCCTGGAAATCTCCCTGCATCCTTAAGAGATGGTTGTGGACAGGAACCTCAACACCCCCTAGAGGAGGTCGCTGGTGGGGAGGGGGTGAGACCAGAAGAAACCAGGAGAGAGGTAAGCAGGGAACATTGAGAAGGCAGATGTGGGCATGGTGACATCAAGAAAGACATGGGACTGAAAATACTAAGGACGCCTGTCCCCTTCCCCACCCTGCATCCAGTAGGTGAGTGGTGAAGAAGGTCTTGTGTGGCTCTTCTGAAGGTGACAGGAACAGAAAAGTACCTGCTCCCGGTCAAACACTGAGGAAAGGGCAAAGTGTGCGTGGTAAGGTCTTCTATTTTTGTTTTTACTCTTCGTTTGTTTCGGTTTGGCTTGATTTGACGTCTCCAGGCGGTGCAGGACACCAGGGCAATGCAGTCAAAGGTGTTGCTGAACCTACCAGGACCCATTGTCTTCTCTGACTTTAAAAGCCAGGCACAAAACGTGACCAAATAAGTTTTCCAGTCTTTCTGCTTCTGTGCTTGACAGGAATGCCCCCAGAACTGCCCCAGAGAAGCCGTAGCTCTACAGGTCATCAGGAGACGAACCCTGGAGCTGGCTAATAAAAAGAAAATGATTTTCCATGGGAAATAAACAGATTCCTCCTACATCTGAAAGGTCCTGGTCTTCTCTCATGACTCCTTTTTTCATTTTTCCAAAATGTTATCTTTCTAACACTAAAATGATGTGCTTATTTATATTTATTGCATCTCAGTCTCTCCTGGGAGAGATCCTAGAGCTTCACACCCAGCAGGCCTTCCAACAAACTGTGCTGGATGGACAGAATGAAACTGCGGAGCCTTCCAACACAGGTTCAGGGTGGAGAAAGCAGGGACTCATTCTGAGCTTGAATTTCCATATGAGTCTTCAAAGCCCAAGAGAAACCCTTGTCATGAGATATATCTGGCAACTACATTCTGGGGACAGCTCTGAATGAGGCTGTTTCCTTTTCATCTTGAACTTGAGGTTCCTCTGAGGGCCCTAAGAGGAGCCCTTCAGGAACCAGGAATGAAATCTAGAGGCTCCAACTCTTAGTTATAAGGATCTTTTCTGAAGATTCTAGTTTTCCCTCAAACCAAAGCCACCTACAACTAAAAAAATAAATATTAAAAAAAAGTGCAGGGCCTGGGTTGTGGCTCAGTGGTCAAGTGCTCACCTAGCATGTGCGAGGCCCTGGGTTCGATCCTCAGCACCACACACAAATAAGTAAGATAGAGGTATTGTGTCTAACTACAACTAAAAAATAAATATTTTTAAAAAGTTATATTTTTTTTAAAAAGTGCAAAAAAAAAAAAAAAAAAAGACCCTCCATGATCTGGCCCTAAGAGAATCCTTAACTCGTATGCCTTAGTACACCTCTCCCTGGCCTCCTCTGCTGCATCTGTACCACTCACCTTGCCGGTGCTCAAACAAGCCAGGGGCACTCATGATAGGACATTTGCACTGGCTGCTGCCTCCCCCCATGGTATCCACACATTGTAAGCCCTTACCCACTTTTCTTCTTTGTTCAAATGGCTCCTCTACAATGAAGCCATTACCACTGCTATTCGAAATTACAATCTTCTCTCATGACTACTTTTTTCATTTTTCCAAAATGTTACCTTTCTAACACTAAAATGCTGTACTTATTTATATTTATTGCATTTCAATCTCTCCGAGGAGAGATCCTAGAGCTTCACACACAGAAGGCCTTCAAACAAACTGTGTTGAATGTATAGAATGAAACTGCCTAGCCTTCCTCAAATCCCAGAGATGGAGTGAGTTTCTTTTTTCTCTATATTAACTCTTTGATTATTCTTTTAGTCTTTTTATTATGAATTATTATCATTTATGTACCTGTCTTTTGCATTACCGAGCCATGATCTTTTGAACATTCTCACTACCTTTATTTGCAGAAACCAGTACAGTGTCTGTCATAAACCAAAAACATGCCAACTTAATGAATGTGCAAAGATGCTACACACACAGTTCCTTGACTCCAAATCTCTAGCTCTGCAAGTCAGTTATTGTTTCAAAGTCTCTTCCCAACCCCCACTGTAAATACATGTACATACATACTCCACTAATTGAGATAATTTAAAACTATTTTTCACATATTTGCTTAATTAACTTGCAGTGACCTCTGCAGAAACACTGGCCTCTGATGATTGTAGGAGGTAGTCTTTTGGCATGGACACCAAAGCATCAGAGTCAGCTGGAACTAAGGAAAGCAATAACACAAACGGTTTTAATTACTCATGACAGGCAGCTGAATCTATGTGACACAGGCCCTCTCCCTAGTCCATCATTCAGAAAAGGCCAGTTACAGGAAATGGTGGAGAGGGAAAAAAAGAAGGGGCCACACTGTGTCCATAACACAAAGCAGATCGTCTTTCATATGCGCGACCTTATTCTTTCTGTTTAAGGTTTTTATGCTGGTCCCAAATCTATACAATGTCTGACCCACCAAGACTCATCATGCTTTTATGCTGGCTTTCAGGAGGTATAACTCCGATTTTTAAAAAAGGAGGCAGGTGAATACTGCAAGCATCCGTGAATCACTATGCAAACCCAGGGGTCCTGCAAAGTTCATGGAGAATCTCAGGCATGCTTGCAGTAAATCTGTGAAGTATACAGGTGAGCCTCTTCCACTTCTGTTCAACATTCACAGAAGGATTGACTTTATCTATAACCGAGTTTCTCTGGACCTGTTGCTCTATGGGAAATGGGTGAGGATTAGGATTCGCTCTGTTATAATCTGCACCTAATTTTAACATGTCTTTCTTACCCAGTGTATATCAACCTAATGAAACCATGGGCTCTGGGATGGCCATATCCTTGGGTTGGATGCTGATAAAAAAGAGCAAGCAAGCTTCCCTACCTGAGCAGGATTTGACCTCAGGACCTGATCATGCTTTGGTTTCTCCCCACACTCTTGCCTGGTCGCTGAGCTCACCGGCCTTGTGTTTCTGGACATTTCCTCCTGGCTCTCACTGCTTGCTCTGTTTGGCCAGTGTTCTGCTCGTGGAACTTCAGAAGCCCTTGATTTTTCCCGCTGTGTTGCTGATTCCTATTCGATGCCTCTAGAAATCAAGACAGCCTGGGTGTATCTGCTTTTGACATCACCTTGCCTTCTTCCCGCAACAGTCTTGAGCTCCTGCAGTGTGATAAGGCCTGTGATAGAGACAGAGACTCTCATCACAGATACTCCTGCAAGGAGCTCAGGGTTTAATCGAGGAAATGGCACTAAGCAGATGATTATGATGCCGAGAGACATGTGCTATGACAGGATAAGCAGAGGATGGCACAGAACTGGGCACTTCCCCACCAGCTGGGCGCTGGGTGAAGGAAATTTCCAGAAGTCTGCAACATGGAGGGAATCTGGGCCAGAAAAAATAATGCAATATATTCTATGCTGAGGAAGTGATGTCTATTAATGTCCTGGGCCATATATCATGCTCCTTCAGGAACACAGTCAGGTATAGCTGCAGGGGTACAGTAGTACAGGCTAGTGAGGGAAACCAGGGCCAGATCATGAGGCTTTCTAAGGTATTCTAAAGGCATAGGAGTCATGCTACGGGTGATGGGGAATCACTGGCAGGTTCCATAATGAGCAGCAGTGTGCAGGATGGTTCCACCACCCAGCTATTCCCTTCCTACCTTATCCTTCTCGGTTCTAAAGAGCCCAGCTCCACACCTCCTCCCCACCAGTTTCCTCAAGCAAAAATAATCCCAGCATCAATCTGAGGGCTTATTTAAAAAACACGAATTATCCCACTTCACAGAACCAAACCCTCCTGGGGATGAAGGCTGGGAATCTCTATTAATGAATCTCCCCAAATGATTCTGAGACAGCTGGACATGGACAGGTATTTGGGAACTAGTGAAGGCTACCACTTATGCCACTGGCTTGCAGATGTCCTGATAAACACAAGGAGAATTTGTCTTCCTAGATTAGACTGAAGACAGCTGGAGTAGGTCACCTAAATGTCTTCCTTCCACAGTATCTATCTATCTTCAAGGCCAGAAAAACCACTCTCCCGCCTGCACCTTTCCAGAACTTGTGTGTGTCCTTTGAGTAGCACGTCCACACCTCCACATGCTCAATGAGGCCGCGTGATCTGGCTCCAGTTCCTCTCAAACCACTGCTCTCTGTACCTTGTACCTATTCCTAAAAATATAGAGGGTGATGTTACACAATTTACTTCCAATCTCCACTTTCTCCATTAAATTAAGGATAGATGTGGAGTTGGGGGATTTGTGCAGAGCAATAAAGATCTAAGTGGAACAACTTAGGAAGGGAAACAGAGAAGGCCTCTGGCTTGCTCACCACCCACAGATGTCACCACCCACAGATGTACCCCTGCAGCCATACCTGCAGCTTCTAGGTGCTGTTATGGGCCAGGCTATATGGGCAATGACCAAACAGACTCCATTTTAGCCTGAGACTCCGTAACATAGAAGAAATGCTTCTCCCATGGGAAAGCGCCACCTCTGTGCCCATTAATAGTTACCTAACATAACATACTTGGCAACACAAAATAGCAATCTTATACAATGTAAAATTGTTCTCTTTGCTTTCCCTTTTTCTTGGGCAATGTAACTTGTCAGAGATTGTCTAGACGTTAGTAACCATTCTCTAACTTGTACTCAACTAGGGTCATTTTGACCTACTTCCCTTCTGCTTGCTTGCTGCTATGCCAACCTGGAAAGTCCCATGGGAAATACCAATGTACCCATTGCATTGTCTCGTTAACTGCCCAGTTCAGCTTCTGTACTTGCTTGCCTACATTGGCTAAACCCCCAAACGTCCCTATGATGGTTTTTTGGCTTAAATATGAGGCCAAATAAAAGTGGGCACACCACTCTACTCGTTCTTTGGAGACCAGAGTGTCTGCCGCTGGCCAGCACTTAAGGCTTATTTGGAATGGCAATGTGTGGTCTGAGAGTTATTTGAGGGTCTCGGTATCGTTATAACAGTGCTACAAAAGGAGAAAGTTGAAAGATGAGAGAATTAAGCGTGCTGGTGTAAAAGAAATAGAAAATTCCCAGGACAGGCCGAAAAGCTCCAAAACTCATAGTGGGCTAAAGCCTGAGCACCCAGTTTTATCCCACATAGGGCTGACTGGTAATGGTTCACCATCTGACTCGGTCTGGCCTCTGGCTTGCTCACCACCCACAGATGCCAACTCATCTTGCGTGTATGTGACTCCAGGCTACAGTGAGTAATGGCCATACCTGGAGGTGCCGAGGTCAGAGGCAGTGACACCAATTTCCAGCACACTAGAGGAAATTACCCAGGTAGCTGTAAAGATTCTATAGGGACAGTCTTCCTCTTACGTTAGCGCCATGCCTTGGAATGATGTTTATGGTAGCCTAGCTGTACAGGAGTAGGCCTTCTTGACTTTAATTGGTTATCAGAATTTCATGGAAGACTCAACATATATCAAAACACATGAACTTCTACATGAAAATATTGGAATGTTTTAAAGACAAGAGCAGGAACATGTAAACATTCTGCTTATAAATATTAGAATTTTTCTTTTTGAAAGATTTTGGGTTATTTTTAAATTAACCCTATGCCTTATGTTAATCCAGCTAGTTCAATTTTAGGTTTTAGGCCATTTCTTTGTCCACTTCTTTTGATGCCTCTTTTCCAAGTGCACCTTCATTTCAATCAAGGAACCAGGAGCAGCCGCAAGGGAACAGGCAGTGTTGGAAGTCAGTGGCTAAAATTAGATTTTCAATGACATTTACTTGTATGTTCTAGGCTGAAACTTCAGAGTACAGCACTTTCTCCTGAAAGGAGACACTTCCCCATCACTGTAATGCATACTTCTGTTATCAAATTACATCCATATTACATCATTGGGTAACTGAGACCCAAAATAGAAAGTGAAACCATGTACGTTTTCAGCCAAGAGAAGGGCTAAAGACAAAATTAATTGACATGTTTTCACAAGATTATTTACTCAGTGCCTTGTTAATTAGGGGGAGATGTTTGTTCAAGAGAAGTAGTAGTATCAAGGAGGGAAGAAGAATAAAGTAACTGACCCCAAGGCAAGGAAGTGGGTGTCAGCTTTCTCTCACCCATGCTGGACAACTCTATTACACAAATAATCAGTGAGGAAGAGAGTTGAGAATTCATAAGTACTGTTTCCTTTCCTATTTTCATTCACACTTGTACAGGTGAGGTGTCTATAAGCTGTTTCTTATAGGGTTTTTCAGGATGTTCCCACTCCATCTTTCAGAAAGCCCATGGAGAGTCCGCGCATGTCCATTACAGCGTCTGCCCATCATTGTGTGCACATTAGAGTGTGCATTATCCCACCAGTGAGTCCTGTACATATGACATCATCAACCATCACAGAGTGTGCCCACCGTCCTGTGCACACCAGAGTGTGCATTATTGCATTAGTGAAACCTGTACATACAGCATCATCAGTCATTTCCAGATGTGCATCCCTTCTCTCCATCTCTGTCTGCATTTCGGGGACACCCTGGAGGAGCTCCCCAGACCCAAAGCACCTCTGCCCAGTGCAGGCGCTCAGGAGTGTCTGTGCTTGTGCAGTGCAAACATCCACACTGGCACGCACTGCTCCGGAAAGCCCTCTTGCTTCTCCTGGCCCAGCACGGCCAGCCCACTCTTCCTAATGAGGCTCCGGAGGATGTCCATGTCCCGAGTCACACTGCTGTCGGACAGATCGAAGGTACAGCCCTCCCGGGCCACATTGTCCTTCAGTATGATGACACCATTTTCTTTCAGGCCATCTCGGCATCGGGAAAGAAATGCAAGAAGGTCCTTGTCAGTCAGGTGGCCTACAGGTGGGGCCCAATTGATGGGAAACAGGATGAAACCGTGGGGAGGGAGGAGAGCAGGGAAGAACACAAGGCTCAGTCACAGATTACTTAATAACCAAGTCGTTGTAGTTGCGGGAGTCTTTGAAAATCTAGATGAAGAACACACATCCTCTTTGCTCAAGTCCCTGTCTTTAAAGCACATATTATACTACCTGGCCTACCTACCTCACAAGCATGAGAGAGACACTGGTGTCTATTCCCTGAGTCCCTCCAATTTCCTTGGCCAACCCAACTCCACTGCCACTCCTTAGTGAATCCTGTGTGCGTGCGTGCACGCACAGACACCCCTAATCCCCTGTTGTCTTGTTTCCTAGGAATTTAAGTCTAAGAATGACTATTCTGCCCATAAATGGGGATTAGCCCTTTGGGGCCCACTTGTTAAATCTCTTCAAGTATTTATGTTTCTTCAAGGATTTAGGTTGTTGGTGTGAGGACACCTGCTCCATCCTTGTGGGTGGGGAGGAACCGTCCAGCTTGTACAGAGAACAGGGGAGAAATCTGGGAGCGGGGACTGTGGGGTTCTCCTGACACCCAGGGCTAGCTAACTGCTCTCGACACAAGTACAGGGAAGACACCCCTCGTGTGCTTGTGAGCCCCACGTCTGTCCTGTGCAGCTGAGAAGCGGGGAGGGCAGAGGACAGGCCACATGAGACTAACCTGAGACCCACTGGATCCAGATGACGTCGTATCTGCCGCAGGGGGGCGTGAACTCCTGCAGGCCGTGGCAGTGGTAGCTGTCTACCTTGTCCGCTGTGACCTGCAGGTAGCTCTGGGCCTCAAGGAGGAAAGGCTCCATCATGTCCACCAGCTCCACGCTGTTGAAAACCGGCAGCAAGACGTGCTTGCTCACCCTTCCTATCCCAGAGCCACAGTCCAGGGCGCAGCCGGTTCCAGCTCTGCCGGGCCCCTGCGGGAAGAAGCCTTGTGGGACACTCAAGTAGGGGATTCACCCCGAGCCTCAGACACTCCAGTCGCCACTTTAGGTCAGCTGCATTTGTGTCAATTTTATTGGGTAAAATGTGCAACTTATGTGTACAATTCAACACGTTCGGACAAATGTGAATAGCCAAGTACCTACTGCCACAGTCAAGATACAGAATATTTCATGGTTTCCCCCCCAAATCCAGACATTTCTAGTTCTACTTTATTTTACTCAAATATGGGTGTTTAAAAGAATTGCAAACTTATTTTATTTTAAAATAATATCTAAGGTTTAAGCAATCGGTAATTCTCCCCAAGAAATGAGCCAACCCTGGCTCTATAAAGATAGAATTTTCATATCTACAATTTAGGTTAAACCTACAGCTAATGGGACCAGCACTGTAGGTGATTACTTTGTAAAATAGGGCGGGGGGGGGGGGGAGCCAAACAGTGAGAGTCTCTCTTGAGTTTTAAAATTACTTTAAAAATTCATTCCATGAAAACATTCCAGTTCATATTGGGATAATTGAAATTCTATTTTTTCTAAACTGGATTTAGGGGGTAAATCTGGGGACCTTAGCTGGGAAATGCAATTGTCCCATTCTCTGGCCAGGATTTTATTTCAAATCCAGCCCGGATGGCATCCGGCATGTTGCTGTGAATGAAGGGTAATTTCAGCAGTCCCCTTTGATGCTAAAAATTGTGTTCTGCTTTTTGCACCAGAAGCATCAGGTTTACTGGGAACTTTTTTTTTTAAAAGTAAGTCTGAATTAAATTAACTGAAGGTGAGTGGCCGAGGAGGTGGTGGGGGCAGGAAGTTAGCCAATGCAAACTTTCTCCAACTTGCTTCTATACAAATTTTTTTTTAAGTTTTCTGATTTTTGAAGAGTCAGCTGGTCTAAATTATTTGGACATAACTGGGATGGATGCTAAATAGGTTTTGTGCTAGAAATCACAGTAACAAGATATGTGAAGTTACCTATAAAGGTCTTAAAAAAGAAAGCCAATTCTTGATTTCTCAGGAACTAAGGGTAAAACAAAAACCTTTGGCTCTGGATCACAGATGTGGTACAGAGGAAATATCAAAAAATATGCCTTCCATTCCATCCAGAATGTTCCCCTTATGCTAGAAAGGTTCAATGAAGAACAAAAAGTACAGCAATCATAGCTTCTTTTCAAATGGGATAATGACCATCATAAGTTGATGTTTATATGTAGCAAACTGTATCTGTAATAATTATAACTCCATAATACTCACTCCATTAGATGATTATTGTTGTAATGTTATTCTCTGGATATGAGGTGTTCCCCAAAAGCTCTTGTTAGTGTAGGAATATTCAGAGGTGAAATACTGGATTATAAAACCTGTAACCTAGTCCGTCCTAGTTTGAAGGGACTGACTGGATGGTAGCTGTAGGCAGGTGGGATTGGCTGGAGGATGTGGGTGGTTGGGGGCTGCCCTGGAAGGGGCATCTTCCCTGCTCTCTGTGATTCCTGGCTACCATGAGCAGCTTTCCTCCCCCAAGCCCTTTGGCTACGATGCTGCGCCTCACCTTGGGCCCAGGGCAACGGACTTGGGTGACCGCAGACCTCCCTCCTCTAAGTTTTTCTTGTTGGGTATTTTGATCAGAGTAATAAAAATCTGACTAACACACTGTAGATGAGAAAACTCAGGTTCCCAATATATGGCAGAACTGGATTTGAACAGGAACCGCCTGAATCCAAAGTCAGTTTTAGGAACATTAGGACATCACCTCAACTGGCAAGCTCTCTTCCCTTGGTAGTGTCTATGCAATGCTATATTCAGAATAACTAAGGCTTCGGCAAGACTCAGCAGGAAAGGGATCTTCAGTGATAAGTGGTGTCTGCCTGGAGGATAGGAAGGGGAGGTGGTGCTGCTCAGCCAGGTGTTGTTGGTCATCTCTGCTGTGCTCTGCTGCCTTCCTCATTCAGATGTGATGATTTAAACTAAATGAATTCAGGAAAAGGCCCAGACTAAAGATCTGTGCTGTACATACACAGCATGGTAAAGGCAGCATTTCTGAGTAACTTCCTAAAATGGGATAAAGTATAAGGGAATTACTTTAAGCTACTAGAAATGACTTTACTAGAAATGTATGTTGCTCAATCAGCAATCCTCGTTACAAATTTATCTCCTAGCTACTTGGCTCTATGAGACTACTGGTCATGTTGCTGTCATTAGTGGGGCAGGTGGTTTCAGAAGGAGAACTACGGAGCAATAAAGCCAAGAGACCTTAGAGATCCATGTCAGAGGATTTGACTAGAACAAGTGAACATCTGTTTTTCCATGAACAGAGAAACAGGAGGCTGCTCTGGTTCAAGGGAGGTGGAGCCCTGCCACTCCACCTTCCCACAGCTCTCCAAGGAGCCCTTCAGAATCTCACTAAAACCCCGGGGCTTTAAAATCACGTGTTTCGTTCCTTTATTTCACACAAAGAAACTGAGGCAAAATGTTTTAAATAAACCTTCCTTGGAGATGGTCTAAGCAGTGAAATCCATTTAGTACGTGAAATCTGAGCAGAGATTCTTGAAACTGTGGTCATTCGCAAACATGCAGGCTGTCCTTTCTCCCAGACGCTGTGCACCAGGCCTCCGGTGCAGTCACCTGATTCTTCACTCTGCTTCCTGTGATATGGTCGGCACAACGTCTCATTCACAGGCAGCTCCTCGGAGAAGGAATGTTTAGAGCCTGAGCTCAGGGACTGCAGATGCTGTGATGGCGTTGGAATCTGATGCCCTTGGTGAATGTGGCCAGAGCTTTGCACAACACATGACCTCAGAACGAGGTATTTTGGCATTTTCATTTTCATTTCATAGACTCTCTTTCACTTATGGATTCATAGAGACCAGTAAAATACGAGTAGCGCTCTCATGTTACTTCTGATTCTGCCTCTGTATGTCGTTTCAAAGAACATTACTTTAAGCTCATCCAGTAGGATCTAGAACTCAAGTCAAAGCACTTCCTGGCACTGCTTAAAATCCACGAAATAACGGGGCACAGAGGTGCACACCTGGAATGCCAGCAACTGGGGCTGCAGCGGAAGGATCCCAGGTTCAAGGCCAGCCTGGGCCACCGAGTGAGGCCTTGTCTCAAAAATATTTTTTTTTTAAAAAAGGGCTGGGGTATAGCTCAGTGGTAGAGCATTTACCTAGTATATGTGAGGTCCTGGGTTCAATTCCTAGCACCACATACACACACACACACACACACACACACACACACACACACAAAAGAAATGAACTACAACAAGTTAGATCGTGATTTTTTAGTCATCCGATCTCTATGAAATGTTGTTTTTTTTTTTAAAAAAAAGTCATCAAATACTGATTTTTTAAAAATGAATTCCCCCTCCATAGACATCTAAACCTGAGGAAAGTTATCAGTTATGCCACTGACGTCATCTTGATACCCTTTGTCTATTTGCTAAAGTAAATACGTTCGAGAGTAGATTAAACACCTTTCCCACTGTCGCATGTCACTGGGTGTTGAAAGGAAAACAGAACTCTGAATTAAACAATCTGCCTTTTCTCGGTTGACACAAGAATAAATCATGTCAGATACTCCTATTCCCTAAGTCCTTGTTCCTTGACCTGGATACTAATTTAGCAGATTATTAAGGTCAAAGTACTAAAAATATCATTCCTTTAAAAAGACTGTGTTTGTGCTTAGTGAGAGGTCACAGCTTTACAATGAGCCTTGTCTGCTAAGAAGAGCTCATTCCTATTTGAGAGGAGCAGTCTGCCCCTTTTCCAACATAAACACGCGAGCACAAGACGCTTTCCTTTCCCAGGTCCTGGACGTGCTCAAGGGCTCTGTAGGACCAGCATCCCTGCGGTCAGCTTGGCATTCCACACAGAGTGACAAGACAGCTGGATTACTAACTAAGCTTCTGAAATGCTTCAGGATCAAAGTCGGCCTCACCACCAGGCGAGCAGGAGCAATTGCTTTGGGCCAGACTGGAGAGGTGAGGTTTCTCTGGTCCATGGAAAAAAAGCAAGGATTTTTCTACTTTGCAAGACAAATGGAAAAAAATATGTCAGAGTTAAGAGCAGACGGTTTGGTGTCAGACAGATCTGGCTGGGCTTAGTGTCAGCTCTGTCTCTTACCAGTGTGTAACCTTGACAACTTATTTAACCTTCTCAGCCTCAGTTTCCACAGCCATAAAAATGAGCTAGGACAGTCCTTACTTTAAGAACTGCTGTGGAGAGTAAAGAGGACAGAGCTTCTACAGTGCTTGGCAGAGTGACTGACCATCTTAGAACAGACTTCTGTGAAGTGGGTCAGAAACACTGACGTGGTGGGCCTGACCTTCATCTCTGCACGTCCTAGTCCTTTCTGATTGTAGCTACGGTCCAGACAGACACTTTGGCTCCAGGAAATGTTCCACCCTCATCACATTTTCTCTACCACCAGGCTTGGGACCTGGGTGTTCCAGGAGCTAGAGGTGACACAAACCTAGTGACAACACCATGCTTCCAAGTAGGTCAACAGCCTAAATCCAAAACTGAATATCCACGATGTTTCCTCTATCGGAACAAAATGGGGTCCGAATTGCAAATCTATGACTTTGTAGTGAATTGGAACAAGCATCATTTGCAAATGGTCTTATCCTCAGTAGGACCAAAAGCAGCTTTACTGGGTGGGTGAAGTCTACTCTCACAACTATACAAAGTTCCTTATTAAACACATTCCATAACATCTTGTTAGTAGTTGCAGCAGTAAGTTAGATGGAGCGGGTACTCATTTTGTGAACTAAAGCAGGAACTTTACAGGTATGAGCTCATTTGATCTTCACATTCTTCTATGAAGCAGATTCTGTGGTCATGCCTGAGTCACAAATTTAAGTAACAAGCCCAGGATTGCTTCTGCATTAAGTAGGAGAACTTCAATGACTGTAGAGCCCAAGGTTTGACCCTTATACTCTACAATTTCCATAGGACCTGGACATAGGGCAGTGGAGGCTCACCCCAAACCAGACTACAAAGGGATCAATGAGAAATCTGAACTATGTAAAAAAAATAATACAAAGGGATTCTGCCATCCTTACTATTAAACTGAACACAAGCGTACATTTCTTTTCTACAACCAATTTGTTATTATGGGAAATTCAATAAATCAACCCAAGCTCCCAAAGGTATATCTCATTATTTATCTGGATGTCAACTTTTTATTGCTGAGATGTTTAAGAAATGTCTTCTTAATCCTCAAATGCAGTATCAGCACTGCAGGTTCACCTTCCCTTGAAGCATGCATGTAAGATTAGCTAATGCTAGGAGGGCAAAATGTCCAGTGGGACAAGCCAGGAGTCCGATGAAGTCCATCCTTTGTGAACGTCTTAAGACAGGCTGAACTCAGCTGAGCCCACGGCTTTAACCTGACTAAATTTACCACACAGAAGCACTTGAGCTCAGTATTGGCAGGGACTTTGCCCTCTCATCAAGCTGCAGTTAGATAACTCACCCCAACAAATTTCCTAAGAAATTCCCGAGAGGCCTGGATATCTGGGCTGGAGAGTTCAATGAAGTTCCCCATCATGCCTTCTTCTGTGGCTGGCACTTCTTGATAGAAAAGTTTAGCTCTAGCATAGAACTGCATCTCGCCATTGATGACTTGGCTTGTTAAGGCATACAACTTTACTGCAAGTGAAACATTATTAATAGTCATTATATCATAGAACAACTCCGTCTTATTGTGCACTGAAATTCCTCTTTAAAGACTGTGAATTTGTGTGTGGAAGAAGGAGCACTGGAGTGAAGTCAGAGGATCTGGGTTTGAGCTCTGGTTCAGGGACTTACATGCTATATAATACGGGGAGACTTCTAAAACTCTGTGATCTCAGGAGATTTCATCTGTCAATCACAGGTGACATTTTCATTAATGAGTAACTCTGTCATTTAATAAACACAGTTACCATTGTGTTTTTGAAGTTTAACAGTTTTTCGGCTGCAGTAAAAATTTCATCAGTTTCATGGTGAGTTTTATCTCTAAGTTCAAATGTTTTATGATAATTTTCCTCACTAGTTCTTGCTTCTAATCACAAAGCAGGGGTAAATCATTTTCATTTCTTTTTATAGCAACACATACCCCAATATGTCTTTGTACCCACCTTATAGAAATGTAGTTGAGCTCTACCTTCTAAAAATAAAATGCAGAAAGAAACAATATCTATTGAGCAGCTATTCTGTACCCTAGGCACACTGTCATTTCATTATTTCAAAACACACAAGGTATTATTTTAAGAGATTTATTTTTGGAAAAACTTCCAAGACATGAATGAGAATGCATTTATGTGTGTTTTGTCAACCAAAATTCACCCATGCAGATATAAAATATTTTCATTAGAGGATATTCAAAAGGAAATGATTGAAAAATGGATGAAAGGGAAGAACTTTCAATTCAAGATTGCAGACCATGTATACACATTTGTCTTCTGTGCCTCCAATACTCCCTGAGAAGTTTTGAACTATAGTAATTCCACTTAGTGAAGAAAATGAGAGGGGATCACTGATGGATTCATAATTTCAATGAATTTATGAAAGGCAAAAATCAGATAGAATAAAGCTCAATAATTTGCACATCAAAATAGTTGCAAGAGGAAATTACATTCCAGATTTACAGCCAATCAGAGGGAAGTGTAAGAATAGGAGTGAAAGTTGAAAAAATAATAATTAATCAAAAGCCTGTCTACAGAACAACTAGGTGAGGGGACAAATGCACCGCTTAAACACAACAGGCAATACATCTGCCTTCACCATGGAAAAATATGTCTCTTCTCTAAAAATACAAAAATAAATAAATTGCTTAGGAAAAACGAAACTAGCTTTTAGCATCAGAATCCTAGAACTCTACTTGCTTTGGTATGTAGAAGACTCCACATGCCTCACACTCATCAGAGTTTGATAAGGGCTACCTGCACATGTGGAGTTTCATGTCACCTTTCTATTTTTGAGATGATTACACAGCAGAGGAAACCTTATTCATTACCTTGTCATGTATTCCTACATGTAGATAAACAATGATCTCCAAACTCATGAGAGTAAAATGTCAGCCTGAAAGAAAAATATTCAGATAAATCATCAGAATTGACCCAAAAGGAAATAGAAGTGATTCAAGAAGTGAATTTAAGTCAAAACACAACCAAAATCTCATATGTCTTTGAAGAAACATAAGAACCGGTGCATTCATCAGTCCAAGATAAGATACAAAAAAGAAAATGGCAATGATAATTCAAAGAATAAAAAGGAATTCTTAGAAATTAAAGTTTTGGAATATTGGATACATTTCCAGAACATAAAACAGAAGGACAGATATGAAAACAGAAGTAAAAAGACAAATGTATAAACCTACAAAGACTTAATTCAAGCTAAGTAAGATAAAATTGTTTTAAAAGGAAATTAATAAAATAGAGGAACAAGAGCAACTAAAGACAAATACTAGAAGAAAACTTTCCAGACTGAAAAAGATTATAAGATCCAACAAGTGTTGAGCAGTATAGCTTTTTGAAAAAGCAACGTTTACATTTGTGCTGAAGAAATTTCAAAACAGAAAGAATAATAATAAGATCCTAAAGCCATTTTGAGGAGTAAAATTGGTTGATCTTCAATTTTTCCCAGATATAGCAAATAAAAATATAGTACTCACAGTTCTATTTGATTTTTTGATAAACAATAAGTAATTAGTATCTTAGAGAACACGATCCTATGTTCAAAAGACTGAGACCAGGCTTATACCACAAATCTTATCAGAAATGCTAGATAACAATGATAAAATGCCATCAATACTCTGAAGAAAAATTATTTTGAAAATAACTTTAATACCCAGTTAAACTATCAAAAGAATATTTACCTCCCATGGATTCATCCTTCCGAAGTTTCTTGAAGTTATATTCTAGACCAATTAGGGTTAAAATCAAGAGAAGACGCATGATGAAAGATGATGTAATTAACCCAGGAATACCCAAATGACAGCTGTTTATCAAATCTGGAAAGAAATCAGTTTACATTACAAGAGAAAGACTGGATTCTAGGCAATAGAGAGAGTAGGCAAAAAGCAAGGAGACATCAGTATTATTCTAAGGAAGATGTGTTTTTATATCAATCACCAAAAATTTTTTAAAAGAAGTTGAAAACTCTAAGCAGAACACTTAGATTCAAAAATATTATGATCATGGTATGAAGCAAAGCAAAATATGAGATAATTTTGAGAAGAGGAAATCAAAGAAAAAATCTATTAAACCTTAACTAACAACATTTTTCTTTAGATAATCCCAAAATTGTGATATTCAACTAGTGTATTAATTGCTTCTAAACTGAACAACTTAAATTCAAGAGTCAATTGAAAATTGATTTTAAAGGTTAAAAATCCAATAAACACCGTTTATATCACTGTGACTATGTTCCACCTTTGGATTTACACCAGCATTTTCCAACTTAAGCACACTGGAGCCATATTTGAACCCTCAGTGACCTTGAATTTGCTGGAAGAGTTGCAAGAATCCACATCCAGGTATGCCATTTTCTGGAGACTAACAATATTACTTGCTATCTCCCCCACACATGTTGACTACTGTGCATAAAAAGTCATTTTGAAAATACAAATCTTTAAGAAGTTTTAACAAATATAGAAGGTTTCTGCCACTTTATATACAAATTAGCTACTGATTGAGGGAACACATTAGAAGTAGGATCTTCCAGTTCAAAAACAGAACTACTGACCAATACCAATCCCCCTTCCTAGCAATTGGTAGTGTGTAAATAACAGGTAGCTCAATAAATGCTTATAAATCCAAAAGGATGTCAAAAACAGGCAGGCATTGCCATCCTAATAATATGACTGTTACAAATTCCTGATATCTCACAAAAATCATGCTGGAAAAGTACAGCTCCCAGATTCTGCCCAAGGTTGAATGCTGCTGCTCTGGGGCCCCTGACAAGCCACAGTCCAGGGCTCTCCTTTATCCAAGCAAAGCTCCAAGCAGCCACACTCATCATCACCTGTTAAGTCCACTAGTTGGTGCAGTCTATTAAAACCTTTTATCTGGAAATGGGAATGGTCCATTATGCCAGCAACCTTTAGACCACAAGTGAATGCCAAGCTCAGCAGGTGTCAGCCTCAATAGGTGGGCTTTTATGGTTCTCATTTTCACCTAATTGACAGGTGCATTTCACTAAAAAAGATATATGAGGTGTCACAGGGAGTCCCAAGTTCTCCCCTTCTGATATCTGTGCATGTTGACTCAGATAAGGCAATTGGTCAACAGGCATGCCTTTAAATATGGAAATGCATGTAATGGCTTGTTCTCGTAGCATTGCAATGCCTTTGTGAAATGTGGGGTACTCTAAGACAGAGACTAGACACTATTATTCCTTGGTATAACATGATACTTATTTCTTGACCTACATTACAAACTGAACTCCCAAGGACAAAAACAGAGAACACATTCATTTGCTCTGAAAGAGAAAAAAGGATTTTGTGAAATTTCTAGGAAAGGTGACTATCCAAGAAGATGTTCAGCAAGAGTCAGTTCATCTATGACTTAGTTGTAAAGCACCAATACAACCCTCAAGAAACAGGAGACAAAGCCCAATCCCTCTCTCGTGGAGATTACAAACTAGAAAGGGGCAGTTGAGTTACACATCACTACGTGCCCAGTGAATGGTACAAGCACTAGTAGTCTTGGGGGATCAGAGATGCCTGCAAGTAGGAGCAGTTAGGGAAAGATTCCAAAAGACCTCAGCCACCAAGGATGATTTTATTTGGACTAGCAAAAAGTTACAAGGAAAGGCATTTCACACAGTGTGGATATGTGGATAAAATGTAGAATCTTCTATTCTTGTCAAATAAAAGCCTATGGAAACACTTTCACTGCTGCCCACATTTGCCACATTTCCACTTACACTGGGAGGTGGTGTGAGTGGTGAGTGGTTAACAACGAGTCTGTGGTGGCCACCTGGGTTCTAGACCTGCTCTGCTCTCACCACCGTGATTCTCTTGCACATGACCTCACTCCCCTGTGCATCAGCTCCTCAAACAGAGATGTGGAAAATAACAGCACACCGACAGGGATGTTGTGAAGGTGAACTGAGACAGTAGATGCAAAACACCAGAAATAGTGATAAGTGTGTGTCCCTTTTCCTGAATTCTGTTTTGGTCACAGGCAATGCAGAATCATCCATTGGAGACTTTCAGTACCAATGTCTTTGCTGTTCCATGAGTCTCTGAAGCCAGCCAGGGATGGTCAGCAAATTCCCCCGTGACTGAACATGGCCACAGGGCGGGCTAAAGTGAGACTGGCTGCCTGGCCCAGGCAGGGGGGGGTGTGGGGAGGAAGGAAAGCAGGAGTCAAAGGGTCTGGTTAGCCGCAGTTCTTTCCATAATTACCGCAAACAACAAACTCTCTGTGCAGACTCTCCAGGAGGGGTTCCCCAACCTTTTTGAAAGAAGGGCTTTATTTTCATTTCTATGAAGTCTTGAAATCATCAAGAGTAGGGGAAGCCAACTCTAAAACACCTCAGCAGAGCAGGGGAGGGAGCATCTCGGCCGGCTAAGTTTTATTTCCAACCTGAAAAGCATAATATCCGCTCCAGCCTGCAAACTCTCATATATTGAATTAAGTTTATTGTCTTTGGTAATGTCTGTTCCAGAAAAGGCTACATGGTGACTTTAAAAAAGGCCTGGCTCAGGGGAAGAAAGGGGCAAAACTAATAGTTACTGAAGATTGATGACTTTCACATATATATGGCATTTGATCCTTCCTCCAACACTTTTGAGGAAAATGATGCACATAGACTTTAGAAAATGACAGAGCTCACTTCTCCACTAGTAACAGTGCAAGAATGTGAATTCAGGACTTCAGTATCTGCAATTAACTGCTATATGAGGCCATTTAATTCATACAACAGTATATACTGAGTTATTTCTATGTTCCAGGAACTATGGTAAATGCTAAATACACAGACCTGGAAGAGAGAAAAACAGATGATCCTCCACTCTCGTGAGAACTAGAGTCCAGTAGAGGAACCAGTATATGCAAACACATCCCATAAGTATCAGTTATAAGAGAGTTAATTGGGTAGGGCAGACTTCTAATTGCCTATAAGTTGACACTGGCAGATGGGACTTACAAGATGATTCCTTTCTGAACATTCAGGCTCTGCCATGAGAAGAAAAAACTGAAAAAGTCTATTCATCTATTCTGAGAGCTGACAGTTTGCCTTCCTTGCACCCTTAATTTAAAAATTTTGAGAATAAATTTTAAAATAAATAAATAAAATAAATTTGTAGGATTGCTTCCATTATTAGATTATAAAACCATAAAAAAGAGAAATTATATGGCTTATTAATATTTGAATCTTGCCCAGTGCACAGTAAATTTTACAATAATAAGAATTCCATAAAATATCTCTTACATTGAATATACCTGAATTGATTATGAAGAAGCATCTGATGTTTCCATCTCTAAAGAGCCAAGTTTCTTCCTTGTAGCGGAAACATGGAATGACAAAATAGACAGAGTCCCATGGAACTGAGCAGTGGACTCCAAACAGATGTGATATACCTCCTTTGGGGTCAAAGTATTGAAAGTGAGTAGAGAAGCTTTCAGCTGCTCTTTCCCTTTGCCTCATTAACTACGACGCTGTAGCTGACGGAGACTCCATCATCCTGGATTCCTGCATGCCTAAGTGGAATACAGCCTGCCCACCACAATGATGCATATTGAAGTGACGAAGCAAGAGTGGATGTGTTTGGCCATTGAGATGTCAGGGTTCCTTCGTTATCGCAGTGTAGCCTAGTCCTTACCAACTAATCGACTCCTCCATGTCTATCATCAGAGATATTGTGGGTAGGGGTAGGGCTCACTCAGTGGCTCTCAGGGAAACTAATGCCTAGGCCAAACTATCAGTTAGAGAAAATAAGCAGTGTTCATTCATGGAAAATGGAAACTAAGGCATATGAAATCAACTTTGGCTTGGAATAGACTAATGGTATTCAAACTGTCATGGAACACTATAGATACCCTCAGAGTGTCTCAGACGCCAATGGTGTGACAAAGAGGATAGGACAAGAAGAGGACCCTGCATCTAATCCTAAGCAGAAAATTTTAACTTTTTCCTTTGTTATTCTTTCCAAGGAATATTTTATCAAAATATTGATTTTAAAAAAAAGATTCGAAATTATTGGAAAAACATCAGCACTTTCACAAGGAGAAAAACAGACAAAATCAAAATGACCATAAAACCAAAAGGATTATATTGGGTAAAAAGGATGAGGGCCAAATACAAATTACAATCTACTTGTCCCAAATTAATCGTCATCCAATTTTTCCTAGAGATTGCTCTGTTCTTAAGTCACCTTCCAT
This sequence comes from Spermophilus citellus, assembly GCF_964194105.1. NCBI lineage: Eukaryota > Metazoa > Chordata > Mammalia > Rodentia > Sciuridae > Spermophilus > Spermophilus citellus. The sequence continues at coordinate 161,363,436 of NC_138187.1, forward strand.
TACAAAAAGACAGGTTCTTTTTCTCTCTAGTAATTATTTTTAAAGTGTGGCCATCACCTGCCCTCTAGTGAGTCTCTTCTTGGTTATAATTGATGCTTTATCCATTCTAACACAACCACAGCTACCAAACTGCTTTTACGGGGGTACAGCCCCAGGAAAGCAATGCTGTCAATATATAGAGGGACCAGGACATAATCACCTTCTCGTCTTCCCATTTGGATACAGAGGAGATGTATTATATGTGTAAAATAATTACTTGTGGCAGTGTGATCTAGCAGAAAGAGCCCTGGGCTTCAGTTTTTGCTTTGGTATTGCTCTCTCCAGATTAGACCTTATCATCTCTGAACTTTCTTTCCCTTGCTGGAAAAAATAAAATAAAATTGGAGAAGGAGATGGGAAAATAAGAAGAAAAAATAGTAATATTTACCCTATCTATGTATCCTATGATAATCAAATGAAGTCAGATGAGTAAACACTTTGAAGAGAAAGCTCTATAAATACGAGATGAAGGTATTTATATGTCTAGAATTAATGATTCCTCAGAAACGGGGGTATAAAAGGAGACTTTGGTCGACTACTAACATGTTGTTTATTGAGTGTAATACAAAGAATTATGTAGCCCTTTCCATAGCTGGAAACCCTGACCACATCCCGTGCACAATGGGGCTTTCACACAACCTTAAGAAAACAGACTGGGGCTGAGACACAGTGGTCCTGCTTTCTTTGGGAGAAAATATAAACCAAGGAAGGGGCGTGGGTGGGGGGTGGCCCTTCTCTCTAATTGTAAGCTGTTTCCTCCTCCAGGCAGTTTGGAGTGCCCTGAAGTAACCACCTGCACAGAGGCTGCGGAACAGGAGCCTCGATGAAGCAGATAAGCTCTTTACTGCTCCACTCTCAGATTCCCCGAAACCTGGAGGAAATCACGAAAATGGAATCAGATGACTGCCCAGGTTTTCTTCTTAATATTCAAAGACCAATCTAAAATGTTCTCCTGTTAGGCTCTCCAATGAGACTCAGGAAGACCAGAGTGGATTACACACTCACACCCACACGCACGCACACATGCACACACACCAAGCACATTTTCATCTATTATTGTTTGTCTCTTTTTAACTCTTACTGTATATACTCTTGAATATGTGTGTGTGTGTGTGTGTGTGTGTGTGTGTGTGTGTATATATATACACTCTCATCTTTGAGTTACCAAATTTGTCTACCTCAAAACTTTTGCAAATATTAAAATGATCTGTTAAAACTCAAGAAGTGAGTTTCTATGAGCCTGGAGTACAGTCAGCTGACACCGACAGAAGCAAATCACTGTGCCTGAAGGTGCATGGAAAGCCCAAAATAGAGTCCTGCTTATCAGGCGGCACTTGATCTTTGCCTCTCTGTTCAAGAATGTCATTGAAACGTGTCATCCCTTGGACACTGGCTGCAATTCTTTCCTCCTTCTAGTGTCTCTTCCAGGTGTCCCACAACCTCACATTGTCCCTTCAGTCATTCCTTGTCCCTTATCTGGCAGCTCTGACTCACTTACCCAGGGGAATTTTCTCCAGCAGGTAGAGGTAGCTCTGAAAGAAGTCATTGCGAATGGCTCGGTGAAGGATGAAGGACATGCTGTGCCGGCAGAGTTCACCATCGGTCTTCTGCCAGCGGGCTCTAAAGGCAAAATGGGCTCCCAGATGGGCCATGGAGGAGCGGGGCAATGACGACTTCTGAAGAGAAAGAAAGCTTGTCTGGCTGTTTCTTTGAATTAGCCTTCTCTTCCTAAAAGAACTTGAGACTGTCATTTTAAACCAGTCCCCTGTCCATCTATATCAGGACAGTCTGTCATGGGGTGTGGGGGAAGGGCAGCAAACATGGGGAGGTCAGGCTCCTGGCACGGACTCCCTCCGATTGCTTGGGCGACACCACTCCAAGCCAGCAGGTGCTAATATGAAAACAGGCTGCTTGAGATCCTGCTCCATCAGGGGAAAAGCACGCTTGCTTCCCTTCGTTAGCTGCTGCTTCAAACAGGCTCCAGGACAGCCTGCCAACACCCTGAATATTTGCTTTAATTTGATTCCTAAATTGAAATAGCCTAATTTCCATTTCAAAGAGTTGTGAATATTTTGCAGGAGATCCTATTCCCTGATTTCCATTGCTCCTCCTGGAACACTGCGTCCTCAAGTTACAAGGTCCCTTTCAAAGTCATCTTAGCCACTCAGATTCCTTTCATCAGTACAATTTTCCCCAAGTCACTTCATAGAGATGGATATGTGTTTCATATTTTTAAGGCTCTTCAAGAGATGCAATTATTTGAAAGCCTGTTTTGATGTCAGATACCCTGCTCTATCAGCAAGCTCTTGCATTTATTCTAAACAACCCTACCCACAGGCCTCTCTGCCCAATGTGGGTATGATTTCCTCCAGAGGGCATTTATTTTCTGGACTGCCTTCATTGTCCCTCCATACCTACTCTCCACACCTTCACTTCACTCTGTGCCCAGGAGGCTGACCTTCAGACTACATCAGCGGACACCCTACTCTGCCTCCTAGCTGGGTTCAGCCCGTAGACAGTCCCCTTGGCACCTTTCCTGCAGAGAGGCCATAGGCTCACCACGTGCTTTAACAGAAAGGCATAGCTAGCTCCTGCAAATACTCTCTCCTGGTTCTGACCCTTTCTCCTTCACCTTATTGCTTGAGTGTCAGTGACATGACTGTCCACCTGCAAGCTGCAGAGCAGGCCTGCTGCTCTCCGCGGAGAAGATGCAGAGGAGCCCAGGAGCGCTGGAGTAGCGAGAGGGGCAGCTGGGTGGGTTGGAGTACAGGTGCAAGCACGCCCTGGCCTGTGGAGCCCGGCAAGCAGGCACAGCGACCCAGAACCCAGGCCAGCCAAGGTGCGCCGACCTGTCACCCTTGGGCCACCAGGCCTGGGCACTGTACAGTCGCCTGCTGCAGAAACCCGCTCCACGCAGCGCTGCAGCCCGGAACCCGGGAGCACAGACCACCCGGCCACCTCAACCTCCCACTTCCTGACCTCCGTGGAGAAAATGGAAGTGGGGCTGAATGGAAGTCCGGACTGAAGAATTGGCCAACGGCATTAGCACCTTTCTAAACTCTAATTAGCATAGGGTTGCACCAATAGCAGTAATCCAATTGCTACATAAAATCCTAGCGCACCGTGGATGGAGAAAGTGAGCTGTTGGGACTCTGTTTTGCACTGCAAGAGTTCTGTTCCTGCTTCCGTTTTTCAGTAAATCCTTCGGTTACACTCATCATCTTGTTCCAGGAGGTAAGAACCCAAAAAAGAAGTTGACGGTGAGCTGTTGGGGCCTACTCTTGACAGCTATAACACTTCTTAGCTGCTAGAGGTCTCCAAACTTACACAGACCCCACGTGCCAGCAGAAGTAGGGAATCGAGTTTTATCTCAAAAATTCTTTTATCAGGCTGTTAGGAACTCACTGTCTTGTGATTTACCTAGACTTTCCCCTTTCTTTGGAAGTAGTTCTTGGTGATCCAGCTCACATTATCTACTTGTGATTGTCATTTGCTGCCTTCAGGGACCATGACTACTGTTTTACTCCTGCAATGTTCCTAGTAGAAAAATCCATATGCACTCAAGGTGCTGTTAGCACCGTACCCTGTGCACTCTCCGACTCTCTGAATGTACATGTGTACAAGCCATATAAATCACACATTATTGTCAGCATCTTCTAAGACGACCCCTATATAGTCAGTTCAGGCTCCTGTAACATATCACAAGAGTCTGGGGGACATAAACAGCAAACATTTATTTCTCACATTTCTGGAAGCTGGGAAGTCCAAGACCAACGTGGAGGCAGATCCCATGTTTAGCGAGTGCCCTCTTCTTGGTTTGCAAATGGCCCTCTTCTTGTTGTATGTTCACATGGTGGAGAACAGAGTGAAATTAAGCTCTGGTCTCTCTAAAAGCCCACCCATAATGGCTCCACCCTTATCTCTTTAATTTCTTCCCAAGGCAACATCTCCACAACCCATCACATTAGGGGTTAGATTTTTCAATGTAGGAATTTTGAGGGAATATATACATTCAGTCTTCATTCCCCCTAAAAACCCTTGCTTCCTCCTGCCTCTTTGTTCATGCATTTCTGCCACCCTCTCCTTGAAGAAAGTCCAGCTGGACTGACTGGCTCAACTCTAAAGGATAATAAATGGCACAGGTGACAGGATGTGGCTTTCCAGATGAGGTTATATAAAGACTGCCTTCAGCATCTTATTTCTCTCCCCCTCTCCTCACACCACCATCCCGCCTTCTCTCTTATTTGCTCTAAGGAAAGCTGGCTGCCTGTTAATGCCCCACAGAGAGCCACATGTCAAGGATCTGCCTTCCTCATGGAACAGCCTGAGTGGAACTGAATCTACCAACGACCATGTGAGTGAGTTCAGAAGCCACATCCAATTGTTCAGCAACAACCTGATGAGAGACCCTGAGCCAGCTAAGCCACACCCAATTTATTAACCCACCAAACTGTTTTTATTCTTTAAAGCATTTAAATTTTAGGATAATTTGGCACAATGCACCCATGGATAATTTATCTATCATCCTTGAAATATTTTGAAGATGTGACATCTAACCATAATCTTTCCTTAAGTTTTACATATGTGTTAAATCTTTTACTGGAAAGGGGAGTGGAGAGTCTGTTTGACTCGGATTTATTTTCCTTCATTTTTCTAAGCTTCTGTATTCCCATTTGCCCCTGTTCCCAGAAGAAGAGACAGCCATTCAATTTTAGTGGAATTGCCCCCATCTTTGGCCTCAAGAATTGCCCAGGTTATAAAGTGAGTCATCAACTTTCCTCTGTCCGTTTGTGGTTGATGGATAGCTGCATCGCTCAGGCCTGAGCCAATCAACACACAGTCTCTTCCCCCTGGCTCTAGTTTTCATCTGGGAGTGGGCACATCATCTAAGCCTGTTATTGTTAATCTCATCTTGAATTGGGTTTTGTTTTGTTTTGTGCTAACAACACAGAGTACTGTCTAATGCAAATAATATCCAGCATCATATTTACTCAGGACATTCTCATAAGAATAAAAATTGAATAGATATCAAACTGAATAGAAATTTCAAGTGGGATTATTTCAGAGTGTAAGAAGGCTGGCTCTTAGCTGGAATGAAACAGATGTGACTGAGTTAGAAATGCATTTCTGGGATTCCACCTCTTGGGTCCCCTTCTTCCTCCGGGAGAAGTCTTTTCTGCTGTCCTTTAATAAACTTCTAATTTCTCCTCTGAAAAAAAAAAAAAAGAAAGAAATGCATTTCTACCATTTATATCTCGGGTAACCTTGATAAATTAATTTCTTAGTCCATCTGGCCTCACTTTCCTCTTCTGTAAAATGAAAATGTTGTTGTATCTTGTCTGACTGTTGTGAGAATTAAATAAAATACTCCATGTGAGACACCACCCCGTGCCTAGCACACAGCACATGGCCAGCAAGTGCTGGCTAGTGTCATTCCAATCTTTGGAAGAAAGCTGATAAAAAATTACAGACTCTCCATTCACAACATATCCAGGAGATTATTTGTACTCGGTGCATTAAAGAATAGAAAAGAAAGACATCTAAAGGAAGTGAGCTGTTGGAGCCCATGCTTCTGCCCTTTGGCATTTTCTGTCTTATGGGAAAGCTAAGTAGAAGATGGCTTGGTATTCTCCTTGTGCCTAACTGGAGGCTGGTTCTTAACCCCAATGACTTAGCTATGTTTTGATAACCCCTCCTATGGGGAAGGGTCAGGATGTTTGGTCCTAGGAGAGGACTGACCGACTCCCGCTACTCAGTACTGCTTATTTGGCAATTGATATTGGCATGTTTCTCGGTTTTTACACAACTAATTTTCTCCCACTATAAATTGGACATTAATTATTTGTGTTTGGACAAGGATTATTAAGTGTTCTACAATCTTTACATTTCAGGCCTATAATTCCTGACAGGGGTGAAAGACTGGTTGATACAAAACGGCTTTGTCAAATTGTGTTTGTTTCTGTAGGTCACATTAGATTTTGCGACTCCTTCTCGTAGCGACATGGTCTGAACCAGTTTCTGGCTCATTGCATTTGTTTCCTTAAGACTAGAATTTTTCTCTCACACTGAAATGCTCTATTTGCTGCCACCCCACACCATTCTTGGCCACATTCATGCCAAGTGAGGTGATAGAGATCTCAAGTCTAACACAAGCATCCAGTTTCCAGGCAGGATAGGAAAACAATGAATGCAGGAAAAGAAAAACGATGCAGCATATGGATTCTTTGTTTCTTTTCTCTTATTTCTTTAGAACCTTTTTTCTTTCCCTTTGAGGGCTTCATATAATGTCTGGGGAAAGACTGGTTGAGACCTTTGGCTTTCCAGTGCCTGGATTCCTGTGTCCTTCCCTGGGTTTAGGCGTTTTCCTGACTATCTCTGAAGAAGCTGTCTACCCCTTGACATTCTCAGGTCCTCTTGAATCCTATCACCCCAATATTTGCTCTTTTAATACTTTCCCAAAGTTCCCATAACTTTTCTTCATTCTTCTTTATCTTCTCTCTCCTCTGACTTTGTATTTTCAAATTGACACGGCTCCCTGGCCACCAAGCCGCACAGGCGGCCCACTGGTCACCACCAAGAAGCAGCAGCACAGCAGAGGAACAATGACCTGGGTGGGCTAGAGTAGAAGTGGCAAGCCCAGGCCTGAGGCAGGGTGGACCCGCCAAGCTGCCCAGCCTGTCATCTCTCCAGGGCTCCTACCATCCCAGCAGCTCCTGCCCCCCCACCCCCCACACACACTGAGCACATGCAATTCAATGGCTTCACTCCCACCCTTTCCCCAATGCCGCAGTCCGGCTGCAGCAAAATAACCGGGGAGTGACGAACAACTTGTATACATTGATACAGCAGGAGTGGGAGCCGTTTATTGTAGGACAGGAGGGGTATATATACATTCCACACAGCTTATCTTAATTAACATAAACTAGATACAGCAGTCAACCAATAAGGAATCTCCACACTTAATGGTTTGGTGGCCTTACTTCACAAACCACTCCCTCTGGCAAAATGCCAGGCGCCATCCTGACTTGTTTACAGATCCTAACACCCCAACAGGGAGAAAGGGAAGTAAGAAAAACCTGAATGGGATTCAGGGCAAACCAATAGCGTTATTACTTTTCCAAGCCCAAATTAGCATAAATTTAGACTGACAGTGTTGGCCCAAGTGCTATATAAACCCCTAGACTAGCACATTTCACCCACGACTCCTGTCAGGTTCCCTCTCCTCCTGCGGGAGTTCTGTCTCTGTGCACACTGAATAAATCCTACTCTTACGTTCACTCAGCCTGCTCTCTGGATTTCATTCTTCAAATTCATGAGACAAAAACCTGCACAGAAGAACTTGATGGTGAGGGCACAGCCCACCATTCAGAGCTGCAACACTTCTCTGCTGCAGAGGCTTACAGCTCGTGCAGACCCCACCTGCCAGCAGAGGAGTTTCATCTCAAAACTCTGGTTTCAAAAGGATCTGCCTTTGCACTCACTAAGTCTTCCTTCTGTTTAATTTCTTCTGCTATTCTATCTTGTTTCCAATTTCACTTCGTTCTTTCTTCTAATTGAGGAACTCAATTTGATATTTTAAAATGTGTCTCTCTCTCATCTCTCTATAAAATTTTCCTGTTAGAGTACTGAAATAATTTTTCTGTGTTTCCTTGAATTTCTTTGAGTTCCCTTAAAATAGTTGTGTGGAACTCTCCATCTGAGAGTTTTCCTTTGGTGGTTATTATACAACCAGGTTATGGCACCTTATTATGACCATTAGATGAGATCAAAGTTTCCTGAAAGTTTTAGGTACTTGTTTGTGTTTGACATCAATTGGGCATTGAAGGATTAGGTATCTATTTTGGTGTTCATAATTTGGCTTTGTTTCTGCCTGTCTTTCCAGAAATTCTAAGCATGCTTATTTTCTCTGAATCTGTTTACTTCTGCCATATCAGCACCAGATGGCACCCACAGTCCAGATTTGCCACAAATTCTTTGTTGGTGTGTCGTCACTGTTTTAGCACTAGAGGGTGATCTAAGCCCAGGTTTGTCTCAAATCCACAGTTATATAGTGTCAGCATGAACTGAGGGTGTACCTAAAAAGAGTAACCCATTATCCTACGCCTCCCCCTGATGGCAGGGTAGACCCATACTTTTTACCCAGTCACCAACCAGTGTCATGTACTGCAAGGCTCTGTGCAACTCTGGGTAGAATTGCCACACACACACACACACACACACACACACACACACACAAATTGGCCCTGAGGTCCTGTGCCATGCCTATGGGCTCCAGTGCTTCATTGCTGTGTTATACCCTGAACCCACAGTCCACTGAGACCAGTGTCTCACTCGGGTAAAACCCAGGTTCATGAGCTAAGACTGCCCTAACCAGCCATAACCAGGTGATGTTGGCCACAGTAGGAGTCTGAAAGGGTGAAGACATGCATCTCTTTCTAGCACGGGACCTGTGTCTCAGCCTCTGTATGTGGGCAGAAGCCCAGAAATGGGGACCATTAGGATCTGCTCAGTGTTAGCATTCATAAGTTCATCACTGAGTTCCAAGGCTAAGGCCTGTGCTAATTGCCCTGTCCTATCCTTAGGGAATGGGGTCTTCCTCCATGATGTGCTGCCCAAGGTTAGTCAGGATGGTGAAGTTGAAGGCAGTTCCTTGGACACCAAGACTAGTGCTAGGCTGGGTTACACCTGAGTCTTACAGCTACAAGGACCTGCACAGCCTCAAGAATACACCCATGCCCACAGATGATGGTGACGCAGGCTGAAACAAAGTCTGACCCAGCAAGGCATAGGGCATAGGTCTCTGCTGATCTAAAGATGGCTGTGCTGCCCAAAGTTGGGGGTGATGTGTTGAGATAGTTCCTTTGGCCACCAAGGCTATGCTAAGCTGGATCACACCTGGATCTCATGACCACAGGAACTTGGCACAGTCTTGGTGGTGGGGAGAAGGGAGGGTTTCCCAGGCCCACTCCAAGGCTGACTGATGTGGGTAGAAATGCAAGTTTGTCCCCTGGGACATGGGGCACGGGTCTAGGGAGCTGCATATGCATTTAGCACTGGTGAAGTTGGTTTGGTTCAAAGTGTCTTTGGGAGATGATGTGGGGGGACCTTAGGCACCATCTCACCTCACACCCCTGCTTTTCCAACAGTAGTCTATCTCTGGGATCTTCAGGGATGAACTTCTGCCTTGGCTAATAGCTGCCTGACATTTCCCTTAATGGCCTTAAGAAGATACGGACCAAATATTTCTAGAGTTTGTGCCTAAACAAGGCTGAGATAAAAGTAACATTTTGAGAGCTGAGTCGTCGGGGTTCCTGAATACTCAGGGAGGTCGATTAAAAAGATTAAAATAATAAGATCAAAATCAAGAAATTAAATTTAAGATAAAAATCATCGATGTATTTTCCTGTATGCAGGTTTTAGTGAAAATAAATAGACGACCGTATGGATAATTCTTGCTTAATAAACTTCATGTGCGGTTTTGCTAAAATGTACATTTAAGTAGGCTTTAGAAGGAAAGAAGAGTATGAAAACAGTGCCGACAGGCTTCACAGAGACTCACACAGACCACCGCAAGTGGGGCGCTTGCCGTTTCTTTGTCTTATTTTGTGTAAGAAACAGACGCGGAGTCAAGGCTATGCCTGAGCATAACTTGAAGTCATTAGCCAAGCCCATTACCCTGCACGTGCTCAGAGTTTAAATGGTGTTTTCATCCCCTGTAGTGCTTCATGGTCTACAGAAGGGCTGTCCATCGGGTGTGGGAGCCAAGCAGACTGAGGTCAGCAGTCAGGTTTCAACTCCATAATCATTACCAAGAGAAAATGAGGCCTGCGGCAAATGACCCTTTTTAGCTGAAGAAATATTTAAACCCATAATTTTCAGGTTAAATCATTCAACTTAAAAGGCTCTTGAAAGGTTCTTCCTGTCTTAGTGGGTAGAAGAGTTCAACTGGGCTGCTTGGTTCTCATTAGGAACTTGATTCCCCAACCATTCCAAATTTTTTTTAAAAAATACATCCAAATTTTGAATAAAAGGAATAATGTGCCTGCCTAAAACATCTGTTTGCATGTTTGCATATGTATGTATGTGCACACGCAAGTGTGAACTTCACTCATTTCCTTCATTAAAGTCACCTGAAGACATTATTAAATGTTCAAGTTCACATGAAACTCTACTTTAAAATTTGACAATGCTGTTGGTGTGCACTTGTAATCCCAGCAACTTGGGAGGCTGAGGCAGGAGGATTGGAAGTTCTGGGCTAGCCGAACAAAGGTCAGTGGTAAAGCACATCTGGGTTCAATCCCCAGTACCAAAAAATAATATATATGCATATATAGGTAAATAAACATTTAAAAAATTTTTATTTCATATAATATATAAATTTATATTTAATATGACTTCAGACAGATGATAGCACATAGAACACTATCTATATATATTCATCTTTTCATGTTTTCCCTGAGAGAAAGTATTAGACAATTATTGGTAAAGAAAATTAGATTTTACTTCTTGTATTCATCTTAAAAATTAAGAAGTATGTTAAAGTGTCATGTTGAAATCCTCAAATGTCATTTCGCTTCAATGTACCAAGTCTGTTTCCCACTTTAATAACATGTCATTCTGGAGGAAGACTGAGTGGAGAGGTGGATTGGAATGTGAACAAACTCCACCTTCTAGAACCAACAGGTCTTTACAGATTGAAGGCCGTGCAGCAGCAGGTGGGCTTGCCCTTCTCACTCCCCCGGAAGTGGAGGACCACACTTGAACCTTCCTATTCAGGACTCTGCATAGGATTTCACTGGAACACGTGTAGGTTCTCTCTCTCTCTCTCTCTCTCTCTCTCTCTCTCTCTCTCTCTCTCTCTCTCTCTCTCTCTCTCTCGCCAGGCTTCCCCTCTACCCACTGTCCTGGCCCTATTCCGCTGTCTCTGGACTTGTCATAAACCTATTTTTTTTCTTGGGTCATCTCCATGTTTTCTCCAGTGCACATTTAGCAAACCAGATTTGGTCAAGTTTGGTATTTAAACTGACTTCAGTTGAAACTGAACCTATATCAGGACCAGATATAACTTGTGTTTTGAAATTGAACTCCCAATTATTCATTCTCTTTCTTTCTTCGTCCCCCTTCTCTTTTTCTCTCCTCCCCAGATTTGGGCTAGAAACATGGATTCCATATTAATATCAAGATAACACATTGAAGAGAATGTTTCTCAAAGTGTTAACTTCACATGGCCAGCATCAAAAACTTCTGGGATGCTGATTTGTCCCAACCAAAAAATTGGAAAGTACAGGCTTTCTTCTCTACTTGTTCTGAAAAATTATTTATAAACTGTGTTTTGAAAAATCATGAAATATTCCAGACTTTCAGAGATTAATAATACAAGAATCTATGTTAGCATCCAATTTTTTGATTTTATTAATTTTTTTATGTGGTGCTGAGGATTGAACCCCATGCCTCACACGTGCTAGGCAAGTGCTGTACCACTGAGCCATAACCCCAGCCCAGCATCCAATATTGACAACAGTTAACATTATGCTTCATGAGCTTTAGATCTTTTTTCTTTTTAAGAATTAAATTGTTGTACAAATATAATTGAGAACTTCCTTTCCATCCCAATGCTCTATTGCTTTTCTCAGAAAATACTACCAATGCTAAGTATATATCTTTCCTATCTTCGTTTTTAAAAAAATGTTAGTATGTGAGCACTTTCCATAAATAAGATTCAAATTGGCCTGTGCATTTGTAAATGTGCTCAAGTTGGTGTTCTGGAATTCACTTTACTCAGTCACCAATATGCTCCTGATCTGTTATTCATGTTGTTACAAGTGTCAGCACACACCATGGAGAAAGGGCAGGAACTCACACATGCGCGCGTGCGCGTGCACACACACACACACACACACACACACACACACAGTATTCCTTCTAACCACAATAGAATAGTCTATTGTAAAACTACACTACCTTTTATCTTTTCCTATGGATAGACATTTGGGTGGCTTCCAAGCTTGCAATGCTAAGAACATCCTTTTTAAGGTCTTCAGCGCCATGTACGAGAAGGACTCCGGAGCAACCATCCCAAAGTGGATAACTACAGACAATCCACTTCTTTCCTGCATGCTGCGAAGCTGCTTTTCAGCACAGCGGCATGCATTTCCCCAGCAGCAGGGTGATAGTTTCAGTTCCCCCATGTTCTGGTTTAAACTTGTGATCCTTTAAAATTTTTGCTAATCCATTTATATGGGCATCTCAAGGTTAATAATAAGCAAGCCCTTCTATGGTACCAAAATCGCTCCAGGCACCAGTCTATGCACTTCATGTATACCAAGACCATTCACGGAACCTCTTTGAGAAGTTATTTTTTAAATCCTCATTTTATAGACTTAAATACCTGAGCCATGGAGAGGTTATACAGTGTGCCCAAGGTCACAGAGCTAATAAGTTTCAGGACTAGGTGTTTTAATCCAGGCAGGGTCTACTTCTAGGATCCATTTGCTTGGCCTCTGTACCAAACCACATAGTGGTCAGGACTTTAAATGCCCATCCCTTGGTTACTAGTCTCTACACAGTCATCTGACAATTCTATGAGGTGCTGTGGTATGAGTTCCAACTTTTAGTGGCTTTGAGTTCCTTTTTGGTTTCTGTTGCCAAAATATCCACTTTTTTAATGCACAAGAATGTGTTTAAAATTTTTAATTATATTTTATCCAGCGATTCAGTTAATTTGTAGTAAAAGTGGTAGTAGAGGTGGGAGGTTTTGCTTGTGGTTCAGTTCAGCCACAATTTTGAAGGAAAAAGAGATCTGCATTTGAAGTTTAATCCTTCCTTTTGTTCTTACCTTTTATTTAAATGCAAGACTCTGTATGTCTGTATAGTGAGACACAGTTTGGCTCCAATATCTGGGGAAAGATAAGCAACACCATAAGCCCATATCACTCAAGAAGGTCTTACAGGAAATGAGGAGTGATAAAAGGACACCGGCAGCTTTTAGATGTGCTCCCAAATATGAGACTATGAACTGTGCCAGGGAGCAATGTCAGGACATTGTGAAGGTACAGGACTGTATTTGGCTCTTCCCCAGAGAACAGTCAACTTTCTGGAAAATTTCCAGAATGTGAAGACAGTGTCCTTATTTCCAAACTCATTTTTCCTATTTACATAATTTAAATTGAAATTAGTTAAAATTAAACAAAGTTTAAAATCCATTTCCATAGTTACATCAGCCACATTTCAAGCACTCAGTCCCCTCACTGGGCTAATGGCTACCACATTGGCATCAGATAGAAGATATTTCCTTCACCACAGAAAGGCCCCTGGATAGAACTTGTTGAGGGGTGTAGCTCCTGAACCACTTCTTGAGGAGGAATCTCAGGCTTGTCAATTAATTCCAAGACCACAGAGAGATCAGTGCACCTGAGATTTTATTTTAAGACAACCCAATCTTGCTCTTGCTTTCCAGAACTGTTAGGCATCCTACGGGAGCAGGAAGGAAATTCTGCCAGTTAAAGCCTGGGTTTTATTTTATTATTAATGTGTTATTATTTTCTAAAAGACAAAAAATTGGGGAGTAGTTCAATCCCATTTCATCTGCAGAGCCTGAAGTGGTGCTGCTTATATTCCAGACACACAATTCTAGTTTCTTTGAGTCCATGATCACTTAGATAATTATCTACAACTCCTTCTCAGACTGCTAAAAACTTTGAACTGCATTTGTCTTGCTTAGTAAAATTACATTTTAGCCATGCTTTGGAATGTCCAATGTGGCAGACAACTTTTTATTTCTGATACCATCCATTCTGTTATTATTTAATCCGTTCAAGAGAAGTGCTTATAGGATAGAAAAAAAAGGTAAAAAAAAAAAACTGTCATATTATCCATATAGAAGCCAGAAAGCTTAGCTAACAGCAAAAATAAAATGTCGCATTTTCTATCTCAAATTATTTCCCAGTGGTTCTTCTGTGGGAAAGGAGGAAAAAAAAAACAAAAACAAAAAACTTTAATTGTGCAAAGTGCTCTAGGCTCTGGGAAACCAGACATGAAATGGTTGAGATGGTCAAAAATTGTCACTGGGGACTAGGGATTAGAACCTGGTCAAAGAAGCAAATAAAAACAATTTAAAAAGCTCTTAAAAGAACCTGACAAGGGAAGCTTAAATCTTATTTTAAAGGGTCGGGTTGTACTAAGCCTTGAAAAATTCAACCCTCTGGAGGACTATATCTCACTAAGAAAGCCCCACGTAAGTTTATCATGTAGCCAACACCTAGGCATTGGGCCTTGGAGAACATGAGGATAATATTTCCCCTGGATTAGCACTGAAGCTTGGAAGTGACATTTGTACGAGGCATGCTCTAATCTCTAGGGCTTTTCTGATATAAAACGATAATTCTGAGGGGAAAAAAGTGCTTACTGCAGCAGGAAGTTGCTATGATTTATGTGTCTTGGCCAATCTTCCGTTTTCACACAGAATAACTTACTAGACCAAGTATGCTCCGTGTTTCCTTTTGTTTTTAACTCCAGTCATCTTTCGGTAGATACCAAGGGTACAGCATGTTTTTATTTTCCCAGTTCCACCAGGTCCAAATGAATGATGATAGAAATCCTTATGACTGGTGACATCAACAGTTAGATTGTACATGTGGCACAGAAACACGAGGAGGAAATGTCAGACTTGGGCCGGGGCAACCTCTGAAGCTTTCCTGACTTGTCCCTTCTCCAAACAGACTGAATGGGTCACTCTCAAGCTCTGGCTCTCTGACGAAAGCCAGACAGTAATGAGGTGAGGCTGAAAAGCTGTCCCTTGTTACTCTCGGTGCATCCATCAAGATCTCTTGGATTACTGTGAGATCCCCCATACCTCTAGTTATAAGGTGTACTTCAAATGAATTAAATATCTAGTGACAGCCAAAGTCATAAACTACTTGACTCCCTTGAGTCACCTTCCAGGCTGATTTTAATAGTTCTTTGGCCAATGTGTGTCTTTTGTGCAGTTGTGAACACTGGCTGGCTTGGGAGACATAATTTTCAATAGTGCACCCCTGTATCTGCATTTGTATGCAACCCTGGAGGGTACCTGGAGAACAGGCACATCAGACTTACCCTTGAAATGAGATGAAGCCCAGCGACATTTCCCCCTTGGTAAGGTAGGCCGGATTCCTAATTGACTCATCTCTTTTACAAATCTGTGAAGCCTGCCAGTAGCAGGGTCGGATTGTGGCTGGATCCCAACAAATCCATCACCTCTGCTGGAAAAACAGCTCCTAGATTTACTAACTGGGTCTGTACAATGATTACTGAGCAGAGAATTCATCCCTCTCAAAGCTAAAATGAATCTTGAAACCAAACATCATAACCCAACATCAGAAGACGATAAATTCTCTATGCCTCTCCCTATTGGAAGCCCATGTGGGAAGATCCTGCTGCTGTGGCCTCTCCACTCTGTTCTGACCTTGCTGTTCCTTCTGGACATCACTCTGCCCTGCCCCATGCCCATCTCCTAAACCTTCTCCCTGACTCCAGAAAGTTTTGTTGAGTTCTTGAGGAGTATGAAAGTTCTGCACGCAGCCAGAGCAGCCTTATTATATTTTACAAAGGTTTAGGATATATGTTTTTTGAAAACTGGTGGTTCTTAGAGTTATGCAACTCTGAAATTGCATTTAAACTCAGCATGAGATTTAAACCAATGTGACACTATACTAACATCCATCAATATTTTAAAGTGGTGATTTAAACTAAGATTCTAGATTTTAAGAGCCATATGAGGCAGTTAGAAGAAACCAAGGAAGCCCTACCAAAGACTAGGCACACAGATTGGCTAGGACATCACAGAATTCAGAGCATATCATCTGAAGAAGGAGCATATTCCCAAACATGGAGCAGCACCAACAGGTAGGGCGCATCCTGCACCAATATGTGATGAAAGTTAATGCCTAAAAGGCGCTTATATCCCAAGGAATTCATTAAAAAATAGTTTTCTGATTATCTACCATGATTCGTGCAGCACTGCTCTAGGCAATGGGGATCAAACTGAGACCATAACTGTCCTCAATCCCTTATCCCAATAAGTCTGGGGAGGGCAGTAGAAATTACACATGCATGTTGACTATGTGTCTCTATGGTGAGTGTTGAGAGAGGGGCACACAATGCCACGGGAGCCTATCAAAGGCGGGTGGGATCTCCTCCAAAACTGCCCTGAGAAACTGACCGCAGATTGAGCCCATAGGAGCACGTGTCCGCTAACTAGAAGCGTTAACTGGAGAGAAGGCTACTCCTATCAAAGTTAATTTTAGTGTTGCTGTTTTGTAAAGGTGATTCGTCCACTTAATGGCTCTCAAGACTAGGATGAAAAGACAATAGAAGTGTGAACAGGCAATGCCTTTTTAAAATGCTTGCTCTTCAACAAACGCTTGCTCAAGCCCCTTGCCTCTTTCCAGACTCTTCCCCTTCTCACTTCCCCCCACCCTTAGAATGTGACTTTGCTCCTGCACTTAATTAAGCATAAAAAGTAGAGAAGAGCATTCCAAAAAGAAAACAGCCTACACAGAGACCCTACGGCTTAGGCAAAATACAAGCCATGCAGAGTTTATAGACCTTGTCAAAGAATTCTGTCCTATTTCTGAAAACAGAGAAATTCTTTTGGAGAGCCTTCAGCAGAGGAGATGGAGATGGGGCTGACATCACCAGGTTTCCATTTTGGAAAGACTATTCCACCTACAATGTGGAAAACAGATGGCGGCAGTAAAATTAGGAGAAGTTTGATTTGTAAGAAACCCTTCTATCAGAAATATTACTGAAATAAAGGGTCCTGTCACATTATATGGAAGAAAGATATAATAACCACTTCTCAATTCATTCAAACATTTATTGTGCACTAACCGCGTATGCTTTAGGTTCTAAGGCTGTATCAGTGACAAAGTAGACACGGATCTCTTCCTTCCTACAGTGCACAAAATAGATAAAATGTAAATGGGAACAATAAACTTTGTAAGAAGCCAAGTGCCAAAGAAAAGAAACCGAGCAGGAAGGAGGGGATTGGAGTGAGAGGAGAAAAAGATGGCATGTGGTTTTAAACAGGGTCATCAGGAGAGTCCTGTTGGAGAAGAGTGTGTTAAGCAGATTGAAAGGAGTGAAGGTACCCTCCTTGCCGAGGTCTGGGAGAGCCTGAGCCCCAGCGGGCGGCACATCGGGCACCATCCTGCAGCAGAGCAGACACCGGGAGGAGAGCAGAGTGCCCAGAGCACTAACAGGCCCCCAAAGGCCTCGCAGCCCTGAAGGCCCTTGCAAGGAAGGAAGCAAGTGTCCCTAGACGGAGACCAGGAGGCATCTTAAGGTTTTTGAGTAGAGGAGGGACAAGATCTGACTTGCGTTTTAAAAGTACCGCCCCACCGCTCTGTCGGGAACAGGGAAGAATGGGAAACAGAAGACCAGTTAGGACTTTTGTTGTTTGTTTTTGCACTCAATCCTTTTCTAATTCAACAAATAAGTCTCATAAGTATTTATGATATTTCACAAAAAATATCCATTTGAATATTTTGCCTGGGGAACAAATCAGTCAGTAATACAACCAGTCGTATTTATAGATTTTTGAAGTGACCTATTACATTTCATAGGATGTAGCAACAAATTCTAATGTCTAGGTATTTAAATTCCCTTGTACAAACAATAATTCCAAGAACAGTTCTAAACAAATGGCAGAATAAGTCACTGTACTTTTACAGGACAGTGAAGTTGATACTGCTGTAAACGCTCTCAAATGATCATTTTATCAGAGTGGGTTTTACAGTGTAGCAGAGTTTCTACTCTGTAACTGTGAGGAATGAGGACACATTTCCCCTGTTATTTTCCTCAGCTTTCTTTCACCAGCTGTTAGGAAGGCCAGAAATACTCAAGGCTAAGACCTGGAATTCCATTAGTCAGCACTGAGAAAAAAAAAATTAGCAGACCATTGAAACCCAAGCTTATGTTATGAAACTGAAAGGGCAGAGTGTGATTGTTCTAGAATGAACTACAGCACATATAGTACTTTGAATCTATAGGATCAGGAAAAATAGAGAAACCATCATAAAAAAAAGAAAAAAAATTCTCATTTTACCAGTGAAAAGAAACCCATGATGGCAGGTATGCAGCATATCTTAAAAAAAAAAATCACCCTTTCCATTTGGAACAACAGGGTTGAGGGGACTGGGGTTGTAGCTCAGTGGTAAAGCACTTGCCTAGCACTTGTGAGACACTGGGTTCCATCCTCAGCACCACATAAAAATAAATAAAATTTAAAAAGATATTGTGTCCATCTACAACTAAAAGTTAAAGGAGGGGCAGAGGCTACAGGAAAATGATTTAAACCAGCTACATCAAATACATATAGTGGGAGCCTTGTGTGGTGACACAGGCCTGTAATCCCAGTGGCGCAGGAGTTTGAGGCAGGAGGCAGAATGTGAATTCAAAGCCAGTGTCAGCAACTTAGCAAAGCCCTAAGCAACTTAGTGAGACCCTGTCTCAAAATAAAAACAAAAAGGACTGGGGATGTGGCTCAGTGGGTAAGCACCCTTGGGTTTATTCCCTAATACTAAAAATATAACAAAAACATGTGATAGGAATGAACATGTGATAGGTACATTGAAATTAAGGAACTAAAAACTGGTATATATTGATTCCAGAGAAAACTATGTTATTAAAGTATAAAAATGTAATCTCCATTACTACTCAGAACAACGATAAGTATTTTTTATACAATCATAATGTGACAAATATTGAATAAGAATTTACCAAAAATTATTTATTACCATTATTTATTACCAACTGATTTAAATATAAATTCATTACCAAAAGTGGTAATATAATATGTTGAAAAATTGAAGAAGTAGGTAGGGGTCGCAGGTGGGGTGGAGATAACCTAAATCTTCATTTGCCAATACAAGGACAGCAATAGAACCTAAAACTATGTCTTATCAACATTTACTGACCAGGATGTCAATAGGACCAAAACTGAAAAATATCCAGGAATAGTGGTAGAAGCCTGCTATTTAGAAATAGGCTGGTAAGTACAGACAAAATCCAAAAACACCCAGGTAGAAGAGTTGTCTGGGGAGGACAGGCACTTAGGAGCAGAGCCAGAGGACTGAGGCTTGATGACCTCCCTGCTCGTTCTCTTCCCGGAGGCTGCAAGGACAGAGGCAGGCTGGCAAGGCAGGAGAAGGGGCCGAGCCATGCTCCCTCCAGGTGCTCCCAGTTCTTAAGGCTCTGAGGCACTGCTGGCCTTGCTGGTGATCCACCTCTTGGACGATATGCAGGCCTCAGCTGGGCTTATCAGTGGACTTACTCATCCTCCCTGGTGTTGACCTGTGGAGTTCCTGACCTCAGCTGAACGATCCCCCTCAGTGGCCCTCTCCTTGCCTTCATGACTGACTCTTATCTTTAATGTTCCTGACTTTGGCCTAGAAACCCGATCTGATTCTCTGCATTCTTGACTTTCTTCCAGTTAGCTGCATCTGTTACTTCCCCGATGCTGTTTCTCGCCCAGCCTGGTAACCTAAGCTTCACCTCTGGTTGCCCCGTTTGACTGAGCATTTAGTTTAGTACCTGGGAGACTGTTTCTGATTATCACTGCCATGGAGCCCAACCTTTTCTCCTGACAGCGGTTACTATGCCAGTGTTGGTTAGCTGTTCCTTTAAAATGGTAGTAGCTAAACCATGTTTCTGGAGCTAAACCCTAGAACTAGGCAAGTTAGAGCAGGTGCTAATGATAAAGAATTAAAATCAAAAGAAGTGAAAAAACTGGTTACCACTTACTACCACCTAGTACTCCTGAGTACTAGGGGCTAGGTCTCTGTACACATTAATTCAGTTAATTCCTGTAACAACCCAATGAGATAGATTTTTTCAATCTCATTTGATGAATGAGGAAGTGAAATTCCTAGCCATTAATTAATTTGTCCAAAATTGATTGGGACACAAAGACTGTACAATGACAGAGACTATGGTCCTAATTTCAAAGACATATTACCTCCCCAGAAATATTAGGCATGAGAGGAAATGACAGTTTGCTCTATTAGGAGAGCTACCAGGATTTAATGTATGCTGTTTAAACCCCAAAAGAAATGACCTCTCTTCTTTCACCCTTGGGTTCATTCCCCAATATCAAAAATACAACAAAAACAGCACATATGTGTGTGTGTGTGTGTGTGTGTGTGTGGAGAGAGAGAGAGAGAGAGAGAGAGAGAGAGAGAGAGAGAGAGAGAGAGAGAGAGAGAGGAGAGAGAGATTGGCAGAGAGTAGGAATGAACATGTGATAGGTACAGAAATCCAAAAATGTCTTCCAGGGCATCAAGTGAGAATTTCAATTGAATTCAACAAATATTTCCCTAGGTGCCTACTGATATCAGACTATACTAGGTTGAGGACACTGAAATAAGACAGGCATAATCTCTGCCCTCAAATAAACTGCAGACACTTTAAATGTAAAAGGATAAGGACTGTTATAAATAGTCCAGGAGAGCAAAAGCTTTGGAGGGAAAAAGCAAGGGTACTTTATGATCTAGAAAGTCAGGGACGCCTCACTTAGGAAATGAAGGTTGAGCTTAAGTTTAAACAAGTATCAGTTAGGAAAGGAAGAGCTTTAATCTGAGGTCAAAAGTCAATTGAATGAACAAAAATTTGAAGAGTGACAAGCTCCACTCAAAGCAATATACATGACTGTCCTTTGACAGAGCAGCAAAAATCCTTAACACAGTTTTTAGGAAATTGAGTCTGGCAATACATAAAATGACTAGTGAATGACACCCCATGACTAACTGGGTTTGCACCAGAATGCAAAGTTTATTTAACATTTGAAAATGCTCAATATAACTCATCACATTATTAAGAAATTTATAATAAAATCTTATGATCATTTGAATAGATACAGAAAAAGCACATCACATATTTTTGATAAAAGATGTTAAGCAAATGAATACTAGTAGGAAACTTCTCTAACCTTACAGTTAGTATTATACTTTTTAAAAGTGTTTTTTAGTTGAAGATGGACACAATACCTTTATTTTTTATTTTTTTATATGTGGTGCTGAGGATCGAGCCCAGGGCCTCACATGTGCTAGGCGAATGCTCTACTGTTGAGCCACAACCTCTGCCCTGGTATTGTACTTAATAGTGACTGCTTTCTCCCTAGGATTGATGACAAAACAAAGATGACCACTCTACTCATTTCTCTTAAAATGTATGCTGGACATCCTAGCTTTTACAATGAAACAAATAAAAAAAAATCATAGAAATTTGAGGAAGTGAAGTTGTCTTTGTTTGCAGTGATATGGTTATGTATATAAAAACTCCTAAGGTGTCTATAAGAAAACTACTAGAATTAATAAGTGATTTTAACAGTGCTGTATAATACCAAATCAAAATACAAAAACTAATTTTATGTTATAGCAATTAACAATTAGAAAAAAAAAGCCAAATAGCATCAAGAAACACAAAATTCTTAGGGATAAATTTAATAAAAGATGGGTAAACACTTTTCAGTAAAAAGTATGAAACAGTGCTGGAAGCAATGGAAGTAGACCTGAATAAATGAAACGACACTAAACACACCAGAACTGTCCATCTTTCCCCTCTACCTTGTCACAATGACCTAGATTTGACACACTGTCCATCAAAATTCCAGCAGCCTTTTTATATATGTTAAATAAGGAAACTATAACTTATATACAAAAATAAAAGGTCCTAAGATACCCAGAACAATATTGAAAACAAATAACAATATTGGAGGACTCATATTACCCCATTTGAAACTTTTTTTTAAACTTCGTACTCCTTGTAGTATGTCATGGATGAAAGGATAGAAAGTGAAACAGAATAGAGAGTTCTGAACTAGACTCACATGTACCATCAAATGATTTTCGTAAGTGCCACAAAGTAATTCAATTTCAATGAAAAAATCTCCCCAATAAATGGTTCTAGAGTAATTGGATATCACATGAAAAAAATGATACTTGACCCTCTATCTCATGCACAGAAATTAATGTGCAATCATAGAACCACATATGAAAGCTAAAACCATAATTTCTAGAAGAAAACATAGGAAAGTATCTTTATGACTTTTGCAGGCAAAGAATTGCTTAGGGTGGGCAAAGAAAGCATGAATTCCAGAGGAAAAATTAAAACAAGTCAATAATAAAAAGAAAACAATTCAACAAAAAAAGGTCAGGGAATTTGAAGAAAACCTTAACAGAAGAAGAAATACAAGTGATATGCAAGCACATGACTCAGTCCTCAATGTCAGGAGTGCAGAGGAATGCAAATTAAAACCATGCTGAGGTCAAGGTTTTTATACAAGAGCAGCTCAATGAAAAATTGCATACATCATCAAATGTTGGAGAGGATGAGGAGCAAATGGAAATCTATTCTTAGGGAATAGATTTTGGAAAGGCAAAATGGTTAAATGTTGGAATGGCAAAATGGTTAAAATCTCTTGAGAAAACTGGCCATTTCTCAAAAGATTAAATTTGCATCTACCAGGTGACATCACTTCTACTCCTGGTATCTAGCCAAGAAAAATGAAATCATATGATCACAAAATCTTTTGTTTATAGTAGTTCTAGCTATAAAATGGTTATGGTATATTCAAAGAAGTACTGTCTAGCAACAAAGGAACCAATACATTCAACAGCAAGGATAACTTTCATTTTCTTGTGAAAGAACCTAGGCACAAAATGTATATATTTTTTGATCCTACTTATATGAAATTCTCAGAGTAAATTAAGTTACGATGGTAAAAATAAAAATAAAAAATACCAGATGGTTCTAGAGAGGGATGACCTGGAATAAGCACAAAGGAACTTTCTGAGATGATAAAAATGTTTCTCTCTTAACACAGGTCTGGCTTATATGACTGCAGGTATTTGCCCAGATTGATAAATGGAAACCTCAAGATCTGAGCAGGCCTCTTGGTATATTACCTCAAAAATTAAAGGATCCCCGAGGTCTCTGTATGTTTGGAACTAAGCTTATTTCTAACTACATTGTGAGTTAAGGAATAAATCATTTTGAAAATTAGGACACTTTTAGATTTAAGTAATAACAAAGTCACTGGTAAGGCAATATAATTCCTCACTCAGAATTTTGCATTACCAAAGTTCTGAAAATCATTTTTTACCAATTTGCACCAAACCTTTACCTGATCGAATACCAGACTGATTATAGTCTTTTTTATGTTGACATATTTGAACACAGGGTACTGTCACAGACTTCACTGGAGATTTTTATAATATGCATATTATAAATATAATACACCATATTGCCACTCTAAAATCCCAAAACACTGAAACACATTTGACCCCAAAGATTTCAGATGATAGATTGTGGATTGTGTAATGAATAACTTTAATTACACATACTACAAAAAGATTGAAAATGATGAGCTAAACATGCTACAAATAATACAGAGAATATAATAATGAAATAGAAATTAATAATAAACAAACAACATGAAGAGCCTATAAACCAACAGCTGACATTTGTTAAAGATTAGATAAATAGTCAAGTTTCTGGAAATATTGACACAAAAAAAAAGAACCAAAAAAATTCACAAGTAGCATATCAGGAATGAAAATGTGTTCAAATTTCAGGGACAACAGAGAACCTATAATTCATATATTTGTATCAGTGATTTTAAAATCTTACATTAATGGATGTATTGGACAAATAAAACAATAAAAATTAAAGAAAAAAACAGAAAACCTAAATTTTCATTTTAATTTATTTCTTATTGTGTAAATGAATAGATGATAACCTAGTCAGTTTTAAAATGATAATGTCACTCATAATCCTAAAAATAATTTTTTAATAAAATCATTTTATAAAAAACAAGCTGGGAGTGGTGGTACACACTTATAATCCCAGTTCCTCAGGAGGCTGAGATAAGAGGATCCAAGTTGGAGACCAGCCTGGCACACCTAGCAGGCCCCTGTCTTAAAATGCAAAGTCAAAAGGGCTGGGGAGCAACTCAGTGGTAGAGCAAGGTGCCTTGTAGGTGCAAGACCCTGGGTTCCACCCCCATACTCTCCCCCAAGACATGCACTCAAAGAATAAGTTCAAATTTGGGGGTGGGTGGGTGAACTGCTGGGAGGATAGCATTTCGTTAACTAACAGAAAAGTATGATGGCAGAGAAAGTTTTGAGAAAACCTCAGCAGTTTACGATGTCAGATATATGGTAGAAGATGTGGAAGAAGTGGTTGGCTTCATAATTCTGGAGTTCACAGGGAGTTTGTAGGCATAAATTCAATTATCAGCATACTCATGAAATTTAACAACCCAAAACTAGGTGAAGTTTAAAAAGCATTGACTTTAGGTAGGAAAAATATCCAAGGATCCTGGACATTCCAGAGTAAAGAGGTCAAAATATTAATGCTTTTCAGGTTTGATGAATAATTTTAGGAAAAAGAATGTATTTAAAATTAATTTTAATAAGTTGGAACTTAATATTTTTATTATAATAAAGTTGTGGATAAGTAACTTGTGTGTAATAAGACAGGGATCACTATAAATTTGTTTACAGTTTGCAATAGCCTGGGAATGAAAGTTTATGACAGTATACCTATAAACGTGAGGATAAATGTCTATGCCATAAATCTAACTTCTCCCCATGAAGACATCTGCCTCTCATAAATGCCAATTGGTACTAATATCTTGTATGTCAATCCACTATGCACCGAGAAATGTCAGTTAGAACTGATCATGAGTTGTGGGTTTCATAATATTACACACAAAAGCACATGTCAAGATAGTTTCTCAGAAATAACTTATCCTTGAGCTAAGCCAGGACTGTTGATCTTTGTGATGTTGTGTAAGACCACGTGTCCAAGAGCCCAGTGCTTCTAATTTGAATATTCAGCACCATGGTCAGCATCTTCTGCCTCTGTTTCTGCAAAGCTTCATCAACAACATCCATCCAATGAGTCGCTGGATTTCAGAGGTCACAGAATCTTTAGATAACCAATCCTTCAAAGGGTGAAGAGTCTCTGACATAAATTAAACCACCGGTTTAATTTCTGCATTTTCTCTATTGGCGTCCAGACTCTGGCTTGCACAATTAGCATCATCGGATGATTACAGTAATATCTGCAGTTCATGGGGCTAACACATCAACCTAAATGAAACACGAAGGCTAGTGTGGTCCTATAACTCAGGAAAAATGCTAATAATAGATACATAACCTTATTTTAGCATCCGGAATAGGTTGGTTCATTTGAATTGCTAACTTTACTTACCATAACAATCCGTCCCAGAGAGTAAGGCAATTTGCTCTTGACTTCTAGGAGCTGAAATGGGGCAAGTAGTGAGATGCAAACTTAAGAAAGACAAGATTTTGTCTCGAAGAATGCCTGCTTCAGTAGGAGATACAGATAGGAATACAACAAGCTGTAAAAGGGTAACAGAATCTGTAAGCAGAAGTGCCAGTCCGGGAGCACAGAAGGATCATGCATTCTATTTTAAGAGTGAATTGCTGTTTTCCCCCGTAGGGGTGACACTGAAAGTTGACTCATAATTTTAAAGAGATATAAGCAAGAGAAGAAGAAGAATCCAGAGAGAGAAAACTACATGGGTTAAATTATAGGACAGTGTAAATATGTCATGTTTTAAAACTCATATCTTGGAGCTGGGCATGGTGGTGCATGCATGTAATCCCAGCTACTTGGGAGGCTGAGGCAGGGGATCACAAGGTTGAGGCCAGCCTCAGCAACTTAGTGAGACCCTGTCCCAAATTATAAAATTAAAAGGACTAGGCATGTAGATCAGTGCACTAGGCCCTGGGTTCAATTCCCAGTATCACAAAAAAAAAATTAAGTAATAACTTGGTAAGGGGATATATATATTTTTAAAAGTTATTCCTTTTTTAAGAAGTAATAACTTTGCAAGGTGATGGATATATTAATTATCTAGGCTGAATCATTCCACAATGCATGCATAGGTCAAAACAGCATGTCATACCCCATAAACATAAACAATTATTGTTTATCAATTAAAATGAATTAGTTAATTTTTAAATGAATTAGTCCTGTATTACTTGGAAAGATAATACATCATGGGAAAAGTGAGAAATAAGGTCATAAGGAGCCAAAATGAAAGAGTCCTCAGAAGGCATTCTAAAATGTACAGAAGTCCAAGTACTAATTTGTTACTGGAAAAGCTGTGGTAGAAATCGCTGTGATAATTAATCAGTATCCTAAATTGTAAACATTGGGTAGATCAAGAAATCAAGACGCCAGCTTCCTGCTGGATACATCAGAAATGTTCCATTAAAATGATTAAGAGGTACTTTGGCTTGCTTTTAGCTAATATTCCTCCAAATTAGATTTGGTTATGTGTAAGTTTCAAATAACTCACAGGGAGTAGGTCTGTGGAGTCACCAAATTGTTCCCTGGTAGCGGTAAAAAGCAATAGCAGGTAGTCACATACTTAGCATGGTCTGAGCAGAACGGGAAAGCCCCTGTCCTCCAAAGCAGGTCCTCTCCATTCAAATGCCTTGTCTAAAACTGCATGAGAGCTTCCTTTGATATACCCCTCATGACACCTTAGTGTTAACGACTGTACCGGGCGTATCATCAGCCATGAGAAGAGAGTATGGAAAAGCACAGGAATAAATGAGTGGGCAATGGAAGTTAAGGAAGGAGATGGCAGCAGAACTCAAGGGACAAACTTCACATTTCTGCCTCCTGCTAGCCCTGAAAATACACTTGTCACATTAAATACACTAAGTATCAAAATTCAGTAAGTCAATAAGCACTCACTTATTGAATATGTACAGTGTGTCACGAATGCTGGAACAAAACAACTGAACAAAACATGGATCCCCATCCTTGAAGGGTTGCACTCAGTTGGGAAGTAAAGACGTAAAAAGATGTTGCCCTACAAGGTGGGATGCGGTCTCATAAAGATGAGAGCAGGTTCTGTGGATGCTCTAACTCCATCAAGAGGCTTAGGGAATGCTTTCTGAGGGAGAGGAGAGTACAGCTGGTTATCAGCACAGCAGGCCCGTCAGAGGCCCCTCTGGCTTGAACTCCTCCCCGCCCTGGGGCAGCAGTGCAGGCCGGAGTAGGCCTGGCGGTCGGATCCTCTTCACCAAGACCAGCAGCCTTGGACGATGACTTCCTTCTCCCAACCCCAAAGACTCCCCGGGAATTGGAATTTTACAAGGGAATACCTCAACCCAAGGGGAGTGTGTAGGGGTGTTCCATAATAGTAGCCAGGTCCAGAGTCAGAAAGGTCTCTAAGAATAAAGAAGCCAAAGGCTTAGGGAGAAGCTATGAGTCAATGAAGGGAAGAATGACAAAATGTACTAAAATGGATTTGTTTCACTCTGGCATGAGGAGGCAAACAGATCAGGAAATTATTCCAATAAAAAGAAAATGTATTACTATTCATAGCTCCTGAGGGGAGGAGGCATGCCCCATCTCCCCCCACATCTCCCCAGGGCCACATCAGGAATTGTTCAGGTCAGTCAGGAAACAGGAGAGATGGGAATGTGTGGGCCAGAGCCTGTATTAGGGTGTTCATGGGAAGAATGGATGAGACAGCGCACTCTGAGTAAGCTTTGGGTCAGCCAGTCTGATAATGTCCACAGGCCCTTGGCTAGAGGAATGGCCTCTGGTTTTCTGGTACCAGGCCCTGGGATGGCTTGAGGTAGTAGGAGTATCGGCTTGGTGTATGAATTTGATAAAGAAAGTGACTGGGGATTTGGGCTCTGATGGATTGGCTGGTGTATCAGAGTCATTGCTTCCAGGCAAGAGAAACCACCTTTGGGCAGAGTAGTCCCTTCCTGGGTCCCCAGGACCCCCAAGAAGTCAATGCACCATAAAATACAGGAAATCAAAAAACAACACACAAAGCACTGTCTAAAATGTGCAGAATGAATTAATTAACTGAAAGAATAGGTAAGAGTCAGGAGGCAATGTCAGTCTGATATCTGGGTCTTGAAACGTTTGACCTGGCTGCCTCAGGTCGGGTATATGGATCCGTGATGACAGGTAGACAAACTTGTTTTGTTTTGTTTTCCTTTTGTCTCAAAAGAGCCACAGCATTACCAGATTGAGTTTGGGGACAGCCCTTAAGTTGTTGGATAAAATAAAGATAGATCCACATAATTGCACTTGGGAAATTTATGAAGGTTTTTAGGTCTAATTCTATTATACTGGGTATGATGATTTATCAAACCATGACCCACCATGGGTTGAAACAATAAATGTGCCTTCAAAGCTAGACTCAGGTATCAGCTCACTTACCTTTCAGTCTCTAGCCCAGTAACATTTAATCCTGAACATATATTTAAAACAGACATGGTTTTAAATCACATTTTGTTAATGGGCTCTGTTTTAAATGAGTTTTTTCTCTAAGTAATGCTACTTTGTGCTTGATTTGTTCAAAAGCTACTTAAAATCCCTTTAACCTCAAATGTATGACTATGTATTAATGCCACTCTTATTTATGGCAACACATGTAAAGAGACAGAAATATTTCATCTCATTCTTTCTTTTCTGTATATTCCCCCAAAGGGACCTAATTTTGTTTCTTTAACACAAAGTGACAATTTTTGATACAGGTTTATTTAATTTTTAAAAATTACTTTGAACAATCAAACATGAACATTAATGAGAAACACGTGTGCTATTCCAAATAGTCTAGAAATGAATGCAAAGCAAGGCTCCCCATCAACCCAGAGTCAGAGTCAAGTTTCCTAGCCTGCTTGTGCCTATGAGAAATCAGAGAACAGGAGAGAGTGTAGGTGTGCAACTGTTCACAACTGTGTGTGGGGAGTGCATGCTGTGGAAGGCCCGCTGGGGCTGCAGCTTCCATCCACCTAGAGAAGCAATCTCTTACATGTAGCAAGGCGCAGTCCAGGATATTAACACTCCACCATTTCCAACAGCCTCCGTTCACACCAGCTCCAGAGTAAACATCATGAAAGAAGGAGCCTTGGAGCTGCTGAAAAGCACACAAAGCAACAAGGCAAAACAGTTTCAAATCTCATAAAAACGGAAAATGTTTCAAGAACAACTGCTCATTTGTTCAGAAAGTGCCCATAGAGCAGGAGGGTAAATAAAACACAGAACCTGTTAGATTTACAAGCAAATAACCATTATCTACTATGTGCAGATGAGTGGAGGATAATTTTATGCAAACCACAATAAGTAAACTCAGAGAGTATGAACTAAGCCTGCACAGTAGAATCAGGAAATTCACGAGAAAAAAAAATAAGGAAATGGCATTTTCTATATGGTGTTATCACCAACCTGGGAAATCCATTAGTGAGCCAAAACCTGGAATAGGATTTTATAAAGGAACTGGCCTGAAATAGAATCCCTTAGGTCTTGTGTGGTGACTTCATACCTAAAGCCAAACCCCACTCCCCGAGATCTAATTACAAATTGGTCTCCTATAGAAGATTATAGGAAATTAATAAATTGAAGTTTTTACATTACAGGGCACACAGAATAAATTCCTTGGGAGCCTTCATGGTGTAATCAATTTTTGAATGAATAACTTTCAGTCGAGTATTATCAGAAGTCAAGCACCCTAACTAATGGAGCTTAAGATTTTATGAACTTGAATCTCAGAGCTAAACAGTTCAGTGGTTTTAAAATATTTTTTTTTTCCAAAAACAGAGCATTTGACTTTGGCCAAGTTCAAAATATCTTTAAATTCTATGGATTTTTTTTTTATATTTGACAGTAAAATAGAGGTTTTTTTCAGTTTCCTATTTTATTTACTTTTTATCAGATGTGGTTTCCTGGGTGGTAGTGGAAGAGGAAAAAGAAAACACTTGAAGGGTTATATAAAATGCTTGTAAATGTATTCATTAAATTAAGGGCATCGATTGACTTCTATCAAGTTATGTTTTGGTAGTTTTGGGTGTCAAACAATCTGACATCTGTGCTCTATTTTTTTTATAGAGAGATAGAAAGAGAGAGAGACAGAGAGAGAGAACTTTAATATTTATTTTTTTAGTTTTCAGTGGACACAACATCTTTATTTTTATGTGGTGCTGAGGATCGAACCCAGGCCGCTCACATGCCAGGCGAGCGCGCTACCACTTGAGCCGCATCCCCAGCCCTGTGCTCTATTTTTAAAAGCCTCTGAGCTTCAAAACAGGATAAAATGTGCTTAGAACAAGATGGGTGTGGCTTTTAGTGAAATTTTATTTAAATAGTTTTGTTGAATTCAAAGCTACAGTCAGTTCACCTTATGGAGCAGAAGTACAGCACTAACGAGTCTGCAGAGGCTTTGAAGGCAGAAATACCTGGTTGGAATGTGAATTCTGGAGAAAGGGCACAAGATTGGAGGTTGAACACCCAGAAGGGAAGGAGGAGAAGAGGAAAGGGAGACAAGCAGGAAGGAAAGAGCAGCATTCATGGTTTCTTTGTCCCAGGCATCAATCAGGGTACTTTCACACACATTTGTCTTCAATGACAACTTCGAAGAACAGCTGAAGGGCACAGGCTTGGACACCCAGCACAGGAGGAACCCAAAGCACAGTAGAGAGGAAGGGAGGAACAGGCAAGGCTGGGAAATCGTGGAAAAAAAGATGCTGTGCTTTAAATGATTGTTTGCAAAGAGCAGAAGGAGGTGGGTCTGTGACGTTAGAAAAGCTACGGCTTTCCCAAAGCTTATTGAAGTTAATTTTACAAAAAATGAACAACAAAGTCTGTCAAGGTGAAATCTCAAGCACAATGAAATCATGGGAGGGGGGTAGACCACAATATATAATATCAAAGGAACTCAAACTAGTAATAAAATGATACAAAAATATGAAAGAATAACATAAATCAAAGTGGAAAGTTCAGAAGCAAGCTGAGGCAACTCAAGAAAGAATTATAAATATAAAATTATTTTAAAATGTAACCTTGGCTGGAGATGTAACTCAGTGGCAGAATACTAGCCTAGGGTATGTGAGGCCCTGAGTTCAGTGACAAGCACCACAAAAATTAATTAGTTAATCTAATTAAATAAATAAAAATGTAACCTAGCTATGAATAATCATGTGCCAATTAGTAGGAAAACTTAGGGAAAAAAAATAGAACCTGGACACATATAACCTACCAAAATTGAATTCTATCTCCATTGAGATAGAATACCTGAACAGACCATGAGCTGTGAGATTGAAACAGTGATAAAAAGAAAAAAAAAGAATTCTCCCACAAAAGAAAACTCCAGGATGTGATGGTTTTGTTGATAAATTCTAATGAGCCATTTAAGAAAAACGAATACCAATTCTCAAACTATTTCAAAACTTGTAAAGGAGGGAGCTCTACCAAACTCGTTCTTCATTCTTCAAGACCAGCATTACCCTGATAATAAAACCAGACAAGAACACAACAAACAAGAAAAAAAAAAAAGGAGAAAGAAAGAAAACTGCAGACCGGTATCCCTGATGTTAAGTGAAATAAGTCAGAAAGACAAGTACTGCATGTTCTCACTCATTTTGGAAGTTCAATAGAGGTGACCACCTAGAAATAGAGTATAACAGAGGTCACTAGAATAGAAGTCAGTAGAGGCTAGGAAGGGTAGGGAGAAGGGGGTTTGGTAAGAGTAGACAGTGGGTACCAAAGTACAGTATGGGGGGAGTAGTTATAATATTCTATTGCATCTAGCACCATAGGATAACTATAGTCTAAAACAGTTAATTATGCATTTAGAAATAACTAGAGGAGAAGGATTTAAAGTTTCCCAACACATACAAGTGATAACATATGAGGATATGGAATTATTAATTGCCATGATATTATCTCACACATCATATACAAGTATTGAATAACTGTACCCCATAAATACTGTATCCCATAAATAAGTACAAATGTCAATCTAAAATAAAAAATGAAATTAAAAGTAACCTATACTGTTGAGAGCCATAGCCAGAAGGGGCCCCAGCAAACTTCCAGCTGCCAGCAAACTTCCAGCTGCCAGCTGATTGGCTCCTCTGCGGTGATGCTCATTGGGCTGTTTCCCCGCCCTTTCAGACCATGGAGCTGCTCATTGGGGGACTTTTTTGGCTCCGCCCACATGACCAAGCCAATCATCCTCAAGAGCAGGAGGAGTGGGGGAGGTTGAGAGGCTTGTGGGAAGCCGGTGGTGGCAGTTGGGCTCTGAAGGTTTTTCCTGAGGAGCTGTTTTGTTTGGCGTGTGTGGTTCTAAAAATAAAGTTCATTTCTTTTGACAAGTGGCTCCTGAATTGTGCCCAGCCAGACTGCGGCATTTGGTGGCCCGTACGGGGAACGAACCCGCAACCACCACCATAAAGGGTACTCCATTATCAAAAAACGAACAAGGACCAGGTGTTTATCCATAATATTGTGGAGAAAGGCATCGGGCTCCGTTGCCAAAAAATGGACAGGGGGGCCCAATGCTCCAGGGCCCAAAACCACAAATGTACAGAGCACTGGAGGAACCCAGCAACCCCATCAGGGTAGTGCCCAGGACACATTGTCCATAAGATCCCTCATCAGACAAACCAGAGGGAGCGCAGGGTTGGACATCTGCGCCTCCGCCAGAGCAGTACTAACTC
This sequence comes from Spermophilus citellus, assembly GCF_964194105.1. NCBI lineage: Eukaryota > Metazoa > Chordata > Mammalia > Rodentia > Sciuridae > Spermophilus > Spermophilus citellus. Next base: position 161,396,018 of record NC_138187.1, read on the forward strand.
CAGAGATGGGAGTTCAAATCATTCCCACAGGGTTAAAAGGACCTCTTCCCAAAGGAAGTAGGCTTATTATTGGGACGCAGCCCTTCTACTCTAAAAGGACTTATGATAAGTCCTGAGGTAATTTATCCTGATTATGAAGGTGAAATAAAAATTATAGCCAGTTCTCCAAAGGGTATATCAGTAATTTCACCAGGAGATAGAATAGCACAGTTACTAATAATACCCAGCCTACATGATAAATTTTCCAGTCATACTGTAGAAAGAGGTTCCAAGGGATTAGGCTCCACAGGTGTAGATTGGGCTATGCTTTCTTTAAATTTAGATTCTCGCCCCATGCTAAAACTCAATATTCAAGGACATGAATTTAATGGGCTACTGGATACAGGTGCAGACCTTAGCATCATCTCTCGTCAAGAATGGCCAAAACATTGGCCATTACAACAAGCCACTCAAACACTTCGAGGCCTAGGAGTGGCGACTAATCCCCATAGAAGTGCAATGGTATCAAATTGGAAGGATCCTGAAGGATGTGAAGGAACTATACAGCCATATGTATTGGATCATCTTCCCGTAAATTTATGGGGACGAGATGTCCTAGATCAATTAGGTTTGACATTAACAAATAACATCAACCAAAATGCACCCACTATTATGACTAGACAAGGTTTTAGGAAAGGAAAAAGATTAGAAAAACAAGAACAAGGTATAGCAGCACCAATACAAATAGATCAAGGAACAGACAGACATGGGTTGGATTTTCACAAAGGGCGACTGAGACAATAAAAATTACCTGGAAACCAAAAAGACCAGTATGGGTTCCTCAGTGGCCCCTGACTAAAGAAAAGATACAAGCAGCCCATGACCTGGTCAAACAACAATTAGCGGAAGGACATACACAACCTTCTGTATCTCCCCATAATACTCCCATTTTTGTCATCAAAAAGAAATCTGGTAAATGGAGATTATTGCAAGATTTAAGAGCCATTAATAATGAGATGGTTATTATGGGACCTGCTCAATCGGGGATTCCCCAATTGTCTGCTTTGCCAAAAACCTGGTATGTTTTAGTTATAGATATTAAAGATTGTTTTTTTTTTTTCAATTCCAGTTCATCCTGAGGATAGTCCACGTTTTGCATTTACTATCCCTGCACTGAATCATGAAGGTCCTGATCAGAGATATGAATGGAAAGTACTCCCTCAAGGGATGGCTAGCAGCCCAACTATGTGTCAAATTTATGTTAACAAAGTAATCCAACCACTTAGAAATCAAAATCCTGAACTACAAATATTTCACTATATGGATGATGTATTATTAGCACACAAAGATAAAAACACATTGCTAGAATGTTATGCCACACTTACAAACATATTAAAAAATTATAATCTAGAGATAGCAATAGATAAAGTACAATTAAATTTTCCAATTAATTATTTAGGAGTTCTATTATCCTCAACCATGGTCCGTCCACCAAAAATTCAAATACGAGTAGATAAACTCAAATCACTTAATGACTTTCAAAAGTTATTAGGAGACATAAATTGGATAAGGCCTTATCTAGGCATACCAACAGGAGAGTTGGGACCTTTATTTGATATCCTAAAAGGTCCATCAGATCCAAATTCACCCTGAATGTTAACACCTGAAGCAAGAAAGGCATTAAAAATCATTGAAACATATATGGAAAGTATGCATTTGGATAGAATTGATATAAGTTTGCCTTTATTATTTATTGTACTACCAAGAAAAAATATTCCTACAGGAGTATTTTGGCAAGAAGGTCCATTATTATGGATACATTTATCTTATTCTCCTAACACTATTCTTACTAGGTATCCTGAGGCTGTAGGACAATTAATACTCAAAGGAATAAAAGCAGCAAAGGGAGTGTTTGGAATTTCTCCCAATAAAACTATTACTCCATATACTATGAATCAAATTGATGAGATAGCTAATGAGTTAAATACTTGGGCAATAATCATGTGCAAATCTAATGTTTCATTTGATAACCACTTACCATCTAATCCTTTATTGTCTTTTTGGTCATTGCATCCTATAATTTTTCCAAAAATGACAAGAAAAACACCTATCATGAATGCTCCAAATATACTCACTGATGGGTCAAATAGTGGTACAGCAGCAATAGTTACACCTGATCAAACTTTTACATTTTTAGTACCCAAACAATCAGCTCAAAAGGTAGAGATTAATGCAGTATTAAAAGCTTTTGTGATGTTTTTTTTTTACTTTCACCTTTCCTTTTCATTATATTTAATAATTCTGTTCAAGATATCTTCATCCCAGTGCTGGTGAAGACAATATAAATTGTTAAGAAAATTGTTTTCTTTTAGTGCCTTCTGGAATGATACATAATTTTTTCTTTAGCCATTATTGCCAGAATTCCTATCTTCATCCCAGTGCCGGAGAAGACAAAGATAAAACCAATTTATAGCTTCTGCAATAGCCATCACTGAACTGCTTGCAGAACTTGCCTGGACTATGTATCACTTGTATGCATTGTGAACTCACTTGTATGCATTGTGAACTATCTGTTGGTGCAGCGACTTGTGGTAGTGTTGGGGTATTTTTGCTGATAGTGTCATCGGTGGTACAATTTTTCCAAAAGGAGCCGTCAATTTGCTTGGTGTATCTTCCTCCCTTCTGCTTGGCATCGTCGTTCAGCTAAAATTTGGGGGCCAACAGAGGTTAGGCAAAGAACCTCACCCCCCCGCTGATACAAAGACCTATCCACAGGTGTGGCTGTATACTGGACCGGTAGTCAGTGATGGGTAAGATCCAATTGCAATGGTACCAACCTAAGTCAGGAGGCTGACGCCTTGAGGTCAGCTCATCCGATAACTGGTAAGGACCATATGTACTATTGGACAACCTAAGGCAGGCACGGTGCCTAAGCCACATGCTTGTTGTTTAAACAGAGAGAGGGAGATGTTGAGAGCCACAGTCAGAAGGGGCCCCAGCAAACTTCCAGCTGCCAGCTGATGATTGGCTCACAGCGGCCCCAGAAACTTCTAGCTGCCAACTGATTAGCTCCTCTGCGGTGATGCTCATTGGGCTGTTTCCCCGCCCTTTCAGACCATGGAGCTGCTCATTGGGGGACTTTTTTGGCTCCGCCCATGCGACCCAGCCAATCGTCCTCAAGAGCAGGAGGAGTGGGGGAGGTTGAGAGGCTTGTGGGAAGCCGGTGGTGGCAGTTGGGCTCTGAAGGTTTTTCCTGAGGAGCTGTTTTGTTTGGTGTGTGTGGTTCTAAAAATAAAGTTCGTTTCTTTTGACAAGTGGCTCCTGAATTGTGCCCAGCCAGACTGCGGCACTATACTAGCCTACATGAGTGAATAAATACAAAAATAATATATCAAAAATAGAAAGTCAAAATAAGAGAAATTAACATAAAGAAATGAAGAATCATGGAAAATATTAAAAGAAAACAACTATGAAGATAGGGAAAAATTACAAAATTGGTTCTGTTTCCAAATATGCAATCATTTCTAGAATATACTTGCTGTCTACACAAGGAAGGAAGGAAGGAAGGAAAGGGAGGGAGGAAAGAAAGTGAGTGAGTTGGGAAGAAAGAAGAAACCAATAGAGAAGAGAAGGGAAAAAGAATGAATATATATATCCATTTTATTCTTCTGAACAGTGCCTAACTAATGATTCTCCAGTGCCTCCTCCTTGGTTTCTATAGAGACATGTTATAGCTCAACCACTGAATGTATTGCTTTGAATTTTGTTTATTTGTTCACTTTGTGTGTATCTCTATTGGATTTAGATATAATTTTTCAAGTAAGAAATTTGTCTATTCATTCTTGCATACCCAAGTCTATTGCAATGTCTTCTCATAAGTTTTGGTTACATTAATAACTGCAGCTCATCTAGTTGGATACACTTGGAGCCTCTTCCTCCATTCTTCACCATGCCATGTACATTTCTCCAACATACACACGTATAAATGCATAAGTTGCTATGCTATCTTGCAAGGAACTCCCACCTGAACTTGTATGTGTAATTTCACATATATGAATTAACAAACAAGTGTATGTAACTAACTAAACACACACTTAGCTTATACATTCATTTGACTGTATGCCTTTAAGGATCATCAGGTTGGCATATCACACGATTATTTCTCAAAGTACTGTTCAGACTGGAAGAGAATCTGGAGGAGAAAAGCATAGGATTCATTACTCATTATCCTAATAATCACTACACTCCTGATCCTGACCCTTGGAAAAACCTAGTGATGTCATAGTTCTTTTCTTATGTCATATAGGTTGTTAATAGAGATGAGATTGTATATTGAAGGTTCCAAGAAGAGATTGTATATTAAAGGTTCCTTGCAACTAAAATCTCCTTTTGCATTTTTAGATTTAAGATGTGCAACAGGAGCTCAAAGTAATTTGAAAGGGAAGATGGCTGCATTAATAGCCAGTGGACATGGACTCTTTGGACCACAGTGGCCATTTGATGATGTCCCAAAGGCAGTAACAAGGTAAGAAAGAATTTTCTATAGACTATTGAAATAAATCAGGATTAAAATTTAAAAGCGGGATATTTGGACTATTGAATACTCAATTCTGACATGTCTATTTTCTGTTGCTATGTGGATAAAATGCATAACATGCTAAGTAATGGTGCTAAAAGTGATGATTTTTTCCACATATGAACTTTCCTGTATTAAAATCCTTCCATGGCTCCCTATACCTGCAAGAAAGATCCAAATATCATATTTTCCTATAGCAGATTCTATATGGTTATACCCCTGATGGCTTTTCCAAATTTATTTTTCACTCAGTCCTAAATCCCTCTCTTAGACTACACCATGATATTTCATGCTTTGTGTCCTTGCATGTACTTTCTCTCTCTCTAGAACATCCCTGTTATGTGCTCTTTAAACAAACTTTGTCTGCTAAGAGTCCCACTCTGAGCCTCTTTTCCTCAAGATGAGCAGATTTAACCCTCTTTGGAGCCAGAATTCTACTTGTGTCATGTTATTATGTCCTGCCTCACTACCTGACAACTATGTGTTCCCGGAAGGTAGCAACTATGCTTCATATAGCAGCAATTGTTACTTATTGAACAATTTACTCTGTGCCTAGCACTGTGATTGGAAATATAATTAGAAACAAAATCATGTCCATAAAGTACAATGTATGCAGCAGAAGAATAGAGAAGGCACTTTACTAAGTCTGGAGCTTGGAGAAAGCTTCTAGGAGAAAGAGTTTTGCTTAGAGGAACAACCTTCAGTATTAACACAGGCTCCCTGGGGATGGAGACCAGGGCCTGGAGCCAGCTAGGCTGGTGCCTCAAGGTGAGCCACATCTCTAGCCCTTTTAGACTTTTTTTTTTAAGAGAGAGAGAATTTTTTTAGATATTTATTTTTTAGTTTTCATGGACGCAACATCTTTATTTTATTTTTATGTGGTGCTGAGGATCGAACCCAGCGCCCTGCGCATGCCAGGCGAGCGCGCTACCACTTGAGCCACATCCCCAGCCCCCCTTTTAGACTTTTTGAGGGGGTATCTCTGTAAATTGCTCAGGCTGTCCTCAAATTAATAATCCTCTGGCTTCAGTTCCTGAGTAGTTGGGATTATAGATATGTAGAGTTAGTACAGTATTCAACATACACAGTTGACAAATTTAAGATGAGGTCAAAATAATAATAACCTCTGGCATTTTCATATAACTTTAAAGTTTGAGTCTCTTATAAAATATTAGTTCATCTTCTTCTCACCATCATCTTTCACAGTATCCTTATCACAATTTTTCTAAGAAGTAGACATAGTGCTAAAGTGATTTGACCTATTAATAAATAGGTTGTAATAAATAGATAATAGAGAGGTAGGTAGGTAATAAATTAACTAGGTTTTCAGACACTTGGTGCAGTCAATATCAATTACTGTCATTTATGTGATATTAATCCTGTATAAATTCAAGTGTGCTATCTCATCACATAACCACTGTAAGACAATAGACCATTATTGTCCTTGTTTTACAGATGAGAAAAGTATGGATTGCTTCTATTTATGTTGCTTGGAATTTATATTTTTTATTAACTCAGGATATTTTTCAGTCCTCAAATATTGGTTCGTCCCTTTCTATTCTTTGTTTCTAGAAGTCATATCAAAGACTTATGGATATAGTTTATCACTCCTATCTCTTAACTTCTTTTTTAAAAAATAGTTTTCTCTTTATCACTTCATACTGTATCATATGTTATTTCCTTTTATTATTCACAAATTTTTTCTTCAACTGTGTTTAACATGCTCTTTAATATCTCGGTTTGATTTACTAAATTTTTGCCTTGTTTTTCATTGAGTAATAATTTATATACAATAATATATTAAAATGATTGCAGTATAAGTATACACTTAATGAGGTTTTTTTCTTTTTTTTTGTAACAGAGATTGAACCCAGGGGTACTCAACCACTGAGCCATACCCCTAGCCCCTTTTATTTATTTTTTTAAATTTTGAGATAGGGTCTTGCTTAGTTGCTGAGGCTTTGAATCCATGACCCTCCTGCCTCAGCCTCCTGAGCTGTTGAGATTACAGGTGTGTGCCACTACACCCAACATTTTGAGTTTTGACAAATATGCTAATGTGGGTAACCATTACCCTAAAGTTCTCTTCAGGTTGGTTGAATTCAGTCTGTCTACCTCCTATCCCTGGCCCAGGACAACCCCTTGCCTGCCTTCTGTCATAAAAGATACACTTTTATTTCGCTATTCAAGAATTTTTTATAAATGAAAAACATATGCTTCTTTCAGCAGAATGGTTTTTGAATCTGACTCATGTTGTATCATCAGTAGTTGTTTTGTTTAATGTCGAATGTTATCCATTGTGTGAATATCCCACCATTTGCATCAGCTGACATGTTAATGGACATCTGGGTGGTTCACAGTTTTCTGTCATTATGAATAAAACTGCCATGAATGCTTGTGAACAAGAGTTTTCATAGACATATATTCTCATTTTGGTTGGATAAAAACCTAGGAGTAGAACTGCTAGGTCATGTGGTAAATGCATATTTAACTGTTAAACTGCCAAAATGTTTGCCAAAATGCTTGTACCATTTTGCATTCTCACAGGCAACGTGTAGGAACTCTAGTTGTTCCACATCTTGTCAACATTTGGTACTATCTCACAATTCAATATTATAGTGGGTTTATGACAAACTTTGTCACCTCCAAGTAGTAAAAATAAGTGAAGATACCCACATCCTCTCCCTGGAAGTTGTAAATATATTACATTATGGGGACTTAACAGATGTGATTCAAGTTAAGGACCTACCTTGACATGGAGAGATTATACTGAATTACCAGTTGGGTCCACAAGAGTTCTTAAAAGTAGAAAACCTTTCCTGTATGTGGTTCAGTGGTGTTTAACATGCTCTTTAATACATAAGTTTGGTTTACTAAATTTGCCTTGTTTATTGTATATTCAAAATAATTTCACTGAGTAATAATTTATACACAGTAATATATTAAAATTATTTTAGCTTAAGTATACAGTTAATGAGGTTTTTGTTTGTTTTTTAAATATCTAGGGTTTCTAAAAAAATTATTATTTATTTATTTTTATGTGGTGCTGAGGATTGAACTCTGTGCCTCATATGTTTGAGGCAAGTGCTCTGCCACTGAGCTACAACCCCAGTCCTTGTTTCTTTGTGTTTTTGTAACAGGGATTGAACTCAGGAGTGCTCAACCACTGAGCCACACCCCCAGCCCTTTTCATTTATTTTTTAAATTTTGAGATAGAGTCTTGCTAAGTTGCTGAGGCTGGCTTTGAACCTGTGATCCTCCTACTTCAGCCTCCTGAGCCATTGAGATTACATGTGTGTGTCACCAAACCCAACATTTTGAAAAAAAAATGATAAGAAAAGCAGGACTAGTAAGAAGCAGGATGGGGACTGGAGCAGTTATAGCTGGTTTTGAAGACGGAGGAAAGAGACCATGGGTGTAGAAATGTGAATGGCCACAAGAGGTTAAATCAGGCAAGGAAGTGGATTCCCTTCCAAAGCATCCAGAAAAGAATACAAGCTTCCTCACACCTTGATTTCAGCTGAATGATACCCATTCCAGACTTCTGATCCATAAAGCTATAAAATAATGAACTTGTGCTTAACCATTCTGGGGGTTGGTAGCTGTTACTGTAGCAGAACAGGGGTACACTTGTGCAGGTACACAGCATATTTCATTGTGGATTAAATTTCCACTTCCATGATGAGAAACAAAGCTGAGTCATCTTATTAGATATCTAAGTATCTCCTTTTATTAAGTACTTGTATAAATCTTGTACTCGTTTTAATTAAGTGGTTCAGATTTTCATCTTTTTATATCATGAATACAATCCTTTAGTCAAATATATTTACAGCAATACTTTCAGCACAGCAATTATCTTTTTATTTTCTTTATGGTGTATTTCAAAGGGAAGCTTTAAATTTTGGTTGATATCAATTCAGAATTTGTTGTTTTATTGGTGGTTTTTGTGTATGATGTCTAAGAAATATGTGCTAGCCTGTAAGTTTCAAATATTCTTCTGCTTTCTTCTAGAGCTTAGTAGTTTTATAGATGTTATGTTTATATTCATGGCCTTGTTAGTTATCTTTTGTGTATGGTGCAAAGAAAAAAACAGGCCTGTTTTAGTCAAATCTCCATCACTGTGATCAAAATACATGACAAGAACAACTTAGAGGAGGACAAGTTTATTTAGGGCTCACAGCCTCAGAGGTCTCAATCCACAGATGGCCAACTCCATTGCTCTGGGCCCAAGATGGAGGCAGCATCATGGGGGAAGGGCTAAGCAAAGGAAGGCTGCTTCACTCATGTTGAGATCATCAAACAGAGAGACAAAGAAAGGTGTTATGGTTTGGATTCGAGGTGTCTGCCCACTGTAAAGATTGCATGTGAGACAATGTAAGAAGGTTTGCAGGAGAAATGATTGGGTTATAGCCTTAACCTAATCAGTGAATTAATCCCTGATAGGAATTAACTGAGTGGTAACTGAACTGGTGGGGTGTGGCTGCAGGAGATGGGATTGGGGCATGGCTGTGGAGTACATATTTGTATCTGGCAAGTAGAGACCTCTATCTCTGCTTTCTGATCATCATGTGAGCTGCTACCCTCTGCCACACTCTTTCACCTCGAAGTCCCGAGGAATGGAGCTGGCCTTCTATGAATTAAGACCTCCCAAACTGGAAGCCCTCAAATAAACCTTTCTTGCTCTAAAATTGTTCTGGTCAGATCCTTTTAGTCACAACATTGAAAAATCTGACTAAAACAAGAGGGAAGGAAAGGGGCATCCTTCCTTCTAGGGCATACATCAGTGACCCACCTCCTCTAGCCACACCCCATATGCCTACAGTTACCACTAATCAGTTCATTTAAAGGAGGATATACTGATTAGGTTACAGCTCTCACAATCCAATAATTTCACCTCTGAAAATTCCTGTAGACATACAGGAGCTCTGCAGGACACCTCACATCCGAACATAATAAAGCCTATTTATTTTTCACATGTACATTCAGTTGTTTCCAGTGACTCTGGTTAAAAGACCATATTTTTCTTTTTAAGTTGATTTGTTACCTTTATCAAAAATTAATTGAAACCACTTTCAGTTCAACAGTACAATGAAAGAGAGACACTTCTCCATACTACTTCCACTAAGTACTACTAAATCTCTAGGTAACATGTACGAAACAAACATTTAAAAAACTCTGACAGGTGAACAAAAAGCAGACCATCTAGCAATTTTATACTCAAGGAATGGCATAGTAGTAAGCTTCTTAGGTATCTTTCCCTCCGTATATACCCCATGGTGGATGCTAGGGAAGCCAGAAATCCAGAAGACCCAACAGAAGACGACTTCCCCAATTCCAAAGAAAGGCCTTCAATCATTAAAGAAACAGAAAAGGAGAAAGCTACCAAACAGAAAACATTTAAATAATAACTTTCTATTCCATCCAAACACTATGGAAAAGAAAAAGTATAATCCCACTCTCATCACCATAAGCAAAACTTAAGTGGAGAACTTAGATTTCCACCACCTGTGAGCTGTAACAAACTGCCCTTCCCACACTATAACTTTTGCAACCATCCAGTGAGAACAAGACCTTCTACCATAATGATGTCAGTGGAGACCATCTTGGGAGCGAAAATAAGGCACTCCTGCCCCCTCAGCTGTCAAAGGAGGCTGAAAAGGGAACCCAGAACCATCAACCCCATAGGTTAGAAGCAAGATGGCACCCTCCCTTCCAGTGTGGTGTGGTGTTAGAGGAAGCCTGCTAGAGCATATTTATTTTAAAAAATATTTTTTTAGTTGTAGTTGGACACATGCCTTCATTTTATTTATTTTTATGTGGTGCTAAGGATCGAACCCAGCACCTCGAAGCACTCTACCGCTTAGCCACAACCCCAGTCCCGAGCATACTTAAATAGGATCAAGCATTTCATAATGTAATATCCAAAATTTAAAAATCATGATTCATAACAAGAACCAGGAAAATATCAACTTGAAATAATCAACAGATGCTAACATTAAGAGGACCCAGATGTTAGAATTATCTGACAAGTATTTAAAACAGCCATAATAAAAATGCTTCACTAAGAAATTATGAATAGGAATTTACACGTGTGATACAATAGCATAGAATCATATGCACATATCATTCCATTATTCTTATCGTAATGTATTTATGCAAATACAATTACTGGTAAAACTGAAGGTACACTGACACCTCTCAACGATTTTTGCAAACTTCGTATGAACTTAAAATGTTTTAAGAAATGGTCTGAAAAATCAACTAGACTATAATTGAATGAGTCGTCTTCTGGGTTCTGTATTCTTTCCTACTGGTCTATACGCCCACCCCTATGCCAGTCTGATTTGATTAACAAAGTCATGGTAAAATTTTTTAATCATGATGGCCTCAAATCTGTTCCTCTAGCTTGGGTAAAGTTAACTGATTTCCCTTCTTTCAAATTCCAATTCTGCTGAAGGTAATAGCCCTTTCTAGTTCCATTCTCACGGGGAACAAGGACCAGAAATCCATTGTTAACCGCACTGGCTGAACCAGCATCGAATCCTTCCCCTAGGCCTTCAGACAAGTCTCCAGACGCAGGCGCGTTGGGCGGGGCCGCATGCGCATGCGCATCTAGGGCAGCCACAGGAACGTACGCATGCGCATCGGGGGTCTCCGGGCGGCCGGGGCGGGTCTGGGCAGCGCGGGTGCGCAGGGCCCCGAAGCAGTGGGAGGAGCCCACGGCCTCACCGTGGTAACGCCGCGCCGCCACCGCCGCCCCGCCTTGTGGGCCTTGGGTCTGTCAGCGCTTTTGCGCGTGAGGGTGCTGCAAGCGGGTCCCCGGACAGCTCGCCCTCCTCTCCGCCAGCTGTGCCCCTAAGCCGCCGCCGCCGCCATGCAGGGGGAGGACGCCCGATACCTCAAAAGGTGATGAGCGGCCCCCGCCTTCTTCGGCGCTGGGCTCCGCGAGGTGTGCCGGTGGCCGAGCTGTCACTGCAGAGCGGGCTCGGACGAGGTGGGAGCCGGGAGGGGGTTGGGAGCGAGGCCGCGGGGCGACCGGGCCTGGCCGCGCCTGCCTTTGACTTCCCCGCCCTCCAGGCCTAGAGATGGCCCCGGGGCCCGCCCCTCAGGGTCCTAAGGACAAGGCCCCCGAGGTCCGGACCTGAAGTCCCCCTGCCCCTCCAGGGTCCTGAGGACAAGGCCCCCGGGGTCCGGGCCTGAAGTCCCCCTGCCCCTCCAGGGTCCTAAGGACAAGCCCCTGGTCCGGGCCTGAAGTCCCCCTGCCTCTCCAAACCTAAGACAGGGTCCTCAGAGGCTCATGCCTGAACTCCACCACCCCTCCATGGCCTAATGAGAGGCCCCCCGGGGGCCTGGCCAGAAGCCACCCCCCAACCACCCCTGCCCAAGACAAGGCCCCCAAGGAGTCCCTGGGCCTGAAGTAACCCCCGCCCCTACTTGGGGGTCTCAGTCAAAGGGTTTTGAGATGATGGGGGAAAGTATGGCAGGCTAAATTGACAAGTGGCATCCCAGTTTACTATATTTTCTTCACCCTTTCATCTATTTGTCATACTTATAGAATCAGTTACTTCTTAAAGAAAATTGGAATCTGTTGAGATTTTTTTTTTTAATTTAGTTGTATATGGACTCAATGCCTTTATTTGTTTTTATGTGGTGCTAAGCTCGAACCCAGTGCCTCACAGTTGTGAGGCAAGTGCTCTACAATCCAGCCCGGGATTTCTTTTCTTTTCTTTTTCTTTCTTTCTTTTTTTTTCTAACTGTGTAAAAGATAAGATCATCCCTAGTGAAAATAAGCTACCTCTCATTGGACCCAGACTTGGCAGTAAAAGCTGAGTTTGAATGCTCCAAAAATAGTTAAACTCTGTTTAAACTCCCGATTCAATAAATACACATGTTTTCTTTTGGACACAATTTCCTCATCTGAAAATAGGACATTTAACTTGTGAGATATGAAAAAAAAAATATGATTATATTTTTAAAAATTTAGGTAGTGACATTACTTCAGGTCATAACGCTAAGGCGAGATTGCAATAAATCACCAAGTGGATCTTAAAGCAGGAGCCAAAAACCAGCCAGGGTTCTGGATCCACCAGCTGGTGGGCCAAGGTGTAGGCTGCAAGTCTACACCCTTCAACCCCCCTCTCAGGGTTTGAGTAAACCTTTTATAGTCCAAAACCATATTAAAGCATAAGTGGGTGTTGCTGTGATTCAAAGCCATAAACAAAAATCATAAGATCTAAAATCATAAGCAGAAAAGGGAGTGGGCCAAAACATCCCTAGATGTATACAAGTTAAAGAATGGTTACTAACATCTAGACAATCAATCTCTGACAGGGTACAGAGACCGGAAAAATGGGAATCAAAGAGAGAATACTTATACATTGTATAAGAATTGCCAGTTTGTGTTGCCAAACATGCTATGCTAAGCAACTGTTGATGGGTACAGAGGCGGGGCTTTCCATGGGAGAAGCATTTCTTACATGATGTCAAGTCTGAAGGCAAAATGGAATCTGTTTGATCATTGCCTGTATAGGCTGGCCCATAACAATAGTATACTTTCATTGAATAGGTTTTCCTCTTTTTTTAAAAAAAATTATTATTAGTTGTTCAAAACATTCTTGACATATCATATTTCATACATTTGATTCAAGTGGGTTATGAACTCCCATTTTTACCCCGTATACAGATTGCAGAATCACATCGGTTACACATCCACTTTGGCAGGCTCTGGTTATCACAGAAAGATCATCTAAGCAATAATAGGCTCTTAAAAGGAACTCAAACAATTGTAAATTAAATAAATTGCACTACCTTTGCAAAACTGAGGAATATGTTGCTTTTTTAATTTTATGTAAATGTATCTGAAACTGGTAATAATCAGGATTTATCAAAGACTTTTTAAAAGGAATATATAATCATAACAAATAAATAGATTTTCATTTATTTTTTTCTCTGAATTTTGCTTACATTGGTCTTTAATACCCCTTGGTTAACATTTTTTGTGACAAAAGAAAAATTCTCTTTCAACTTTAAATTCAAGATTGTTCTAGGGCAAAAATGCTGCTGTTATACCATTTCCAGATTTTCATGTAACATAGTTTTAGTTTAGGAATATTGTACCAGTATGAACCCTGAGGTATATTGTGCCTTGAAAATTCTCAGCCTTAGCTTACTTTAAAGCCATATTATCTAGATTACAAAAAATAAAACTGAACCAATCACTAATGTTTGAAGTAAGTTAAAGTCAGAATCTGGAAAGGTTGAAAAATACATTTCTCCATTTTGCCTAATTCTGACAAAATTTTTACCTACTTCAGGTTGGACATATACAGCTGACCTGTATTCAAACAAGGCTAATGAAAACTTATGTTTGGCAAAACATAAATTATTGGTTCTTCAATAACAATTATGTATATTTCCAGCCATATTTTTACTTTTACATTTGTTTTTAACAAGACAGCAGTATTTCTCAGTCTAATTGATTCATTCCAGTTTTAACTAATTTCAGTGGTTTTATTGTAGCCATAATCTAGTTTCAGAGAAATCTAGTTTCCTTATGTATACATATGTAATATTTGTATATGTTTGCATGCATAATACATTATAGAATCAGAAATTTGGGGTTTTTTTTCTGCTACCATTAGTAGCAGAAAAATTTTTATTGATAGCACTAAATAAATACCAAATATGTAGGATGAGCCTAGCATTATTCTGGTCACTGGCAAAATGACTAAACAGATATAGTTCATATCCTTAGTAAAATATACAAACAAGTAAGTAGCTAATTACATTCAATGATTTTTCTTTTTTGCTTCCTCTTAAAACTCTAGTGGTTTTCCATTGTTTTAGAGTGTTTAACTTTTCACCTTATCTCTCTCTGCTGTCCTCCTACTTGATAATCCATGATCAGCATTACAGAAATAACATCCTTTCCATCCCTGTTTGTTTTATGTTCCTGTATGTACATCCTTGGGTTTGGATTTTGCCCTGTTCTTTACCTAGCTTTATATTTCTGTTTGAGCCAAGATGTCACTTTTCCCAGAGAGCTTTCCTGAGCCTCTCTTTCCTATTCCAGAGTCCAGGTCCGATATACTTGTTAGGTTCTCATGATACCTCAGACCTTATGTCACTCAATATTACTACTTTATTGATATATTTCCTTCTGGTCCATAAACTTCATAAGGTTGAGGTACTGTTTGTCTTCCCATTGTATCTCTAGCACAATGCCCAGGACATTAATGAAGCTAGAATGAATTAGAAAGAAATATGAGACAAATCATGTAGGACTTATGAGTTGTATGTAGAGAAGAGTTGAAACTTTATTGCATGCATATTAGGGAACCATCAAAAGCTTTGGAGTGAATAATATGTCATTCATTCATTCATTCAATGGTTATTTAAAATCCTACCATGTAGAAGTCATTCACACAAGTCATAAGTGAATGCCTTTATGGCATTTATACTCCAGCAAAAATATAAAATTTAAACACTATATTATCAGAAATAATATGCTGAAACTTATTGTATTTTCAATGGTGTATGAAATAAGTTTGGGGCTTAGTGTTTCTGCAAAACAGGCTATTGAGTCTTTGATAGGGACCATATTAAATCAGTAAATTATTTGGGAAAATACTGCCATCTTAAAATTAAGTCATCTAGTCCATGAACACAAGATGTCTTTTCATTTATTTAGAATTTTTAAATAAAAGTTTTATTTAAAAAAATTTTTTAAGTTTTTGTTTGAACATGTGTTTACCATCTTTGATATATACATAAGTGTGGAGTTGCTGTGTCATATGATAATTCTTTGTTCAACTTATTGAGAAATCACTAAAGCATTTGCTACAGTGGCTGCACCTTGTAAAAATGTAATATTCCCACCTGCAGTATATGAGAGTTCCACTCTTTCACCTTCTCACCAACATCTATTATTTTCTTTTTTGTTGTTTTATTTTTGTTTAGTTTACAATTATGGCCATTCTAGGTCTTGTAAAGTGGTATCTTATTTTGATTTGTATTTCCGTAGTTAGTAGTAGCATTTAGCTTCTTTTTGTGTGCTTAGCCATTTGTATTATCTTCTTAGAGTTTTTACAAATGTATTCTGGATAGTAGATCCTTACACATGATCTGCAGACATTTTGTTCTATTTCCTGGGTAGGGTAGTCTTTTTATTATCTTGATAGCATCCTTTATTGTGCAAAAGTTTTAAGTTTTAGTGAAGTCCAATTTATTTTTTCTTAGTTGCTCTTACTTTTGATATCTTTTCAGAAACCATTGCTAAATCCAAGATCAGGAAAGCTTCCCTTATGGTTTATTCTAAGCATTTTATAGTTATAGTTCTTAAATTTATATCTTATCCATTTTGAATTAATTACCATATATGAGGTGTGGTAAGGGTCCAACTTTATTTTTTTACATGTGGATATGCAGTTTTCCTAGCATCATCTGTTAATAAGATTGTTCTTTCCATTAATGGTGTGAGCATCTTTGCTGAAAATTAATTGACTGTGGAGGTGTAGGGGTTTATCTATGGAATCTCAATTCTATTCCAGTATTTTGAACATTTGTCCTTGTGCTAGTACCTCACTATTTTGAATACTGAAGCTTTGTTATAAGTTTTGAAATTGGGATATCTTCCAACTTTGAGATTGGGTCTTCCAACTTTGTTGTTCCTTACCAAGATTGTTTTAGTTATTCAGGGTCCTTTGTGTTTCCATGTGAGTTTTAGGCTTGGCCTTCCCATTTCTGCAAAACAGGCTATTGAGTCTTTGATAGGGACCATATTGAATAAGTAAATTACTTGGGAAAATACTGCCATCTTAAAATAAAGTCATCCAGTCCATGAACACAAGATGTCTTTTCATTTATTTAGTTGTTGTTAATTTCTTAAACAATGTTTTATAGTTCTCAGTATGTGTTATGTTGAGAGCCACAGCCGAAGGGGCCCCAGCAAACTTCCAGCTGCCAGCTGATGATTGGCTCACAGTGGCCCCAGCAAACTTCCAGCTGCCAGCTGATTGGCTCCTCTGCTGTGATGCTCATAGGGCTGTTTCCCCGCCCTTTCAGACCACGGAGCTGCTCATTGGGGGACTCTTGGCTCCGCCCACGCGACCCAGCCAATCAGCCTTAAGAGCAGGAGGATTGGGGGGGTTGAGAGGCTTGTGGGAAGCCGGTGGTGGCAGTTGGGCTCTGAGGGAATTCCTGAAGAGCTCGTGTGGTGCAGCGTGTGTGTTCTAAAAATAAAGTTCGTTTCTGCTTGATAAGTGGCTCGTAAATTGTGCCCAGCCAGACTGCGGCATTTGGTGGCCCGTACGGGGAACGAACCCTCAACCTTGGCATTATCAGCACCAAGCTCTGATGAATCCAAATTTAAAAAGTTTAGAGTAAAAAGGGTTATTTTAAGTTTATCTTTGGGGGATATATACCCCTTCCCAATTCCCTCTTTTTGCTTTAATAAGTACATTTTAATAGTTTGATGAGCTCTTTCAACTATGCCTTGGCCCTGTGGATTGTATGGGATTCCTGTTATATGAGTAATGCCAAATGATGAGCAAAATTGTTTAAAAGAGGTAGAAGTATAACCAGGGGCATTATCTGTTTTTAACTGTTTTGGAACGCCCACAGTGGCAAAATTTTGTAAGCAATGACCTATAATATCTTTAGTTTTTTCTCCGGCATGAAGGGAGCCCATCAAAAATCCAGAAGAAGTATCAACTGTAACATGCAAATATTTTAATTTTCCAAATTCTGGCAAGTATGTGACGTCCATCTGCCAAATATGGTTAGGTATCAGTCCTCTAGGATTGACTCCAAGATTAACTTGTGGTAAAAAAGTCGCACAATTTTGACATTGTTTTATTATTTGTCTAGCTTGTTCCTTAGTTATTTTAAAATGCTTTTGTATAGTATTAGCATTGACATGGAACTTTTTATGAAAATTTATAGCTTCTTCTAGTGTAGAGAAAATATGTATGTCATGTGTAGTTTTATCTGCTAAATCATTGCCCAAACTAAGGGCTCCAGGCAATCCTGTATGTGCCCTGATATATCCTATAAAGAATGGATCTTTTCTGTCCCAGATTAGACTTTGTATAGTGGAAAGCAAAGAGAAAACAGTAGAGGAAGGGG
Organism: Spermophilus citellus; assembly: GCF_964194105.1. Lineage (NCBI taxonomy): Eukaryota > Metazoa > Chordata > Mammalia > Rodentia > Sciuridae > Spermophilus > Spermophilus citellus. Next base: position 161,413,698 of record NC_138187.1, read on the forward strand.
AAATCCTACCAGCATCTTCAAGGGATACTATAGCATTAACTATATACTGACTATCGGAAAATAAATTAAATACAGAATCTATAAACATCACAAAAGCTTGTAATACTGCATTAAGCTCTACCTTTTGAGCTGATTGTTTGGGTACTAAAAATGTAAAAGTTTGATCAGGTGTAATATTGCTGCTGAACCATTATTTGACCCATCAGTGAATATATTTGGAGCATTCATGATAGGTGTTTTTCTTGTCATTTTTGGAAAAATTACAGGATGCGAAGACCAAAAAGATAATAAAGGATTAGATGGTAAGTGGTTATCAAATGAAACATTAGATTTGCACATGATTATTGCCCAAGTATTTAACTCATTAGCTATCTCATCAATTTGATCCATAGTATATGGAGTAATAATTTTATTGGGAGAAATTCCAAACACTCCCTTTGCTGCTTTTATTCCTTTGAGTATTAATTGTCCTACAGCCTCAGGATACCTAGTAAGAATTGTGTTAGGAGAATAAGATAAATGTATCCATAATAATGGACCTTCTTGCCAAAATACTCCTGTAGGAATATTTTTTCTTGGTAGTACAATAAATAATAAAGGCAAACTTATATCAATTCTATCCAAATGCATACTTTCCATATATGTTTCAATGATTTTTAATGCCTTTCTTGCTTCAGGTGTTAACATTCAGGGTGAATTTGGATCTGATGGACCTTTTAGGATATCAAATAAAGGTCCCAACTCTCCTGTTGGTATGCCTAGATAAGGCCTTATCCAATTTATGTCTCCTAATAACTTTTGAAAGTCGTTAAGTGATTTGAGTTGATCTACTCGTATTTGAATTTTTGGTGGACGGACCATGGTTGAGGATAATAGAACTCCTAAATAATTAATTGGAAAATTTAATTGTACTTTATCTATTGCTATCTCTAGATTATAATTTTTTAATATGTTTGTAAGTGTGGCATAACATTCTAGCAATGTGTTTTTATCTTTGTGTGCTAATAATACATCATCCATATAGTGAAATATTTGTAGTTCAGGATTTTGATTTCTAAGTGGTTGGATTACTTTGTTAACATAAATTTGACACATAGTTGGGCTGCTTGCCATCCCTTGAGGGAGTACTTTCCATTCATATCTCTGATCAGGACCTTCATGATTCAGTGCAGGGATAGTAAATGCAAAACGTGGACTATCCTCAGAATGAACTGGAATTGAAAAAAAAACCAATCTTTAATATCTATAACTAAAACATACCAGGTTTTTGGCAAAGCGGACAATTGGGGAATCCCCGATTGAGCAGGTCCCATAATAACCATCTCATTATTAATGGCTCTTAAATCTTGCAATAATCTCCATTTACCAGATTTCTTTTTGATGACAAAAATGGGAGTATTATGGGGAGATACAGAAGGTTGTATATGTCCTTCTGCTAATTGTTGTTTGACCAGGTCATGGGCTGCTTGTATCTTTTCTTTAGTCAGGGGCCATTGAGGAGAGGGGGAGATGTTGAGAGCCACAGCCGAAGGGGCCCCAGCAAACTTCCAGTTGCCAGCTGATGATTGGCTCATAGCGGCCCCAGCAAACTTCCAGCTGCCAGCTGATTGGCTCCTCTACGGTGATACTCATTGGGCTGTTTCCCTGCCCTTTCAGACTACGGAACTGCTCATTGGGGGACTCTTTTGGCTCCGCCCACGCGACCCAGCCAATCATCCTCAAGAGCAGGAGGGGGGGGTGTTGAGAGGCTTGTTGGAAGCTGGTGGTGGCAGTTGGGCTCTGAGGGAATTCCTGAAGAGCTCCTGTGGTGTGGCGTGTGTGTGTGTGTGTTCTAAAAATAAAGTTCGTTTCTGCTTGATAAGTGGCTCTTGAATTGTGCCCAGCCATACTGCAGCAGTATTGCACCTCCTTGGTTATATTTATATCTAAATATTTTATTTTTAACACTATCATAAATGGAATTTTTTTTTAATTTCTTTTTCATTGCTAACATATAGAAATGCAATTAACTTTTTAACAAATCCTGATGTATTTTGCAACTTTGCCGAATTTGTTCGTTCGCTCTAACGGGATTTTTTTTGTGCATTTTAAAGAATATTCTAAATGTAAAATTGTTATCTGAAGATACAGATAATTTTACTTCTTTATTTCCAATCTGTCCCATTTCCTGAGTTGTCTCTTTGCTACCTTGATAGTGTACTTTCTTATGCAAAAGTTTTACGTTTGGGGTTTAAATTTTTAGGAAAAATTTTAGGTTTTTTTCTCCATGCCTCATTGCTCAGGCTCAAATTTCCAGTACTATGTTGAATAGAAGTGTCAAAAATAGACACTGGTCTTGTTCCTAATTTAAAGGGAAGGCTTTCATTCTTACACCATTGAATATTAACTATAGCTTTTCCATACATGCCTTTTATCATGTTAAGTAATCTTTCTTCTATTCCAATTTATTGAGTGCTTTTTTCATGGAAGGGTGGTGGGTTTTGTCATTTTTTCCCTTCATCAATTACAGTAATCATATATTTTTATTCATTCTATTAGTATGTATTACATGAATATGAATTATCCTTGTTTTCCTTGAATACTCATTAATGTGAATTATCCTTGTAAAACTCACTTGGCCATGGTATGCAGTCTTTTTAATATGCTGCTGGATTCTATTTGCTTTTATTTTGAGAACATTTGCCTCTATAGCCACAAAGGATATTTTTCTATGTTTTTTTCATATCAGGTTAATGGTAGCCTCATAAAATGAATTTAGAAATGTTTCTTCTCCTCTTCCATTCTTTTTTTTTTGGGTGGGGGGAGAAGTTTGAGAAGGGCTGGTATTAATTCTTTAAATGTTTGGTAGAAATCACCAGTGAATCCCTCTGGTCCTGGGCTTTTCTTTGTTAAGAGTTTTTTTTTTTTTTTTTTTTTTTTGACTACTGATTCAATCTCTTGTAGTTCTAGTCATTTTTTTTCTCTTTTGTGTCAGTTTTGGGTGGTAGGTGTATTTGTAAGAACTTATACCTTTCACTTAGATTATCTAGTTAATTGGCATATAGTTCATATTACTCCCTTATAATATTTCTTTATTTTTATAAGGTCAGTAGTGAAGTTCTACTTTCATTTCTGATCCTGGTAATTGGAGTCCTTTTTCTTAATCCATCTAAATAAATGTGTCAGTTTTGTTGATGTTTTCATACAACTTTATTTCCTTGATTTTTCTCTATTCTTTTTCTATTTCTTTTTCTTTTTTATCTTTTATTCTATTCATTTATTTTTATGTGGTGCTGAGAATCGAACCCAGGGCCCCGTGTATGCTAGGCAAGCGCTCTACCGCTATGCCACAATCCCAGCCCTTTATTTTATTTCTTATCTTTATTGTTTCTTTCTGTTAGCTTGGGATTTAAATTTTGCTCTTCTTTTTCTAGTTTCTAAGGTATAAAATTCGGTTATTGATTTGAAATCTAGCTTTACATTTCCCTCTGAGCACTACTTTTGGAGTATTATTTCCATTTGCATTCATCTCAAAGTACTTTCTGATTTTTATTATTATGATTTCTTTTTTTCCCATTGGTAGTTTAGGTGTGGGTTATTTAATTTCCACATTCTTGTGAATTTTCTATTTTTCCTGTCATTATTGATTTCTAGTTTCATTCACTTGTGAATAGAGAACATAGTCTGTATAATCTGTCTTTTAAAATTTGTAAGTTGTTTAGTAACATATGATCTATACAGAAGAATATTCCTTGAACACTTCAGAATAATATTAATACACACACACACACACACACACACACACACACATACATATCATACATATACTGTTTGGGGTGGAAATTCCTCCATATGTGTCCTAGGTCTAATTGGCTTATACTATTCAAATCCTTTGTTATTGGCCATCTATGTAGTTCTAGTCATTATTCAAATTATTATATTGAAGTCTTTAACCATTATAGAAATGTTTATATTTCCTTTTCATTCTGTTAACTTTTGCTTCATTTAGTTGTTAGGTACATATGTTTATAATTTTTATATCTTTTAGACTGATTTACCCTGTTGTCAATATTATGCTTTGGATATGAGGTATCCTCTGAAAGCTCCTATGTTTAATGCAGGAATATTCAGAGGTAAAATGATTACATCATAAGAGCTATAACCTAGTTTGAATCAGTCCATCCTAGTTTGGGAAATTGTGGCATGTGGCAGAAGGAGGTGGATCACTTAGGAGAAGACTGTCCTAGAAGGGTGCTTCTTCCCTGTGGACCCCTTCCCCCTTCCTTTCTCTCCTTGCTGCCCTGAGTGAAGCAGCTTTCCTCTCCCATGCCCTTCTCTTGTCATATTCTGCCTTACCTTGTGCCCCGAACAATGGAGTTGGCCATCTGTACACTCAGACCTCTGATACTGTGAGCCAAAATAAACTTCTCCTCCTCTAAGTTGTTCTTGTTGGATATTTTGGTCGTAGGGATGTAAAACTGGCTAAAACAGTCAGTATATAGTCTTTGTTTGTTTTTTGTAACAATTTTTAAAGTCTATTTTGTCTGATATTTGTGTAGTAGTTCCACCCTTCTTTGGATACTGGTTTTCCATCCTTTACTTTGAAACTATATTCATATCTTTGGATCTAAAGTAAGTCTCTTATAAACAGCATATACATGGGTCATTTCTTAATTATCCATTCTGCTAGTCATTGCCTGAGAGTTTAGTTCATTTATATTTAAAATAACTTACTGATAGGGATTTACATCTGTCATTTTGCTATTTGTTTCTGTATGTCATATCTTTTTTTGTTCTGAGATTATCCATTGTCCTCTGTATTTTATAGTTTTGATTCTCATTTTTTATATATCTTTTAGTCATTTATTTGAGGGTTATAATTAACTTCCTAAGCTTATAACAAATTTTGTTTGAGCTTCAGTAATATATAAAAACTATACTCCTGTCATTTTCAACACTCCTTTATATTGTTATAGGTATATTTGTAATTATTATTTTACACATTCTTCTTTTAAATAATATGGAGGAAAAGGCATTTCAAATTCAAAACATCATAATATTGGCTTTTTCTACTTACCTATGTAGTTACCTTTACTACTTTTTTTTTTTTATTTCTTCACATGGTCCTTTCACTTCAGACTTAAGGACTCCCTTTTTTAGCATTTACTATAGGGCTGGTATACTCTTAAGATTTTGTTTGTCTTGGAATTTGTTAATTTCTCCATCATTCTCTCGGGTGGTTTCTCTGGATATAAAATTCCTGGTTGACAGTTTTTTTCATTCAGCACTTTATGTTATCCATTGCCTTCTGTCCTCCATAATTTTTGTTGAGGTTTGGCAAAAGGACCCCTTCTACATAATAAGTCACTTATTTCTTGCTATTTTCAAGATTCTCTGTCTTGAAAATATTTGGCTTTCAATAATGTGATTATAATGTGTCATATTGTTTCATAGGTTCTGTACCCTTAAATTTTTTTTTTCATTCTGTTTTTCTTTCTGATTCTCAGACTGGTTAATTTAATTCAACCTATTTTCAAATGTGATGATTCTTATCCTGTCTAATCAAATCTGCTATTGATAACCTGTTGTAATTTTTTGTTTTCATTATTGTATTTTTCAGCTCTATTATTTTTAATCTAGATGCTTTATATATTTTGTTGATTTTTTTAAACATTGTTTTCCTGACTTCATTTAGTTTTTTTATTTCCTTAGCTCTTTGAGCATATTTAAGACATGTTTTTAAAAAGGTCTTTATCCTAGTAATCCACTGTGTGTACCAAACCACAGACAGTTTCTCTTAAACATTTTTCTTCTGTAACTGGGACATGGATTCTTGTTTCTTTGCATGCTTCATAATATTTTGTTGAAAACTAGGTATGTTGAATATTATGATATGCCAAGAAGGGAAGAGGGAGGGAAGACAGAAGTTCATTTCAGATTGGCTTTGTTTGGACATTGGTTTTTACACTTAGCTAGGTGACATATCACTGTACCTTAGCCTTCACTTCCTGTTTGCACAGAGCATAAAGATTAACTAGAAGTAAAAGTTTATGGTCTTCTGAGGTCTTTTCTGCTGGGGTGTCCTATCCTAAGCGTGTTCATAGATTTCTAGATTCCTTTTTCTAGGTAGAAAACCTTTGTTCTCCTAAAAGTCTTAACTCCCTTGAACTTTTGAGACTTTCAGCATTCTCCCCCAACTTTTTTTTTTTTTTGACTCAACTATTCTTTGCCCTAGAGGGCAATAATTTGTGTGCTTGGTTTCCACCTATTTCTTTGACCACATAGCCATGTTGTCCTGATAGAGTTCCAAGTGAGACAAAAGGGAAGCCCCTTGCAGCAGACTTTAAGAGGAAACCAGTCAGTTTCAAAACAGAACAACAGGACTGGGGCTGTAGCTCAGGAGGAGAGCGCTTGCCTAGCATGTGTGAGGCACTGGGTTGATCTTCAGCATCACATATAAAGAAAGAAATAAAATAAAGTTACTGTGTCCATCTACAACTAAAAAATTAAAAACAAAACAAACAAACAAACAAAAAAAAAACCCAGATAAACAAAATGCCTAGGGAGCAAGGTCTACTTGACTCCCTCTGGAATCAAGTGCCTACAATGGGAACTTAGACAGCAGTCCTCAAGACAGCCATTAATTTTATGTTAATATAAATGTATCAAAAAATCATTTAAATGTATCAAAAATCATTTGAACAGACATGGTGGTACATTTCTGTAGTCCTAGCTACTCTGATGACTGAGATAGGAAGACACTTGGGCCCAGAGTTCAAGTCCAGCCTATTCAACAGAGCAAGACCTCATCTTTAAAAGCAAACTAAAAAGAAAGAAAGAAAAGAAAATACTTGAGAACTAGGATGATTTCTCTGTCTTCAGAGGAATATTTTTTAATAATATGTAATAAGTGGTACTGAAAATCCAGGGTTACATTAATTAGTTCTCAGGAATTCAAATATATCAAGATAGGCTTTTAATCTTATTGGGGCCCAGTCTGCATCTGTTTCACAATTACTCCTGGGAAGCAGTCCTCCTGTTTTCCACTCAGAGTTTGGAGCTTTAACAGTGCCACTGCTGTTTGATGCAGCCTGTACTACAATTTTTGTGTCCCTAATAAAAGATTCTAAGCCTCTCATTTATGTCTTTTCAATTAATAAACACCTCTAGGGAAAAGCAGCCTCACATTCAAAGTTACCTCTCTTCATTTTCATTTTATTCTGGAACTTGGCGTGGTCATTTTTTTCCTGCCTTATTAGTGTGACTTCAAACAGGTACACACACACACACACATTATTGTTCTCAGCGTTTTAGATTTTCTTAAAAGGAGCACTGATTTAAGCTACTAATCCTCTCAACCTCCATTACTAAATTTTATATTAGTAATAGAAATATAAAATTATTTTGATGTTACCCATATGAAAAGCATCAGAAATTATAAATGTTTGTGTAAATATAAAAGCTTATTTGCCCTCTTAAACTCTAAAATATGTCAGAATTATAAGCAGAAATTATAAAATTTATGTGTAGGCTTATAATCTATGTAGATGTAATGCATGTGACAACTATACTATGAAGGTGGGGGCAGGCAATACAACTACAATTTTGTGAAGGAGCACAATATTAATTCTTAAGTATCCTGTGAAAAAAAAGTTAACCAAAGTATTGTTTTGCCTACAGTAACCACTAAAAACAACTTAAAATGCATAGCTAAAACATCCAGTAGAAAAATTAAAATGGAATTTTAGAAACCCTAAATAATCCAAAAGATTATTTGAAAAAATAATCAAAATATAGAAGTGCCAAACAAGAAATATAAAATAAAATGGTAGACCTGAATCCATCCATGGATGGATCCTTTGACATTAAGGTGCTCTAAACAGTGCTTTGCAATAGAGCCTTTCCACTGGTAAAAAATGTCTTTTATCTGCATTGTCCAGTACTTACTAGCTGTATGACTAATGAGCACTTTAAAATGGTTGTTACAGCTAAGAAATCACATTTATTATTTTGGGGATGTAATATATTTAAATTCATCTTTAAATAGACTTATGTATGGGGTAGTGACTATTATATTGGACAGTGCAAGTCAGAACACTCTTAATTAAAAGCCAGGAAATCAATATTGGTTAGAAAACACAAAAAAAGAAAGGAATAGCAAGACCCAACTATATGTCACACTCAGAAAACATGCCTTTAAATATAGACATAGATAAACTAATCCAAGGATGCCATCATTAGTAAACATTAAGAAAACTGGAATGGGGGGGGGGCTGGGGTTGTGGCTCAGTACTTGCCTCACACACGTGAGGCGCTGGGTTCAATCCTCAGCACCACATAAAAATAAACAACAAAGTAAAGGTACTAAAAAATATATAAAAAGAAAAAGAAAACTGGAGTGACTAAGTTATCAAATACAATGGACTTTTAAGAAAAATATCAAAGAGAAGAGTTTTATTTTATATTGGTAGAATCTGCTATCCTTAGTTTTAAGTCGAATTCTAACTAAATTTTCAGGGAATAAATGATTCTAGATTTATACAACTCTTCTAATGAATATAGAAAGAGGATATTCCATGACTAACTCCTATTAAGAATTCAGAAAAATCTCCATGTGAAAAATCAGAAAAGTAAATTATAAGCCAGTATCTCTGAAAAGCAAGAATGTATTATCAGGTTGTATTTATCCTAAGAATATAGGTATAGTTTAATATATTCAATGGATTTGATTTGGTACATTAATGATTGAAGAATAACAGCACATTGGTCATCCAGTGAATGTATAAAAACATTTGATGGCTTTTACTTACTGCACATGAATTATTTAAGGAAGAAAGCCCAAGTCATAAATGAAAAGAAATAATGATATAAATGTATTTCATGAGGAAACTGTAGAAATATTTCCTTTAACATTAAGAATGAACCAAGGAGACCTATTTTAACCACTTCAACATATCATAGGGTTCCTAAACAGGTAGTAACCTAAGAAAAAGTATAAAGACATGAAGAGAAGCTGAGAGTGCTGGCACAGGCCTGTAATCCCAGAGGCTCCGGAGGCGGAGGCAGGAGGATTGTGAGTTCAAAGCCAGCCTCAGCAATTTAGCAAGGTGCTAAGCAACTCTGTGAGACCCTGTCTCTAATAAAATACAAAATAGGGCTAGGGATGTGGCTCAGTGGTCCAGTGCCCCTGAGTTTAATTCTTGGTACCCCCCCCAACAAAAAAAGATATGAAGAGAAGAAATAAAACTGATATTATTTACGAATCATGTAACTGTCTGTAAAGAAAATGTAATCAAAGTATTGAACATAGTAGTTAAGCAACAGTGGTTGGATAGAACATCTCTATACTTCTCATCCCTAAAATTGAATTTAAAAATCCAGTTAGAAACAAGTTTTTTACAAAAGCAATTAACAATATAACATACTTGGGATGAACATGGCCTTCCTACAGAAACTGACATAAGTTCACTGAAAGAAAATTAAAACTTTAATATATTTGCCATGTTTATGGACAGGTGCCTTAAGAAGTATTTTGATTTATGATATCTCGATCAATGTCACAAAAGGGATTTTACCTAATTTCAAAGACAATTCTGGAATTTTGAGTGGAGGAGCAAAGGTCCTCCAATACTGAGAAAAAATTTTAAAAACCACGTGAGGGGGCACATTAAGTATGGATATAAAAATCTATCAATTAGACCAGTTGAATAAAATAAAAAGCCTAGAAAGAGGTAAATATAAATGCATAATTAGTATTATTCAATAAATGAGGTTTTGTTTGCAAGCTCCAGGTCACATAGTGTATCAGTGGGTTGTGAGTAGAACGGAATGTATTTCACATGGTAAGAACAGGCATTATTTCATGAAATATCTGTTTCATTTATGTATATGGCTACATTTGTGTCAAAACAATAAGAAAAAAATTAAAAGACATTGTAAATGTTGCTGATATAATTATTTATATGAAAAAAGTTTAAATTGTATTACTAACCCTGAGGAAACACAAAAATAATCAACAGGTAAGTTGAAGAGCAAAATTGAGAGCAACAGGGAGGAGGAAATTATGACCTTTTCATAGGGTTGGTGTGGGAGCCAAAATCTAACTGGAAGGGATTCACTAGTGAATAGAATAATTAAAGCAATTATCAAAAACAAAGTAGTTTTATTTCCATTTTTATCAATGCATTATAGTTATACATGAGAATGGGATTTGTTGCATATTCCTACGTGCACACAATACAGCAATATAATTTGGCCAATATACATCCCCCAATATTTCTTCTTTCCTTCCTCTCTTCCTTTTTCCTGGTCGTTTTTCTATACTCTACTGATTTCCCTTCAGTTTTCATGAGATTACACACACACAATTTTATTTTCATGTTTCCTCTTTAGCTTCCACAGATGAGAGAAAACATACAACCTTTGACTTTATGAATTTGGCTAATTTGACTTAATCTAATTTTCTCAAGTTCCATCCATTTTCCTGGAAATAACATAATTTTATTCTTTATGGCTAAATAAAATTCCATTATGTATATACACCATATTTTCTTTATCCAGTCATCCATTGATGGACACCTAGGCTGGTTTCATAGTTTGACAATTTTTTTTCATAATTTGACAATTCACAAATGTGAATTGTGCTGCTATAAATATGGATATGCATGTATTGCTATAATAAGATGACTGAAATTCTTTAGAATAAATAACAGGAGTTGTATAGCTGGGTCATTGGCTGGGTGTTTCCATTCCTAGTCTTTTGACTAGGAATTACCATAGTGGTTGGACTAATTTACAATCCCACCAACAATATATGTTCCTCCTTCTCCACATCCTCTCCAGCACTCGTCAATTGTTTGTATTCTTTTTTTATTTTTATTTTTTTTTAGTTGGGCACAATACCTTTATTCTTATTTGTTTTTATTTTTTTTTTAAAGAGAGAGTGGGAGAGGAGAGAGAGAGAGAGAGAGAGAGAGAGAGAGAGAGATTTTTTTTAATATTTTTTTTTTAGTTCTCGGCGGACACAACATCTTTGTTGGTATGTGGTGCTGAGGATCGAACCCCGGCCACACGCATGCGAGGCGAGCGTGCTACCGCTTGAGCCACATCCCCAGCCCTTGTTTTTATTTTTATATGGTGCTGAGGATGGAACCCAGCACCTCGAAGATGCTAGGCTCTACTGCTGAGCCACAACCCCAGCCCCCATTGTTTGTATTCTTGATGGCTGCCATTCTGATTGGAGTGGGATAAAATCTCAGTGTAGTTTTGATTTGCATCTCCATAGTTGCTAATGATGTTGAGCATTTTTTCATGTATTTGTTGGTCATTTGTATTTCCTATGAGAAGTGTCTGTGTTATTTGGTTTTTGTTCATGTATTAAGTTTTTTGAATTCTTTAAATATTCTGGATATTAATCCTGTGTCAAAAGAGTAGCTAACAAAGATTTTCTCCCATTCTATAGGTTCTCTTTACCTTCTTTTTTATATTAATTTTTAAATTTATATATGACAGCAGAATGCATTACAATTCTTATTACACATATAGAGCACAATTTTTCATATCTCTGGTTATACACAAAGTATATTCACACCAATTCATGTCTTTATATATGCACTTTGGATAATAATGTCCATCACATTCCACCATCATTTCTAACCCCATGCCCCCTCCCTTCCCCCCCACCCCTCTGCCTTATCTAGAGTTCGTCTATTCCTCCCAGGCTCCCCATCCCTACTGCACTATGACTCGGCCTCCTTATATCAGGGAAAACATTCAGCATTTGTTTTTTGGGGATTGGCTAACTTCATTTAGCATTATCTTCTCTACCTCCATTCATTTATCTGCAAATGCCATGATTTTATTCTCTTTTATTGCTGAATAATATTCCTCTCTTGACCTTCTTAATTGTTTCCTTTGCTGTGCAGAAGTTTTATAATCTGATGCATCCCATTTATTAACTCTTGGCATTATTTCCTAAGCTTTAGGAGTTCTGTTGAGAAAGTTGTTGCCTGTGCCTACATGTTGGAGTGTTGGCCTTATGTTTTCTTCTAAAAATTGCATAGTTTCTGGTTTCTGCATAGTTTTCTGGGTCTCTGATCCATTTTTGAGTTCACTTTACTGCAGAGTCAGAGAGAAGGGTATATAGTCTCATTCTTCTACATATGGATTATATCAGTTTTCCCAGCACCATTTGTTAAAAAGGCTGTCTTTACTCAAATGTAATGTATGTTTTTGGCACCTTTGAAAGAATGTGATGACTGTATCTGTGTCAGTTTGTCTCTGTATCTTCTGTTCTGTACCATTGGTCTATGTATCTGTTTTTATGCCAATACCATGCAGTTTTTGTTACTATGACTCTGCCAAAGGAGTTTTGAAAGTAGCAATAAAAAGTGTTAATGAGGGGCTTTTTTTCCTTTTGGCTTCTAACTTGAGACATTTTATTGTATTTATTTGTGGATAGGAATGAACAAATAATTCCTGGAGAGTAGCTTTGGAGAGACAATAAAAGAATCAGATTTGATTAGGCTCTCTCATCATTTTTTGCTGCTTTGCCCTAGACATTTATTGCTCCCCTGTTGCTATCAATTTTAGCATTTCTCCCAATTTATTTTTTCATTTTTATTTATTTATTTTTTGTTACTGAGGATTGAACCTAGGAGTTATTAACCACTGACTCATATCCCCAGCCCTTTTAATTTTTTTATTTTGAGACAGAGTCTTGCAAAGTTACTTAGGGCCTCGCTAATTTGCTGAGGCTGGTCTTGAACTTGCAATTCTCTTGCTTCAGCTTCCCAAGTCCTTAGGAATTACAGGCACGTTCCAATCACACCGGGCTATTATTTTTTTAAATGAGATATCATTAGGCATTTCACTAAAATAAGCTGGGATGAATTTGGTAGATTTCCACTTTGTATTTTCAGATTCTGCCATTGTCTTGTCTAACACTGTTGGACATATGAGCAGATGATAGAGTTTCTCTTTAAGCAACCTATTGTGCCATGCTATGGGTATGGCAAAGTACAGGAAGATGCTATGAAGCCCCTTGGTAGGAACTGGATGATTTATATGTTGGGTTATTTGTGAAAAATATATAGAAAGTAGATGCTGAGCAATCCTGCCATAGAGCACATAGAGAGTAATTTGAACACGTTCTACATTGGCTTTGTGATTTGTTGCATAGTTGTAAATATATAACTGTTTGTTTTTCTTATTATTTGGTCCAAGTTTATTTTGCAATAAATTCTTTTGACAGCAACATTTTTTTTAAAAAAGTGCCTATTTATTAAAAAATTAAGAACCACATTATTGTTTCTCAGGGAAAATGATAATGAACATGACACTAGTTATCACCATTTATTATGTATGTTAGCGGTCATCATAATATCACATGAAATCTAGAAACAAGGGTGCACTTCACAAGTCAGTAATTAAGAACACTACGCTTAAGGAACGGGCATGTAGCCCAGTGGTAATGCTCTTGCCTAGCATGTGTGAGGCCCTGGGTTCAATCCCACTATTGTAAAAAAACAAACAAAACAAATTACACTACCCAAAGGTGACAATTTATCATTGCAGTTATAGAAGGTGTATTTTTTATTTACTTTGTGAAACATGACTTTTCAATGACATAAAAAGTACGAACTTTTTGTAAAATAATTTAGCATATAAAAACAAAATGAAGCAAAAGTATTGAAAACTAGAAGAAATTTGCAATTTAAAGATATCAGTTTGATATCAGTCATGATGCTTTTCAAGTAGAATATCATTTTATTCCAAAAATAGCTTAAATTTTTTCACCTAATTGATAGCATCCAAGTAAAGCCTTTTGAAATTGTGTCAGTAAACATTCAACATTATTATAAATGCTATATTAAATTCAGTTTGCAAGTTAAGCATTTAAGATAAAACCACCACATAGTGATATTACAAACATAAATTTTGATGGACATCATTATGATAACAACAGTTTTCTTACTAAATCAGCAATCCACAACAGAAGTGCACTTGTCATAGGTTGCATGCAGACATAATGCATAGCCATATCTAAACAGGCATTTCCTGTGTACATATATAAATACAGCACCATGAATCCCTAGCTTGAACTTCTGTTCATTATCTTTTAGAATTTGTACCATCCTTTTAAATTTATGTCTATATCTGATTTCCTAATTCCTTGATTTTTGCTGGTTTCTGACTGCTTTCATTCCTTACAAACTTTTTCCTTCTGTATATCTTACTATCACATTAGTTGCTGATCTAACTAGACTGTAAGCTTCACTGTACAGTAGTTAATTTTTTAAAATAGGAAAGGCAGCAAAATACAACAGACACTAGTGTGGCAGTATGTATAAACATGGATGTGTAACCAATGTGATTCTGCAAACTGTACACGTGGTAAAAATGGGAGTTCATAACCCACTTGAATCAAATGTATGAAATATGATATGTCAAGAGCATTGTAATGTTTTGAACAATAAAAAAATATAAATTTAGATGCAGCTATCTTTGGTGGGAAAGAGCTAGCTTTCAGATGAGGTCATTCTCTCCAAGGCTATCTTAATTGTTTGTGTTTCATTCACTTGCTTTAATGCTTGATTCTTTGGGTAAATATATTTTTTCTAAGTTAGCACTATTCATAAAGGTACTTTCTCCAGGACTTGAAATTATATATATGGTATAAAGTTGTAGAAAAAGAGTTATTTCTTGTCCCAGGTTCAGAGTAAATCTGATCCAAAGGCATATGCTAATCCAGTCCATGGAGTTTAGAAGAGAAGCTAAGTTAAAAACCATGGACATTTTATGAGTTTTTAATGTGGCTCTTTTTTATTTTGTGTTATAGGAAAGTTAAAGGAGGGAATATTGATGTACATCCATCAGAAAAAGCACTCATTGTTCAATATGAAGTGGAAGCTACCATTCTTGGAGAAATGGGGGATCCCATGTTGGGAGAAAGAAAGGAATGCCAAAAAATGTAAGTTTTCTTCATTTGTGTACATTTTGAAAGTAGTAAACCTTATACAGACTTTATACAAATCTGATATTATTTAATCTTCATATGATAAATGATTATAATTCTTTCAGAAGTACTTCATATTATTAAAGGAAAGATTATATTTAATTATAAATATGAAGTTTATTTATTCAGAGAAAGTAAGGTTTTGTGTCTACTAACTTGTAAAATCAATCATGAAAGATATGTTTATTAAGGACTTGTTAGTTTAACATAGGAAATTTAGATCTTAAGGAATTTTGTGTTCTTTTTTCCCTGAATTTGCAGGAAGTAATATGACTTTCAAATATTGAAAAGACATTGAATTCCTCCCTTGAAAATCTAGTCCTCTGAAAGATGTTAGTAGTAAGACAAGATTTTTCTGACTCAAGCAGTTGATGTTAGATCTCCCGGTATCCTACAGTCTTCCCTTCCTGCTTTGGCAAGAGTCCTTTGGGAACTGGCCTTTTTCATTAACCTGTTCTATTGGTGATTATCTCACCTTCCTTCTATAATTTTGGGGAAGTAGAGACATTTGAAATTGCCTAGTAATTTCTCCCTCAATTCTTTTTCCTCCATAAAATATTTTGACTTGGTATCTACTTAGAATTTCTATCCTATGTCTTGGTAGAGTTAAGTATGTGCAGATTACTAGGAGAACAAGTGGTATTTAGCATACTGAGAACAACTTTAAGTATATTGTGGTGATTCTTAACAGGAAGTGATTTTGTTCACAAGGGGACACTGGGTAGTGCCTGGGGACATTTTTAGTTGTCATAATAAGAGGGGTAGTATTGACAACTAGAGACCAAGTGTAGAGACCAAGTGCTGCTAATCATGTTATGATTAGCACAAGACAACCACCTGTGACCAAGAATTACTACAGCCAAATTTCAATAGTACTGCAGCTGGAAAACCCTGGTTTATAGTAGAAGTATACTAACTTGTAAAACCAATCATGAAAGATATGTTTATTAGGGACTTGTTAGTTTAACTTAGGAAATTTAGTTCTTGAAGAACTAACTTCAAAGAGAAGTTGCCTAGTATCTTACTAGGATCTCTAATAGGTCTTCTTATTTGGGTTAGAAGGAAACTAAATTACCTTAATAACTCATTAAAGATGAACGAGTTCTTTATTTTTTTATTTTATTTTTTTTGACAGCAATATTATAAATTTAATTGAGGCACCATATACACAATGTTGAAAGTATCAAAGGTCATCAAAAATATCAAAAAAGTAGTGGAATCCATATAACTCAAAACAGATAGTAAACAAAATAATTTAATGTTTTTTTTTTTTTTGTTTCCTTTTGGTTTATTCAATAAACAACAACATCCTATCAAAAACACCACATCAACTCATGGAAATATTTCAAATTTGTTAATGGTTGCATACACCTTCTTTGTAATCATGAATCAAAGTTGCTTTAATTGTTTTCATATTTTGTCTAAGAGATTGCTCCAATTTTGACAATTAGAGTACACCAATGAATAAAATTATGTATATATATTTTCATAAGTTTTTTTAATAAAAACACAAATTACATATTACATATAAATTCCTAAAATTGGGATTTCTAAACCGAGAGCAAATACCATTCATATTCAGTTACAATGTTAAGTCATTTTCTGCACACAATATTTCAGTTCCCAACAACAGTGTATTATTAGGGTTTTTGTTTCTCATCAACCTTAATAATGGGGTATGTTTTATAGTAACAAAATGTTTTCTACCTTATGGGTTAGGCATAGTAACTCAGGATAAAGTTATGTTGAATTTCTGTAATTATTTGTGGATTTAATATTATTTCACAAATATTATTTCATAAATCAAATAGTCATTTCCTATATAATTATGAATTGCCTATATATATATATATATATATATATATATATATATATATATTAGCTAATTTTGTCTATCAATTTTTTATTTTATTACCCTTAAAGAGTTCTTTATATATCATTAATATCATTTTTACATTTGAATTGTACAAACATTTCCTCCTAATTTGCCTGTGACTTGATTTCATGAGGTTGTGTCTATGTAGGTGTCCTAAAAAAAGTTTATTTTTGTGTATTCAAATGTGTCAATAATTTTTATTTTGCTTAAATTTGATTAACAGCAAGAAACTCTTTTCTTATATCAAAGATGTAAAATAATTCACCATATTGACTGTTTCCTATGTTGAATAGCTTTGTGTTTAATATAATTCCATTCACATATTTTGCTTTTGTGTCCTGTGTTTTTGGGGTCTCATCCAAAAATCCTTGCCCATTTCAATGACTTAAAAATCCCACCTATATTTTCTTCTAGTATTTTTATTGTTTCAGGTTTCACATTTAAGTATTTCCTTCTTTTTGTGTAAGTTCCTGGAACTGGTGAGAGATGGGAACTTAGCTTCATTTCTCTGTGTTTGTATATTGAATCTCACCAGACCTATCCTATTTATTGAAAAAGACTATTTTTTCTCCAATTCATGTTCTTAGCTTCTTTTTTTTTTTTTTTTTATTGGTTGTTCACAACATTACAAAGCTCTTGACATAACCCACTTCATACATTGGACTGAAGTGGGTTATGAACCCCCAATTTTACCCCAAATGCAGCTTGCAGAGTCACATCGGTTACACCTCCACATTTTTACATAATGTCCTATTGGTAATTGTTGTATTCTGCTACCTTTCCTATCCCCTACTATCCCCCCTCCCCTCCCCTCCCAGCTTCTCTCTCTACCCCATCTACTGTAATTCATTTCTCTCCTTGTTTATTTTCCCATTCCCTCACAACCTCTTGTATGTAATTTTGTATAGCAATGAGGGTCTCCCTTCATTTCCATGCAATTTCCCTTTTCTCACCCTTTCCCTCCCATCTCATGTCTCTGTTTAATGTTAATCTTTTCTTCCTACTCTTCCTCCCTGCTCTGTTCATAGTTGCTCTCATTATATCAAAGACGACATTTGGTATTTGTTTTTTAGGGATTGGCTAGCTTCACTAAGCATAATCTGCTCTAGTGCCATCCATTTCCCTGCAAATTCTATGATTTTGTCATTTTTTATTGCTGCATAGTACTCCATTGTGTATAGATGCCACATTTTTTTTATCCATTCATCTACTGAGGGGCATCTGGGTTGGTTCCACAGTCTAGCAATTGTGAATTGTGCTGCTATGAACATCGATGTGGCAGTATCCCTGTAGCATGCTCTTTTAAGGTCTTCAGGGAATAGTCCAAGAAGGGCAATAGCAGGGTCAAATGGTGGTTCCATTCCCATCTTTCCCAGGAATCTCCAAACTGCTTTCCAAATTGGCCGCACCAATTTGCAGTCCCACCAGCAATGTACAAGTGTACCCTTTTCTCCACAACCTCTCCAGCACTTATTGTTGTTTGACTTCATAGTGGCTGCCAATCTTACTGGAGTGAAATGGTATCTTAGGGTGGTTTTGATTTGCATTTCTCTGACTGCTAGAGATGGTGAGCATTTTTTCATGTGCTTATTGATTGATTGTATATCCTCCTCTGAGAAGTGTCTGTTCAGGTCCTTGGCCCATTTGTTGATTGGGTTATTTGTTGTCTTATTGTCTAATTTTTTGAGTTCTTTGTATACTCTGGATATTAGGGCTCTATCTGAAGTGTGAGGAGTAAAGATTTGTTCCCAGGATGTAGGCTCCCTGTTTACCTCTCTTATTGTTTCTCTTGCTGAGAAAAAACTTTTAAGTTTAATTAAGTCCCATTTGTTGATTCTTGTTGTTAACTCTTGTGCTATGGGTGTCCTATTAAGGAATTTGGAGCCCGACCCCACAATTTGTAGATCGGATCCAACTTTGTCTTCTATCAGATGCAGAGTCTCTGGTTTGATATCAAGTTCCTTGATCCATTTTGAGTTAACTTTTGTGCATGGCGAGAGAAAGGGGTTCAGTTTCATTTTGTTGCATATGGATTTCCAGTTTTCCCAACACCATTTGTTGAAGATGCTATCCTTCCTCCATTGCATGCTTTTAGCCCCTTTATCAAATATAAGATAGTTGTAACTTTGTGGATCAGTCTCTGTGTCCTCTATTCTAAACCATTGGTCCACCCGCCTGTTTTGGTACCAGTACCATGCTGTTTTTGTCACTATTGCTTTGTAATATAGTTTGAAATCTGGTATCGCTATACCGCCTGATTCACACTTCCTGTTTAGAATTGCTTTTGCTATTCTGGGTCTTTTATTTTTCCATATGAATTTCATGATTGCTTTGTCAATTTCTACAAGATATGCCGTTGGGATTTTGATTGGCATTGCATTAAACCTATAGAGAACTTTTGGTAATATCGCCATTTTGATGATGTTAGTTCTGCCTATCCATGAACAGGGTATGTTTTTCCATCTTCTAAGATCTTCATCAACTTCTCTCTTTAGGGTTCTGTAGTTTTCATTATATAAATCTTTCACCTCTTTTGTTAGGTTAATTCCCAAGTATTTTATTTTTTTTGAGGATATCTTGAATGGAGTGTTTTTCCTCATTTCCGTTTCCGAAGATTTGTCGCTGATATACAGAAATGCCTTTGATTTATGCGTGTTGATTTTATATCCTGCCACTTTGCTGAATTCATTTATTAGTTCTAGTAGTTTCTTTGTAGACTCTTTTGGGTCTTCTAGGTATAGAATCATGTCATCTGCAAATAGTGATAATTTAAGTTCTTCTTTTCTAATTTTTATGCCTTTAATTTCTTTCGTCTGTCTAATTGCTCTGGCCAGTGTTTCGAGAACTATATTGAATAGAAGTGGAGATAGAGGGCATCCCTGTCTTGTTCCGGATTTTAGAGGGAATGCCTTCAACTTTTGTCCATTCAGAATGATGCTGGCCTGAGGCTTAGCATAGATAGCTTTTACAATGTCAAGGTAGGTTCCTGTTATCCCTAATTTTTCTAATGTTTTGAACATAAAGGGATGCTGTACTTTGTCAAATGCTTTCTCTGCATCTATCGAGATGATCATATGGTTCTTATCTTTAAGTCTATTGATGTGGTGAATAACATTTATTGATTTCCGTATGTTGAACCATCCTTGCATCCCATGGATGAATCCTACTTGGTCATGGTGCACAATTTTTTTGATGTGTTTTTGTATTCGATTCGCCAGAATTTTATTGAGGATTTTTGCATCTAGGTTCATTAGAGATATTGGTCTGTAGTTTTCTTTCTTTGAGGTGTCTTTGTCTGGTTTCGGAATCAGGGTGATGTTGGCCTCATAGAATGAGTTTGGAAGAGCTCCCTCTTTTTCTATTTCCTGAAATAACTTGAAAAGTATTGGTTTTAATTCTTCTTTAAAGGTTTTGTAAAACTCCGCTGTATATCCATCCGGTCCTGGGCTTTTCTTGGTTGGTAGTCTTTTGATGGCTTCTTCAATTTCATCCATTGATATTGGTCTGTTCAAATTGTGTGTATCCTCCTGACTCAGTCTGGGCAAATCATATGACTTAAGAAATTTATCGATGTCTTCACTATCTTCTATTTTGTTGGAATATAGGTTTTCAAAATAATTTCTAATTGTCTTCTGTATTTCTGTAGGATCTGTTGTAATATTGCCTTTTTCATCCCGTATGTTAGTAATTTGAGTTCTCTCTCTTCTTCTCTTCATTAGCATGGCTAAAGGTCTGTCGATCTTATTTATTTTTTCGAAGAACCAACTTTTAGTTTTGTTAATTTTTTCAATAGTTTCTTTTGTTTCAATTTCATTGATTTCCGCTCTAATTTTAATTATTTCTAGCCTTCTGCTACATTTGCTGTTGTTTTGCTCTTCCTTTTCTAGGGCTTTGAGGTGAAGTGTGAGCTCATTTATTTGTTGGTTTTTTCTTTTTTTGAGGAATGACCACCAGGCGATGAATTTTCCTCTTAAAACTGCTTTCATTGTGTCCCATAGATTCCGATATGTTGTGTCTGTATTTTCATTTATCTCTAAGAATTTTTTAATTTCCTCCTTTATGTCTTCTGTAACCCATTGATCATTCAGTAACATATTGTTCATTTTCCATGTGATGTAGGATTTTTCCTTCCTTCTTTTATCATTGATTTCCAGTTTCATTCCATTATGATCAGATAAAATGCATGGTATTATCTCCACCCCTTTATATTTACTGAGGGTTGCCCTATGGCATAATATATGGTCTATTTTTGAGAAGGATCCATGTGCTGCTGAGAAAAAAGTATATCCATTTGATGATGGTTGATATATTCTATATATGTCAGTTAAGTCTAGGTTGTTGATTGTGATATTGAGTTCTATAGTTTCTTTATTCAATTTTTGTTTGGAGGATCTGTCCAACGGTGAAAGAGGTGTGTTGAAGTCACCCATAATTATTGTGTTGTGGTCTATTTGATTCTTGAACTTGAGGAGAGTTTGTTTTATGAATGTCGCAGCACCATTGTTTGGTGCATAAATATTGATAATTGTTATGTCTTGTTGGTGAATGGTTCCTTTTAACAGTATATAATGACCTTCTTTATCCCTTTTGATTAACTTAGTCTTGAAGTCGATTTTATTCGATATGAGGATGGCCACTCCTGCTTGCTTACGAGAACTGTGTGCGTGGTATATTTTTTCCCATCCTTTCACCTTCAGCCTGTGTATGTCTCTTCCAATCAGATGTGTCTCCTGGAGGCAGCATATTGTTGGATTTGTTTTTTTAATCCATGATACCAGCCTATGTCGCTTTATTGGAGAGTTTAGGCCGTTAACATTCAGAGTTACTATTGATATATGGTTTGAACTTCCATCCATGTTTGAATGTTTATCCTTTTTTTTTTTTTAAATATTTAGTTTGTTTCTCCGTGATTATCTTTCCCCTCGCCCTCTGTCTTTACTGAGGCACTTCCCACTGATGGTTTTGGTTATTGTTTTTCATCTCTTCCTCGTGTAGTGTTTTGCTCAAAATGCTTTGCAATGCAGGTTTTCTGGCTGCAAATTCTTTTAGCTTTTGTTTATCATGAAAGATTTTTATTTCGTTGTCGTATCTGAAGCTTAATTTTGCTGGATACAGAATTCTTGGTTGGCATCCATTGTCTTTCAGTGTTTGAAATATGTTGTTCCAGGATCTTCTCGCTTTCAGCGTCTGTGATGAAAAATCCGTTGTCATCCTTATTGGTTTACCCCTAAATGTAATCTGTCTCTTTTCTCTTGTAGCTTTTAATATTTTCTCCTTGTTCTGTATATTGGATAGCTTCATAACAATGTGTCTTGGCGTTGGTCTACTGTGATTTTGTGTGCTCGGTGTCCTGTATGCATCTACAATTTGTATATCTGTTTCCTTTTTTATTTCTGGAAAGTTTTCTGTAATTATCTCATTCAGCAGGTTATTCATTCCCTTGGCATGAATCTCTGTGCCTTCCTCTATCCCGATGACTCGTAAGTTTGGTTTTTTTAAGTTATCCAAAATCTCTTGGATGTTTTTCTCGTGATTTTTAACCAGCCTATCTGAGTTGGCTAGACTCTTTTCAAGTTGATATATTTTGTCTTCATTATCTGACGTTCTGGCTTCTACTTGCTCCACTCTGTTAGTGATACTCTCGATTGAGTTTTTAATTTGGTTTATCGTTTCCTTCATTTCTAGAATTACTGTTTGATTATTTTTTATAATCTCTATCTCCTTATAAAGATGCTTAACTTCTTCCTTTAGCTGTTTATGTAACTCATTCTCAATGTGTTCTTTCGCTGCTTGAATTTGCTGTCTCGTATCCTCTTTGAGGTTCCATTCCATCTGTCTAAGGTGTTCCTTGAGGTCTTTATATGACCATTTTTCTGATGACTCTAGGTCCTCCTGAATATTTAGGCTGTCCTGCATTGCTTGTACTCCTCTTCTTCCTTGCTTCTTGAAGCTGCTCATGTTGCTTCTTGTTCTGGTTGACTGCTGGATTACTGTTATTTTCCTATAAATTTATTTGATGCTAGGGAGGAAAGGTATTAGAAGGGAAGGGAAGAAGTCACTAAGGAGAATGAGAGTAGGCAGGTAGAATTCAAGGAAGGGGGGATAAGAAAAATGAAAAGACAAAAGAAGAAAGAAATAGGAACTAAAAAAGAACAAAAATTTAAAAAAATATTAATAATAATTAAAAAAAATAAAGTTGAGATTAGAAGAGAAAGAAGGAGAAAAAAAAGAGAAAAGAAAGAAAAAACAAGATTGAAAAATGAAGATGAAAGAAAAACCCCAATCAATCAAAAAAAAAAAAAAACAATAAAAAAGACTAATAAATGCCGTCTTAGAGTTTGATTAACTTCTCTTCCACTAGGTGGCGCTGTGCCCCCCAGGTCAAGTCTTTCCCGTCAGTACGCGGGAACCAATCACTGTGCAGCAGCTCCTCCCAGACTGGGCGAGTCTCCAATCCTGAGTGCCTAGGGCCTCCTCTTGTGTCCAAACACTTCCACTTTTCCTCTAGCCAGGCCCCTCTCACCACAATACTGGCTACAGGCCAGGTCTGCTGCTCCCGGGAGCCCTGTTTTCATGAACGACTGGGCTCACTCCTCCAGATTGCCATTCCCTCAGACCCTAAGCTTGTAGAGCTTGGTGCTGAGAATCCTCAGCGAATTTTGCTTGCCCTCCTGTAGCCACACCCCCGTAGCTGGTGCAAGAGACCTCAACAGCCAGCCCTGGAGGGAGCGGCAGTCCTGCAGCACCTCTGACTCCCTTGGGCTGGCTGTAGCACTCTCGGGAGAGCTGGGAGGGGCTCTTAAGGTTTCCCTGATGCGTGGAGAGGGAGAACCAGGAGACCACACACCTGCTGCAGCAGGCTTCAATGAATTTATCTCCTCCGCCGCAGTCCTGCCACGCCAGCCCTCTGCCACAGTGGTGTCCTCAGCAAACGGCTGCAGTTCGCCTCCCCCTGCCGGGCGACCAACGCCTCTGGCGGGTCCCCACTGTCTCCCAAGCCCCGCCTGGACCCTGCGGCCACTACCCACGAAGGCCCGGCAGGCATCCACCTCCGGGGAATGAGAAGCGCTGACCAGCCGCCTCAGCCGGATAGCTTAATGCTGAGTCACAGCGTCTGTCTTAGCTTTTCAGACGCGGTGGTGCGGGGCACGGAACAGGAGGGGCTTACTCACTTCCCGCCGCCATCTTTCTCCTCTCGCTATTTCGGGATGATGGCGGGGTGCTGGCTCACTCTCTCCGGTGTGTCTCTGCCTCTAGCTCCCGCGCCTCTCTCCGCCGCGGTTTCTACAGCCGGCGCTGCCCTATTCGCTCTTTCCGCCCCCGGCGTTCCCGGCTTCTAGCCGCACCGCGGCCCGGTCCGTGTCTTTATGGCTCGCGGCGCCCGGGGCCGGGGAGGCGACGGCCTGACTCCGGCAAGTATCACAGTCCCCAGGCCCCGAGTCCCGGCGGCCACACACCGACACTTCTAATAGACCTACCAGATCCCTGCAGGACCCCTCTTCATGGAATTCTGCTAGAAGTTCCTCAGTGTGAAGACTGCCGCTGTTCCAAAGGGTCTTTTTGATCCCGTTAGTGCAGAGACATCAGAGTCGCTGCTTCCTCCTCGGCGGCCATCTCAAATCTCATAATTTCTGAACGAGTTCTTTAGATAATTCAGTAGATTGAAGAGAAACACATGTGTTCATAGATACTTTACTTTTAGATTCCAGCTACTGCTTTTTATTGTTCTCTCATTTGAGTTTTTGTGATTACTTTATTTTGAGAATGCATGAAAATATCTTATTATTGGAAGAAAAACTCAAGGTTGGGTTCTTTGCCTTTAGAACCTCAAACATCCACACTTCAGGAGAGAAATTTAAAGTTTGTATTCTTAAGTATTCAGTCACTAGCCTCATTCAACTGGAATGCAATGATAAATATGTTACTTTAAAATCTGCAGACTTTCTAGACAAGAGTTACATTTGGTAGAGTTAGCCACATGGAAAGAGTTACTGCCCATTGGGGTTAAAGTGCACTTAAATTTTAGTAAGAGAAAAATCCAGTAGATTTACCTTGTAAAGCTCATGCACAAGATGGAGAGAAATCATATTGTGGTACCAAAGTGGTTTTGGTTGTTTTTTTTTTTTTTTTAATTGGGGAGGCATTATCAGTTGTGAGAATGAGGAGAATCTCATAGATTGAGAAAGACATGAAGTGAAACTGCCAGTGGTATGCCCCCCCCCATTCCAGAAGTCTTATATTTTATTCTCCCTTTGATCAAAGGAATTTACAAACCCATCCTCAACTGAGTTGAATTTTCTGAATATTTCTTTACGGGAAAGTGTTGATCCTAATCCAAAAATAATATAGGTGATACTTTGTGAGTTTATGATGTTCTTCATAGACATATACACGGTGCCTTCTATTCATTGATACAATTAATCCAGTAAACATAAGCTGACATTCTGAAAATTTCTCACCCTCCTGATTTTTTTCTTATCTTTTTAATAAATGACAGATTTAGGAGAGAGTACACACTAAAATCAGAAAATTTGTCTTATTATCCTGAGTGGAAAGAAATGAATCAGATTGCTAATATATATTAGAATGGCTGAAATCCAAAATACTAACAATAAGAATAACAAGATATCAGCAAGGATATAGAGAAGCAGGAACCCTCATAACTTTGGGAATATAAAATGGCAT
The DNA here is from genome assembly GCF_964194105.1 of Spermophilus citellus. NCBI lineage: Eukaryota > Metazoa > Chordata > Mammalia > Rodentia > Sciuridae > Spermophilus > Spermophilus citellus. The sequence continues at coordinate 161,439,254 of NC_138187.1, forward strand.
TCATTTTGTTAGAAAATGTGGTAGTTCCTTGCAGAGCTAAACATACACAAACCACATGATCCAGCAGTTGTTCTCCTAGATATTCATCAAATGAGCTAAGAACATAAATCCAAATAAAACTTAGCACATGAATGTTTATATTAGCTTTATTCATAATTGTCAACAATTGGAAGCAGCCAAGATATCCTTCAGTAGTGAATAGATAAGCAAACGGGTGCAGCCTATACAATCAAGTATTACTCAGCAGTAAAAAGAAATGAATTATCGTGGGACACAGTGGCACACGCCTGTAATCACGTATCCTCCCTGAGGTGGGGGAGTAGGGTGGATTGGGAGTTCAAAGCCTACCTCAGCAACTTATTGAGGCCCAAGCAACTCAGTGAGACCTTGGGGGTATGGCTCAATGGTTAAGCACCCCTGAGTTCCATCCATGGTACCAAAAAAAGAAATGGACTGTCAAGCTATGAAAAGACATGAAGGAAATGAAGGAGTCTAATTGTATATTGCTAAGTGAGAGAAGCCATTCTGAAAAATATATGTACTATATGATTCCAATTACATGACATTCTGGAAAAGGCAAGCTATAAATATAGTAAAAAGATTAGAGATCGCCAGTAATTAAGGGGAGGGAGAGATGAAGAACAGGGCATTTCAAGGCAGTAAAACTATTCTGTATGATACTATGATTGATATATATGACATGCTTTTATCAAAATTCATAGAACACAAAGAGTGAACCCTAACATAAGCTATGGACCTTGGTTAATAATTATATGTATTGATTTTGATTCATCAGTTATAATAAGTATACCAACCTGATGCAAGACAGTAATAATAAAAAATAGTAAAATATTAGAAACTATGAGGGAGGTATATATGGGAGTGTTCTACTTTCTGTATAGTTTTTCTGTAAACCTGAAACTTCTCTAAAAAGTCTGATAATTTAAAAAAAAAAATTGTCTTCTCCATCAGATTTATTGAAACAGTCAGGGCTTTTCCAATTCTTTGTTAAAGTTAACCATGGAGTTTTCTTCTAAATGTACCCTCCTTGCCATCTACCTTTTGTTGTGCAGCCAAAACTATTCAAAAATATAATCAGAACTTTATATGACTTAATAGGGACCAAAAATCTAAGTAGATTGAAGAAGAAAATATGATTAAGGACAGGCCATTACTAGGGTTTTTGTTAGAAACATTAGACATGCTACTCTAGGAAATTTAAGCAAAAAGGAATTTATTAGAGACCATTAGGTGGTTTGCAGAATCACTGGCGAACAAGATTTGGGGTTGTCTATGTTAGCTAGGAATAGTATCTAGGGCACTTTGTTGGACTGGTTTCAGGAGAGATCATCTGCATCTAATAATGGTTTGAAAAATAATACATTTAAAGCATTATCTGAGATGTCCACTTCTGCTCCAATAGCTTGATATCTTCCTCCCCACAAAATTAGCCATCTTCACCAAGAAATAATTCTACACAGTGGAGGCTTGCTTAATATTCTTTTTTTGAATGTAAACCTCTCATAGGAGCATCTGCTTGACAGTTTTTTTTTTTTTTTTTTTTTTTTTTTGCCAGTTTTGATTCTTCACTCTGGACCTGATTTTATGTCTTCGTAGTTTTCCCACATGCCATGAATCCATTAGTTAATTGTCTTAAGACTTGAACTATCTTTTCTTATTGGTCTCTCAGTGGATCTCTTGGGCTAAATTTAAAAGGAAGAGGGAGCTGGTTAATTATTATATTTAATATACTAATATAAGTATAAAATCTATTCATTTGTTCCAGAATTCACAGAATTCTTCATACAGGTCTTAAAATGTGTCTTGCTTTTTCTTTTTATTTATGTTTTATACAGTTGCCACCAGAGCAACTGAATTTGAAAATATCAAGATTATGTCTTGTCCTAACTTAAAAAAATAAAAATGTGGGTGAGGTTAAATATATATATTTATTTGTGGCAGTATGGATTCTCAAATCCAATAATGACTTAAGACTATGAATTTTACATCAGAAATGCTGCTTTAAAATAGAAACTCAGAAGGTTCTGTCCTGCCTCAACAGAAAAAGATTTATGTTGCTTTTTTACTTTGCCTGTCCAGCTCAAAGAAAATCCCTGTTTAGTATTTTTCCTATATGGGACTTTACTTATTTTACTGAGATTCTATGGCCAGATACGTATTGACTCTCTTAAAATCTATAAACCATTTTAGAGTAGTGTTATTAAATCTGTCACATACTTTAGAATATCTGAGTTAGAATTTGAATGTGCTTGCAGCATTCGTCTGAAGAGTCTCAATGCCAACACAGATATAACTTCTCTGGCTCGGAAGGTGGTTGAAGAATGCAAGCTCATTCATCCCTCAAAACTCAATGAGGTGGAACAACTGTTATACTATCTGCAGAACCGCCGTGATTCATTGTCTGGAAAAGGTAGGTAGGAGAATTCCTTATTTTTTTGTGTGTGGTGCTGGGGATAGAACCCAGGACCTCACAAAGCCAGGCAGATATTCTGCCACTGAGCCACAACCCTATCCCAGGAATTCCTGATTTTTAAATGTAAAACCAAAGTTCTTTGACTAGAGTTTAGACTTCACATAGTTGAATGTTGGGTAAGGTTGTTTTGTTTTTTGTTTTTTTTTTAAACTAGTACTGTGAACAAGTAAGCAAATGATAGAATAAAAAAGCATTACTTTCCTTTAAGCCAGTCTTTATTGCTTCCACATAAAATTATCTGACCTATTTCATTGTTTTTGTACTGAAGTACACTGAAATAAGGAATAAAAAAGGAATCTGTCAGATTGACTGTAGAATAATAAAAGAAGATAATTTAAGGAAGAAACCAATTTTTCCCACCCCAACTAGACAATGTTTTTAAAATTTCTTAATTGATGTTTAATTTATAATTTGAATGAATTATTTAAGTATGTAAATTTTAAGAAAAGCATATGTCATGTGCTTTAGACTATCCTAAAGATGTAACTTTTATAAATAAATCTTCTTAATGGAAATATAATCTTTTTTTTTCATTCTTCAACCCCTGTATTGTTGTATGTTCAATTCCTTCATATAAAAGAACCATAGAATTAAGGTATTATAGCTAAGAAAATTCTTACAGAAGACATTTTCAAATAATCATCCAGAAAACAAAGTAAAACTTTATTTCAGTGAACAGTATCACAGATTACTGAATGCTTAGTAATACCATTTCACAGTATTTACTAAATTTACATATCTTTCAACGTTGATGGGTTCTAAAATATGATGCTTCTAAAATAATATGTCAGTGTCCAAATTTTGACTAGGTTGTATAGAAAAATAAATAAAAATTTTGTTTTGATTTTTTTCAAATTAGTATTTTTTCTCAGCATTATTTATTTCCCAGCAAATAAAATGCCTTGTGCCTAATATATAATTTTATTATTTAGCCCTAAATACACCATCTAATACATATTAAATGCTCACTATATATTTGTCAAATGAATTGAATGGCTATACATTTATTTAAAAGCAAAAATAGGCATTATGAACTTGATTACTTCCAATCACATAGTAAATACTCAGTGTATATACTTTTTTAATTACTAAGAGGTGTTATATAGATAAGAAAATGTCAATGAAAATTTTATTAAACAAATATTATCTAAAAGATACTCTAATTAAGATGTTTATAAATGATGAGAAATGGCATCTTCAATTAAATTCAAAGTGAGCACAGCAAATCTGGTAATGTTTTAAGATCTGTGTGTATTTATTGTGGGTTGTACAATAATAGTTAAATTTGATCTTTCAAAGTGGCAAATTCATATAATTCTAAAGGAATTTTTGCTAAAACATCTTTAAACTAGTGAAAACTCTATCACTGAGTTTTCAGGATGAATCAGATTTTCTCCTCTCCCCAAAATTAAAAGAATATGAAAATATTTTGTATAGTCATACATGGACAAAAATATTAAAATCATTACTTTCTCTGTTTAGACAAAATGCTTTACTATATTAAATGTATACCTATTTTTAAAATATTAACAATTTTACTTGGTATTCAATATTTCAAAGCCAGAAGCCTTTTTCCAAAAAGTGACTTAAAACAAAGCAATAATAATTGATCATGTGATTTGTCACCTTAAGGGATTTTTTTCTTTGCTAATTGAAACCACTGTTTGAGACAAAATTTAGCTGTTGAGATTCATCACTCTAGAATGCCTCCTATCCTCTGAAAATAATGAGCTAATTCTATTATATGTATATTTAGTTGTTAATTATTATAGAATCAAATTTTTGTATTTTTCTATCACTGTAACATGTATTACTTAGGTTTTGTACCAGATTGCAAAAGTATTATAGATTTTTTTTTCAGAAATGAAATTTATGTTTTTGATTAATTCACCTTTAGATACCTCTTTATTTGGGAATAACTATACATTATTTTAACTTGAAATTTGACCTATCATTTCTTATTCTTCACCCTTGTTAGTTTTTATTTTAGTTTTAACATTACTCAGTTTTTTATATTATCTATTAGCTTTTTCTTTGCCTTATTGATTCAACTATTTCCACCTTAAATTTGAATAAGGAAGGGAAAAAGAGGATAATTAGAATTAACTATTATGCTTATTGTTAACAAGTCTTGCTGAGCACATACCCAAAAAGTTAACCAAGAAGGAAATTAAAATTGTTGCCCAACATAACTTTGGGATTATAGAATTTATTAGTTTATACTCTCCTTGATATTATCATTAGAACAGATGGATGAATAATAGATGAGCATTTTTATACATTGAAAAGAGATAAGTTTCATCAATTAATATCCCCAGTTTAGCTGGAATCAAACTCAGCTGTTGAAAATAAAATTACCCAGAAACCCTAAAAACCTAATTCTCCTCATTAAAAAAAATCTTTTTGCAGAAAAAAAAGAAAAATCAAGCAAGCCTAAAGATCCACCTCCTTTTGAAGGAATGGAGGTAAGAGTGTTTGAATTCTGATCTAATAAAGGACTGCTTGTAAAATATTGCCTTTTACAATTAATAATGCATATAATCACATTAATCTGATGTGGAATTTTTAAAAAATGATTGAACTTAGAGGTATCTGAGAAAGGTAGAAAATTGATATTTAATTGATACTGAAAATTATTGGTTGTGTGTTTTAAACATTATTTTGTTAACATAAGTAGTAAAAGTGTTTAGATTATTCTTATTGCAGTGTTTTGAAATATTATTTTTTCTTTTATAGTAGATACAAATTACTTTGTATTACATTAAAATACTTTACTGACAAATTTCAGAGTTTATATACATCACATTTTCTCATTAACACTTCGGTTTTAGAGTCCTAGAACCCAAAGGCTTAAAATCCCCATCTAAAAAGAAGATAGCTACCTATGAAGTCTTTAGAAATTGGTTTCTGGTTATAAAGGGTAGTATAGTGATCCCAAAATATCAGTATTTTAGAAGTTAATCTGTTGAGCATTATTATTAAGCCTTTCTGCCTCTTATTTTGTTTCAGATTGATGAAGTTGCTAACATTAATGACATGGATGAATATATTGAATTATTATATGAAGATATTCCTGACAAAGTTCGGGGTTCTGCTTTGATACTCCAGCTTGCTAGAAATCCTGATAACTTGGAAGAACTACTATTAAATGGTGATTTATGTCTATAAACATTTAAACATTAAAAATAGAAAAATTATTGCAAAACAATTCTATCTCTAAAGTTTATATTCATATATTAAGTATTATGTACATGCATAGACATGCATGTGTACACACAAACATGATTTTCATGTCTTACATATTTACATTCTGAATTCTAGTACTTCTTTTAATAACTTTATTTTATATGTTTATTTTTTTAATGTGGTGCTGAGGATCAAACCCAGTGCCTCCTATGCACTAGGCAAGTGCTCTAAAACCCCAGCCCCTGTAATACTTTTTAATGTATTTAGGAATATTTTCTCACAATGTATTACTTTTCTGTTTCTCTTTCTGTTACTTGTCTGTTTCCTCAATCTATTACTTGTCTATTTCCCATGGTATATCTTTTTTTCATACTTCTACTTGCACACCATGTGTGTCTTTGAGTCTAAAGTATTTCTATTTTAGATAGCATATGGTTGAATTATGTTTTTTTATTCATTTTTATCCATCAAAGTGTTTAATCTATTTAAGATTAATGTAATTAACTTATAAGTTAGGAATTGAATCTAACATTTTTTATTTATTTTCTATATAATTCTTTTTTTATTATTAATTCTAATTTGTTATACATGATGACAGAGTACAATTCATTTCATGTTACACATATAAAGCACAATTTTTCAAGTCACTGTACACAAAGTATTTTCACACCATTCATGTCTTCATACATGTACTTAGGGTAGTGATGTATAACTAATTCCACCATCATTCCTACCCCCTTTGTACCCTCCCTGCACCTCCCTCCCCTTTGCCCTATCTAAAGTTCCTCCATTCCTTCCATGCTCCCTGCCATCCCCATTATGAGTCAGCATCCTCATATCAAAGAAAACATTTGGTCTTTGGTTTTGGGGGATTGGCTTTCATCACTTAGCGTTATATTCTCCATCTCCATCCATTTACCTGCAAATGCCATTTTATTCTTTTTTAATGCTGAGTGATGTTTCATTATGTATATATACCAAAGTTTCCCGATGCATTCATCTACTGAAGGACATCTGGGTTGGTTCCACAATTTAGCTATTGTGAGTTGTCCATTGATATAGCTGTGTCCCTGGAGTATGCTGTTTTTAAGTCCTTTGGGTATAAGCCGAGGAGTGTGATAGCTGGGTCAAATGATGGTTCTATTCCAAGTTTTCCCAAGAATCTCCATATTACTTTCCAGATTGGCTGTACCAATTTGCAGTCCCACAGCAAAGTGTGAGTGTGCCTTTTTCCCCACATCCTTGCCAACTCATATTGTTGTTTATATTCTTGGTAGCTGCCATTCTGACTTTTTCCTCCTTACTCCTCTATACTATTTAGCCATACAAATTACATATCTATATAAATCCATCAACACAATTATATAATTATCATTGTATGCATTTCTTTTTGTGGATTTAAGTTACTGTACAGTGTTCTTTCATTTCAGTTTGAAGAGATTCCCTTCGTATTTCTTGTAGATAAGGTCTGCTAGTTATAAATTCTCTAAGTTTTTGTTGACCTTATAGTAACTTAATTTTATTAGTTTTTTTGAAGGATAGATTTGTTGTATATAGAATTTTCAGTTGATAGGAGTTCTTTTATATTATCCCATTTGCCTACATGTGTGTATGGTTTATGATAGAAAGTCAGCTGTGATCTTTTTGAGGATTCCATGTATATACTAAATTGCTTTTCTTTTGCTACTTTCAGCATTCTCTTTGCCTTCGTTCTTACCAGTTTGACTCTGATGTACTTTATTGAGTGTTTGTTGTTGTTGACTTTGCATTTATCTTACTTGGAGGTTGTTGAACTTTTTGAAGGTTCACATTAATATTTTTCCACAAAAATCAAGTTTTGGTCATTATTTTACTAACTATTCATTCTGCCTTTTTCTCTTTTCTGCCCTTGGGATTCCCATTATGTATGTTATTACGCTTTGAGGTGCTCCCTAGGTCTTTGAGGCCATTTATTTTTTCTTCATTCTTTTCCTCAGACTGAATCATCTAAGTTGATCTGTCTTTACAGATCTTTTTTCTTTCTGGTTCATATCTGCTGTTGAGACCTTCTTAATGAATTTTTCATTTCAATTATTTTATTTTCAACCAGAGAATTTTTATTTGGGTCTTTTTTTTAATAATTTGTATCTTTGGTGAAACATCATTCTTATATCTTTATATACTTTATTACTCAGCCATGATTTACTTTAGTGTTTCGAATATAATTATAGTAGCTGACTTAAAGTCTTTGTCTCATAAATTCAACATCTTTGCTTCCTCATGTACAGTTTCTTGTGAATACTTTATTTCCTGAGTATGGTCCACACTGTTTCTTTGCCTTGTTGTTGTTGAAATAATATCATTATAACAACTTTGAAAATCAAATTCTCACTATCACTAGCGGTTGTTATTGATGTTGTTTGTCTGTTTACTGAGTTATGTGGATTGATTTTATAAAGTCAATATCCTTTGCCTGTATGTCCACTGAAATTTCTCCTCAGTTAGCTTAGTGGCCAGCCAATGTTTGGACAGAGTTCCTTGAACATTTGGCAATAAGTTTCTGAGCCTTTGCTAAGGGATTCTCTGTATTTTGGGGCATGTCTTTAATGCTCAAGCAGGTTGTTTAAAAATTTTTCTTTACTTTCTGCTTTTGCACCTTGTCTCGGGTTTAGCCAGAGATGAGAGATGAGGGCCTTCAGGTCTTTCCCTGGTAAATGTACAACCCTGCACCTATGCATTGCCTTCTAGATTCCCAGGGATATATTGGAGCTTTTTAAATTCCTATGAATATCTGATTTCTCATTTTTCCTTTTTTAAGTTTTTTGGTGAACCTTTTGTTAATCCTGTTTTTTAAAAAAGAAAGCTGATATGAGGCTACCTCAGGCCGTTGTTATGTTACCAACAATAGTGTTTGACAATTATCCTGAGTTTTAAGATACACCCCAAGAATGGAGTTTTTCAGCAAGTATCCAGATAGGTGGGTTAGTGATAGTTCTCTGCAATGGAGCCTCAGGCTCCTCTTCCCTGTAGCTCTTGCCAGGCTACTCTGCTGGCTTTTATAGTTCTTGTAGTTGTGATACTACTGGTTTTCAAGGAACTACAAAGCTAGACAGGATAGAATTAGGGTAAGTTGAATTGCCATGAAACTCATTCTTCTTACCAATATTCAGCCAATTTTTCTGTGAGTTGTTTTTAGTTAATTCCCTTGGTTTTGAAAAAAATTGATTTTGACAGTTTTTGCCAGATTTCTTATTTGATCATGGAGGAGTAGATTTTGGGAGGTAGTCTGCCATTCTGAATGTGCCTTAAATTCATTTTTGTTAAAAATGATGAGTTAGGGATGTAATTTTACTTTTTCCATATTGGAATAGCCACATATTCCAACCTAGTTAGTGAATGCTCTTTCCTTTCCCCGTATTCAAAATGTCTTTTTTTACTATATGCCTACCATTCTTCTATGGAATTGATGCTTTTTGAAAACTTGAAAAGTTATTATTTGCCAAATACTATACCCATGTATTCATGGATCTATTTTAGTGTTCCCATATTTGTTCCCATGGTCTATTTGATGAGTTCCAAACCAATATAATCCTGTTTGTTGCTGTTGCTTTTTTGTTTTATATTTTGACTACAGTTTTAGAATATTTAAGAAAAATGCTCTAATTTGCCTTTTTTTTCCTTAAAAACTTGCTCTGTCAGTGTTGTACATTTGACTAATGTATAATTTTGAGATACATTTATGTATTCTGTGGAAAAACATAATTGCATTTTGATTGAAATTGTTTTCAACTTATAGATAAATTTTTGGTTACATTTTGATCTTTATGATTTCTTTTGGCTATTTCTTGATAACATGTATTGAATTCCTGTAGCTATGTATTTGTTGACATTATCCTATACTAAAGGAGAAGAATGATATAAAATTAGGCAAATAAATCACTAAACCTATAGCTAAATTTACATTATAGAATGTGGAAATATAATTAAAATATAGAATATAGAATTCCTTTGGGAATTACCAGATTCTTTATTAAGTAGGACTTTGGGGGGATTTTTTGCATATTGATATGCACTACCTTTCTACTTGTTTGACATTATAATAATTTTGTTTAAAATATACATTATTTCAGTGTTCTACATTGTGAATGTGAATAATATTGTGAAATGCTATTGTAGGATGTTTTTTAGTTGTCTAAAATATCCTCCACTAAGTGGATTAAAACAAATTCTGTACCCATGTATTCATGGATCTATTTTAGTGTTCCCACTTTTTATTCCTGTTAATAAATACAGTTAATTTATGTTTCATAATCTGAATAGCCAGAAAGTGGGGAAAAAACTGAACCTTTTTATAACGATAATAAATACTGATAATTCTGTCCATGAAGTACAATAGATCCTGAGTACTTATTAAAGACAGTTGGATTATGATTTATATATTTTTAACATACAAGTATTTTAGTTTCATAAAATTTTTAAAAATTGGTAAGACAATTTTTGGTAATGTAAAACCAAAGTCATTACTTTATATTTACTTAATATATGTAATTTTCATTTAGCAAATCATTAATTTTACTTTCCTTTAGATAAAAAATTTAGCAGAGATGCTCATTAACATGTGGGATCTAATTTTTGAAAGATATTTGTTTGCTTATGGCTGTTGGCAGGTGATACTGAAATAGACATTTTTTCTGTAAAATTTTATTTGATTAATTTTATGGAGCTAGTGTTAGTCTGCTCATACCAAAATGTTATTATTTTTTCTAGATTTATTTTAATTTTTCCCTTATACATTAAATAAGATGTTAGAAAAAAATTGGTACCAGAGTAGTAAGATTCCAAGTGGAAATGCAAATTAAGAGATGAATGGCCCTTTTTATTATTTTATTGTCACCATAATATTATGTTACTTTAAACCATATTTAACTTATTTGTAGTTTAGACTTGAAGATGTTCATTATAAGTTTTTAAGTGAAAGTTTATATTATAATTTTTAAAATAGCTTTCTGTATTGGAAAGAAGTATCTTACTTTTTTGTCCCAGTTTTAGCTTAGCTTTGTAATTTATTCATGAGTCAACATTTAAAACCAGTCACCCTTTATACTAGAGGCAAGGGAAATGATTATCTTTGTATGTCTCCTTTTTCTTTAGAAACTGCCCTTGGTGCGTTGGCAAGAGTCCTGAGAGAAGACTGGAAGCAAAGTGTTGAATTAGCTACAAACATAATTTACATCTTTTTTTGCTTTTCTAGGTAAGTATAAAACTTATAAAATAAAAGGCTGGTCTATCTCCATTGCTATTTGTCTGCGTCAGTTTGTAGATTATAGGTTCTCTGGGTCTTTCTGTATATTTTCCTATGCTCTACCTTTTGTTCCCTCTCTTTCCTTTTGTTCCCTCTCTTTCCTTTTCTGTTTTGCTCTCAGTTATCTCTTCATTTAGTCTGTACTTACCCATGCCAGCACACACACCCAATGGGTTAGTATAATGGTTTAGGGTTTAACATTAGAGTTTAACATTTGAATCCAAGCCTACTATTTATTAACTGTGTGAATGTGATTACTTTACTTAATTGTGCCTCAGTTTCCTCTTGTGTAAAATTTGAATAGTAATAGTGGTAGCCTTTTCAGATAGTTTTTAGTTTTAGATGAGTAAGAACTACAATTCTTAATAAAGTCTGATCCAGAGTAAGTGCTCAGTAAATGTTTTTGTTATATATACATATATATGTGCAAATACAAGTATGTACATATTATGTATCATATTTTTTATCATATATTTTTAAATATCAATTTTATTTTTTTATCAATTTTGTACATATTTATGGGATAGAGTGTGATGAGATATTTGCATACAATGTATAATATCCAATCAGGTCAATTAGTATATTTTTCTTTAAGTTTTTATCATTTCTTTGTATTGAGACTTTGAACTTCTTCATTCTAGTCCTTTATAAAATAGATTGTAAATTGTTGTCAGATATAGTCATCCCACTATGTTGTAGAACATTAGAATTTATTCTCTCATGTAACTGTATGCTTCTATGAAATCAACTTTTTTGTCTTCTAAATAGGAGTAAAGAGTTACAGTATTTGTCTTTCTGATCTAACTTGGACACCTAACGTAGTGTACTCCACTTCCATCCATGTCACCACAAATGACAGGATTTTTTTATTTTTATGGCTGAATAACATTGCATTTACACACAAATATTCTGAAGAAAAATGTTTGTTAAGACATCATGAAAAATTTCTAGCAATTCCTAGAAAATTGCTTGCCTCCATTCTAAAATGCCAGAATTAGCAAATAAATATTTATGGAATAAATTATTTGGATGAATTAATTGTCTAGGAAACATGTAAAACTAAATTGCTAGTATTTTACTAGTTTATTCTGTTACAATTTATTCAAACAATGAATATAACCTGTCTAGTATGGTACATTATCAACTTTGTTAGTAGTTTGAAAATTTATTCTGAGACTATCCAAGTAGTTAATATTTTTGTGCTTAATTATTTTTTAAAAAACATTCATTTTTTAGAAGTAGTTGGACACACTACCTTTATTTTATTTATTTATTTTATGTGGTGCTGAGTATTGAACCCGGGGCCTCACACGTGCTGGACCAGCACTCTACTGCTGAGCACATTCTAGCCCCTTTTGTGCTTAATTATAAAAATTTTATTTGATTCTTAACTTCTTAAAATGTATGGTGAGGGTAGTATATTAAAATATATTGAAAGTAATCTTTTATATATATCTGGCAATTCCAAATCTTCCTAGTATATTAGAGACATATTCATTTATTGAAATGTATATGATTTGTGCCAGTGTTTGCTGAAACCAAATTTCATGGATCAACTGTATTCCTTTAAATACATACTAAAATCTCTTCTTTAAAGCTTTTCTCAGTTTCATGGACTTATAACTCACTATAAAATTGGAGCTCTATGTATGAACATCATTGATCATGAGTTAAAAAGACATGAGCTTTGGCAAGAAGAACTTTCCAAGAAGAAGAAAGCTGATATCCTTTCAGAGTGGCATTTTGACCTATGCTGCCTATTGATAAAGATGGTTTTGTTTTGTTCTTTTATTATTATTATTATTATTATTACTTATCACATTACTTGGAAACCATTAAAAAGTATGTTGATGGTTAAGATAAAGATTCAGAGTATCAGAATAAATACAGTTTGACATAAGCATTTTGCCTCTTCTGAACTTGGATTAGTTAATGAAGTGGAAGGAAGAAGACAGTAGTAGTTCAGGATAACTGAATAGCTGAGACTCTAAGTAGCCTCATTATGTCTGCTAAGATCCATTGGTCAGCTGAAGCATGGGTCACCATTGTTGCTCTTGTACTTCTATTCAAATACAAAGAAGACTTTAATGGGAATTGATGTGAATTGTGTAATGAACTTAATTTAACGTTCTGATTTTCTATTAAATTATGTTTTTCTAGTTAAGTGCAAAAATACTGTTTTTGTTACTAGGGATTAAACCCAGAGACAATTTACCATGGAGTCACATCCCCAGTCCTTTTTATTTTGAAATAGGGTCTCACTAAGTTGCTGAGGGTCTTGCTAAGATGTTGAGGGTGGCCTTGAACTTGCAATCTCCCTGCCTCATCCTACAAGTTGCTTGGATTATAGGCATGTGTTACCATACCTGGTGCAAAATACTGTTCCTAATAAATACAAATTTGAGAAGCTTATAGAATGATAGAACCTGTGAAACAAACCTCAGAAATTATGTTCTAACTTACATTACCATATTATAATTTTTTTCTACAGTTAACTTGAAAAATAATTATATAGTCTTAACAATGTTATTGCCTATTGGTTTAACCCATTCTGTGGTTTGGAATTCTATTTATTATAATGTTCCTTCACTTAATGAACCAAAGTCCATCTCCAAATAACTTCCATCCCTTTAACTATTATCTACTGAAGTAATATAGAATATTCTTTTTAACATTACAATTCTCCTCTTATTTAAAAATACATGTCATATTTCTTCGACAATTTAATTTTTATAGATTGAAGGCTGGCTTATTCATATCTATCCTAATGTGATGTTTTTTAGATTAACAAGTCATGCTCATAACATTCCTTTTAATCCAATTTTTATTGATATCTTTTAAAAAATAAAAACATTATTCCTATTTTACAGAATAGCATACATTTTTTAACTCCCTTTTGTGGAAAAAGTGGACCTTTTTCTTTGGAATGTTTTTCTCTTGGCATCTCTAATCTGAAGAGGATGCAAAGAGCTTTAGATTTAATCTGCATTCTTTGAATCCATTTTGGGCATCTATTTGAAGTAAAATCTAGTATTCTTAGTAACTAAATCATTTTCTGCAAGGCAATAATTTTGGCATGGAAGCACTTGATAATCATTTGAAAGTTATAGAGTTGGCAACTTACCTAAAATATTTACACCTAATTTCTAGGAATTCAAGTATTTGGTGAAATTCAAATATTTCCTGATTCAAAGGAATCTGAGGAAAACCTTGAATACTGGACTAAGGTGTCCTGTTAATAGCACAAATATTGGGCAGAAAACAACATTTTAGTTAAACTGTTGGTTAGAGAAAATAACTAAAGTTGCATATAAAATATTAATAGTATTCTTCTAGGTATTTTTCAATAGGTTGTCTTTGCTTTGGTTAATATATATGATCCTTAACTTAGTTTTTACTTGATGAAGACCTTGAAAATCAAACCTTGAGAAAGGATTATGAAAAAACTTTTAAAAAATACCAAGGGCTTGTGGTAAAACAAGAACAGCTACTACGAGGTATGAATTTCTAAGCAACTGGTAAAGCAACAGAGAGCTTACTCTAATTTGTTTTGTTCCATTTATGTCCTACCAGTGAACTAATACCAGAATAATGAGAAATTCTATAACTTTTAATATGCTTCAAGTTCTTCTGTCCTTAGTATGAATAATAGTATTTTAAAGTTCACTATACTGTTTTTCACAGTTTAGCCCCTAAGTGTATTTTAATTCGGTGTGTGACCTTTACAATGAGAATCTTTATCCCTCAAACTCTTAACTTAATTTGTTTAATCAAGTGAATTATTTGATTGCATTCCTAGAAAAATGATGCAGAAACTTACAAAATATTTCCCTTGTTTATAGCAAATATCCTTATTTCTAAGCTTTATTAAGAGGTGTAAAATTTAAATGACATGGTTTTGCAGTCATTAGTGAGATGCAAAATCTTATGATGGTTAGTGAGAATGATCTTGATCTTTGAAGAATGCATTCATTTTCTGGTTTGTATATGGCTGTTAACTTTGTGCATGGAAATATTGTAAACTCTCCAAAAATTTTGAGTCCCTGAAAATTATTAGCACTTTTAACTGTACTGAATTTTTTAAGTAATTGAATTTGAGTAATTTAATTTAGCTCCACCTATTGAAGAAAAAGCCAGATTTTCAAAGTTAATTTTAAACAATCTAGAAAATAATACATATGACAAATGTCAGTATATAACCTGAAATGCATCAGATCTAAACAAATCCAATTGTTTTCATGTCATACTCTCAAAGCACTACGTTGATTTTTTTTTTAACATGTAAAACTTTAAGCTTTGTTCCTAACCAAATATTTTACTAATGCAAGTATTTTATGTTCTCTTAAACAGCTTTTTTGAAGTATAATTGATAAACATTAAAGTATATAATTTTAAAGTATACATTTTGGTAAATTTTAACATATGTAAGTAAATGTGCAACTATGACCACAAGGTAAAGAACATATCTATTACTCCTGAAGTTTCTTCATGTATCCTTGTAATCATCTCTTTCCTTCTCCCTTCACCCTGATTTCCAGATAATCACTGATCTGCTTTCTCCCACTTTGGTTGAATTTACCTTTTCTAGAATTCTTTATAAATGGAATCATATAGTATATATATTTTTTGTCTTATTTTGGTGAGCATAAAGATTCACCCATGTTGTCAGATTTATCAGTATTTTATTCCCTCTTATTTTTGAATTATATTTCTTTGTGTTTACTTGTTGATATCATTTGGAATATATCCAATTTTTGGCAATTACAATGCTGGTGTGAACATTCATCTACAAATCTTTGTATGGACAGATTTCATTTTTTTTTAACTTGTTTAAATACCTAACTGGTGATTTGGCTGGATCATGTTAAAGGTGTATGTTTAACTTTATAGGAAATTGCCAAATGGTTTTCCACACATCACTTTATGTTCCCACCGTGGTTTATGTGAGTTCCAGTTGTTTTACATTGTCAATGATTGATATGGTCAATCATATTAATTTTAGCTAATTTTAAATATTTGGAATGGTATCTTATTGTGGTTTTGATTTGGACTTCCTTCCTTATTATATTGAACATCTCTTCATATGTGCTGATCTGCCATCTCCTTATCTTTGTTGAAGTATCTTTTCGTATCTTTTGACTATTTTCTTAATTGGATTCTTTATTTCTTTATATGTTTTTTGGATGCAAACCTTTATCAAACAGGTGATACATTCAAAGATTTTCTCTCTCAGTTTGATTTAATTTTACATTCTCCTAATAATATCTTTGAAAAGCTGAATTTTTATTTTTTATGAAGTACAAGTTTTTTAATGTTTTATTGTTCATGATTTTGGTATTGTATCTAGGAGATCTTTTCCTAACCAAAAATTAACATTTTTCTCCTGTTTTGTTCTAGAAGTTTTATAGTTTCAGGATTTGCAGTCAAGTATGTAATACATTTTGAGTTAGTTTTTGTATATGGCATGAGGAATGGATCACATTTCTTTATTTTTGTGTTTGACTCTCTAGTTACTCAACACTGTTTGTTCAAAAGACTATCCTTTACTGAACTGGTTTCTGTCTTTGCCAAGCTCATTCATATATATGTGTGCATGCCTCTTTTTGCTTTGTATCCTGTTCTGCTCATTACTTTGGTGTAGTTTATTACCAGCAGCATATAGTAATCTATAAAGTGTTAATTCCATTTAGTATATTTTCATTGATTTTTCTGTTTGTTTTTCTATTTTATTGAATTTTATTTTAATCTTCATTATTTCCCTTCTTCAGCTTACTTGGTGTTTAATTTGCTCTTATTTTGTGTTTTAAGGTAGAAACTGGGGTCATTCATCTAAGACCTTTGTACTATAATGCAGATATTTAGAGCTGTAAATATCACTCAAAGCACTGCTTTGACAGCATCCCACACATTTTGATCTGAACTGTTTTCATTTTCATTCAATTCCAAATCCTTTCCAATTACCATTTTGGTTTATTCTTTGACTCATAACTTATTCAAAAGGGAGTAATGTTTGTTTTACATATATTTTGTTTCTGGGGACTTTTCAGATCTCTTTGTGTTAGTGATATTTAATTCCATTCTTACCAGAGAAAATGCTTTGTGTGACTTACATTCTTCTAAACTTATTAAGACTCACTTTATGGTCTAGAATTTTTTTTTTTTTTTTTTTTTTTTAGCAAAAGTCGCATGTGCACTTGATTGTACATTCTACTGTTTGGGGATGGAGATCTTGGTGTGTGTGTGTGTGTGTGTGTGTGTGTGTGTGTGTATACGTGTGCATAAAAGCATAGGTGTGCATATTTCTCCATTTTTCCTTATCTGTTTTCTTGTGGATTGAGGGTTTTTAAAATTCCATTTTATCTCCATTGTTGACTTAGCTCTAAATCTTTTGTAATTTTATTGATTGCTTTAAGGTTTGTATTACACATCTTTAATTATAAGTTGTCTATGTTGAACATACATCTTTAGTTAAGTCTGCTGTCAAGTAATATTATCCTATTTTATGTTTGTTAGAACCATTTTTTGTTTCCTGCCTTTTTTCTATTTTTAACATTTATTATATTTATATTATAAATCATAGAATGCATTATTTTATAGTCAGTTTTATTTTAAAGATAATTGAATCATAAGAAAATAATCTTGGGCTGTGGTTGTATCTCAGTGGCAGAGTGCTTGCCTAGCATGTGTCAGGCAATGAGTTAGAACCTTAGCACCACATAAAAAAATAAATAAAATAAAGGCATACTGTCCATCTCCAGCCCTAAATTTAAAAAAAAAAGAAAATAATATTGTGTATTTATGTGTATAGTTTCCACTGATCTTATTCCTTTGTTTGATAATGTATTTCTGTCTGGTATCATTTTATTTTTGCCTCTGGGATTGCCTTTAAAAATTTGTGTAGGACACATGTACTAATGATGATTTACTTTATCTTTTGTACATTTAAGGAAAACTTTATTCTTTTTTGAAATATTTTAACTTGGTTTCAAATTCTAGATTGAAGGCGTTGCTTTCTCTCTACTTCACTGTTGCCTTGCTTGCATTATTTTTGATGAGATGCCTACTGTTATCCCATCTTTGTAAGATTTCTTTTCCTCTGGCTGCTTTTAAGATTCTCTTTTTATTATTTGTTTTAGACAATTTGATTAGAATATACCTTGGTGTAATCTTCTTCGTGTTTCTTTTTCTTGGAGTTCAGTGAGTTATTGGAACCTGGGTTTATAGTTTTCATTAAATTTGAAAGTTTTCCTCTACTTCTTTAGGAACTTCAATTACAAAATTATTAGACCACTTGAAGTTGCCATAGTTCTCTCATACTCTTTGTTTTTGCTGTTTTTCTCCTATATGTTTAATTTTTGATAGTTTATGATTATTTCTAATTTCATTGATCTTTTTTTCCAGCTCTAAATTACAGGTTATTGGCATCTAGTTTATAATCTTCAAGCATTATAGTTTTCACTGCTAGAAAGTTTGAATTTTTTTTTATATCTCCCACATCTTTACCTAACTTTTAGAAGATCCAGAATACAATTATTTAACTTTGAGTGTTCCCATTTAATAATCCTGATGTTTTTGTCAATTCTAGGACAGTTTCCATGGCTTTTTAAAAATACTTATAGGTTGTATTTTCCTGCTTCTTTGAATAAATGGTAATCTTTGGCTGTTAGTGTGAAATCTACGTTGTTGGGTGTTGTATATTTTTTTATTCCTGTAAACATTTTCAATCTCTTTTAGGACATAAATTGAATTACTTAGAAAAAAATTAGACCTTGTTCTAATAATTTTGTTAGTCTGGACATAAGCAGCATGCTTTAGTTTAAAATTAATTATTCCCCACTATTGAGGCAAGACTTTCCCAGTGATTCTATTACCCCATAAATTATGAGATTTTCAGTATGCTTGGTACAAACAAGCATTATTTCTAGCCTGGTGTAAATATCATATGCTTTTTCTTCTAATTCTCTCATTTGATTCTGACCCCAGCCTCACTTAGATTTGAAGTGGTTTACAAATTAAATGAAATACTAAAATAGTGAGTAACATCAAGACTGTAAGAGAGCAAAAAGACTACTGAATAACTTACATAATTCTGACAGAACCTTTTTTATCTTAACTCAGAAGCTCCCTGTCAACAAAGAAAAATGAAAAAATGTTATGTTACATAATTTTCACTATTACAAGAAAACAATCATCAGTTTCCTTTTGAGAACCTAAGCGTTTTTATTATGGGAGCTAAAAGAAATTTTACATAGAACTAGTAGACATTGACCTCAATTCTATCTAGGATAATAGTCATATTACTGAATTTCATGTACCTTTCCCTGTGGTGACAAATAGAAAACCAGTTTGAATATGCAAAACCGGTTTTCATATCCCTACATGGTACAAACAAGCATTATGTTATGTTATTTTGGATTAATTTCTTAAACACAAACAGACCTTAATTGTTGAAGTTTTGATGTATTACCTTCTTTTGTATGTATATAAAAATATTTTTCCTGTCTTGTTTTAGTATCTGCTGACTTAAATACCTTTAATTGCTGTTTCATTACTATTAAACTCTAA
Source organism: Spermophilus citellus (assembly GCF_964194105.1). NCBI lineage: Eukaryota > Metazoa > Chordata > Mammalia > Rodentia > Sciuridae > Spermophilus > Spermophilus citellus. Next base: position 161,458,780 of record NC_138187.1, read on the forward strand.
GCTCCATGAAAATAGATATCAATGGCACTTTGTTATTTATCTATCTTATCTATATATTTTATATAAGATTTATGCCTCATTCAATAATAATACATTTTTCTAGTGAGCCAATTACTAATCTGTTATAATTTTTATATTACCTATTTTTAATTGTTGATTAAATATGCCAAGCATTTAACTCTCATCTGTTTTACTTTTGTAGTTGCTCTTTATTTGCTTCTGAATCTTGCTGAGGATACTCGAACAGAACTGAAGATGAGGAATAAGAATATAGTTCACATGTTGGTGAAGGCTCTTGATCGGGACAATTTTGAGCTGCTTATTCTAGTTGTGTCATTCTTAAAGAAACTGAGCATTTTTATGGAGAATAAAAATGATATGGTAACTTACAAAGCTCCTTCTTGAAATAGTTTATGTTAGCCATTTCAAGTTAGGATATTTTGGTTAAAAAATAAACATTTTTGTGGGCTGGGGTTGTGGCTCAGTGGTAGCGCATTTGCCTGGCATGTGTGAGGCACTGGGTTCGATTCTCAGCACCACAATGAATAAAATAAAGGTTAATCAACAACTTAAAAAATATTTTTAAAAAAGTTTAAAAATAAATAAAAATAAATAAACATTTTTACCCTTATTAAGGTAATTCTGAAATTCTGAATAAATATTTCAATAGCAATAACTCACTGAAATGGCTTCACATTCCAGATAATTAAAGCTTGCTGTTTAAAAATATTTTCTAATATATAGAATATATCTTGTCATATTAAATATGATATGTAGAAAGTAGTTTAAACTTAAAGTTGTATTTCAGGTTCATCTGATCTTATTTTCCCTTAAATATTTTGCCTTCTGCATTTCTGATATTAGTATGTGGAATTACAGTTTAGCATAATCTCTTCTTTGTTATCCACCTTTACAATTAGTAGCTACAACCTGTTGATTTTGCTTCTTAAGTATCTCTGGGAGCTATTCCTTCCTTATAGTTCCCTGTGCTATTGAATTAGTTCCTACCCTCTTAATTCATTCCTCTTCATTTCTTGTTTGCATTATTACATTAGGCTTCTATTTGCCTTTTTGTATTGTGTTCATATAATTGTCTTTATGAAATACAAGTTGAGCATGTATTATTTCTAATTCTGTATACATAATGTGCAAATATATAAAGGTAGATTATTTTCTTTTTTTTTTTTTTTTTGGTTGTGTTGCTGGGGATTGAACCCACTTTCTTAATGCATGCCAGGCAAGAGGTCTATATCTGAAATATATCCACAGCCCTAATGATAGAAAAAAAAATTCTTACCTGCTTTTTTCCCACAACATTAAAAAGTCATTGTTGACACTTATTATATTAAAATAGATTACACATTCACCATACATTGTTTTTAGATACTTAAATTGTTTATAATTTTAGGCATCATAAATAACACTTCAGTGTACATATTTGTATATACATTTCTTATCTATATTTCTGATTACTTTCTTAGAGTAGATAACTAGGAATGGCCTTAACTCCATTGAGGACCATTTTTAGAATTATGTGTCATTATGTGACTGGTAAAAGTCATTTTTCCTTCAAATAATCTGTCTAAATATTTAGTATTTCTGCCTATTCTTTTTTCTTCTCTTAAAACAAAAAGAACTAGGAAATTGCTTTTGTTATATTAAGTGCCATGCCATGCTCATTGAAAGCCTGAAGCTGATTTATCAAATTCAATAAGTGCCTTGAATTGTGACTGTTGAATATATGAAATTTTATTTTACCTTGATGTATTGAATGTGTTTTTATCATTAATATATAATTCTTGTGATGAATTATATACTTTCTATTGTTTTGAGAATGTGTGTACCTAAAGAGATTAATCAAAAACATGTTTTTTGTTTTCACTGACCTTATATCAGAGAAGAATATGATGACATGTTGATAAATATACTCCTAAGTAGTTAGGTTTTGTGGCTTAGCAATTGCTTCCTTTCACTGTAAGTTGAAATGTATTCTTTCATTTGTGTATTTAGATTAATGTAGATTAATCTAAGTATTTAGATTAGTAGTTTCTCAAAATTCAAATTTCTTTACCATCAGCATGTGTCTGCTATGTGTATTAGATTTATATTAAAGTATTGCATTTCTTTATTTTTTTTAAAGAGAGAGAGAGAGAATTTTTTAATATTTATTTTTTAGTTTTCAGCGGATACAACATCTTTGTATGTGGTGCTGAGGATTGAACCTGGGCCGCACGCATGCCAGGCGAGCACGCTACCGCTTGAGCCACATCCCCAGCCCAAGTATTGCACTTCTGAGCTCATTCTATCAAAAAAAATCTCAAGATGATTATTAAAATTATTTTCTAGTGAGGTTGGAAGATTTAAATCATCTCATCAAACCTTATTTTATTTTATTTTTACTGAAGAGGAAAAACTGAAGTTTCAAACAGTTAATCATCCAAAGTCAGGAGAAATATTTGATAGCCAGATTTTTATTATGCATGGTATACATTTCATTTTTATTATGGAAGATAGGCATCGTATGGAAACAGGATTTTTAGCACTCAACTGCACCATACTCACATGGCTAGATTTAGTGGCTTTAGCCTCTGTTTTTGCAGATGAACTATCAGAAGATTAGAGGCAATAATTAATTTACTTAAGGAAACAAATTTCTAGATTCTCTGTTTCATATTCTTTTTTGCCTCCTGGGCAAATTTTTTAAAGTCTTCTTCTATGTTGTTTTTAAAGACATTTTTAGCAAGATTAATAATAAGCAGTTTTTGAATGTTGGCTTCCTGAACGACTGAGAAGAGTACACTTAAAGGCGGAAGTCAACTTGCTGATAGATTATTGCTAAACTGTCACTTTGCATGGAACATTTTATAAAAATGTTAATTAACTATAAATTGCAGTTTTTAGGAATAGAATTGAAAGGGTATTGCATGTTGAGACAGTTGCTAAATTTGGCTCTTGAGTTTTTTTTCATCAACCAAAAAAGACATGTCTAGTAGGCTGTGTTAAATATAAGAGTTTTACCATCTATTGACCAACAGCCCATGCTTTACATTCCATAGTATGCAGTGGAAATGAAAATTAATAAGAAACTCATCAGGATATTTTATTGTGTTTTGTTATACAGTACATACATATGCTATTGCTTTTTCAAAAGAAAATATTGCCTAATTAGTAACAGCTGGTGGCAATTTTATTTAAAAAAAGAATGAGGGATGGCTGATCTATTTGTGAGGTTATATTATTTATTTAATTGAAGTGTTCTTTTTTCTTCTGATGTGAACAAATACTGACCTTGAATTTTAGAAATATATTTTAAAATAAGTTTGGTTTATTTAAAACAATCTTTCAACTAGTGGTTTCAATTGAATTATCATTTCTCTTTTTTCTGCCATGTCTTTCTTTCAGACCCATAAATCAGAAATATAAATCTTTCTTGATTCTGATACATCAGTACTTATATTCAATTAATTTCGAAGTTCTATCCATTCTACCTCTTAACTACAATGTAAATTCCGAAATAACGCACACACTAGTACTTTCTTAAGTTAGAATGTTTATATTGCTGTGGTGACATTATAACTAGTTTCTCCAGTTGCATTCCTACTGCTAAATCATGATACAGAGATCTCCTTAAAATTCTTGCAGTTTCCTTGTTGAAATTCCTTTCTAGCTCCCTATAGCCTCTAGATTAAGATGAAAATTATTAAAGTTTACAAGGTCTTTCATCACATGGAACTTTACAAATTCTCTCGCTCATTATTTTATTGCTCCCCAAGAACTTATTTTCTCAGTAACACAAACTCTCAAACAAGTCATGCTCTTTTTTACCTCTGTGTATTTATATATCAGGTTTGTGTTTTCTGAAGCATCTCTCTTATCTGTATGTCATTCTTTTTTTAATTTGTTTTAATTAATTACACATGACAGTACAATAATCTTGACATATCAGAATTATCATATTTCTTATGTAATATTAATATAATTGTGTTTTTATAGTTTATTGTTAGTGTAATATAACATAAAGGTAATAAATCATATTAGAATATGATCTTAAAAGGAACAACAAGAGTGTATATATGCTGCTTAGTTCCTTATGTTCTTATTTTCTAAAAACTTTTGGGAATTTTTTCTATATTTTGGACATAGTCTTTTATCAGTTACATGTTTTACAAGCCTTTCTTGTGGCATGTCTTTTCATTCTCCTGTGAGTGTTTAATATTGGTGAAATCCAGCATTTTAAAAAACTTTTTAATGGGGGCTAGGGTTGTAGCTCAGTGGTAGAGTACTCCTCTTGCACATGTGAGGCACTGGGTTCAATCCTTAGCACCACATACAAATTTTAAAAAATAAAATAAAGGTATTGCATACATGTACAACTAAAAGAAATATTTGAAAAAAACTTTTTAATTAGTTATGTTTTGCTGTCTATCACTAAAATTTTTTTTTGATTACTGAAACTTTATATTTGAAATCAGGCAATGTGAAGCCTCCAATGTTATTCTTGTTCAAAATTATTCTGGCTATTCTATATTTTTTTCCTTTCCATTCCATTTTAAAAGAGCTTTTAGTTTCATTTTTTGTTTTTGGAAGTTTTTTGGTTTGGTTTGTACTCTAATGAAAAATATAGCTACAGGGTTACTGTGTGGTTTACATAGAAGTATGAAGGAAAAGTCAGATGTTAGTTGTCAATTTAGCAGTTTTTAAAAATTTTGTATTCATTCCTTGGCATGAAGTGAAAGGAGAAAAGTATAGTAAAAGCTCAATCACTAATGTGATTTTTATGAGGTAAGTGAAAGATTGAATAAAGATATGGAAAGGACAGTATAAATAAATGTTTAGATCTCTAATAAAAGGAAAAGTAGAACAACATTATTCATAAATTCTTTTGTTATGATATAAAAATTTGAACTTATATAGAATTTCTTTCCTTTTTTACTCTTGCTTTGTAGTTAAAAGACATAAAATGTTTTTATAACCAAGTTTTTCTGATTATTACCTTAAAAAAAAATCTAAGTTCAGGATTTCCATTACCAAATAAATAGTTGGTAATGCCCTCTGTAATTTTTCATTCTAATGCAAGATCTCTTAATACAATTTCATAATCTTATAGAGCTAGGATCAGCAAATTCTTTTAAATAGTTACATGGTCAATATTTTAGGATTTGCAGATCCAAAGGTCTCTGCTGTAGCTGCTCAACTCTGTTGTTAAGCATGAAAGCAACCATAAACAGTCTATAAACTAATGAACATGGCTCTGTTCCAATAAAACTTTATTTATGGAAATTTAAATTTTATATAATTTTCATGTGTCATGAAATGTTCCCAATTTTTTTTCTATTATTTAAAATTTTAACAGGCTGGATGTGTAACTCAGTGTAAAGAGCTTGCATGCATGAGGCTATGGGTTCAATCCTCAGTACCACAAAAATAAGTAAGGAAAATAAATGTAAAAACCAAAACCATTCTTAATCTCAGGTTGTGTGAAAACAGATGGCAGGCCAGATGAATTCCATTAGCTGTGGTCTGCTGATCCATTCCAAATTTTAGGTATTACTTGTAGCCTTGCTTCTTTTCTGAGTTAAGATTTCCAAATGTCCAATGAATATCTCCTCAAATTAAACATGACAAAAATTAAAATAACTTTTTGTCCTCCTTGTCCTAGACTTGTTTTTGCATCTGTATTACTGACTCTGCAGAAAAGGATCCTGAGGCTTCTATTACTAATAAGACTACTTGCAAGGCTGTCCCTGGCTGATGTGGGATACTTGGATTTCAGGAGTGTCCCCTGCCTAGGAAATAGTCTGACCATGTCATCCCTTTAGTTTGAGATCATGAGGAACTTTTGCTACTTACAGAATGGTGTGAAACCCCCCAGCAGAGCATTGCAAGCCTCTATGATCCAAGATCTGTTTTTAAGCTTCTGCCAGTCCTCAATACATGCTTCATAACTGTGATTATGCCAAAGCACTTGCAACTCTCTAAACAAGTTCTTACAGTAAATGTTTGTCCACTGGCTTTTTCTCAACCTGTATTGCCATTCTTCTCAACCAGAGAACAAACTCTGTCTCATTTTTTAAGAATTGTTCCAAATTTGAAACCAAATTTTTTTCTTCTAGGTAGACTAGTAGCTTCTTCCATGTTGCTTCTGGAGCACTTTGTGCATTCAGTTTTTATCACACTGCATCTTCATTGTTTGTTCTATTTACCTACTCTTTAGATCAAGGAATCCTTGAAGGCCAAGATGAGGTCTTGTTTGATCTGGTACATAGTGGGTGGTGTTCAGTTAGGCAGAGTGTTTTCAATCCATCAATTAATGCAGTCAAATGAGGGAAAGAAGGGATGATGTAGGACTCTAAATTTTCTCTTTAAACATTTGATATCAGGAAAGTTTATAGATTGAAATGAAAATATAAGATTAATATATACCTATTTTTTAAATAGAGATATGTTAGGTTAAACCCCAAAATAATTATTTGTAATCTTTTTCATCCTATTTTGCAATAGACCCTCACTGCATATTATTTTACTCAGGTGGAAATGGATATTGTTGAAAAACTTGTAAAAATGGTACCTTGTGAACATGAAGATCTCCTGAATATCACCCTCCGGCTTTTACTAAACCTGTCCTTTGACACAGGACTGAGGAATAAGATGGTACAAGTTGGACTTCTTCCAAAACTCACTGCACTCCTAGGTATGCTTTTTAAGAATTAATGACTACTTCTTAGGATTCCCAACATCATTGGAAAATTGAGTTCTATGTAGAAAAGCCTCTGAACAGAAAGATTTTCTGTATATGTTCTTTGATTAGAAACTGAATAAAACAATAAGCAGAATAAATGAAAAATTATCTGTGCCAGAATTTCTGTGATATTGTGGAATGTAATGAAATAGGAACTTTTGACTCTTTTGTTTCATTAGCCCATATTGAACCAAAATGAAAGTGTATTATTAGTGTTACCAGGGAAACAAAAAGGAAAATAGATTTTTCTCTTCAGGATGTCTTAAAAAGCAGATATCAATTAAATTCATATTTTCTGCTATATTTTTCAGATACTACTTGCAAACATACACATTTACAGAAATTCTTTGTCATTAAGTTAAAAGGGGTATTTTTTTTTTTTTTTTTAGTGGCTTAAAGCATTACAGGTTTATTTTTTTGATCATTCTACCATGCCCATCAGGCCAACTGGAATCTTTTGTCATCTTCCCATCACAGTTATTCAGAAACATTAGAGCAGTCATCATGAGCTTTGTAATGTTTTGAACAACCAATAAAAAAAAAATAATGACTGTCAGTATTTGAGATGATGACTGCTCTAAAAGGGGTATTTTTGTATAGCGTGAATTAGAAAAATGTTGTATTGGAGGATTCATTTATTTTGAATACTTAACTTAAGTACTTAAGTTTTCTGTTTTAGCTACTAACAAGATATCTTGAATAAGGATGGGTTCAAGACTTAATGCTTTGGTGCTCTTAACATAAGGTTAGCCTTAGCAGAGCATTAAAACACTTTTACAGTCTACCTACAGCCGTCTTTAGAGGCTTCTGCTACTCTCTGCCTTTATATTATGGTCATACGGAAGCACTTAAGAGTTCCCAGACAAACTTTGCTATACCTAAGGCTGGCCATTTGCTTTTTCCTCTTCCTGCAAATGCCATTGTCTTTCTTAACCAGAAAACAAATAATTCTAACTTGTCTTTTAGCATTTCATCCATATATTCAATATATTCAACATTTCACCCATGTGTTCTCTATATATTCAAGCATTGCAAAGAATGTTATACATTTTGGAACATAATCTGTTGAGGAATACTTTCAAAAATTGCTTCTGAGGGAGTCAAGGCAATATAGATATCTGGGGAAAGGAGTTTTAAAAGTAAATTTGATTGGCCTTGAATTGAATTCATATGACAATTTATCATAAATCTGACCATTTAGTCAGCTTTTTTTGCTGTTGTGACTACAAGATCTGACTCTAACAATTGTAGAAGAGGAAAAGTTTATTTGAGGTCTTATCCCAACAACTGTCTTTATTCCTCAGGCCTTGAGGTAAGACAGAACATCATGGCAGAGGGAAGCAGCTCATGTGATGATCAGACAGCAGAGAAAGAGAGACTCCACTCACCAGATACAAAATGTATATCTCAAAGGCCTGCCCTCAATGATCCACCTCATCCAGCCACACCCTACCTTGAGTGTCCACTCAGTTACATCATGGGATCATTTCACTGATTGGATTAAGGCTCTAGTAACCCAGTCATTTCTCCTCTAAACTTTTTTGTATTGTCTCACACATGAGCTTTTCGGGGACACCTCACACCCAGACTATAACACTGACATAACTATGTACCAAATATTAGATCAGATTCACAGTCTATGCAAATGAATAAGTTATGGTCATTGTCCTGAAAGAATTCATACTCTATATAGTTTATTCAATATCTAGTCTTCTACTTTTATGAAACATTTGATTTATAACATATGATAAAACAAATGATTTAAGAAAGATTTTTGGGAAATTACTCACATGATACTCATTTCATAATTTGTTAAACAGGTAGTAAATTTGGGGATATAAGATATAATGTCCAATATTCTTTCTTTTAGAGCTCAATTTCCGGAGTCATACTCATATTAGAATTGTAACTAATTACTTCTAACCATGTGACCTTGGGCAAGTTAGCCAAACTATTTGTGACTTGGTTTTTCATTCCTAAAATAGGGATAATAATTATATAAAACTTAGAGTTCTTTAGTTTAAATGAGCTATTGCATGCAGAGCGCTTATGATCTGACTTACAGTATTTCCTAATAAATGTTAGATGCTATTGTCATTTTTCTTACCCACATCATCATTATCATTATAATTATTTGATATTGAAGCAGGCATTCTATAAATGTTGCTCATTAATCTTTTTATATATATGACAGAGGAATGCATTACAATTCTTATTATACATATAGAACACAATTTTTCATATCTCTGGTTGTATACAAAGTATATTCACACCAATTCATGTCTTCATACATATATTTTGGATAATAATGATCATCACATTCCACCATCATTTATAAGCCCATGCTCATTCATCTTTCTATGAGTACAAATACCCTTCTGATAAGATATTAAACCTCAGTTGATAAATAAGGTAGCTTTATTTGTACTTTCCTGTGTGCACATTCAATTTAATTTAGTAAAATATTGATAACCTACCATGGCAAATACAGTGCTAAACCATAAATGTTTTTCAACCTGTAGATAACTGGAATTCAAATGGAAGAAAATTCATGTATGGGTGTGCCATATAAGGTGCCATCTGAAATATATACCAAAAAATTAGTCGTTTTAATAGGGTGATATTTACAAAATAATGAGAGACTTTAGAAAATATTTCAAATAAATCAATCAACATTACCTAAGGCATAATTAAAACTAAGTCATTATGACTTAGTATGACTTAAGTTGCCATTTCAACTTTAGCATAGAATATGACAGTAAAAAGTGAGAGATAGACTTGAAATGGGTTTATGCTCATCATCATGTGAGATTATATAAAGTTTCAAGCATCGATGAAAAGTTATACTTAATATAGCTGATGGTGGGCATCATCGCAGGTGGGTTTTAATCAGAACTGAGTCTAGAAAATTAGTCTGACATTCTGTGGGGTGGACTAGACTAGAGTCTGAAAATGAGATCAGTAGCATGCTGTAGTAAACAAGATAAGAAGCAAAAAACAAAAACAAAAAAAAAATAAACACCTCAATTAGAGCAGAGGTAGTATTGTCAAGTGTGAAGTAAAAGGAAAGGGCAGGAGAGAGAGATATGGCAGGGAGAATGCCATAGGTAATGTTTAGATGTAGGAATGATGGAAAAAGACATCATAAAATCAACAACTATTAGAACACTAGTGCCAGGAACAGAAGAATATGAAGGAGGTGGTTTGAGCAAGACAGTAATAAATTTAATGTGAGACATGTTAGAGACATCTGAGGCAAAGGTGTTCAGTGGACAGATAGAAGCATGAGTATAAAACTCAGGAGTTTTTCTTAACCTTTACCTCTTAAAATATTATCAAATAAGTAAATAAAAGTTGAAAAATGCTTATCTTTCAACAAATACATAAAATATAGCAAGTTTAATCTGTTACTGAAAAGTGATAATCTTGTATTCTTCAAGTAATAGGGAAATGAGGAAGCTTTGAGTGAGTACATCTGAAAACCTTTACCTCTTTTGGAGTCACTTTTTTTTTACAGTGTTTGTTCATCATTTTCTTTGGAATATTTTGGATTCCTAGGGCACCAGCTCTTATATACTGGGGAGAGTAAAAAGTTGGTATTGTTCTAACCCTTCATGACCTAACTAGAGATGGATGATCTTAAAAGTTTTCATCTCTGTTCTTAGGCTGATTTATAAAAACTGAAAGCAAAATTATTGGGAGACATTTTATGGTTAGCTTTAAATAAATTCTTGATTTATTTTTCTTTGGTAAGTAAAATAGATAAATGGCCAAATAACAGTACACATATGAACACCCATGAAAAATTTCTAGAAAACTGAAAAAAAAAACAACGTTGTGACTTGAATAATTATTAAAAGCAAAGAGGAAGTTGATTTCAGCTCAGCCCTTTTGTTATGTAACTAGTATTCACCATGAACTCCTGACAACTTTGAACCTACTTGAAAACTAGAAGGTAGGTTCCACACTCACTCCTGTCATCATGCTCACTTCTTTTCCATCTCATTCTTGCTCACAAGTCATCAGATTTCAACTTTGGGTAAGCTCTTTCAAATGTTCATGTCTTTTACTTTAGCTTTTGAAAAAAGATATACTATAGAACTACTCCTTCAACTTCTGTAAAATAATTGAAAGTGTCTACATGTTTGCATATATAATTATACTTCATAATAACTGTAAGTTTATATCTGCTTATTTTATATTCTTTGAATGACTATAATAGAATTATTGTTTTCTACTTGTTTCCATGTAAATCATTGGTTAAATAAGCTTTGTCATTCCTTTATAAGATGAACCTATGGCGGGGGGAAATTTGCTCATTTTCAGTAACTGATTCAGTATGAACTTTTGGAACGTAACCATTTTTGTAAATTTAACAGATGTTTGTTTTATCTTGTCCCCAAAACAATCCTTTTACTCATTATTTCCCAGAAAAATATCTATTAAATGTGTTAGAGGATGAGGCTATGATTATTAATAGGTAACACTAATATCACAGTAACAGTACAGTAAACAATTATATCTTGCTTATATTTTGTCCATTCTGGATGACTGCAGAGTGCTAGTCCATGACATCTGTCAAAGACCTAGGATAATAGGTCCTCTTGGCCACCAAGGCGCTTGATATTAGCTTTTTCATCACTGTAACCAAAATACCTCACAAGAACAACTTAGAGGAGGAAAGTTCATTTTGGGCTCATGGTTTTGGAGGTTCAGTCCATGGTCAGCCAACTCCATCATTCTGGATCTGAGATGAGTGAATACATCCTGGAAGAAAGGTGTTGTGATGGAAAGCTGCTCCAATTATGGCAGCCAGTAAACACAGAGAGAGAGAGAAGCCAGGAACAAAATGTAACCCCGAAGGGCATGCCCTCAGTGACCTACTTCTCTAGCCACTCCCCACCTACCTACAGTTACCATGCAGTAATCTATTCAAATTATTAATCCATCAAGTGGATTAATTCCCTGATTAAGTCACATCTCTCATGATGGAATCACTTCGCTTCTGAATATTCCTACATTGTCTCACACATGAGCTTTTATGAGGAGGTCTCATATCCATACCATAACTTCTGGGAAAGGGAAAAGAGGTAATATGGAGAATTGCAAACTCTTCTTACAGGCTTTAACTTAGAAGTGACAACATTTTTACTTACATTCTGTTGATAAAAGCAAATCATATGGTCATGCTTGACTTCAAGGGAGTGGGCAATTATCCCGAAGGAATAGAATTGGAGCATTGATGAGCAAGTAGCCAAATGATCCTGAAAATTATTTTTCAATTTATCTGAATTCAGCTGGGTTTTTAGAATTACCAGAATCTCTTAAACAGTACATCCTGAGACATTACAGCAAATAAATCCTAATGCACATGGTTCATCTAGTAACCGTGGTAGCACAGAGCATATTGATTAGAGATAGGATTGTAGAGTCAGACTGTGTGACTTTGAATATTGGCTTCAGATACCAGCTATACGATATCATGCAGTTACTTAATATATGTCAGTTTCCTTATGTCCGGTAAATGGATAATAATGATACATATAAATAGGGAAGAGTTAAATGAAATAATGCAGAAAATGTGAGGGAATTATAAATATGTGAAATTATTGTCAACATACATAAAATACAAAAAAATAGACATTCAGAAATGGACATCTTTTTTGATAAGTTTTCAGGAAACTCATAAGGTTGAGTTTCCTTTCCATTTGAGTGTGCATATATATGTCTTCAATTTCTTTTGTGAATGTTGTATAGTTTTATTGTGGAGGTTTACTTCTTTGGTTAAATTTATTCCTGGTTTTGATCTTTTGTTTTGTAGCTGTTGTAAATGGCATTGTTTTCTGACTTTCTATTTTACATTTTTCCCTTTTAGTACATAGGAGTGCTAGTAATTTTTGCATGTTGATATTGTATCCTGAAACTTTGTTGAATTTATTAATTCTAATAGTTTGGGGAGGAGTCTTTGGAGTTTTATTTATATAAGATCATGCCATCTGCAAGTGATAGCAACTTGCTTTCCTCATTTCCAACTTGGATGCCCTTTATTTCATTATCTTACATAATTGCTCTAGCTAGAACTTCTAGTACTGTGTTGAATAAAAGTGGTGAAAGTGGGCATCCTTGACTTGTTCCAGATCTTAAACAGCTTTTAGTTTTCCTTCATTCAGAATGATGTTAGCTTTGGTCTTTTTATATATGGCCATTATTACATTGAGGTGCAGTCCTTCAATCCCTAATTTGTTCAGAGTTTCTACCATGAAGGTATGTTGTATTCTATCAAATGTTTTACTTGTGTCTGTAACAATCATATGGGGTTTCATTCTATGGATGGAGTATCGTGTTTATTGATTTGCACATGTTGGGACAATACTTGAATTTCTAGGATGAATCCCACATAATCATGGTGAATAGTCTGTATAATGTGCTATTGGACTTGGTTTGCTAGTTGAGGATTTTTTCATCTACTTTCGTCAAGGACATTGGCCAGTAGTTTTCTTTCTTTTCTTTTTTCTTTTTGTTGTTGTGGTGTCTTTCTGAGGTTTTGGCCTCATAGAATGAGTTTTGAAGAATTGTCTTTTTTTCGCTTTTTTGGAATAATTTGAGAAGAATTTATGTCCTTTAAATATTGGGTAGAGCCAGACATGGTGGTGCATGCCTGTAATCCCAGCAATTTGGGAGGCTGAGGCAGGAAAATTGCCAGTCCAAGTCCAGCCTCAGCAACTTAATGAGACCCTGTCGATAAATAAATAAATAAATAAATAAGGGCTAGGGATGTGGCTCAGTGACAGAGAGTCACTGGGTCCAATGCTAGTACCACAGAAAAATAAATAAATAAATAAATAAAATAGTTAGTAGAATTCAGCAGTGAGGCCATGTGGCCCTAGGGTTTTCTTTGGTGGGAGTCCTTTTATTACTGCTTCAATCTCATTGTCTGTTATAGATCTGTTCAGATTTTCTGTACCATCCCATGTTTTCTAATTCATTGGTGACTCTCCCTTTAAATTTGAAGTATTCTCTGTGTCATTTCTTATAGGACCGGTCTGGTGGAGATGCAGTCTTAGCTTTTGTTTATTGGGGAATATCTTTCCTCATTCATTTCTGAAAGATTTTCTGGCTATAGTATTCTTGGTTGGCAGTTTTTTGTTTTTCTTTTCCTCTCATACTTTGAAACTCTTATCCCACTCTTCCTGGTCTGTAAGATTTCTGCTGAAAAGTCTGTTATCAGGTGAATTGGGATACCCTTATGTGGTTTCTTTTTGTGTTGCTTTAAGAATCCTCTCTTTGGGGCTAGGGCTGTAGCTCAGTGGTAGAGAGTTTGCCTAGTATATGTGAGGCAGTGGATTTGATCCTTAGTGCCAAAAATAAATAGATAGATAGATAGATAGATAGATAGATAGATAGATAAATGAATTGTGTCCACCTACAACTAAAAAAAGTTTTAAAAAAATATGTGTACACAGCAATCAGTTTTTTTGTTTGTTTGTTTATTTGTTTTTTAAGAATCCTCTCTTTGTATTTAACTTAAGAGCTTGATTATATGTTTGTGTGTGTGTGTGTTTTGGTGGTGGTATTGTTTTGGTACTGGAGTTACATGCCCACCCTTTGTTTATTTTTTATTTTGAGACAGGATCTTGCTAAGTTGCTTAAGTCCTTGCTAACTTACTAAAACTGGCCTTGATGAAATCCTTCTGCGTCTGCCTCCTGAATCAATGGGATTATAGGCATATGCCACCATACCTGGCTTGATTATGTTTTTAGGGCACATTTTGTTGAAATAAATCTTGACTAGTGACCTTTGACTTTCCTGTATCCGAATATTTGTATCCTTTTCTAAGATTGGGAGATTTTCTGTTACTATCTCTTTGAATAACATTTCTCACCTTTTGGCATTCCCAAGTCCCTCTTGAATCCAATAGCTCCAATATTTGCTCCTTTCATGCCATTGCAAAGTTCTTATAGACCTTCTTCTTTGCAGTGTGTTTTCTTTTTCCTCCCCTGTGTATTTTCAAATAGTCTGTCTTCTAACTCTACTGATTCTTTGTTCTTTTTCATCTATTTTGCTGTTATCACATTTTTAATCTCATTTAGCAAACTTTTCAGCTCAAGGATTTTGGTTGTTTTTTTTATGATCTACTTAAACATCTCAAGTTTTTCCAATAAAACACTGAATTGTTTCTCAATTTTTTTTAAATTGCCTTTGAGTTTTTCAAAATTCTGTTTGAGAGTTCATGAGTAGATAGCTCAGTTTCTGACACCTTATTTTATCCCTTAGGTGAGGACACGGTTCTCTGAAAGCTTTTGAGGCTTGTTGTCATGCAATGGCATCTGCACGTTCAAGTATTAGGTATTCTGGATTTGGTAATCTGTCTTTTTTTTTGTTCTTGTCATTCCTGGAATTCTGAGATGTTCTCTGAACCAGTGGTCATGCTATGTTTCACCACTAGATGGCACCATAAGTCCATGTTTTCCATTAGTCCATTATTAGTGTATTGCCATCCTTTCAGCTCTAGGGGAAGCTCAAGCTCAAGTTTATCCCAAATCTAAAGTTGATGCATTGTTCAGGATAAAAAGTGCCTAAAAAGGATAATTCATCCCTTCATGTCTCAGCTTGGGTCCAAGGTGGACCCAGTTTTATTATGTATGTATTTTGACACAGTTTGTTACATCTGATAATTTTATGTTATCATCTGAAAGATCTATCATGTCCAGTATTTTTAGCAAATGTGAGTGTAGGCAAATAAAGTTAGACTTAAGAAGCTTGACTTTACTTACATAATTGTTAGAGTCTGTTCAGATTTTTTAGGGTGTTAACTCTTTAAAAAGTAAAGTTTTTTTTCTCATCTAAGAATCAGATTATCAAAAAAAATTCCCTTATAAAACTATTTAAACCATTTGACATTCATGTGTCTCAAGAGAGCTTCCTTATGTCAGAGTATCCTAGGGCAGGAGATGGCAAGGAAATTCCTGCCACAGTGTATTCTTATTACCCTGGAGTATGTACTGATTATGTTTAAAATATAACTTGAAAACCTACATTTTCTTAGTTTTTTGTCTGATGTGCTAGACAGATGTTTTGTTAAAGCTCTGAATTGCTTTGTTCTGGATGTTTCATGAGCTGAAGGTTGATTGACACACTTGGGATTGTTAAGGTTTAGATGTGAGGTGTCCTGTAAAAGCTCACATGTTAGGCAAAGAAAGAAGGTTCACAGGAGAAATGAGAGTCTTAACCCAATCAGTGATTTAGTCTCCGGATAGGGATTAACTGAGTAGGAACTGAAGTGGTAGGTGTGGCTGGAGGAGGTGGGAATTGGGGCATGGCTTTGGGTATGTATGTATTTGTATCTGGCAAATGGAGACCTTGCTCTCCACTCTGATAGCCATGCTAGCTGCTTCCCTCTGACACACTCTTCGCCATGGTGTTCAGCCTCACTTTAGCCCTGAGGAATGGCGCTAGCCCTAAATAAACCTTTCCTCCTCTACAGTTGTTCTGGTTGGGTCCTTTTAGTTAACAGCAGTGAAGAAGCTGACTAAAACAGGGATAATGTTAGTACAGAAGCAAGCATAAATGCCCAATTGAAATGTGTTCTTTTGAAGGGCCTAGTTCATCATGACATTGGTTCTTATATAAAGCTTCAACATCACATAATGGCAGAGGCAGTGTTTTACAGAGTGCTGCATACTTAATAAACTGACACATTTCATTGCTATGCTATTTTCTGACAATTATGAGTTTATTTACACTGGATTTTTTGTGAACAATATTGATACTCATTTTAAATTGAGTAATGTTGAGTTTTCACATCAACTTTTAAAATATTAACTTGGTTTTCAAAGAAAAATTCAAAGAAATAAGACTCTTGGTTTTCAAAGAAAAATTCAAAGAAATAAGACTTTTAAAATACACAAGTCTCATCCTACATATTTGAATATTTACATTAGTTAAAACAAAAATGGAATAGGTACCACCAACCTAATGGTTTAGGGAGATTAAGTAGCTACCTATGAATTACAGGGACTCATTCCACAATTTTTCTACTATCTGTAAGTCTTCCCTGTTAGGTAACTATATAGGGATTTAGTTGGTTAGAGCTTCAATTTAAAACTTTTGGTTTCAGAACCCCTTTATAGTCTTAAAATTGTTTGAAGACCTCAAAGAACTTTTATTTCTGGGGACTTATATTTATGTATATTTTGTTAACATAAATATTTTATAAAAAATAACTTTTCAAAAACAATAGTGAGAAGGGTGGCACCACTTCACACTCTGAAAATCTCTTAAAAATCAGTCAAGCTTATTAGACAATAGCTGGTGTATGTTGTGCAACACCTGGATAACTCAGTTGTATGCTTAGGAGAGATTGAAAGTTAAAAAACAGGAAAATATTTGAAATTAAAAATTAGGAAAATATTGTATCAGTATTGTTCTAAAAATGTTGTGATTTTTGTAGCCCCCATTCCTGGATCCTAGGACCATACTTGGAAAGCCAGTGCATTAGCACATTCCTTTAAAGCTTTTAATGCCTATTAAATTCAAATACTCCTAGTAATAGTATTAACAACTCAACATCCAGCTAGAAGACATGTTTGATTTGGCTAAAGTATACTTTTTAGTTTTATATCTAAAAAATATGTCTAGGCAGGACTAAACCCTCCCATTCCCCCAGGATAACCCTCCTTCTCTTATTTTAGACATTTAGTTATATTACCTGTCTTGCACAGTCAGCATATGAGTATTAATAAGCCACTTGCATCTTGGTGAGAAGCATTTTTCCCAATATTCTGGCACTTTGTGAAAGAGGAGAGGGTGGCATCAGATGGTAGATCCTGAGCACACAAGGGTAGGCATCAATATTAAATTCTGGGAAAATTAATTAATTTTAATGCTGCCCAGCAATCATACTACGTTTTTTTCATCTGGTTATTCTGCTCCCTTCCTAGGTGAGAATTTCATTCCTCTACCTTCTCAGCATGTCAAAATAGCTCTGTTCTCACCCTCTTTCTAAGCTTATTACCTTGCTTTCTATATTACTGAGAACATAGAAACAGAGAGCTTCTCCCAAGTTCCTATTGACACAGTTAACTCCTCCTTACCTGCACCTGGAGCTGCACTGTGCCTTCTTTCCCATTATGGTGGGTGGTAGATGAACTTGCTTCTTCTGCTCTTGCCCAGGGCCTAGCCAGTTTCCTCTCCTGTTTAAGGTTCTCTCTTAGGCAGTTCTTCTTTCTGTCCTACATTACTATTTTTCCCTCTATAAGGAAACTCTCCTATTACCTTGCAAATATGCTATTGTTTCTTTCAGCTTAATGATTATGTGTGTCATTTTTTTAACCTTCCAGCTATCTTATCATTTATTTTCTTCCCATTTCAACTCTCATCAAAAGAAATCTTCGCTTCCTGTCACCAGCCTCCTTCTCCCCAGTCATAGGAATTCATACCCCTCTCCCACTTCTCTCTCCTGTCTCCCTCTCTCTCCCCCTTCCTGAACTCTCTCCTGTCTTTTTCTCCCCCACCCCTCATTTTTCTCCACACTTTTGAATCCTCTCACATAAAGATCTGCACCCAGGCCTTCACACATGCCTCATCACACCACTCTGGTTGAGTTCTCATGACCTCCATAATGCTAAATCCAGAGTCAGTTCTCAAGGCTCATATTCCTCAACCTGTGAGCAGCATTTGCTACAGTTCCCTCCTCCTGTCTTGTTTTCATATGTTTTCTAGGACACAGTATTTTTATAGTGCTCCTCCTATCTACTACCCAGTTCTTCCCAGTTTCCTCTTTTGCTTCCACCTCATCTTCCCAATCCATAAGCATTCTTCAGGGCTTTGTCATCTGCTTGTTCTCACTCCCTTGATGACTTTGTCCATTCCATTTAAATACTCTGCCTGTGTTGATGATTCCAAAATATAAAGATACATAATTCCAGCCTTCTTTCTGATTTCCTAACTCCAAACATTATCACCTTTTGAGGCCTCATTAGCAGATGAGATTTAATAAGTTCTATAATTAAGCTTTTGATCTCTACCTGACCCTAACCCAAATCCACTATTTTCTTAGTCTTTCCCATCTCATTAAATGGTAACTTCATCTTTGTAGTTAACTAGATCAAAATTGGGGTAGTTATCCTTGACTCCTGTCTTTTCCTTCTACCCTACATCTAATCTATCAGGTAATCCAGTCAGCTTTGTATTCAAAATATAACTGCTCCCTGTCTGATACCAGCCATCATCATCTCTTTCCTGATTTAGTAAAGTAGCATGTTAACTGATCTTTGTGCTTCCACTCTTGCCCTTCAGTCTTTTATTAACACAGCAAACAGAGTGATCCTATTAAAATTTAAGCTAAAATTTTCTCCACTCAAAACCCTCAGTGACTTTCCATCTCACTTAGTGGAAGAGACAGAGTCCTTACAGTAGACCACAAGGGTTTATATGTCTGCCTTGGCTCCTCACCTCTGTGACTAACATAGTCATCTTCTGGTACTCTGGCCTCCTTGCTTTTTATTCCTTGAACTTAACAGGCACTCTTCCTGCCTCAGGATTTTCATACTTCCTGTTCCTTCTGTCTGTGATGTTCTGCCCTAGTTTTTTTGCATGGCCTTTTCCCTCACCTGTTTTGACTTTCATCTCTGATTACCCTATTTAACATTTTAAACCCTGGTTCCTGATGCTCTTCTTTCCCTTTTCCTGTTTTATTTTCTTCCATAGTATTTGATCACCATATAATATGTATTTCACTTAACTATCTTGTTTATTGTCTCTGCACCACCCACCTAGCACCACCACCAGCCATCTGCCTCAGAGACTATAAGCTCTATGGAAATAAAGAGTTATATCAGTTATATCAGTTATATTTATGCACTCTGTATTCCCAATGCCCAGAACACACTGTAGGCTCTCAGTATTGGTGGGTGGTTAGATGGATGAATGAATGAAAGGAATAAACTTAAAAAGAGCTAAGCTTGAGGCTTTCTTTACCCTTTATTAGCCAGTGGCACTATGCAAATCAATCGATCTTCACTGCCCTTTTGTCCAGTTAGAAAATGAAGAAATAAAATAGGGCCTGTCTCACAGGATTATTCTGAGAATTAAGGAATTAGCATGTATTAGTTTCACAACTAGAAAGTTCCACAAATGTTAATCCATGATAAGAAGGAAGAAAAGGAAGGGAAAGAGGATGCTAATGGTTTCAGAATGACCCGTCAGAAGCACAGAAAGCAGTTTTCGTCACAGTTTTGCATACTTCTAGCCTGGTTATAGAGGTTTATTTTAAACGTTAAAATAGCATCTTGATTTTACTTATAAAGTTCCCTTTAGTGAATTGTGTGATTTAGGACAAGAGCCTACTATTTTTTTAATTTTTTATTGGTTATTTTAGTTATATATGCAATAGAATCCATTTTGACATAATAATAAAAACATGAAATATATCATGTTCTAGTTCAGACCCCAGTACCTCTCCTTTCCTTTTCCCCACCCTGCTCCTTTCCCTCTGTTGATCTTTCTGCCTATTTATTTTTTATTAATTTCTTGTGGATATGCTCAGTGGAGAGATTCACTGTGGTACATTCATGTATGTTTACAGGAAAGTTATGTCAGATTCATTCCACTGACTTCCTTTTCCCATCCCCACTCCCTTCCCTTCAGTCCCCATTGTCAACTCCACTGAACTTCTATTTTCCCCAACCCCTTATTGGGGATAGCTTCCACATATCAGTGAAAACATTTGATCTTTGGTTTTCTGGAATTGGTTTATTTCATTGAGATGATAGTCTCCAGATCTATTCATTTACTGGCAAATGTCATAAAGTCATTCTTCTTTATGGCTGAGTGAGGCTGCTATTTTAGTGGCATTCAAAATGTGGTCTACTGTTACTGTTTGTAACTGATCTGTAGTGAGTAAGCCCAGAATCTAGTGAAAGTAAGCATTTAGATATCTAGAGCAATTTCACCAAATAAGATTTTGTCTCTTGAATGAAATAATAATAATTTTGGATTTCTATTATTGAACTTCCTTTTGTTTAATTTTATTTTAATTATATTCACACAAGTATTAGTCCTTAACCCTTTTTGGGGGAGGAAAATGAACACTGGCCCTCTACCACAAGCAGTATAAGAAGCACTGTTAAGTTACATAATTAGTTGGACCATAGATTAGCATACTGTTTTTTGTATTCTCCAGAACTGGAGAACCCAGTATCACAGACACCCTGACTTAGGTTCCTCCTCCGCTTGCTTATAAGTAGTTAGGAGTCTTTCCCTAAAATTTAGGGAATCCAAAGCCAGGCAGAGTGGTGCATGTCTGTAATCCCAAAGATTTAGGAAGCTGAAGCAGGAATAGCAAGTTCAAGGCCAATCTGGCAACTAAATAAGGTCCTAAGCAATTTAGTGAGATCATATCTCAAAAAATGAAAAGGGTTGGGGATGTGGCTCAGTGATTAAGCAAATCTGGGTTCAATCCCCAGTACCATAAAAAAATTTTTTTGAGGAATCCATAATGCTACCTATAGATTTGGCCAAGCTTTTTTATATTTATAATAATTGTAATAATTGTTAATGAAGATTCATAATAAATATTCATTAAGTTCTGATATTAAGGATTTTCACATATAGCTAATGAACCCATGTACAAGTTAACTCAGAAAGTTAGCTAGCTCAGATGTCTTTTCCTTTAGTTAACCAGAACTATGCTTGTCAATGATACAGGTATGGCACAGAATATGACTAATATAAAGGCTATGACATTGAATTCTACTAGAGTAAGGCTTGAATCATAATTTAAACCTTGATACCAATTCTTATCTACGTGAACTTAGGGATTTAAAGTCAGTATTAATTTACATGGCTGGTATGTATAAAAACTAACTTTATGGGTAATGGCAGAAAAATTGTGATTCCCAGATTCGGTAGCCTGCTTCACAATTTCATATGTAATCATTTCAAAAGGATAGCCAGCTTCACAATTTCATATGTAATCATTTCAAAAGGATACACATATGTAATCCTTTCAAAAGGGTAATGTTAGACAATATTGTATGCATTGGAAGACAAATTAGAGTTTCTAAGGTGTTCCAAATTGATATAAATGTGTCTATATTTTGTGAGTAGACCCAAATTGGTTTTGAAGGTAACAGTGGCATCTGATTTATTGTTGTCTAGATTACATTTAGGTAATCTGGGTTTCAGGGCATTTTACAGGGCTGTAGAAAGATTTCATCAGCATGTAGGGAGTCAGTCCAGGTCATGAGTTAAGTGATAAATGTTGGATTTTTTTCCGGCTTAGACAAGTTTGATTTCCTTTATTGTTAGAGATCACTGGAACAGATACTGTTGGACTCTAAACTTTGATCACATAGAAATTAAGGGTTATTTCCTTTGACCATTCTGTCATATGTCCTTAAAAGAAAATTGACAAAATTAAGTCCTGAACACTTTTGAAATTCTCCCATCAAGTTAAATTCACTTTTTTCTTTATACATTAATATGACTTAATTTTAATTCACCGAGTATTATAAAATGAAGAAATAAAACTTGTCTTTATTTTTTGAAAGAGCTCTCTTTGTAAATATTTTCAAGTTTTTTTAAAAAAACTGTTTAGATACGGTCAGAATAATGTTTTCCAAGTAGAAAATGCTTTCCTTTTTTTTTTTTTTTTTTTTTTTGAAACGAGGTTACTTTTGTGATGGTGTCTTTAAGAAATGTAAGAGTAGATTTTTTTTTTTAAATAACTTGGTTTGGCCTGGTTATTACCAAACTGTTATGGAATTTCACACATCTGTTTCGGAAAATAGCTTCTCATAGACTACTGCACTGTTTCTCAATTTTAATAGGCCTCATTTATCCTATAAATAAACCTACATTTTCTTACCTGATCAAGTGAGCAAACAATAAGGGTCAGATGTGGCAAACACTTTAACAAAAAGCATATGTCCCACCGTCAGGGTGAGGTGGAGTCATATCAAGATTTCTTGAAGTTATTAATGGTAGTAAAATTTATGCTTCCTCCTGTTTTCCCAATTAAATCAAGAAGCCTTTTTTCTTAAGATTCTTCTGTCACCAGCTGGTTCCAATATTATGTGTGTGAATATTGCCTGGGGTGTCTCCATTTTTAGATGGTAAAATTTGACCAAAGCACATTACGTCCATGGTGTGGACCTATAAGCTAGAAAGCAGTCATTCATTGTTAAGGGTTTTATTTTGGTCCTTATCATTTGTACCACAAATCTGCTTACTTTGTAGAGTTTATTACAAATAAGTTGTTGTAATATCCTCTGGATATAATCAAAGAATTCCATAGACAAGGTAATAAAGTAATTGAAGACATATTGAAAAATAAGCTGCGTAGTTAAAAGCACAGTTGTACACTTTAAAAAGAATGAAAATCCATCAGAAGTGTTGACTATCAGGGTACTCATTTTGTGAACAGCTGTTACTGTAGAGAGCTGTTTAGCTTAATAGTAGATTTACAATTTGTTTCTTATTCTGTTAAATGATTGGGCACAAAAATCATTTATCATGTTATACTTGTTTATCTTACTAATCATCGTAACTTAAAGATCCGGTCATTTTTCCCATTTTTGTGTAAAAGCTGTTGGTTTTTATCTGTTCATCTCAAATCTTTATTAGACTTGCTGTTGACAATAAAACAAGACCATTTGGCATAGTTGAAATCTTGAAAACTGTTTTATCCAAATTGCAGTGTAAACTAAAGCTGTCTGATTGTACTGATTTTGTATTTGCAGCATATGCCATGATAAGTTTGGTTTCGTTATGTAGAAACATGACTTGGGAATGTTCTGAAATACATTCAGTATTTTTTTTGATATGGAGAGTATTTATGATCAAATAATTGTTGCAACTGTCTTTTAAGCAGTGGTTTTAGCCTATGGCATTTTCATTGTTCTGTATTCATAGGACTTTAAGAGCTTTAATACCACAGTAAATCTAAAGACGTGTGATTTTTTTGAAGCATGTTGTGTTCATGTAGGTTTCCAGCAATATATCACCTTAACGCTGCTCTGTTCTAACAGAGGTGTGCTTATATTCCCACTTCTCTTATCTTTGCATGGAGCCCTTGTGACTTCAAAGGGAGTGTTCTACTTTGAACAAAGACATGGGGTGTAGAAGGGAATAAGAATCTGGCTAATAATGTGGCCCATAACTTGTGTTCTCACTCTGTTTTCACAAAGTGTTGGGCTGGGTCTGCTTCAGAAGCGGAAATTTGGCTTTGAGTTCTGGTGCTCAAAACTCATATTTCTGCTTGACTGAACTGTGAATGGAAAATCTCAAGTGTCTTACAAAATTAGTAGGTAAATGGTGTTTTTACTAATCACTTTGGAGATGAAAAAACTGAAGACATTTTAAAATTCAAAACCAATCAGCATGTATTTTGCCCTTTAATTGGCAGAAAATCGATCATGAGAATAGCCCAGAGAGCTGGGTGTTTTTTCCTTCCTTTAGCTGCTGCAGCTGAACTACAGCTGTAAATTTCTTTAAAAAAAAAAAAAGGCAATTTTTTTCTTATAAACTCTTGAATGTACTTTATAAGTGCAATAATTCCCACAAAATCAGTTACTGAAGTTAATGACCAGTTTGTTAAGGCATTAACTGCCCTCAGCTGGGAATGACCAATTTTGGAGTGAATGGCTGCACAAATGCTAAGATAATTCGGTAACACTTTCAAATAATGATCCAGCTAATTAATGGTGAATTCCTGTGGAAAGCCTATGGAAGCACTTATGACCTCTGCATTTAATAGCTAGTGAGTTCATCGTGATTCATGTTTATTACCATAAATACCAAAGGAATCATAATGACAAGGACATTTTTTTCCACCCTGCCCTTATTACTTGAACAGATTTGACTAATCTACCTTCAGTCATTAGGAACCTAGTTCTCAAAATAGTCAGTCTTTTCCCTGCTCTGTTCAAAATTCACAGAGCCTTTGGTACCATGCCAGCATACCGATTGTTGGTCTCCTGTTTTTACTTGGGATGCCATTAGGGAATAATTGATGTCTATAAGTCTTAAAGGAGCCTTTTTGAAATGCCTGTGATTTGTAGGATGTGGAGGAATCGTAGCTGGTTAGCTAGAGTTTATAGCTTCTACTCATGAATTCTTATGAGAAAATCAGATCCTCCAGCCCCCATTTGGGTATGTAATTTTTTTGAGGTTTATGTTTTTAAGTATTCAGATATCCTTTTTCTTTCAGTGAATGAAGAAGACTATTTATTAGCTTATAATAAAGGATAAGCTCTTAATTTTACTTGGACCATGTAATCTCTCTAAAGGCTGTTTATTGCTGTGTGATCTGCAGATTAGCCCTTAAGTAATAATAATAAATATTGGCTGACAAAAGCCTTTACTTTCTGTGTTCAACAGGCTTGAATTGATGAATGCAAGTTATTTTCCCAGACATCTTCCCACTCCACATACTCATTTTTATCCTAAATTGCTTTGTTCTTGTAGCTGTCAGCTATCTATTAGATGCTATATAGTTAAAAGGCTGCATTTTTTTCAAGGAATTATCATTTATATAATAATTTATGGCATAATGAATAAGAAACCTGTGGTTTATAAACTACTGTCTTCACTCATATATTGCAGTTCCTTAGTGGAGAAAAGAAATGTATAATATATAACAGTGGGTTATAAAATAGAATCAGCAAGGTAATATAGGTAACAGAAACAATTGTGAAATATTTACATATTTTAATATATATTTTTAGTTGCCGATGGACCTTTTATTTATATGTTTTGCTGAGAATTGAACCCAGTGTCTCACACATGCTAGGGAAGGGTTCTACCACTGAGCTGCAACCCCAGCCCTATATACATATTTTTTGGAATGAAAAGGCAGATGCCAGTTTGTATCTTTTTTTTTTCATTCACTAAGTAAATACAAAAAGGGGAAAATTAATTTTATAGGTATTTGTTAATCAGGTGTTTGAATTTTAAGAGAATATTTACCCAGATAAACTCTAGGAGACGCATCAGCAACTTGGGTTAGATAAACCTCTGAATACTACAATATCATAGTCCCTTAGATCTGTCATCACCTCCTTCTCTATACTTTCCTCAAGAAAAAAAAAAATTGGTGCAGCACTAGTTGTATTTCAGTTTCTTTCATTCAGTTGTGCGTAGCCCAAAATTGAGAAAAAATACCTCTGTTCATCAAGATTTTATTTGCCTGGGATATGCCGTTTAAAGGTAAATGAAACAGGGTAGGTAGTTGTAAGTTCTGTCTTCAGTGTTCTTAGAATTCTGTGTCCTTTCATCTACTTGGACATTACTATCCATTACTACCATGACCATTGTCCACTCTAGGAGTGAAATTAAGTTCCAATACAGATAAGGAAGATTGAAAAGAGAAGGAAAGATTCATAATGTTATGTGGAGGGCAACAAGGGCTCTTATTTCTTTTCTCAATTTTTTTGTTCATTAAGAAATTTATGAGAATGAGAAAAAGACAACGATTTCTTACTAGTTATAAGTCACTGAGTGGAGCCTTAAGTGTAAAATGATTCTCCAAGGACTTAGTTTAGAAATAGCAGAGCTTTAACCAATCAAGAATTAAAAAATAAATAAACAAATTAAAGGAAAACCAGTAGTATAGAGGAAGAATAGGGGGAGGGAGGAAGAGAGGACAAGTGGGTGCCGGCCACTAGGGACTGAAATGAAGTAAATGAATTTCCATGCGTGTATGATTTTGTCATAATGAACCCAACTACTATATATAACTATAATGCACTAATAAAAGAAAAATATTTTAAAAAGAAATTGCAGAGTTTTGTAGGAAAATAACTAGGTAGAAAAATGGTCAGTCATAGGCTTGGAGTGTACGTTAGAATTCTGTCTAGCTCATCTCAGAAACTTTAGTTACCTCTCAACCTACTTTACTTCTACCTATAATTTTAGTATAGAAAAACAAAGCAGCATACATATTAGGAACAATGATAGTACTGCTCCCTAGGTGAAACATAAAAATGTTATTGTTGACATAATGATAATAAGAAAGCATGTTTATTGAATTGGTTAGTATGTGTCAGACTTTTTGCTAATTGCCTTACCAATTAGCAATCCTTGCGTAACAACCTTTCGAGTTAGATAAATTGTTATCCCATTTTTAAAAAATATTTTTATCTGTAGATGGACACATACCTTTATTTTGTTTATTTAGTTTTCTTATGTGGTGCTAGGGATCGAACTCAGTGCCTCAGGTGTGCTAGGCAAGCGTTCTACCACTGAGCCACAACACCAGCCCTGTTATTCCATTTTTACAGATGAAGAAACTAAAGCACAGAATTTAAATAATGTTGACAATGCCAGATAGCTGTTGAGGGGCAGAGCCACAAATTTAACCCAAATAGTCCACCTCTAGAGCAATTTGTCCCTGTCAGGAACTTCCTTCATCCTTTCAAACCTTCTGTATCTAGACACAGGTTCCCTGAGAAATATCTGATTTCATGTCTGCATTTCATTTCCTTGACTACCAGTCTTCTCACACTCTTCCACAGAATCCCAGATCCATTGGGTCCTACAGTGCCTTCTAGGGGTATCTATTTCCTGTACTGTATCCTTAGGAATGATGATGATAACATATTTATTTGGCTATCTCTTGGAAGCCTTAATGGAAAGTACATACTACTTGAGCTTTAGTCAGACCTCTGTCTGAATCCCAGGTTCACAGCTTGTTTTCTTTTGAAAGAGTCATAACTTGAATGAATGTCATTGCCTTATCTCTAAATCAGAGAATACCTACCTCTTCCATTGTATGCTGAGCATGCAACAGCAATAATGCCATTGTTTGTTTAATCCTTTCTCTTTCCCTATCTCAAAAAATTTTTGATGTTACAAGTATTATCCATACCTTGTGTCCTTAACCTCCTGTTGCCTTCATTTCTTTAGTTTTCAGCAAACTTTTTTTTTAGGAGAAGATTTTAATCAACTGGGTACATGTTCAGAGTTATTATTGTTGCAGTTGCTGTTTAATAGAGGATCATAGATGGTGAAGAATTAGGAAAGTAAGGGAGAACTTGCTAGGAGGTTTAACCTTTGACCGTGAGTGTGAAAGGAAAAGGAGAAAGAGAAAGCACACAATAAGCACAGAATTAGGACTGGCTGTAGAATGAATTATACTATTTTTTGCAAGTAGACATTTAGATTTACTGTGTAAAAGTAATATAAATTGTTGTTATGTCCAAGAATTGTTTCTTACACGTTATTTATCAACTTGACACATGTCTCTTAAAAGAGAGTCTTCATTTTCTCTTGCCTTACATGAAGGACATTCTTTTTTAAAATTTTTTATTGGCATTAGCAACCGACATAGCCTCCTGGAGCATAGTTACTTCTTATTTCTTAAGTAGTTCCACAGGGAATTTTAAAGTTTGATGGTTTGGTTGGATGTTAAAGAATCTTAAAAAAAAAATATATATATATATATATGTGTGTGTGTGTGTGTGTGTGTGTGTGTGTGTGTGTGTGTATAAATATAAATATATATTTAGCTGTAGATGGATACAATATCTTTATTTATTTATTATGTGGTGCTAAGGATTGAACCCAGTGCCTCATGCGTGCAAGGTCAGTACTCCAGGTCAGTGCTCCACCACTGAGCTATAGCCCAGCCCCTCAAAGAATCTTTAGTATTGGTTATTGATTTCTCTTTGTTTCCTTTACCATTTCATTACTTGGAATCCTACTTTTCAATGAACCCATTACATAAAATATCTTCAGAAAATATTTTGTAAAAAGTTAAGTAGGACTAGAACTTACAGATGAATAAAAAGATAGAAAATCATTGAAATGTCAGGAAGAGAGACTGGCCTTCAGAATATGTCTGCTTGAAGACCCCATTTAAAAATACTTTATCATACCTTAATCTGGAAGAGGCTAAATTTTGTGAAATGCAAACCAGAACCCAAGGGATGTCTGCCTCCTTAGGAGCAAAGTTGGACCATTTTCATTATTCATCTGCATATTCATGAAAATCTGTGTAAATATATTTTCCTCTGGCAAGCGTACTTTATAGCTCTAAAATAATTGTAAACGAAAGCCTTCAAAAGTGTAAAAATGTAATTTTTTTAAAAATATTTATTGTTTTTAGTTGTAGTTGGACACAATAACTTTATTTATTTTTATGTGGTGCTGAAGAACGACCCCAGAGCCTTGCAAATGTGAGGCAAGCGCTCTACCGCTGAGCCACAACCCAGCCCCTAAAAATGTAATTTATTAAAATCTAACATTGTGGGACACAGTAGTGTACCCCTGTAATCCTGGTGACCTGACAACTAAAGCAAGAGAATTCCAAATTCAAGCTAGCATCAGTAACTTGGTGAGATCCTGTCTGAAAAAATAAAATAAAATGAGATGGGGATATAGCTCAGTGATAAAACACTGCTGGGTTCAATCTCAGTACAAAAAAAAAAAAAAAACCTAACATTAGAATCTGTGAGTCTTTTATTTAGCTAGGCTCTAAAGAATAAAACATTAGGGTCAGTAACACCAACTTTGTCTCTACTTTTATATAATTTGGAGGAATTTCACACTTTTTATGTTATAATCCCTTTCAAATAAAATTCTCACCCCTAAATAGTAAGTATACTACATTTTCTATAGCCATTGACTTCCTTGTCTTCACCTTAAAATTTTAAATATTACTTTCTCCTCTCATATTGTTAGATTTTAACTTTACATCTGTGCAAGTTCTCGACTACTGAGCTATATCCCTAACACAGAGCAGTCTTCCCTTAGAAGTCCTGAGACATTCCTTAGATTCTACTTAGATTAAATTTTTAGCATTTTATAGTCCTACATTTAATTTTTCATTATTATAAATACTTTCTACTTCTTTCTTCATTTGGATGATTTTTCTAATTTCTGATTCATAGTAATTATATGCATGTTTTTGTTTACTGTTTCTCACATGTCATCACTGTCGAGGAATTGTATGTATCCCATATTGTGATAAGGCAGTAATGGTGGGGAGGCCAATAACCCATTCTGCTTTATATTGGGCTACTAAAAAAGAAAATTTTCAGGTTCTGGTTAGTGTTTTTTCTAAAAACATACCTTGTAAAATAGAAATTCTGTCTTGAAACTTAGTGACATCTCACAGATAAATGAGTGCTTCAAACTTTAGATTTAAAATAGGAAGTTCAAAATATTTTCAAGATTAAGATTATATAAGGGGCTGAGTTTGTGGCTCAGCGGTAAAGCACTCACCTAAAACGTGTGAGGCACTGGGTTTGATCCTCAGCACCACATAAAAATAAATAAATAAAATAAAGGTATTGTGTCCATCTAAAACTAAAAATTAAAAAAAGATTAAGGATTTTATTCAGTAGTTTAATTGTTTTTATACACTGAGTATGCATAGAATATGTGTATATACCTATATATCTTACTGTTCTATGATTGTTTTTAATTCTAGGCAATGAAAACTACAAACAAATAGCAATGTGTGTGCTTTATCACATAAGCATGGATGACCGCTTTAAGTCAATGTTTGCATACACTGACTGTATACCACAGGTAAGTAACTTAACATTTTAAGAAAAACATTGAAGAAATATATTTTTTTTACTTTCTTCTCTTGATTTGTTAGATTTCCTTTTACTTAAAAAATTATAATTGGGCTGGGATGTGGCTCAATCGGTAGCGCGCTCGCCTTGCATGCGTGCAGCCCGGGTTCGATCCTCAGCACCATATACAAACAAAGATGTTGTGTCCGCCGAAAACTAAAATAAATAAATAAATACTTTAAAAAAATTATAATTATTGTTATTAATAAATTACATGTTATAGAATACTTAAAAAGTACAGAACTGGGGCTAAAAATATAGCTCAGCAGTAGAGCTCTTTCCTAGCATGCACAAAGCTCTGGGTTCAATTCCTATTGTTGCCAAAAAAAAAAAAAAAAGTACAGAACTATATAAAAATGAAAATAACTTTTTGTTTTTCCAAATCCCAGAGATAGCTATTTAACATTTTGCTACATTGTCTTCTACATACTTAAAAATAATAATATTGAAGGATTATATATAGTATATATAATTTTCATGCATTGTTTTATTTACTTAATAAATAGACTCTCATGACATTGAACAACCTTCAAAAAATTATTTCTGATAGTTGTATAATATTCTGCTTAATTACTGTAATTTAAATATTGCTAAATTATGTTTAGATTTTTTTTTCAGATTTGTCACAAAACATAAATAAGCAAATGAAAATAATAGGGAAAAAATATCATAGTCATAGTTTATCTACATCTCTGAATTTTTCTTTAAAGTTCCCAAAAGTATAACAACTGTGTTCAAGAAAAAAACACTTGTGTCCTTGACACATTTTGACCAAATTACTTTCTAAGAAGGCATAAATATATGTTTCCAAAGCATTCCACTTTTAACAACAATGGTTATTATTATTTCTGTATGGTGTTTAATATTTCCATTTACTTGCATTTCCATGAATATCGGGGAAGTTGAACATTTTCATCTGTTTATTATCCCATATTCATTTATAAATAATTCAATTTTCCACTGGCATGTTAATATTTTATAATTGATAAATAAGATTAATATGTATGTAACTATTTTAACTGCCATGTTATAAATATTTCCAAAGTTTGCCACTTGCTTTTTAACTTTGTTTATAGTTGATAGTTTTAAATACTTTGCATTCTCTGGAAAAATATTTTATCAGAACTCTTTTATTTTAGAGCAGTGTTCTCAAAAAAGATCTTTCCAGGGTTGAGGACTAGCTCAGTGGCAGAACGCTTGCCTAGCATGTGTCAGGCACTAGATTCAATCCTTAGCACCACTTCAAAAAATAAACAAAACAAAGGCATGCTGTCCATCTACAACTACAAAACAATAAAAAAAAAAGTTCTTTCCAGTGACTCAGTTGCTTAATATATTTCATATGTTAGGTCTATTTGACATGAAGGAGTTCAGTGATTTTTTTTAACACAGACTATGTTGTAAGGTTAGAGATTTTGTTTATTGTGTGATTATACTCTTAGGGAATGTATCACGGAGTCACTATAGTGCAATTAATCATTAGTAAACCAAGCTCTACTACTTTGAATATCTGATGATTGGAATACTGGTTGGGCTGCTTTTTAATATTATAATTTTTTAAAAAAATATTTTTCTAAAATAAAAAAGCCAAAATTGCAAGATATGTGTATGATAAAAATAACACACTCTTAAAAAAAAGAATATAACTAAGTCAGCCTTACTGAAGTAATTCCTCTTAATACTCCTACCAAATAATTCTTTGTCATCCTAATACGAATTATTAAATGTATGTTGCTCTCTTCTTTCATTTATTCTAAGTGACCATTCTTTATTCCAAATTAAAGAAGTAGTATTAAAATTGAATTTGCTATTACATGTGGTTAAAAAACTGTTGAACTTTCAAAGATAACTTCTTAGCCTTTCATATTGGGGGATAAACTAATTCTGACTATTTACAGGAAATAGACATCCTTCAAAGAATATACAGCATATCTTATCTAACAAGGCAGGACTTCTTGTAGAGATAATGTGTGCCAGACTATAGCCGATGCAAAGTATAATCACACTCTTTGTCAAACAACTTTTCAATAAAAGAGTAGCCATGTCAAAGGGAGATTACAGGTGATTTACTATGGTCTCACTCCATGTGTTGTAAAGGTTCCTGCTTTGCAGTTTCAAAGGGTGTTCCTTTTTCCATCTCATTTAGTGTCAGAACTTCATTGACTACAGGATATGAATTGGAAAGCAGCCAAAAAAGAGTAATATTCTTGCAGAGATTGACCATTTTAAACAGATTTAGATTTTAAAGAGAATATTAAATAAAATACAAATAAATGAAAACCAGGAAGGAATAGAAAATTTATGACATTGAATTTTGAGTTTAGAGTTATCCTACTGTTCTAGAATGTATAATCTCAATATAAGCTATAAAGTTTTATTTTAAATGAATGAATCAAAAATAAGAGCCTGTTTGGATTATCTTGTTCTGACTGCAGTTTAAAACTTTGTATATACAAAGTTCTCCCATGATTTTTCAAGAACAATATTCCTGTGTGTTTTCGTGCCAGTTTTCTAACAACATAACAATTCAACCATGGAGTTTTCAGAACATTTGTGATCTACATTTCATGAACAAAATTTTCCAAAATTTATTCTGAGTTCAAAAATTTTAGTTGTTTTTTTTCCCCCTTGTTTTTGTTTTGTTTCTTAACTTCAACTCTTACAGGAATCATGAGTTTATGTGTACCAAATTACATTGTAAACATCCTGAAGCTTTTTAACATAAGGCAGTATTTTGAGAAAGCCAAATGATATTCTAGGATCTATTTGTTCCTAAAGTGTCATCCAACCAATAAACTGTTCTTCACAGTGCCCAATTTTGACCTATTTAGGGAAAGGTTGACATGTATGTTGCTACCCAGTGCCAGGTTCAAAGAATAATATAAAGCATATCAGAATTTAAATGAAATTTTCAAGTTTCCTTCAGGAATTAAAAAAAATTTTCAGAGGTAGTGTTTATAATACTTATAAGACAAACTTACTTGTAACAGCAACTAATTAACCTGTTTATTAAACAAAGTCATATCAAGGTTGTAATGTCTGAGAATTAATGTAGTATTTTATTCTCTTTGAATTATGCACATTAATTTTTGTTTAGTAGAGGTCTTCAATTGTTGCACGTGAATTTTTCAAAGAGAACCCTAAAATAACTTTGCAAGTAGAGAAGCAATGGCTTGGTAGTGTGTCATATTCATTTAAATAACAAAGGAGAATATGAAGTATGTATTCTTTAATTACATCATATTATGTAGGCATATGTATGTGATGTATGTGAGTGTGTGTATATGTACATACACAGAGTTTATAAAATCCCTAGATTTATTTATCTATACATGTAAAGGGGTTTATAAACTGTAAATCACTGTACAAAAGTAGGATATTTACAGTAAAATGTCAAGTCTTTCTCATCATTTTCAACTCATTCACAGTCCAATTTAAATACTACTTTTCTTATGTGTGTTTTATTGGATAAACCTATAATTAGATTAGAATTCACTTTTAGGAAATAATTTTAGCATCCAGAGTAGGTGATTATACATACAACATGACTCATAATCTCTTCCAATATTATATCGCTTCGCTTTCTTTGTACTTTATTGCCTTTAATTATACCATGGATTCTAGTTTTCTTACAGTATTTGTTACTGTTTTGCAATATTTGGGCCTAGGTCAAATACATGATCTTAATAGTCTCAGTGGGTAGATTGTTTCAGGTAAGCATACTTGGGATAACCAGGAGTTAATGATTGTATTCTAATAATAGTTAAAAGTGCACATTAACAGTTCATTGTTATTTAGACCTCTGAGATGTATGTTTTGTTTAAATAGGTGCAAATGCCATCCAGATGCTTATAAAAGTATTTATTGGTAATACAATGGCCAATCAAAGTACGTGGTTAGGTAGTGATGTCATGGTGTTATTTAATATGTTATCCCAGAACAGTGTGCAAGAGTCTTCATGGTTATCCACATGTTTTCTACCACCGTTGTCCTATCCGGCCCCTCTTTGATCTACATGCTTCTTTTTAGCTGAATGCTGGTAAACGTCCTTTCTGACAGCCCCCTTTGCTCTTGCCTGCCATTATCTGCTGAAGTTCAGAAACCAGAGCATCACTTCAAACAGG
This sequence comes from Spermophilus citellus, assembly GCF_964194105.1. Taxonomy (NCBI): domain Eukaryota; kingdom Metazoa; phylum Chordata; class Mammalia; order Rodentia; family Sciuridae; genus Spermophilus; species Spermophilus citellus. The sequence goes on from NC_138187.1 coordinate 161,493,229, forward strand.
AGAGTTAGGGAGTAGCCAGTCAGAAGAGATTCCTGAGGCATGCAAAGTTCTGGCATAATCATTCAAAGATGTTTGGGTAGAAGAGTGGGGGTGGTAGGAGGTGTATGTGAATGCAGAGAGCTGTGGGGGTTGGCCTCTGGTCACTGGTAAATAAGTGAAGTCAGGTGCCAGAGAGTCTAGACACGGTGATTTCAGTCGTGGGTCTTTGGTATCTGATACTCAATATGGGACTTGTCTGATTGAACACTATTGCCTCCTCCTTGCAAAGGCTGAAGCCCTTTTAGTGCTTTCCTGTTAAATTAGTAAAAGATGACGACGTACATAGTTAAAATAGAACAAATCTAGTTTTAATATTTCCTAGTTGTCAGCAATTACACTTACTTTTGAAGTACCAGGGGTAGCAGTCATATAAAAGACAATGATGCACTGATGCCCTTGGAATTTGAACTAAACTGTTTTTAAATTTGAATGCTTTAATTATAAGTGAAGTATTTCTCTTATTATGAGAAACTAATTCTATACTGTGATACACACTTCATTCATATTTAGTTCTAACTCTCAATTTTGAGGCTAGGCATTGGGTAAGATTTTAAACCATGCATTATTTTTTAAATCTATTTCTACAAGAGATATAACATGGAAATTACTTTTAAAAAATTCTTGCCTTGTGAACAAATCACCTATACCTTCATTTTCAAGGGCAATTGTCATACTGCAAAAGTTAATTTGAAGGAAACAAATTTTTTAAGTAATAAATACTTTGCCTTCTTAAAACTGCTTTGGCATAACATGTTTTCATTATAAAAAGTTTTTCAGTATTAGTAAAAGTTTGGAAGAAATCGTAAGTCTTGAAAAACAGTTTGGAAAATATACTAATTGTATTAGAGGAGTAGCACACATTTTTACTAATTTGTAATTTAATTTTTATTGGCAATTTCATTTGTATTTTAACTTTCATTAGCTGATAGGTAGCAAAATTCATTACATATATATCTAGTAAATTATGATTATTTTATTTTTGCCATAGAATCTTTTTACTCTATGGTTTTGTGAAGTGGTAATGGTTCCTTGCTCAGAGGTTCCATTAGTGGCAACATTTGTAACTAAAGAACTATCTTTTGGGAGAGGGCATGACACATACCAAGCATTCAGCTCTGTACTGTTTCATAGTTTTGAGCATACAGATTAGTAAATATTTTAGTAGATTTATATTTAGAAATTGGAATAGTGTTGTGTTTCTAATTTTGGTTTCCAATTGTTCATTGCCAGCACATAGAAATATGGTTGATTTTGTATGTTGACCTTGTATTCTTCTTGAAACTTAAGAGTTTATATGAAACTAACAAAGACAGCAATCAAAACAAAATTTAACAGAATGTGATCTAAAATAAATTATTTGTTATTCACTTACTACATATAAGGCACTATGTAGGATTGATAAAGGCATATTGTTCTAAAGAGGTATTTCCTTGAGATAAACATGAGTATTTTTAGAGTACAAATCTTAAAAATAACTTCCATATGTTGTTAGCAATTTGGAATTAGACAAAATATCTTCACATAATATGCACTGTTAATTGATTGTTTTCCAATCACAGATGACTAGCTTCTGCAAAACACAGAATGATATTGTTCATGTTTCCTTATTATAGCAGCTGTCACTGATCTTGACAAATTTAAACTATAGTCAGCTGGCATAGGTTGCCCCCCCATTCCTTCTTAATTTATTTCACTGTTGCTTCTCACACATTCCTCTCTCTTACCATTAAATGTAGTTATGTTCTCATTTTATATCACATCCATGTTATTCAATCTAGCTTGCAGCTTCAGTTATCAATCATGTCTAACAATTTCTAACATTATATCTCCATTCCAGACATTTCTTCTAAATTTAGGCCTGTATTTATAATTTCCTACTGAATATTCTGCCCTAGACTGTTAACAAGCAGCTTAGACTCCATATATCTAAAGCCAAAAGTATTATCTTCCCTTTAAGGTTTTCCCTACCTTAGTTTCTCTTTTTTGGTAGATGTTAACACTGCCATTCATGTTATTGTTCAGGTTAGAATCCTGGGAGTCATCCTGACTCCTCTTCTCCCTTTAACCCAACATCTATTCAGTTAGTAAATCCCATTTTTATTCTGTCTGCCATATAGATCTCTAATCAATCCTCATAACTCTGTACCCATGGCCCTACCTTGTCCAGGCAGCCACCATTTCACCTGGATTTTTCCTCTAGATTCCTAGGTAATTTCCCACATTTTCTTGCCCTGATCAGTCTTAATTTTTGACACTAGTCAGAGTTTCTTGCAACACAAGTCTTAACCTGACACCTTCCTATTTAGAAGCCTTTAATAGGTTCCAATTAACCTTAGGATGAATTCCCAAATCCTTAACAAGTACTTCAAGACGTTACATGATCTGGCTTTTACCTTCCTATTTCTCAGCTGTTTCTCTTTCTCCAATCTTGCTCAACTTTCTTTTGGTCCTTCAGAAGAATTGTGTTCTTTTGTGGGTGGTGGGAGGCAGGAAAATCAAAAGTCAGTAGAGGAAAGGAATCAGGGAGAGGGAGGAAGGGAGGGGGAATTGTTGGGGAATGATATTGGCCAAATTATATTGTTGTATTGTGTGCATGTGTGAATATGTAGCAGCAAATTTCATCATTATATATAACATAATGCCCCAATGAAAAAGTTTGGAAAGAAAAAAGAAAGAATTGTGCTTTCTTTCATTGTGACATTTACATAAACTATTTTCTTTATTTGGTATGCTCAATTTCCCAATAATATTTAATTCCTTACATGCAGAGATTTTTATCTAATATTTCTTTAATATTCGCCTGGAAGTTTATATTTAATGTTAAGTATCTGGTAGTTGATTACTTATTCAGTATCAAAGAGTAAACGCTTGCCAGTTTTGTGTTTTAACATAGATTATATTACTTTCAAAGTACAATCTAAGATAACACAACATAAGATATTGCTTCTGAGTTTGGACTTTATTTGAATAAAGTGTTCCCTCTGCTTTTTGCTAGTTAATGAAGATGCTCTTTGAATGTTCAGATGAACGAATTGACTTGGAACTCATTTCTTTTTGCATTAATCTTGCTGCTAACAAGAGGAATGTACAGCTTATCTGTGAAGGTTAGTGACTTTGAGCTTCATAGGTAACTTCTGTAACATCTGCTAATTGGCATATTATGGGAAATAGGATAAAAGGAACTAAGAATATAATAGATATGTAAATCCTATTTTTCAATAAGGTTTTTCCTTATAGCTCTAATTCTTAAGCATCAAATAGAATATTCTATGTCATGAGCAGAAACACCCATCAGTAACATTTTCTAAATTAAGGTCAGCACTGATTGAAATTTGATTTTTTTTTAAACATTTTTAGGTGAAATTTAAACTTTTTATTTGCAAAACATTCAATTACAACAAAAGGGGATAAAATACATTTGTATTAGGTTATGTTTCTACAATGTCTTGGTAAAGTGTCTTGTCATACATTATAATGTTTTAGAGAATACTCAATAGTTTTTCTTATTTGAAAAGTTGTGGGTGCTCATTATAAAAAAGTACAAGTGAGCAAATAGGAAAAATTTAATCTTTACTCTTACCATTCAAAGATAAATGTTAGATTTTAGTAAAATACTAATGTGTATTTTCAAATAAAAATGTGATTCTCTAAATATTATTTTTAAATGAATATCTTGAATATCATTTAATATGGTTAAAATTTTTATAAAACATAATTGTTAGTAGATGCAAAATAGTTCATTAGAGGATTTTGCCAGGGTTTATTTTAGTTCAGATGTTTGGTTTGTTGCCACTTCTTTTGTTACAAACAGTGCTGTAGCAAATATCCTTTCTCTATATCTTTATGCATTTCAGTTTTATATTCTTAGGCTAAATTACTGAAGTACGATGTTTTTCTGGTTCAAAAGAATTTATGTTTTTTTAAAAATTTTACTGTGCAAATTCCAGACACAAAAGAGCAAATGCTGTATGAATCTATTTATATGAAGTTCTAGATCAGGCAAAACTAATCTGTATTTTTAAAGAAGAAACCCAAGAAGGAGAAGAGGAAGGGAAAAATTGAAAAGTGTGTCTGAGGAGGTGTATTTGACTGGGAAGGGACACAAGGAGAACTTCCTGGAATGAATTGAGACACTCTATATGTTGATATGTAGTATGGGTTGAACGAGCATGAACCTTTGTCTACCAGTTCTACACTTACGGCTTGTGCATTTTATTGGATATAAATTTTTATAACAAAAAAATCTTTAAATTTAAATTAACTTTAATTGTAATGGGAAAATTTTCTATTTCAGGAAATGGGTTGAAGATGCTCATGAAAAGGGCTCTGAAGTTCAAGGATCCATTGCTAATGAAAATGATTAGAAACATTTCCCAGCATGATGGGCCAACTAAAAATTTGTTTATTGTAAGTATAGTTTTTAGCTTTCTGTCTATTAAAATAAACTGAGTTGTAGCTTTAAATAGCTATATTTGAAAAGATAACTCTTACTGAGCTCTCATCAGATATTTATTCACAATCCCATTGGCTGTTCTACCATAAACTTGTTAGGTTTAGCTCTTAGAAATCCTAATCTAGGCTGGCATGGTGGTGCACACTGGTAATCCCAGCAGTTTGGGAGAAGGATTGTAAGTTTGAGGCCAGCCTCAGCAACTTACAATTAAGTAAGTCCCTAACTTACTTAGTAAGTCCCTAAGCAACTTAGCAAGACTGTCTCCAAAAGGGGGGGTGGGGGCGGGGACATAGTTGAGTGGTAAAGTGCCTCTGGTTTCTTTTTTCAAAAAAAGAAAAACAAAAAGAAATCCAAGTCTACCTTTTAATGTTGTTTTTGTTTTGTGATCTCTGCTACTAATTCCTCCACACCCACTGCAGTCTTCTTGCATCAGACTAACTCACCACAGGCTCCCTTTGCAAGTTAGCTCAATATTATTAAAACAGGAGAATAGCATTTGATGTTTACTTTTTCTTTCTATGGATTACATTATTAGATTGGTTCTTCTTGTAATTTAAATTTGAATTAAAATTCTGTTTTATTCAGGATTATGTTGGGGACCTTGCAGCCCAGATCTCTAATGATGAAGAGGAAGAGTTTGTGATTGAATGTTTGGGAACTCTTGCAAATTTGACCATTCCAGACTTAGACTGGGAATTGGTTCTTAAGGAGTACAAGTTGGTTCCGTACCTCAAGGATAAACTAAAGCCAGGTCTGTTCTAGGTATTTCACTTTTGCATTATCATTAAGGTCATTCTGTTGTGAACAAGGCTGCTAGAGCAACATAGGCAAAACATATTCTTACCACAGTTCTGTCCCCCCAGAAGGGTGGTCATTGGTCTCCTCTTAGATGAATATTCTCTTTTCTCTCTCCTGACAATATATTTTTCTTAAAATTAGTTTTTCCTTCTTTATCCTACCTTTCTTGTTGTTTTGTAGTTTTTTTTAAATATTTTTTTAGTTGTAGATGGACACAATGCTTTATTTTGTTTATTTATTTTATGTGGTGCTGGGGATCTAACCCAGGGCCTCACACATACTAAGCAAGTGTTCTACCACTGAGCTACAATCCTGGCCCCATTTTGTAGGTTGTTAATCCTGTCTCTTTTTAATTACCAAATACCACCCCTATACATACATACATACACGCATACACACACAAAGTCCTTTTAAGCATTCAAATAAGCCTTTTTTTTTTTGTCTAAGTATGTAAAAGATTTATGGGAAGTAATTTAACAGCTTTACCTATCTTTTCTGTGAATTGAAATTTGATGATATAATTGGATTTGAATCGGGACATTTCTTTTTTTTAAATATTTTTGTTTGTTGATGGACATAATACCTTTACTTTGTTTATTTAGTTTTCTTATGTGGTGCTGGGGATCGAACCCAGTGCCTCAGGCGTGCTAGGCAAGCACTCTACCACTGAGCCACAACCCCAGCCCTGAATCAAGACATTTTAATGAAAATTTTCTCTGGTTTGACTTTTCTAGGTGCTGCAGAAGATGACCTTGTTTTAGAAGTGGTTATAATGATTGGAACTGTATCTATGGATGACTCTTGTGCTGCACTGTTAGCAAAATCTGGGATAATCCCTGCACTCATTGAACTGCTAAATGGTAATTATCTTAATTTATTTTCATACTAATGACTAAGCAATTTATTAGTTTAAATTTTTATGTGGAGTCTGCAACATGAAATAGTATTTACCTTATTACATTAATCAGAAGAAACTTAAGTAGTTAAAAAAAATGAACAAAATACTGCAATCTAGGATTGGATAGGATAATGTTAAAGACCTTTAGACTATAAAGTTGAAACTTTATATAAAGCTTTTTGGGTCCAATTTTACAGATACTGCCCTTCCCTCACTTTCTCTCCCCTCATTAATATTCTATCATTTCTTCTTTTTGTCTAACTTTTTGTTAGTTTTAGTTGGATCTGTTCTTTTATTCAAAACTTGCTTTTTGTATCTTGATTTCTAAGTAGAAAAGTACATTTGGGAGCTGATTCTAAACATCATATTTCCTGTGGATCCATGGGCATTGTCTTATGAACTTCCTGTGATGATGAAAGTGTTCCCATCTATATCTGTGCCAGCCGACATATGTCGCTATTGAACCACTTAAATGTGGCTGTCAGGAGTGAGAACCTGAATTTTTAATTTTATTAGCCATGGTAGCATATGAAGTTTTGAACAATGTAGGCCTTGATTGTCTCCTTATATTTGTATTGATCTTAAGTGGCCAGGACACATTGTTAATCTATATTGCATAGAAAATTTATCTGAATCTAATATTATCTTATTAGGACCAAGTTCTCTAGTGTCTTTCACATTAAAAGTAGCTAATACTATAAAAATTTAAAAGGCTAATATGAGATGACTAAAGTCTCAGTCCTTCCTACAGCAGGTATAATGTATGTTTATTTTGTATTAATTTTAGTAAACTTTTTTGAAATGTAACATACATAAAGAGAAATGTATAAATTATAGGTATAGACTTCAATGAATTTTCTTTTTTCCAGTTTTCATTTTTTATATAATTTTTTAAAACAGATTTATAAGTACTTACAACTCTTAAAATCCTACAAATGTTCTCAAGATATATAATAGATAAAAAATTATTTGAAGCAATAATATTTATCATTTTGATAATTCTAAGGACTTTTTTTAAAAGAAAATAGAAATATTGCTTTAATTCTTAAATTTATGTCCTTGGACCAAGTTGCAAAACCAACTTGAGAGGGCACAGCCCAAAGTCTAGCTGAAACAGAAAGTATCTTTGGAGAAGATACTTGACTTTGCTTTAATAAGAACAATGAAAATTTAAAATGCACTGGAATATTTTTACCTGGTTGACAAAATGCCTAGAGACTGATAACTCCCTGTTGGTGAAGTTGAGAAATAGGCCTTCTCAAACATTTTTCATTGATGTTCAAAAATAATGTGACATTATGGGGATTCACTTGGCAAAACCCATCACATTTATAAATGTATTTCTCTTTTATCCAGCATTTATACTTTTAGGAATTTACCCTGCAAATAAGTCTGCAAACATGTAAAAATAATTTATAAAAATGATTTTTCATTATAGCATATTTGCAATGGTAACATTTTGGAAAAAAAATTATAGTGACTACCAGTTTTAAAACTCCTTAAATTATGGTTCATATACACAGCTAAATAAACATAGCTTTTAAAAAGACTGAATTTAAAAGTTATATGTTTCCCTATGTTCATATTATTGAAAATTATCCATATCATAGTGTTAGATTACACTAATGAAGCATAGGACATTGGATGATAAATTTTGTGATATAAATAAGGATCATAATAATATTTATTTTATAATCTGTCACTGGCCTAAATAAACACAAAACTCTAATAAAACTGGGTATGTATAGAGGGGAGCAGATGAACTGGGACAGGCATGAAATTTTAAGTTATAAACTCTTATATAATGTTGATATTTTGAGTGATTAAAATGTTACTTAAAATTATTTATTCTAATTTGTTATACACAGAATGGCAGAATGCAATTCATTTCATATTGCATACACAGAGCACAATTTTTCAAGTCACTGATTATACACAAAGTATTTTCACACCATTCGTGTCTTCATACATGTACTTAGGATAATGATGTCTAACTCATTCTACCATCATTCCTACCCCCTTGCATCCTCCCTGCCCCTCCCTCCCCTTTGCCCTATCTAAATTTCCTCCATTCCTTCCAGGTTCCCCCCACATCCCCATTATGAGTCAGCATCCTCATCAAAGAAAACATTCGGTCTTTGGTTTTGGGGGATTGGCTATCTTCGCTTAGCATCATATTCTCCAACTCCATTCATTTACCTGCAAATGCCATGATTTTATTCTCTTTGGATGCTGAGTAATATTCCATTATGTATATATACCAGTGTTTCCCTCTGCATTCATCTACTGAAGGACATCTGGGTTGGTTCCACGTTTTAGCTATTGTGAATTGTGCTGCTATAAACATTGATATGGCTGTGTCCCTATAATATGCTGTTTTTAAGTCCTTTGGGTATAAGTATTGTGATAGCTGGGTCAAATGATGGTTCCATTCCAAGTTTTCCAAGGAATCTCCATACTGCTTTCCAGATTATCTGTACCAATTTGCAGTCCCACCAGCAGTGTAGGCTTCAATGAATTTTCAAAGTGAGCATACCCGACATTGTTGCCTTACCCACATGGAGAAATAAAACATTACCAGAATCCTAGAAATACCTCTCCCCTTCTCCCAGTCATTACCATCTTCATCAGAGTAGTTTCTATCTTTTTTATCACTGATAGGTTTTGCCTGAGTGTGAACTTTATGTGGGGAATCTGGTTTATTTTGTCCCTCATTTTATTTGTGAGACTCCTTTATATTTTATACAGAAGTTTGTTCATTTTTGTTGCTATAGATAATATAGTATTAGAAATAGTATAGTATTAGAAATAATTAAAGGAGAGACTAGATAGTTGGGAGGCAAAAGTGAAAAAAATATAGCTGATAAAAGGAGAATGAAGATTTTGTGGAGAGCTATAGAAAGTTGAAGCAAAATGACCAGTGTCCTAGAATTGCTGGTCCCACAGTGATTTAATTGAGAGAGCTGAGGTATGTGAGAGTGAGCTAAGCATTCATGCTTTGGTTTATCCACTGTGAGATTATCACAGGTAGGGGCTATGTGATATTCTTTTTAAATAAATATCTGGATTTTCCCAATTTAAAAAAACCTTTGGAGTTCAGTGAATGGATGTTGTAGATGAAGGGGAGTAATTAACAGTGAGAATTTCAGCTCATTTTGTTTTAGGAAGTTCGTGATGGAGGTCATTTGGGGCAGACTGGACTTTAAGGGGCCCACAGTTTACTCCACACAACTAATTAGATACTATGTTAACCAAGAAATCTCTTTCTAGCATATCACTGAACTATTGGCAAGGTTTATGGCAAACTACAGTATTAGTAAATCAAATTTAATAACTAGTAGTTAAAATTAGATTTTATTTTTAAACATCAATGAACATCAGCTATTCTGTCAAATTATTTTATGTAATATTAAACATTTATTAATTAGCTTTTATTATTATATAACTTTTTTATGATTATAATGAGATTGAAACTAAAGTACTCATTTCATGCCAATGTGTAAAGTTTAATTTTGTGAACATTATTCAACAAAAGAAGTATCTTTTTATAATAGTCCAGTTTCTACCCTGCCCAAAACTTAGAATTCAGAAGATGTAGGGGTCTTTTTAATGAATTGTTTTTCTCATGTGAAGTCAGTATTATAAAGGCAAAATGCAAATAGGCTTATTTCACAAATTAAATTGTTTGAAGAATTCTTGTGAAGAATAGAAAGAAACAAAGCAAGTGGTGGTAAGTGTTGCCATTTCACGTTAGGAGCACAGAAGTTAATTTAGACTGGTTTTTGTCATGTATATTGGCAAAATACAGTGAAGATGACAGGGAAGCACTGTTTCTATTCTTTTCCATCAGTCTTGTCCCTCAGTTCCTATTTAGTACTACCTGATCTTTTCAGATGAACTATCTCCAGTAGTCTGATTAAACCTCCGAATTGATGTAACTTCTGTTTTTCAAAATCTTCATATTTTTCTTTGTATTTTAAAAATAATTAACCTACTTAATTTAATTATAACCAAATTTCTTAAAGCTACTATAAATATACTGTCATAAAATTTCTCCACTGATCATAGTATTTTAGAAGAAACACCAGAGACATAGATGATATGTGTCACCTATGTATTATAAGTATTTTAAACTGTTGTCCTTTACTTACATACTTGCCATGAACAGTGAGTTTATCTCTCTGTTATTCCCACTAATTCTCAGTTTGGTATGTAAACATTATTTTTTTATGAAATTTTGTTTCCTTCTAGCTCAACAGGAAGATGATGAGTTTGTGTGTCAGATAATCTATGTCTTCTACCAGATGGTTTTCCACCAAGCCACGAGAGACGTCATAATCAAGGAGACACGTATCCTTTTAGTGTTAGAGGATGTATCTCACATCATCAAAAACATGCTTCTTTCTTGTTGTTCTTTATGTAAATATTAAAATGCTATAGAAAACACCAAGCTTTACAGTAAATTTAGAAGATACACTATTTTCCATGGTACTCTTTACCCTAAATCAATACAGGTTGAACATGACTAATCTGAAATAGAAATGCTCTAGAATCAGAAGCTTTCTGAATGCCAGCATGAACACAAGTGGAAATTTTCATGTCATGTAGCATTCTCATTCAAAGCACAAGTGTATTAAATATTGTATATATGTACTAAATAGCCTTCATGGTATGTACATAGGGTGTGTATGGCACATAAATGTGTTTCTTGTTTAGACTTATGTCCAATTCCCAGGATAACCTATTACATATAAGCAAATATTCTAAAATCTAAGTAAATTTAAACACTCTAACCATTTCAGATGAAGAATTCTCTACCTCTATATTATATTCTATATAAATAGAATATAATGAGACCAATTTTATTTAATTTGTCAGGTTTTGATTACTAAGAAACTTGAACATGTCAGAATTTCCTTCTCTACTAATATCACTTAACTATCACAGGTTCCAAGGACTGTCCTTCCAGTAACTTTATTTTCTGTACATTGGAAAACATGTCTGTTGTCAGGACTGTAACTACCCAACTGTATGTTAAGTATTTAATATCTGCAAAACGTCTCGGGCCTCACACATTTGTTGCTAACTGCTGTCTGGATGTCCTTACCTAAAAGGGCCTTGGCCTGGTGTATCCTAAGAGCATTGTGTGCCTATGTTTTCATTATGTTTCTGTGCTGGTGATCAGAGCCTTGCACATGTGAGGCCAGTGCTTTACCACTGAGCTGCATCCTCCACCCTCATGCAGTCCTAATTTTTAATAATCTTTTGCCATTTACTAACTGTGGGACCTCAAAAAGTTAGATGACTTCCTTAGCATACATTCTGACATCAAGAAAATGACTGTGGTAGTAAATAAAAAGACTTCCTACTTTGTGGGTTTGTTGTAACTATTAATGGATTTAAGGTGCCTATTATAGTTCCCAGTCCCAGAGGTACTCAGTAAATGGTAGTTAATCATTACTGCAGCCAAGGGGTACTCTATACAGTCACCATCCTTCTATGAGGAGCAAAAACAGTCCTGCCTTCTATATTCATTGTGAGTAATAACAGTGTCATCCACACAGCATGTCAAGCTGGAAATGTTACTGTCTATTGTCTCTGTTACTAGACATAATTAATCATATATTCTACATAAGCATTGACCATCAAACACATCCTGATTTATGAAATCAGTCCTGGTTGAAAAGATAAGTAAATATAAAACAATAATCCAGTATGTTCAGCGTCATAAAGACATGGGTATATGAGACACCTGAGTATATATAATTAAGTCTGAGATTTTCTTTCAGTACATCAAATTTCTGATCATCAGATATGACCTACCTTATAATTTACTGCTTTTTTGTATATTTGTCAACTTCAAATGCATTCTCTCCTTTTTTTCCACCCATGTCTCCTACCCATCAAAGTTTTATATACCATCTTCTTAGTTAATTAAGCCTTTCTAAATCCTATGCCTTTCGTATTCCCAGTAGTTCGTTCGTTCGTTCGTTCGTTCGTTCTTTCTTTCTTTCTTTCTTTCTTTCCCTCTTTTTTTTATTTTTTATTTTTTTGGAGTTTTTTCTCTTTTAGCAATTTCATGCTTTTATTAGTGCATTATAGTTAAACATCATAGTGGTGCCCATTTTGACATAATTGTACATGTGTAGAATATAATTCACTCTACTTCAGTCCCCAGTACTTTTCCCTTCCTCCTCCCTCCCCCTGTTTCCTTTCCTTCACTAGTCTTATTGTTTTATAAAATTGGTGTTTTATACATATATGGGTGAAATTCACTATGGTATATTCATATTATGTACATAGCAAAAGATAAATTGTGGTATAAAGGTGTATTAAGAATTGTAAAGAAAAAAGAATTTTTTTAACCTATTAAAAGTACTTTCAATCATCTGTTTATATGCTTATCTCTCCCAAAAGATTTTGAGGTCCTCAAGCTCAAGTACTGTCTTTATCTTATCTTTATCTATACCCAAAAGTTAACACAGTACTTGATATGTGGTAAAAACTTGTATGGTCAATGAATACTGGTATCTAACTGGTTAATGTCCTTTAAAGTATACCTTAAGAGATTTTTTAGTTTTAAATGATGCTACCATTACTCAAAGCATTTTGAAACTCCTCTGTGCTACATTCAAATCTAATGATGTACACTTTAGATATCACCTTTAGAGGAAAATTACCTTGCTTTTGAGGGGAAAAATTAACTTTTGGAAGCATATAAAGGCTCCAGAAGTTCAGTCTGGGAAATAACAAGTCTATCTGAAGAAATCTTCATTTTTTTCTTTCTTTTTTTTATTATTAGTTGTTCAAAACATTACATAGCTCTTGACATATCATATTTCATACATTTGATTCAAGTGGGTTATGAACTCCCATTTTTACCCCATATACAGATTGCAGAATCACATCGGTTATACATCCACGTTTTTACATACTGCCATACTAGTGTATGTTGTATTCTGCTGCCTTTCCTATCCTCTGCTATCCCCCCTCCCCTCCCCTCTTCTCTTCTCTCTCTACCCCATCTACTGTAATTCATTTCTCTCCCTTGTTTTTTTTTCCTTTCCCCTCACTTCCTCTTATATGTAATTTTGTATAGCAATGAGGGTCTCCTTCCAAGAAATCTTCATTTTGATGAGGGCTATCTAAAAACAAATACTGGTTTGCCTTAAAAGCCACATTAGAAGGCTGGGGCTGGGGCTGGGGCTGGGGCTCGGGCTCAGCGGTAGAGTGCTTGCCTAGTATGCGTGAGGCACTGGGTTTGATTCTCAGCACTGCAAATAAATAAATAAAATAAAGATCCAATGACAACTAAAAAAATACACTTTTTGAATAATATTAAAATCATTGAAAGTAATAAACTTTTCCCTAGCTGTATTCCGTGAAACATTCCTTAAGTATTAACAGTTGTTTAATGAAAAAATAGGGTTTTGAATAGGCTTGCAAAATAGAGTTTAACAGACTTTCGTGCAATAGGGTCTTTTCGGAACCTGTATGTATGTGCTCCTTCTAGAGGTTTAGAGCCCCTAGAAGGCTATTTTATGTATAGAGGGTATTTAAAACATGTAACTACAGAAGGCACTACAGAAAACAGTCAAATGAAAGCATATCTTTCCTAGGTGACTTCTTTGAAAGACAGTTCTGTTTGCACTTCATTTCATAGGATTTTTAAAGAATGAAGTATTTAAAATACCTACCAAGTGCCTCATATGTACAGTGTTTCAGCCTTTGCTACCTACTCAGTACCTTAGTAGCCAAACTCACAGTATTAAGAGAGCTTCTGTTTGACTGTTCTTCATTTTAACTTCAATTTTTATTTAATACCAATATATTTGGGGTCTGTACTTTTAAAATAGTTATCCCAAAGAATACAAATGTTGAAAACAGTGTAAATTGGCAATTAAAGACTGGCAGAATTAAATTTTTTACAAAAGCCTCAAGGGATACTACTTCAATCTGATGCTTTCATCCGTGTTTTAAGATTAAATAAGTATTGCTGAAGTGCTTCCATCAAAATAATGAACTCAGAAATGTTTTGGTGTTCAGAAACCAAGTTTTTTATTGATGTCAGTGACAAGTATATCTTGTTGCAACTTGTCACATACTAAATATTATGAAAATATTTAATTTCACCACTAAACAAAATATTTATTTGAATTTGTTTATCATCCTTTTTACTGTGATTTCCCCAGTGGGTCCAATATATTTAAACATTTTGAAAAAAGAATGTGTTAAAAAGAATTCATTCCGGACTGGGATTGTGGCTCAGTGGTAGAGCACTCCCCTTAGCACAGGCGGGATCCAGGTTCAATTCTCAGCACCACATAAAAATAAAGGCATTGTGTTGTGTCCATCTACAGAAAAGATCCATCCTCCCTCCCTCCCTCCCTCCCTCCCTCCCTCTCTCTCTCTCTCTCTCTCTCTCTCTCTCTCTCTCCCCTTAAAAAAAAAAGAATTCATTCCTTTTATTTTTTTTATTTTTAATTTTTATTTTTAAAAAATATTTTTTATTGGTTGTTCACAACAATACAAAGCTCTTGACATATCATATTTCATACATTAGATTCAAGTGGGTTATGAACTCCCAATTTTTACCCCAAATGCAGATTGCAGAATCACATCAGTTACACATCCACAATTTTACATAATGCCCTATTAGTAACTGTTGTATTCTGATACCTTTCCTATCCTCTACTATCCCCCCTCCCCTTCCCTCACATCTTCTCTCTCTACCCCATCTACTGTAATTCATTTCTCTCCTTGTTTATTTTCCCATTCCCCTCACAACCTCTTATATGTAATTTTTTATAGCAATGAGGGACTCCCTTCATTTCCATGCAATTTCCCTTTTCTCTCCCTTTCCCTCCCATCTCATGTCTCTGTTTAATGTTAATCTTTTCTTCCTGCTCTTCCTCCCTGCTCTGTTCATAGTTGCTCTCATTATATCAAAGAAGACATTTGGTATTTGTTTTTTAGGGATTAGCTAGCTTCACTAAGCATAATCTGCTCTAGTGCCATCCATTTCCCTGCAAATTCCATGATTTTGTCATTTTTTAGTGCTGCGTAATACTCCATGGTGTATAAATGCCACAGTTTTCTTATCCATTCATCTATTAAAGGGCATCTGGGTTGGTTCCACAGTCTAGCTATTGTGAATTGTGCTGCTATGAACATCAATGTGGCAGTATCCCTGTAGTGCGCTCTTTTAAGGTCTTCAGGGAATAGTCCGAGAAGGGCAATAGCTGGGTCAAATGGTGGTTCCATTCCCAGCTTTCCCAGGAATCTCCATACTGCTTTCCAAACTGGCTGCACCAATTTGCAGTCCCACCAGCAATGTACAAGTGTACCCTTTTCTCCACATCCTCGCCAGCACTTGTTGTTGTTTGACTTTATAGTGGCTGACAATCTTACTGGAGTGAGATGGTATCTTAGGGTGGTTTTGATTTGCATTTCTCTGACTGCTAGAGATGGTGAGCATTTTTTCATGTACTTGTTGATTGATTGTATGTCCTCCTCTGAGAAGTGTCTGTTCAGGTCCTTGGCCCATTTGTTGATTGGGTTATTTGTTATCTTATTGTCTAATTTTTTGAGTTCTTTGTATACTCTGGCTATTAGGGCTCTATCTGAAGTGTGAGGAGTAAAAATTTGTTCCCATGATGTAGGCTCCCTATTTACCTCTCTTATTGTTTCTCTTGCTGAGAAAAAACTTTAGTCCCATTTGTTGATTCTTGTTATTAACTCTTGTGCTATGGGTGTCCTATTAAGGAATTTGGAGCCCGACCCCACAATATGTAGATTGGAGCCAACTTTCTCTTCTATCAGACACAGAGTCTCTGATTTGATATCAAGTTCCTTGATCCATTTTGAGTTAACTTTTGTGCATGGCGAGAGAAAGGGATTCAGTTTCATTTTGTTGCATATGGATTTCCAGTTTTCCCAACACCATTTGTTGAAGATGCTATCCTTCCTCCATTGCATGCTTTTAGCCCCTTTATCAAATATAAGAAAGTTGTAACTTTGTGGATTAGTCTCTGTGTCCTCTATTCTATACCATTGGTCCACCCGCCTGTTTTACCAGTACCATACTGTTTTTGTCACTATTGCTCTGTAGTATAGTTTGAAATCTGGTATCGCTATACCGCCTGATTCACACTTCCTGCTTAGAATTGCTTTTGCTATTCTGGGTCTTTTATTTTTCCATATGAATTACATGATTGCTTTATCAATTTCTACAAGAAATGCCGTTGGGATTTTGATTGGCATTGCATTAAACCTATAGAGAACTTTTGGTAATATCGCCATTTTGATAATGTTAGTTCTGCCTATCCATGAACAGGATATATTTTTCCATCTTCTAAGATCTTCTTCTACTTCTCTCTTTAGGGTTCTGTAGTTTTCATTGTATAAATCTTTCACCTCTTTTGTTAGGTTGATTCCCAAGTATTTTATTTTTTTTGAGGATATTGTGAATGGAGTGTTTTTCCTCATTTCCGTTTCAGAAGGTTTGTCACTGATATACAGAAATGCTTTTGATTTATGCGTGTTGATTTTATATCCTGCCACTTTGCTGAATTCATTTATTAGTTCTAGTAGTTTCTTTGTAGACCCTTTTGGGTCTTCTAGGTATAGAATCATGTCACCCGCAAATAGTGATAATTTAAGTTCTTCTTTTCCAATTTTTATGCCTTTAATTTCTTTCGTCCGTCTAATTGCTCTGGCCAGTGTTTCGAGAACTATATTGAATAGAAGTGGTGATAGAGGGCATCCCTGTCTTGTTCCAGATTTTAGAGGGAATGCTTTCAATTTTTCTCCATTCAGAATGATGCTAGCCTGAGGCTTAGCATAGATAGCTTTTACAGTGTCAAGGTAAGTTCCTGTTATCCCTAGTTTTTCTAATTTTTCAACATAAAGGGATGCTGTACTTTGTCGAATGCTTTTTCTGCGTCTATCGAGATGATCATATGGTTCTTATCTTTAAGTCTATTGATGTGGTGAATAACATTTATTGATTTCCGTATATTGAACCATCCTTGCATCCCAGGGATGAATCCTACTTGATCATGGTGCACAATTTTTTTGATGAGTTTTTGTATTCGATTCACCAGAATTTTATTGAGGATTTTTGCATCTAGGTTCATTAGAGATATTGGTCTGTAGTTTTCTTTCTTTGAGGTGTCTTTGTCTGGTTTCGAAATCAGGGTGATGTTGGCCTCATAGAATGAATTTGGAAGAGCTCCCGCTTTTTCTATTTCCTGAAATAACTTGAAAAATATTGGTATTAATTCTTCTTTAAAGGTTTTGTAAAACTCCGCTGTATACCCATCCGGTCCTGGGCTTTTCTTGGTTGGTAGTCTTTTGATGGCTTCTTCAATTTCATCCATTGATATTGGTCTGTTCAAATTGTGTGTATCCTCCTGACTCAGTCTGGGCAAATCATATGATTTAAGAAATTTATCGATGTCTTCACTATCTTCTATTTTATTGGAATATAGGTTTTCAAAATAATTTCTAATTGTCTTCTGTATTTCTGTAGCATCTGTTGTGATATTGCCTTTTTCATCCCGTATGTTAGTAATTTGAGTTCTCTCTCTTCTTCTCTTCATTAGCATGGCTAAAGGTCTGTGGATCTTATTTATTTTTTCGAAGAACCAACTTTTAGTTTTGTTAATTTTGTCAATAGTTTCTTTTGTTTCAATTTCATTGATTTCCGCTCTGATTTTAATTATTTCTTGCCTTCTGCTACATTTGCTGTTGTTTTGCTCTTCCTTTTCTAGGGCTTTGAGATGAAGTGTGAGCTCATTTATTTGTTGGTTTTTTCTTTTTTTGAGGAATGACCTCCAGGCGATGAATTTCCCTCTTAAAACTGCTTTCATTGTGTCCCATAGATTGTGATATGTTGTGTCTGTATTTTCATTTATCTCTAAGAATTTTTTGATTTCCTCCTTTATGTCTTCTGTAACCCATTGATCATTCAGTAACATATTGTTCATTTTCCATGTGATGTAGGATTTTTCCTTCCTTCTTTTATCATTGATTTCCAGTTTCATTCCATTATGATCAGATATAATGCATGTCCACCCCTTTATATTCACTGAGGGTTGCCCT
Source organism: Spermophilus citellus (assembly GCF_964194105.1). Taxonomy (NCBI): domain Eukaryota; kingdom Metazoa; phylum Chordata; class Mammalia; order Rodentia; family Sciuridae; genus Spermophilus; species Spermophilus citellus. The sequence continues at coordinate 161,511,522 of NC_138187.1, forward strand.
ATGGCATAATATATGGTCTATTTTTGAGAAGGATCCATGTGCTGCTGAGAAAAAAGTATATACACTTGATGATGGTTGATAAATTCTATATATGTCAGTTAAGTCTAGGTTATTGATTGTAATATTGAGATCTATAGTTTCTTTATTCAACTTTTGTTTGGAGGATCTATCCAATGGTGAGAGAGGTGTGTTGAAGTCACCCATAATTATTGTGTTGTGGTCTATTTGATTCTTGAACTTGAGGAGAATTTGTTTTATGAATGTCGCAGCACCATTATTTGGTGCATAAATATTGATAATTGTTATGTCTTGTTGGTGAATGGTTCCTTTTAACAGTATATAATGTCCTTCCTTATCCCTTTTGATTAACTTAGTCTTGAAGTCGATTTTATTCGATATGAGGATGGCCACCCCTGCTTGCTTACGTGGACCGTGTGCGTGGTATATTTTTTCCCATCCTTTCACCTTCAGCCTGTGTATGTCTTTTCCAATCAGATGTGTCTCCTGGAGGCAGCATATTGTTGGATTTGTTTTTTTAATCCATGATACCAGCCTATGTCGCTTTATTGGAGAGTTTAAGCCATTAACATTTAGAGTTACTATTGATATATGGTTTGTACTTCCAGCCATGTTTGATTATTTATCCTTTTTTTTTAATTTAGTTTGTTTCTCCATGATTATCTTTCCCCCCGCCCTCTGTCTTTACCGAGGCACTTCCCACTGATGGTTTTGGTTATTGTTTTTCATTTCTTCCTCGTGTAGTGTTTTGCTCAAGATGCTTTGCAATGCTGGTTTTCTGGCTGCAAATTCTTTTAACTTTTGTTTATCATGAAAGATTTTTATTTCGTTGTCATACCTGAAGCTTAATTTTGCTGGATACAGAATTCTTGATTGGCATCCATTGTATTTCAGTGTTTGAAATACATTGTTCCATGACCTTCTTGCTTTCAGCGTCTGTGATTAAAAATCTGTTGTTAACCTTATTGGTTTACCCCTGAATGTAATCTGCCTCTTTTCTTTTGTAGCTTTTAATATTTTCTCTTTGTTCTGTGTATTGGATATCTTCATAACAATGTGTCTTGGCGTTGGTCTACTGTGATTTTGTATGCTCGGTGTCCTGTATGCATCTACAATTTGTATATCCGTTTCCTTTTTTATTTCTGGAAAGTTTTCTGTAATTATTTCATTCAGCAGGTTACTCATTCCCTTGGTTTGAATCTCTATACCTTCCTCTATCCCGATGACTCTTAAGTTTGGTTTTTTTATGTTATCCCATATCTCTTGGATGTTTTTCTCGTGATTTTTTACCTGCCTTTCTGAGTTGGCTAGACTCTTTTCAAGATGATATATTTTGTCTTCATTATCTGATGTTCTGGCTTCTACTTGCTCCACTCTGTTAGTGATACTCTCATTTGAGTTTTTAATTTGGTTTATAGTTTCCTTCATTTCTAGAATTATTGTTTGATTTTTTTTATAATCTCTGTCTCCTGATAAAGATGCTTAACTTCTTCTTTTATCTGTTTATGTAATTCATTTTCAATGTGTTCTTTCAGTGTTTGAATTTGCTTTCTCGTATCCTCTTTAAGGTTCCATTCCATCTGTCTAAGGTGTTCCTCGAGTTCTTTATATGACCATTTTTCTGATGACTCTAGGTCCTCCTGAATATTTAGGCTGTCCTGCATTGTTTGTACTCCTTTTCTTCCTTGCTTTTTGAAGCTGCTCATGTTACTTCTTGTTCTGTTTGACTGATGAGTTACTGTTTACGCCTATAAATTTATTTGATGCTTGGGAGGAAAGGTATTAGAAGGGAAGGGAAGAAGTCACTAAAGAGAATGAGAGTAAGCAGATAGAATTCAAGGAAGGGGGAATAAGAAAATTGAAAAGAAATGAAAAGACAAAAGAAGAAAAAAATAGGAAATAAAAAAAGATAAAAGTGTTTAAATAATAATAATAATAATAAAAATTAAAATTAGAAGAAAAAATTAAAAAAATAAACAAAAAAATTTTAAAAAACAACAAGAAAGAAAAATGAAAATGAGAAAAAAAAACCCAAATCAAAAAAAAAAAAAACAACTAATAAATGCAGTCTTAGAGTTTGATTAACTTCTCTTCCAGTAGATGGAGCTGTGCCCACCAGGCCAAGCTTCTCCTGTCAACACACGGGAACCAATCACTGTGCAGCAGCTTCTCCTCCCAGACTGGAAGGGTCTCCAATCCTGAGTGCCTAGGGCCTCCTCTTGTGTCTAGTCACTTCCCCACTTTTCCTCAAGCCAGGCCCCTCTCACCGGTGACGCTCATCACAATACTGGCTACACGCCAGGTCTGCTGCTCCTGGGAGCCCTGTTTTCATGAACGACTGGGCACACTTTCCCTGTTTGCCATTCCCTCAGACCCTAAGTTTGTAGAGCTTGGGGCTGAGAATCCTCAGCGAAATTTTACTTGCCCTCCGGTAGCCATGCCCCCGGAAGCTGGTGCAAGAGACCTCAGTTGTCAGCACTGGTGGGAGCAGTATCCGGGAGTTCCGCACCGCGGGTCCTGCGCCACTTCTGATTCCCTCGGTCTGGCTATCGCGCTCAAGGGAGAGCTGGGAGGGGCCCTTACGGGAGAGCTGGGAGGGGCCCTTAAGGTTTCCCTGATGTGTGGAGAGGGGAAGGCTAGGGGATTACACACCTGTAGCCGCAGGTTTCAATGAAGTTATCTCCTCTGCCGCAGTCTGATGACGTCAGTTCTCTGCCATGGTGGTATCTCTTGCAAATGGCGACAGTTCGTTTCCCTTTGCTGGGTGACCAATGCAATGGGTGGGTCCTGACTGTCTCTCCCAAGCCCCGTTTAAATCCTGTGGCCACTGCCTATGAAGGCTTGGTTGGCATTTACCTCCATAGGATCAGAAGGGCCGACCAGTTGTTTCAGCAGGATAGATTAGTGCTGAGTCACAGCTGTTTGTCTGCGGGAAGCAGGCTAACGGGAGCTTGAATTCAGCCGATCCAGGCTCAGTGTGTGTTCTGAGAGGCCCAGACTGTTCGCCCCAGATCCACGTCAGTTCAGCATTGCCTAGTGATCCTGAGCAAACAGCATTTAGACTGTTTATGACTCCCTATGCCCGCGCAGCTGAAGAGGTCAGAGACTTGATCTCTCTGTGCCCGCCGCCATGTTCGAATTCATTCCTTTTAAATGAAGAATTTTTATGGTGAATGTTACCTATGAATAATAAAATCTAACTATATAAGATAACTAATTTGTCCTCTTAAATAATAATGTAGCAGAATATGGAACCCTAGGTTGACAGTCATTTCCCTCACAAGTTAAAGGCACAACTTAAAGGACTTTCCCACCTGTCTACTGGCCTACATTGCTACCAAGGAGAAGTCTAATCAGTCTAATTATAATTATCTACCCTAAAGTCTGCTGGTAATTTAATTTCCTTTCCCTTTAGAAATAACTTGTTTCTTTTTTTTTTCCTAAGAAGACCAGAAGAATGTTTATTTTCTTTAACATCAAGGTTTTTTTTGTTGTTTTTTGTTTTTGTTTTTACTAAATTTGAATTTGTTTATCATCCTTGATTGATTTTTCTGAGTGTACAAATGTACTTTTCCTAAGTTTGTAGTTTTAAGTTTTTTTTTCAGAAAATTTTTCTTTTTTTTTAATAAGTATTTTTTTAGTTGTAGTTGACACAATACTTTTATTTATTCATTTTTATGTGGTGCTGAGGATCGAACCCAGGGCCTAGGCAAGTGCTCTACCACTGAGCCACAACCCCAGCCCCTCATAAAATTTTTTCTTGAATGGTAATTTTTAGTTATTAGTTTCGTGCCGTTGCCTTGGTTTTCTTGAGATTTCTATTATATTGACTCTTCATGGCCTATCTTTAAAATCTGTGATTTTCCAATCTTTTTTTTTTCTTTATTTATGTTTTGATTTTATAAATTTACTTCCTTTTTACCTCATTTCTTTTAGGATTTTATCTGTTGTATCTTGTGTTATTTAAATTTAGTTAATATATCTATAATTATTTTTACTTTTATTTTTGTTTTTTCTCTGGCTTTTGTAGTTCTGATTTATGTTGTTTGTTCATATATATTTTAATATTTTCTTAAATTCTTATCTCTTTCAAAATGACAGGTTGTGTCTTTCTCTTACATGAAAATGCCTTACCATGTTTTCTCTTTCTTTTCAAGAAAGCATTTATAGCTACACAACTCTAGTGCTTAATAAATGAAATATTAAAGTGAACTAATGATTTTAAAATTTGAAGTTAAAATCAATTTAGCATTTAAACTTAGAAGAAATGGGGGATTTCTAATATTACTAAAGAGTCATGATCTCAAATGCAGTTTATATCTTTAACCATTTTTATTCAGAGGCTCCAGCATATCTCATAGACCTGATGCATGATAAAAATAATGAAATCCGAAAGGTCTGTGATAATACGCTAGACATTATAGCGGTAAGTAATTATTCTCTACACGTGTACATTTGTCTTCATTTTAGGCAGGAAAAGACATTATACACCTAATTTGACCTATGCATTCAATGTTAACACAATTTTGTGTTTTGGTAAGGTTCAGAAAATTCTGATACTAAATTTTCTTTTAAAACATTAAGCCTGTTGGCTTCAACTTCTAATTATAGTCTCCTTACTTAATGAGGCCTTATATGTGTTCAGAGTTTAAGCCTAATCTACATGTCTCTTGGAATCACTTGAGTTTTGAGGGTTTTTTGTTTTTGTTTTTTTTGAGAAATTATTCTTTAAGATCAGGAAATTTAATAACTTCTGTTAAAACTAATAATTTTTATAGCTTGCCATTAAATCTCTTAATAAATCAAATTTTGTGTTAACTATTTTTTTCAGTTTGAAAAAAATTTAAGTTTAACTTAAGGTTTTTAAACAGTTCAGACTAACTTTTTTAAAAAATAAGCTAATTTTTGTTATATGTATACACTTGCTTTGTAAGTTGCAATTGCTTTGGAATGATGGGAAATATAAAAAATCTTCATGTTATTCATGACTTTGGATTTTTCTTTTTCTTTTTTTTTTTTTTTTACTTTTGGTTCCAGGGATTGAACCCAAGGGCACTCAACCACTGAGCCACATCCCTAGCACTTACCTAGGGCCTCACTGAATTTCTGAGGCTGGCTTTGAATTTGCAATCCTCTGCCTCAGCCTCCCGAGTTTCTGGGATTGAAGGAGTGCCCCTACCACACCCAGCAACTTGGGAGATTTTTAAAGTAAACATAACTAGAGAGATATGAACAGAGGATAATCTAAGTCTTGGGGTAGAAACATGCTGACCCTACAGCCTCTTATTGAGAAATTATGCTGCTCCAACAGTCCTCTGCTGGTCTTGGGCCTTATACCAGGGATGTGCCAGATTCTATGTATTTTTAAAAAGTTTTTTTTTAATCTGTAGTGTATATTGCTGCACACAACCTGCCTGCTTTCTTCTGTCTCCTCTGCTGTATGAAAATGGTACTCAACAAAGTAACCCTGACCTTCATTTTTCTAAATCCAATGAGCATTTTTAGTCTTCATTTTACTTTGCTGACCCTACCCTCCTTGAAGGAACTTGTAGATCTTAGCATTAAAATCTAAAGTTACAAAGAAAATTATGTTTATGTTTTATTATTTTCATGATATAACCACAAGCTATGCGCATTATGGCTCTCTGAGATGCTGTTTTATCACTTTTGAGTGAGTAAAAAAAAAAAATTGGAACAAGTAAATTGAACTATTTAGTTCACTTAATCTATGAATCTCTAAACTGGATTTACAAAGTAACTATTTGATGTCTTGCCACATAATCACAGATCATTTCACACTGAGGAAAACCTTAGTCTGAAACATTTGCATAGAAAAACCGGACTTATTAAACTGGGAGTGTTTAAAGATATCACACGTGGATGATTCATGTAATGTGGCACGCCTGCTGTGCTGCTGCACTAAATCATACTCATGGTTCATTTTCTCAGAAGTGAAGTCCAGTAGAGCTAATAGAAGGGCACCAGGCCATGGAAATATCCCACATTCTTCCAGAAAAACTAGCAAAAATAACATTGCTGGGCTGGGGCAGTAACTCAGTGGCAGAGAACTTGCATGAGTGAGGCACTGGGTTTGACCCTTCGCACCACATAAAAATAAACAACTAAAATAAAGGAATTCTGTCCAGTTATAACTATAAGAAACAGTTATAGATGGGCAATATATAGTTATAGAAAAATAGTTAGAGATGGACAAAATAATGACATGGCTTTGCCTTTCTGCTGGTATGCTCCTATAAGGTTCAAGACCCTGGTTCACCTGGTTCACTTCTTGCTTATTTTTTAGGCTTAGTAAATTTTAATTTTTCAATGTGAGTTTGATGTTTTTATTTTTTTAATTTCATACAAATTGGATTTAATAAGTTTTGTTAGCCCTGTTTTATAGTTTATTTCATATTGCATAAACAAAAAGATAGAAATTCAGGATATTTTTCCAGCTTGTTGGAATTTAAATACAAAAAAATTTATATTTACACGAATGTGTGTGTGTATTCCTTGCCTGTTTCTTATGCATGTTGCTTTATTTTTTTTTCTTTAATTGGCAACAGTTGGACTTAAAAGAACCCAAGCATAGTATGAAAGAGAAAAATCATCATTTCTTAAATAAATTTCATTTAGTTCTGCCTTTTACTTTTAGGCCTGACTTGGCATATTTAAAAAGATATTGTACAGATTAGCCTCCTCAGTATTTTAAGTAGAGATTGTTTTAGGATATAATTGTACTTAGAGATCTGATTAGAAAATGCCATGGCCAAGTCTAGAGGTGACACTCAGGACAGTTCAGAGAGTATGTGCATAAAAGTCAATAACTTTATTATGTGTGTGTTTAATTTGTGTATATGTGTATCATTCAGAGAAATGTTTTTCTAAGACATAAAAGCATCTTTTTAATAGCTGCTGCCTTAATTATAATGAATAGCTAAATTACTCTAGACCTGCTTTAATTTAGTATGAAAAATTGTATTAAATAAACCATATTACAGTCTCAATTAAGGGGCTGCCACATTAAAGGAGAAAGGAAAATCTGTTTTCCATCAGTTATGTTAGAACACAAAGCAGATCTATGTGGCCCTATGTTATCCTATAGTGTGTTAATCAGATACAAGGTGTGACGGAAGCCAGTGACAAAAGAGTTTTCGTGATAGTGAACAGACTCTGATAATAGGCTGGTTAAGGCTTCATAATGTTTTACTGGTTAAGTAGTAAACAAAATGATGTAGGACTTCAAAAAGGATGGCACATTCCATGTAAAATCAAACCATAAGTCTTTTGTGACACTTTAGAATTTCTGGAAACTGAGTGCTTAAGATCATACTGTCAGAAGCTGAGAAGAGAATACAAGACATTTTGTCTTCTAAATACAGGATAAAGTCAAGGCTCAAAGCCAGGACACAAAGTATAACCCTCATAAAAAGAAGTGAACCAACTATATCCCTAGCATATTGCCACAAAAGCTTGTTAGATCTAAGATGCTGGCATCTTAGAGGTGACTGAAATGCTATCTCTGAGTTCTCATAGTCACTGCCTGATAAAGAGGGTGGGTAGTGGGCATTACCAGGGGAGTAGAGATTGGGAGAAGGTGTTACACTTGATCTTTTAAAATGTTTTTTTATTTGTTCTTTTTTGATGTACATGACAGTAGAGTGTATTTTGACATATTATATATACATGAAATATAACATTCTAATTAGTATCCCATTTTTGTGATTGTACATGATGTGGAATTTCACTGGTGGTATATTCATGTATGAAAATAGGAAAGTTATGTCTGATTCATTCTACTGTCTTTCCTGTTCCCTCCTCTCTCCCTTCCCTTCATTCCCCTTTGTCTAATCCACTAAAATTTTCTATATGCCCCCTCCACCATCATTGTGTGTTAACATTTGTGTAACAGAGAAAACATTTGGCCTTTGGTTTTGGGGGATTGGATTATTTCACTTAGCATGATAGTCTCCATATACCAGCAGAAGTTATAGTCATTCTTTTTTATGGCTGAGTAATATTCCATTGTGTATATATATCATGTTTCTTTACCTGTTCATGGCTGGAGGGATAGAATTGACTTTAGTTAATTATGTTTACTTCAGTGAACATTTTAACCCTGGATATTCATTTTTGAATAGCTGTTTAACTTTTAAAAAGAAACTCCTATACTATACCAGTATTTTTCAGTTATTTGAGATAATAATTTCAGTGACTTTATGAAGTCATAACATTAAGTATAGGCTTTTAGTCTTAAAATGTTAGAGCTTGAGTAAGTCCTAGATTTGTTTCATTGTGCAAATGAAGAATCAGGCCAACAGAGATTAAGATACCTTGAGAAATGTGCATACTCCAGTGGGTATCAGAGCCAGCACTGGAAACCAGATCTCCTGATTCCTAATTTAGTGCACTTTATATTATGCCCTGCCATATTATTGATACTTGTAAGTCCAGACTCTGAAATACAAAGAAACAGATTTTTCCAGGGCTACCAAACTGTGTTGTTGGGAATTCCAGAGTGCTGTGGAAGATAGGATAAGGGCATTGGAATATGGTCCTTTGGAGTATGACTAAGCTTTTACTTGGTTTTCACTGAAATGGAAGAGGAAAGAAATAAAAAGGGAAAAAGTTGTTTGAGGGGTGGGGGAGGTGGAATATTAAGTTGTTGACACATTTTATCTTGGGAAATATATTTTAAGATTCTCTTTTTCACATTTTTAGCCTTAAAATTATCTTTTTAAAAAATAGAACAATAGGGCTGGGGATGTGGCTCAAGCGGTAGCACGCTCGCCTGGCATGCGTGCGGCCCGGGTTCGATCCTCAGCACCACATACCAACAAAGATGTTGTGTCCGCCGAGAACTAAAAAATAAATATTAAAAATTCTCTCTCTCTCTCCTCTCTCACTCTCTCTTTAAAAAAAAAAAAAAAAGAACAATAATAGTAGGTGGCAGTTGACTTAATATCAGTGCCTAAAATGTGCTTTTGAACTTTTCCTAAAATTTAAACTATCAAGACCACTGTCTTAGCCTATTAATTTACTGCAATTGCTAAATAGGATCTCAGTAGTCATAAGCTAAAGCTTCGATTTTCAAAAAATCTGATAAACCTTTTCAGAAACATATAGATGAGTGATCACCTTCATATAGCAAAACACTGCTGTCTCATTTGATTCTAATACTTACCTCCAAGGAATAAAGTGTAACTACTTAAATGAATACTTGTTAACTAAATGCCTATATTTTATTCTAAGATGCTCTATTTGGTAAACGTTTGAAACCTGAGGCTATATTATCACAAACTAATGGCCAAAGTACAATATCTTACAAGTGTTTCATTTTTAGCCTCTAAATTTTTTTTAAAGAGAGAGTGAGAGAGAGAGTGAGAGAGAGAGAGAGAATTTTTTAATATTTATTTTTTAGTTTTCGGTGGACACAACATCTTTGTTTGTATGTGGTGCTGAGGATCGAACCTGGGCCGCACGCATGCCAGGCGAGCGCGCTACCACTTGAGCCACATCCCCAGCCCCAAGCCTCTAAATTTTAAAGTATATACATTTTAAAATATTTTTCAAAAGTAGCCATTAATATTGGAATTTAAAATGCCATTAAAACTGGTGGGATGGAGGGGGTGTGGGGTAGGAATGACTGTAGAATGAATTGGACATTATTACCCTATGTGCACATACAATTACATGACCTGTGTAGCTCTACATCATGTACAACCAGATGAATGAGAAGTTAAGCTCCATTTATGTATAATGTGTCAAAATGCATTCTACTGTCATGTGGAACTAATTAGAACAAATGAAAAAAAAAACTAGTGGGAAGCCAAGTGTGATGGCACTCACCTGTAATCCTGGCAATTTAGGAGACATAAACAAGAGGATCTCAAGTTCAAGGCCTGTCTCAGAGACTTGTGAGGCCCTAAACTCAGTGAGAGCCTGACTCAAAAAAAAAAAAAAATAGTGTTGGGACTGTATCACATTCATAAAGCCCCTGGGCTCAATCCCTAGTGCCAGCCCCCGAGTCCCCCCGCAAAAATAAATAAACTGGTAGGATATATAGCATTATTTATGGTGATGAGTCTCTATTTTTTGTAATTTTTGAATTTCAATGATGAAAATATTCCCTTTGAAATTATGAAAATCCAAATATTATTTTCAAAAAATCATGTTTTAATTATTTAAGACTTTAAAAATAGGGGAACTTTTAAGGCCTTGACACTACCTGCTCCAGGTTTTTTGGGTTTTTTTTTTGGTCAATTTTCAACCTATGATCTATAACAAAAAAAAGTACATACATACAAAATCTCAAGGCCACCTCTTATGAAAACACTGCTTGTCATTGTAGTAGATTCCATAAATATTGTTGGGTCTTTTTGTAAGATGTAATTTTCAATATTCTGGATAATGACGGTTTGGTATATAATAACATTCTATCTAATATTTCCTAAGGAAAAACTTTGTTTTGCTCTTTTTTTTTAAAGAATCGAGAAAACCACAGTATTTTCATTGTGAGACTATAAGTAGTAACGCATAAGTTAATCATTATGTTAGTCATAGATATTAAACCTATTGTTTTATAGTAAAAAATACTTAAAATCAGAATAAATTATTTTAAAGAAGAAAATAACAGTACAATCTTCATCATTACTACTATGCTTTTTGAGCCTTATAATGCTAAGAGAGGTACTGGTTCTGTAGGCTAATTCTATCACAAACTGATACAGAGAGAGATGAAGACTTCAGAAGAGTGCTAAGGGTAGTCTCGTCTCGTTACATGTGATGCTAGGTTCTGTGCGAACCTTACTGCCTTAAAAAATATCAGCTTTACCAAGAGAGTGTCAAAAGTTAGCCATGAATGCTCATGGATGTTTTTGGTTTGTGCATTTGGATTTTTGTCAAATAGTCTCTTTAAAGAAAAAAACAAGCAAAACACACACACATACATATATATACACATTGTAACCAGACATAACCCTCTATGTTCATATATGAATATACAACCAGTGTAATTCTACATCATGTACACCACAAGAATGGGAAGTTATACTCCATGTCTGTATAATATGTCAAAATACATTCTACTGTCATGTATAACTAAAAAGAACAAATAAAAATTTAAGTATATAATATAAAAAAAGAAAAGAAAAAACAAAACTTGAGCTTGTGTGTGGAAGTTCGCGAATAAAAGTATTGCTCTGAGCTCATAGGATGATAAGGCTGAAGGAATCGTGTGTGAAGAGACATCTTTGTTATTTATTTCTACATTTATATTTGTTATATTTTTTGTTATCATTAAGTTAGGTTACTAAAATCTCATAAGAGGGCATAAGATGACAACTCAGCAATTTTTTTTCTTCATAGAGAACATTACTTACTTACAAGGCTAACTACAGTTTGTGAATATGTCATTTAAGGATTATTTCACAGGTATTCTTAGGAAGCAAGCTTTACTCTCACTGAAATAGCAAGTTTCACATTTTATATGCTTTGGGCACTTGACTGAATTTTAACTCCTAATGTTGTTTCATTAACTTACATTATAATTATACATAATAGTGGGTTTAATTATGCATATTCATGCCTCCCCATGATCCACCCATCTCTCTTCTAGCATTATTTTTTAAATATTTTTTTAGTTGTATTTGGAAACAATATCTTTATTTTATTTATTTATTTTTATGTGGTGCTGAGGATTGAACCCAGTGCCTCGCACGGGCTAGGCAATCGCTCTACTGCTGAGCCCCATCCCCAGCCCCCTATCATTATTTTAATTAGTACATTGTAATTATATGTGTGTGGAATTCATTGTGGTATATTCCTTCTTGGACAGCATAGTTTGAAACATTTCATTGAACTACCCCTTTTTCACTAGGAATTCATATGCTTGAAACTATTATAATTAAACAATCAGATCCTATGTTTTTCTGTTATCCTTGAATACCTCTTTATTCAGATAATTTAGTCAGATTTTAAATATTTTTTACCAGGGTGAAAAATTAGCTTTTTACCTCTTACCAAATGAAAGAAGCTCAAATTAGTTCCAATGTTTAATATGGATCTAATAGGACTTATTATAAGGCATATTCTTGGAGTTTGGGTGACCTATAACTTACTTGTCTTTAAAAAAAAAAAAAACCCCACTAACATGGGCAGTTTCTTTCCCAAACACCATTTTGCCCTCTGTTTATGAGCAAAGTGTTTTACCTCACTGGGTATAATTCATAAGTTGATCCTTTGCTTTAACTGTAAGTATGTACGATCATACCCTTGTAAATTATCTTGCCATTTCTAATATTACAGTATCCTTTTTTTTTTTTTTTTTTTTTTTGCTAACTTTACTTGACCACATACACAGAGTCAAATATGAAACCAAAAAGTATACTCTTGGGGTCATATAAATTTTAAAGAGGCTCAGAGCTATAGTCTGTATTTAGGCTAAATTACTTAGAAGCAGCCATAATAACTGTTTTCTGTAATTAGGTATCACTTAATATTAAATTTTGAAAAAACAAGGTGAACTACCAAAACTATAGCCAGTGAAACTGCTTGTAACAACATCTCTGTGCATGTTATTTTTCAACTTCGTTCTTTCCCTAACACACTTCAATTATGGCCAAGTCAGAGAAAACATGACTGAGAACATACTTGGTAATATCCATTTATTATACCCTTTCTACCATTATTTACTCAACAATTTAACCCATTCACAGAATATTAGAGCTGAAAGTTGACATTGGAAGCCATTTATTACCTTCTATCCAGTGTAGAATTCATTCTACAGTGACCCTGACAAATAATTTTAAGTAAAACAACATTATTTTGTGGTTGAGCAAAATTAAATTCAGCAATGCTATTTATTTTCTGTAGTAATTATTTTCAGCAGTATTTATTTTCAGTAGTTAGAAGCAGTGCTTAAATAGTGCTTTCTTCCTATAGTATTATCTAGACTAAAAAATATATCAAAAGAGGTCATGTTAGTCACCTGTCATTAGTGCCACAAATAATTATAGCCACAAGAATCCATGGAAAGCAAAATTCTGGTTGTTTATTTAAATTTTGGCAATATTTAGATAATATTTAAAGAAGAATTTGTGAATTTTAAATTCTTCCAGTGCTTCTCATTGTCATTAGTGATTGTTAATCCAAAGAGACTTTGGCTATTATATAAAATAATTCTGAACAGGTATTTTTAATGTGCCTTCTGACCCAAATGAAGGTTCTAAAAATTCTTGGCTGGGCATAGAGACTTGAGCCTGTAATCTTAGTGGCTCAGGAGACTAAGGCAGAAGGATTTGAGTTCAAAGCCAGCCTCAGCAATTTAGTGAGGCCTTAAACACCTCAGCGAGACCTACTCTAAATAAATATTTTAAAAGGCTGAGGATGTGGCTCAGTGGTTAAGCAACTCTGGTTCAATCCCTAGTGCAATAAATAAACAAACAGTTCTAAAAGTTCCTTACTTGTGAGAGATAAGTATTGCTATTGAATACCAAGAGATTGAGTTAATATAGTAATAGTTGAATATTTGTTTTCAATAGGAATATGATGAAGAATGGGCTAAGAAAATTCAGAGTGAGAAGTTTCGCTGGCATAACTCTCAGTGGCTAGAGATGGTGGAGAGCCGCCAGATGGACGAGAGTGAGCAGTACTTGTATGGTGATGATAGAATTGAGCCATACATTCATGACGGAGATATTCTGGAAAGACCTGACCTTTTCTACAGCTCAGGTAGGATGATAGCCAAAGTAAACTGTTGGTCCCAGTGCCATAAATACAGATTTTGGTCTGCCAATCTTGCACATTTCCAAGTTTGTAAGCATTTTTAACATAATTGGTCTTCTGCTAATAACTTCAGGTGTAACATATATGTACACAAAACAAACTTAGCAATTCACCTTCAATTTTTCCTACTTAGTCTTTTTTATGATCTCCATTTAAAAAGAGTGGGCAGCTCTTAGATTACTTTCTAGAATGTTTCACTTATACTGACATTGTCCAGATTTCTAACTTCTGTTTCAAAATGTAGCAATCATTTTCCTCTATTCTGAGTTTATTAAATGTACAACTTACTAATTTATATTTTGTTTTCCTATGTATTTAATCTTAATAGTTTAATTTTGCTGTTGTTTCAAAAAATGAACTACTTGGTGAGTATTGGAAAGACTTTTAAATACTTTATAGCAATGGTTTCTTCCTTACTCTGCTGATGTTTTCAAGGTAAAATTTAATATTTACATGAACCTTATGTATATTATAACTTGTTGATTATGTCATGCTGCCTTTTTCCAGGGACGAGTCTGGAACTAAGATGGGTAATATTTTGCATATTGTGGCTTTCAGTATTTTGCACTGTTGTCAATATTACTATTACTCCATTGAGATCATTTAATTGAAAAGAGGAAGGAAAGGATTTCTAGCGAAGAAATAAAAAGCATTAGAGCTAAGGATATATACCTCAGTGGTATAGTGCTTGCGGCCCTGGGTTTGAACACTAACAACAAAGAAAAAAGCATTAAAGTAATTATATCTGAATTAATGACCCACTCTTTATTTTTCCTACTATGTGTTCCTACCATAAATTTGCTAAGTGCTCTCAATGTAAATTTTACAAATGTTTTACATGTATTAATAAGACCTATTTGTGTGTGATCAGTGAATATTGATTGTATAAATTACCATCACCTGTAATCACTAAAAAATAACATCATATCTAATCACTAGTACTATTCACATATTCATCCATATGTTTTCATATGGGTGTTGTACAATATATATTATCTTTATATTTGATGTAGATACATGAATCCTGGAAAATTTATGCCTAACCATATTTCACCACATAATTGTCACCACCACATGAACATATTAATGAGTATTCCATTCATCCTAATCTTGCACTGAAGATAGTTTAGTAATAAATTATTTTAAAGTAATACCGGAACAATTTTTTTAGAAAGCTTCACATAATGGTCACACATTATGTGAAGCTTTCTAAAAAATATTGCAAAAAAAAAATTGTCATAAAATCTGCAATTATTATGCAGTATTATAAGTACTTGGAAAATTGATAGATTTCTTCCTAACAGAACTTTACAGTATAGTTTTGAAATGCTGCTTTGGGTTTCAAACCAGATGGACTATATCATTACTTTCAACCAACTAGAATTTCTTAGTTCAGTAATAGCGAGTAGCTGTTGTTCCCTACATATTCTGTATTCATGAAGTAAAATATATAAGAATTTTTTTTGTTTATAGGAATCAGAATATTCTTTGAATCAATTTTCTTGCTTTGAAAATTGATAGGAACCTGACAGTGTGAATCAGTTACCAGTTTGCAAAGTTGAATGAAACTATCAAGCACCCCACTGTTCAATTTTGTTATTTTAATTAAAATTTTAGAACATATTTTTTAATTATATCACATTCTAAAATTCATTTAAATTAACCTCTTAAAATGAAAATTATTGACATTTTTCTGTTACTTTATAACAAAACGTGTAATTTGTAAGTTTGTGGAAAAACTGAATTACATATATTTTTATATACTAAAGTTTAGAAACGCAGTAACTGATGGAAAAATAAGTAAATTTAAATACTTTTGAGTGATGAAATAGTATTATTAGATATCCTGAATATTTTTTTTTTAGTAACCTTAGCCTGATGATATGGTAGGCATTTGACAGAAATTTTATACCTTGAATGTAGAAATTCAGTTCTCACAGCAAGCTGTCTATTTTTTTAGTTCATGAATCATTTTACCTAGTTCATTTTCCCTGAATCCACAGGCTAAATGAATGTATCATTTCTTGATGTTTCTCATGGAAATCTAGATAACATCTGTTCCTTTTTATTTATTGTGTGCTGTCATAGCTCAGAAAAATCAGATAAATTTGTAGTACTACATATACTTTTGAAGTTAGAACTATCTTATTAAACCCCTAAGTCTCCATGAAAATTTAGCTGCTTCTGTTAAAAGTAGCTCTAGTAACTTTTTAGCCACAGAGATTAAACTACATGGTCTATTTTTCCCTGGGTCTTATGTTTTATTTTAAAATGAGATGATATATGTTACTTTCTAGTCATGTGTATTGTCCTCTGTGTTTGCAAACTGTTAAATATCAGCCAAAATATATCTGGGTTTCCTTTGTCTTTTTTTCTTTAGAAGGGAATCTTAGTTGCCAGACATGTTGGCTTACACCTATAATTTCATCAATTAAGAGTCTAAGGCAGGAGAATCACAAGTTCAAGACCAGCCTCAACAACTTAATGAAACCCTGTTTCAAAATAAAAAGTAAAAAGGGCTCAGGATGTAGCTCAGGGGTAAAGCATCTCTGGGTTCAACCCTAGTGCCAAAAAAAAAAAAAAAGAAAAAGAAAAAGAAAAAAAAATCTTGGTATTGTGAACCTAGCATCTCCTTTAGTTCCAGTATTTTTTCCTAAAGTCTAAAATTATATTCATTGATTAATTTCCTTTGTTATGAAAGTAAAGCTGTTTTCTTTGGTACTTTTTAACTATAGAGAAAGTATATTATAATTTATAAGGCTGTACACATTTCTAAATGACTTTTTCCTTTTTTATTATTATTATCCATCACAGAGAATCTTATTCTTAGCATGTAAATATATTCATAGAATACGCAGCTTAAAACAGTTTGTTTTTGTCTCAAGATTGTTGTAAAAATCACAGTCTAAAGTTTATTTTAGTAACAATAAATTAGAAGATACTGAGTTTTAAAATTTTTTACTTGTATTCACAATGATTTTTTTAACTGGCTTTCAAAACTCAAAGAGTTGATATATGTGCTTTGATTTCATCACTGTTCCAGTTTATACTTCATTTGTTCATAGCTGTCTTATTTACGATCATCACTAGGAGATTTCAGAAAGGTGTGTCCTCATTGATGTGTTCTATAACTAGGCGATTCATATAATTTAATAACCCAAGTGTATGTGTACAGCTTAGAGTGCTGTGGTGTATTGCATCTGTTTTCCTTTTGTTCTCTAGCCATTTAAATGTTATATAAAATTCTTTAAATCTTTGTTGTTATCATTGAAACAACATGGAACTTAAAAAGGACACTCCTAGGTATATCAGCGTAACCAAGAAGATAGAATTTTTGGTATTTCCCTAAAAGAAATAATTTTGGTTGCAAAATGTTAAGAATTAGATATTTCCAAAGAAGTTGGGGGTATGTGAGATGAGACTTTAATGGTACTTTTATACCTTGTTTTAGTGAAGAAAGAGTGCCCATTGTCAAGGGTGAATTAACACCATGAAAGCTACAGTTTATTTAAGCTGCGGTGCCCTGGGAGTAATAAAAATAATTTTCAAAAGTATAAATTTACTTTTTTATTTATATAAGATCAGGTTTATTATATTATTAGACTAGTTGTATTCTGTGTTTATGAAATATCTGGCTGAACCATACGTAACCTCAAGCATTTTCAGTTTGAACTATGTTTTGATGATGTCCTGGTTTGTAAAAGTTCCCTGTACACCATTTATCCTTTTGCTACTCATTGTTTTCTTCTAAGATGATAGGAACTCTGAAACAAGATATGATTTTGAGAATTTGATCAGTTTTTAAACTTAATTTCTTCCTAATCTGACTCAGTTTAGTAGTTTGTATTTCATAAATTCAGACCATCTTTTCACTTGTTTGTATTTATATCTCAAAATACTATGTTTCTGAGTTTTAAAAGCTTCTATTCTGTTGGCATAAAGAACATTTTTTGCATTCATTTTTAATGTTTGGAATACCTTTGATTCCACATTTGTATTTTACATACCTTTGATCCTCTCAAATAAGCAGGTTTATTAAAACTTGATCCTCAATTATTTAGTTTTAATTTAACAGTTATTTTAATTTTTTAATCTTCAACTTGTTAATTTTAGCCACATTTTCACAAAACCTTAGATACATATGAAATGGGTTTTTAAAAATTATTCATAACAGCTTCATTCTCAGTGTATGGTATCTTGGCATTTCCAATAAATTCCTCTTTTTTTTTTTTTGAAGTTTTTCAGGGTTTATCAGGTCTTTTAACTTATAGAATCTTTAACTTTCAGACATAAAAACTGAACTAAACATTACTGACACTTTTAATGGAAGCTCAAGTATTTTGTATTTAGTAAAGTAATAAGATTAATACAAAAGGTATCCATTAACAATTCAACAATAATAATTAAATAATAATCATAGTCATCAATATACAATGTGTCACAAATGGATATGTGTACCATATGAGTAGTAAGGGAGTCTAAGGGAAACACAAATAACCTCACTTATTCACTCGCCCACTGTTACTTTGTTTACCATATACTTGATCTTTAATACCCTTTTCCCTCAGATTTTTCATTTAAATACTACCTGTGTTTCAAGACTCCAATCATTTACAACTCTGCCCCACCTCTCCCCAGGTAGGGTTTTCTAAAACCCCATAAAACACAATAATCCCTCCAGAGCTTTTATTGCCTCTAATACTCATTTCATATGTCTACTTTTGTTGTATCTTATTTATTAATAAATTATATTATTATATTTTTAAACAGAGGTTATGTATTATAATTTTTTATATTTCTCACAGGATCTATCCCAGTATTATTATGCATGTGTTAGGTATAAAATAATCAGCTGGTAACTGAGTAATTTGCCTACTGTGTGCCAGATTATCAATAGTGTGGTGGATATAACCTAACCAACATTTATATCTAGACTCTACAACCCATCATACTTTAAGAAAGGGAAGTTTTGAAAGTTCTCACAGCCATCCAGACCCTAAAGTATTTGTTCAACACATAGGACAGTCCCAAAACCATCACACGGGTCTTTTTTCCTCAAATGCTTTTTAGTCTTAATTTATTTTTATTTATGTGAAAATAGCTTATCTAGATTCTTAGATTGGAGCAGATGAGAAAGTAATACAACTTCAAAATCAGCAAAAAAAAATAAAGAATTACAAAGTCCTAGATTTAAGAAAGGAAGCAAACAATCAAGTCACTAAGAAGTATTTACATTTTATATAGAATACCTTCTAAGAATACATGGAGTATAAACTGTATTTATGAAGATTTCTAATAAATTTTTGTGTGTGTTTTAACATTGGTCATTTAAATTGTCAAACTTGTTTAGAGATTCACTTATTTGATACATCTAATTCCCTAATCATGCTACACAATTGAAGCTGTCTTGGTATAAAATGTAAAATGTACTCAAGTATTGCTCTGTTACAAAACACCGTGCTGTTCAGTGCTTTTGCCTGTTGATGCTGTTTGCTTAGCGTGGACTGTTCTTACTGTGCCTCCACCCCTTGCCTCACCTCCTTACCTCTTCCTGTCTGTCTTCTCCACAGGACTGTAAACCCTTGAAGGCAGAGACTATATTATCCATCCCTATGCTAGTATTACCTTGCACGTAGTTGATGCTCAATAAATTGAGTTATTGTGCAGAACTATTGAACAAACTTGATATGTGTGGTCTTCTATGAATACTCATAGAGAGAACAGCATGACATGCTAACCTGCTAATATTTTTATTTCAGATTAAATATGCAGGTTATTTTCTTAATGTGTTGCTTGATAGGGTAGTTTCCTTTTTATTCCTTACAAATACATTTCACAAATACCATTTTTCTTCTATCGAGATGGATTAATTGCCTCCGAAGGAGCCATAAGTCCAGATTTCTTCAACGATTATCATCTTCAAAACGGAGACGTAGTTGGGCAGCATTCATTTCCTGGCAGGTAAACAGTCTTCCAAGAAAAATCTGATGTATGGGTGTTTCCTTTGAAAAAACAGAATTCTTTTCTCTCCTCATTTTCTTTTTCATTAAGAGCGGGGGGAAAATCTTCAAATTTTTCAAGAACATGTTTGTTTGATTTTAAAGTAATTTTTGAATTCACATTTTTTGTGTAGAAAAATGGAGATTACAGATTTGAAAAAATATATATATACTTCATCATTTTGGAAGATATAGAAACAGACAGTACTTTTGCCAAGTTAATGAATACACTCTCTTTCCTGAGCACTTCTCAAAGCCCATAAAATAAGACAAGATGTATATTTTAATAACAATTCATACGTATTAAAAAGTGGATGCTTTGACTAAATTGAAGACTTTTCTGTCATAGGTGGAATTAAGTAAAATATTTAAGGAAAAAATACTTGACAAGCCAGTGTTTTACAGTTATTACAAAGTTTCCCTTAGCTGATATCCAGCTTCATTACTAATGTTGCATAGATTTTTTTTTTAAATCTGGATTTAAAAATGTAAACAATATTTTCCCCTTTATACTATGCCTAGAGGCACAGTATTTTAATTCAGACTGACTGTTGAAATTTCATATTAAGCTACTTTAGTGAGTAGGTATGATCTTATTTTTCTTTAAAACTATATTTTTTTAAATTATGGATTTAATTTCTGCTTCTAAAATTGTGTGTTTTCTATATGAGAATTACATTATGTATTTTTTAAATGAACAAATTACAGTGTGACCAATATATTATGACTACTTGTAAGAAGCTCTTTTTGTTTGTTTGTTTGTTTGTTTTGGTTTTTTTTGTTTTTGTTTTTGTTTTTTTTGAATGTAAGAAGCTCTTTTAATTCAGTTATAATAATTGCTGCGACCACTAATGATGATCTGTTATGGAGAATATGTTTTACTAACATTCATTTTTTTATTTTAACCTCACACCAACATTTTAAAGCAGAATTATATCTGTTCTACAAATAAAGAGTCAAAGCTGTAAATTTTATATTTAAGTAACCAACTCACACAGGTAGTATTATAGAGCAAAAATTTGATCTTGAGGTCTATAAGTCACCAAAGCTTTTGTTCTTCACAGCATAACATGATCCTAATTTGGAGGAAACAAAACATGCCCATGACTTTTAAGCCTTCTTGACCACAGACCACATTAAAAGAAATAAACTTTCAGTGTTGAGAAATGAAGGTGTAGCTCAATGGTAGAGCACTTGCCTAGCATGCTTAAGGCCCTGAGTTCAATTCCCAGCACTGCAAAAATAAAAAAATAAATAAATAAACAGGAGGTCTGGGGTTGTGGCTCAGTGGTAGAGAGCTTGCCTAGCACGGGTGAGGCAATGGTTCAATCCTCAGTACCACATAAAAATAAATAAGTAAAATAAAGGTATTGTGTTCATCTACAACTAAAAAATAAATATTACGGGGCTGGGGATGTGGCTCAAGCGGTAGCGTGCTCGCCTGGCATGTGTGCAGCCCAGGTTCGATCCTCAGCACCACATACAAACAAAGATGTTGTGTCCGCTGAAAACTAAAAAATAAATACTAAAAATTCTCTCTCTCTCTCTCTCTCTCTCTCTTTAAAAAAATAAAATAAAATAAAAAATAAATATTAAAAAAATAATAAACAAAAAAGAAGTACCTTTCATATTGCAGCCTCAAGCATAGATACATATTTATTTATTTATATGTATCTACCTCTATACATGTGTGTAAAACAAAAATTTCTTAAAATGATATTATTCTTATAATTCCACAATGATAAATTAACCAAAATCTCTTAAAATAATATTCACTCTTAATACCTACAGTGTACAATGGCATGTTGTTTTTTTTTGTTTGTTTGTTTTAAAGAGAGAGTGAGAGAGAGAGATTTTAATATTTATTTTTTAGTTATCGGCGGACACAACATCTTTGTTTTGTATGTGGTGCTGAGGATCGAACCTGGGCCGCACATATGCCAGGCGAGCGCACTACCACTTGAGCCACATCCCCAGGCCAGGCATGTTGTTTTATTCCTTTCATTTGTTAAATGGAGATTGCCATGCACTAAGTTGATTTCACAACTTATTGATGATTATGACTCAGAGTTTAAAAGCATGGTAGAAAAACATAGGAGTATTACATGAAGTGCCTAGTTCATTGTTCTATAATGGTCTTTAAATAAATAACAGCATTTTAGAAACAGTTTTATCAATAAACTGGATTATCATAGTAAGACATTTCTTGCCTCAGGAAATAAAAACTAACCATGGTTAAATACCAGAAAGCATATGACATTTGATTACTTAATTATTCAAATAGAGGCTCTGTTTAATCATTATAAGTACTATGTCATATGACAATTTACTGGATAAATGTCTTCTGAAATTTAATTAAAAAAGGAAGAAATTATTTGGGTATATGATCCAATATTTATACTAAATAATTTTGCTTATGGCATTTATAAGATTCTACCATTGTAATTATGAAATTATTCTTTTCATTTATGTCTTACTATGAGCAAAACATTATTTTTGTACCTTCTTCAGATACTGCCAACCTAAAGAAAGCAAACTGCTACTGATTATGCATTACGCATTACTTATTTGAAGAAGACTTGCTTTCATTTTTTACATATTATGACTTTAAAGAAACTAAACATTTTTCACTAAAATTGAATATACAAAATGACAATTTCATGGGGCTGGGAATGTGGCTCAGGCAGTAGCGCGCTCGTCTGGCATGCGTGTGGCCGGGGTTCAATCCTAAGCACCACATACCAACAAAGATGTTGTGTCTGCCGAGAACTAAAAAAAAAATAAATAAATATTAAAAATTCTCTCTCTCTCTCTCTCTCTCTCTCTCTCTCTCCTCTCTCACTCTCTCTTTAAAAAAAAAATGACAATTTCATGAGCCAAATTCAGCAAAATCTCTCATTTCTCATTTTCAAAATGGTTATTTTATTTTAAAAATATTTAAAAAATAATTTAGTAGCTAAATTATATATTAGATCCAAAGATTTCAGGATTTTATTGCTTAGTTCATAAGTCTTTTAAATGACTTCGGTAAAATCCTTTTAGAACCTTCAGTTCTTTTTCATTGCTCAAAATATTTAAGTAGCTTCTTTTACTTCATAAAAGACACATCATAGTAATGTTGACCTAAAAGATTAGTTAGTAAAACTAACTAGACTTCTTCAAGTCAAAAGAGTGATAAACCTATTTATTATAATCATTTTGATTTGAGAATTACTTGCCCTTTAAAAAACAAACTTCCTCTGAGAAAGTTAAGTCTTTCATCTCTTGTCTTTTATAATCCTTCAGGCCTTACATCACATAATTATATCACTTTTTATTTCCAGATGAAATAATTTACAATGTGTTTCATCAGTTTTTTTGTAGGGACCCCGAATTGTTACAGTAGAGATACAGACTATAAAGTATAGCCAAATATTTATAATTGTTCTTTTCCACTTTCTGTTTTACTGACCCACTCTGGAATCATATGCTTTTTTTTTTTTCATTTACTCAATAATTTTTGGTTAGTTATGCTTCTTTTGGTAGGACTCCTGTGATCTTTAATACCAAAAGACCATGGATCTTAGGTCTGGCTTTTTTTATTTTTTAATTCTGTAACAGTTCAAGTATTTTAAATTGCTATATAATTATTCACATATCTTATGATAATTTTTCTACTTAATGTCCAGATATGAAATTTTAGTGACTACCTTTCAGCTTCTGATATCCAGTAGGTACATTTAAAAATCATTAGATTAAATAATACTGACTTAAAACTTTGTTGAAGTTCTTTATTTTAAATGATTTTTAAATAGGACTGTATTTCAAGAAATGTTAAGCAGAAATTGTTGAATTCCTATTCCTCATCACCCCTGTGAAGGTGAGAATAAACAGACATGATGAAGAATTTAAGCTATCTATAAAAGAATTATGTCTTAATTGGGATCTTAAATATTGAAAACACTAGTTCTCTAAGTACACGTAAAAAGAGGAAATGCTATTTATTGAGAGCTTTTTTTTCTCTTAAATCAGAAAAATGGTCCATATGACTTATAAATTCTTTCCCTGCTTCTTTATCATATGGCTTTGATAAATAAGCATAGCCAAGTTATCTGGAAAAAGAATAATAAAAGATAAATGAACAAAATGTGAATTTTTATCATTACTAATGTTTTTAATGATATGACTGACAGTGGTATGTGGGATGAAACATGAAACAGAATGTGACAGTGCCAAGGGGCATGCTCCTCAGACAGCTCTCGTGGTTGCCAGTCTTTGCTGGTTTTTGAACATTTAAAATTTGAGCAGATTCACATGATCTCAAGTACATGATCTCAAGTTCCTGCAAAGTAAAGAATAAATTACTAATTGGTATGTCATGAGGGTTTTTTGTTTTCTAATTGTTGGATGAATTTTTTCCTAAATTGACAAAGTGTAATAATAAGACAAATGTGTTAAAATTTGAGAAACCAAGCCAGATGAGAAGATTTAAACAGTTCAAATTGGTGTTTTTCTTAAAATCCAACTCAAGGGTCCTTCTTAGTCTGCAATCCTGCATTTTTGTAATACATCAAGGCAGTTTAATTGGAAACAGTGAAAACTGTTAAACTCATCTATCTCATTCTACTAGAGAGACTACATGTTTGATAAAATAGATACTGGCAGTTGACAGAGAATCCTGGGTTTTAGACGTGTATCACTATTGGTTTGAACCTCTTGGCGCCAGGATTTCCCGACATTTAAAGTTAATGCAAAATGCATTACGGCTCCAGGGCCTTAGCTATGGAGTTGCCGATCCCAGGGTGTCAAATGTAAATCTTCCCTTCCCCAAATCTGAACTGGTGTTAGAAAGTAAAATGGAACTTGCTATTGAAGCTAATTAAAAATAATAGGACCAAGACTAGCTTTTTTTCCTGTTATATACCATGTATCCATACCATATTTTTGGACCGATTTTTTATTATAACTCTTACTTTTCAAGACTAACAAGAACCTCATGTTAAGAGTATTTTTAAACTGCTTCCAGCTTTTACAAATCAGTTTTTGTTGCAGTAAAAATGGCCGGTTTCCCTTTTATAGGAATCCAATTTTCATAAACTGGAAAAAAAAAATAAGAGACTGCTTAGGTTTCCTTAGGGCTTTGAAAAATATTTTTCAGAGAGCCAGGCGTTCTTTGTGGTTGGCAGAGTGATGTCATTTACTGACCATTTCACTGAGATCAAAAGTGAACTGGAGGGGCTGGGGATGTGGCTCAAGCGGTAGCGCGCTCGCCTGGCATGCGTGCGGCCTGGGTTCGATCCTCAGCACTACATACAAAACAAAGATGTTGTGTCCGCCGATAACTAAAAAATAAATATTAAAATTCTCTCTCTCTCTCTCTCTCTCTCTCTCTCTCTCTCTCTCTCTCTCTCTCTCTC
This sequence comes from Spermophilus citellus, assembly GCF_964194105.1. NCBI lineage: Eukaryota > Metazoa > Chordata > Mammalia > Rodentia > Sciuridae > Spermophilus > Spermophilus citellus. The sequence continues at coordinate 161,536,720 of NC_138187.1, forward strand.
CCTCTCTCACTCTCTTTTAAAAAAAAAAAAAAAGACTGACAATTCCCTGGAAATAGGACTAAAGTGTTGTCTTTAAAAAAAAAAAAAAGTGAACTGGATGTGTGCATTTTCTGAGCCATCTGATTCTTACAATTCCATTTTCTCTATGTGTTAGAGCCCCTTTTTTTCTTTCTTATAATAATTCAGCATCATCATTTTGTACATTAAACTTATTATATATTACACATATGTACCTTTTAAATCACAGTTGAAATGTTAGATGTACTTTTAAAAATCATACCGAATTGAAGTAATGCATTACTTTTTTTCCTTTCTTTCTTTTTTTTTTTTTAGTTGTAGTTGGACACAATATCTTTCTTTCTTTTTTTCTTTCTTTATTTATTTTTATGTGGTGCTGAGGATCAAACCAGCACCTTGCACGTGCTAGGTGAGCGCTCTACTGCTGAGCCACAACCCCAGCCACAATGCATTACTTCTTGAAAATGTAAAACATATACTTTCATCAAAATTCTTTAATGTATGATTTTTTCCTATGACTAGGATTCTACATGTAAATATTAGACCTTTTTAGGGCCACCTTAATTATACCCAGTACATAGTTCTCGCCATTTTTTTCACTTGAGAAAAATAATCTCAAAATTTCATATTAGCTTACTAAAAGGTATTATTGTAGAGTTTATAGAACTATGTTAATTGATAGTTTACTTTAGTTTACTTTATGTTAATTGATACTCTATGTTAATTGATAGTTTACTTTAAAGTAATTATTCAAAAAAGCAGTCAAATTGTTGTCCATTTTACAACCCTGATTTGGCCAACCAAAGAAGCCCTTTTATTATTGAAATAAAAATAAATGTACCCATGAAATTCTTTCTTTGATAAGTCTTCTGTCAATTTTTAATGGATAATGCACACTCTAATCTGTTCTAATAATTTAAGTGTTGGTCAGCTTCATCACTGTAGCAGTAAGTTTATGGAAAGTTTTTTAAAAAGTGAAAAGAGCCTCCCAGAAACATTTGCTTTGATAGACATTGAGCCTGATCATTTGTTCAGTATTATAAGAACTAAAGTAAGTGGCAAATACTTAACTCTCTTAAAGATAATCATTAACTAAAACACTGCTGTATTTCAGTATATTACTAAATTTTTATCAGAGATGATCATAGCTTTTTTCTTATTTAAGCTCCTGAATTTTATCATTTTTCCAGACATGGTATTACAAAATAGCCAGGTACCATTTTTACCTGCCAATTGTCAAGGTTTTACATTAGAGCAAAGAAGTACTCTCATACAGTTCTTATAGAACTTAAGTTGATGAAACCTAAGTTGAAGGCATTTGGTACTGTAAAACAAGCACCTTGAGTTGTCCATTTCCTTTAAGTCAGACACTTCATTTCCAGTATTTTATCCTTTTCAAAGAACCAAATATAAACAGAGAAGATATAAAAGTTGTTATGTGTTAAAGAGGATAAATACCACCAAGTGTTATGAAGTATGCTTACCTATAGAAGACACATTTTTTTCAACACCTACTTTTGTGCCACAGATTTTTTCCAGATTATATCACAATAGTATTCTAATTAAATTCTATCTATGAAGGTCAGAATAAATCAAAATAGATACATTTAGGGGCTGGGGGGGCGTAGCTCAGTGGTGGAGTGCTCGCCTCACATGTGGAAGGCACTGGGTTCGATCCTCAGCACCACATAAAAATAAAATAAAGGTAGTGTGTTCATCTACAACTAAAAAGAATTATTAAAAATAGATATGTTTAGCAATAAACAGATATTCACCTTACATAAAATTCTTCACCTTTTTAAAGAACTGACCAGAGATCTTTTAATTTCTTCTTTCTTATTGAAAAACCTTTTTTATAAAATTGTTATTCATATATGATGTTTTGATAGCATAAAATTGGATATGGCTCTGCCACGTCTGTAATTATGGTAATTCAAAGTGATGGTAGGGTTTGGTATTTTCATTTGCTTATGTTAAAACATGATAATAGAGCTCTTGGTTTATTCTTAGTATGTAAGCATATTTTGATTTTAAGAAAGCCTGTTATTAAATACTATGTAATATTCTAAAAACTAAAACTTATTGAATGCCTTATATGCAGGAATCTGTTACACATTTTATTTACTATTTGCTCTTAACAGGCACATTTGATGAGTCCCTAATATTTGTTCTTAGATGAATCTAGATTGGGAAGAGTCTGCAAGAGTTGTTTCCCAATAGAATTTGGCCAAACCATGATTAAAACACATATAGTAGAACTTCTTTATAGCAACTGCAGGACTGGGTAACAAGACAGGTACTGTCTTGTTAAAAAACTGCACTGTTTCAGACAGAGTAAATGATTCAATCTAAAAATATCTAGATCTATGAAAATTTGTATAATAAATGATATTGTTACCCAAATGACATTATTTTTAATATATGTTAACATTTGTTTCAAGCCCAGTAATATATCCTGTCTGTACCTAGATATAACTTATAGAAATAAGTTCTTCCCACCTTCATCAGTATTAGTGAAGTAGAAGTATGTGAAAAAATTTCTTAAAATAGATAAAACGATTCTAAGAAATAATTCCATATGACATAGGAAATTATACGTAAGGTAATGAAGTGATTATTTTAAGCTTCTAAACCTGTGGGATGGTTAAAAAAAATGGAAAACGTGAGTAGCAGTAGCTGTGTAACAACACATTTCTGATGAGAAAATCAAACCAAGGCAAGTGAAAGTTTTTATAGCAGGAGAGTCTTGCTCTAACACAATCCTTACATGAAATCTCATTTTTCTTTCTGAATACTCCCTTAACAATTCTACCAGTAACTTAAAAAAAAAAATTGTAGTTGTAGATGGACAGCATGCCTTTATTTTATTTGTTTATTTTTATGTGGTGCTGAGGATTGAACCCAGTGTCTCACATATGCAAGGCAAGTGCTCTGACACTGAGCTACAGCCTCAGCCCTCTACCAGTAACTTTTTTATTTAAGAAAATGGAATGTGTTAGGAGCATTCTAAAAATTTCACAGAATAAAATGTTTGTCTTTTTGAAAAATCTAAGTATACTAAGACTTTCATGTCTTCATATATTGCATTTGATCATCAACAAATGTGTGAGGTGAATACTACAGAGTTTCTATTTTAACAATGTGGAAATTAAGACTCAGAGGTTTTCAAGGGTCTATCCTAGAATGAGGTAGCTAATAAAGAAGGAAGACTGGTAGGAGCCAGCACTCTGTTACACCATTATCCCTCCAGATGTCAAGCAGATACATGAGCCTATCAATGAAAGGAGCAGTACCAAGTTTAGATTAAATGTTATTAAAGTTCATAGTAAGAGATGTAGTGTCTGTCCAGCAACACCACAAATTTGTGTACCTATTCTGTTTTAATGCATTTGGCACAGTTTACTGCAAATTGGTACTTCAGATTTTCTTGGCAACAAACTGCTAAGAGTTCGTTAACACATTGAGCAATTAGCTCACTACCTTTAAATTCTCTTAAGTAGTTCACTAAATTCTCTACAGTTAAATTCAGTTGTATAAAAAATAGTGAAATGAATGGAATTATCTTAGTTGTAAAGTATAGACCCAGGCAAATAATTTATTTGGCTAATTAACCAGTGTACATTTTTGCTTACATGATGCTATTTTTATACTTACAAATAAATCCTCATGGACTTATTATACATTGATATTGTCTGTCTTATTTGTTTAGAATTTTTATAAAGATGACTTAATTCTAGCATTGAGAAGGCAAGGAAATTTAGTTCCACAACTTGGACACTAATGATTTGTATTTCCCAGGGAGAATTGAATTAGGTTTTATTAGTAAATTGGGCCTATAACATTTAAGGCCAGATTTTATTAGATTATCACACATCAGCATTAGCAAACTGTAAACTTTACTGAAATATAGAAATAGGAGCCAAAAATCAAGGCATAGAATCCTGTAACTTGGGAAGATGTTTTACCCTAGAGGAATTATAGTCCTGAGCTAGAAAAATATTTTCAGTTATTTATTTGCCTTTAGAAATTTAGAAACAAAAAAATTGGTGATAGAACTGCCCTCATCAACTTATTGTTAATTTCCTATCTGGTAATCTGAGCAAAGTTTTCTTAGGAATGCACACTAGCTGTTTGTAAGGCCAAAGATATTCCCGCCCCCCAAAAAAATGTATTGTCACTTTATTAGGACTTTCATTTAGGAGAAGAAATTTAGCACAAATGAAATAATGTAACTGACTGTATCCTGTAAAAATGTTAACACAATGATTATGGTGTAGCTTTGTCTGAGAGAATTGATATGGGAGTTAATCCAGTCCTTACTGGGAAGTTAATTATACCACCACCATTTAAGAATGACTGTATGGTGTTAAAGTTTATAGATTTTTCACATGTATTAAATACATTTTTGTTGGCTATACAGATATAAGTAGTTGTAAATTTAATGGAGAGAAAGTCAAAACTTTTAAGCAAAGATGACTGCTCGTGATATAGTTGGCCTAGAAAGTGCTCTCATTTAAAATATGAGATTGTTGAAGGAAACAGAATGACAATCACCTTTATAGTGGCTGGCTTATTCAAACTCTAATGAGAGGAACCACGGTGCATGCAGTTGATTTATAAGCACTGCCCCCCTCAAAAAACACAAGAGAACTAGAGCAGCTGTCTTCTAGTTCCTTTAAGCATGGTTTCATTGATACTACCCTTGCTTCTTAATCGGGGATGTTTTCTAATTTAAGGTATGTCTATTTGATCCCATCTGTGTTTTAATGTGATTTAAGTATTTTTGTTAAAGTTTTCTTATTAAAAACATTAAACTGGAATTTTTCTTAATTTTTTAAATAGTTGAAACTTAGGACCTTTCAGTTTTTATATGTAATATTAATTAATTCCCATATTCTTCACATCACCTATAATCATTCCAGATATGAGCCATATGGGCTGTATAAACTGATTTGCACTTATTTTAAGTAGGAATTGTGCAGACTGTGGATGAATTATTAAATTTATACGCTAACTACATCTAAGAGGGAAGGATTAAGTCCTGATAAATGAGAAAGGAATGTGCAGAGGAAGGCCTGCCTGCTTCAGCTGTGTAGTGGCTATAGGGTCAGTTCCAACTAAAAAGTTTTTTGTTGTTGTTGTGTTTTTAAAGGGGGGGTGGGGGTGGGTAGTCTATAAAATCTCTTATAGAAGTATCTAAGACAAAAACAAGGAAATATAATGTTCTGAACTCAGCCGGTCCAAACCACTTGAGCTGCTATGACAGCTCATAAAACTGAGAGTAGTTTTTAACTGGGCTCTGTTTTACATTGCCAAAGTGAATTTTCCTTGCAGGAAGTAGCCAGAGGGTTTATTTAGTTTCCAGTCCATGGCTTTGATCTTTCTGTACTGTCACATCTCAGGTTACATAGCCCTTTTTCACGGCAGTAAATCTGCAGCAGTTAATGAGAATAAAATTTCCTCCTCCTTACTGGTGCATGCTGTTAATGCCAAACCATAGCCAACTGCATATTTGCAGAATTTCAACTAGATGTATGACAAGAGTGCAATCAGTGTGATCTTGTTGTCTTTGTAATTCATTTTATTGGGTTTTCTTCCTTTTTAAGTGACTTACTTTATCAAGCAAGTCAAGTGATTGCAAGGACAAACCTGGAAGGAAGATGTAGAGCATTTGTTACTAAGAGAAGGTGTCCATGGAGTGCAGCAGGGAGGGCAGGGGATGACATGCCTGCATGCTACCATGAAAAGTCACATTGGTCTACTTTAAAGCTTTTAAAAGATCAAGCCCTTCTGTCTCCTCAGATAAATAGTTATTTCTTTGGTTGTGTTGAATGTTTAGTTTCAATGTAAATTGATAGTTAATGAGTTTTTTTTAATAAGGGTCAGAACATTCTTTTTAACTTCTTGTTATAAAAAAGATACCATAGTATTTAAGAAAATTTCAAAAAGCCTGACCTCCATATTATAAGATCTATTCTTAGAATAAAATAGTATTGAAGGGGCTGGGGTTGTGGCTCAAGTGGTAGAGTGCTCACCTCACACATGTGAGGCACTGGGTTCCATCCTCAGCACCACATAAAAATAAAAAATAAAGATATTGTATCCACTTAAAACTAAAATAAACAAATATTTTTTTAAAATAGCATTGAACATCTATTGGACCATCTAATCAAATGGGTCCCTATACACAAAAGAAACATCATCAATATGTATTTAATAAATCAGTAGAATTTCAAAATCACATTTAAGCTGAATTTTATATATTAATTTGTGCATCTTTATAGTGAAGTACAGAAAATCTCATTTTTTCTTTTTTTTATTGATCAAAACATTACAGAGCTCATGATATATCATCTTTCATACATTAGACTCAATTGGGTTTTGAACTCCCATTTTTACCCCAAATACAGATTGCAGAATGCAGAATCACAACTGTTACATACTCACATTATTACATAATGGCATATTAGTGACTGTTGTATTCTGCTACCTTTCCTATCCCCTACTATCCCCCCTCCCCTCCCCTCCCCTCCCATCTTCCCTCTCTACCTCCTCTGCTGTTGTTCAGTTCTCTCCCCTTTTCCCCCCTCCCCCTTGCCCCTCATAACCTCTTATAATTTTGTGTATCATTGAAGGTCTCCTACCATTTCCATATGCTTTCCCTTCTCTCTCCCTTTCTCTCCCCCCATTCGTCTTCGTTTACTGTTAGTCTTTTCCTCATGCTCTTCCTTCCTGTTCTGTTCTTAGTTGCTCTCTTTATATCAAAGAAGACATTTGGCATTTGTTTTTTAGGGATTGGCTAGCTTCACTTAGCATAATCTGCTCTAATGCCATCCATTTCCCTGCAAATTCTATGATTTTGTCATTTCTTAGTGCTGCATAATACTCCATTGTGTATAGATGCCACATTTTTTTTATCCATTCATCTATTGAAGGGCATCTAGGTTGGTTCCACAGTCTAGCTATTGTGAATTGTGCCGCTATAATCATTGATGTGGCCGTATCCCTATAGTGCGCTCTTTTAAGGTCCTCAGGGAATAGTCCGAGAAGGGCGATAGCTGGGTCAAATGGTGGATCCATTCCCAGCTTTCCCAGGAATCTCCATACTGTTTTCCAAACTGGCTGCACCATTTTGCAGTCCCACCAGCAGTGTACAAGTGTACCCTTTTCCCCACATCCCCGCCAACACTTATTGTTGTTTGACTTCATAATGGCTGCCAATCTTACTGGAGTGAGATGGTATCTTAGGGTGGTTTTGATTTGCATTTCTCTGATTGCTAGAGATGGTGAGCATTTTTTCATGTACTTGTTGATTGATTGTATATCCTCCTCTGAGAAGTGTCTGTTCAGGTCCTTGGCCCATTTGTTGATTGGGTTATTTGCTATCTTATTGTTTAATTTTTTGAGTTCTTTGTACATTCTGGATATTAGGGCTTTATCTGAGGTGTGAGGGGTAAAAATTTGTTCCCAGGATGTAGGCTCTCTATTTACCTCTTTTATTGTTTCCCTTGCTGAGAAAAAAACTTTTTAGTTTAAGTAAGTCCCATTTGTTTATTCTTGTTATTAACTCTTGGGCTATGGGTACCTCTCAACATTAATTATGTGGTTCTATGCATAGACATAAAATTTATTTTTCACTTAGACCTTGTATCTTTCTTTTCTACTGCCTTGCTTTGTGGTTAACAGTTGGAATTTGGCAGCTTTTTCTCTCTGTCAGGAAATTCACCCTCAGAAGGCCATTTTGAATGATAGAAAAGACAAATATATTTTGTGTTTATATATTATATTTATGTATATAAACAAAAGTATTATTAAATGATTTAAAAAATCACTTTCTGTTTTCTCACTATTGAAGTCAGTTACTGTGACAGCCATCTGATTACACAGAAGAAATCCTTTCCTTTCTTTTTTTTTTTTTTTCTGGTACTGGGAATTGAACTCAAAGGCACTCAACCACTGAGCACCACATCCCCTGCCCTATTTTGTATTTTATTTAGAGATAAGAATCTCACTGAGTTGCTTATTAGCGCTTCACCGTTGCTGAGGTGAACTCTAGATCCTCCTGTCTCAGCCTCCCTCCCAAGCTGCTGGGATTACAGGCATGCGCCACTGTGCCCAGCTGCCTTTCCTTTTATAAAAGGATAAATCAGCCATGTGTAATACCTATTCATTGATTTAGTTAACTGTCAGGAAAATGATGACTTTAAAGTGTTTTGAGAATTCTGGAGCATATTTCTAAATTGAGGACAAAATCTTTTTTTTTCTTCTGTGTTATAATTAAAATTCTCAAGCATTAATCATTTGATTCTATGAACATATATAAAATTTATTTTTTTCTTGATAAAATAGAAGGTCCACTTTTGGGAAATTGCCAAGTATTGGCTACCCAATAAGAAAGAGAAGTGGTTTGAAAACTTAAGAGGGGTACAACAGTCATCACACCAAGCCTTTTAGAAGATACTAGGTATGATGTAAAGGTATTGGACTTTACTGCAAATTGGACTCTTGGAATTATTATTTTTATATAGTCTATCTGTGTCTACTTAAATTGTAACATCACAGTTTACATATAAAAAATAAAATAAAGATGAAAGCTAAAACAATTTTAGAATGTGTCTGACAGGCTATTCTGCAGTTTGTTTTTATTTTTCTGCCACTGTATCCATCCAAATTGAGGTCTTGAGAGTCCACAGAAATTCTCTGCACAAAGTAAACATTATTTGTTTTTTTGGTTTTTTGTTTTTGTGCTCTTAAAAATGTCTTCGTTTTTTTCTTTAAAAAAAAATAGTTGGTAGAGTGCTTGCCTTGCATGCACAAGGCCCTGGGTTCAATCCCCAGCACCAAAAAAAAAAAAAAAAAAAAAAAAAAAAAACCATAAGCCAGGAGCAGTGGCACATGCCTATAATCCCAGTGGCTCAGAAGGCTGAGGCAGGAGGATTGTGAGTTCAAGGTCAGCCTCAGTTAACTTAGAGAGTCCCTAAGCAACTTAGTGAGACCCTGCCTCAAAATAAAAAATAAAAAGGGATGGCGATATGGCTCAGTGGTTAAGCACTCCTGGGTACAGTCCCCCCACACACACACAAAAAAAAAAAAAAAAGAAGAAGAAGAAGAAGAAAGAAAAAGAAAACAAGTGAAGCAGCTCAAAAGACTCTATATTTTTGGAACATGAACCGGCAAGTTTCAAGTGAAATTATTGGAAAGGAATAGAAACAAAGCAGGCTTCAGTGCCATATAGAATTAATCTTTATTCTAATTGTATTAATTGAAATGTCAGTTCCTAAATGGTTTCAAATCTGTCTATGATCTGAGATATGTTTATTAATAATGATGATGATATTTGTTAAAATATATTGAGTACCAGGCAGGGATTGTTAAGAAAACAGAGCTTATAGTTAAGCAGTTTGCCCAGTCCATAAACTTATTTTTTACCCACCTTTTGTTCTTCCCTTCTGTTACAGTGAAAGAAGTGTCCTTTTTTTCAAAGTCTAATCAGTCAAAATATTTTTACCCTGGACCCCATCCCTCTTGCTTTATCAAGGACTTCTTTCATGTCTTAAGTCTTTTTCCCTCTACCATACCATTCTTGTCAGCATATACACATAATTTGGAATCTCCTAATTTAAACTCTCTTTGGCTCCACATCACATTCCAACAACTGCCCATTTCTCACTTCCTCAAAAGACTTCCATTCACTCTTCATCCAGCTTCTCCAGTATTGTCAAAATCACCTTTCTGGGGGAAGAAGGCCAGCGTCTCATTGGGGGGTTCTTCTGCCAAGGAATCCAAGCCACCCTAAATAGCCACCCTAAACCTTAATATCTCAAATAATTAAGCCATCCTAAATTTTAAGATCTCAAATAATTAACAAATAATAAAACACAAACACTCAGAAATATATTTACAAAAGCAAAGCCCCTGATAGATCTAGTCCACATGGGTTCTTGAACTAGACAAAGACAAAATGACTCTTGCCGCAGTCTGGCTGGGCACAGAATCATGAGCCACCACACACTTTGTCGATTCAAACAGCAATTCTTTATTCCCGAACTCACACCGGCCTCCACACACGTTCTGGGGCAATCCCGTTCTGCCGCTGCCCAATTCACCTACTCCAGGAGGCTTTCTTCTCCAATACTTTCTGAATCTCACAAGAGCACAACGGGAGCTCAGGCAGCAGGAACACCCTAATCCCAGCAGCAATAATCTTCAACCTTCAACTTCCCTAAAACCTCTATTGTTTTAAACCGGGAACGCCCTAAACTCAAGGAGCGGGATACTTCCTCAAACCTGATCAGATCTAAACCCGGATCCGCCCTGGTCCTTGAGCAAGGTCACCTTACATGCAACGTCAACAGCGAAATTCTAAGGCAAGTCCATTTAACATGGGGTACGCTGGCAAGGAAATTTCAATGCGTCATTCCTACTTGGCAATGGCCCTCAGCAGACTCTGGTGGTTTATTTAAGGGAGTACATCAAAGGCAGGGGTAAGGTTTTAAGGGTGGAGTCTTGCTTTGTGGTGTCTTGCAGTCAACAGGTTGATTGACATCTTGGCAGGTCACACCCATTTCAGGGTCTGTGTGGGATCTTAGGTAGAGCTTGAGAAAGGCGAAGGTTCACCAACATCAGAAGGTCAATCCCTGTGGGGAGTGCCCCCAGGGAGTTCCCAGTGCCAGACTTATCCCCTCAGAAGGCTACTATGCACAACCTAGTCCACACACAGCCCACAGAGGGCTTGTAATAATCACCAGTAGTTTTCGTATTGCCACATCTAATGGGCCATTCTCATCTTTAGTGCTCACTAGTTTTTGACAATTATCCAAGCCCTGCTTTTTACAACTCCTTTCTTTCAGCTCTCAAAACACATCATTTTCCTGGCTTTTATTCTAAGCCCTCATTCCTTTTCAGTGATCTTTGCTGGCTCTTCTCTTTTCTAGGATTAGATGCTGGTTGCTCTATTCTCTAGCCATACCCTATTTGGGGGACATCCTCGGTTCTAACTATACCCACCACCTCTGGGATTTCATCCAGATCCCGTGGGCTTAAACACTGTCTTAAGTTTATATTCTTTAGCTGAGGCACCATTCTTATCCCTCTTGTTATTTGACATATTCAATTGAATGTTTAATAAGTTTTTTGTTGGGCAGGGGGTGTGACTCAGTGGTAGAGCATTTGCCTAGCATGTATGAGGCCCTGGATTCAGTCCCCAGTCCTGCCCCCCCCCCAAAAAAAAGTTATTAACTTGCTAGTTTTCCCCATATAAATAGGTTCCTTTCCTAATCATCTCCTAATCATCCTATCTCAGTAAATGTCACCACTATCCACCAGGTTGTTCTAGCCATAAACTTGGAAGGCTTCCTCGCTTCTTCCCTTTTCCTCCTGATTACCTTCTTTCCACAGTGCAGACCATCTGCGAGTCCTGTTTTTTCCTATCTAGACTGTCTCAGATTTGGTAATTTCATTCCCACCATTGACACCTAGTCCAAGTTGCTATCTGTTACCTCAACTCCTCAGCCTGGGAACTGATTGGCCTGCTTCTGCATTCACCCTCCCTCACATTCCTTTTTTTGTTTTTTCATGGTAGCTATCATGTCTTTAAAGTATCAGTGATGTGCCTCCCACCTGCCTTCCTGGCTTCCCCTGCCCTGTAATCAGATACAGACTTCTTACCTTGTTCTGTGCCATCCTACTTTGTTTGACACTTACTGCTTCTCCAGTCTCACCTTCAAATGACCCAGTTGCTCACCCCAGGCTGCTTTCTCTTCCTCCCTTGCCAAGTCTTTTTCACTTTTTCACCTTTGTACTTAGCTTGAATAATCTTCATACTTGTAAGATAACTTGCTGCTGCTTATATTTCAAATCTCAGCTCAAATACTACTTTCTTAGAGTCTTTTCCTCACAAAATCTTCAAAGAAGACCCTTTTTCTCCATATATTTTATGGAATTTTAAGCTAATTAGGGCAATACTAACAAAGAATCACAGTATCTTTGAAATACGACCTACTAAAGTTATAGGTCTAGTAATCTATTACAGTTTAGATGCTTCATTATCATAATAAGCAGTTTAGAAGGATTACTCCAGCAACAGCTTGTTGTGACTTGTAATAGAAAAATAGCCCCTTTTAAAACATGTCAATGTCCTAAAATATGTAATTTGGATAATTTTGAGATTTGGGAGAGCCACTATATCAAGAAGTTGGTTGTACGTGTTGATTTCTAAGCCTCCTATCTCATGAGCGAAACGTTCTCAAAGTAGAAACTGACTCTTCATTTTAGGTAGGTAGATAGGTAGGTACATACATACATATACATGCACACAAATGCGTGTCTGGAGAAGGGGGACTCTTGACCAAAAGCAGGTAGGCACCATAGTCACTTTAAACAGAACCAGTATTTTCCTTGCCCTACACACCTGAAACAACTACTATAGGTAGACTTCTACACTGATATGGAATACTGCCTAAAACCCAGATCCTCCCAATGTGCGGTGCATTCTTATCACCCTGAAGAACCGTCAGAGTTGCCCAGCTTGCTTATAAGTTTCAGATCCTCAGGTTGGCACAACCCCAAAGACAATGGACATCACAAAATGAAAATACTCCACCCTAAACATTCTCGCGACCTGTCTAAGAGAAACCAATGCTAGCAGTAAGCCTAAGTACAGGAATGTGTACATTGTGGGAAATGGTGGTTTGTGGGAGATAACTAAAAAACCTTACCCTTAATTTACTATTTTAAAAATAAATTCACAGAATATAGAATAAGATGAAAAAGCACACAAATAGCATTCCCTGTCGTTTTGTCCCTTTAAGGTGTTGTATCATTTGCATTAATAATGACATAGAATCTGAAGGGTTTTGACTGAATAACTTTATTTATAGGAGCAGTCCAGTCTCACTATGGTAAAAGGAAGGTGATTGGCCATGGCATTATTTTAGTGCAATGGTAATTAGTATGCCTATGTGTAGGTATAAGTCTCTATGACTTATGTAAGAGCCCTGTAGAGGCAACAGGAAGTGAATGTAAGAAACCTGCCAAGTATGCTACAATGTCTGTCTGCACTGTACAACAGGATTCAGAATCGCCTAAGCATTTTTAAGGAAGGCTCCATCACTTTCATATGTTGTAACAACAGCAACACCACATATACTATAAGAGCATATTAATCTTGTAAGAAATTTGGAAATATGATAAGTTCAGTGTATAGAGATATTAAAAGTGATAGCCATTATTTTACAAAGATTAAAACCATGACAAAGAAAGTTACAGATACGGAATGTTAACAAGTCATATCAGTAGAGACAGAATCCCATCCAGACCCTTATTCCAAAGTCATTGCACTCCACTAACTTTTATAAAATTCAAGAGTTGTTAGTAAGCTAATTTTCAAATTAATTGTGCTGCATTTAAGAAAATTAATTGCCATTCCTAAGGGGAAACTGCCCATACATCAATGATAAGGAAAAAAATAGTATAGTGCTTCATTATGCCCTTTAAAAATAATTTTAAGATATGGTAATAAGATATGAGTAAGAAAAACATTTGTTAGAATCACATACTTTCACATTCTAAGTCTGCACTGAATTTGCTTCATACAAACAGTCTATGCCCAAAGGGTGCTTAGCCCTGTTCTTTAAAGATCATAGAGCAACACCTTACTTCATCATCAGAAGACTTGTGATTAAACTACCTATTTATTAGCCTTAGGTCTAAGCACAATATGGATTTCCTTATTTTTTAATAAGCATATAATGTGACAGTGAAATATATTCATAAGGAACCAGAAAGCTATGAGACAGATGTGGAAATTTACTTTAGCACCTATTCTAGTGCTAAATACACTACTAATATGTTATACTATATTCTGAGATCCTAAAGTCTGTAGAGGATGCTAAATATTTGAAACTTTTATCTGACATATTATTATGGAACTACTAAATTAGTGGCTGAAAAGTAACCAAATAACCTCTCCCAACATGGATCTTTCAAAATATCCTAATAAGACAAGGAAATGCTTTTTTTGTTTATTTGTAATTATAAACGTATTTAGAATCAAAATTTAAATATTCATGTCTAGCCTTTTAAAAATATGCACTTTACCCCACTATGAATCAGCTGTGGCAAGGGTGGGTTAGGGAAGAATTCCCAAGCTGGTTGTAACCTCTGATGTTTCGGATATGCCTTGGTCCACATGAAAAAAAAAAAAAAAATATATATATATATATATATATATATACACACACATGCACTTTAATGTGTTTAAATAGGACTGGGTATCTCAGTGGTAGAGCGCTTGCCTAGCAGATGTGAGGCACTGAGTTGAATTCTCAGCACCACATATAAATAAATTAAATAAATGTCCATCGACAACTAAAAAAAAAAGTTTCAAAAAATAGGAAAATAGGACTGGGGATGTAACTCAATGATGGACCACTTCCTGGCATGGACAAAGCCCTGGGTTTGATCCCCAGCACCAAAAAAAAAAAAAAAAAGAAAAAAGTGTTGAGCTTCTATTATCCTTAATTTTGGAAAAGTATCCATCAACCACTGCTTGATTTTTATCTGACAAACATAATTTGTCTGTTAGGTAGCCAAAAAATCAAAGCAAATGAAGGGACTAGAAATAAATTAGAAACATTAGCATCTTAAATTTGATAAATTTCTGAGGTTTTTTTTTTTTTTTAAGGCAAACTATCTCTAATGTAAGGTAGTAAAAGAACTTTGGAGACATGCATATTAACAAAAAATTAACATTATTTTTTTATTTGAGAGAATGATATTGTGTCAATAGAGCTGGCATGCATGTTAAATGGCCATATTACCTGTTTGATTTTGTTCACATGACAGATTTCTGTTTTATAAAGAAAAAAAGGAAATTGATACAGCCCTTTTTAATATAGTTATGATAATTTTAGATTCTATTCAGTTTTTGAACTTGTTCATTCCAATAGGGCATTATGACTGAGATTCTGTTTGGTGCTTAAATCACAGTAACTAAAGGTCATTATTCGTATTTTAACTGGTTAGTCCAGCTAAAGAGTTTTTAGTACTAGCATTAACTTTTGAATTATGTTTGAGGTATTTGACTTTACGGCATGTTTAGTTTCTTTTCATTTCTTATTAGTATTTTTCAGTCTCCTGCCCCTGCCTCCAACAAGAACTCTCCTCTCTGCTCAACATCAGAAACATTTTCCTTTTTGGCATGTGCTTGCTAGTTCCCCAAGCAGTATAAGCAAATTGGAAAGTTCAGCTGTCATTCTTGGAAGGTCATAGATCACACTAGCAGTCTGAGTAATCCAAGAGGTTTTAAGTATCATAGCATTTAGTTTAAAGTGAAATTTGCTCTGACAGGGCTGGCAGACCAATAGGAAAAAGAAATATTTGTGCTTGCAGAAGTGCATATGTAGAGACCAAGAGTATAAGTGATGGCTGGAAGTGATTTCAGTCTAAAAAAACAAATCATTAAGAAAGTGCATAGGGGTAAAATACACAGTTCATATTTTAAAGAGTCTCAAAATGAACCAGCACTAAGGTTAGCATTACATAGTAATTAGTTGTGGTGTTCAGGATTTAACTCACTCAGTCCCAAACAGTATGGTTAAACTATCACTGAGAAAACACTGCTCCTAACTTGATGTTCTCTACTTTAAGCCTACAGCAGTTATCTTTGTACCTTAGAAAACCCAGGTATTATGACAGATTATATAAATATTGAACCAGGAACAGACAAACAATTATTTAAAAGAGGTGCTAATGACTAAGTTTAGTGACCCAGAGGTTTTTGAGCCTCTAGGTAAGTTCCTTTAACATTTGGTGGCATGAAGTGAAGCAGTGCCTGTATTAGAATTGCCAGTTTCAAGAAGTCCTTATACTTAAGTGAAGAAGTGTAAGTTAAAAATGACTAGAGATATCAGAGAGCCTGAGGTCATTATAGGTCTAGATAAATATTCACTTCAACTTCATAATCATATCAGATGACTCCCATTGGGCACCTATTAGAGTATTGTTTCTGTTAACAGCTACAGATAAGGACAAATAAAATACCTTCTAGTAGTTCCAATTACTTCTTTCAAGTCATTGTTTGCCTCAAGAAAGCCAGTTTTGAGTCATAAGAAAACATGGTTTATAAGTTTTTTTCTTGAATGTGCAGAGCAGATAAGTAACAATAAAAAAAAGATAAGACTTCCAGCAAGATGGCACTGAGCTCCTACACAGATAGGTAGAAATGGTGGATGAGATGTGACAGACAGTTGCAATACATGACCAAGTTCCCAAGAAAGATGAGAAAACTCCAGGTATCAAAAAATAAAATAACCATCCACCAGAGTATTGAAATAGGTACAGGTTATATGATACTAGAAGATATAAATAAATCCCTTTTATAAAGCTTGGAACTTCAAAAGGCTGCTTTTTTTTCTTACCAGCTGAAAGGACTAGATAATTTTAATTCATCATCCTAGAGAAGTGGTCAAAACTTGTCTTGTGCCCCAAGCCTTCAGTAGAGAGGACAGACACCCCTGAGAAAGAGAAACCCTCGAGCTGGCTCCATCACATGAGTGGATTATGAATCCATCCTGTGCATCTAGTGCAGGGATCCCCAAGTCAAGAAATTAACAGGTCAATGTCTGACAGTCCCTGGTACATTATAAACAAATACTGAAAATCCCTGTAGAAATATTCCACAGCTCAAGGGCCAACAGACAGGAAACAACAACAAAAACTGAAATCGACTGCACAATAAGAAAATTACAAAGCATGTGAAGAAAGGACCATCATGAAGGAGAATTATCAGACACAGTAAGACATAGGGCACCCAAGAGCTAGAGTTCAGAATCTCAGATCAGGTGAGTGGTGCTTGAGTGTAATCACAGCTACTAGGGAGGCTGGAGCCAGGAGGATTGGGAGCTCAGGGCCAGCCTGGGCCACCTAGTGATACCCTGTCTCAAGATAAAAAATAAAAAGGTTCCATGGTAGAGCACCACTAGGTTCTATTCAAATAGAAGAAGAGGAGTCTCAATGGGACTATAAAATGTACTATTTAAGATACCACCGATGACATTTCTCCCCGTTAAGAAATATAATCATTAAAATAGACTCTAGATGAACAAACAATTACGGTATATAAGAAGAGGTGTAAATTGAGATTAAAAGAGAGAGAAATGGGCTTTCTTTGCCATTTGGAATAAATTAGTGACTATTTTTACGTATGCTCCCTGAATGATTAGTACAAATTAGTTTTTATCTGGAGCATCTCAGCATAGTAACTAAATTGAAAGGATCTGTCCCCAAGGTGGTGCTTTTTTCTTTTAGAACTGACTGACAGATATCTGTTTTAAAAAACTTTAATAAACTCCAGATGAGTACTTTAGATTCAGCTTCCTACCATTCATATAATTTTCCCTTGGTTTTTGGAAAATTGTTAGTTTGACCTCACTAAGAATTTGATTCTTCAAGATGATTTAGATATTTAGTTTTATCATAATGAAAAAAAGCTTATGATTAAGCATATGAAGAATAAGAATAAAAACTAAAAGGAAAATGACATCTGAACTTGATCTATATTGGTGAAACCCATTTAAAAGCCTCTCTAGCTGTGTGCTCTTAGATTTCATTTTCTCAATAATACTTCTGTTCAAATTCAAAGTAATAAATAATGCCTTTGAGCAACCCAAGATATATACATTTATTACAAGTGAATTTACAGAAACTAGAAAAGAGGCCATTTATGTAGCTCAGTGGAGATCTTGGAAGCCATGCTATGATGTTAGTACTTGAATATACATTGTGGTTTCCGTGTCTTTGACAACTGGCATCTTTTCTATTTTCCTAGGCACCAACTTACACAAGTTTTTTAAATATAGGTATTTCTATTTAAGTTATTTCACATTAATAAAATGAAGACATTGATTATCTAAGGGCAGAGAAATTTAAATTTGATAAGCCTTGTTTTAAAATTAGAAATACATAGTAGGTATTCAGTGTTAAGACAAGCTCTCCATCTAGTGGTTATTTTGTAAATTACAAGCATTTAGATCTCAATAATCATCGCTTTAGGAATGTCAGGTATTATTTTTATAGACATTATCTCATTCAACCTACACTTGTGCTCTGCTTACTAAGAATTTCAGAAAGATTTTTTCTTCCTGTTAAACAGTATATCTTCTATCAAATTTTTTTAAAATTTTGTCTGCACATGGCTTTTTAAAAAAATATTTTTAGTTTAGATGGACACAAAACCTTTATTTTATTTACTTACTTATTTTATGTGCTGAGGATTGAACCCAGTGCCTTACACATGCTAGGGCAAGCGCTTCACCACTGATCTACAACCCCAGCCCTATCAAATTTTATCTATGTGGAATACCAGTCTCTTAGTTTGATGAAGCATTTTCCTGTACTAAAGGGGCAAAAACTGTTTCATTCTAATTATCAGTAATCTTGAAAATTTTCACCTAGTTTTGAAATTTTTCTTCTTCACTGTTAGTTCAAACAAAAAATTTTCAAACAAAAAAAAATATTACATTCTTTTTTTTAATATTTATTTTTAAGTTTTTAGGTGGACACAATATCTTTATTTTACATTTATGTGGTGCTGAGGATCGAACCCAGTGCCTCATGCATGCTAGGCAAGCACTCTACCACTGAACCACAACCCCAGCCCCAAATATTACATTCTTTATTGTGAAGTGTAGCATAGTTGGTCACTGCTTTTCTGCCGGTGCCTCTTTCTAGCTTCTCAGTACTTCACATTTGAACTTCCAGAATAGTGTCTTAAATATTTTCTAGGCTTCTGACTCTCAACCTCCTTTCCTACCACAGATAAATTTCTAAACACAGAATTAGTTTGTTCTCTTTCTTTAAAACCACCAGCATCTCTTAGAAAGCATATAGTTCTTGGCATTGTTTGTGAAGAGTTCCAGTGTCTGATCCTTGCCTCCCTTCCTACCATGCTTTCCCATCACTTGCTTTCATCCTGAGCCTAAGAACTTCACCATAACATGTGCTTTGCTGTTCTTTGGCCCACTCTTTCTTGCTCAGGCTACTACTCTATCAGCAATTCTCTCTTTACCTGTGAAATCCTACCTGTCCTCAGACTCATCTGATCATGCATTCAGACACTGTTGAGTGTCTCCTCCATGTCAGATTCTATGCTGGATACTGGGAGGTACTGCTGAACGAGACAGATTGTGCATTTGGTGGGCTTACATTCTGTAGGAGAGCACAACAATAAGCAAAATGATAATAGGGGCATTAAAATGGAGCTGTTTTCCATGAAGGCATTCTAGCCTCCCAAATTCTTCTCTAGCAGTGTGTGTGTGTGTGTGTATCTACCATATATTATATTAAATAACCTATTTAGGAATATAAACATACTGATTTTGATTCTGTGTTCAGCATATTAGAGTAATTAATAAAAACAATGAAATGTTCCAGAAAAATTGTTAACAAATCACTTCATACAATTTTATAAACTTCAGAGAAGTTTTGTCTCATGAAGCTAACTCATTTCAAGTCCTTTCAGTTGACAATCCCAAAATAATTTCAGCCACTTAGGAGGCTTAGACAGGATAGCAAGTTCAAGGCCAGCCTCAGCAACTTAATGAGGCCCTAAACAAGTTAGTGGGACCCTGTTCCAAAAAATGGGAGTTGGAGCTTGGGGAATGTAGCTCAGTGATAAAGCACCCCTGGGTTAAATCTTTGGTACCAAAAAATAAATAAATAAGTTCCAAAATAATTTTAACCTTTAATATTACCTTATGAATCACAAAATGACATTATGGTGTGTGTGTGTGTGTGTGTGTGTGTGTGTGTGCGCACACACACACACACACACACACACACACACACTCATCCAATTATACCCATACCTATACATTCAGTCTTAGCCAACTTGATAATTAATGACTCCTGACAATTTTTAAGAACAGAACAATTTTCATATACATTAATAGAGGGTTAGAGATTGGATCTCATATTCTGTACTGATTTTAGACTGCATCTTAAGTATGGTGTTAATTTCAGTTTCATTTTAAGGTAAACACTAGAAAACCAAAGTGATTTTAGCATGCAAATGAGATGATAAAGATATGCTGTGAGGACTGAGTGAGGGTGTGAAGCAGTTATATCCAAGAATTACACTCCTCATGAGTCCAGAGAGTACTTCTAAAACTGATAAAACTGGTTTTCATATTAGTGTAAAAAGTTTTGCACCAACAGTTTGGCATGTCCATGAGAGAGAGTCTCTTTTTTTTTTTTTTTTTTTTTTAGAGAGAGAGAGGGAGAGAGAGAGAGAGGGAGAGAGAATTTTTAATATTTATTTTTTAGTTCTCGGCGGACACAACATCTTTGTTGGTATGTGGTGCTGAGGATCGAACCCGGGCCGCACGCACGCAAGGCGAGCGCGCTACCGCTTGAGCCACATCCCTAGCCCGAGTCTCATTTTTTATAACGTCCACTAATAAATTTATTACCTGCTCTGTATTTATATTGCTGACTTAGGAATTTTAAAGAAAAGAAAGTTGTATTGCTCTTATCTACTTTAATAAAATAATGATGATACTTTTCACTTACGCAGCACTTTTCATCCAAGGATTTCAAAGTGCTTTACAAATATGCACTAATTAAGCCTCACAAACAGCCAGAGGTAGGTGATTTTCTTGCTTTCTACAGGAATGTCGACTCAGGCAGAGTGTCCAGAGCCTGAGAGTGCTGGTCCCTCGCTGGCTGCCATTCCCTCATAGTGTGCTGCATGTGGAGCGTCACTTGCCCTTTCCAGGCTCCTTTTACCCTTCTGAATCATCTCAGGCTTAGAATCCTAATGAATGTTGTTAAGAATGTGTCTTAAGTTGCATATAAATATGGAGAAAATTAAGTCTGTGCTTTCTGTGTCAATTAGATTTCTAAATTTATAAAACAAACTCGAGATATGGTTTCATATTTGTTATTGGATGTTAAGTATAAATTTTTCACTTGAAGGAAATTTTCATTTTTCCTTCTAGGTAATCAAAAACCATCATTCTTGTACAATTCAGATTGATGTTTTTGGCCTTACTATTCTTACTTGCCTGTCACAACAAACCATAACCATTTTCTTTGGATTAAAATTGGGTATTTTCAAGAAAAAATACTGCATTTTGACAATTCAAAGGTTCAATAAAGGTGATATAATACAAAATAAGTAGTCCTCTCAATAAATAGTAGTATAGTGGGTACATATGCTAATGTAGAAGGACATAAAACTTTTTGTGTAGATTAGGAGCAGAAGGGAGACACACAGTGCAAGATAGGATTAGAGCACCTATAGAGAGCCAAGTATAACACCTCTTAGCTGTAGCAAAGTGGTCACACAGGGAAAAGCAGGTATGCCTCCCTTGGTCCTCCGGGTTCCCAGTGTCCCCAGTGAGAGTACATAAAGAGTCTATCTGCTTTGTTTAAAGGAAAACCCATCATTAGGCTTTCTTGGTTTTGATCCAGGCTCTATTCTTTAAACAAGAAGTTCATCTGTAATGTATGATGAATTCTAAAAAACTTTTGGCCAGTTGCATCCCTTGAAATTTTCCCCAAAATGATATATAAGAAGCTAAAAAGGTTAACCTGACCCCATGCATTGTAACACACACAGAGATATCTCTGGGTAGGCTATTGCTTGCATAAAGAGAACTTTGCTACTGTTAGCCTAAAGACTCATATTCAAGAATTGAGCTCACTCATTAGTACTCAAGGGACAGTCTTGCTTTCATTGACTTGAGGGTGCACAGCTTTGCTAATAATGTGATTAACATATTCAAAAAGAAAGAAAAAATAGAATAGCCATTTGTTAATTCACAATGAAAAGAACAGGCCATCAGGCAAATCAGATAATGTTTAAGTTTATTCTTCACTCTGCTGACAGACCACATTGGAAAACAGTCATCAAAATTTTGCCTATTAGCCATAGAAATTTAAAGAAGGAGATGGGAGTTAGCAGTTTGTATAATGGCCTCAGCCTCCGACAATCTGTTAAGTCCTCTTCCTCATGCAGACAAGCCTGCCAAAAAGGTCACATTCTCCTGATGGTTATAGGTCACCACGTCACCAAGGAATTTCTTGGGCTTCTCCTACCAGCATTGTAGCTGAAAAGCTCCTTGTTGTGTGCCCGTGAGGCGGTCAAGGGTCATCTGATTTTAGATGGAGCCTAATGGTGTTGCCAAAAGGCCCTCTGTGGGGCTCACTGTGAAGGTGCCTTTGCAAATATCCCCACTGGTCACTATGTGCCTCTCGTTTCCATCTTCTGCAGAGATCTCACCATAGCCCCTACGTTGAGAAATGAGGACAAAATCACTTTGAGTTTAACCTAGGTCTTCTGATTTCAACCTCAGAGGAGGGGTGGGGAAAAAACAGGTAAGGATTGGCTGAAGGCAGGTGGTACACAGAGAGATGAAGGAGGACTGAGCAAAACTTGCAGCTGTGTAATTATCCCTTCATAACTGAGTTTTATTCGCTTCAGTGTTTCCAGAGAGGTTTCCAATAGCCAACTCTTCCTTCAGATTTTAAACTGAACCAGGGTATCTTAGCAGTGAACAGAAGGAATTTATGGACTCAACTAACCTATGAAACAGCTTTTCCAATACCTCTAGAATAAACTTCCCCTCTTTAACCTCTCTTCCCATGGAAACAAAATAGGAGGGGTGCTTTTACATAAAAAGCAGACTTAAAAATTTCAACCAACGCTGACAAATTATGGGCACAGAGTTTTTGATAAAGGAACCTAAAAATGTTGGTTTGTCTAGAATCACTCAGTACAAATAATAACCTGACACTTTTCTTTCAGAAATTCTATTCCCCAAGGGGTAGATTCACATGAACAATATGTTTTATATGTATTTTGATTCTTTACATTTACTCTTTAATTTTCTCCTAACACACATGAACGCACACACAAGTCACTTAAAACATTAATTTTGAGAGTTACTTTTAAAGTGTTTCAACTTAATCTCAGTTTGATGAGAGGAAGTTTGCACCAATGTGAACATATTTTTAATCATATTAGATTTTGCTGAAAAGTATCTTTCCATTTAGTACAATCTCACATAATCTTGAATCATTTAAATGTGCTTTTTTTCTGGAGTTTACATTTCCATGTTATAAATGGTTTCCTTTGACTGGAAATCAAGCCACTAGCATTCACTGCATGAGCTGTGCATGAGCATGTTATAGCTACTATATTTGCCTGGCAAAATAAGCATTTTTGTCATTTTTCTAAGTGTTGATTCCCTGATCCTTAAAAAGTACTTTGAATAATAGATTTTCTTCTAAATAATTTACTAATAGACTGAAGAATTTTTAATAATCATAAAGTGTATCTGCACTTCAGATATCTTTCCAACTCTGAAGGTTATCTTTGGGCTTATTTTATTTCCATAGAGTAAGTGGAACCAAAACTTATAATTGTCTTCTTGGTGTCACTCAAAAGAAAGATACACTATTCAGTATGTTTTTGCATTAGGAATTAGAAGGATTTGAAGATCACACCTGGCCAGTTGTCAAATTTTGTAGAATTCCATGTCTTATTCTTTCAGACTTATGATATGATTTGACCTGTATGAGAGTTCACTGTTAAAACTCAAATTGCATGTCCCTATAAATAGTAAATTAGTCCTATATCTTCATATGAAAAAGAGGCCTTATAGTAAATAGCTAAACTCTCTTTACCACATTTTTAATTTTATCATTCCCTAGCAGTGTATTACTGATCATTGCTAGCATGCAAAATCTTTTCATATTCTGTCATAAGAGCCATTTATGAATACCTTTTTAAATAAAACTCTTTTTATCTGATTCTTCTACTTTATTTCAAATAGTACCTGATGACAGGGGTTTCTTTCTGACATCTTATTGGAAGTAAATATACACATTTTAATGACTATATTAACTTGAATAATGATAATCCTTTGTAATGATATCTCTATAAAATCACTATCACTGCTTTTAGAAAGAGAATCTTGGAGGTGTAACTTCCCAGCCTCTCACTTGACCTGCATTGTGGATATGTAATGGAAAACATAGCTGCTTTCTTTTTCTCTTTCAGCCTTGGAATAGGTGGCTTTGGCCAACCAGTTGGCCTTCTTGGACGCCCTGCCACAGCCTACGGATTCCGCCCTGATGAACCTTACTACTATGGCTATGGGTCTCGATAAAATCATCCCTTTCTGTGTGTACTCTCAGCTTAGAAGAACTCTGTGTAGGTTGGGTTAACTCTGATCTTTGCCTAATAATGCATGTTGATACTATTGTGGGTCTGTGTTTCTTCTTACTTTCCCTGTTAGCTGCAGATAAACTCCAACCCTTTCAATTTCCTGTCAAGTGAGTTGATGCTAACACTGTTCACTCATCCAGCCACACCCTGATATTGAAAACCATTTACCATGAGACTCAGAAGTGAATGTTGAAAAGCTACTAGATTGGAAAACAGACACTACATTATGTACATTAAGTGACTAATTTAATTTCTATTAAAAGGATGAATAAAGTGCAAATGAATGATCCAAAGTCACGTGTTTGTATTTTTTAAATATTTTTATTAGTTGTTGATGGACCTTTATTTTATTTACTTATTTATATGTGGTGCTGAGAATCAAACCCAGTGCCTCATGCATACTAGGCAAGCGCTCTACCACTGAGCCACAGCCCCAGCTCACATGTTTGCATTTACTGCAATTCTATAGGAGTCATATGCTTACATGTGGTGCACATGAATTTTATTTCCCATACAAAGGAAAGTTTTGCCATTGAACTACTTTTTCTTGCATTCTTTTCCTACTTGCAAATACTTTAGTATTTCATATATGTGCTGTTTAGTATTTTGTTTATGTACTACTTTAAGATTTATAAAAAGGAGCATCACCTTTTTATTCCTTACTATGTGCCTCAAAGGTTTCTTCACAAAATTACTATGAGTTTAATTAACAATGGAACATATGCTATGAGTGATGATGTATATGAGTATAGTCTCTTAGGTGATTTGAATTCATGTTTTCCTAATTGTAGGCTATAAACCTGGAACAACTAGCATAAATGAAAAGGATTAGTATTGTGCTTATGATTTTATTCTTCAATTTAGTATATAAGTATGGAAAAGCTAATGAAAAGCCTGATTAAGGAAAATTAAGGATCAGGATTTTGCTCACTTAAGTAATCTTGTTCACTTCTTTTTATAACAGATTTGGGTGGTAGAAAGTAGAGCAGCTTGATTAATATAGAGTTTTGAAAATAATTCATTAGTTTTACAATATTGAGAAATTTACTTGAAAAATCAAGCAAATAAACATAATCCAAAGATAGTTCCTCAGTCATGTGCTATGGAAGGATATATGAGGTTTGAAAAGGAATACATAGATCAAAGATAAGACTTCTGTCCTTGAATTTAAAACCATTAGTCTAACCACACTGCGTAGCTTAATTTCTATTTTAGCATAGAGCTGGAAAGGTCCTTTGAAGTGAAAAAAATCACATGAAATTTCAATATGATCAACAGATATTTTCTTAACTACCTAGTTTGTGATACAGAAGTCTCTGTTGCTCTAGGGAACATCAATCTAAGATATAGTTTATGCCCTTCAACTCAAAACAGTCAATCTTTTTAAAAGTGTACAATTATTTGTCTTGGTTTAAATCACAAACTATTGCAGCTGAAAAGGGCCCTAGAATCAGCCCTGTCCAGCTCTCATTTTTACCACTGAACAGAACAGAGGCCAGGAGAGATGAAATGCCTTGCCCATGCTCTTGAGTTTAGTCAGGGATGTGGCCTGCTTCCTCCCTTCCAGTGTAGCATCTCAGGACTAAGTATCTTGCTGGGCTATCTGTCATATATGCAAAATATAGATATACATAAGTGGAACTAAAAGAAGAAAAAAAGCAATCATTCTATAGTTTTAACTTCCCTCACATGCTATAAACCAACTTGCGGGGACCATCCCCAATTTGTTTCCACCGCTGTGCACACTTTCTCTGTGTATTTGCATTGTTTTAAGCCTTCACAAATTTGGAAATTGTGATCTTTTCATTGCCTTATTTATGAAGGTAAGTTTTGCTAGTGAGATTAATAAGGAAGAATATCTAAAATTCTTATATACTTCAGAATTCAAAAGTTTTGGCATTGAGCACTTTTAGAAATACTATATAATGTAATATCCTGACCTCACCAGATTCTGACTGCAAATTAAGGTCATACTTACTTCAATGATGTATGCTGAAAATCTTCAGAAAAATTAGTTAAAATTTCCATAAGAACCTTGAAAGACAAAATATCTTAAAAGAAACAGACTGCCTTCAGCCTCATGTGTGCATATGAACCCAGGCCTTGTACATGCTGGACAGGATCTCTGTCACTGAGCCACACCCAGCATCCTACCCTCAGAAGTCTGACATTGAGTGGCAGAAGAGAGTAGAAAATGAGCCATAGAATCGTTTTCATTGAGGAAAAGGTTTAGAACTCAAATATGTTGCACTTGACTGACTTAAAAAAAAAATTTACTTTGGTTTTGCTTTACAAAAAAGATGGGTATTCTTTAAAAAGATTTAAGAAAATATACCTGCCTTGACTTTTTAATGAGGAAAGAAAGGGTGCTGTGACTGACTTAAGGCAGAACTAGCTCTGGAACTAGGAAGTCATGACTGGTATGGACACTGAACTCAGATTTGAAAATATAAATAGTCGATTACAGAACTAAATGCAAGTGGAAAATATTACTCTTGAAAAAATATGTAGGGCAAAATAATTCAATAATGATGACATGATTTTAAAACCCAAGAAGTGAATCAAGGGAATATTAGAGACTTGCAAATACATAAGGAATTTGGGGATCAAATCTGAAGAGAAAGGATGAAGCCAGAGCCATAATTGAGCTCTGAAGCCCATGCACATGCCTTATACCCGGACGGAATCACTAATGTAAAGTGCCTAAAGATTTGAGTTTAAAATCTGTACAAGGGCTGAGCCAGGTTCAGTGGTAGAGCAACTGGCCTAGCAGTTCCATCCCCAGCACCACAAAAATAAATAAAATTTATGCAAGAAATAAGATCCTCAGATCTATATAAAATTAGCAGATAGAAGCATAAGACAGACCAATCTATTAAAAAAAAAAAAAGTATGTCAAACAAACGAAAAATGACACCTCCAGCCTGAGCTTTGGGAAAGAAGGGAGAGTGTTTCCTGAAAATTCAAACATTTGAATCATTTGAATTTGGAATTCAAATTTGTAGTACTGTAAGCCTGAAAAAATGAACGCCAGTTCTCTGGGAGAATAGACCTTCACCCCAGGATTCCCAGGATTCTCACAAATTCTGATCAACTAAACAGGAGCTTCCAGGGAAACTTAGAATAGTATGAGGAAACAAGCCACAGTGAAAGACAGCAGACATTGTAATGTTCAGACAGAGAATATAAGACAAACGTGTTAAAGTATCTAAAGAAATAAGTAGGGCATGAAAAGCATGAGCAAGACAGAAAAGACAGACAAGAAAGATCAGACACGGAAATCCAAACATTCTAGATAGTAAATGTATGAATAGTTAATTCCAGTGGGTGAGTTCAACAGATTTGACACAGATGAGAGGAAACGATGTTACATTTTTCAAAACCAGACAGAATGTGCACTGATGAAGAATGTGTGAGTAATTCTTAAATGGTGTGGTGGGATTGATAGGACTTTTAAAAGTTATTGTAAACTTGGTACAGTTGCACACACCTGTAATCCCAGGGACTTAGGAGGCTGAGGCAGAAGGATCACAGGTTTAAGGCCAGCCTCAGCAACTTAAGGCCCTAAGCAATTTAGCAAGACCCTAAGTTGCTTAGGGTCTTATAGCTCCATAGTAAAACACACCTCGGTTCAATCCTTAACACACACAAAAAAAAAAAAAAAAAATGAAAAAAAATTGTAATTCTAGGTCAGAACTAAATCTCTTTTCAAAAAAAAAAAAAAAAGCAATCCAATGTTGTATAAAAAAGCTCCAGAAAAGATTAGAAGGAATGAAACAATACTTGAAGGAATATATCTTCAGAGTAAGGAAGGGAAATTTTCAAGACAGGAAATACACACACACACACACACACACACACACACACACACTTGCATGAAATTGCAATGTATCAGAAAAAGAAATGGCCAGAGAGAACACTTAAAAGATAATGCATTTAGAAAAAAAACAGATCTCAACAACTTTGGAAGCAAATAGTCAATTGAAGAATATCTTCAGTGAACTGGTAGAAAAGAACTGCCAACCTACAACTGTACATAGGCCAAACTCATTTGAGTAGAAAGAAGATGGAATAAATACATTAATATAAGAAAACACAAATTTTAAGGCAAAAACATTAGAGTGGTCTATCAGCTTTTGCTACATAATAAACTATTCTAAAACAGTGAATTGATAACCATTCTTGCAACTGGGAAGATTGCCAATT
Organism: Spermophilus citellus; assembly: GCF_964194105.1. Classification (NCBI taxonomy): domain Eukaryota; kingdom Metazoa; phylum Chordata; class Mammalia; order Rodentia; family Sciuridae; genus Spermophilus; species Spermophilus citellus. The sequence continues at coordinate 161,565,176 of NC_138187.1, forward strand.
TGGCCCTAGTTGGTTGTTCCCTGGTTCCAGGGGCCAGAGCTACATTGCATTAAAGCTAACAAAGGCAGCAGTTCCATTTTCCAATGTCTTGTCTAGAAAGCCTTGGAGGTCAACATGCTCAGAATTGTTGGGTACAGAGGCAAAAGCCTATAATCACAGCTACTCGGGAGGCTGAAGGTTGAGGCTTGCAAGGTTGAGGCCAGCCTGGGAAATTTAGTGAGATTGTCTCAAAAAGGGCTGGGCATGTAGCTCCATGGTACAACACCTTGGGATTCAATCCCTAGTACTGGGGAGGGGGGATTCAAAACCTGTGATAAAGAGAAAATCTCAAAAGCAGCTAGAGATTTTAAAGGAGGTCAGATGTTTTTTCTCATACTGAAGGTAGAAATAGGTAAATGATAAAGGCGGGGGGATCCCATGAACATAGAAGGGAGATAAGTGAAACAGAGGAAGGGAATTGAGGGGGGAGGGAGGAGGCAGGGGACAAGGGAGGAAATGCAGAATGAAATTGACCAAATTATGCTGTGTACGTACATGAATATAGCACAGTAAACTCCACCTTTATGGGTGTCTATCAATCACTGGCTAAAACGAAAAACAATAAGTAAATGGAAGAAAACCCTTAAAGTCAGGGGAAGGGAAGAGGGCAGGGAAAGGGGAAGCCCTGGGATGGTGATGGAGCATGAGTATGTCAAAATGAACCCACTGTGATGTGGAGCTGTAATGCACCAGTAAAAACATTTCTCACCATACAAGGAGGAGAAAATATCAGAAACAATCTAAGAAGACAGAGGTACAACATCTTTAAAGTACTGAAACAACTGTCAGCCTGGAATCCTAAACCCAGTGTGCAAGCTGATTTTATGTGTCAACTTGACGGGGCTGAGGGATGTCCAGATAGAAGATAAAGGGTTTCTGGGTGTGTCCATGAGGGTGTTTCTGGAAGAGATTAGCATTCAAGTCAGTGGGCTGAGTAATGATCTGCCCTCTCCAAAGTGGATGGACACCATCCAGTCCACTGAGGGCCATTCTGAAGAGAACAGAGAGACAAGGAAGAATGAATTCTGTCTCTTTTGTGAGCTGGGGCTTCCATCTTCTGCCTGCAGGCATCAGAGCTACTGTTTCAGGATTTATACCAGCAGCTCTCCCTCTCACCTTCCCCCAGTTCTCTGGCCTTTGGCCTCAAACAGGAATTACACTGTTTCTTAGGCTTTTGAACTCAGACCGAATTACATCACCAGATTTCCCTTTTCTCCAGCTGGCAAATGTCATATCATGGAACTGCTTGTCCTCCATAGTCTCATGAGCCAATTCTCATAAGCAATGTCCTCTTATATATATATTTTATGTATCTTATATCTCTATATCTATCAATCATCTATCTGCCTATCCTATTGGTTCTGTTTCTCAGGAGAAACCTAATACACCCAGTATAAATATCTTTTTAAAACTGGCCAGGCATGATGGCATTCACCTGTAATCCCAGTGGCTCGGGAGGCTGAGGCAGGAGGATCCCGAGTTCCCAGCCTCAGCAATGGTGAGGCACTAAGCAACTCAGCGAGACCCTGTCTCAAAATATAAAATAGGGCTGGGGATGTGGCTCAGCGGCCAAGTGCCCTTGAGTTCAATCCTTGATACCAAAAAAAAAAAAAAAAAAGGAAGGTGAAAAATAAACAGACTTTTTCACATCTAGAAAAGTTGAAAGAACTCATCACTAGCAGATCACATGCTTAAGGAAGTCTTCTAGACAGAAGAAAAATGATTCCAGGTGAAATGAATCTACACAAGGAATGAAGAATACTGAAAATGGTGACTATATGGACAAATATGCCCCTTCTGGCTGGTCTAAGGCAAAGGCTCCTACCATGAATCACATCTTAAGACTGGGGAAGGAAAGGAGGGAAGAAGGGAACAGGAGAAGAGAGAAGCAAAAGAAAACCTGCGAACGTGTCCTCAGGTCCCACAGCCTCGTGGCCAATAGTGGCCTGAAGAGGCACAAGTCCCAATGCTCACAAGCTTATCAGGGATGGGGTTTTTTCCAGAAAAATTGATTTCTTCTCAAACAGGAGCAAATAATCACATCAGAACAGAGTTCTGCTCCAGCTCAGGTTTGGGATAATTGTCTTTCTTCCATTAGAAACAAAATAACTTGCTCAAACCTTATCAAATCATTTCAGTAAGGCAGAGGTCTTCAAACATTTGCTGACATGAAAATCACCTGGAGGGCTTGCTAGGCACTTCCAACTCTGCCTTGGGTTCCAGCAGATGCAGCAAATGCTGATGTTGAATGTGACCACAGTTACTATGTAGTCAGGCACCAGAACACAAGGGTTCTGCTTCCACAGAAAAGGTACTGACGGGAAAGTAGACACAACAGAAGGTACCAGCCTAGTTCCTGCAAGCACACAATAGATAATATACACAAAACCAGCTGTCCTCGTCACAGCACATGGTTGTGAGTGGTCACAGATGGTGTGGTCATCCCTCACACGATTAACAGTGTAGCCAAGATGGTCACAAAAGGGAAAGTGCAACTTTTGTTCACCCTACCTTAGTGTTTTTCTTATTGTCCATCTTTACCAGATGACAGTCATCTAGTTCCTCAGTTACCTCTTTCTGCTTCTGCCTTCACCGGCACTTCCATTTCTTTTAATCAAGGCTTTCTCTGAGAAATCAGGCCCCTCATCCTGCAAAATAAGCTGGTGCTAATGGAAGAAATTTCCTATAGCCTACACAGCCCTATTCCCCTGCTGGGCAAATTCATTGTCTCCTTGGAGGGACAACTCCAACAGTGTTTCTTCTTTTGCGTGTGAAATTGTCTATTGACCCATCAGCAAGAGAGAGTGGGGCGGGGAGCTAAATGTAACCAGGTACCTCATAAGCCTTTCTGAAAATCATTCTTCCTCTTCCGTATCTGGTTGTTATCATTCCTGATGTAGCATGAAAATGCCTTAGAATGTCTCCCAGTGTTTGCAATACCTTCTTTATATCCTCTGATAAGTTCCCTAATCAATTGGTTTACTCTTTTGCCTATTTTGTATCAATTCAGTTTCCCCAAATCTTCTCAACTGTCTTTAAATAGGTCATGCTATCATTCCATTACTCCAATTACACTCCACTGTAAGCAAAATAAAAACAAAAATTCCATTGTATATCATGTTACTTGTTTGTTGTTGAATAGATGTTGTGTTTAGTAAAAGATGGGGCTTCCTAGTCAGTACCAATGTCTCAGGGGGTGCACACTTTGCCCACAATTCTTCTGACATTGGACTGTGCTTTGGCAAGTCACTAAGGCCAAGCAAGGCACCTGCAGATGCCAGCCCTGAGTGCCAGTGTAGGTAGTAGTCAATGTTGTGTCCTTGTACATTTCCCGTGTAACTTGCCTTGTTCCTTCAGAAATAGTCCCCTCTCGCCCACAACTCAGATGAGACAAACTGGATTTGAAAGAGCTGGCTGCAACATTAAGCTAAGAAAGCAGCGAAAAATCACACAACACAGATGAAAGTTTTTCAAATTGAGGGCGGGACAGCTCTGTGACCTTAAGGGCTGTTTTAACAAAGGAGTTTTGACAAGAATGTTCTTCACCAAATAAGCAAGGAGTGGGCTGACCTAGTCCCAATGGGTAATGCCCAGGTCCAGGGCCAGGAGAAAGCAGACGTCTTTGCCACAGCCCAGACAGCGTGCGATGCCAGACCAACACCCCCATGGCTCAAGGCCTCGAGAGGATGAGAGCTTGCTTCATATAGCTCCGGGGGTGACCCCCCACAGTCCCCTGGGAACACCGCCCTGGGATCTACTTATAATACTTGACAAGCTGTGACACTAAATGGGAGTATATTTTATTTGGCTTTCACTGATTTAGATCCCAGTTTTTACACCTCAGTTACATATTTGGGAGTGTCTTACACACAAGACCCCCATTGAGACACTTCCATGAAAGAATTCAGTGGAGCAAAGTCTCCCCACCGTCCCAGTCTTCCTTTCTATGGGCTTTTGGATCAAGTTAGAGCATCCGTTTTGTGTCTATAAACTTCCTCATCCACTTGTTATCTATATATATGGCCAGTCAATTGATAGCTCTCTTCCCAAACTAGTTTTTACCTTAATTATCTAGCCATTTTGTTTCCATCTTCTGGACCATAGAGTCAGCCCATCTGGCACAGACCACAGCCTTTTCTGTCTTCCTTGAAACTTCCCGAAGCTCAGCACATTGTGCCAATGGGCTTGGTCCTTCAGTGAGGGAAGGTGGAATAGAAGGCAGAGCCCAGCATTCAACCTAATTTCAGGTTCTGATGACACTGCCAGAGTTGTCTCCTTTTAGCAGAGGCTTCCCCTGGATCTCAGTTGACACAGCCATCCCTTAGAACAGTGGAGAACCAGTGTTTGCGTTGCCACGTCCTTGTGAATGTAACAGTTTGGATTTTTCCTTGAAGTGCCCCTGTTATTTTATTTTTAAATATTTTTTTAGTTGTAGATGGACACAGTGTCTTTTTATTTTATTTATTTATTTTTTGTAGGTGGTACCAAGGATCGAACCCAGCGCCTCACGCATGCGAGGCAAGTGCTCAACCACTGAGCCACAGCCCCGGCCCCCTTGTTATTTTAATTGGGTCAGTTTCTGGGTCAGTGCTCTGGAATGTTCAATGTTTAATCCAAAAGTGTATTAGAAGCCTTGTTGCTATGGCTGAAGGCCCCAGACTTTCCACCATGAGTCTTTCCAACTAAGAGAGGTCTAGCTAGATAGAAAGCAGTTGTTTTTCTAAGGCTACACATTAGTCTGTGTCCCCTGGAATTCCTTACATTAAAATCCGACCTCTGGCTGATGCACCATTCCTGACCCCATAGGGATCAACCTCAGTTTAAGATCCAAAATCCACAGTGAGTAATGCTACTAAAGAAAATTCTGGGAATGACAGGGTCAGCTATTTTAATAGTCCTGTATCAATCACAGTTTCATCAGAAAATGAACTATTCTGATTGATACAATTCAGCGTATGGAAATTATTACAGGATTAGCTCTTCTGTAGTGTGGGACTTGGTGGAGAAGTCTAAAAATGCTGTTTTTTCTGTGTCTTAGGGAAACAGAATTGCTTTAAATTGCTGCAGATCATGGGGCTAGCAGTCGGGGATGGAAGAGGAAACCATTCCAAGGAAACAAAACAGGCTCAGAGTAAAGGGGACAAGCAGATGTGCCCATAACATTTGAGATTTGCTATGAACCAGTAACTGCTATGTGTATTTGATGGCCTCCTTTTTAAACAGGAGTGTCCTTTGTGATTATCCTGTCCCTGTCTTGCCATTGAATGTTGGCTGGGAGTAAGGTTGGCAGATAACTCCTTTTAGTTACAAGTTTCTGGATCAAGAGGAGCCATCCTGGAAGGGAACCTAAAGACCCTAAGGACCCCCATCCCTGCCTGAACCTAGTGATGAAGAGGTCCTACACTTCAAACCAGAGTCTAATTTCACAGTGTAGGAGAGTTTGGGAGGAGGAGGTAAGCACATAGTGCATGTGGATAGAAGGCAAACAGCCGTGGCAGTGGTGATACTCTTCAGCTCTCATCAAGATATGAACTCTACTTCCTCTCTTCTTAAACCTGGCTCTCGTTGCATCTTTCTTCCACCAATAGAATGAGAGAAAAGTGATGCATGATGGTGGGGGCTAGTCTCAAGAGGTCTTGCAGCTTCTGTATTTGCCCTGGGAGTGCTCTCTGGGACTGCCATGCTGAGGAAACACCAGGAGGGAGAAGCCCCGCCATCACAGTGGACGTGACTCACCTAAATGCAGTCAGCTGAGTGAGCCCAGGCAAGACCTGAAGGGCCACCCCATCCACTCATGAATTATGAACATCAGCCAGTGGCTTTTGCTTTAAGCCTCTGGGTTTGGGGCTGATGTTTTCAAAAGAGGGTGCCCACATTATGTACCATCTGCATGCTCATCTTACGGTGGTACCAATGCTCCTTCCGACTGGTGTGGCATCTACATCCCTTTCCCTTGAACCCAAGTGGACTTTTTTGACAATCTCAACTAACAGAGTTAGGCAGAAGTGACACTACATGGCCTTCTAGGCTGTCATAAAAATATTTTCACTTCTGCCTGTTCTCTGGGGGTTTCTATAAGATACCATGCCTTGAGAAAACCAAGCCACACACGGAGGCCACATACAGGTGTGCTGCAGGAGGTGGCCCAGCTGAGGTCCTAGCAGACAGCCAACATCAGCTGGTGGTGGTAAATGACTGCAGCCCACAGCCCGCATGCTGCCAGGTTGGTGCCACATGAGCCAAGATGAACTGCCCTGCCACACCCTGTCCACCTTGAATATTGTGAGCACAATAAGTGGTGTTGTTTCAGTGAACTAAGTTTGCAAAGGTTCTTGTGTAGCAAGAATATAATAAGGATTATATCAGCCAGGGACGGATCCAAAGGCCTGTAGAAATCCTGCAAGTCACAGTACTATGGCTTCCTTAAGCCTTTACACTTTCTCTTGATTTCTGTCACCACTATTTTCATTTTCCAGATCTATGAAGATGATGAGTTCATGGGAGTAAATGAACAGTAATGGAAAGCAACCTAACACACTCTGTAGCATGTGCAATTTAAATCTGTTTCTCAGTAAAATTATCAATCACTACAAATCTTGATCACTCAAGAGCACTTAGAAACATCTTTATTCCCAGAGGTACAAAAGGCTTTGTACTGTACAAAGCTACTTTTATTTGAGCATGACAGATCAATATAGAAACTATGTAGTTAATTAACTGTGGAAAAAATGTTTAGCAGGTACATTACCCTCTATTTTTTCCTCAAACCTGACTTTCGGTGGCATAGAATAGAACAAGGCACTACTTGGTAGGGCTCCTCTTGGTTACACTGTTGCGATATGTGCAACAGTATGCATGAGTTGTATCTGCTTAAACATATTTCATGGTATTTTATTGATATACACTTCACATACTGTAAAAAATCAACATTTAAAAATGTTCTAACAATTGGTTTTTTGGCATATTCATCAGGTTGTACTGACATTACTACTATCTAATTGCAGAATACTTAACTCCAAAAATAAACCCCTTACACATTAGCAGGCACTCCCCATCCCTCCCCATGCCCAGTCCCTGGAAACCATGAATTTACTTTCTGTCTATGAATTTACCTACCCTGTTCATTTCATATGACAAGCTCATACAATGTGTGGCCTTTTGTGCCTGAATTCTTTCATTCAGCCTGATGTTCTCACAGTTCATGTACTGTAACATCATGAAAACCTCAGTCCTTGCTATGGTCAAATAGTATTCCATTGTATACGTATACCTCATCATTCCAAATAGCCACTTTTGGGGTAGGAAAAAAAAAGTATTCAGGCAGTCCAGCATTTACCACCAGGAGGAGGTAAAGAGCATCAGACTCCTGCTCGTCTCAAAAAGCAGGCAGCACCAAATGTTTACCACCAGGGGGAGCAGAAGAGCATCAGCGACTCCGGTTCCCCTCAAATTCCTCACCAGCCCAGCATTTCTTCTGAGAGTTGATTTTGTAGCCTCTCCTTCGGTTTTAGTTGTTCTTTCTGGAAAACTGTTAGAATAATCAGATGCTGGGGATGGAATCCAGGGCATGATGCGTGCTAGGCAAGCACCTTAATACTAAGCTATGCCCCTGGCCCATGTAACTACTTTTAACCTAAATACAAAACAGGAGAGGGATTCTCCAAAGAATGTTGCTATTTGTGAACAGCAGACCATCAAGGGTGGCACAGATGTCAGAGTGGACTGGGGCAGATTCAGAGACTGGGAAACAGGGAGTTTTAAAGACCAAGTGAGCAGGAGCATCACATCAGACTCTGAGAAAAAAAAAAAAAAAAACTTTGGCCAGAATAATGAATAACAAGAGCAGCATTATTCACTGAATTCATTATCACTCATATATGCATTATTATAACTGTTGGTCCAAGTGTGGACAGACAGTTGCAGTACTTTCTGTGTAAGGTTTCAGTGGCCTTTTTGCAAGCTTATGGTTCTGGTAGAGTTTTTTGTGCTACCATCAGGTGCTCAGCTACGTGAATCTTTCCTTCCTGACCTCTGGCTTTGTTTATTTTTACTTGGTTTACTTTTGTTTTGTTGGGGTTGACACAGGACCCCATCTTGATTCCGAAGCCTTTGTGTTCCTTTCACATAGCCCTTCGTGGCCTGATTTCCTGGTATGAAAACACCTTCTTTATGTACTTGATCTAGGGCTGCTCTGGTTTGAGCATGTTCACCCCTGATTCCTTAAGTGGTTTGTAGCTTTCCTACTTCCTGGAGAATTTAAGAAAGGCAAACAAACCATTCCTCTTCCACTCTTCTCTTGTCAAAAACAGAGAAGTGGCAGTGGTGCTGTCCCTTGAGCTTTTGTGACACCAGTTTTTCTTGTCACTTGGGTGTGCACACTGTCATGGCTTTATTGCTGACAATGTCACTAGACTGAGGAATTCAAGCCTCATAGACTTTATCTACTCCCTACTGTTACCAAAAGCTCAGTCCTTGTCCCTGATGCTAATCCAATGACTAGGATGTGTTTTTTAGGAAAGAGAATTTTTATTACTTTGCTCAAAAAGAAGAAACCGAGAGGACACCTGTTCTGATATCCTATCCTTGCACACCAAGGGCAGGGCCCTTACCATCCCCAACTTAGACTATTCTGACTCCTTACCATGCAACTGCATAAATGCCTGTACACACAGAATCTCTTCCTTCTGCTTTACCTCTGACAGACCAACTCTAGCTGCAAGATTGTAAAATAATCCAGAAAAAACACTTGAAATGGTCAATTTGAACAGTCAACTTGATTGAATTAAGAGATTCCAAGGATTGAGAAGTTTATAGGTGTGTCAGTGAGGGTGTCTAGGAATGATTGGCATGTGGGATAGACAGCTGAAATGGAGACCCTCTCTAAGTGTGGGCAGCACTGTCCAAAAGGATGTTGGCTTGGATGGAACAGAAGTTGGAAGAACAAGGAAGAAGCAGGAGATGCAAAGCTCAATTCTTCTTGAATCAGCGCTTGATTGCTCTGCAATTTTCTGAGGATATCAGCTTCACTTCTTCACTCTGGAAAGTGGACTCTGACAGTGATTCTCTAGAAGCCTTTGGTCTCAGACTAGGGTAGCACTGTTGATCCCTCCTGTTCTGGGGCTTCAGCCTCCTAGACTGCACAACTGCTGCTGCTTCCAGCTCTCCAGCCTGCAGACAGCCACTGCGGACTATCCAGCTTCTGGTTGCATGAGCCAACCTGATAAATCCCCTTTTTATAATTATACTTCCTGTTGATTCTGTTCCTCTAGGGAACCCTGACTAGTACACCATTCAAAGGCCAGATTGTTTTCCAGTACTTCTTTCTCTTAGACAGGTTTATACCAATAGGTGGCCCATTCATCCAAGATATATCTTCCCAAGGGACTATCAGTAAGTTCAATATATCATGGCCCATGTCTTAAAGGGCCAGTTACAGATGAGACAGGGGTGGGGGGATAAATAGAGAAAGAAGAAAGAAAGAAAAGAAGGAAAGCAGAAAACACACGGATAACCAGAGAGGACCCCCAATCCATGGCTGACAGATGGGAACCTACAAAATAGAGAGACCTGCTCATATAGAATTTCTTCCACCTACTTTGTCTCTGACAGATCAACTCCAACTGCAAGATTGTATAATAATTCAGAAAGCCATTCAAAGGTCAGATCATTAAAGTAGAACATCATCTTTTTCTAAGGCTTATACCTATAGGTGGCCCTTCTTCCACTTACTTTACCTCTGGCAGACCAACTCCTAATTCAAGATTGTACCAAAAAAGAGGCCTCCCTCTGTCTATTGAGAGATGGCCTTTGTTTGTCAGCTCTGACAAATAAACTCTCATGTGTATCTCTAAAAAAGAAAAGAAAAGATTGTACAAAAAAAAAAGAAAGAAAAGAAACACAGGGAAAGACAACCAGAGAGAATACCCGAAATCATGGACATTAGATAGAAACCTTTGAAACAGGTCAGCCAATATCTTTCCCAAGAGACTACCTATAGGATCAACACAGTATTGACCATATCTTAAAAGGGACAGCAACAGATTGTCCTAATACCAACATATGAGAACCTAGAACTGACCAGAAGGGAGGATGTGGCTCAGTGGTTAAGGACTTCTGGGTTCAATCCCTAGTAACTATGAGTGTGTGTGTGTGTGTGTGTGTGTGTGTGTGTGTGTGTGTGACAATAGACAAGCAAATTGGTCAGTATGGGCCATTATTTATGTAAAAATATATTCAGACTTCTTACTCTAAAGTAACAAAAAATAATAGTTTTTTCAATCTATAAAATATAGTATATGGCTGTTACACGTGGTAAGTGCTGTGGAAATATGCAAATATGCAAGAGTTAACAGAATAAGAGGTATCAGGAGTGTCCAGACAAGGGATAAAGGCCAACCAGGTAGGTCAGTATGGATAGCATTTAAGATGAGATTTGAGCATAATGTACAGTGGAAGGAAGTGAGAGACTTAGCCAAGCTGGTATCCAGGAAAAGGTAGTGGCACCCAGAAGGAAGGGGAGAGCAGAGCAGGAGCTTGCTGGGCATGCTGAAGGGACCTCAGGAGGCCAGTATGCCTGGCTGGGTATTATCCAGAGCTCGGCCCTTGTCCCTGGTGCTCATCTAATAACAAGGGACATAGTTTTAAGAAAAGGGAAAATAAGTTTTATTGCTTTCCTAGCAAAGGAGACACACAGGGAGTCCTGTCCCAGAGGCTGAGATTCTGTCCATCACCCGGAGCAGGGGGTTTTGAAGTGGCAATTCAAAGCCCAGAATCCCCACACTGTGTGGAGTCTGACTGGGTTCCTGCAGTGGGTGTGTGCTCAAGGACAGATCACTCTGCCTAGGATGGGGAAGAAAGATAATCTGTTTTCCCCAAAGTTAGGGAGGGGGA